>NC_067474.1:99407252-100607252 GCF_947179515.1 Apodemus sylvaticus | reverse complement strand
CTCTGTGGCCCCAGTCTGATAGAATAAACTACTATTACTCAAAATGATCAAACTTTTGGGTCTTTGTTCCATTTGCCTTAGCATACTAATACAGGAGATGCTGTGGTTTTTATATGGGTTGGTGTGATCCCCAGGGTTTCATGTATTAAAAGCCAGGCCCTTAGTGTGGTGATATTGGACCAGTGTGGCACCTTTAGAGGGTATATGGTGAGTTAGTAGTGCACTTACTTGATTTATCTTCAGAAGGGATTATGGGTTCTTAGGAGATGGTTCAGTGGGTAATAGTACTTTGCAAACATGCTGAGTTCAGATCCCCAGCACCCAGGTGAAAAGTCAGATGTGCCAGTACCCCTGTGACCCAGCACTGGGGCATACAGACTATAGAATCCTAGGAGTGGCTAGCTACCCACTCTAGCTGAAAATATGAGCAGTTCCTGGTTCTGTGAGAGACTCTGTCTCAAGGGAATATAGACAGTGGCAGAGAAGAATACCTAAGGACGCTGTGGACTCATCCCCATTCCACAGATTCCTATCTCTGTCCATGATTCCTATTCCTCCAATCTCTTTCCTATCCTGGCTGTCCAGAGCTTTGGGGTATATCTTTGGATTCCTGGATCTTTTAGTGTCAATGTGACACTAAATATCTGTATAATATTGAAAATGCTTTTTCCCTGGTCTTTATACTCACAGTAAAAGCCTACAGCAGTTGCAAATAGGACATTACATCAGCTCAGGGTCCAAGAAATCCTTTCCATCCCCTAAGGTGTGAAGCTTTCTTTCCCTGTGAACAGATGCAGTTTACATATGCCTCTGTAGACCTGTACTCAGAGGCATGTGGCTGTTACTGACTGCTTAGAGAAACCGGCTGGCCCAAGAGGGATTGGGGGGGGGGGGCTGGTGGGTTCTGATTATGAACAAGATGAGATGCATTTGAAACTGACAAGGAACTGTATGTCGGAAATCAGAACAGCTGTGGGCTTCTCCATGCAGCAGATGGGTATGCGGGGAATGCTGTGTAGCCTTAATCACATTTAACACGCCTGTCAGGGAATTGGGTTCATCTCCGTATTAATTCGGGTAATAGACATTGTTTGCTTGACAGGCTCTGACTGTCCCCTGATACACCCAGCATGGAGAGAGAGAAAATGGCTGAGCTCATTTCTGTGGAGAGCACCTAGTTTGCTCTACCAGACTGGTAAAGCAACAGGTTTCTTTTCAGGTTGGCGCAGTATAAAGTGGATACTGGAAGGGATTCCTCCAAGGCTACATCAGGAGCCAGGGCAGATCGTCAAAGAGCAGGTACCTTAGCCCTGGTTTGGGATCAGTGGGATGGCACCAGCGAGTTGTGCTTTTCAAATCTGGATTTTTAAGTGCTTCTATCAAGCAGAGATCCAGGAATACATAGGAAAACACCCCGCCATTTCCATTCTGAGCCAAGCAGTCTATTCAATATTTGGCAAGCAAAGTTCAACTTGCTAGTTACACTTAAGAGTGAGACAGGAAGTGGGCAGATGGGAGCTTATCATTGCTTCATTCATTCAAGATGGTCAAAGCATTGTGCTTCCGGAATAGCAAACATGCTAGCATTTGGTGATACACGGTTCTGTGCCTGGCACTGTGCAGGGTGGCACACATATAGGAGCGACATCCCATGATGGCTGTATTATACCATGGTAGCACTTTTAATTTACACTCAAGACATTTGAGAACATAGGTCATCAACCTTTCCAGCAGGTAGGAGAAACTGAGGGAGAGGAGTTGCATTGCAAGCCTACCGCAAAACCCTTTTAGAACTCAAGCAAGCCTGTGAAGAGCCGCACTTGTGAGCAGACGGCTTCGTTGTCAGTGCTGAGGCTTTCTCGCCTGTGAAGTGGAGGTGATGCAGTTATCTCTTCGTGAAATTAAAGAGTGATGAAAGAAACCCTGGGGAAACTTGGAAGCAGAGCAGAACATAGTTATTGGTTTTCTGTGGCATCGTGGAGGAACAGGCTGATTCAGTTACCGTGGCTGTGTAACAAATTACCCCTGAAAGTCAGTGAGTTGAAACCATGGTAATGTATGCTACTCATAAATCTACAAAGCAGACATGGATGTTTAGGAACGTCCCATCTACCCCACTTGGTATCAGCTGGGGTGATGAAAGGCTGGTGACTGAAATTATCCAAAGGCTTTTTTGTCTGGTGGTGTATCCTAACTGTCTGCTGGGACATTTTCTGTGACTGTCATCTGGAACAGGGCCTCTCCAGGTGGCCGAGCTATACAGAAGGAAAGAGTCTAGAGCAAGAGCTAATGAGAGTGAGGAAGATAAGACAAGACTTCCAGGGATAGGGTTGTGCTAGGCAGTGACAGAAGTGTTCTCCTGCCTTTGAAGGATCCTCTCACTGTCTATAGCTTGGAGCAGTTGTCTCCCCTACCCCATTGCAGCCCAGATTCCAGGCATGGGAACAATCCCTACTTCTCAGTAGGAGGGATGTTTAAGCCACAATATGAGAAGAGCAAAAATCAGGGCTTTGGAAAATATGTACTGACATGCAAACCCCTGCTTTATATAAGCCGCCTTCCTGGGCTTAATGTAGATCATACCAGTAGATCATACTGTCCGCACTAGGCTGGGCAGATGACACCTGGAAATTGTTAAACCCTGCCCTTTTATGATTCTAAAATCATCTCAGCTTTTTCTGACAAAACCTTTGAAGACTTCTAAAATCAGCATACATTTTATTTCAAAGATTAATTTTTATTTTTGGTTATATGTGTCCTGGTATGGGCATGCCCCATGTAGTGTGTGCATTTGTGTGTGTATGTATTTATGTGTGAGTGTGTGTGTGTGTGTGTGTGTGTGCCTTGGGAGCACAGAAATGGGCATGAGATCTGCAGAAACCGAACTTCCAGGCTGTTGTGAGCCTCCTGTTATGAGTCCATCACTTTCAGGTAATTTGAGCTAGAAAGAACTGACATGGAAGAGATTAACTGGGAGAGACAGAGAGACAATGCTGGCACTCAGGAAGCTTGCTTCAGATCAGCAGAGACAGGGTGCATGTGTTCCTCAGTGTGACTCTTTGATTATGCATTGTCTCCTTCCTGGGAGTCATGGTACATGCCTATGTCCCAGCTATGTGGGGACTGAGACAAGGGGACCATTTGACCCAGAGTTGAGGCCAGCATGAGCAACATAGCAATCCCTTAACTCAAGAGAAAAACAGAACGAATAAGGAATTTCCTCTTCACTAAGCTTAGTTCTGGGAAGTATTTTCTCTTCAGTTTAAATGGCATTAGATTATTTCTATAGAGGAGACTTCTCAAAATAATTTGCCAAAGGTGTTTGCTCCCATTTGGGAATGTCTCCCAGGGTGTAGCAATCTCTCCTGTTTTAGAGGGATTTTTCTGCTTTCACCCCTAGCTTCACCTGGGAACAGAGGTGATAGCCTAGTGCACAGTGGTGCCTGGGCAGCCCGGATGGAAGCCCGGCTTTGGGCATTGACTACTGCCATCCTTCCCCAGCCTCTGTTTGTTGGCTCTTCTTTGTAGGCTGAATGTGGGTTTTGCTCCTATCTCCCCTCAGGTAGCCTGGCTCAGCAGGAGGACCAGTGCCTATGTGCTCCTGCTGCTGCAGCTGAATCCCAGGCAAGGAGGATGTGTAACTAGTTGCTTGTCTTGAAACCAGAGCAATATTCTCTCAAATGTAGCTCCGAGTCTATGTGGAACTTGCCCTGACATATATACTCTGGAAACTGGCTCTGGGCCTCTACTCCAGACCAAGTGGATCTACATCCCTGGAGTTGGTATTGAGGAGGCAGCACTTAGAGGAAGCACCCAAGTATTTCTGAAGCCCACAGCTTTCCACCATCCATCTGATGGTGATCACACTTAGGGGTAGGAGGCAAGAAATAGAGTAGATCAGGCTGAACTTACCTTGTGTGTCCTTAGATAAGTTAATTTCTCTGTCTAAACTTTGCCTATAGGGTGCCCAAATGTTTTATTCAGGATGGCCTTAACTTGTGCCTTCTCTCCTAATGTTACTATCTATAACAAGCGCCATGATTTAAATTTCAGTAGGCATACACAAGAGGAGCTGTAGTAAGCACTGCTGGTTCCCTACAGTCAATCTCTTCTTCTCCAGTTTGGTTAAAATGATATGTCCTAGCCTCTCTTGTCATGTATGCCATAGACTATTTACTGAGCTTGCAGTGGGATTTCTGCTTTTCTTTACTGTTTGTCCTTCATCCTTCCTCTTCCTCCTACCTGAATCCTAGAGATGGAGCTATCTCCATGCTAGCATGAACCAAAGACTACCAGAGCAGTTGAACAGAAGCTTGATGGAGCGAGGCTCTGATGGCTGTTGCCTTATCTGGTCCTACTGCCTTCTCTGCATTCACTGTGCCTGAGAAACATTGCCCCTGAAACAGCCACAATAACGATCTGGGTTTTCTGCTTTGGGAAACCAAAACTGATCACATTGATAGAGAACCACGCATGCCAACCTCCAGAGACGGTCACAAGGGTAAATCAGGGAGTGAATGAGAAGGACACTGTCAACATGAAGTACTTCATATATGAGGGTTGAGACCAAGCTGTTTCCTGTTCTCTTCTAGGAAGGACATTGTGTTGGGCAGCTCTGAGAGCCATACCAGAAATTCATAGACCAGGTAGCTGGAATTACTCAAGTCTATGTTCTCATTGTTCTAGAATCTAGAGTCCCAAGATTAATGAGTGGACAAGCTGCCTTGTCTTTGAAGGCCTCATATTGGTTTGCATAGCTCACTACGTCCTCCTCTGGTGTGTGCTCTCTATATGTGCATGCTTGGAGTTTCTGTATAGGTCCAGATCTTTTCATTGTATGATAATGTCAGTCATGGGCTGGAGAGATAGCTCAACTGGTAATATGCTTGCCTCACAAGCTTGAGAACATGAGTTTGATTCCCAGGACACATGTAGAAAGCCAAGTAGGGTGGGACACATTTGTAATCATAGCATTGGGGAAGTAGAACAGAAGGGCCCCTGAAGCCTCAGGCCAATAAGAAATCTTGTCTCAAAGAAGGCAGATGTATTCCTAAAGATGATGGCTCTTGTGGCTTCCAAATGGACATGAATGTACACAGATGCACTTTTTTTTTTCAGAAAGAAAGAAACCAGTCATGTTGTATTAGGGACTTACATTTCTGACCTTCATTCTTAAATAATTATTTATTTAAAATCTTACAACTAATAGTAATTTTATGTCAACATAACTAGGTCACAGGGTGCCAAGACATCTGATCAATGTTATTCCAGGCACTGCTATGAGGCCATTTTGGTGAGTAGAAGTGACATTTAAATCTACCGAATGAATAAGGTAGTCGTTTTTCTCCCTGATGTGTGATTGTGTTCATCCAATGACCTGAAGGCCAGGACTAGAACAAGATGACTGACCGGTCGTAAACCAGTAGGCCAATCATTCTGCCTGGTGGCTGCTGAGTTGAGACATCTCTTGTCTTCAGGTTTGTACTAAAGCAGTGACTTGTTCTTAAGCCTTCAGATTTGGATTAGAGCAAGGCTGTCTGCTTTCTCTTGCTGATAGCTTACCAACTTCTCTGCATCTTGAGGCTTGCAGCCTCTGTGACCATGTGAGCCAATCCCTTACAACAAACCCCTCGTATACCAAAACAATGTATCTGCACGCATGCGTGCTCACTCCTGACTGTTTCCCTACAATTAATGTAAGGCCCTATTACATAATAGTTTCAATAATGGTCATACTGAGGGCTAGGACTTCGAATAGGAGCCGAGGTGACAGAGTCTAGTCTTAAACATAGATGTTCCTGCCTACTTGATAGAAAGCTCCTATATATAACCTCACCATCTCATCCTCTTGTTCAGGTCATTTGAATTTTCTGGTGGTAACACTTTATACTGTAGCATTAATATGCTGATACAATTAGGTTTTCCTTATCAATAACATTGAGAACTAGTAATATAGCTGGGTTTTGCTTGTTTGTCCAAAGGCATGTGGAGAAAAAAACACTATTATAAATACAACTATAGTCTTTCTGTCCCTGAAACATCTTGATAGGTATTAAAACAGAAAGAAAATATCTGTGCATATTACACACCATACTTAAGAAAACCATGCTTTTGCTTCTAGGGAAAAAGACAGATGAGGCTATGGACCACACCTCAACCTGGCTCTTTGAAGCCCAGCCTTGGTTTATATTCTCAGTTTCATACTTTCAAAAATTCTCAGAAGCTCACAAGCAAAAACTTATCTTCCGCTTTTAAATTCTTTTGTTGCATGGTTATTTTCTTACTTAGCAAAAATACTGAAGCTGCTTTCCTGGCTTTGATTCCTGGTCCCTCCGCAGTTACAAAATAGTACCTGGAAGCACTTGTGGAATTATTCAGAAAAGCCAAAGCTTTGTTTGAGGATCACTGCTGATTTTGATTAATGAAGGAAGCAGGTTCTGGTTATTTATATACTTCTAGGTATAAAACTCTGCAGACACAGTTCAACATATCTTACTTATTATTAGAAAAATAAAAATGATTTAAATGTCCAGCACAAGAGATGTTTGTTTAAAAATGATGGCAAACTTAACCGATAAGATATTATATAAACATTGAAATGCTATAGAGGGATATGTAAAGATATGAGGAGATATTCATAAAGTAATATTAATTGAAAAATAAATATGTATCTGGAAAATCTGGTACCTTTCTATATTTTTCAGAATCTCTGTAAATGAGTGTGTTTTTAATTGTGATAGTTAGGGACAGTGATTAATGCTACCTGAAGGGGCTTTCTTTGGCACCTGTCACCCTGGGGTTTGCATTTCTTTCACTGACAGATTGTGATGTGGGGCATTAATCTCTTCGTTTCAGATCCCTCAGCTGTGAAATCAAGTAAATGTTAGCAGCATATGGGTTGTCATGAGAGCTAAAAGAGATATTTATGTAAGCACACTTGACATATAGTAGGAGCCTATGAATGTTGGATATTGTCTCTCTATTCCTTTTTAAATATTTGGAATCGTAAAGAGTACTAAATTTTGTAGCCAAGGATCAATGAAAAGAGATTTATTTCTTTTACACACACTATGGGATTCTGAGCTGTTGCTGTTGGCTCCTTTTCTGGGAAGGCTTCTCATGGTATATGAAACACTTGCAGAACAAGCGCTGTTAGCCGGGGCTCTAATTGGCTAAGTGCAGCCTCTCTTCTTACTTACCTCTCCTTTGACCATTTCAACAGTTTGGGACATTTCAAGACTCATATTCTTTTCTGCCTTCAATTTTAATAAAAGAAAATTATACCACCCTGTCTCCAGAGGGAACAAAACTCAGATGTTAACACTTTTTCATCTCCTTAAGGCCTCTGGAGTCCTAATCCATTCCTAATTGTGGGGGGAAAAATGAATAATTGTGGAAATTTTTATTAGGAATAAATCTAATAAAAGATACACAAGATCACAACAAAGAGAACTATCAAACATTGAGAAAAAATTTAAAAACATCTAAGTAAGTTATGTATAATGTTCATACTTTGGAACATTTAATACTGTATAGACATTGATTTTCTCTCAGATTAACCTGTATGTATATGTATGAGTAACTTTCATATATTTTATAATGTTTACACTAGCACTGCTTATAAAAGCCTCAAATTGACAACAACTCAGATACCCATCAAACATGGATAAAATAAACTCAGTGTTATTTCAATATGAAATGCTACACATCGGTGGTGACGAGCAACCTATGATTGCATGCAATGATGTGGAAAAAGCTCATCAACATTAAAAGAAACAGAGACACATTCAAAGGAATGAATATATCGTGATTTATTCATTTAAAGTTCAAGACCAGGCAAAACCAATCTACATAATGAACAGTCTTGCCTAAACTTAGTGAATGGGAAAGAGAATAGACCAAGCTTTGCGGGGTGGGTCTGTGCGCTCTTGGTTTGTTTGCTGGTAATAGGGTGTATTCAGTTTGTGCAGTTCATCAGGGTCTAGCTTCATAATATGTCTGTGTGTAAAAAAAAATTTCAGTGAAAATGTCTGACACATTTTATCTAAAAGAAAAGGATATAGATAAGACAAGCTTTATTTATTGGTCATTGAAGTAATAGCCTTGAGGTCTTCATCAGCAAAGCACCTACTGCTCCTTTGGGAGATAAAAGGAGCCTCGGCTTCAGTGCTGAGGTTGACAATGGGAAGGCAGAGTGACACTCTATTGTAGAATGCTTTGATTACTGCCAAAACAGATGGGCGAGGTGGGACAGTGACACACACGTGATGAACAACCATAACTGGTGAGTCCCCAGTCTCCCCTGGGAGAGGTGGGGCAGAGGCATGCGGGAACAACCGTTCCAAGTGAATCCCCACTCTCTCTGTTGCGTTCCTTCTTACATCTTCACCAAGCCACACAATAAAGCTACAGAGTTAATTCTACAGACTAGAAAACTGACACTTCTGAGTGGTTTATCGACCAGGTCAAGATGAGAGAGAAGAACATTAATTTACCATGGTTGGTATAACAAATTGCTACAAATTGATTAGCTTAAATAATAGAAAGTTTCTCTCTCACGGTTCTAGAAGCCATATGCCCACTATCAAGATGTCAGCAAGCCTGCACTTCATCAAAATATCTTAGAGAAAAGCTTGCTCTTTGTTTTATCTTGCTCTATCTTCAGCTCCTCTTGCCTCCAGATTGCTTCTTTCCAGGCTGTTACACTGACACTTGATGGATTTAGGGCTCAAATAGAAATGTAGTATGATTGTGTCTTGAGATCCTCAGCCTTGTCTGCAAAGACTTTTTTTTTTTTTCTAAATAACACTACTCCCATAGTTTCTAACCTTTAGGATAGGAATTTTATTACCAAAATGAAAGCTAGATTTTAAGTAACCTTATTCTTATTTTTGTAGAAGACACAATCCCAGTCACTACAGAGAACAGGAAAGCAAGACAAATAAAAACCACAGATCTGGTCCTACTCCAATAGTACAAGTTTCTTCCTTTTAGCAAATAATTACCACTGGTTCTTAGAGAATCATCCAGGGAAATTTTTTGAGATGCCCCAACGCATCTTAAATACACCAGGGTATAGCAATGAAAGGAAATGACACAGGAATGTATTACCCATCTTTCCTGTTTCTAGTAAGAGTTGACCCTGTAGCCCAAGCCCACCCTGCTAATTTCTCCTGTGAGCCACTGCTGTATTGTCTATAACAGCTCACAGCACTCTTTTCTTCAAACAGTCATTGTCTTTGGTAGGATTGAAGCCTGTGGTACAATTTCTTTTCTCTCACCTCTTGTCAGAACCAACATTTGATAAAAAGTAGCAAAGGTGACACCTTGTCAGAAAGACCAATGCTATAGTGTGGTTTATCAGCAGAGCTCTCTTGTAAGACCATACCAAACCATCCAAGCAGCAAGCAGCATCCTTACTAAGTTTCTTTACACCTCTATTGTGCCTGCTTGTTCCTTTTATCTTGATCCTTATCCCCCCAAATTACTTCTTTAAAAATCCCTACCTCACTGTCTGCTTCTTGGAAGACTAAGATGATGCTTCTGTTGACAACAGCCTGTTCTTCCTTCCAGTCCTAGCTGTGTGGAACCCTTCATTTGTCTGCAGGTGTGTGTTTGTGAGGATTTCACTGACAAGATGGTTTAGGAAGTTTAATAGCCACATCCTGAGCCTCAGTGTTTCACTGACAGAGTTTTGAAACCCAGCTGTTGGAGATCAGCATTGCTAACATGAACAACCGAGGTCTTTGATTCCTGGACCAGCGGTCATCTCTGCACATGACAGGATGGAACACTTATCTTAGTGCTGGAGAAGAAACGATTGGTTCATTCATCCAAAGAAATGTGTTCTATTCCCCTAAAATGTGATTCTGGCTTCCTAATTATATTTCTTAGAAGAAACTTTTGACATTTAATCCTATGAGCCAAGTGAGCTATTAGTCTGGTTGGAGTGTTGACCAGACAGTTTAGTTAGAAGTGAATCAATAATTGAATTGCTAATGGACTACAAAATCAACAACATCAGCTTCTTTAAAGGCAGCCTTGAAAAAAAAAAGGCAGGCAGAGAATTGAAAGATATTTATTGCCACAAAAATATTCTTGGAGCAAAACAAGACTGTCCATAAACTTGGTGTGCTTGTAGAGACATTAAGAAAGCTTTTGAGGGCCCATAGTCAGAGTGAAGGAGTGAGTGTCCCATGAAGAAGACATTGTGTGCTGCTATATTGACTGTGATCTTATCTCTGACTTGAGTTCAGACCTGTGGAGCAAGGCTAATTGCCGCCAAGGCTTGCACCTAAAAGCAGATACTTGGAACCCAGAGCAGGGTGCAGCCCTGGGAGTAGGAGGCGCTTGTGATCCTCCTTTCCAGTCTCTGCCAGTAGGACACCTCTGTCTGGAACCTCTCCTGTGTACCCTGGCCGCGCTGGCTTTGCTCCTTTCTGAAGTCTGCTTTATTACTAATTTGCCACAAGCCTTAACTCAGTTCTTGCTGATGTTATATCTTATCTCTGTTCCCAGGAAGGGAATCCTACTGGCCCCGATTACCTCTGTGTGTCTGGCTGTACTTTTACAGCCTGCTTTTCTGCTCTGTGACTTGGATGAGGCACCCACCACCCCCCCAATCTTATCATCTAGAATCTGACAGGGGAGGAGGTTGAGGGAGAAAGTGACTTGTTACAAAAGACAGCTGCTTAAGGGCTGCCTTCCTCACAGGGATGTGACAGGGGCAGGCACAGTGACTGGCTTGTGTGGTAACAGCACTCAAACTTCTGCACTGTGGGCTGCTCATCCCACAGTGTCGGGAAGAGGCCTTGGAGGGGGCAGAGTTTCTTCATCTCCCAAAAATCTGGGAGGATAAACAAGTCATGATTTCACATCCTTGGGAGCTTAGAGGGCTGCAGCCTCTTATATTCTCATTGTGGCTTAGAAAATCCCACCCAGGCTCACACCAGCCCTGCAAGCAGAATGTGCTGGCTCCCTCCTGCATGCTTTCAAGCCTGCTCACAGTTTATATTACCTACTTTTCTTTCTGAAACAAAGCAACTTGGGGAGTCTTGTTTTGGCTTTCAGTTTCAGAATCTACTTCATCTAGGGAAGGTGTGAGGGGAGGGGTCTGTCAGCAGTGGCCCCTGACATGGCAGAAGACAATGAGTAGAACAGGGCTGTAACCCTCAAAAAGCCCTCCCTCGGTGACCCACCTCTGCCAGATGACTTCTGCCTCCCTAAAGTTTCATACCTCCCGAACAGGAGCCTCAGCTAAAGAACCATCTGAGCCAGAAGGAGACATTTTAGATTCCCACTGTGACATGGTGGTTGGTCGCACCCTTCCTACAGACTCTTATACCTGCATACTTCCCTCATCTGTAGTAGTCAGGGGAGGGAAACGGATGTGGCCGGTAGTCCCCTCTTCCCTGCTAAACCTCGAAAGTCGATTCTCTATTCAGCAGCCAGATGCATTAGCTGGGTCAAACCATTCCTTTAATTAAAACTCTCTCTAAAGGCTTTTTATCTTACTTAGAATTAGAGCCAAAGTCCTCCATGTGGCATAGAACATATTTTGTAACTGAATCCCTCTCCCTAAAGGCCCACATATCATTCCTTTAAACCATGCTCTACAGAAGGGCGTCCCTCTGTGCTTCTAGCCCCGTTCTTTCCTGCTTGAGTTATATTGTGGTTCCTGAAGGCATCGATATCCATCCTTCCTTGCTGTCCATCTCTATTAAGAACAGGAGTTTTATGTTGTCACCCATATTCTCAGTGCTCACAACACTGTCTGGCGCATGCCTGTTGACTGAATGTTGGAGTCAGTAGGGTGATGTTGGGAGATACAGACAAGGAGAAGTAATTTTTTCTTCAATCACTCAACATAAGTAAGGCTCATGCCTGGCATACCTATAACAAAACACAGACTAGTATGAGGAAAATACCTGACATATTGTTTAAGTTTTACCTGACATGGGACAATTTCAGAGATGAAGACCCAAGCAAAGGGAAAAACTGTGGTGAAGAGTTCTCAGAAAAGGGGGGCACGCCAACATGACAAGCTGCGGGTATTCAATGCCCAGATCCAAACCTTCTTGACCAACATTTTCATTTCTTTCTTCTGGGTAAAGCAGGAAACCTTGAACTTGAGGATCTCGTAAAGTACTTTCTAGGGAAGAAGGCAGAGGATTTTCTCATGCATTAAGATGGAGGCATGATCAGAGAAGGTCTCTTAGCTCCTGCTGTCTTCTGAGTTTCTAGTGTGCTATATTTGGGGTACAGTGTAGCTACAGAAGGAGAGGTTAATCCATGGTATTCTTGGCCTACCTTAATAAGAGTGGTGACCGTATTAGATTTGCTCCCTCACAGATAAATCAGTGTCATTCTGCTTTATGGTCTCAGTTATTACGTGGGATTTAGAATACTATGTAGCAGTCCATGTACACTTGTGGGAGCCCATGACAGACACACTGGACAGGCCTGACTTCCAGGTGGAATGAAAGAGCAAGTCATCAGACTCCTCCGCATCAAGTATCTCATTCTCGTGGGATGATTATAGCAAGCGTCCTTCTTAAACACCTCTCTTAAATGGCTAGATGCCTTGCTGTCTGTAATGACACTTGGTCCTTTTACAAGGCCTCAGGAAAAAAACTTTGTTTTCTGGTCTCAGTGACTGTGCTTTTCCTGAATTACTGAAAAATTTAAATTTTGGATTCTATGAGTCACTCAAATTCACCATTCTCAAAACTAAATAATTGACATTTTGAACAAATCATTCTGTGTCATATTGTCTTATGCACCATGGGATATTTATCATCCCTGACCTCCATCACAAAATGAAAGAAACATCTATAATGTAAATGTATCAGAATGATTTTCCTCTCCACACTCCAGTGGGTAGCACCTGAAGCTGACCACATTCCCTTTTCCTTTGGCTGTTAGGAAGCTCAGGGATAAATTTGATTAAATGTGTTAAGAAACTAAAGAGTAATTCAGTCTATTAATATAGAGCCTCAGCTTGTACAAGGTCCTAGGGAAAAATAAAAGTAAAGGAGGAGTCAGTGTAGATTTCATATCAGTCACATTTCATACCATCTCTACGGGATATCTGAACCCTCTTTATTATCTTTTACTTCTTTTGTCTATATTTTGTTCCTTTCCACATATTACATGTGACTTGCAAGCTGCTTCAAGATTTCATTTAAAAACAAAAACAAATTGGAGTCCAAGCAACAAAATTATTTGGGAAGTGAGTGATGATTGTAGATGAGTTCCTTCTGCCTTTCTTGAGCTCTTTCTTCCTGAGATGCTTTGAGAATAAAAGCAGTTATAGAGACGCATCTGATCTGATGTTGTTTGTCTACCTAGCCTAGCGACGCTGTGAGAAGGGGTCATCTGTTTGCTGATAAGCTCAGTCAGTTGACTCTTCCGACGTGATCTGTTGGGTGTGAGCAGAGGAAATAAAAGAGGAAATCTTATCAAACAGAGAAACAGCAGCCTCTTTCTGGTGGAGACTGCTAGCCCAGGAGGAGAGGGAGAATAAAGATGGTGTGTAACTCTCAGAGCTGCGGGAGAGCATATACTGGCTAGGGTGTAACTCCCCAGACATCTGTTGGTGACATCTATAGTCAGACATGCATCGTTGGAGGGATCTGTAAATTATACAGGGGGCAGTTTAATGAACTGCAAAACAGTACATCTAGCCAGCTCAGATAACATCTTGGAAATAGGGCAAGAGAATTAACTTGGGGGTGGGGTGGGAGAAGAGAGTGGAGAACTGCCTGATGGAGAAAGGGGCTCTCTAGAAAGGACCACTGGGAGGCAATAACCTGAATGGCCCAGTGGGATGGAGGGAAGCAGAGAGCAATGTGTTGTGTATATTACAGAGGATTAAGCAGGAGACAGGGAAGGAGCCCAGCCTAGGGAATAGAGGAGGAAATGGTCCTTTTACAAAGAGAAAATTTGAAAGGAAACTGGATTTCAAAGAAAAGAAGTCTGCTCCCCCTCTATCTCCCATTTACTTAAAGGCAAGAGTTTAACAAGCTGTTGTGGCTGGCTCTAAATGTTTGCTTGATATATCCTGAGGGCTGGAAAGATGGCTCCATTGTAAAGGTGCTTATCACCAAGGCTGAAAGCCTGAGTTTGATCCCTGGGAACCATATAGGGCAAGAACAGAACCAAATCTGCAAGTTGTTCTCTGACCTTCACACACACACACACACACACACACACACACACAAACACACACACACACACAGAGAGAGAGAGAGAGAGAGAGAGAGAGAGAGAGAGAGAGACAGAGAGACAGAGAGAGAGAGAGAGAGAGAGAGACATGGACACAAACACAGACACATACACACAGACACACACACAGACACACACATAGACACAAACACAGACACAGACACACACACACCATGAACACAAACACACATACATAAATGTGGTAGAAAGTTTGAAAATATTCTACTCTAGTGCTTGGGCTTTCTAATTTTCATTGTGTTGAAATATTTTCATTTTCAAATGAAGTTTATGAAGTCCTATAAGAATGTGATCTTCCTGTAGGCAAGAATCTCTGTCCTGTTGTCCAAATTTATACCCCAGAGTCCATTACAGAATTACACTCCAGAAACGTTTGTTGAAGGAACATGGAAGACCTTCAGCTCCCTTTCCAACAGGTGACTTACTTGGAGAAAGAACCTTATTTTAGATAAGTACATGGATAACTCATTTGCATGTGTCTTTCTCTGTGTACGTGCATCTGCACATTCATTTTCTACAGAGAGGGGAGTTTCTGAGAACAGAGAGGCAAAGACAAACTAGAAGTCAGTAGTGAAAAAGGAGGAAAAAGCAGAACCATGGGAAACTAGGGATTTGAACCCAGGACTGTGGTGCAGGGGAGCCATTGCTCAGATAGCCGTGTGCCCAGGCTAGACCTGCATGCATCTCATTGCCTTGTCTATCTCCCTGCCCTGTAGAGGGTGTTTTACTAAGGGAGAAGTACAAGTGTGTCTGACTTGCTCTTTGTTCGGACCAGCTCCAGTATCCCTGCCAATCCAGATAGCTGAACACTCAAATTCATTCCTCCTGCCAAAATCGAGTGACTTCCCTATCCTCAGTGATTTTCTAGGGTTACTTGCAAATACTCAGGTCATGAAACATGAATCTATCTGCTAAAGTCTGCCCCCCCCCATTTTTTTTTCTGAGTAAATATAATGAAAATCCCTAATTACAAACTATCCATGGTTGGTTCCCAGAATTCTCCTTCCCTGAGAGTCCTCCTTTCCCTTCTCCCTCTATATTCCATCTCTTTTGGGTGGTCATTGCCTACCTTAGCTAGGGGAGGAGGACCTGAGGCCTCCAGGAGAGGGGGGCAGCTCTGCTGCTGTCCCCTTCCAAGGCAGCCCTCTCTTCTCCACTCTGCCTAGATGGCATGGTGGCTAAGCAATTCTCAGGAGAAGAGTTAATTCCCAACTCTGTTCCCCAGTTGGTGCTAATCTTCTCAAGCAGAGGTGACTGACCGGGGCAGTGGGCTTTCACCTCAGACCAGTCCCTTTCCATTCCCTCAAAGGATCTAAGCAGCAGGGAATCTGGCTGAGAGAAGAAGCCAGGGGCCAGGCACACTCTGTCAGACCTGGAACTAAGGAGGAAGTTCTGAGAAGCCTAGGGCACTCTGAGGAAGCTTGAATGAGGAAGCTCAGAGGCGTTCACATGCATCCCACTTTCTCTCTCTGTCTCAGTCCTGAGTTCCCCATTTCCTTGCTCCAGGATCCAAGATGCCCTTAGATGAAATGCAAAGAGTCAAAGGACCCTGTATTTCTCTTGAGGCAAAGATTCATCCCTATGAGCCTCATGATGCAATTCATTAATTTCCTTACCAGCTACTCTATGACAGATACTGTGTTGGGAGAATGGCTGTTCAAAGAACATTCAGAGAACTACCAGAGGATTGGGGCCTCTAATCCTTTGCTTGCAGTCCCCCCCAACTGTCCCCAGCAAGGGTCAGTTAAATGTTTGTCAGATATTTTTCCCTTTACCACCAGAGAACCCCACAAAGAAGTGTAGCTAAATGGGGGAGCATGAAGAAGGCCTGGCTGGAGTGAGTTGGAAGAGGCAACCCTATGGCACACTGACATGCTTAGGAGTTCCCATGGAGTGCCAGCATGCAGTTTCCATGTTCCCACCCCAACCTTAGCAAGCAACGTCTTTCTTAGGCTTAAAGGACAAAGGGCAGGCACAGTAGGTCTATGGGTCTTATGAAATTAGATGTGTAATTTAGCATCTTTCTGTTTAAAATCCCCATTTGCAGTGTGGTACAGAGTGCTTGCCCTGCGTGCTTCTGCCCATGGATCAGTGTTGATGCGCAACACTGAAAAATAAAAGTCCATTCGATTTAATTTCCATTATAAAATGCTACTGGAGTTTCAAGCCTATAACCCAAACTACTTGGGAGGGTGTAGAAGGAGGATCATAATTTCAACTGCAGCCTGAGCTACAGAGTCAATTTAAGGCAACTTAGAATCTGGGCAATTTAGAGAGACCCTGACTCAAAACAAAAAGGGTTTAAAAGGCTGAGCTATAACTCAATGGTAGAGTAGTTGCCTAAAATTCACAAGACCTGAGTTCAATCTTCAGTTCTGAAATCAACCAAGAAATCAATAAGATAGGAAGGAAGGAAGAAAGAAAGAAAGATAGACAGGAAGGAAGAAAGGAAGGAAGAAGAAATAAAAAGAATGAAAAAACAAACTAGGTTACTATTTTTTAAACCAGGTCTGATGACCACTTGTATTGCCACAGATGTTTTGAAACTCTTCTGTGGCTTATGTTAACTTTTGATTTGTCAGCTAAATATAACCAAACTTAACTTCCTTTGATTTGCAGTCATGCTCAGGTTTTATTGAAGTCTGAATCCCCAAGGATGCACAGGTTTGCAGACACTCGTGTGGAAGTTATTGCATTTGCCTTGACTCGGATATTCAGAAGAATATAGGTTAAACCACCTCCCATATATTTCAGCAAGTTTGGAAATATCATTTTTCATAGTCTATCCCCCTCAAAGTGCCCTAGAAAGAAACCTGTACTGGTAACTTAGCAGATGTATGGCACAAGTTGTTCTGCATCTTTGTAGAGACTAGAAAAGCAGTCATTAAAGGGTGGTGCCAACTTCCTTACCTTCAGTTCCCCTTCTTGATAAGACTTCAGGATCACTAACAACCTCCCATGGCTATGCATCTGCAAAGTAGACAGCAGTGCCTGTTTACCCACTGCCAGCAGTTTTCCCAGAAGTCATGCATGCCTTTCTCCAGTGACTAAGAAAGACCTCCATGATATAGAAGGTGAGCCTGTAGCAAGAGCAGAGACAAGTCTCCACACTGTTAGCAGGGTGGCCTGGCTGTCTCCCTTGTGGTGAAAGCCCCAAGATAATGGACCCACAGTTGGGATCACGGGCTGAACCTAGCTGGGCCTCTGTGCTCACTGCTGGAGTCACTCCTTGCGCATTAAGAGGATGCTTTTTTTTTAAATTTTATTTTTTTTAAATTATTGGTTATGTTATTTATTTACATTTCAAATGTCACCCCCCCTTCTCAGTTTCCCCTTTCAAAAATTCCACTCTCTTTCCCCTGCTTCTATGAGGATGCTCCTTTACCCACCTACTCCCCCCTTACCACCCTAGCATTCCCCTACCCGGGCATCAAGCCTTCATGGGACCAAGGGCCTCCCCTCCCATTGAAGGCAGATAAGGCCTTCTGCTACATATACAGCTACATATACATATACAGCTACATATACACAT
The DNA here is from genome assembly GCF_947179515.1 of Apodemus sylvaticus. Lineage (NCBI taxonomy): Eukaryota > Metazoa > Chordata > Mammalia > Rodentia > Muridae > Apodemus > Apodemus sylvaticus. The sequence continues at coordinate 100,589,476 of NC_067474.1, read as the reverse complement.
ACACATACACATACACATACACATACACATACACATACACATACACATACATATACAGCTGGAGCCATGTGCATTCTTTGGTTGGTGGTTTAATCTCTGGGAGCTCTGAGTGATCTGGTTGGTTCATATTGTTGTTTTTCCTATAGTGTTGCAAACTCCGTAAGTTTCTTCAGTCCTTCCCCCAGCTCTTCCAATGGAGTTTCCTTGCTAAGTCTGATGGTTGTCTATAAGCATCCACCTCTGTATTTGTCAGGCTCTGGCAGAGCCTCTCAGGAAACATCCATATCAGGCTCCTGTCAGCAAGCACTGGTGGCTGCATGTAGGATGGATCCCCAAGGGCAGTCTCAGGATGGTCTTTCCTTCAGTCTCTACTCCACTCTTTGTCCCTCTATTTCCTTTAGACAGGAGCAATTCTGGGTTTAATTTTTTGAGACGGGTGGGTGACCCCGTAAGAGGATGCTTTTATAATATGATCTTGTACTCAGATGGACATACTTGAAAAGTGATAGACCCTTAGAAACCATAACATCACATTCTCTATTTTACAGACACATCAGCTTATAAGGGTTAGGTTACACCTTTAGCCTCTCAGGTTCCAGTTTTCTTCAAAACAAGGTGTGTGGCCTGGAGGAAGACCACTAGCTAGTTTTTAAAATATTTTGCTGCACATTATTTTTGCATTATCTCCTCTAATCTTTACTAGGACACTACAAGGTAGTATTACTGACTGGGAAACCCAAGGCTGAGATGGCCTCTCGCCAGTACTTCTACATTTACTGAGTTAGTTGGTGATAGAAACAGGCTTGGAAGTCAATCATATTCTACATCCTTATTCAAGCTTTTTGCTCCACTGTACTACAAAAAAGGACTTGTTTTAGAAATCCCTGACTTGGTATCTTCTTAAAGATGAGTTTGATGAAGGGCAAGATCAGCTTTGGTAACTGAACCAGAGTTGATTGCCTTGAGCTATAGCTTTTTGCTGGTCTTGCCTCATGTGGATAAAATGAACTGAAAAGGGGGAGTCCCTTTGTTCAAACTCCTTTACAAGCAGGCATGCACTGAATCCCTCCAATGGCTCTATAATATAAAAATGTTATCTTTTTCTTTTTCTCAGTATAGAAACTTAGGCTGAGTGGTCCTGTCAAATCTTAGGTCTGAGAGGTGAGTGTCTCTGCTCTCAACTGCCTGTGTTAAATCCCAGCTTCGGGTTTCTTGCATTATTTATTGAGCCCTGACAGTTTGCCTTGTGTTGCTGGAGATGGGTCCCTTAGGGCAGACTGTGGTAGAAGCCGGATTGGCAGGAGGAAGCAGCAGCATCAGGGCTTCCTTGTCAAGAATTAGTCAGTCTTGACACCTGGACCAGCTCTGATGAGCTAGGCAAGAATGGAGGTCATCTAGTGCCCCGAGGCCAGAGTGAGGAGATGTTTCTCCAGCGAGTTGTGAAGTTTAGTCAGAACCGCCCAGTTGTGTTATATCCTGGAAGAGGAGACAAAGGTTTGTTCCATATAGCAATAGAATGTTCAGGATTAACTTTGTCCTACCAGTATCAAGAGGCATTGTAAAACTCCTATTAAAGGGGGGCTAGGCTATGAGTTTGATAAACTTGTTCTTTTTCACTAGAAAGCATAAGCAGAGTCATGAGATATCCTCCTCTCTTAGTCTCCTGCCCCAGGTCTTGGTTAACATTATTGCTGAATATCTTTCTAAGCTAACATCAAAATAAAGTGTAAGAGAGGAAGTAAGTGTGAATTTTGGAATAACTTATGAGCTAGGGAATTGGTTGATTCTTAATCTGTGGAAGAAACCTAGAGTCAGCAGGGGTGTTGAACCCAAATGACTGAGGACAACTTAGGAGTCTTTCCATTCCGGTTATCCACCCACATAGCCAACTCTGGTTGATGTAACATATCCCATCCATGAATGTTATTGACATTAATCAAGAACTGAGTGTCTTGGGGCTGAGGATAAAAATCCTGTTCTCAAGATGAAGAAAAAAATGAAAGCCAGCCTGAGAGCATAGAAAGATGCATGTTTGTGGGAAAATGTGTAGACTCCAGTGTAGACCTCAATGAAGGCACACCAAAAAGAAAGGGCACTTAATCAGGGAAAGTTTCATTAAGGCTGTCCAGGGTGTGGCATGCAGATGGCCCAACATGAATGAATCTAGCCAGAGGCTGATGTCCAATATTAAACAGAACATAAGCCTTGGTGATAAGGTTTGGAGCAAAGCCATGGCCATTTTTCATGTTTTCTGGATTGATCTGAGGGAAAAAAATAACACTTTCTGCTAGCTTCAGATCTCCAGGTAGCTCTGGGGCAAAGCTGTTAGCCAGAATATTTTGTCTTCTGTTAAAGATTTTCTGTCAACAGAACTTTTGGACCAACCTTGAGAACTTCCTTTCTTGGGCATTATGCAAGACACTTGACCAAGTGCTTGGGCTAGCTCTTATAATTAGCTATCATTATTTAGCTGTCATTTTTATTTTACAGGTAAGGAAACCTGGCTTCCAGCATATCTGATTTGCAAGGCTCTTACAGATAGGAAAGTACCAAACTAAGATTCAGATATGTTTGACCCTAGTGGAAACTCCTTCCCTTGGCAGGCAAATTATTCTTCTTTATAAATCATATTCCAATAAACTAGAAGCAAGATGGATCTGGGACTATGACTCTAGAGGATTATTACCCCTTGAGGCCTTCTTTCTTACCTGCTCACAGGAAATGGAACACTGTATGAAAACGAGGACCTGCATATGGTTGAGAAGAAGGTGCTTACTCTAGATATGAGAGAGCACACAGCCAGAGGGGCCTGGTATTGTCCAGACTGAATGTGGCTGGCAGAACAGATGGGGCCGTGAGAGGAGGAGAGCAAGAGAGGAACAGAAGAGAGAGGGAAGAGGAAAGACAGCAGACAGATAAAGAGAGGAGCCACAAGCAGGGCCAAGAGAACACAGAGCCAAGATGGCTGAGTCATATAGGAAAAAGAAGCTGGGGGAAGGGAAACAAAGCTCAGAGGCCGGAGAGGCGTGGGGTAGTGGGCAGGGGTGAGAAGTGCAGAACTCAGAGAGACTGAGAGAGACTGGGGGCCAGAGTTCATTTTGATTTGTTAAGAGCCACCTCAGTGATCCATTTGTTCCTGGTTTCTTTGAAACAGCAAGCAGTGCTTCTGACTGATGGTTTAAAAGAATGATGTATTTGTAAGGCTCTGTCAGAGCCTCTCAGGAGACTTACAAATACAGAGTCAGATGCTTGCAGCCAAAATTGCACTGAGTGTGGGTCCCCAATGGAGGAGTTAGAGAATGGACTGAAGGAGCTGAAGGGGTTTGCAACCACATAGGAAGGACAACAATATCAACCAACCAGATACCCCTACCCCAGAGCTCCCAGGAACTAAGCCAACAACCAAGGAGTACACATGGCTCTGGCTGCATCTGTAGCAGAGGACAGTCTTGTCAGTCATCAATGGGAAGAGAGGTCCTTGGTCCTATGAAGGCTTGGACCTATGAAGGTCCTATGATAGGTGCTCCAGTGTAGGGGAATCGAGGGCAGGGAGGTGGGAGTGGGTGGGTAGGTGGAGGGACACCCTCACTGAAGCAGGGGGAGGTGGAATTTCTGGAAGAAGGGGAAACCAGGTAAGGGGATACCACTTGAAATGTAAATAAATTAAAAAAAAATGATGTAAGTGCTAAAGAGATTGTTGAATTGCTGCTCTTGCAGAAGACTAGAGTTTGTGTCCCAGCATCTGCCTAAGGCAGCTCACAGTCACCTATAATTCTAGCTCCAGGGGATTCAACACTCTATTCAGACCTCCATAGGTGTTCGAATGTGTACACACACATTGACATAGGCATATAAATGAAAATAAAATGAATCTTACAAAAAGAAAGAAAATGATGTAAAGTTTTCCACCACTTGTAAAATAGCCAGGCATTACCAATAGGAAAGTAAAATATAATCATGACAGTATTGGAATTGGACTTGTATTTAAAGGGATTCTAAAGAAGGCACTGAAAATCAGTATGTGATTGTATTTAGCTAGCTAGAAGCCAAGACACCTAGGAGACAAATAGGTTCATCCTACTACCACCTTATAAGTTATTATTTACTACAAAAATGGGGTGTCAGGGATCAAATCCAGGGCTTTGTGCATTCAAGGTAAATCCTCTGTTGTAGAGTTACATCCCCATCCCTTATATTTAAAGACAGTGTCTCCTTATATGGTTCAGATCTGCATTGAATTCACAGATAACCCAGACTGGCTCAAACTCATGCTCTTCCTAGCTTAATTTTTCAAGAGCATGACTTTGCAGGCAAGGGCCGCCACACTTGGCTCCCTTTAACTTTTTAAAAGAGAACATTGCTTGGAGGGGTTACTTTGTTTTGTCCTGTTTTTCAGAACTGGGAGCTTTAGGGGATTATGTGGTTACTCGAGATGCTTACATTCTGGTAAGGTCACTGACTATATTCCAGACAGTAGAAATGTAATTCATTCATGTTTTGAGGAGTCTCCAAGGGCTAGTCATAAATACTCATTCACTTTTTATCTTGGCTGGAAAGAAGGGTGGGGCATTAGGAACATGTTAAAATCGCCATGTTATCATCAAAGTATTTTTGGATCTTCTAGATAGCTTCAGCTGTCAACTTGACACAGTCTAGCACTCTCTTAAAGAGCCTCAATTTGGGGGTTGCCTCAATCAGATTGGTCTCTGGGCATGTTTATGGGAGTAATCTCTTGATTGCTAATTGATGTAGCAAGGCTCAGACTTATAAGGGCAAAGTTACCTCAGGGCAGGCAGGGAGTCCTGGGTATAACAGAGAGTTGGATGAGCACAGGTCAGAAGAGGCAAGCTAGTAAGCAGTGTTCTTCTGCAGTTATTGCCTCAGTGATAGACTGTTGCCTAGAAGTGTAAACCAAATGAGCCCCTTTCTACTCAAATAGGTTTTGGTAGTGATGTTTATTATAGCAACAGACAGCAAACTAAAACCCTGGTCAATAAGATGGAATCTTCCCACATATGATGGTATACAAAAGAATTTCCTCTGAGGTTGGGGTGATACAATTTTGACAAAATTGTTACAATAAGTGTCTGTGTATCTTAATTTTCTCTTGGTGCTACAACAAATAACTATACAGTTAGGGCTTAAAACAGACTTATTATTTTATAATTTTGGAGTTTGGAAATCTAATATGGTACTTTCAAGCCTAAATGTAGTCCTGGCAGGGTCATAATTCTTTCTGAAGTTTGAACCAAGACTGCTTTCTTGCCTTTTCAACTTTCTAGGCTATCTGAGTTCTTTGGTTGGTGTTGTTTCCCTCATTTTCAGGGAAAACTATATAGCATCTCTCTTACTGTTCTTCCATGGTCACACCTCCCTCTGACTTTCTATCTTGGTCCCTCTCTTCTATTTCTAAGGGACCCCATCATTATATTGGGATCACCAGGTGACCTAAAGTTCCTCATCCCAGGGGATAAAAATCATCACAATGTTTTTTTTTTTGTTTGTTTGTTTTTTTGTTTTTTGTTTTTTGTTTTCTTTTGCTTTTTTTTATTCGATATAATTTATTTACATTTCAAATGATTTCCCCTTTTCTAGCCCCCCACTCCCCGAAAGTCCCGTAAACCCCCTTCTCTTCCCCTGTCCTCCCACCCACCCCTTCCCACTTCCCTGTTCTGGTTTTGCTGAGTACTGTTTCACTGAGTCTTTCCAGAACAAGGGGCCACTCTTCCTTTCTTCTTGTACCTCATTTGATGTGTGGATTATGTTTTGGGTATTCCAGTTTTCTAGGTTAATAACCACTTATTAGTGAGTGCATACCATGAATCACCTTTTGAGTCTGGGTTACCTCACTTAGTATGATGTTCTCTAGCTCCATCCATTTGCCTAAGAATTTCATGAATTCATTGTTTCTAATGGCTGAATAGTACTCCATTGTGTCATCACAATGTTTTAAGGCCATTTACAGAGTTCCCCCTTTCTTTATATGGTAGCATTTTACATTCTAGGGGCTGGAGTCTATGAGGATCACTATTCTCTATACTACCCTGGGTGTGGGTAGAGAGTAAGAATACTATTTGTGCAGAGGGAAATCCTAACAGGAGAAGGTTTAAGGTAAGGATATTTAGCATACTCTTTGCATTTAGCTTGCTGTCTAGTGAGGGCCTGTGCACACTTCTGGATCTCTTAACTTTTCACATACCGATTCCAAGAGCTAAGGCTCTTGCCATTCTAGGGTCATAGGGAATGCAGGCTGTTTGCAGGGATGCTCATCAATGAGGGAAGGAAGCCAGCATTCAGTAGGGAATTGCTCTGTGGTTGGTCTTTCTTGTAGATGATTTTCCTGCATGGTCTCAATGAACTGATGAATTGAGTACCTTTGTCCTCATGCTACCGATGAGAAGAGGAAAGCTGGAAGTGTTGAATAAACTAACCAAGTTTCAGAAGGTCAGGAAGTTGAAGAGCTGGGATTCAAATTCCACGTAATCTGACTTAGAACCCGCTTCTTCTCATACTTTATATACTGTTTCTTAAAGGCCCAAGGTCATCTAACAAGTTAAAGCTAAAAGAATTTTATCCCCAATGCTTTTTCCTCTATGCTGTACTAATTATGTGACCAGAGGGGTCATATTATTGGTTTAGAATAAGGCTAAGGTATGACAGAGGAAATACACTGAGTTGAGTACGCTTAAACTTGATACCAAAAAATGGGGTTTAACTCCAGAGTTTCTGAGGCTATGTGGACATTTTCCCCACCCATCCTTATTTTGAAGTCTATTTATTTCTAAATATCTGAACTTTTGAAAATGTTTAAAAAAATCTGACACTATTTGCTAGTAATCCAGCTTGGTGGGTGTACTGCTGACCAATGGGCTGGAGGGATGAGATTTCTAAACATGGAACAGAAGGTCAGTATATTCAAAGGTCCCACAGCTAGGTTGGAATCAGGTCGACAATGCTACTAATGAGCTCACAAGCTGAAGCCTCTGATCCTTAGATGTGTGTATGCTTTTGTTAGTGGAGGGCTAATAAAAGAGTCAGTCATGCACAGAGTACAGTGATGCTGTGTGCACTCGCTTGCCCAGAGAGAAATGTGTGACTGGGTACATGGGTGTGCTGAGGGTTATTGCATCTTTCCTTTCTCTGTTTCTGTTCTTTCTTCCTGTGGGTGCCATTTCATGCTCAGTGCACATGACAGGAGCACATAAAAATAAAGAGTGCCACAAGCATGCTTGGGGTTCATTAACTCTGGAGGTTAGCCCCAGTTTCTTGGGTAAGGCAGATTCATCCTCTTCACGGTTATTAGAAAGCCCTCACCAAATGCACAATTATAGAAATTACAAGCCCCGTCTCTCCTCTGTGCCCATGAGCTGCATAGATGGGTTTGCAAAGCTCAGCGTCATAAGCTTCATGATTCAGTCCACAGAGATGGGAAGGACAGTCACCCCAGGAGACAAGGGTAGGACACAGGATATACAAAGAGAAAGAAAGTCCAGTTGATGACAGAAAGAAATAACATGAAATTATGAAGGTCTTGACACTCCTTGCCCTGAAATGATTGATAGAAGCCAGGCAAGACTCTGCCCAGAGTGCACAATATAGCATTGCTGAGGAGTCCGAGGAGAGCAGGGAGTAGGCAGTAAGGCTATGCCAAACCAGGCTCAAGTGCAGCAAAACCTCACATCTGAACAACATTTTCCCAGCCAGCAGTCCTGAGAGTTCTACTCAAGTCTTTTCATTGTGAACTCAGCAGTAAATGAAGCTTGGGCTCGACTTGCTTCACAAAACGGTCACAAATTCTTTGTAATACTTCCGCACTGCAATGCGTTCTATGGTTGCCTCATAGATAGGACTGAAGGACAGTTTCTAGGACCAGTTCTTGGGTGGGGGGGTGTCAGCTTCCACTTTCTGGCTCTTAGATTCAGCCACTGCACTGTAAGGAAGCTCAGACTGTCTCCAAAAGAGGTACATCTGGAGAGAAATGGAGGTCCTTGGCTGGCGGCCACACTGAACTCACTCACAAAGTGAGTGAAATAACTTGGAAGCCAGCACCAGGTTGCTGCTCTAAATGATGCCATGTCTATTAGATATGAACAGTTCCCTCTGAGCCCCACCAAACTGCAAGACTCACCAGGGAAATAGAAGACTGTACATGTAGGCCACTAAATTAGAGGCACTCTTCTGTGCAGTAAGTAATAAAGTTAGCCAGAATAGTAAAGATTGGGCTGGTGAGGATGGAAACTGAAAATTTTAGTGCTACCCACGTTGGACATGAATATTCAGTTGCCTGAGTTTTTGCTCCACGGAGCCTTGAAATCTTCAAGGCAGCTATTATCAGTAGATAAGAGAGAGATTGTAAAATGAAACCAATTGCTATCTCCAGGCTAAGTGGTACTTGAATAGCTGAGGACAATGGTTTAGATACTAGGCATGTTGACCTCTGAATTTGAGAGTTCATTTGGACTGCACTCTGAGGAGCTAGGATAATACTTGGTCAGAACTCAGTTTCTCCTAGTGACTGCCAGTGGAGGCTTAGTGCTCAGTGTGATGTTACTGGTAGAATTTCTGGTAGAGCTTAGTGGGAGGACTTTAAGTCATTTGGGAGGTGTGTATTCTTTTCAAATCTGTTCTCCTTTTCCCCCTCCTCCTCCCCTTCCTTCCTCTTCCTCCTCCTCCTCTGCTCCTCCTTTTCCTCTTCCTCTTCCTCCCCTCTCCTCCTTCTCCTCTCTCTCCCTCCCCCCTCTTTCTCCCCCTCTCTCCCCCCCTTCTCTCTCCCTCTCTCTCATTTCCTGGTGGTGAAGCAGGTGCTTTTTGTTACCTTACCCAAAGCATTGGGGCCAAGGGATGTGGTTCAAAACCTCCACAACTGAGGGTCAAAACAAACGTTTCCCTCTATAAGTTGATTTCCTTGAGAATTTTTTTATAGTAATAGAGAGCTGATTAACATGGGTGATGAACTCTATCAAGAAGCTTGCTTGGAATCTGAATTGTGAAATTAGGAAATGGTACCTCTGCCTCTTCGGTGGTTCCTTACGTAGCAGTTATTCTTGACTTATCGTAGCTTTCCTGAAGTCAGAGATGATGAGTTACCATTCTTACTTTACACTTGAAATGGGCTAATGGATGGTTGGATGGTCACATCCAAGTTATCCTCTTACCAGCAACTGACTGTTCTCCTATCAGTCTATTTGGAGTTTCCTACCAGAGTAGTACCCCATACAATGCCTGGCATAAATTACTGTTGAACATACTTGTTGAATAGATGCGATCAAGGAACATGGTTAATATTTTTCACTTATTCTCAGTTCTATACACAGAACCTGGCACACAGTGGCTGGTAAATAAACATTCATTGAATTGATTTTGATGGCATTATTTCCAAAATAGTGGCTTGATGCTTGATGAACAAGTGGCGTCTTCCCTCCCTCTGTATGAAATTTTCAAAAAGAAATTCTTTTAATTGGAAAAACATCAACTCCAAACAGAAGCATAAAAAAGCCAGAGTTCAAAGCAAGAATTATTCACAGCTTCCAAGTGCTTCCATCCATGGGTTTTAATGCAAGTTATTCTGCAGTTGAGAGTGCTGTGTAATTACAGGCAAGCTAATATCACTGCCATATGGCTTGAGAGCAGGGCTGAGCTCTGAAAGCCACTATGAACAGTTTTCTGGAGTGCTTCTCTGTACTCCATGCCCCACCCCTGCTTGTCTTTGTCTCTCTTTTGCTTTTGTCTTTCCTTTTTCAGTCCTACCTTCTTCCTCTCCCACACCATTCTCCCCCACTAGTCCCTCTCTTTCAAGCCCTGAGCCACCCATTTTGAAGCTATTCTTATAAAACATTCAGTGGATCTGAGAAGTAATTGCAGGACTCAGAGAAGGTCATGGCATACCACCATTTGATCCCGTGCAAGAAAGGGAACCAAGAATACTCTGACCTTCTTTGAACTGACCGGACCACTTTGTCCCCCAAGTATGATCACATGATTGAAAGAAAAATAATCCAATTAATCTCTCTGCTACCAGATCACCCCAGTGCCATAGCTTTAGCCCTGGCTGCACAGAGAATCACCTGGGGAGCTATTTAAAAAGTACTGATGCCTGATCTCCTTCCCTTGAGATTAGATAGTGAATTAATTGAACAAACTAGAGTCTGGACATCATTGCCTATAATATTCTCTTGACAGTTTTAATAAGAAGTCAAGGTTGAGAACTTGCCCTAGGTTCTTAGTCTTGGATAAATAGCAATGAGACCTATACTTTTTCTTCTTGTCTCCCTGATACACTTAGAAATTAGACACTGCAAGTAGTTATCAAAAAAGCAGTAGCAATTGCAAGATGTATTTATACATCTGCAACTATTTAGTCAAAACAACTACAAATCTGCTTAGTTCAAAAACATATTCGTGGATGATCTGATAGTTTCAGAAAAACTCTAGGAAGTGAGCTGGGCTGCAGTGTACAGTTTTCTTTTATAAATGAAAGCTAAGGTGGTAGGATATTTGAGTCCCTGTGCTTCCTCTCAGGAAAGGCTCTTGCTATGTTTCTAAGGTCTAGGAATCAAGACTTCTTTATCCTTCCCTGACATTCACACTACAGGGATAATTGCCTTGGGAGAGAAAGCAAAAGTGCAGGCTGGTCTCTTACACCATTGTTCTTGTTCCCTAGAAGGGAAGCGCCTACAGGCTTTCTTTAGCAAATTAGTTGATGAGATTAGCTAATGATCTCTCTGGAAGGTCAAAGCGCCTAAGGCAAAACTAAGGGGCCAAGGCCAGAACTGGTAAGAAAGCACCTGCTGTGCAGTCAGAGTTGACAGTGCAGCCCCAAGCCAAAAGCAGCCTCGTGTGACAGTGTACAGTGTGTGTGTGTGTGTGTGTGTCCCATGTTGTGATGAGAAGTGGCTGGTGTGTGTGTATGAAGGAAATACCTACTGACTGAAAGTGAAAACTAAAACAAAGCCAGTTCAATTGACTAGAGAGGCTCAGCCTGATGGAGCTTCAATATCCTTACCTGTAAAATAAGAATAATCCTCCTTTCTGGACAAGCCATACTGGAACTAAAGTTGAGGTGTTGGTGTGTGTGTGTATGTGTGTGTGTGTGTGTATGTAAGTATAAGTCAAGATGTTCTATCCTTGTAGCATCATTATTGAAAGAACGGCATGTTGCACTTGAAAGACTGGTGGACAGGATAAAAAGGCCTGATATCCTATCTCATTTCTGTCTCTTATTAGCCACAGACAAATTGCTCCACTACTTCTTCTTCTGTGAAATACGACAATAGTCCCAATACTATTCTGGGAGATAGAAAGTATCAATTGCAAGACTCATTCGAAAAGCATACCATTATTACTTGCTGTGTATGTATAAGGTGATACTGGATGACTACTCATATACGTGCCAGAGTCACCTTTTTGAATAAATATATGAGCCTTTAAGATCACCATCAGATTGACTGCTCTTACACAGCAGTCTGTAATTATAACAGATTGTCTTATAGCCCATGAAGCTGGCTTCCCAACATATGTCTCACTCAAAATATCTTGTCTAAGTTAGTCATAAAAATCTTGTTCTCTTTGCTGGTAACTGGTTTAAGAAAAGGCAGTTGACCCAATCCTGGGCAATGAAGCATACAGTAAGCCCATCAAGGGGCCAGAGGTAGGATGACCCTACTCTACATCTGGACACTCACTGGTGAAAGGCTGTGATGCTTGGGACAATATCAGCATCTTGAACTCACGAGGAAAGCTTCTCTACAGCATCAAGATGTGCTATGGGCGACAGAAGGGAAGGCAGGGAGAGATGAAGGTCATTAAGAGTCACTGAACACCTGAGTCAACTATCACTGAATCCCACTTTTTATTCACTTACAAGATTGAAGTTTTAAAAATTGCTGTAGCAAAGGTGTCTTAACTGATTTCCATTGTAATTTGACTAATCAGTTATGTAATTCTTGACTTAGTTTTTCTTATTGACGTGTTTTTCTGGGGGGGGGAACCCACAAAACTTCCATCCTCCCTATTGTAAAGATGGGGTTGTAGAATTGGCAAATATGAAAACATTTAATGAAGAAAATGCATATTTCCCATTCCCTTCTTTCTTGGAGGAAAGCCATGGCTAACATTTTGGCTAACTTTCCTTGGTGCCTTCTTTTAGCCGTTTTGTGTTTTCTTGGTGCCTTTGCAGAGATGGGAAAGAACATCTCAATGGGAATTGATGGGCTCATGTACTAAAAGGGCACTGGTGTGGGGATGGGAAGAATAAAGGATGGAGCAAACCTGGGGAGGCTTTCCAGGAGAAACATCAAAGAGCAAAAGGTATGGCAGGAGAAGAGAACAGAGATGAGTTTCTCATTCCTGTGTAGCCCTCAAGGTTTCCCCAACAGTAGGCAGTAGCTTTTGCCGACTTTCAGTGCTGGGCAAAAGGAAGGTGTATTTTCCCTTTCCGTCCATATGCACCCTTGGGGTAAACCTAGCAGAGATAAGGCCTGACCTCTCTGTCTGGTGGAAGCAAGCACTGCAGCCAGCTGGCGCCTTTGTATTTTGAACAGCTCATTAAAGGCATCCCAGTGATCTAATTAATTGAGGTGAGAGTTGCGTTTCCAGGAACCAGGCCATGAAGTTTATACAGATGCTTATAATTCAGATGGACAAAGATTATAATATTTCACTTATGGTCAAGATTGCCACAGAGAAGCTCTGAGCTGTGTGTGACCTATGCAATCAATTTGCTTAGATCAAAGATTATAGAAAACCTGAGTATACTTCCAGATTCAGGTATCTATCTACCTATCTATCTATCTATCTATCTATCTATCTATCTATTATCTATCTATCTATCTATCTATCTATCTATCTATCTATCTATCTATCTCTATCCTCTATCATGTATATCTATCACCTATTTATAATCATCATCTATATCTATTTATCACCTATCTATACATTATCTATTTACTCTATTATCTATCTATCAATCAATCAATTATCTATCATCTATCTATTTGACATGGGGATACAATGTTGAACTTGTACTTCTACATAGGAAATCATAAGGTCAGTTCAATTCTCTACCCCTCAATTCAGGAATGTGTACTTGTATAAAGCACATGCCAGTAAGGTGTGCATAAGTACCAATATTTTTATTATTTGATTATTTCTATGGCCTTTGCTGTAGATGTCAGAGTTCTATTCTTTAGGGATTAGTGCTGAGGTGATGGACAACTTTCATCTTTTTGACAGACTAGATAGAGTATTAATGGTTCCTAGGGTTAAATATTCCAAGGGTTCATTAGGGAAGATCTATCATTGATTGGTAATATCTGCATGTGCACCAGATGGGGCTTCTTTTCTTCTGTAGCCTAAAGGTTAATCACCAAATGTTTCCAAGAGACATTAGGACTTCATGAAAGGTATCAGAGAAACAGAGAGCTAGGTCAACTGGATTCTGATTCTGTTTTGGTTCAAATATGGAATGCCCCACAGGTTTAAGTATCCTAACACTTGGTTCCTCACTAGTGATATTGATTTGAGTGGTCGTGGAACCTTTGGATGTGGAGCTTAATGGGAGAAGTAGTTCACCCTAGGTGGGCCATGGGCTTTTCAGACTAGCTGCATTGTTGGTCCAGACTTTGCTTCTGTATTTGCCAAGCTATAACAAGCAGTGCCATATGCTCCTGCTACCACGGACTGTGTGCCATCTGTCATGGCTTCCTCACTACAATAGACTAAGGCCTCTTAGACCATGAGCCAAAACTAAATACCCACTCCATTTAGTTGTTTCTGCCAAGTATTTTATCACAGGATTAAAGAGCACCAAGCACAGTCACATTGTTCTCTTCCAAGTTTTCTCACCTGCAAGTGATTTTAGTAACTCAATTTCTGTCTGTATCATAGAGTTGCCATGATAATCAAGTATGGTGTTGTGCCCAGGAGACCAAAGATAGCATAGCAGGCTGTGCCCTTGTCCTTGTACCAATTTCATTTAAAAATATTTTTGGGTCATATTTATTATTAAGGAATTTTAGAAATTTCCCATATCTAAGACAATGTAAAGATGTAAGTTTCCTTTTTTGAGTTTTTAAGGAATATTTTCACATGATCTACTTAAATATGGGACCTGGGAAAGGGGATCTGTAGATGACTCTGATAGGCTTATTTCCTGATCTTATGAACTTAGTTTTGGTAGTCATCTCAGCTGGTTCCTCAGTACTTCCTCATTCCTATTGGGTATAATCACCCCCCCACCATCATCACAGTGATAAACAGCAGTTGCTATTGATCATTCATGCTTTTTATAGCACATGTCAGATGAATGCTCTTATTTCATACTTAAGAAAACCCACAAGGTATTACTGTTCTTACATTACAGATGTGGAAATGGAGACTCAAAGAATTAAAGAGCTGGCACACGGGTCACAGCTAATGCTTATTGCATACCATCTGTATCTGGCACTGTCCTAAGCGTTGGTTTCCACTGCCCCATTTGATCTTAAAGGCAGCTGTGTTAAGTAGATGCTTAATTATTCACATTATTATTTCATGAAAAAAAACTGAAGCTCAAAGAAGTTAATTGACTCAGTAGAGGTCACATAACTCATGTGACTCATGGGGAGGCAGACTGACCCTAGGGTTCAGTGTAGTTCCTTGTCTTTTCTTTGAGTGCAGGACTACCACAATGAGCCTGTGCCCCATTGTATAAGTCAGGGGTCCCCAGAGTAATAGAATCACACACACACACACACACACACACACACACACACACACACACACACACACATGATTTATTAGAATGACTTACAAACTGAGGTCCAACAAATCTAACAATGGCTGCCTGTATACAGAAGGCATAGGCAAGAATCCAGTAATCATTCAGCCTGTGAGGATAGACGATTAGTTGGTCTTAGCTAGTCTTCAATATCTGTCAGAATCCCAAAGAAGTAGGCACTAACACCAGTGAAGGGATGAGTTTGCTAGTGAGCCAAGATTAAAGGTGTGTCTTCCCACCTCAGAATATACAATTTAGAAATGGATCTTCTCACTTCGAATTAAGCAAAATCTCCCTTACAGTTATGCTCCTTCATTTTTGGGTTTTAGTTAATTCCAGCTGTAGTCAAGTTCACAACCAAGAATAGCCATCACAGCCATCTGCTATGCTCCAAGGCAGGTGGAGTTTGATTCTTTAAAGCTTCTAGGAGGGAAGACACAAGGTACACAGAAAATCATGAGTGTAATTCCAGGGGAAATGACAGATTAGAGGGTCTTACTGTCTTTAAGGCTTTATAGCAGCTCTGCCATATACATGCCTCAGAGAAATAGATACCAGCAATCTAGTTGCGTTAGTTGGAAAAAAAGAATTCTCAGAATTCTGTTGGAGAGAGCCAGAGAAATGCTCTTCTCTGCATAGAATGTATGTGTCTCTTCAAATTCATACATGGATCCTAAGTCTCCAGTATCATGGCAGTTGGAGATGAGGCCTTTGAGAAGTAGTTGGGCCAGAAGGATAGAGCCATGTGGATAGGATTAGTGTTCTAAGGAGAGAAAGGAGAGCTTGCCTTCTCTTTCTTTTCTCTCATATGAAGACACAATGGCCATCTGAAAACCAGGAAGTACTTGTTCACCATACGCTGGTTATGTTAGAACAAGATACTCTGCTTCCCAGACCTATGAGAAACAGATTCTGGCCCTTTGAGTCTTCTACTTTATATACCTGCTACAGCTGCCCAAGCTCATTTTAGGGATTTTTATCAATGCCTGTTAAGACCATGAAGTGGGACAGAAGTGTTCTTGGTCTGTAACTAATTATGGTTTGGTGTAAGATTCCCTGATGGTTTTTAATACTTGCCATTTGATTAAGCTATAGCTACAACCCAACAAGCAGCTCCTTAGAACACTCAATCTCAATTTGGGAATCAGATTTGGTTTTAAAGAGACTGTTCACCAAGATTCCACAGGTAATTGATGTGAGACCTGGGACCAGAATGTACATATTCTGTCTACTTTCTTGTTCTTTATATTATTTCCATGTGGATAGATAGGTGGAATGAATCAAGGAACTTTTACTGTTTGGTAGGTCATGGCATAACACTTTGTATATAATAACTGAAATATTATAGACATACTGCAAAATCTAACTTCTAGTCCCATTTTATGAGTGAAAAACCTAATGAAGAAAAATGGAGAAAACAACTAAGGCTCAGCAAAGTTAGACAACATTCTCAGATTTGTATAACACATCAAACTCATGTTCTTAGCAGTTCTGTGACCCCTTGACTCTCTGCAATGATTTTCTGAAAAGCCTGTAAGTGAACAACAGTTGCTATCAATGAAGGCAGGGTATCCCTCTAACAAACCACTGAGGCTCGGTGGTTAATGAGCAATAGAGACGTACTTATTTCTTCCAGCTCTAGAGGCTGGAAAGTTCCCCCATCAAGTGTTGATAGATTTGGTGTCTGTTGAGTGGTGTCTTTTTTCTAGGGACACTAGTTTTATTCTCAAAGTTTTATTTATTGTAGTTTTTATTTATTGTAGTTTTATTTATTGCATGAATGACCAATTACCATGCCCCCAAATGGTCTCTCTTTCAATACTGTTATTTGGAAGGTGTCAATTTTAACATATGTTTATTGATGCTCCTCAAATTATAATGGGATGATGTCTTGATCCACTGGGAGTTGAATATACCATACATATTTAATGCACTGAATCTACTTTATAGGCATCGCAGTTTAGCAACACAGTGTACTAGAGGATGGACTGTTTATCCTTGGGCCTGACTGCAGGTGAGGCTCACAGACTCTGTGTAGCATTATTAGAGAGCAGAGGAAGCAGGACTGGAATGTATATGCTCACAATTCTTGATGAGGTGGGGTTTGCTGAAAAGAAAAGGAGCTTCCGGTGAATGAGGATGTCATGAACGCTCCCAACAAAGGAGAATGTTTATAGAAACATCTTGATTTTAATGCCATTGCCGAGTATTATTTTTAACACAGAATCTGTACAGATTTAATGATTTAATATTTGAATGTTAGATTAGGTATTTTTTAAGTTCAAGATACAAATTGGTTCAAATTCTGTTTTTGTGGAAGAGATCTCCTTTTGCAATAATTAGGCATATAGCATAGAAAACAATACAGGACATTGTGGTCTCTGGACATTATGGAGGGCTTTTAGTGTATCTGTTCACTTTATAGGGCTAAGTTACAGTTGGCTCCCCTCAGAAACATCTGGGGTACAGTGTGGCAGGCTTGATTGGGATGGGCACAAATATAGGAAGCATTCATGGACTTTGATGGTTCATCCTCCGCATCAACTGGACTGGATTTGGAATCACCTAGGAGACGCCTCTGAATGCTCTGAGTGAGAACAAGAGTTGAGGGGAAAGACTCCACCTGAATGTAGGTTGGCACTATCCACAGGATGGAGTCACAGACCAATTCAAAGGAGAAAAGGGGTGACCAACTGGGGACCAGCCTTCTTCTCTTTCTGCTTTCTAACCAGGGATGCAGAGTGACCAGCCGCTTCACAGGACACTGCTCTATCATGGATGCAAAGTGACCTGCTACCACCTCACACTTCAGCTGCTGTGTTGTCCTTGCTGAGGTAGACAATGCTCTCAAATCATGAGGCAAATACAACCTGTCGTCCTGAGGTGGCTTTTGTTTGGTAATTTGTCACAGCAACAAGAAAAGTTAACTAATATGGGCTTGCCACCTAGGACACAGAATCTAAGGTGTGTTTGTAAATGCCTTGCTTGGTTATACAGGTAGATGGTACAGTTGAGGTGAGGGATCCTGGTCTCTTCACACACAGATAAGGAAGGACCAAGTCAGGTACATAAATGCATGCTGTATGGTGATTATTGTTCAGTCATTGGAGATTGAGCCCAGGCTTGTACCTCACCTCTGAGCAGAGCCGCATCTACCACCATTGCTCTCCTCAGACACACCAGAAGAGGGCATCAGATCCCATTACAGATGGCCATGTAGTTGCTGGGAATTGAAATCAGGACCTCTGGAAGAGCTACCAATGCTCTTAACTGCTGAGCCATCTCTCCAGCCCTGATTTCAGTGTTCTTGAACTTTGAGGCTATTTTTTAATTTACTTTAAAAATTTTCAGACTAATGGATAGCTGCCCGTGCTTTTCTGTGGGTTGCACTTTCCTACTGTGGGCTTCCTGTTACATCAATACAACTCACCAAGATGTATTTATTTTATTGTTTCCTGAGCCCTTCATGTGCTGAGTGGCTCATAAAATTAAAGCGAACTTTCTTCCTGACTGAATGCTTATACATTTATAAAATACTTCCGTTTTAGAAAAAGCCAACATGAATTCCTGAACTGCAAAAACAAGTGCTCAGGTATTGAATTATTTTCACAAGGAATTATCTTGGAGTTAATGCATATGCATTGAATTATGGAATTGAAACTATTTGCCTCACTAAAATTATACATACATATACTCACACGTGTGTGCATATATACCACAAACATACATACCACACTCATATATATATATATATATATATATATATATATACACACACACATACATGTGCACACATGCACACATACTCTTATTTACACATTTCACACGGTAAGAGCTCAGTAAATAGTGAGTGGTGTCATGCATGGCTCCATCTCTGACACAGCATCAGGTGCAGAAGTTCTTGAGTTAATATTTGCTGATTGAATGAATCCATCTTTGAGCAGTAGACTTATTTTTTCAGATATTGATTAGACATCTCTGCTTTAATAGCCTGTAACAGTCTCAAAATTATATTACTAGGATCTGATATGTAATCGCAGTTTGATAAATTAATTTTTTCTATTTTTCTTATTAAAAAATTAAATTAGAAGCTAGAGATATGGCTCAGAATGTAAAAGAACTTGCTGCACACGCCTGGTAACTCTAGTCCAGATCCCCAGAGCCCCATGGTAGTGTGTGCCTATAATTCCAGCACTCTGATGAAGAGGTGCAGGATAGAGAATTCCCTGGAAGCTCGAGGGGCCAGAAGACCTGGAGCATTCAGTGCAGGGACAAATAGATAGAAATCAGGGATGTACCCAAGGTTATCTTCTAACCCTCAAACACAAACATGTGTACACATGTACATGCATGTATGCACACCCCATGCATACACAAACACATATGTAAGTATTTTTTTTTAAAAAAATAAAAGTATTACTCTATTTTTTGTGACCAAATACCTGAGGAAACAACTTAAGGGATAAAGCATTTGTTTTGCCTGCAGTTTTAAGGGGCTTCCATTCTTGTGTGGGGGAGGGGATGGTGGCAGATGGCTTTGTGGTGACAAAAGCCTTCGTAGATGACTGGTCACAACTCCATTGATTAGGAAGCAGAGAGAACAGGTAGGAAGCAGGGCCAGGGTGTGGAGCCTGAAGGCCTGCCCCAACTGATTCGCTTCCCTCAGCTAGGTCCCACCTCTAGAAAGCTCAAGAATCTCCCACCAAAAACGTCGCCTTCTGGGGCCAGGCATTAAAACACATGAATTTATGAGGGACATTTTACATTTAACTCCTAAAACACAGGACTGAAGCTCTTCCAATGGAGATACATGATTTTGGATGTGAAGTTCTGTGTGATCTGAAGCTAACTCCTCTCAAGGTTTACATAGAGCGTTTCTAACATTTGTGATGGAAACATATAACACATAACTCTCTCAACATGTGGTGCAAGTAAAAAACAGAGAGATTCAACTTGACCTGTGTTGGGCAGACTTAAAAGCACACCACTCTTCTGTCGGAAGGAAAGTAAGGATGGAGCCAAGAGAATGGATATCATTATTCCATAACATTTTTGCTTTCTATGGGAAGCCTCCCCCCTCAGAATTTCTCCTTTTATTTGAAAAAAGGAAAACCCAACACACCAAAAGGTGGTAGGATTTAATTTCTCTTTTGCCCCTAAGGGGAAACACATACTTGTATCAAACTTCCGAGGCAGAATATTTTGTCACGTGGAGCTCATACAGAACACAAATGTTCGGCGAGAGTGGCTTTCCCCAGATGTTGCAGGCAGGTGTAAGTCTAGCAGGATCTCAGGCAAACTGAGTGGGTTCTACAGGGGCATTGGGTAGGGATGGCTGAATCCTCTGCCTGGCCTGGGGGTGAAGGCCATCTGGACACCTTTATCTTTCACAGCTGGCTTCATGAGTCCCCTTTCTTCTGTTCCCAGTGCTGAAACAATCCTCCAAGCGTTCGCCTGCTCTTATTCCCTTTAACTGTCTTTTTGGGGATTATAAACACTCATTTTAGTGTCTGTCCACAACTGTTCAAAGACACATGCTTTAATCTGAGTTTATTCCTTCCTCCCTCCCAGAGCTAGGTCAGCAATTCCTTGACACCTACAAACTCATTTGCTCTGCTCCTTTGTCTACAGTAAAAATTTTGTTTTCAAAGATATTATTCTAGGCTGGCATTAAAATCCTAGGGTTCTTCATTTGATATTTTGTAAAGAACAAAATTGAGACAGAATATTCATGTAAATGTGTGTGTCTGAGAGAGAGCATGTTTACAGCAAGCTAGAGTTGAGATCTCTTCAATTACTGATACGATATTTATGTTTCCAAGTATGCTTTAATATTGTCACTATTCCAAGTATCCACAAACAATATTACACACCATCTAATATGCTATAAATTTTATAAGTAATATCTCATCACAAGGAACAACTATGCCATAATTATAGTCACGAGAATGGCACAAGGGTGTCGTGTGTCATCATTGTATTTATGTGCATTTCCAATTGTGGGTCTCATGAAAAGGGGATTTTAATGCATCTTCAATTGAAATACGGCTGATGTCAACCAGAAGGGAATGAAGGTGGTAATTTACACTATTTTAACAACAGGACGGAGTAAAAGTAAAAAGATCCTAACTGCAAGCCCAAGAAGAAAAGTAGTAGAAACACACCAAAGAAGGCTATCTGTAAGAAAAGCACAGGTGTGTCTATTAATTTGAAAATAGAAATGTATTTATCAGAGAGATAGTGTCCTTAGTATGCAGTAAAGCCCCTCCAAATTGACCCTCATACTCTGAAATTTGTTCATTTCATAGACTAAAAATATGAACTAAGTTGCTTTTATCAACATTTAAATCTCCCTTCCACGGGTCAAAATCTGTTGGCTTACTGAAGAAAGATCTTGGTCTTCTATGCATAGGGAATAGAACTTTTCATTTTGGAATGGCTTGTGGATTTGTGATGCCCAGCCTGGAATTGAAGGTGGAGTTTGCATAGGTTGTCAGTTAGTGACAAGAGATCAACAGAAAAGACTAGTTGATTCAAACAAGGCCTATGCCTGATATCTTCATTAGGGTTTCTGTTGATGCAGTTTTAAAAACCATGATACAACAACTTGCGGAGGAAAGGGTTTAGTTCATTTTTCAACTCTGGGTTTATGTATTTCATCACTGAAGAAAGTCAAGGCAGGAACTCAGGACAGGAACATGGATGCAGTACTGAAACAGAGGCCACATGACCTCTGCTTACCAGCCTGCCTCTCATATCCATTATCAATCAAGAAAATTTACCACACATTTGTTCACAGACCAGTATGGTGGATTCATGTTTTCAATTGAAGTTTCCTTTTCTAAAATGACTCTAACTTGTGTCAAGTTGATGTAGAGCTAGCCAGAACACCTGCCCAGGGCCAACTTTCCCCTGACAAGAAGCAACCTAAGAGCTTGAGGGGCATATTATCATTCAGTAGGAACATTGAGTTGAGAGGACAAGGGTGCTCAGAAAAGCTCTACAGGGTCCCCACAGATTGCCTTGCTTTCTAAAATAAAAGATATTTAAAATTTCTGTGGCAATCTCAGTTCATAGAACATGAAGCCCATTATTTTCTTCACCTCCAAATTAGTCTGGGGTAAGGATAGGCATGAGAATAAACTACCTGGAATCTAAGGGAAACTTAAATGTGACTTAGTTCATATTTTTTAGTTTATGAAATGAGCAAATTATTGGATGCGAGGTCAGTTTTTCTGGCTTCACTACACACTCAGGAAACTACCTCTCCGAGTCGTACTCTTTTCAGCCTTAATATTTGAAAACTTCTCCAGCTTCCTGGGGTGAGTGTGAGGGGGAAATGAGATTAACAGGTGAAAGTGACTGGAGGTCAGCATGCAGAAGAATGCGAATTGATCCATCCTTGTCTCCTTGTACTAAGCTCAAATCCAAATGGATCAAGGACCTCCACATAAAGCCAGACACTCTGAAGCTAATAGAAAAGAAACTGGGGAAGACCCTTGAGGACATCGGTACAGGGAGAAAGTTTCTGAACAGAACACCAATAGCGTATGCTCTAAGAGCAAGAATTGACAAATGGGACTTCATAAAATTACAAAGTTTCTGTAAGGCAAAGGACACCATCAAGAGGACAAATCGGCAACCAACAAATTGGGAAAAGATCTTCACCAATCCTACATCAGATAGAGGGCTAATATCCAATATATATAAAGAACTCAAGAAGTTAGACTCCAGAAAACCGAACAACCCTATTAAAAAATGGGGTACAGAGTTAAACAAAGAATTCTCACCTGAAGAACTTCGGATGGCGGAGAAGCATCTTAAAAAATGCTCAACTTCATTAGTCATTAGGGAAATGCAAATCAAAACAACCTTAAGATTTCATCTTACACCAGTCAGAATGGCTAAGATTAAAAATTCAGGAGACAGCAGGTGTTGGAGAGGGTGTGGAGAAAGAGGAACACTCCTCCACTGCTGGTGGGGTTGCAAATTGGTACAACCACTCTGGAAAGCAGTCTGGCGGTTCCTCCGAAAAATGGGCACCTCACTTCCAGAAGATCCTGCTATACCACTCCTGGGCATATACCCAGAAGACTCCCCACCATGTAATAAGGATACATGCTCTACTATGTTCATAGCAGCCCTATTTATAATTGCCAGATGCTGGAAAGAACCCAGGTATCCCTCAACAGAAGAGTGGATACAAAAAATGTGGTATATCTACACAATGGAGTACTATTCAGCCATTAGAAACAATGAATTCATGAAATTCTTAGGCAAATGGATGGAGCTAGAGAATATCATACTAAGTGAGGTAACCCAGACTCAAAAGGTGAATCATGGTATGCACTCACTAATAAGTGGATATTAACCTAGAAAACTGGAATATCCAAAACATAATCCACACATCAAATGAGGTACAAGAAGAAAGGAGGAGTGGCCCCTGGTTCTGGAAAGACTCAGTGAAACAGTATTCAGCAAAATCAGAACGGGGAAGTGGGAAGGGGTGGGTGGGAGGACAGGGGAAGAGAAGGGGGCTTATGGGACTTTCGGGGAGTGGGGGGCTAGAAAAGGGAAATCATTTGAAATGTAAATAAATTATATCGAATAAAAAAATTAAAAAAAAAAACCAGGTGAATGTGTCAAGGTGCTTGATAGGCGTTGGGTTACCTACCAAGCTTCATCATGCACACCAGTAGGTCCATTAGTGCAGTTCAGTGTGGATGGACAGAACCAGACCCCAGCCTTTTCCTGCTCAGGCTTAGCCAGACACGTTTCCAGTCCAAAGGTCTTAGAGTCTTTTAGGGAAACAGGAAGCTGGCTCCAGGAAAGGGGCACCAAACTATGAGTCCCTGAGTCATGGAAAGGGATATCTCTATAAGAGCTTCCTAGAGAAATTTTGGTCCTGAGTATATGGATACAATCTACTAGGTATATCTGACTACAGATCTGGCAATTAAGAATTATTATACAGCATAAGAACCACTGGATTCCTTCTTTTCTGGGGCACAGAGGACCCTGACCAGCTAGATGATGCTAAACACACACTAACATCCAGCAGAAACTGAAGTAATTTCAGTCTGCCTAAGGTCAGGCAGGCTCTCTCTTTGGTGCACGAATATCACGATATAAAAAGAGAATTGTAGATAGTTTCCATATTCCAGTTGGTGCGACTGTGTGCTCAGGGCATCTCCCATCACCTTTAACTTATGTCCACAGCATCCTTCCACTTCCCTGCCCTCCTATCTCAGAGAAAATTCACTTCTAATGATATGTTAGCAATTTCTAGGAACCATGACATGAAGAGGAAGTTATATAATAAAGCTGACAGTATCAAAAAGACCTGAGCGCCAGCACTGGCTTCGACATTTTCTGACTATGCCATTATGGGTAAACTAATTAACATCAGGGGGCCTTAGTTTCTCCAGCTATAGTGAATCTTGTGGCTCACTTTCATGTATCACAGAATCTGAGTCCTAAAAATGCTTACTAAATGATTGCTATTGTTCATCATTGAGAGTGACGCTATCTATACAAATATGCTTTGTATTCAATAAAGCACAAATGTCAGGTGCTTAAGAAAATGCCAATAAATACAACTCCTGTTGTAAGTTTCTCCAAAGCTGAAAACAGCTAAAGGAGTCATCTGGTAGGTTCCATATTCCTGAAGCCCCATATTAGAAGGCTCTTTCAAGCCTCTGGTGTTTGTAGGAAAGTATCCAGTGGCTTGAGAGTGAGACGTACCTGGCTTCTGCTTGCTCACTGTGCTTGTCTCTCTTCATCCCCATCCTTCATCGACTGCGGTCTTGCATAGCTGTAGCCATGTCTCATTGCCTGCAGGACCATACATGTAGACTGCAATAATCAAGAAATCACAGGTACACACATACCTTGCAGTTGGCATAATTATCTGTGTGTCTGCTCCTGATGCCCCAACAAGTTTGCTGCTGTGGTCTTCTCTGCGGATGGTTACACTTAACCACAGATGGAAACCTGTCTCCATTTCAGGGTAGGGATGGCTTATTTTCTTTGGTACGAGCCTTTTTTATCAAGGATGTAAGAGTCTTTTAACTCAGTTTTTCAGGGGATCTGAATACATGGTTGTAAGTTTTTCATTTGTTAGACCTACAACTTGGACTTAACTGATTCAGATGCAGCCTGCTCAGTGTGATTCTCAAACACGACCGTGAAAGCTGGCAAGATAAATGGACATCCCTTTGGCAGACAGCCAGATGCAGAGGAAAATTTACCTTTGTACTTGTTTGTCTTGAAACTCCTAGTAATATACAAGACTTAACTGTTTTCATGATGTTTTCCTGTTTCCCTTCCAAAACAACACTCTTAGAAATATATCTAGAGCCTGGCAGTGGTGACTCACGCCTTTAATCCCAGCACTTGGGAGGCAGAGGCAGGCAAATTTCTGAGTTCTAGGCCAGCCTGGTCTACAGAGTGAGTTCCAGGACAGCCAGGGCTACAAAGAGAAACCCTGTCTCAATAAAACTAAAAAATCCAAAAAGCCGGAAAAAAATCTATTTAGAACAAACTCCTTTTTTATATTTTTATTTTTATTAAACTAATACAATTTATTTGAAAATATACAACTCAGTATGACATTTTTAAGTCATAAAAATAATTTATAATAGTTAAATACCTCTTAAATATCCATGATATCTTCTGAAGCTAAAAGTAATATGCAGTCAACCTGTTTTTAAAATCTATTTGGAACATTAAACATGATAGAAGTAGAAGAAAATCTCTTATGAAGCCCTCTATGAAAGGAAATTGTGACAAGTTCCTGATTAGACAGAAACCATTCCATCTCCAAGGGAGAACACACAACTTAACTGTGGCTTCACAGAATGAATTGGGTAGTGTTCCTTTTGTTTCTATTTTGTGGGATAGTTTGAAGGGTATTGGTATTAGGTTTTCTTTGAAGGTCTGATAGAATGCTGCACTAAATCCATCTGGTTCTGGGATTTTTTTTTTTAATGTTTCTATTATGTGACCTGTTGACATGTCTGTGAGGCATTTTTTGATTAATGATTGACATGGGAGGGCCCAGCCCATTGTGGGTGGGGCCGTCTCTGAGCAGGTGGTACTGCATTGTGTAAGAAAGCAGGCTGAGCAAGCCATAGAGAGCAAGCCAGTAAACAGTATTCCTCCGCGCCCCTGCTTCCATTCCAGCCTTGTCTTAACAATGGTTAATGTATGATAAGGGTGAGTAAGCCAAGTAAACTTTCTCCCCAAGTTAAAAAGAAAAGAAAAGAAGTATATCTAGAAATCAATAAACAGCAGTTGATGTATAATGAAAGACATTTATTTTAGGCACATTTTCTCTCTCTAACTGTATGTCCCTTTTCACTGTGTAGACTTGAGGGTAGGCTACCTATCAGTGTGTAGTGTTTTTCTGTTGTGTTTTTCAGTGTGTTTTCTGAGAATTTGTTTGATAGCATTCACCATTTTGTATCCTCTGTTATGGATTTTGATGAAAGCTTACAGAAAGGAACACTGGCATTTCTTTTGGATCATGAATTCATTGAGCAACTATTGACTAAACAGCTCATAGGTGATGCTAAATTGGACAGTGAGGCTCCAACAGTATCTAGAGAGCAGTCTCTCCTCTCTGAAGTCAGGTTAAAGAAGTATAAATCCATATGCCATAAAATTAAGAGTAAAATGGGAAGATAGGTCAAGGGATCTAGGTCCATGGACAGCCAGAGGGAGGTGACTGAACAAAGAGGGCTCGAGTACCCTAAAGGGATACTGTTCGATTTAGTGGTCCCAGGCTCTCTATCTACTCAACGTCTCCATTATGTGAGGGAAGTTTCTTTTGTGAAGCCCTTTTATTCAAAAACTTCTAATTTTGATAAGGAGAAGCTCTCACATTTATTTACTGAGGTACCTGCTGTGTAACAGACACTGGGGTGTGTTCTGTAGGTGGATAAGCCCATGCACTTCCTCAAACGCCTGAAGGGGTAGGTGCTGATATTATACACTGCCTTCACTCTATACTTAAGTAAAATCAAGGGACAAAGGGAACATCTTGACTAGGGTTTCCATTGGTGTGATGAAATACCATGATCAAAAGCAACTTGGGAGAATGAACTTATTTCTTCTCATAATTTCATCCATGAAGTCAGGGCAAGAACTCAAGGATTATGGAAGCAAGAACTTATGCAGAAGCGAAGGAAGGGTACTGCTTAGTGGCTTTCTCAGCCTGCTTCCTTAGACACCCCATGATCTCACCACTCACAGTGGGGTGGCGCCACTCACAGTGACCTGGGACCTCCAATATCAATCACTAGTTAAGAAAATGCACACCAGCTTGCCTGCAGGGCAATCTGGTGGAGGCATTTCCTCCATTTTCTCTCTTCTCAGAAAACTTTAACTCGTGTCAAGTTGGAAATAGAGAAAGAGAGGGGAAAAAAGGAACAGAAATTAAGGCTTTGATCAAAGTCACACAGTTTCTATGCAGTTGCTGCAGAATCTGAACTTGAACCTAGGTCATTGGACTTCAGAGCTGTAGCCTTCTGCACTTTTTGCGGCTTTTCCTGAGGCAGCAAGCTCTCTGTTGGTCCATAAGGATGTTATCATTTGACATTAGCAGGCTTGAAAGTCATTGAGGATGCATTCTTCCCTCGTAATCATCATCTTTAAAACAAGGAACTGAAATGCCAACACTCTGATTATTTGTCCAAAGCATAGGGATGATGGTTGTATTTGTGGTCCCGGTTGGAGACATGGTATTCTAAAGTACCTAAAGGATCATAGGATTACTGTCAAGTGGGAACTTCCTGGTAACAAACAGAGATACTCCATTGCCCCACCATCAAGAGGTAATGAGGATGATGAATTACAGTTTCTCAGCTGTGCTTCTACAGCACATGCCTGGCAAATACATCTCTTGCAAAATAACCAACCTGGATGTGAAACTGTCCATGCAGATTCAGCCAGGAGTGAGTCCCCAGCACAGAGGACTCAGCTGGAGCTCTGGGCAGAGGACAATGCAAGGCAGAGGAAGGCAGGGACAGAAGTAGACTGCGGTCTGTGTCCCCTGGCCATGACTTATGTCCTGGGTTAAGTCCCCACACTGTCCTCAGGATAAAGGTTCCACACAGCTCTGTATGTTTCTCTCATTCAACCTTTGAGAGTCCTGGCTAGCCTCACAATCTTTGGGAGCCCCGCAATTTGGCCCCATGCTCCTCCCTGAGGGTAATCTGACCAGATCACTGTCCCACAATTGTCATAGTCTACAGTGTATCTCTTCATCAAACCTTGATGCATTCTGGAGACTTCAACAGCATAACTACTGTTTTCCTTTCTGAATGTAAATCAGACCAATAGTCCCTTTAGTTCTTTCCCATGTTGGCCCTCATATTATTCAGTAACACAGTCGGCCTGTCTTCTGCATTATGCTTTGTGTCTTGTCTGTGAAGATCACAAGGACTGGGAAGTTCAGGAGAGGCGAGAGAGAGAGAGAGAGAGAGAGAGAGAGAGAGAGAGAGAGAGAGAGAGAGCCCAGTAACAATGTGATAAGCTGTAACTAGTATAAGAAGCAGGTGAAGACAGAAAATGTATTCTGCCAGGAACCGGCACTCTGCTGGTAGAAGAGAATGAAAATAGTGGGGCTCCTTACAGCTTACCCACCACACGCACCCAGGGATAGCAGCATCAACACGGCTCTTTTCCCCCCTGTGATTCTGCAGTAGTTCCTGTTGCTAGGGTGACTGGCTCCAGTTGTCAGTCTTTGGGGCTTGGGGAGAATCTGCATGCTGTCAGTGCTGTTCTCCCCCCTTCCATTTAGCACGGTTGGTGCTGCTCCTCTGGAGTGAGCAGTGCTATCACCATCGCTTTCCCTAGCTGGTGAGTCTGGCTCTCCCTTCTTCTGTTTTTATGCCTTCTTCCTTCAATGTACTTTGAGCCACACACAAAGCAGGAGGACATGACAGGTTGCCAGATTGACCCCTGGAAGCCAAACAAGGTTCTGTGTACCTTTGCATTTCTTTTAGGCCTCTGTCACCTCCTGAGTCAGGGACAAGACATGCTGTCTCTTCTCTCTTTCTTGGGGCAATGGCAGAGAGTTTCTGAGGAACTTGCTACAGCAGGTGCCTGTCTTCCAGCATGGCCCTTCGAGTTGCCCTGGGATCCTGACTTCTCATATTACTCCTGCTTTGACTATTTGTTTTTATTTATTCATCTAAATAGTGCATGCCAACTCCCTTCCTTGGAAATGCATGTTCTAGCATCAGTTTTCTGTCTCTGCCTATAGACATAAATCCAGCTGGGTTTTCAGTAGACTGACTAAAGCTTTTATGACACTCTTGCCCTAAACCACTCTATGACTGACAGTGTCAGGGAGCCAAAGCAGGAGGGAAGCTATATCTTGGAGGAGCCAGTAAAGACCAATGACCTTGACTCTGAGCCCTGAAGTTTGATCCTCAGAAAACACACTCTAAAATATCACTTAGGTAAAGGAAAAGTAATTAGAGCAATTCTAAATATTACTGCTTCAGAAGCCCTTCAAAGGGTTGTTTAAAAAAATAACAGTTGAAAATTAGTGAATTGAGAATATTCAAATAAAAGATATGAGTAAATTCAAAATTCCTAGTGTCCCTTAGTATTGCAAGAGGTAAAGATGTAGGGGATAATCTGACTGTTTTTATAGACTATCATCCTCAATGGGCCTTTAATTTCACAAAGAAAACTCAAGACCCTAATTTGGAAGGGAAAGGGTCCAAATTTGGCTCTAAGAAGTTAAACTGAAACATCTTGTTTTCATTGTGGATAGAATTAAATTTCCATGACTACCTTTTATTTTGGGGAAAATGTGACTTTTATATAATACAGTACGAGAATATTAACATTAGTTGTTAGTTGTGTGTGTTAGTTGGGAGAGTTGATTCAATACATGTGGGAAAATATTAGGCAACATCATTAAAGAGATCAACCCTTGGGCATGAGATCAGGGGGTCCTTGAACATAGTTAACTTCAAGATGGTGCTGACAGTAGAGAATGATGACATAGAATAGATATTTGTGTGTGAGAGGGGGGAGGAGGAAGAGGAAGATGAGGAGAAGGAGGAGAAGGAGAAGGAGGAGAAGGAAGAGGAGGAGGAGAAGGAGGAGGAGGAGGAAAAGGAGGAGGAGAAGGAGGAGGAGGAGGAGGAGAAGGAGGAGGAGAAGGAGGAGGAAGAGGAGGAGGAGGAGGAGAAGGAGGAGGAAGAGGAAGAGGAGGAGTAGAAGGAGAAGGAGGAGGAGGAGGAGGAGGAGGAGAAGGAGGAGGAAGAGGAAGAGGAGGAGGAGGAGGAAGAGGAGGAGGAGGAGAAGGAGGAGGAGGAGAAGGAGAAGGAGGAGAAGGAGAAGGAGGAGGAGGAGAAGGAGAAGGAGGAGAAGGAGAAGGAGGAGGAGGAGAAGGAGGAGGAGGAGGAAGAGGAGGAGGAGGAAGAGGAGGAGGAGGAGGAAGAGGAGGAGGAAGAGGAGGAGGAGGAGGAAGAGGAGGAGGAGGAGGAAGAGGAGGAGGAGGAAGAGGAGGAGGAGGAGGAAGAGGAGGAGGAGGAAGAGGAGGAGGAAGAGGAGGAGGAGGAGAGGAAGAAGGAGGAGGAGAGGAAGAAGAAGAAGAAGAAGAAGAAGAAGAAGAAGAAGAAGAAGAAGAAGAAGAAGAAGAAGAAGAAGAAGAAGAAGAAGAAGAAGAAGAAGAAGAAGAAGAATCCCTAAGCTGGTCTTGCACTTACTATCTTCCTGCCTCCAAATGTGGAATTACAGGTATACTCTGTCATATTGGCCAAGGCCCCATGCTTGGATGCTTGGTATAGTATGTTACTTAGGAGCTTCCCAGCAGCAGCAGTTGTCTTCAGTTCATCCCACTCAGTTTTCCTTTAGAGATAGCTGACTTGCATAAAAATATGCTCTCTCTTCTCACTATGAAGTTAACTCACACACGGAGCTGTCAGGAAACATTCTTGAGACAGATTGGTTATTGAAACACAGCAAGATGAAACAAATAGGTTCAGACCACTAACCTGGATCACTTGTTGGGTTAGTAGAACGGAAGAGCCCTGAAGAAAAGCGAGACTGTATACCACCACATACCAAGGCAATCATAAACAAAGCAAAGGTTTTCATTGGCAAAGCATGGCTAGATTATTTAACGGAAACCAGCGGCAGAGTCAACATATCATGTTTATATTTTTAAACTGTTGGCAATATGTGTCATAATACATAGGAAATGGACTATTTGCAAAAGGCAATGTTTCAGGGGCATTCTGAACCAACTAAATGTATAAATAGCCTAAAAGGGGCTTAATAATAACACTGAGATGAAACTTAGAGTTATAGAATGATCAATGCAACTAAGGTCCTAGAAATAGCTTGGATATTTTGCTTTCATTTGAGGGTGAGAAAGACATCTGTTCAAATAGAGCCTTACCATTAGGCTCCTACCCTTAGCTCAAACCCTGACAAATTCTCTAATAGGAAGTTATTTTCCTGATGTCAGCCACAGCCTGCCTTGCTTGCTGGATGTATCTATTTGTAAATCGTTGGGTTTCCTAAAAGGGGCTGTAAGATACCCTCAGTTGATAGAGATTACGAAAGTTGCCTATGCCATATAGAAGCGTATATCTGTGGCATATTTAAATAAAGACAGATGGAAGAATGTGAAAGTAGATGACAAAAGAGAAATATGAATGTGTGGTTTTCTGATCCCCCATCAGATATCGCTCCAGCTTCATGTCAGGTATATATTATGTCCTACAGTATGTGTGTACACACAAACCCCAGGGGGACCCAAAGGAAGGAAATTTCAGTAGGCACACAATTCATCTCTAGCCACCCACTTGTCAAATGTTGGCAGTCTACTTTGGGTCAGGATCCACATGTTGTGGACCATGGGCTTACCTCTCTGGGCAGTGTGTGGTTTGGAAGGCAAAGGCTGTGAGTTTACACTCCCAGGTCCCATATGTATGTGGTTAGTGGATAACTGTGGTCTCTTTATGCATACATGGCCACAAATCATTACAGATTGAAGCCAGGCTGAGGGACTTGAGCTGAAAACTCTCTGCTTGAGTCCCCTTTACTCCCAAATGAGCTAGGTGAGAGGGCTCAGCACTGACAGCTCCAGAGAGAGAACTCACTCCACTCTCCCAGAACACTTCTGTGTGAAGCCGCGGTGGCTGGAGAGGAAGAGAAGCTTGCCTATTGCCTCCTCTTACATATAGAAAGTAAGGGGGAAAGCGACTTGCAATCTGATTGAAGATTTTCGAACTTGATTGTTTCCGATTCCTCTTAAGGAGCAAAAAGGATACAGCCATTTCCACATTGAAAGGATTTCCATTCACATCCTCTGCAATCCTGTTTCTTTTTCCTCATTTCTACTTTCTTCAAGTTATCTTTCCCCTCTTCCCTTGGTTCTACACACTTGCCTACTATTTTCAATTTAGAAAGGATTTGGGGCTGTAAAGAGAAGGAAAAGGAGAGGGCACACACTGACCGTGTGGCCAGCCTGCTTGGGTATTATTGAGCTTTCAGTTAACAAATATCCTTACAGATCAAAAACAGGAAATAGAGCTCCTGTTTTATTATAAAACAGGAGGAAATAGTTGACTTCTTGGATGTTACTGATTTTTTTGGTGTGTGTGTGGACAATGAGTGTAACTAAGGATTTGTGCCCCCAGAATTGTGTGTGTGTGTGATAAAATATTTCAAATGTGTATTTAAGCAGTACATCTCCTAAGTATCTAAAGAAAATGTTAGCACATGACTTATTATTTTCATATTATTCATCCATGATCCTGTGAATAAACATTCAGGTTATAAAACTTTTTTTTATTGCCTAACAGACAAATATCCTCCTTGAGAAGAAGTGTGAAGCTCCTAAGAATACATCTGACATCTCAGCACACGGAGCGCGCACGCGCACACACACACACACACACACACACACACACACACACACAGTACACAACCCTTTCCTTCTTAGGTCCCCTAGCAGCAAAGTCAGCAACAAGAATTTCTTAGTAAGACAACTGTAGAGGAGAGATGAAAACAGCTCTGTGCAGGCCAGGGGAGCAGTGACATAAAGCTGTGGTTTCCCTGGGCTAGCCTCAAACTGTGGTGTCCCTGAGCTAGCCTCAATGTGATGCCTGAGTCAGGGTGCCAGGTTTTCTACTTTGAACATCACAGGCTTGTCTCAGCTGAAGCCAGGAGGCCTGGCGGCCATACTCCTTACTTACAACATTCAGTTATTGACAACAGGACGGTCGATGATGGGTGGGGAAGGAAGTGGGAGACTTCCAGGCAATTCTGGTTGAGGTGGCTCCTGCCAGGCTTTAGAACAGGACAGCTGGGAATGGTCAGCAGCTGCCTCAGATGTTGGAATCCTGAGCTAGCCCATGAAGAGATTCCCGGCAGTGATCAGCTGTGTAGACCACACTTTCTGCCCGCCATGCATAGTACATTGTATTCTTCCCCCTTGCATTCTCCTCTATTCCCCTTCCCCACAAGGTGGATTTTACCCTCTGGCTGATATTCAGTTCTTATCCTAAAGTTGAAAACTGTTCTGGGTTGTACCCAGAAGGGGAATTGCTGGAATGTGAATATCTTCCACATCAGCAGATGCTACCTCTCCAAAGCTCTGTCATCCACTTCCTGTCTTCCCAGCAGCCCGTGCACGTGCTGCTACTGCCAGGCCTCGTGAGGGTTTGCAGTTAATCTTTACTAAACTTAAAGTTGGGAATGAATATCTAGTTGCTGTTAAGAGTCACATTTCTCTAATTATTCTTTCAATGAATAATCATGTTTATGACTCAACAAGCCTTCCCTTTCAAGACAGGACTGCCTAGAGTAATTCACTTTCAGGTTTTATCTTTATTTCTAGAAGCTCTTTATATATTCTATAGACTATATGGTTTTTTTTTCTTTGTTTTGATTGAATTATTTTCTTCTACTTATGACCTTTTACTTTGTGGTGTCTTTTGATGTACAGGTGTTTTAAAGTTTTAACAAAGCAAAATTTCTCTATTATCTTCCTTTATGTCTTCTGTTTATGTGACAGGATCATTAACGTTTTTCTCTAACTTGGGTTTGTTTTTGTTTTGAATAAGTAAATTATTTAACAGGTCCCTTATGAAGACTGTTGTTATGTGCTGTGTGGTGAGAACTGTGCTAATTTTGTCTGATGAAATAGAATCAGAGAGAGAGAGAGAGAGAGAGAGAGAGCACAGAAGTCACTGAACCTTAGATATTTTACTGGCAGGAGGAAGAGGAAAGAATTTTCTGAAATCTAACACTACCTTGTGAGACTTGAGAAATAACTAGAGTTACTGGTTTTGTCTTTTGACCTGGACCGTTCCAACCACTGGACTCGATGAAAACTTAAGTGGCCCTTCCTTTCGTGGAGCCAGGCCATGTCTTGCTAAGCTGGCTTCCAGGGTGCAAATATATTCTGCATTCTTTGCTTTACTTTAACCTTGTCTATGATTTCTTAGTTTATTGTTACTGGTTATAAAACTGTGGTCTGTGGCTTTCAGAGACTGAACCACCAACCAAAGAGCCTATACAGGCAGGACCTAGGCCCCTGCCTCCCCACCCCCACACACATTATGAAGCAGATGTGCAGCTTGGTCTTCATTCTAATCCCCCGACAACTGGAGCAGGGGCTGTCCCTAAAGGATGCCTGTCTGTGGATCCCAGTCCCCTAACTGGGCTGCCTTGTCTGGCCTTAGTGGGAAAGGATGCAACTAGCCCTGCAGAGACTTGATGTGTCAACGTGGGGGGGGGGGGGGACCAAGGGGTATCTTCACCCTCTCAGAGGAGAAGGGGAGGGGGATAGGAAGAAGGACTAGGGGACAGGGGTCAGTGATTGGGATGCATAAATAAATAAATTATTGGGGGAAACCCCTGTGGTCCCACAGTTCTTTCCTGCTATTGCTGAATATAGCGGTCATAGCCGTTTCTGGTGCTGAGGGAGGGTCTGCTTTCTGAAGGCCTTACCACCCTCTCCCTTCCATTTCCTGCAAGTTCACTGTGTGGCCTGGGTGTGGCTTCAGGCTTCTGGGTCACTTTCAAGCCTTGAGGGTGTGGTCTCATGCTAAGGGTTTAATATACTTCTTTTTACTATGAGAGAACATTTATTGTGGTTTCAAATTTTCCTTTTTCCTTTCCTCATTCTGTTCCTTCCTAAATTATTGCTTCATGCAATTTTTCTCTCTCTTCAAATGTTTCAAACTTAACCTCTCACTTAACCCTTCCATTGCTATTTTCTACTGCAAATTAGCCTCTGCTGTAGTAGGTCCTTTTCATTTTTCCTCTCAAACTCAATCTGTCACGAATCCCATCGTCCCAAGGAAAACAGACTCAGACAATGATGACGTCTCCCAATGATGATGACTGCCCATGTGACACCAAGATTATCTTTTTGTTTCTTGCATCTCCTTGGGAGTCAATTATTAGCACCTGAAGTTTTGTACCTAACTTCCTGTCTCACAGCTCCCTGCCCTCTCTGTTTTTTCCATTTTTTCCCCGTGGTAGTCACCATAACTAGCATGACCTCATCTGTAAGACGTTTTGTCTGAGTGTGATTCTATTTGTCCTCTTCTCATCAGTTTATAAGTACTAGTGATAAGATAAAGATTTGTTTAGAAGAATCAAGATTTGTGTTGACTTTCTTAACTGTGTGCTCAGCACCTAGACTGTTGCTGCTCGTAATGAGAACTCGTATATGCTAAATGAATACATATATTTGAAGGAAGAACTAACTTGTAGATTTGAGTCTCGAGCATTTCCTTTTGAGATGAGAATTGTTCCGATTGAGAAAACTTAAATACACAAGAAACTCAAATACACAATGAGAAAAAGAACCTGACATAGGTTTTTTTAAAAAAAAAAAAAGTGCAATATTTTCAAAGTCTCAGAAGCTCCCGGATCCTCACTATATTGATGTTTAAAATCAAGGTCTGGTGTCTGCATCATAAATGAGGAGAAAGTGAGATACACAGAATAAAAGGAAGTAGGAAGGAGCAACCAGCCGCCCAATCGGAAGCTAAACAAACAAACAGCCAACTGCTTCTCCCAGCTTCCGCTGGAGGTGCTGGAAATCACAGGAGACTTTCCTGGGACATGTGTTGTGCAACAAATCCTGACAAATACACGGATCATCAAAGAGACTTCTATTTTCTATACTGAGAAGCTTCATGCTCCAGGAAATGGGGAGGCCATCTGGGCTCTGCTTACCCAGATGGAGTTCTGATTGAATATGTGAGAAGAGGGAAACTTGGTTGGAGTGAACATGATCTGTTTGGAGTCAGCATGGGGGTGCATCAAAGGTGGTGGTGAAACAAAGGGATTACTTTTCCCACCCAGCGTGTTCAAGGGAAGGCAGTCCTGGAAATAAAAATGACAAAGACAAAAAGATCAGCTTCCATTTCCTCAAAGTGATGATGTTATTGGATGCTGTCGCTGGCCATGTGTCTCCTTGGAATGGGGATTTGGTGAGAAATACATGTAAGTATCATGTTGTGAGAAAGGAACATTAGTTTTAACTAGGGGATTTAGGATGCCCCCTTCAATAAAGAAGAATAACTTGCATTGATATAGTATAATGTATACACCTTTTGCAGAAAATATTTGATATATTCAACCCTGTCTGTTAGCTGGAAAATGGGTCCTGAGCCATATTTCGTAACTGCTTCCTGGTCCCACCTTGCCAGACTCTAGTAACGTGCCAGATCCACAAAGCATTTCTTAGTCATTCTTTATTATATGAATCTACATTAGCAGCTGAAATAGAGAGAAATTATGCAGCCAAATATCAGCTGGCCTTGGCACAGCTGGAGCTGGGAGCAAGGCTCTTAATTTTAAGTCAATATTCCTTCATACGGTGTTGCCAAATGTGCCAGCATCCAAGGACCACACTAATGGAGGAACAGGAAATACAAGTGTTCTTGGCAATTATCCTGTGCCAAGGGTCATTGATCTTGATGAAGAGTCACTGTTGATTTACCTAAAGTTCAGTAATCTACCAATGAAAGCACTATTAAGAATTGCTTAATGTCAGCACAACCTGCCAGTTAGGGAGAGCCTGGCACATCTGACATACTGGCTGGAATGCTGGAGTCCATTTAACTTAGGAAATTTTATTAAAATCTCCAAGATTGGCCTAGTTTCAGCGAAGTGATGCCAAAAAAGTAGGAAGAACAAAGCAGTTCTTCCCACTAGGTGTTCACTCAAAAGGACTCAACTTTGTTTCCTCCTAAAACCAGTGCCCACCTCCCTCCAGCACTGGCACAGGATCTCTTTCTTGAGGCTTCCTCTGTACTTTGTTTTTTTCTGTAGTCATGCAATTTTATTTATTTTTTGAAATTGCTTTTTTTTAATTGTTCGTTTTTTTAAAAAAAGATATTTCTTTATTTACATTTCAAATGTTATTTCCTCTCCTGGTTTCCCCTCCGAAATCCCCCTAACCCATCCCCCACTCCCCCTGCTCACCAACCCACCCACTCCCATTTCCCTGACCTGGCATTCCCCTATACTGGGGCATCGAGCCTTCTCAGGACCAATGGCTTCTCCTTCCTTTGCTGTCCAACAAGGCCATTCTCTGCTGCATATGCAGCTGCAGCTGCAGCCATGGGTCCCTCCATGTGTACTCTTTGGTTGGTGGTTTAGTCCCTGGAAGCTCTGGGGGTACTGTGTGATTCATATGATTGTTCCTCCAATGGGGCTGCAAACCCTTCAGCTCCTTGGGTCCTTTCTCTTTCACTGTACTTCATACCTCAATGAAAATCCATGCAACCAGCAGAGCATCCACCTGCCATTGTAGGAGCTTGCCCTTACGTTATTTACAAGTGGTGTATACAGCTTTTAAATGTCTTCCCCTACATGTGTTAGCAGTGTGTATCTCTGAAGCCATTTGTTAACAGAAATGCAACAGACAGCAACCTAACTTCAATCAGCAATTAGAAAAAAATAGGCGTTTGCATTTCCTTCTCCGTGGCTCCCCCATCTCCCTATACACCAGAGTAATAATTTTCACTACATTTGTTTTTTAGTGACTCCCTAACTTTCTCATTTTCTCAAAGTGAGTCAAGCCATTAGCATGTCAGCACTAGGATGGCCTGCTCCTCAGCCCAGCTGTTTCCTTGAAATCCAAATAATTCGGAGTCTCCCCTGAGTCTGAAGCTCTGGCTGACACCTGACACCAATCCATGAGACTTACAGGTGGAGAATCCAAGCATGCTGTGCCTAGACTTCTGACCTACAGAAATGGTGAGAGAGAATTATGTATGTTGAGAGAGATGCTAAGTTTGGCTACATAACAGAAAGCTACTCCAGCTGGGCATGGAGAGACTCAGGACTTGTGCTCGGAAGTTTTCTGTTACTTTGATAGAGCTTGAGTCATCTGGGAAAGGGGGACCTCCACTGAGATGATGCTTCATCAGATTGTGGAGAAGACTATGAATTTTCCTAATGGTTGCTGTAGGAGGGCTCAAGCTGTTGTGGATGGTCGTCCTGCACAGGGTAGTATAAGAAAGCACGCTATGGAATTATAGCGTAGAAGCATGCTATAATTTGATGTTCCTCCATGGCCTCTGC
This sequence comes from Apodemus sylvaticus, assembly GCF_947179515.1. Taxonomy (NCBI): domain Eukaryota; kingdom Metazoa; phylum Chordata; class Mammalia; order Rodentia; family Muridae; genus Apodemus; species Apodemus sylvaticus. The sequence continues at coordinate 100,551,135 of NC_067474.1, read as the reverse complement.
TTCAATTCTTGTCCAGAGCTCCTGCCTTAGCTTTTCCTGACGCTGGACTGTGCTCAGGGTGTGCAAGCCAAATATACCACTTCCTTCCCCAAGGAGTCTTTGGTCAGAGTGTTCTATCACAGCCCTAAAAAGCAAACCCTGCCCTGACCATGCTTATGGACTGATCCTATATGAGCTTGAATAAATTACTTTAAAACATTCTGCACCAGTGCTAACAAATTCCAGGAGACAATTACATGATAGTCACCCCTATTATAACTACTTTTCTACAAATTCCTGAAACCCAAGTATAGAACCCCCCACTCTGAGGATAGGCTTTTCTGGGGGCAGTTTTCACTTCCTTCAGCCAAACTACAAGTGTATGTGGGGGGGTTGGTTGTGGTAGTGTCAAGATGTATTTAATGATAGCCATCATAACAATGGGGAAACATTAGAAGTCTTGAGGGAAGTAGATTAGAATAATGAAGTCTAATTATTGGCTGGGGACACTGAAAGGTTCTTTTGTTTGAAAATCATGGGTCAGAGCTAAAAGACACTATTGCTGGTTGAACAAATATGTGAGACAGAACCCAGGGATATTTAGACGTGAAAACTCAAGGAGCAGGTGAATGGGTGGATTTGAAGGTCTGGGGTTGTTGTTGTTGTTGTTTATTTGCTTGTTTGTCTTTTTCCTCCATAGATGATCATTTGCTATTCACCTGGGGCTAGACAGCCCTCATGATCCTCATGCAGCCATCCAAACATCCTGAGATTGTAGATGTGTGCCTTTGTGCCCCTAGATCTAGATTCTAATGCTGGTGGCTTGTCTCCTTATGGTTTAGAATTAATCTCATCTGGCATGTCTTTTGAGCTCAAGGCTCAACACTGCGAACCTACCTTCACTCCACTCCACAGATCATACGCAGAGAAGAGAAGGCAAACAGGCTGCCTGAGGCAACATAGGAATAAATTTGGGGTTTCTTATGCCTAATGTCTGTTTTCTTTGAGATTCTTGGGAAAGGGATCTAATTGATTTAGCAAAGTGCTTGGGGGATACAAAAGTTGAAGGTGCTGAAAGTTCCAGTGAAGACAGAAAAGCAATACAAGAGCAAACAGAGATCAGGCACATAGGCAGGAAACAGCCAGACGTGCTTCAGATTAGAGAAAGCCAAGCCAAAACATCTGGGGAACAATAATCGGAAACAGATATTCTCCAAGCAAGAGCAATCTGGAAAGCAGTAATGTGGTGGGAGACTTGGGCAGTGCTGCTATGAAAAATGGGCTCTCGAAGGTTTGTGCTGCAGCCAAAACCGGCTGTGAAGTGTTTGGAAGCCATAGCTGGGCTGAGTCCACTGTACTTCTGTAAGTGCTCATATCTGAAACTGTGAACTTCCAGTCAATCCTTCCTAGCTGTGTCTTATGATCCCTCTAGATGGGAAGAACAGAGCTAATGCCTACAAAGGGGAAAAAGGGGGGGTGGATTCTGAGAAGCCCTCTCAATTCAGGGCAGCAGGTTCTTGAGACTAACAGCTATAGTTCTCGGGTCAGTATAGGGCTATGTGAGCACCAAGACTGCTCAAACATCATGACCTGACCTCAGCCTCTAACACAAGCTTCATTTTCTCTCTAAATACGGATTAGTTCAAATAATTACATATATAATGTTGCAAATATACAGAGAAGAGTAATTAAGCTTCTAATTCAGTAAGCCGACAAAGTGGGCATAGTTGCGGAATCTTACCCACTTAGGGCACTGAATTGCTGAAGGGGCACCCTTTCTTGTCATCTCTCTCTAGAAAGTCACCACTCATTCTCGCAAGGGTAGCCACTCACCTGAATAACAGCATATGCCAGGGGTCTCACTGTGAACTTTATATAAATAGAATAATAGAATAACCATCAGCAACATCTTTGCCTCGGTTACTTGACTCTTCCTTAAATGTACAAGTTTAGGATGTATTGCATGGAGGTTATAGGCTTTTTTTTATCCACACTGCTGTGCACTCTTGTGGCACTATATTACATTTGGTTTATGCATTTTCTTGGCAATGGCCTTTGGGTTGTTTCCTTGTGGGCTATCACCAGTTATCTTCTTGGCTATTGGTCAACATTTGCATGCCCATATTTTCCTCCTCACCTTCCTCCTCCTTTCTTGGAGGGAGGATCATACTATGTCTCCCAGGCTGTCTTAAAACATACAGCAGTCCTCCTGCCTCAGCCTCCTGAGTGTTGTTGAGCTACAGGCTTGCACTGTTGTGCCAGACTTATTTCCTTTAGTCTTACATAGTCTTAAAGAGTCTTAGCATAATTATCTCTAAGTTTCTTTTTTATGCCCAAAGACCTACAAGGTTAAGATGTGCTTAGTTATTTTTTCCTTACTTCTACCTGGGGAAAAGTTGGGAACAACCAATTGCAATTATTAATTAGTATTCTCAGCTAAGCTATCAGAGTATTTATTTTCCTTTCCAGAAGCATCAAGAGGACAAATGGAACACGCCATGCTTCCAAGGATCCTTTGAGAAACCTTTGTTTAAAATGTCTGATAGCTTTCTGTTCGATGGTCCTGAAAAGGCAGATTGACGGCTGTCTATTTCACATGGCAGGGATGAGGCCTGGATGCCATTGCTGTCTGAGGAGAGAGGACAAAGAAGGTCAGAACTGGGAGCTGCCACCACAATTGTCTTTTACTAACTCCTGAAAAACACTGGAAAACTCCTTCTTGACATTTTTTAAAGAAACATCTGAAGTTCTTTCCTTTCCACTAGAGACAGTAGAGTTTTATTACCTGTTTGAGGCTCGGGTGCATATAATGCACAAATGTTACGTGCCTCTTTTCTGGCTCCTCTCAACCAGGTCCTGGCTTAGACAGAATTTATTTCCCAAGGAAGACCAAGCGTGTCCTCCAGCTCCTATTTGGAAGAAGAGACACAAAGAGAAACTAAAATCAAGTTCAGCTTCTGACAGGTCTTCCCATTCTTCCAGGGCCAGCATTTCTCTTATAGCACATGTTTTCCTGAGGCAAACCAGATCCAACATGATGCATTATTTAGAGAACACATTTTGCATTAGTCTGACTGCCCAGGGCACTATTGATGTGGTGAACTAACGTTGCAATGGAAAATGAAAAAGGGAAACAAAACTTTCTTGCTTTGTTCAAATGTGTTTGTGATCTATCATAAAAAAAATTAGATCCATAAATTAAGGTTTTGTCATCCTACTTTCTGTACTAGGAGGGGACTCAGGTTAGCGTGAATAACAGAAACCAAAGGACTTATCAGGTTATCAAAGACTTGAATAAACAGCCAAACAATAGGATCTCAGGCCCAGGAACCAGTGTGAAAAATTTGCCTGTTTTCTGTCTATGGGACAGACCCATGCAGTTTAGATTAGTGCTCCTGATTTAGTGACTTGAGGACTGTGCCTGGGATGGGAGCGGGGGGGGGGGGGGGGTGTTGAGGTAATGGGAGTGGACTTACTTAGTCTCTCTCTTCTCTGTCTATCAGAGGTGGGTCTGTCACCAGAGAAGGGTCCAAGTAGGTGCTGCCAGACAAAAGCAACAGCCTCATGCCACAAGGGTGACAGCTGAAGCCATCACCTCACTGATGGGAACAGTACAAGAAACAAGGAAGCGTGGCCTGATAAAGAGGTAACTTGGCTAAGTGTGTTTCAGAAGTCCTGGGTGGGTGACAGTTCCAGAAGTTGGAAGAGAGTTTACTTATACACATGACATATTGGCAGATAGATTTGTTCACTATGGCTACATGACTTTCCTACTAAAATCCCTGGGCTTCCTGTTATTTTTATAACATGCCGGTTCTTCTGTTTCTGTTGCTGTGATGAAACTGCCTGATGAAAAAGTAACGTTGCTCATAACTGCAGGTTAGAGCCCGTCAAAGAAGGGCAGTCAAGGGGGCAAGAACTTAAAACAGCTGGTCACATCACAGCTACAATCAAGTTCAGAGAAAAATGAGTGCACACATACCCATGGCTCAACTCAGTTTCTCTCACTGTGGACCGATCAGAACCCAAATCCAGGCAAAAGTGCAGTTCCCAGCAGGCTAGGTCTCCCTACATCAATTAAAGTAATAAAGTCAATCCTGCACAGGCATGGCTGCACAGTCCTTACTTAGACTCCCTTCCCGGGTGATCCTATATTATATTTAGTTGAGAGAACTAACACAGTTATCAATAATGTGAGGGTTCTTGGTGGTATGGTCTGAACATTTATGCCTCTAGAATGTCTATGTTAAAACCCTAACCTCTAAAGAAATGATATTTGCAGGGCAGCCTTCACAAGTAACCCTGTCAAGAGGACCTAACCTTCATTACAAATAGTACCCTTACCCCTTAGCCCTGGAGAGCTCTCTGTCTTCTTCTACCATCTGAGACACAACAAGAAATGTCTACCCATGAACATAGGTCCTCAGTAGACATAGAACCTGCCATCCTCTTAATCTTGGTCTACTTATTGTCTAGATCTATGAGGAACAAACCCATGTCGTCTAGTCAACAGTATTTTGTTATAGCATCTGAATGAATTGAGGATAACCACTCTAGTATGGTAGACCAGCTATATATTCTAGATATAATTTTTGCATATTTCTATATATGTGAGTGGACTGCAATTTTCCTTTGCCCTATTTTGCTATGGTAGCTCCCAGAATTCTCATTCCTTCACCAACCATTATTGAGTTACACTTGTGTGACAGCCTTATGGGAATATGTGTGCTAGGGATAAGCCAATATATGGTAGACACAGGTCTGTTTTTTTTTTCTTTTTGTTGTTGTTGTTGTTGTACTTAGAATTTATCATGCAAAAGAAATAACAATTAGATGACTTTCCACGAGGTCTACCCTCAGCACATTGTTGAGAACTATAGCTGCCATGTGGTATATCAGTTCTCTAGAGTTCACTCATTTCTCTTGACTGAAACTTTATGTCTCTTGACTGGTAAGTTCCTTTCTTTGCAGCTGTTCCTCAGTCCCTCAACCAACACTTTGACCTTATATATTAGGTTGTGTTCATTACAACATTGTTTCTAATGTCCAAAATGTAGAAATTAAACATTCTTAGATGGATGTATTTCATCTAAGATAAAAATATTCTAGTGTGTGCATGCAATGGGATACTATTCAGCCTTGAAGAAGTCAGAAATTTTGCTATTTGTGACAATAGAGATAAAATTTAAAGACATTTTACGAGGTGAAAGTAATGTCACGAATGCAAACACTCCCTGATTTCATGTAGCAAGGTTCTTAATAATCAAAAAATCAGAATTTTTGTTCACACCATACTTGGATTGAACATCTGGGTAGGAGCCTCAGTATAATGAACACAATAAATAAAAATAAAAGACAGAAAACCCCACACACCTTAGCAACATCAGTGGCAATGCCAATCAAAGCAGTGAATGCTTGTTAAAACTTTGCACATCAGGGAAATGCACTTGCAGGGTGGCCCAGTGAGTGGAGACATCTGCCACCAAGCCTAATTACCTGAGTTTAATCTCCAGGACTAATGTGACAGAAGGACGTGAATCTCAAAAGTTCACCTCTGACATTCACACATGCACCTTGGCACACACACACACACACACACACACACACACACACACACACTCACACACACTGTAATAATGAAACTTTTTGTATCTTTTTCCTGCTGACTGTTTTTGAAGGCATCTTAGAGTCTGATGTGTATTTAATTGAAAATGTGCATTTTCTATAGTGCCAAGGTAGGCTTCCTATATAAAAACTAAATTTCCACCAGGGCCAGTACAGTCCTGACCTGATGAACTAATACACGTCTCTTGTTGGAGCTGAGGACTCCCGCACTACAATGTGGCTGGCTTCTTGCCACTCCTATCCCATATAAGCCATCCCTGTGTCTGCCATGTACAGAGGAACCTGCATAATGAATTTGTCCATCTTTTCTTCTCTTCCTTAAATGCTTGTTAGCCAAATGTTTCTCTTCTGTCCCTGCTTTCCTGGTGGGTTTTGTTTGTTTGTTTGAACCGTTTGGTTGTTGTCATAAATTACTTTCTGGCTGCCAGACCTTGCTTTATATTGTGCAAGTGCTGTGTCAGTTCTCTCTGTGGGAGGCCATGGGTCTCTGTCACTCTGCCAGATGCGGGTGGTATTAAAACTGCACCCCTAATCCAGGTGTGTGGCACATACCTGTAATTTCAGAATCTGAGAGGTAAAGGCAGAGGCAGGCAGGTTTCTATGAATTTGAGGCTGTCCTGGTCTACAGAGCATGTTCCCAGATAGCCAGGGCTACATAGAGAGAGCCTGCTTCAAAAAACCAAACCAACCAAACAACAGCAATGAAAACAACAAACCAAAACGCAACCCAAAGCAGCCACAGGTATCCTCTGCCTTTTGATACTGTGATGGGTTCATTTACCCTGTATGGATTCTAATCTCAGAGCATCGAGGTTTTAGAAGTCAGGAAGAAATAGTGCTTCCTGGAAACCCTGACAACCAACTGTCCACAGACTTGACTGTCTGAAGATTCTAAAGTGTTGCAAGGATCCGAGCAGTTTTCTTACAGGGTTGATATAGTCTGGAAGGGAGCCCATGCGAAGATCAGGGGAGGCATCACTGTAGTAACTTCACATCCCTGGCATGCTTTAACCAAATGTAGGCTTTGACAGCCTTTCTTATTTCTTCCCAAGGGCAATCTTGATGTGTTTTTTTTTTCCCAGAATGAAGTTTGTCTGGGTCCTGCTTTCATGGCAGGTTAGGTAAGAAAGAGTAGCTTTGCTCTAAGGGAAGCTTTCGGCTTTGAAAGGGTCATGCTTGGGAAAATATCAGAGTCTGTGATCCCTTCGTGTTCTGCCGGTCCCTGCGGTGAGCCTGGCTGGCATTTGGCTTTGAGGTGTGGTGGGATGTCAAGTGAGGGCCATGACGCCCCTAGGATCTGACTGGGGTACAAGAGCCTCCAGTCCGAGGGGCCAATGAATGATACAAGTGAGCACTGTGCTCCTCAAAACTGCAGTGGCTTTCCCCAGGAGTAAAGGAAATGGTAGATCTGGTGAAGAGAGCTTTTTAGATCTGGTTAGAGTGTAACAGAAAAAAAATTCTGTTTTCATAGGAGATAGATATTATTATGCAAAATAAGGAAAGGGGGAAAGGGCTTCCCCCCTCGACTTGCTTGCCTAGGCTTTTATAAAAATAAGTGTCATCTGCATGAAGAATAAAATCGAGGTGATTTGTTATTAAAACTATCCTTAAGATTCCAAGCAATTGTTTATAGATGGCAGTAAAATAGCCAGCTTACCTGCTCCTGGGGCTCAGTCTCCAAGAGTTTGAAATACTCTTGGCTAATTCCCTGTGGAGAATCTATATTAACAGGTGATATTTACTTTGCTAAACAGGTGATATTTTGCTCTCAGCTCATGCAGTATTTTTTGACACATTATGATACAATGTTACTTATGTCTCTTGTACAATAGAGATTCGAGTGACAGGCTAAATGATTGGATGGAACTCCCACAGCTAATGAAGGCTGAGCTGGTGTTTGAATCTGCATTAGAACTAAATACCTAACAGGACTTAGGCTGTGTGGCTGGTAAGCTCCCATTTCCCTTTCTAAACCCCCAAGAGGAAGTGTGGGGAGCTTGGTAGCTTCCTTGGCATGGAGGGCCAGTCTCAGTGGAGTGTGCGTTGCTCCCAGCTGCAGCACAGTATGCTGGTAATACAGCTGTGACTCCCTGGAGTTATGTTTGGCTTCTAGGCAGGAGTCAGGGGCTCTATCCACTCAGTTTGCAACCAGCCATGGTTGGGCTGTTTTTTCCTTTATTTATGGTTTGTGATCTCTGCCAGCAATTTTTTTCCCAAGGAGTGCATTTAAATATGCCACATTTGTATTACTCTATGTGGATGCTGGGTGAACAGTTATGATAAATCAAGTTTTAGTTGCCCTATGGGGAAAGTGCTGATGGAGAAATACATTTGAAGAAAACTTTTCTCTTAGCAGTAGTTACTTGAGGAAACAGGCTCCATTTATCTTTCTGGGGCTTATGTGAGATGAATACAGACCACCCAGAATCGTGGGTCTGCATATCAGAGGAGGAAAATGAGGACTGAGCTTAGCTCTGGGTTTCTTAGTGCATCTGTGCTGTGTTATCCTAGCTCTGCTCCTACCTACTCTCTCCCTGCCCCCCAGGCTCTCCAGCTCACTTTCCAAGCCTGATAAATACTGCTTTCACCTTGACCCTTCTGCCTCTGCCTGGTCACAGCTCTCCTGCGGCTGGAAGCCACTGTCTCAGAAATACTTTTGCCAGCCTTTCTCTGTCCCCAATCTAAAGTACCCATGATAATGATATCTTATCACCAGTTCCCCTTCCTGACTCTGCTCTCAATTTGTAATTGGAAACTTATTTGTGTAATGCTTGTCTCCTTCCGAGTCTTAAAGGGTTCATTTGTCCATCAGCTACTTAACAAATATCTTGCTCTGTGGAATCTATTTTCAACATGTTCTAGAGGAGTGTGCTCATCCTGGACTCAATAGGAACTTGCACACATATATTTTCCCAATTATAGCTCTCATGTTCTCTCTGTCCCTTTTTGGGGGCTGGGGGTATAACCTCATAGATATAAATACTTGAAATTCCCAATGCTTCCTATCCTGCCTGACATATTTTAAAGCAAAATAAAACTGAATGGACCTTTCATGATTTATACCTCCTCTTTAACAGTATGGAAGCAAACATTTCAGTTCAGTATAGCTAACATTTAAAACACCCATTCATACCTAAAAGTTAGCTACACCACAGATTCTGAAAGCAAACTACTTTTTATTGTTGTTATAGTATCATTTAAAAATGTATTGGTGTGTCTTCTACTTGGGTTGATTCTATATTGATGTTTCTAAGGATATAAAACTTTGTTAATTGAGAGTATCACAAGTCACACAAGACAATAGTTGCAGTGATGCAAATTCAGTTTATAAAATACCTATAGGGTAGAGTTGTAGCATCTAGAGAAGAACATTACTTCCCAGTCATGTCTGCATCTGGAAACTTCAAAACTGGAATTGTAAAGATTTGGTGAGTCTAAGGGTGGCTCCTGGGACCCGAGGAGGATGACAGAATGTCTCAGTAGAAGGTGAGCACTGCTGAATCCTGAAGTGTGAGGCAGGGAACATGACAGCGAGAGTCTGGAAGGACGATCATAACTGATCTCAGAGGGCATCGAAGAAACTGTGGTCTTTGTGGTTTTCTCCATAGTCTCTGGTCACTGTTGTTACTGGAGTTTTGATTTTTTTTTTTCTCCATAGAATATATACTGATCTACTGCTGCTTTTTTTGGCTAGTGAGACTGAGGCTTCTGTTGCAGAATTCAGGAACATTTCAGATTCTAAAGTTGAATATTTCACTCATTCCTTCAAAGAATGTCTATTTACTCCCCCACTAAGTACTAGGAACTGAGTACTATTAGGTTCACACAGTGTTTACTCTCAAAGAGATCAGTAGAATAGGGGCAGACAGATGACCATGGGAGAACACAGTAAGCTCACAGTGTAAGTCAGAAATTCTCAAATATGTTGGTCTCAGGACTCCTTTAATCTCCTGAATATTGTTGAATATATTCAAGTATTTTAATGAGGCTAATATATTTCAATATTTATACTATACAGTATAAGAGGAAATGAGGAAGATTTACTAGCAGAAAATCATAATCTAATTAATGTTAACACAAGTGCTATATATTTAAGATTTCTAATAAAGTGTAATGAGATGAGCATTATTGTTTTATAAGTCTTTGAGACACTTTGTCTGACTCCAAAGATGCTAGAGTCTCAGTATATCTGCTTCTAAGTTCAGTCAGCTGCAATATGCTGCTTTGGATAATATCCTTGGAGTGATTCCAGTTTCCAGTTATGAAGCTGGAAGCAGGGGTTAGATTACTGTTACACCATCCTCTGAGTTGTCAACTGCTAGTTTTTAAAGTTAGCTGTAATGTGGGATCTGAAAACAAACAGACTTTTTCTTTTAATCAGGTCATAGTCACAGTTGGTCTGTCTTATAATTTAGGTGAACATTTTAACCAAGCATCTCTACTAATATCAGACATTGGTTGTGTTAAAAATACCAGCTTACAGAGAAAATGCAGGTGCATTTTGTCATAAAACATCAAATTGTAGAGACATAGTGATATAAAATAAAGACACAATCCACTGGGAAAGCCAGTAATATCATGTCCAAGTTCAATATTATGTCTTCATCCTGAAGAAACAGGATGTAGCGAGCTTGATGGTAGTAAGTTTTCCATAATTCTAAAGTTTGCTTGAAAATATAACTTTCACCACCAACAATTGTTTCTTTAGAGTGACAGGCTCATTTCATTCATTTTCTAGAAAATCCCAAAACTCAGATCTGAACAGCCATAGATTTTCTTAAGTTTTTTTTTCAAGTACAAAAATGACATTCTATAAACTAAAAGAGTGGTACCACGCACAGACCAACCACACAGGTCCTTTTCTTTAAGGTGTGCATGGAAGAGATGAAGAATTCTATGTGGACTTCCCATTTTTTACCCCGTTAAAAAACATGTTCTGAAGGGTCATGTTTACTACAGATATAATCTGTAATGACATCAAGTATGACTGGAACATGTTTCCTGTTTTCCTACTTTTAGAGCATGTTTCTGAAGAACACAATAGCTACTGGCATGGTTGGTTCTAGTACCACAGTCCAGTCTACTAACTTGCTACCAGCTTAACATACCATTCTATTCACAGCATTAGCACCAATGTTGACAAAATGACCTAATTATTCCATACTTTAAGCATCTCAGCACATCCTGGGGTTCTAAGAGTTCACAAGAAAGGCAGCCCTCAGTAATGGTTAGCTGGGGTTGCTATTGGACAATCATAAACAAAATGGTCATATATGTAGGTTCTTTCATATATGAAGAAAATGTATTGTTTCAAGGAATCCATAGTAACTCAGTTTTTATGTTTCAATCCCGTTCTTTAATCCGACAAGGTATTATGTTGCTAGATAGCAGCAGTTCTGCAAATTCTTTTGCATTGGTCAAGTCAACTGTTAAAAAACAACAACAACAACAACAACAAAACCTTTATGGTCTCTGGTCTTCTATAGGTTCCTTTGTCTAATGAAATTTAATAGCTTTCCTTATACGCTGCTGTTGGGGGCTTCTTTATTTCTAGCTTAAAAGGTATAAGTAATTATATAGATTATTGAAAGATATAAGCAATTTTTAGCTTTTAGGAACTCATTATACTTATGCTTTAAATATTTCACTCCTTTATTTTTAAACTCAGAATCTTTGCATATATTTTTATGAACTTAATTCAGCCAAGGAGGGCAAATTAGTAGCACCAATTTTTTTTTTATGAATATGGGATTTTTGGTTTTGTTTGTGCTTTTACCAGCAAGGGGTTCTGCCCATTTTCACTAAATACACTTTACATAAGTATTAAAAAATATTAGTTTGTGACATTGTAAATCTGTCAATTGTATACCCTCCATAAGCTATCTTAGCAGACAGTGAAGATATGATGTATATCCCAGAGTTTGGATTGTATTGTGACTTGAATCTCAAACGTCTTCCTCTTGGGCTCATGTTTAGCCCTTGGCTCTCAGCTAGTAGTGTTCTTTTAAGAAAGCTTGGGAGGTAAGACTTCACTGATAAAGAAGTGTGCTTCTGGGAGCAAGCCTTTCAATCCTTCCCCACCCTCCAACCCCCATCTAGCTGTCTGCTTCACAGCCAGCACCACGTTGCCAGCCTCTGCCACAGGCTCTTGGGTCAAGAATTGATCTGTTAGCCCACAATGCCTTCCCCTGTGATAGACTTAGGTGACATCTTCTGAAACCAGGAGCCCAATTCCATTATCCCTCCCTTAGGTCATTTCTGTCACAGCACTACAAAAGTAACACAAACTTGGATGGATTTTTTTCCAGATCATGACAATATGTGCATTTTTGCCTGACACTCACAGAGCCCTAGTCTGGAGTAGAAGTGGTAGCTATGAAGTGGAATACCTCCTTAAGTGACCCTGTCACTGGCCTAAGATAGAGTAGATGGTTAAAGCCCACTATGGTGCTATCTACCTGCAGAGGAGGTTTTAATTGAAGTGGCATGGACTATTAGGGCAAGAGAGATTTATGGGCTTGCTGCTCTGTAGTGGAAGTCCTATGGGCTTATGTTATAAGCCTGAGCTCACTTGCTAATTAACAAGGGAGCTGAATCAACATGCTAATGCTTTGATATACAGTAGAACTGAATTAGGAGCAATTTCTTTCTAGATGACAACTTCCCTGCTGTAAGGACTATACTGCCCAGTTTAATTCCATCCCAATGAAAGGATCAAAATATGGAGACAGGTAACAGGAGAGCTAAGCTGAGGGGACTGGATCCCATTGCCAACACGCAAAGGCACTCTAGAGATTTCAACTTTTCCTCTAAAGGAAACTGACTTGCTAACCTGTGCCGCCATCTTTCCCAAACCCCCTTTCCTTCTTTGTCCTTCCACTTCCCTTCCTCTTCTCCCTAGCTTTCTTCCCTTTCCTCTTCTACTTCTACCTTTTGTCCTATTTCTCCTTTTGGCTGACACCACTCTTGACTTCAGTGTGGATAGGAACTATTATTCTGGAAGAAGGGCAGTTCAATGGTTGAACGCATCTAGAACACATCTGAGGTTCCAAATTTGGCTCCTAGAGTTGGAAAAAAAATGTAACGGTTACTATTTAAGAATATTTAGTGGTTACCTCACTTAAGATGACACTTTCTAGTTCCAGCCATTTGCCTAAGAATTTCATGAATTCATTGTTTTTGATAGCTGAATAGTACTCTGTTGTGTATATATAACACAGTTTCTGTATCTATTCCTTCATTGAGGGACATATGAGTTCTTCCCAGCTTCTGGCTATTATAAATAAGGCTGCTAAGAACATAGTGGAGCATGTGCAACCCCATCACAAAAGAACACACATGATGCACACTCACTGATAAGTGGATATTATTCCAAAAGCTCAAACTCAACAAGTTACAATTCACAGGAAGCTCAAGAAGAAGGAAGACTCAAGTGGGGATGCTTTGGTTCATCTGAGAAAGGGAACAAAATACTCACAGGAGCAATTATGGAGACAAAGTATGGAGCAGAGACTGAAGGAAAGGCCACCCAGAGACTGCCCTTCCTGGGGATTCATCTATAAACAGTCACCAAACCCCAACACTATTATGGACGACAAGAAGAGCATACTGAAAGGAGCCTGTTATGGTTGTCTCCTGAGGGTCCCTGCCAGAACCTTGCAGATACAGAGGCAGATGCTAGCAGCCAACCATTGGACTGAGAGTGGGGTTCTCAATGGAGGAGTTGGAGGGCAGACTGGAAGAGCTGAAGGGGTTTGCAACCCCATGGGAAGAATGACTATGTAGGCCACCCAGACATCCCAGGGCTCCCAGGGACTAAACCATCAACCAAGGAGTACACATGGTTCCAGCCAAAAGTGTGGCAGAGGAATGCCTTGTTGGGCATCAGTGAGAGGAGAGATACTTGTTCCTGTGAAGGCTAGATCTCCCAGCATAGGGAAATCGAGGGGGGGGGTGTAGATGGGAGAGGGTCAGGTGAAGGGGCATATAGTTGGAGGAAAGGGGTGGGAGGAGGGGTTGGGAGTTTTCGGGGATGGGGGAACCAGGAAAGGCTTTAGCTTTGATATGCAAATGAAGAATATATTCAATAAAACATTTATTTAAAAAAAGAATGTAAAAAGCCTGTAAAAAAGAATATTTAGTGGTATTAAAGTCAATTTTCTAATAAATAATACTATTAACCTTAAGACTATTCTTTGAATGTAATGGAAATCTATTGGAGTTCACCAAAAAACTTTAGCATTTAGCACATCTTTTGAATGCAATTTTTAAAAACCTGAAGTTGGGCTGTGTTCAGCAGAATGCTGCTGCCTTCTCTGTCCTTATTAAGCCAGTCCTGTCCATGCTCTGCACAGGGGGCAGTCACAGCTGCACAGAGAACATTTACCCGTTCCTCTTTTTAGGCAATGCAACTAGATGTCTTACTGGTCTTTCTTCCCTCCTCTTCCCGGTCTCAGATTGCTTTTCTTTGAAGCATTCAAATATCACAGACTGCAAACACTCACCGCTGAGCTGTTATTTATAGTTTTATTTTAAACATGTATAGTTCAGCAACCCTACCAGCCCCAACCCGCTACCCATCAATTTCTCCTGCCTGAAATTCACAAGTGCCCCCTCTGGCCCCACCATTACTGCTTTTTCCCACCTGGCAAACAGTCTTACTGAATTCTGGGTGGCAGGCATTCACCAGACTTCTATACAAATGCTCCTGTTGAAAATGGCACCAAGTTAGGTAAAGAACAAAGACTCGCTGGCTTCAAAGCAGAACCTCCAGTTTCTGCACAGAAGGGGTTTCACACCCTTTCAGTTAACAACAGCCACCACCTCAGGGGAAGAAAAGCTCCCCCTCCTGACTACAAAGAAATGCCAAATAAGCAAGCTTCAGCGTTCACTTCCTTTCTCTGGTGTGTTTAGCACAAAACCTGAGCAGGACAGCAGTTCTGTGACAATCATTTGGACCATGGCTGCTGCTTGTCACACTTCTTCTGCCTTATATATCCAAGTGATTTGTGAAGCTCTGATGTTCTTTTCTCACCTAGGCTTAGAGAAGTGGATGGCACATGCCTGTGCACAGCACAGCACAGGCATGTGCACTACCCTCCCCCTCCCCCCATGCCCCCATGCACTGGAATTGGTTGGCTAAAAAAATTCTTGTAACTTCTTGGAGATTACAGGAGGAGTCATGAATTTCTTCTTCTTTTTCTTCTTCTTCTTCTTTCTTCTTCTTCTTCTTCTTCTTCTTCTTCTTCTTCTTCTTCTTCTTCTTCTTCTTCTTCTTCTTCTTCTTCTTCTTCTTCTTCTTCTTCTTCTTCTTCTTCTCCTTCTCCTCCTCCTCCTCCTCCTCCTCCTCCTCCTCCTCCTCCTCCTCCTCCTCCTCCTCCTCCTTCTCCTTCTCCTTCTTCTCCATCCTTCCCTCTGTCTTTCTCTCTGCCCCCTCCCCATTCCAGTCAGCTGCTGAAATGAACATTTGTCCTAACTTCTATATATTTGAAGTAAAACCAAAAACAAACAAACAAACATAAACAAACAAAGAACAGAATGGTGGAGAGGAAAGAGAAAGAACACATTTTAAAAATTATAGACGTATGTTAAATGTTACGTGTTTCTCTCTTCTAAAACTCAAAGAAGAAAGTGAGAGGTTGTTTGCAGCTTGTTATAACCCTGATTTAAAAAGGAGGCAGAGTCCTGTGTGGCACAGGCCAATCAAGTGGCAGGCCAATCAAGTTCAGTCTGCTACATTTCCATTCTTGTTTCTCCTTTGCAGTAGATCCTTTTCTCCGGTTCTCACTCCCCACCCCCTTTTTTTTCCTTTATCCCAAATATTCAGGGCTTTTCTATCCCTCTCTAACCTCTATCCCCTCCTGGTTTCAGTTATTCCAGAGGTGGACAGGCTTAGGCTCAGCCAAAGTTCTTTGCCTTCTTCTCAGCCACACCAGTTGGTGATGGAAATCTGGCACTGGGAAATGAGGCCATCTGTGGTGACGGTGACATTTAAACCTATTTACCTCCCTGGAAAACTGGTCAAAGTCTCTCTTTCTCTGTACCTAGTAAGGCTGAAGATTACAAACGCACTGGGATTAAAGCCATGAGATGAAATTTGGGGCAAAACAAAACTTTCTACAAAGACAAAGTGGCCATTAGCTGTAAGTGATAAGCAGATACCCAATGTCCGCAGCAATAGCAAGAAACACTCCTGCCCCCAATCCACTCTGCAGTGGAAGAAGGCAGCCAATTGGCTGAGTTACAGGCTGGATCTTGGGTACTGATGATAAAAAAGAGAACCTGTCACTTCTTTGTTAAATGCCCTTGAAATAATTGTGGCTGCATTTGTGGCTTGCAAGGTAAATGAAATGCTCCTATTCCAGAGAACTGTTCTTGGGTTTAGTTAATGAGCTGCAGAAGAAAAGGACCACACTTTTGACCTCCAAATAGGACCCCACAGCTTGACCAATTACCTAAACCACAACACTGGAGTCCAAAGGGCTTTGGTTGTTTCCAAAACCCAGCCAAGTCTTCAGGCTGCTAGTGAGGCTATTGAGAGAGGCATGAAGTAACCTCCAGAGCAGTGCCAATTGCCTTGGACAATGGTAGCACCCCTGGGCAGAGGCCAATTCACCATGAAGCTGCTAAAGCCGTTAGGCCTCTATTGAGGCCCTTAGAGAGATCCCAGCAATGTGTTCATGGTTGCATTTCTGTTCCAAAATTTACAAGTGGGTTATTTAAGATGCAGTGAGTTCATTGCTTTTCCAGTTCAGCTTGCCTTCTGCTGAATTTCTTCTATGGTATGGGGTTGGAAAGATCTAAGGTGACTTAGAGATGGGTTTAATTTTGGCCTAGTGGTATAGATTTATGAGCACCAATGTCACTTCTATGTATGGCTGCTTTTTTCTTGGCTATCTTGCTGAAAATGGCTTCTAGGACCATGTTCATAGCAGACCGTGTTCACTTACCTGGCAATGTAACAATGACCTAGGCTGTGAAACAGTCCCACGGTGCTTGTACACATGGGAAGCTGGAGGGAAGGGGAGGACAGCCAAGGTTTAAAAACGTCTGAAGCCTGAGACCTGTTTGTAGAATGAGTATAACAGCCACTTTATTAGTAAGGTTATTATAAAGATTATATAGAATACAGTGTGTGGCAGTGCTAACCACTGCTTGGGTGGCAGGGAAGGTCTTTCTTCCTTCTTACTGAAGAATCTGCGAATCACTATGAAAAGTTGATATTAGAATCCTTGGTGATTATGACTCTGGATTTATACTTTTAAAAATGACCTCTTTATTATCCAGGTTTCGAGGAGAATGTTGAAGATTCTGGTATTTGGTTAGCAGATGATAGAAAATGTTCCCATTCTAAATTATTAAGAGGTCTCAAACACTAAGCAAGGTTTGGTGGCTTACCTACAATCCTGGCATTTGGGAGGTGGAGGCAGGAGGATTACAACATGTTCCAGGCCACATGGACCACAGAGTGAGATACTCTGTTGAAAAGAATTTTTTAAAAACATCTTCGAGATGCTGTACAGTGACATTTATAATAACAATCAGGACTCCCTCCCCCAAATGTCACTGTCAGAGGCAAAGTCTGTCTGATGCTATTAAATAGCTCTCTGCTTCATTGATTGCACGGTTCTCTGAAAATAGGGAGAGTGAGCGGCTTTGAGTTGAATAATATATGGTGTCTGTCTGGGGACATAGGTGCTCAACAATGACTAATACTCCTTTCTGATTGCTCTTTTTATTGGTCCTTCATACATGGCCTGAGTTTTAAAGATGGAGTTGAAATAGACCCACTTATTCTCCATTTGGTATCATTTCTAAAGTAATGGCTGAAATCATCTCTAACTGGGGAGATTTTTTTTTTTTAAATGACACCTTGAACATTTTTGTCAGTTAATAAGCAATAGACTGGCTGGAAACGGGGGTGGGGGGGCATGTATCCCTCTCTCCTGCCTAACCCACATTCCATCTCTCTCTCTCTCTCTCTCTCTCTCTCTCTCTCTCTCTCTCTCTCTCTCACACACACACACACACACACACACACACCCTCTAAAAGATAAAAGTTGCCTCATTTAACTGAAAGGCATTTTCCCCACACTGGACAGTCCCGGCTTCGTCCCTTTCATCCCGGCATCACCTTGGAGAAACTTCAAGAATGTGCCCATACACAAAAGAGACCTCTCTTCTGGGAGGCTGCGCCCTTGGGGCCCCAGCAGGTTTGCCAGGAAAGCTGCAGTTGAGGGATCTTAACTGTGATTCAAAACATCAGCCATATCGCCATGCCGGCTCCTAAATAGGAACACCTATAGGTGGTGGATGGGAGTGAATGGGAGGGGGTGCTGAGGAGGTGAGGGGGAGAGAGAGAAGAAACCACATACACCACAAATGGCCATTCCCACTTGCACCCACCCAGCCAAGGGAGTAAGGAAATAATTCCTCTTTTGTCTGCCAGCTGGCTTTCAAAGCCATTGGGGTGAGCCTGCTGGACCTGTCTGGGAAGCTTGTTAAACTGCACCGAGTAAGTCAGGAAGAGGGAGGGGCAGGGAAAAGATTAAAGGGCCAATAACAATCCGTGTGAGGCAGTGGCCCCACTCTGAAGAAGCAGATGATCTAAGGAAAAGAAGAGTATCCCTCTCAGACCAGAGGCTGCCTGCAAAATGCAAATGACCCGCTCCCAGCTGCCTCTGGCAGACAGCCACCCTCCTCCCAGGGAATAAAGTGAGAGCAACAATTCCCTCCTGAACCCCCAAGCTTAGAGACTTCAAACGAGAAAAAAGAAACCTGACATGCTCTTCTCCCCGCCGCATCCGAGGGAGCTCATCCAGCCCCCAAGCTGTGCAGAAGACCTCATCATCCGCAGCTGTGTGCTCCAGCCGCCCGCCCTCAATCCCGGGAATCACATCTGGCACGGAGCTGGTACCTGGGGCTGACCATAACTGGCTTTCAGTCACGTGATGGAGTCAAGGGGCACTCATTGCAATGTTTATGAGCAATGGCTTTGGTTTTTTGGAGGGTGGGGGTAGGGGACCAGGACGGTATGGCTAGGGTTGGGTCCCTTTTCATTTTTCATCTTTACATTCATGTGCAACTTTCGACACGGCCTTAGAAATAGTGTTTAGTCTCTTTGAATCACTTCTGCCTCCGTTTTATTGTGGTTGAGCTAACGCTGCTATGCCTGTGGCATGGATAATGGCTGGATCAACAGACCTGCTTAGGAGTACGCTGAGGAGTCACGTAGTTCGTGTAGTTTGTAAGAAAACAGTCAAGCAGTGTAAGAACCATCCTCAGTGGACTATGGATAATTAATTAAGGAACATGAGAACAGGAGGGAATGGTACAAGATGTTTTTGTAGCACATCTAATTGATTAAAAATTATCATTGAATGGAGATAAAGGATTATACATTGGGAGAAAGGGGCAATCAATGAAAAAAATAAATTGAGTTGGCAAAAGAAGTCCAAATAACTGTTAAATATATAAAAGTTTCCTAAAATGTAGATATCAGATAAACACAAATAAAATATGAACAAAGCCCACTATCAGGTGTTTGTTGTATCAGATTTTCACTTATTTACTCTGTCTTTTTGCCCCCTTTTTGTTAGGATGTGGTTTCATGAATCTTACTGTTTGCCCTGGTTATCTTAAAGCCATGAGATTACTGCTTCAGTTTCTTGAGTGCCGTGTTTACAGGCACGAGGCATGGTGGCTGACTGGCGGTAAAGGTTTTTGAGGGTGGGAAATATCAGGAATTCTCATAAATTCTTACTGAAACTTATGACCATTTTGGCAAAAGTATCTATTATAGAAACATATATCTTTTATACCAGGAGGATTGAGCTATATATAATATAAACTCATATTCCTAGAAAACTTGTACTCGGGTGTGTGTGTGTGTATGTGTGTGTGTGTGTGTGTTCGTTTTATGTGAACCTGACAAGCTGGAGTCATTTGAGAAGAGAGATTCTCAATTAAGAAAATGCCTCCATAAGATTAGCCTATGAGCACCTCTAGGCTGATGTGAGAGGGCTGAGTCCACTGTGGGTAGAGCCACCGCGGGACAGGAGGTCCTGAGTTGTGTAAGAAAGTAGGCTGATCTACTATGTTCAAAGCAGCCCTATTTATAATTGCCAGATGCTGGAAAGAACCCAGGTATCCCTCAACAGAAGAGTGGATGCAAAAAATGTGGTATATCTACACAATGGAGTACTATTCAGCCATTAGAAACAATGAATTCATGAAATTCTTAGGCAAATGGATGGAGCTAGAGAACATCATACTAAGTGAGGTAACCCAGACTCAAAAGGTGAATCATGGTATGCACTCACTAATAAGTGGTTATTAACCTAGAAAACTGGAATACCCAAAACATAATCCACACATCAAATGAGGTACAAGAAGAAAGGAGGAGTGGCCCCTGGTTCTGGAAAGACTCAGTGAAACAGTATTCGGCAAAACCAGAACCGGGAAGTAGGAAGGGGTGGGTGGGAGGACAGGGGGAGAGAAGGGGGCTTACGGGACCTTTGGGGAGTGGGGGGGGCTAGAAAAGGGGAAATCATTTGAAATGTAAATAAATTATATCGAATAAAAAAAAAAAAAAAAGAAAGTAGGCTGAGCAAGCCATGAGGAGCAAACCAGGAAGCAGTGCTCCATGGCTTCTGCTTCAGTTCCCGCCTCCTCTTTCTTGTCCCGACTTCCCTGAGTAACTGGGACCTGAGCATTGCAAACTGAAACAAACCCTGCTTGCTTACTCCTTGTGACGCACCTGCAACCTTAGATATTCGGCAAGCTGAAGCACGGTCAGGAGGATTACAAGCTCAAGGCCTGCCTGGAATAGTTAGTTCATGGATAGCTTGGGCAACTGAGTGAAACCTTATCTTAGAGACCAAGGGTAAAGGACGCGATCAGGGGCCCAGTACTTTCTGCCCGCATGAGGCACAAGGTTCAAACTCTAGCACTGGAACAAACAGACGAAATATCAAACAGGATGAATATGAACCCATTGAGTTACTTGGTTAAAGCTTATCAATATGTTTTGGGAAAGAAAACTGAGACACAAAGAGCATACCCATTGTCCCATGAATACAATTTAACAGAGAAACCAAGTTGGTGATGTAGGTGTGTCTATGTAGGTGTGAGGCTGTAAGGACACAGGGGCTGACTATCTTGGAATGGTGGTGGAAGAGTTGTGCTGGGGAAAGCCTCTGCTAAAGTGTCATCTGACTCAGTCTCGTTCTCAGTCTCGTTCTAGGTGTTTGCGGTTTGCTTTGTGCATCTTCCCGATGCAGATGATATCTAACACTATAGTAGAAATTAATAAAATCATAGAACTGTGGTGAGAAGAAACTGTGTGAGAGAAGGCGCTAGACAGTTGACAAGGAGCAGAATCTGGCAAATAATGAAAGCAACAACAACAACAACAACAACAATAACAACAACAACAAAACAGTTAACTGTATACAGTCCGTGTGTGGGAGTTTTCTGAGGAGGTTTTATGACAGAGTATTAGCTTTGATTTAAAAATATTTCATCTCATTTTAAACTGTCAATAAAGTGCTTTAAATGTAGAAATGCTTAGAATAAGATTGATTTCCCTTTGAATAAGAGAAATCAAAGAACAAGCAGATCTCATGGAAAAGAGAGAGACGTGAATGTGCTTTCAGTAAAATGAATTTTGAGTGCAGTGCTACGTGGCCTTAAGAGTGTGAGTCACTACATGAGCACAAAAGTAATTTCTTTTAAAAGAATATTTATTTACTTATTTACTTATTGTGCATGCACATGCCTCTCTGTGCGTATGTAATACCTGAAGAGCCAGAAAAGGGCATTGGACCCTCTAGCGTTGGAATTACAGGTGTATATAAAAATGATTATCAATATTCTCTGCATATTAATGCTGGAAATTAATATTTCTTAACCATCTAGTTCCCCAAATAACCACCCAGAGACTTTTTACTATTTCAAAGCTTATGCCTTAGCTGGACAAACTCTCAATAGCTCATCTAGGTTAACCTGACCATCTAGCCTCATCCAGACATGTAGCTAGCTATACCTTGAGGCCTGTAGTTACGTTCATCTCTTCTGCTGTCTCCTGGCTAAAGTCTTCCTCTTTCTTCTTCCAAGAGTTCCTTTCTCCCTTCCAGGAAGTCCTGCCTATTTCTCTCTAATGCCCAATCACGGGTTTTGGTATTTTATTAACCAATTACCTTGGAGAGCAAGATTTGAACATCAAAAGCTGGTGTGCTGGAGCAACCCTATCTAGGGCTGCTAAGGAATTTAGCACCCGAATACATAGCAGCACAAGACCAACACCAACACAAGTGGTTGCTGGCCACCAGATATGTGTGCTGTGAACCTAACCCTAGCCCTCCACAAAGCAGTAAGGGCTTTTGAGCTTTGGGTCATCCATCTAGCCACAAATATAGAAATCTTGAAGAGGGCCTGGTGCTATGTAGGCGTTTCCTCTGAGAGTAAAACCTTCCATCTTGGAGGGAAACCTCTTAAGGCAAAATTTTCACAGTGAAGTAAAACAACAGGGTATTATTCTAAGGGGAAGTGAAATACTGCAAGGATATTCCTTAAAACAGGAAGTAAACAAGTCAAGGTAGCTTCAGGAAGTCCCTGAAACTGACCAGATTCAATAGGATATATAAGTGGTAACGATTGCTGAGAGTCACTCTCAGATAAGTCCAGCTACCTGAAAAAATCAGAGTCCAGTCTGGCAGCCCTGCAGGAGCAGAGACTAACTAGCTGAATAGCCTAGAGGAAAGAAAGACCATTTGAGCTGCCTGGAAGAGGCTTAGACCAGCTGAATGCCTGTAGAGAACACTGGGTGGTGGTTTGAATGAGCTTGGCACTCCCTAGGCTCATATAACTGTATACATAGTTCCCAGTTGGTGAACTGTTTGAGGATTACCAGCATTAGGAGGTGTGGCCTTATTGGAGTAGGCATGGCCTTTGTTGAAGAAAGTCAACTTGGGATGGACTTTGAGGTTTCAAATGCCCATGCCAGGCCATGTCTCTGCTAGGCCTGCCTGCCTGTGGGTCAGGATATAGCACCAGGCCATGTGAGGCTGCATGATGATAACGGACTAAACTATAAGCTTAGCTCCTTGAAAACTATAAGCAAGCTCTCAATTAAATGCTTTCTCTTGTAAGTATTGCCTTGATCATGGTCTATTCACAGCAACAGAACAGTGCCCAGGACACTGCACACGACTTGCTGAGGTGCCTACAGGCTGTACAGTGTGCTCTGGGGTCCCAGCTTTGAGTTGTCACGCATACTGGAGTGGGATTTGGTCATTTCTGCTCCCGTAGGTAACCCTTCACCCATATTATAGTAAGTAACCCCAATAAAAGTCAATAGTTGGACTTTAATAGTATCTGTGCTTTGGTCTGCTGTTGGTTCCCTATCTAGGCTGAAGAGACATTTGGTCACATTCCCCAAGGAAAAGTCTGTCACATAAGCCATGTGGTGTCACTTAGAATCTGGAATGTGGCTTAAGCTAAGTGGGCTTAGCTCCTCAAAGCGTGGCTTATCTGATGTTGAAGACACTGGCTGCTGGCAGCGCTCTCGTCTCTTCCTTCTCTATTTCATGCAGAAATCTTTTATAAACAATACACTTTATTTATTTATTGTATGTGTGTGTGAGTGAACTTGTACACATGTACCATGGTGTGTATGTGTGGGAAATCAGAGGACAGCTTTGAGGAGTTGGTTCTGTCTCTGCACCCTGTGGCGCCTGGCTATTGCAGGTGGACTCTCAGCTATGGCAGCCGGCAACCTTACCCACTAAGCTATGCTGCTAGCCTCCTGTATACAAATCTAAAATTTATGCTTCATGAGGTTTTACTGTCTGATTTATCAGTCATAATGTGTTTCACGGATATTTTCTCATTTAAAATACATAAATGCTCAACTTACCTGTGATTCTACTTGGTGTGAGGGTGGACTGCTCATCTGAAAACCAGCTCAGTATGTTTTCTGTTAATTACAAATGTTTTGTGTAAGCATGTATTTAATTTTGATATTTATGTACTTCTTACTTTCTTCTATGGATTCTAGTGCTAAGATTAGCTCTTGGTTTTGTAGTTCATGTGTGAAGTTAGAACATTGGTCAGGGAAGGCTTCACTGCCACTACATTCTTCCTGCTTTTGATTTCTTTCAAATACTCTCAAAATCATTTTGCTACACTACAAAATAAAAGTAGGACTCTCCTCTCCTCTCCTCTTCTCTCTCTCCCCTCCCCTCCCCTCCTCCCCTCCTCCCCTCCTCCCCTCCTTCTCTTCTCTTCTCTTCTCTTTCTTCTCTCCTCTCCTCTCCTCTCCTTTCCTCTCCTCTCTCTCCTCTCCCCTTCCCTCCTCCCTTCCTCTTCTTTCCCCTCCCCTCCCCTCCCCCTTCCTCCCCTCCTTCTCTTCTCTTCTCTTCTCTTCTCTTCTCTTCTCTTCTCTTCTCTTCTCTTCTCTTCTCTTCTCTTCTCT
This sequence comes from Apodemus sylvaticus, assembly GCF_947179515.1. NCBI lineage: Eukaryota > Metazoa > Chordata > Mammalia > Rodentia > Muridae > Apodemus > Apodemus sylvaticus. The sequence continues at coordinate 100,527,056 of NC_067474.1, read as the reverse complement.
TCTCTTCTCTTCTTTCTTCCTCCTTGTTTCCATTTTCTGTTCCTTTTTTTCTGTGTGAAGGGGTCACATCTAGACCCCTGTACATGCTATACAAGCATGCCAGCAGCAAGTTACATTACTATCTTTTTCCTCTTTTTTCTGTTTTAATAACAGAATCTATGTAGTTCAAGTTGTCCTTAAACTCATGGTCCCCCTTTTCCACCACAGGAATGCTGAGATTTATAGGTGTGTGCCACCACATCCAGTTTATTTCATGTGTTTTTCTACTGATTATATGTATATATAGATGTGTGTGTGTGTGTGTTCACCATTTCAATATTTATCATCTTAAACTTGCTTATTTATCAATTTTAGCATCTAGTGTTAATTCTAAACCTTAGTTTAAAGAAAAATATTTGTTTATATATTATCAAAAGATCAGTTGCATTTTGATTGAGGGAGGTCAGGTGGGGTTTAAAACACATTGCTTTTTTTTCTGTTTAATGGAGAGTCTTTCCACATTCGGCCACTGAATACCTCTTGGAACAGCCAGATGCTGTTTTGGCTTGTGCGAGTTGTCAAGCCTGCTGTAGCTTTGTTTCTCTGGAGATGGTTTACTGGGAAGAGAGGATACCTCAGAGCACTGGATCCAGCCCCATTTGACGCAGAACTATATTCACTGACTAAAAAGTAATCAAATTTCAAGATATAATTTGTGTGTTAGTGCTGCACAGGGTTACAGAGCCAATGTTGTTTTCTTTATTTAAAACCTATTGGCAGTGCCTTAAGTTGTTCTATGCATGATGTCTTCATGTCTGTTTTTTATTGTCTTTGCAAGGTGTATTCAGTAAACAAGGCATGCTCATGTCCTGCCACCTGCCATTGGTGCCTTTTGTCAGATTAAACTCCATCAGAGATCCTGCTACTTTTACTTAATTCTAACTTTATCCTTTTTATGATAATCAAATGTCAATTGCCCAAGGCCAGGGATGGAAAAGTACTGCAGAGTGTGCCTAGGGGTTTCTGGAGTAAAAGATTGGGTAATTTATATTTTTAATATAAGTGATTTAGAGCCCGCGGCTTTGATCCAATTAAGCCGAGAATCAAATTAGCTGAAGATAAAATGAAGATGGAATGGAGGGAAGTCTTTCTGACTCTCAAGTTTCCTGAAAGAGTCTTGTTGGAGAGCAGACATTCCTGTCCTTAGCTGCACACTGGTGTTAGCTGAGCAGCGTCTACCAGTGCAGATGGCCAGGACCTGACCCTGTAGACTCCAGGGTAATCGGCACACTCATTGTCCAGATACCAGACAATTTCAACTCTCCTCACACGGTTTTAATATACACGTGTGGGTGAAAATGACATCGTTTTTAATACTCAGTGAGCTAAATATTATCCAGGAGACTAATCTAAAAATGGAGACTCCAGAGCTCTAGATCTATACCTCTTGGTACATAGATTAGAGTCAATTTTAGGGATCTGCATTCCTCTCACAAACCCATAGGATGTGTTCTACACAGGTGTGGCTCTCTGACCACTCATGGTCCCATATCCACCCCGCCATAAGATGCTAACTCAGTCCTTGCAACAATTCCCTGTACACATATCTCTTCTCAGCTTGAAACATTCTCTGGCTGCTCAGTGTGTGGCAAATACTCTTCAGAGAGGCTTCCAGGTCCTCTCCTGCTCTAGCTCTTAGCCATCTTCTTGACTTTTTCTGGTACCCAGTTCCAACTACTTCCTATGTGTACAGTAAGTCCTTTCCAGAATTGACTTGTGCCTGCTTTGAGAGCGTTTGCTTAAGTAATTACCTCTCCCTTCAAAGGCCCTTACTCCCATTATCCACCCACATCCTACCCTCTGGCAGCTAGGATGGTAGGCCTTCTAACTTTGTCCTTTCACGTTAATTCCACTTATGCTTCCCCTTTGTGCCTCACGCTACTCGATTTATCTCTTGTTTGCATTTTGCCTGGTTTGATTGATTCTGAGGTATGGACAGTTGAACCGATCATATTTCTCTATAAATGGTACACACTGTCTCCATTGATTCATATCATGCCCCTCTAACATGTGTAGATGAATCTAAGTGTACTCTTTCAGTTTAAACCCTTACATACCCTACAGGATCATGTTCTGAGTATCTGATGCCATTTTAAAAGCTGTGGAGCTTTTAGGAACTGTGAATTGACAGGCAGAAGTAAGTCACTAAGAGAGGACCTTTGAAGGCTGTGTCTGCCTCTGGTTCCCGCCTGCACTCTCTGCTTCTAGGTCAGCTACGACATGAACAGCCCCTCTGCCTCATGACCCTGATGCCTTGAGGGAGCTGCTCTGTCCTATTCCCAGCCTCTGGAATGGACTACTTCCAATATTATGAGCAAAATTGAACCTTTCCTTCCTTTAGGTTGTTTCCATCATTATTTTAGTCATAGTAAAGGGCCTTTTCTTACAGTAGACCGTGCTTAGTGCTGAAGAGATGGTCCAACAGTTAAAAACTACTTTTTAATCTTTCAGAGGACCCGGCGTTGATTCCCAGCATACACATGGCAGCTTGCAACTAGAACAGTTTCAGGTGAGTCACACCTTCTTCTGGCCTTCTAGAGTACACACACACACACACACACACACACACACACACACACACGGTACATAAACATGAAGGCAAAACACTCAGACACATAAAATAATAATAATAATAATAATAACAATAATAAGTCATGCTGCCTCGCATGTTGACACTTTAGCTTTATATAAATGCTTCCATATTTTGCCCTGCCCTTTCTTTTCCTCCTCACCTTGCTTGTGATCTCTGTGTGTTGATGAAATTAAATCAAGTTCATTGCTCTGTCTGTCACAGAATATTGCTTAGGGTCCACTCACCAGTACATCTTACTTATCTGGCTCTCTTTTCATTGATGCCCAGTTTGTCCATAACTTTCACTTGTCACAGGAGAACACACTGGATATTCTCTTACTTAACTTCTATGGATTTATGTGGTTTTTTGTTTGGTTTTTGTTTTTGTTTTAGGCCTGAAATACATGTCAGTGCACCAGAAGCCCTTGGTATAGGACATGTTCTCTAGCTGGCTGTGTGGTCTGACCTCCTTTTTGGTCTCAGGTGCTTACCTCCTATAACTTGGTAGTCTTTGGGAGGAACTGCATTCTCTTAAATTACTCTGGTAAAGGAAGACAAGGGTTTTAATTCAACACATTACAGTAAAAGGTGTGTCAGAATGTTGTAAGAGATTCAATAGAACTACTCTGATATATTCATCTATTCACCAGAATTATGTGTATAAAAGTAATTCACTTACTGAAGAGATTACCAAGAATTTGCAAGCTAATAGAATCAGTAGATATTTTCCCAAGTGGAACTGAGAGAACTAAAGGTTTATTCTGTACAGGAAAAAAAGTGGTATAGGAAACACGGTGCCTAAGGCTGATCAAGTTAACTTTATGACCTAAAAGGTACTCATTTGGAAATTAAAAAAACAAAAAACAAAACCCCACCATTCTGTGTGAGAGAGTACATTCGTATTTCCTGCAGATTCGCACATGCCAGGGCACACAGGTAGAGGTCAGACAACTCACAGGAGTTAGTCCTCCCCTTCCACCGTATGAATCCCAGGGATGGAACTCCAGTCACTAGACAGAGCAAAAAGCCCAACAAACAAGCAAAAAACACAACAACATAGAGCCCCTCAAGTGGAGAATTTTGCTGTAGTAGAACAACATTCTTTAAAGTCAGTTCAGAAGACTATAGAGAGGAGGGGGTGTGCTGGGCAGGATTTGCTATTGGAGAGTGGGGTCCTTGGAAAATAGCATAGAACAATAATGACGTGGGTACCCTTGAGCACTTCTGTCATGTGAGTACTGTACTAGACAGTGCACACACCCCCTCCAGACATGGTCAGCTTCCTTTAAACACAAAAATGCCCAGGATTAGAGAATTTGAGCAATTAAACCTCAAATCAAGCTACTAATAAATAGCAAAGCTAGCAATTGAATCTAATGGCTTATTGTGATGTTTTAAGTGCCAGATATTTGGCTTATAGCTAGTGCAGAAAGAAACGTATGTTTAGAATTGTGTGGGCCAAGTCGAACTTCTTGCTTTGTCTCTGTCTTACCAGCTGTCCCTTGATATGAAAGTTATTGAACATGCCAGGCATCTACATTTTATAAAGACAAGAATGAAAATAGGCACACTATGTGGCATACATTAGAGGCTTTGTAAACGTCCCTTCCCTTACCGAGCTCTTCTTTCTACTTCAGGCACAGGTTAGGGATTATTCTATCTATTGAATACATGTAGTATGGGGTTAAAGGTTTTCCATTATTACCTGAAGTTTCACCTATCTTAACAAGAGGGCCAAGATCTAAAAATGCATTGGGGCATGCATTTAAGAGGAAGGGACGCTAGAATGACTGCTTTGACAAACCAAAGGCAAACCTGGTCTATTTGGGGTATCCCTGAGGAAGGCCCGACTGCTGCTCTTTCTGAGCAGTCCATATGTTACCTGTCTGATCTCTGGAGATGGAGAGAGTAAGATATGGTGGCAGCAATCTGAAACTAACTCACTTTGTCCCTTTCCTCCAGCCTCATGCAGGGAGTGTTGTGGGTTCACAAAGCTAAGAACCAGTGTTGACTCTCCCAGCAAACTGCTGGAGAGGAAATTAATTAACCCCTGCCAAGGCTTCCCAGCTGCGGGGCAGAAATTAAGCTGTCATCTCTCTTGGATGCTTGGATCAGACCTGCTTTGGCTGGCTCAGCCTCTGAATTTAGACTGGGAACAGTGCTCCAAGCAGGTAAGGTGGGCATTCCCTCTCTGGGGCAGAACCGTTCACCCCCTGCCACTTGTCTCCAGGGTTGACACCTCTTCCATGGGATTCAGCTGCAGCTACCCATAGCTGAAGTAATGCGATTTGCAGAGGCCTTGAGAAAGTAGCTTTAGCTATGCACACCAAGGAAACTTTGGCTGTTTGGGATCCTCTGGCATCTAGACCATTGTTAGCTCTCCAGAGGGAGGCTCACGCCGTGTGAAAATCAAAGCTGCTGTGGGCGCCACTTTTAATGAGATCTTTCAAAGGGATCAGCCTAAATAGTCTGTCAGAATCATAATGTCAGGTGGATTTCATGCTCTAGATAGATCTGACTCTCTCTCTCTCTCTCTCTCTCTCTCTCTCTAACAGTAATAAAAATAATTTAAAATTCTTCTGGGAAGATACTGATTTATTAATAAGAGCTACTGGTTTTCTGCATTGGTGGCTCCAGGGACTTTCCCTGTATGGCTGCAATGCCTGGCTCTCCCCCACCAAGCCTCCAGAGCTCCCAACCATCAATTTATCAACCTAGGATGACAATTTCATTGTTGTTCTTTGGAAACTTTGGCTTTTCAGAAGCTCTCAGGGTGTCAGGCTCCAAGATGCCTTTGGAAAAGTATTCTTGTGTAGAGTAGGAAATCTTCTCAAAAATTGCTGCATCTTTTGAAAATCATCTTAGATAGAGCCTGTTTCTTGCTTTCTTTTACCCATAAGAAAGTATCTCCCTTACTGGAACTTTCTAAAAAAAAAAAATCAGATGGAAATAAAAACTGTTCAGGTTGTATGGGGCTGTGGGCAGGCCAGATGTTATCACACTTTTTGGCTTGTAGAAAGGAGTTTTGCATTAATGTGAAAAACCCATGAATTTTCCAAAATTGCTGTAACAAATTTCTACAAGTTCGGTGGCTTAAAATAACTTCAATTTGTTGTCCTATAGTTCTGGAGGATGGACACTCACCCCTAGGGGCTGGCAGGCCTGGGTCTTTCAAGAGGACCCCAGGGGAAAATGTTTCTTTACCTTTTATAGCTTCTGGTGACTGCCCTCATTTCTGGACTTATGGTCTCTTCTCATATTGTACTGACATCTGTGTCTGCATTTATGTTGTCTGCTTTTTAGATTCTGACTCTCCCTCTTCTCTCTTCAGTCTGGCCAGCCTGGTCTCCATAGTATGACATTATCTCAAAGGAGGACACAGACACACAGACACACAGGCGTATACACACACACACACACACACACACACACACACAGAGAGAGAGAGAGAGAGAGAGAGAGAGAGAGAGAGACAAGAGGTGGAAGAGGAAGAGGAAGCTTTGGAGAGGGAGAGAGTTCTGCATTCACAGCATGTTAACATATTAGACATTACTCATGGACTTTAGGGTTAGAATGAAGCTGAGCTAGGGTCCATTACCATGCCCCCAGTCTATTCTCCTGTCATTGGCTCATGCTGAGCCTTTCAATTCTGTAGTTACCACAGAAATAGATGTTCACAATGGATTATCTGAAGGCAGCTCCCTTTTCAAAAAAGGTGCCGAGGTCAGATCCCAGGGCTAAGTGAACCAGGAGTGCTGGGTTCTGGACATGAGTCGAGCCTATGCTTCTGTCTGATTGGGGCCTGTGCTTTGCCACATGAGCAAGACTTCTACCAGGCCTCCTTTGAAAACAGGTTCTGACCCTTCTCAGGGAGGAGAAACCAATGTACCGGGCCAAGTAGTGAGCGGGTGCTGGCACAGTGACTAAGTTTAGTCCCCATGCCCCCTGTGTTATGCAGGCACCATGCCACTGCTGGAGGTTCAGAGGCAGCCACAACTCTTAAAAGCTTCCTTACAGTCTACCCATTAAAGCAGGCTCACACTCCAGCGAGCAGAGGAATCATCTGGGAGCTTGTTAAAGTGAAACCTTGGTTCAAGAGGTGTGAGCTGGGCCGGAGATTCTGTGTCTCACATCTCAAGTAGCAAGGGTCTAGAGGGGGCAAACCATCCACAAGTAGTTTATTTATAATATGGCTTAAGTGTTTTACCACAAAAGAGAGAGTAGGGAATGTATCTAGCCAAGGCTTGAAAAGAATAAGGATGAATCCTAGAGGGAATGAACAGTCTTTTTTTCTGAAGAGCATCTTGCAAAGAGCTTAGAAGAGTGAAGACCAGCACATGCAATGGGATGGAGACAAGATCCTGAAAGGGCAGGCAGGACTGTGGCAGAGTGTAAGGTTGGGAGGGTAGCAAGAGCTGAGGCCATTGGGCCAAGTAACGTGAATCAGGTCACATAACTGTTCCCCTCTGAGCTTAGAAATAGACTTGGTAGAGCAAGGAATGGGGAAAATGGGGCCAGAGAATGGCTTCTGTGGCTACCCATTCTGGCAAATGACTACATAGTTTTTATTGGTAAATGACAGCGTACTTAAAGGAATGGAAGGAGATGTACTTTTCAAACAAAGGTTTTGCCATGTATAGTGGCTCACATATGGTGGCTGAAACTGGAGGATTACCACGACTTCACAGACTGCTTGTGTAACAGAGTGATATCATGCCTTAAAGCATGTATAGTTATTGATGTGAAGGTATTATTTAAACCCCCGGGGCATGCCAAGGCACTGCATATTTGAAATCAGCTGAACTCTGCTCTTCCACAGTGATGACAGGGCATAAACCAAGTTCTGGCTCCTTTGGAATCACTGATGTCTGGATAATCTGGGGCTCGCGGGCCAGGACCAGCAGGGACGAAAGTACTGTCTGATTTCGTGCTCAGCCTGCTTCATTGCCGCTCATCTTACTCTGGACAGTACCTGGTCGGCACAGAACCTTGGAAGTTGCTGGAAAGCTTTGCATATTCCCATGTTCCACTCCCATTCCCACGACTGCCTCAATATCGAACACAGGTTGTAGAAACTGACCTAAAAGAAAATTACAGTCCCAGGACAGTATGGAGATATCTAAAATCAATACAAATGTACACATTAATCTGATGGTTGATATATGTCAGGCTTGGCACTAGGAGTTTGAAATATAAACATTTCATCCTATATTATCTTCCAAGACGGGTATTAGTTTTCCCGTTTACATTTACTGATAAGAAAACTAAATAGAATGCTATTTTTTCAAGGTGGCAGAGCTAGGAATTGAGATCATGACTATTTGACTCTAAAGCTGACTCTACAGAATCACCTAAACCAACAGCCAAGATAGGTTTTAGTTCAGCTGGGTAGTCGTTAAATATTTAACATGTAGGGTGGTGATGTGAACCAGGCATGGTGGCTATAATCAGGAAGTACCAGGCGTCAGGGTCCGTGAAGGTACACGGAGAGCAGTCTGTATTAAAAAGGACAGCTGGCCAGTTAGAATGCTCTGGTCAGAATGGACAAAATGCAAAACCATTACAGAGAGGTGGCCAGAAGCTCATAGTAGGCAGACAGGGCAACAGAATGAATCAGAAAATACTTATCTGCAATTAGGGGCAGTAAGTAGAGATGTGTCTCAGAGATAATGTTGGAGCCACCTTTTTAAACCTGGTCAGGTGGTTAGAGGCAGATGACAACTGTCTCAATGAAGGACATACCTCATCTTCTGTGGCCATCATTGGATCCAGGGAAACTTAGGTGGACCTAAACATCAGGCAAATGAATACAGGAGTGTATGTGCCTGGGATCTGCTTTTTAAATTTTATTTTTCCTGTCAAAGTTATTTTCTCTTCTGCGTTTTTGTCTTTAGACTATAATCTAGAGCCCTTGTGAATGTTCTACTGTCTTGAAAGTACCCTATCCCATCCAAGCTGAGACACTCAAGAGCCAGGCCTGGTTAGCGCATGAATCAAGAGGGAATCACCTCAGGGAGCTATTTTAGAATGACAAATCTTTGGATGCTTATTCTGTAGAACTGATTGGTTCCGAGTAACTTTGTTCTAAACTTTTATTTGATAAAACTTATATACATAGCATGTTATTTTTAAAATTTGTCTCTTGAAATAGATAAACATAATACACATATGCTTTATTTCTCTTATTTTTTGGTGATGAGAACCTTTAAAATGTGTCTCAGCTATTTTTAAGAATTAAACACACTGGAATTAGCTATAGTCATCATGTTGTGCAGTAGATCTTTGAGCTTATTTACCCTGTCTAACTGTAATTTATATCCTTAGACTAATATTTCTACCCTCTGACCCTGTTAACTCCTATTCTTGTCTCTGATTCTATGAGCTCAACTGTTTAAGTTTCAATATGTAAGAGAAATCATGCAGCATTTGTCTTTCTTTGATTTATTTTAAATAACATAATGTTGTGGTTTGTCTCTGTGGTCACAAATGACATAACTTATTTTTAAAGGCTGAAGAATATCCCTGTGTGTGTGTGTGTGTGTGTGTGTTCTTCATCTATTCATCAGTCAATAGGCATTTAGGTTAATTCTACATGGAGGCCTCTGAATAATGCCGCAGTGGGAGTGGAGAGTGCATTTTTGACATGTTGACTTTATTTCCTAGGATGTGTGCTCAATGATGAGACGTCTGGATCCCGTGGCAGTTCTATCTGTGTTTTTTGAGGAGTCTTCAGTCTGTTTTCCATAACAATCATATAACTTTCTATTTCCATCGACAGTGCACAAGGGGTTTCTTTCCTCCACATCCTTTCCAACACATCTCTCATCATTTCTGATACCTGTTTGAACAGATGCATAGCGATGTCTTATTGTGGTTGCAGTTTATCTTTCTCTGATCATCACTGATGTTATATGCACGCACCTGCTATCCATTGGTTTTCTTTATTTTGAAAAAAAAATTTCAACTCTTTACCCATTTTCTAATGTGCTTGTTTTCTTCATTTTGATTCAACTGCTTTACTCTTTTGATATTAACTCCTTACCAAATGCATGATTTAAAAGTATTTTCTCCCATTCCATATCTCTGTGCCTCTCAAGTGACCATTGCTATTGCGACATAGAAGCTTTTTAATTTGACGAGGGAAGCTTGAGTACTTTTGAACAAGAGCCCACCTACGCAGGTGAGCCTGAGATGTCATTCTTTAAATCCTCATCCTGCTCACCTTTGATGCTACCCTGGAGTCAGTTACTCGACTCTCCTCCCCCACACCTGCCTCTAAATCTCAGAACCAGTTTTGACTTTATATATATCTAGAGGCCATGCTCTCACTGCGGTGGAGCCCATCATCTTCTGAAGCATCCTCCATCTATTCTTTTCTTCTCTGGAAGCCATCCCATTCTTCAGGAAAGCACACTCACTCTCTTCATAAACCAGTTTCTGTTAGTACTGGCTCCAAAGTAGGGCAATTCTATGAGAGCTTTGGTTCTTAAAGACACCAGCTTTCTGTCCTCACAGTATGTCTTTAAGATGAGCATTCCTGGTGAGTTTGTCTCTTACCTGTACTCATAAAAAGACAATTAAGAAAAAATGAAATCTTATAGAATCTAAGAAATTGGTACTATGTTTCTTGTAAGATATGGAATTGAGAGATTTTCTTGATAAGACCTCCACCCGTTTCTTACAGCACATCCTTCACAGACATTGTGAATGTTGATTTCAGTCAAATAATTACTGTCGTCTTTAACATTACTAATTGACACACAGTATTTAAGTGGTACAGTGTGGCATTTTGAAGCATGTAGAAAATGTGGTGGTAACTGGTGTATCTACCACCTCAGACATTTCACTTCTTTGTGGTGGAGTATTCTGAACACCCCTCTCTATTCACTGTTTTGAAATAGTCAGTCAATTGTTACCAACCAGCACTCTCTTATTGGTCTACAGAGCTGGCATAGTTATTCTTTAACCCTATTCTCTCTGTTTCTCTTTTCCCTACCTCTTTCTCAAGCTCTGGTAACCACTTTTGTATTTTCTACTTTTCTTTTTGATACCAACTATTTAGTTTCTGGATACAAGTAAAAGCGTCTGTTGCTCTTCTGTGTCTGATCTCCTATATCTAACAATGTCTGTGTTCTCTAATTCCATCCACAGTGCTACAAATGGCAGAAGAAACCTAGAGACAAATGGAACCTTTACAAAGCTTTAAGAGGACTTAATGACTCTGAACTTCTAAGCAGAATATAAAATTTCACAAAATATATTTACATTAAAAATAAAAGGGTAAAGTCCTTGAAGGAAGAAGAGTTTATGTGTGTATTTTTCAATATTAAAAATAAAAGGGAAATACAGTGTCACAGGATATCTGAATTATGTATACTCTTGCTATATTTACCACCATGAAAATAATTATTATAAATTATATATATTGTAAAAGAGATAAAAATATGACAAAGAAAAAGAGGGATTGAGAAATTAGATGCTAGATTACAGGACATAGAGCAGAGATTAGAGGAGCTGGAACCTACAGCTGCAATAGAAAAGGCAGTTACAGATGAGACAAATTCACAAAAACTGGAGAAATTGGAATGACAACTCATAGAGATGAAATATATTGAATTAAGAATTCAGATTCTTATGGATACTGCCTTAAAACAGTATCATATAATAAAATAAATGTCTTATTTTATATAGTTTGGAGAATTGAGATATGCACATATGTTGATTCATCATGTTAAAGATGCATATTAAAAATTCCAGTGGGCTTCTGCCGTAAGTTCTGAAGGAGATGATTCTGAGATTACACATTTATTGAGGTGATGACTGTTTTGGAGATGCTTTGATGATATATTTACCACCAGACAGATGATGCTTGGGCATATATGTCTGTTACAGGAAATACTAAAAAAATTGAACCAGCACATTCTAGTGCTAGTGCCAGCAACAGATGGGACACAGGGCTCCTGCTGGGCCATCTTACTCAGTGGCCCCTCTACCTGCCATCTTTCCAGCCCTGCCCCCCCACCCAGTTCCTTTCTCTTCCACCTAATGCCCCACACACCCCATGGTCAGCCAATTGCCCGGTAGAATTAAAACTCTTAGATGTTGTAGTTAACCAATCAGATTTATGTAGTTAACATAAATCTGATTTACAAGATACAACTTACAAGATGCCAATACGATAATTTCAGAGCCAATTGATAATAATAAAAGCTTTATCCCAATTAATCTAACCTTGTGATATCATCTTGTCAGCCTCCATTCTCCTCCCTCTCTTTCCCCTCAGACACTCCTTGTCTCTCCAACTCTTAGCTCTGCCTCCCTTTTCCCTGTCCAATCACAGGCCTCCTCTTTACTAATGTAATTGGACAGGGAAAAATCCTGCAACATACGTCCATTAGAATATAGCAGTTTTGTGGACATTATGGCATGAAGCCTATTCCAGACATAGATTACATTCCTGCAGGCCAAGCCACGTAAAAATCTAACAGAAATTTAAAGGAGATACTAATAGAACAGAAGATGACTAATAAATATCCCAGGGATAGATTAAATGATGCTTTGTTGATTTTGAATATTTTAAAAATCAAAAGACAAATAACACAACTGCTAAAAAACAATGCATTTTAGAAAGGACTATTGAATTAGATCAAACTATAGAACTCCTAATTACAGAATGGAAGAAAGGAAATATGTTGCATTAGGGAGATTTTACATTTGTTCCAAAAAGAGAAACTATGTCTTCCATCCAAACTATCGGAAATAAAATAATTTTCTCTAGAAATTTGGCCAGAGAAGACCTCCTGAAGATCTTGACTACAGATAAGAAGAGGGAGATTGGTAAGATGAACAAGACAGGTAATACATGTACTGATCCTGCAACTTGGAACAGCTGTGAGACTGGCTGAGACATGAAAACAAATTTCTATACATAGCCAATGGTGAGTCTTCAAGACTTATTATGTCATTCTTTCATATGGTGTAGATAAAAATTTATATTACAGTTTTGATTTTAATCCAAACTAACCTAAGAAAGACAGATGTCATTCACCTGCTCAGACAGAGAGTGGAAGGTCATATTTGGCAAAACTGTGAACCTTGCACATTCCATACACCATTGGTACAGAACTACGTATTACTTGTAAGAAACTATGTTTATAGAAAATGACAACCACAGAAGCAGCCCTGGCAAGATCCACCCTCAAGGATGCTGGGCTGCTTGATCCTGCCTCAGACTGTTGATGCTGTTTCCTTGGGAGACTTGTTCCAGAATGGCTTTAAGAAGGGTTTCTGATTCTAGATAACCTTGATTCATCCAGCCTTACAGACTGATCCAGTCAGGACTTCACTTGAACCTGAACTTTCTCAGCATACAGAGATTGGACAACAAATGCTACAGCTGGATTTCTTAAGACCATTTCCCAATTTTTCTTGGGTCCTCCAAACAAAACTATACCTCCAAATAAGCAGGAAGCAATTTTAAGGAGACTTTGTCCTTTTTCTAAGGGGTGGGGTGGAGAAATTTTGGTCATTCATTGGATATTTGGTGTGTCTTGTCATTTAAAAGGGGATAGTTATGAATAGTTATGGTCTAGGACATGGAGGATATGAAAAAGGGAGGATAGATTCAGGGATTTCCCTTTCTTCTTTCTATCCTTCTTTCTTTATTAGGTAAGAGGAGTAGGGGTTGAGAAGAAAAGGGGATATACAGAGAAGGAGGCCACCATCAAAGGACTTTGATCATGAGCATGTGGCCAGGAGAAACAGCAAGCAACAAGGGAATATGTGACTGGGGTATAAATTAAAATAGCACCAAAACTTGCCCCACCTAGGCTTAGAGCTTGTAAATAAAACACATGGCTTGTGTGTCTTTTATATGTGGTAGCAAGTATTTACAATTTATTTTACAAATTTCATTCTATCATATGAGTTACTAACATAGCCAAATCACCAATGATGTCCTTCTGGAAAGGATGGGATCAGTAGAAGAATCTTATGATGCTGTGATTAGCTGAATCAGCATAAACAATAGATATTGATTTATGGTTTGATAACATTTTAGAAAAAAATCAGTTGGTCATGTTTGTCACAAAAATCTCTTCTTGTTTAGTTTTATTTAATAATTTTTTAAGCAACTCTTAGACAAGAAATATGAATGACCTGCATATCAAGTAATATCCGCATACAATGTAATTTTTAGTCTTCTTGTTACCTACTTTAATCCATTTTATTATGCTGATGTTTTGTGTTGGAATGTGTACTGGCATGTGGAATCCATAGGACTTTGGATATAGGTCATTAGGCTCTACCTTTTTGTTTTTGCCATTGTTGCCAAGATAGGGTCTCTCTATGGCTTAGAACTTGCTAAATAGGCTAGTCAGTGAGTCCTAGGATCCTCCCTTCTCCAGTTCCCCAGTACTGGAGTTTATGTCCCAAGCCCAGTTCCTTCACATGTGTGCTAAGGATGGAGCTCAAGTCCTTATGTTTGCAAGGGAAGCATACTGAGCCAACTACCTAACCCACCTTGGTTTCCCTACTAGTCTATCTCATTGCCTTTTCATTAACTTTCAAGTAAAGTGTGGTCTTTTTGGACCCTTTGCCTTTTCCTCTCTTCCTTCTCATGGAAGACATGTACACAGAGAGAGGCTCACAGAAAAAGCACCATGGTTGTGGAAGGAGGGCTCTCCAACCCCTAACTCTGTTGGTGATGAACAGGGTCCCATCTGGCCAATGAGTATGGCCCATTTTCTCCCACTAGGAAATCCCACCACAAATTCACTTGGAATGACCTCACCTTCTGGGTCTCCTGCACACTGATCAGGTTTGTAGGGCACAATGTTCCTGCACCACAGGCAATTTGTGAATTGCTGTTTTCCAGGCAAGCAAGACACAATTTCCCTGGGCTCTGAGGCTTCCTCCATGACTCAGAATTTCAGTGGTTTTCTGTTCTAGCTGCTCTGAACTCTTAAATTGAGATGGTAAAAGATTGCAGGAGATGAAGGTGGTTATAACCCCTCTGTAAGTCTGCCTAAGGAAAAGAATTTTCTTAAAGTTTCAGGGAGATTCCTTATGTAATAGAAACAGCTTTGAATACAAGGTTGTCTCATTGTAAAGGCTCGGGTGTCATAATTAGGTGGTGTTTATGCTTTTTTTTTGTCAACTTGGCACAAATTAGAGTTACTAGAATTAAGGAAAACAAACATTAATTCAGAAATTGTCTCCATCACAAGCCCTGTAGGCATGCCGAAGGCATTTTCTTGATTACTAATTGATGCACTGTGGGTGATGTCATGCCTGGGGAAATGGGCCTGGGCTATATAAGAACTCAAGCTGAACAAGTCTGGGGAAGCATGTCATTAAGCAGACTTTATCTGTGGTCCCTGCTTCAGTTCATGCCTCCAGGTTCCTCCCTTGAACTCCTGCATTGACTTTCCTCAGAGAGGAACAGTAGCCTTAAGATGAAGTAAACCCTTTCCTCCACTATATTGATTTTTGACATGGTGTTTATTACAGCAACAAAAGGTGCACTAAGATAATGCTCAATAAATGGTAGTGGTTCTGAGCATGCTCCTAGGCACTGGAGTTGAGAGCACATCTGCTAATTTGGCCGAGCTTTCTGTGGAGCCTTGAATGTTCCTTACTTGCCGGAGAACTTAGTTGTACCGACCGACTCATCTTCAAACTCTCATGAACACAAAACAGGATCCTGAAGCACTAGCTGTTATTTTGTTTTGTTTTATTGTTCATTAATTATTGCTTGCTCTTTTTGTTTGTTGAAATGCTGAGGGATCAAATCCAGAACATTACACACGCCAGGCAAGCGTTCTCCCTCTGAGCCACACCTCCAGCCCTGTTTGTTGTTTTAGTGACTAATTTGTTATCTGTGTTTCCAGATGCAACAATCATGCCTGGTCAGTATTGAAAGGTGGAGGCAAGGTCAGTCTCAAAGAGGCTAGGAGACACTGCTGAGTCTACCCTCTGCCCGTAGGTATATTCTTCAGTAATTAGTACTTTCCTGTATTGATTTTGCCATATTGCAAAGGACGGCCACAGAAAGTCAGTTTCTGAGAAGCCAAGTTGGGAAATGCAGAGAAAGGAAATCTACATCTAACCATTTGTCTCATTAAAATCTATTGACATCTGAGGAACAGAAGGCAGCAAAGAGCGAAAACCGGACATCTCTGAGCTTTCAGAATATGTTGATGTGTGTGTGTGTGTGTGTGTGTGTGTGTGTGTGTGTGCGCGCGCACGCGCGCGCATGTGTGTGTAGGGGAGTGGGACAATGTGTCCTGCAGCTTCTTTGGCTCTCAGCTAATAATAAAGCCATCTGACAGCTGCAGTGTGGAGCAGACAGTACCAAGCACCCCAAGACGGGAGGTGCAAAGGGCAGTTACAGCTGATGGGCAATGGGACCTGGGGGTGACTTCCTATCTTTGGAGAAGCCTTTTCTTCTTTTGTGCCTGAAGCTAGTGTGACTTTGTCAGGAAGATGTTCTGTGAGTCAGGGTTCACCATAAGCAAGTCGGGCAGGAATCCCCTGGTCTGATAAGATCTGTTTTAGTTTTGGAAGTTTAAATAAAATTCATGAATGCATAAAATATATAAGTTCATATATTAACAGATGCCTATATTATGAAGAATAATAGTAAATGAAAGTAAAACATGTCAAATAAGTGATTAAAGATAAAGACCAGCTGATTTAACGTTTTCTGTGTAGATACATGGTCAAAACAAGCTTGCTAGTGTTTCAAAATAGTTACTTCCATGAGCCAATGCTTCTTTTCTTGTCCCATAAAGAAAATAATCACCCTGTTTTTTCCTTTCTCCACAATTAACATGAATTTGTTGTTGTTACTTGCAATAAGCAGATCAAACTGGTGTAGGTAGAAGCTTTTAAAGCTCAGGTCAAATGACATAAGCTAGGAAGAAAAATATCTAGGAAGGATAATGGAGTTCCCTTCCTATGTAACAGAACAAAGGACTATGAAGCAGGAGAGGTGCCAGTCTACACTGGGCATTGGCGGTATGGTGGTCTGAATGGGTGTGGCCCCCAGTATTTGAATGTTTGGCTCTTAGTAATACAACAAGTAATACATATTTCTGTACCAATGGTGTATGGAATGTGCAAGGTTCACAGTTTAGCCAAATATGACCTTTCACTCTCTGTCTGAGCAGGTGAATGACATCTGTATTTCTTAGGCTAATGTTTTGCACTATGAGGAGGCATGGCCTTCTTGGAGCAGATGTGGCCTTGTTGGAGGAAGTGTGCTACTGTGGGGTGAGCTTTGAGGTCTTACATGCTATACCTAGTTGTGACATACAGCCTTCTGCTGCTGCCTGCCAATCAAGATGTAGAACTTTCAGCTTCTTCTCTAGCATCATGTCTGCCTGCATTCTGTGGTTTCCCACTGTGATGATAATGGACAAAACCTCTGAAGCTTTTAGCTAGTTCAATTTTTCTTCAGTATTTCCATCTCTTAATTGAATTGCCTTTCATGTTATGTATTGATGTCCTTATTTAATCCAGCTGTTAGTTTGGGTTTGAACCCATTCAGAAGTTTATTCATGTCCTCTGGCATGGGAGACACTGCTCAGCTTGATTCTGTATTGTTCCAGATGTGGGTTTGGGTGACTGGCCTATGATTCCCTTCCATTTCAGTTTGAGCTCAGGCCAAATTTCCACTTTGCTCTGCACTGCTCAGTCCACACAGTTCAGACTCGCAGAGTTTCTCCCCTCTAACTGGAAGTAGTGGTCAGCCCAAGTTTCAGAATCCAATCAAATAGCTCTTAACTTAAGTGTTCTTGCTCCCTGACCACATTCAACCATTGCTCTGGTTGAATGCAGAGGACAGGCTTTTCCAGTCACTGCCCCCATCTACCCATGCAACAGCTCTGTGTGGCTTTTGTAATTTCCCCCTCCCCTTAGAATTACCTGTCAATGAAAGTATAGTGTGGATTTTCTGAGTCTTGCCTTTAGTCTTAAGTTCTGAACCTCTTCAATTGCATCTACTTATGCTAGGAGAACAGTGCTTCCCAGCTGGTGCTGGGCCACCTGGAATGGACTCTGAATTCTCCTCTTCTCTTCTGCTTTAAAAAGCGGGTTTTTTTTCCCCATTGAAACTAGTATTTTTTCCAGTGTTATCCACCTTATAAGATAGCTTCTCTCCACTTATCCCTGGTTTCATACTCAGAGTCTTCCAGCAGGGGCATGTGCATTGAAAACAACCCTTTTTCTTTTAAGTTGTCTCCTGCAGGAGTTATGCTTGTGACTTTCAGCAGGGTGTTTAGCATCTTCCAGTTTAGTTTTGCTGCCTATATAATATGGACAATGATACTACTTACTTCTCAAGGTTTAAATGAAGACTTATTAGCTCTCTCAAGCACACTCGGAAGCAGGTTTAGTACTTGTTAAATGTGAATGAGTACTATTCCACTACTGAAGACGGAGCTTGCAGGTTTAGTACTTGTTAAATATGAGTGAGTATCATTCCACCATCACTGAAGATGGAGCTTGCTTGGTTCTAGGCACTCCCTGAGCACAAGTGAGGTCTTAGCTCCTATTTCCAGTATTGCTAAATCCATAGAACAAATAGAAAGCTACTCCTGACACATGAGGAACAGTGGCAAGGTGACTGATCGGTCTCTCCATCTTCCCTATGCACTTGGGAGAAATGTTGAAAATTTGACATCTGTTGCCTTCAATTTTTTTATTGGATAATTTCTTTATTTACATTTCAAATGTTTTTCCTTTTCCAGATCTCCCCTCTAGAATCCTTCTATCCTATCCCCCCTGCCCCACCTCTATGAAGGTGCTCTCCACCCACCTACTCACTCCTGCCTTCCCTCCCTGGCATTTCCCTACACTGTGGCATCAAAGCCCCTCAGGCCCAAGGGCCACTCCTCCCACTGATGTCCAACCAGGCCATCCTCTGCTACCAATTTTTAAAGCTTATGTCCATAAGTATATATTTAATAGGCTCATTCATGATTTTGTAGCTTGCTTTCCCTGTTTAACATCTTTCAACTTGAACTCATCATAAATCAAGACTCATGATTTTTCTCAAACTAGTGGACAGAATAGATGTGCCAGTAGATGTTTTTGCACACAGTGGACCCAAAACTAGTGGTCATCAACACTGTCTAACCTCCTCAGCTGTTTCTCTGACTGATCAGCAGCCATGGTTGGCACTTCTCATCTCTAAGATAGGGCACAGTGTTCTGAACAGTTCCTTTCGTCACACCCCCTCCAATGGAGGTAGTACCTAGCTAGGATTACAAAATCTATCTTAGTGATTGTAGTTACAATATACATTCCTGATTACTCTCTAAAACCTCCACTGCCCTCTCTTTTTATACATAAGAGTGTTGGTTGTTTCTTTGTAGATATGGTTTAACCACCTGATTTTCCTTAACTAAAATCTCAGCTATGATTTTATAGATATAAACAAGTTAACTCTTTTCAATGAAATTAACTATGTCAGAAAATAGCCTTGTACCCAGAGAAATCATTCATTTGGAGTAGAGTTGGGAAAGAGACATAATATTCCATTCTTAAGCTCTTGTCTGATCACCTGAAAGATGGAAATTTCATTGAAGCATCTCAGTAGACATACACTCAAAGGCCTGAAAATATTGTCTTTCACCATGGAGCCTCTAAGGGCAGAAGGGAAAGTACTTGATAGCTAGGAAAATGAGGGACCTCTCAATTTCCCTCTTTGCTCTGAAGTGTGTTCTTTGTTTGCCCTTCTACCCTTAAATATCCTTTCTGTCCTCCTCAGTTAAACTTGCAATGGTCTCCTGAGCTCTCCTCTGAACTTCTCTGACTTTACCAGCCCCCTCCCCCATTAAAAGATTTACTTTATTTGTGTGTATGTGTTCCACTTGTAGACCACTGCCTGCAGAGTCCAGGAGAGGGCATTAAATTTTGTGAGCTCGAGTTGCGACTAGGTGGTTGTGAGCTGCTCAGTACTGGTACTGGTATCAGAGCTGTAGTCCTTTGGAGGAGTAATAAATGCTTTTAACCGTTGATTATCTATCTTTCTTTTTAAAATATTTTTATTTTCTATATTCTTTGTTTACATTCCAAATGATTTACCCTTTCCCGGATCCCCCCTCCCCATATGTCCCATAAACCTTCCTCTCTCCATCCCTTCTCCAATCACCTCCCTCCTTTTTCTCTGTCCTTATATTCCCTTCCCTTTCAACCTAAAGTCATCAAAAGAGACATGGAAGGTCACTACTTGCTGGT
The DNA here is from genome assembly GCF_947179515.1 of Apodemus sylvaticus. Lineage (NCBI taxonomy): Eukaryota > Metazoa > Chordata > Mammalia > Rodentia > Muridae > Apodemus > Apodemus sylvaticus. The sequence goes on along the minus strand of NC_067474.1, from coordinate 100,507,201 downwards.
CAAAGGAAAAATCCAACAAGAAGAACTCTCAATCCTGAACATCTATGCCCCAAATACAAGGGCGCCCTCATTCATAAAAGAAACTTTACTAAAGCTCAAAGTACACATTGCACCTAACACAATAATTATGGGTGACTTCAACACTCCACTTTCACCAATGGACCGATCAGGAAAACAGAAACTAAACAGGGAGACAATGAAACTAATTGAAGCTTTGAACCAATTGGAGTTAACAGATATATATATATATATATATAGAATTTTATCCCAAAGCAAAAGAATATACCTTTTTCTCAGCACCTCATGGTACCTTCTCCAAAATAGATCATATAGTTGGTCACAAGACAGACCTCAACAAATATAAAAAGATTGAAATAATCCCATGCCTCCTATCAGATCACTATGGAGTAAAAGTGGTCTTTAGTAACAGTATAAACAACAGAAAGCCCACATACACATGGAAACTGAATAATACTCTACTCAATGATACCTTGGTCAAGGAAGAAATAAAGAAAGAAATCAAAGATTTCTTAGAATTTAATGAAAATGAAGGCACAACATACACAAATCTATGGGACACATTGAAAGCAGTGCTAAGAGGAAAACTCATAGCTTTGAGTGCCTTCAAAAAGAAATTCGAGAGAGCTCACACTAGAAGATTAAAGGAACAACTGAAAACCCTGGAACAAGAAGAAGCTAATTCACCCAGCAGGAGGAGAAGACAGGAAATCATCAAACTCAGGGCTGAAATCAATCAAGTAGAAACCAAGAGAACCATACAAAGAATCAACAAGACCAAAAGCTGGTTCTTTGAAAAAATCAACAAGATAGATAAACCCTTAGCCAGACTAACCAAAGGGCACAGAGAAAGTATCCAAATTAACAAAATTAGGAATGGAAACGGAGATATCACAACAGAAACCGAGGAAATTCAAAAAATCATCAGATCCTACTACAAAAACCTGTACTCAACACAACTGGAGAATCTGGAGGAAATGGACATTTTCTTAGACAGATACCAATTACCAAAATTAAACCAGGATCAAATAGACCATCTAAACAGACCCATAACCCCTAAAGAAATAGAAGGGGTCATAGATAGGCTTCCAACCAAACAAAGCACAGGACCAGATGGTTTCAGTGCAGAATTCTATCAGACCTTCAAAGAAGACTTAACACCAATACTCTTCAAACTCTTCCACCAAATAGAAACAGAAGGAACACTACCCAACTCCTTCTTCGAAGCCACTATTACGCTGATACCAAAACCACACAAAGACCCAACTAAGAAAGAGAATGTCAGGCCAATTTCCCTTATGAATATCGATGCAAAAATACTAAATAAAATTCTTGCCCACCGAATCCAAGAACACATCAAAACGATCATCCACCATGATCAAGTAGGCTTCATTCCAGGGATGCAGGGATGGTTCAATATACGGAAATCCATAAATGCTATCCACTACATAAACAAACAAAGAAAAAAACCACATGATCATTTCATTAGATGCTGAAAAAGCATTTGACAAAATTCAGCATCCTTTCATGCTAAAAGTCTTGGAAAGGACAGGAAATCAAGGCCCATATCTAAACATAGTAAAAGCAATATACAGCAAACCGGTAGCCAACATCAAACTAAATGGAGAGAAACTTGAAGCAATCCCACTAAAATCAGGGACTAGACAAGGCTGCCCCCTCTCTCCATATCTTTTCAATATAGTTCTTGAAGTCCTAGCTAGAGCAATTAGACAACAGAAGGAAGTCAAAGGGATACAAATTGGAAAGGAAGAAGTCAAATTATCACTATTTGCAGATGATATGATCGTATACTTAAGTGACCCTAAAAACTCTACTAGAGAACTCCTACAGCTGATAAACAACTTCAGCAAAGTGGCTGGCTACAAAATTAACGCAAGCAAATCAGTAGCCTTTATATATTCAAAGGATAAGCAGACTGAGAAAGAAATTAGGGAAATGACCCCCTTCACAATAGCTACAAAGAACATAAAGTATCTTGGGGTGACTCTAACCAAACAAGTGAAAGACCTATATGACAAGAACTTCAGATCTCTGAAGAAGGAAATCGAAGAAGATCTCAGGAAATGGAAAAACCTTCCATGCTCGTGGATTGGCAGGATTAATATAGTTAAAATGGCCATCTTGCCAAAGGCAATCTACAGATTCAATGCTATTCCCATAAAAATCCCAACCCAGTTCTTCATAGAGCTAGAAAGAGCAATTCTCAAATTCATCTGGAATAACAAAAAACCCAGGATAGCTAAAACTATTCTCAACAGTAAAAGAACTTCAGGGGGATTCAATATTCCAGACTTTAAACTCTACTACAGAGCAATAGTGATAAAAACTGTATGGTATTGGTACAATATCAGGCAAGCAGATCAATGGAATAGGATTGAAGACCCAGAAATGAACCAACACACCTATGGTCACTTGACCTTCGACAAAGGAGCTGAAAGCATCCAGTGGAAAAAAGATAGTCTTTTCAACAAATGGTGCTGGTTCAATTGGAGGTCAGCATGCAGAAGAATGCGCATCGATCCATTCTTATCTCCTTGTACCAAGCTTAACTCCAAATGGATCAAGGACCTCCACATAAAACCTGACACACTGAAACTAATTGAAAAAAAACTGGGGAAGACCCTGGAGGACATGGGCACAGGGGAAAAGTTCCTGAATAGAACACCAATAGCTTATGCTCTAAGATCAAGAATTGACAAATGGGACCTCATAAAACTACAAAGTTTCTGTAAGGCAAAGGACACCGTCTAAAGGACAAAACGTCAACCAACAGACTGGGAAAGAATCTTCTCCAACCCTAAATCCGACAGAGGGCTAATATCTAATATATACAAAGAACTCAAGAAAGTAGAACCCAGAGATCCAAATAACCCCATTAAAAAGTGGGGTACCAAGCTAAACAAAGAATTTTCACATGAAGAACTTCGGAGAGCTGAGAAACACCTTAAGAAATGTTCAACATCATTAATTATTAGGGAAATGCAAATCAAAACAACCCTGAGATTTCACCTCACACCAGTCAGAATGGCTAAGGTCAAAAATTCAGGAGACAGCAGGTGTTGGCGAGGATGTGGAGAAAGAGGAACACTCCTCCACTGCTGGTGGGATTGCAAGATGGTGCAACCACTTTGGAAATCAGTCTGGCGGTTCCTCAGAAAACTGGGCATGTCACTTCCTGAGGACCCTGTTATACCACTACTGGGCATATATCCAGAGGATTCTTCAGCATGCAATAAGGACACATGCTCCACTATGTTCATAGCAGCCCTATTTGTAATAGCCAGAAGCTGGAAAGAACCTAGATGTCCTTCAACGGAGGAATGGATACAAAAAATGTGGTATATTTATACAATGGAGTACTATTCAGCCATTAGAAACAATGAATTCATGAAATTCTTAGACAAATGGATGGAGCTGGGGAACATCATACTAAGTGAGGTAACCCAGTCTCAAAAGATCAATCATGGTATGCACTCACTGATAAGTGGATATTAGCCTAGAAACTTTGAATACCCAGGACATAATCCACAAATTAAATGATGTCCAAAAAGAATGGAGGAGTGGGCCCTGGTTCTGGAAAGACTCAGTGCAAGAGTATAGGGGAATTCCAGAACAGGGAAGTGGGAAGGGGTAGATGGAAGAATAGGGGGACGGAAGAGGTTTATGGGACTTGCGGGGAGTGGGGACCCAGAAAAGGGGAAATCATTTGCAATGTAAATAAAAATAAATAAATAAATAAATAAAAAATGTAAAAAAAATTTATTTTCTATATTCTTTGTTTACATTCCAAATGATTTACCCTTTCCAGGATCCCCCCTCCCCATATGTCCCATAAACCTTCCTCTCTCCATCCCTTCTCCAATCACCTCCCTCCTTTTTCTCTGTCCTTATATTCCCTTCCAATGCTAGATCAATCCTTCCCAGGATCAGGACCTTCTCCTAAACCCCACTCTTGCTTCTCTTTCAATCATGAAAAGCTCCTGGAACTTGTAGTCAAATTAATTCATGCATCTACCATTTAGTTATTTGTAGCGTAACATTCTTGTATTATAAAAGTCAACAAAATGGTTTTCAAACTAAAGTCATTTATGCTTTAATTAGATGACCACAAAAAGTAGTAACACGAGTGTGATAATGCATGCCTAATACCAGCACTCAGGAGGTAGAGGCCAGAGGCTCTGGAGTTCAAGATCAGCCTGGGTTATATAGTGAGAACCTGTCTAAAAAGAAACAACAACAACAACAACAACAACACAAATTGTTTCCTAAAATAGGTTTGTTTGGCTGCTTGCTTATTTTGTTCTTTATTTTTAAATTTTAATTTTATTTCATTGCATCATGCATGAATACACTTTATTTTTTATCAAATTCATTCTAACTCCTGACTCTAGTCCTCCCTAAACCCTCCCACACATCCTCCTCCCAACTTCACTTCATATATGTGTACATGTGTGCTGTGTTAACACATATGCACATGTGTTATATACTTTTTTCCTTTTTAAATTTTTATTTCATTTGATATCTTTTTTATTTACATTTCAAATGATTTCCCCTTTTCTGGCCCCCTACTCCCTGAAAGTCCCATAAGCCCCCTTCCCTCCCCCTGTTCTCCCACCCACCCCTTCCCACTTCCCTGTTCTGGTTTTGTCCTATACTGCTACACTGAGTCTTTCCAGAACCAGGGGCCACTCCTCCATTCTTCTTGTACCTCATTTGATGTGTGGATTATGTTTTGGGTATTCCAGTTTTCCAGGCTAATATCCACTTATTAGTGAGTGCATACCATGATTGATCTTTTGAGAGTGGGTTACCTTACTTAATATGATTTTCTCCAGCTCCATCCATTTGCCTAAGAATTTCATGAATTAATTGTTTCTAATGGCTGAATAGTACTCCATTGCATATATATACCATATTTTTTGCATCCATTCTTCTGTTGAGGGATACCTGGGTTTTTTCCAGCTTCTGACTATTATAAATAGGGCTGCTATGAACATAGTGGAGCATATATCCTTATTGCATGCTGGGGAATCCTCTGGGTATATGCCCAGGAGTGGTATAACAGGATCCTCTGGAAGTGACATGCCCAGTTTTCTTAGGACCCGCCAGACTGATTTCCAGAGTACTTGTACCAATTTGTAACCCCACCAGCAGTGGAGGAGTGTTCCTCTTTCTCCACATCCTCACCAACACCTGCTGTCTCCTGAGTTTTTAATCTTAGCCATTCTAATTGGTGTAAGGTGAAATCTCAGGGTTGTTTGGATTTGCATTTCCCTGATGACTAATGAAGTTGAACATTTTTTAAGATGTTTCTCCGCCATCCAAAGTTCTTCAGGTGAGAATTCTTTGTTTACCTCTGTACCCCATTTTTAATAAGGTTATTTGGTTTTCTGGGGTCTAACTTCTTGAGTTCTTTGTATATATTGGATATTAGCCCTCTATCTGATGTAGGGTTGGTGAAGATCTTTTCCCAATTTGTTGGTTGCCAATTTGTCCTTTTGATGGTGTCCTCTGCTTTACAGAAACTTTGTAATTTTATGAGGTCCCATTTGTCAATTCTTGATCTTAGAGCATACACTATTGGTGTTCTGTTCAGGAAATTTTCCCCTGTACCGATGTCCTCAAGGGTCTTCCCCAGTTTCTTTTCTATTAGCTTCAGAGTGTCTGGCTTTATGAGGAGGTCCTTGATCCATTTGGAGTTGAGCTTACAAATACTATACAATGGAAAATCTGACAAGGGCCCCACCCCTAAGGAAAGCAGACTTTTTCCCCACTGCAGCCATTGACTACCTGTGGGTCTCAACTAAGCCTTTGCTTGAATGTAAAAGCAGATTCAGCTTGATCTTGTGTAGGTCTTGTATATGCATCCACTGCTGTTGAGAATTCATAAGTTCACTTGCCTGATTCTCCAAAAGAGACTTTCTCAGCTACCATTCCTGCCCTCTGGCTCTTACATCTCTCTGTACCTTCTTCTGCAATATTTCTCGAACTTTGGGGGAAGAGAGTGTGATATAGATGTATAATTAGGGATGAGTACTCTGGGTCACTTATTCTTTGTATTTTGATCATTTGTGGTTCCCTGTGTCAATCTTTGTCCACAGTATAAAGCAGGTGCTTTGTCCGTTGTACAAAGGATCAGAGATGGACTTTATAAGCATAAGGATAAATAGCTGGAAGGCAATTATATACTATATCAGATTAGCAAAATGATAGTGGAAGGCTCCCACCTAAGGTCTGTGACCACTCCGACCACTCCACGGTCGTGGGTTCTTGGCCAGGCTGAGCGTACCAGGTATGCGTTCCTTTTTGCTGAATGAGTCTTAAAACTAGGGAGATAGCTTTTTTTTTTTTATTTGATATAATTTATTTACATTTCAAATGATTTCCCCTTTTCTAGCCCCCCCCCCCACTCCCCGAAAGTCCCGTAAGCCCCCTTCTCTTCCCCTGTCCTCCCTCCCACCCCTTCCCAGTTCCCCGTTCTGGTTTTGCCAAATACTGTTTCACTGAGTCTTTCCAGAACCAGGGACCACTCCTGCTTTCTTCTTGTATCTCATTTGATGTGTGGATTATGTTTTGGGTATTCCAGTTTTCTAGGTTAATAACCACTTATTAGTGAGTGCATACCATGATTCACCTTTTGAGTCTGGGTTACCTCACTTAGTATGATGTTCTCTAGCTCCATCCATTTGCCTAAGAATTTCATGAATTCATTGTTTCTAATGGCTGAATAGTACTCCATTGTGTAGATATACCACATTTTTTGTATCCACTCTTCTGTTGAGGGATACCTGGGTTCTTTCCAGCATCTGGCAATTATAAATAGGGCTGCTATGAACATAGTAGAGCATGTATCCTTATTACATGGTGGGGAATCCTCTGGGTATATGCCCAGGAGTGGTATAGCAGGATCTTCTGGAAGTGAGGTGCCCAGTTTTCGGAGGAACCGCCAGACTGCTTTCCAGAGTGGTTGTACCAATTTGCAACCCCACCAGCAGTGGAGGAGTGTTCCTCTTTCTCCGCACCCTCTCCAACACCTGCTGTCTCCTGAATTTTTAATCTTAGCCATTCTGACTGGTGTAAGATGAAATCTTAGGGTTGTTTTGATTTGCATTTCCCTAATGACTAATGAAGTGGAGCATTTTTTAAGATGCTTCTCCGCCATCCGAAGTTCTTCAGGTGAGAATTCTTTGTTTAACTCTGTACCCCATTTTTTAATAGGGTTGTTCGGTTTTCTGGAGTCTAACTTCTTGAGTTCTTTATATATATTGGATATTAGCCCTCTATCTGATGTAGGATTGGTGAAGATCTTTTCCCAATTTGTTGGTTGCCGATCTGTCCTCTTGATGGTGTCCTTTGCCTTACAGAAACTCTGTAACCTTATGAGGTCTCATTTGTCAATTCTTGCTCTTAGAGCATACGCTATTGGTGTTCTGTTCAGAAACTTTCTCCCTGTACCGATGTCCTCAAGGGTCTTCCCCAGTTTCTTTTCTATTAGCTTCAGAGTGTCTGGCTTTATGTGGAGGTCCTTGATCCATTTGGATTTGAGCTTAGTACAAGGAGACAAGGATGGATCAATTCGCATTCTTCTGCATGCTGACCTCCAGTTGAACCAGCACCATTTGTTGAAAAGGCTATCTTTTTTCCATTGGATGTTTTCAGCCTCTTTGTCGAGGATCAAGTGGCCATAGGTGTGTGGGTTCATTTCTGGATCTTCAATCCTGTTCCATTGATCCTCCTGCCTGTCACTGTACCAATACCATGCAGTTTTTAACACTATTGCTCTGTAGTATTGCTTGAGGTCAGGGATACTGATTCCCCCAGATTTTCTTTTGTTGCTGAGAATAGTTTTAGCTATCCTGGGTTTTTTGTTGTTCCAGATGAATTTGATAATTGCTCTTTCTAACTCTGTGAAGAATTGAGTTGGGATTTTGATGGGTATTGCATTGAATCTGTATAGTGCTTTAGGCAAAATGGCCATTTTAACTATATTGATTCTACCGATCCATGAGCATGGGAGGTTTTCCCATTTTTTGAGGTCTTCTTCCATTTCCTTCTTCAGAGTCTTGAAGTTCTTGCCATACAGATCTTTCGCATGTTTGGTAAGAGTCACCCCAAGATACTTTATACTGTTTGTGGCTATTGTGAAGGGGGTCATTTCCCTAATTTCTTTCTCAGCCTGCTTATCCTTTGAGTATAGGAAGGCCACTGATTTGCTTGAGTTGATTTTGTAACCTGCCACTTTGCTGAAGTTGTTTATCAGCTGTAGGAGCTCTCTAGTGGAGTTCTTTGGGTCACTTAGGTAGACGATCATGTCGTCTGCAAATAATGATAGTTTGACTTCCTCCTTTCCAATTTGTATCCCTTTGACCTCCTTATGTTGTCGAATTGCCCGAGCTAGTACCTCAAGTACAATATTGAAAAGATAAGGAGAAAGGGGGCAGCCTTGTCTGGTCCCTGATTTCAGTGGGATTGCTTCAAGTTTCTCTCCGTTTAGTTTGATGCTGGCTACCGGTTTGCTGTATATTGCTTTTACTATGTTTAGGTATGGGCCTTGAATTCCTGTTCTCTCCAAGACTTTAAGCATGAAAGGATGCTGAATTTTGTCAAATGCTTTTTCAGCATCCAATGAAATGACCATGTGGTTTTGTTCTTTGAGTTTGTTTATGTAGTGGATTGTATTGATGGATTTCCGTATATTGAACCAACCCTGCATTCCCGGGATAAAGCCTACTTGATCATGGTGGATGATCGTTTTGATGTGTTCTTGGATTCGGTTGGCAAGAATTTTGTTGAGTATTTTTGCATCGATGTTCATAAGGGAAATTGGTCTGAAGTTCTCTTTCTTTGTTGGATCTTTGTGTGGCTTTGGTATCAGCGTAATTGTGGCTTCGTAGAAGGAATTGGGTAGTGTTCCTTCTGTTTCTATTTTGTGGAATAGTTTGAAGAGTATTGGTGTTAACTCTTCTTTGAAGGTCTGGTAGAATTCTGCACTGAAACCATCTGGTCCTGTGCTTTTTTTGGTTGGAAGACTTTCTATGACTCCTTCTATTTCTTTAGGCTTTATGGGACTGTTTAGATGGTCTAGTTGGTCCTGATTTAATTTTGGTATTTGGTATCTGTCAAGGAAATTGTCCATTTCCTCCAGATTCTCCAGTTGTGTTGAGTACAGGCTCTTGTAGTAGGATCTGATGATTTTTTGGATTTCCTCAGTTTCCGTTGTTATGTCTCCCTTTTCATTTCTAAGTTTGTTAATTTGGATACTTTCTCTGTGCCCTTTGGTCAGTCTGGCTAAGGGTTTATCTATCTTGTTGATTTTCTCAAAGAACCAGCTCCTAGTTTTGTTGATTTTTTGTATGGTTCTCTTTGTTTCTACTTGATTGATTTCGGCCCTGAGTTTGATGATTTCCTGCCTTCTACTCCTCCTGGGTGAAATAGCTTCTTTTTGTTCTAGGGCTTTCAGGTGTGTCATTAAGTTGGTAATGTATGCTCTCTCCATTTTCTTTTTGGAGGCACTCAGGGCTATGAGTTTTCCTCTTAGCACTGCTTTCATTGTGTCCCATAGATTTGGGTATGTTGTGTTTTCATTTTCATTGTGTTCTAAAAAGTCTTTAATTTCTTTCTTTATTTCTTCCTTGACCAAGGTGTCATTGAGTAGAGTATTGTTCAATCTCCACGTGTTTGTGGGTTTTCTGTTGTTTCTGTTGCTATTGAAGACCACTTTTATTCCATAGTGATCAGATAGGAGGCATGGGATTAGTTCTATCTTTTTATATTTGTTGAGGTCTGTCTTGTGACCAATTATATGGTCGATTTTGGAGAAGGTACCATGAGGTGCTGAAAAAAAGGTATATTCTTTTGTTTTAGGATAGAATGTTCTATATATATCAGTTAAATCTAATTGGTCCAAAGCTTCAATTAGTTTCATTGTGTCCTTGTTTAGTTTCTGTTTTCCTGATCGGTCCATTGAGGAAAGTGCAGTGTTGAAGTCACCCACAATTATTGTGTTAGGTGCAATGTGTGCTTTGAGTTTTAATAAAGTTTCTTTTATGAAAGAGGGTGCCCTTGCATTTGGAGCATAGATGTTCAGGATTGAGAGTTCTTCTTGTTGTATTTTTCCTTTGACCAGCAAGAAGTGTCCCTCAGAGTCTCTTTTGATGACTTTGGGTTGAAAGTCAATTTTATCTGATATTAAAATGGCTACTCCAGCTTGTTTCCTGAGACCATTTGCTTGTAAAATTGTCTTCCAGCCTTTTACTCTAAGGTAGTGTTTGTCTTTGACCCTGAGGTGTGTTTCCTGTAAGCAGCAAAATGTAGGGTCCTGTTTACGTATCCAGTCAGTTAGTCTGTGTCTTTTTATTGGGGCATTGAGTCCATTGATGTTAAGAGATATTAAGGAATAGTGATTGTTACTTCCTATCATTTTTGACGTTATTTTTTAAATTTGATTGCTTAACTTATTTGGGTTTGATGAAAGGTTACTATCTTGCTTTTTTCAGGGTGGAGTTTCCCTCCTTGTATTGGTGTTGTCCTCCTATTATCCTTTTTAGGGCTGGGTTTGTGGATAGATATTGGGTGAACTTGGTTTTGTCGTGAAATATCTTAGTTTCTCCATCTATGGTGATTGAGAGTTTCGCTGGATATAGTAGTTTTGGTTGGCATTTGTGTTCTCTTAGAGTCTGCATGAGATCTGCCCAGGACCTTCTAGCCTTCATAGTCTCAGGTGAAAAGTCTGCTGTGATTCTGATAGGTCTTCCTTTATATGTTACTTGGCCTTTTTCTCTTACTGCCTTTAGTATTCTTTCTTTGTTTAGAACATTTGGTGTTTTGATTATTATGTGACGGGAAGTATTTCTGTTCTGGTCCAGTCTGTTTGGAGTTCTGTAGGCTTCTTGTATATTCATGGGCATCTCTCTCTTTAGGTTAGGGAAGTTTTCTTCCATAATTTTATTGAAGATATTTGCTGGCCCTTTAAGTTGTAAATCTTCACTCTCATCTATGCCTATAATCCTTAGGTTTGGTCTTCTCATTGTGTCCTGGATTTCCTGGATATTTTGGGTTACAAGCTTTTTGCACTTTGCATTTTCTTTAACTGTTGAGTCCATGGTTTCTATGGAATCTTCAGCATCTGAGATTCTTTCTTCTATCTCTTGTATTCTGTTGTTGATATTTGCATCTCTGTCCCCTGATTTCTTCCCAAGGCTTTCTATCTCCAAAGTTGTCTCCCTTTGAGTTTTCTTAGTTGTTTCTACTTCTGATTTTAGATCCTGGATGGTTTTGCTTAGCTCCTTCCCTTGCATGTTTGTGTTTTCCTGTAATTCTTTAAGAGATTTTTGTGTTTCCTCTTTCATGAGCTCAGCCTGTTGACCAAAGTTCTCTTGTATTTCTTTAAGAGATTTTTGTGTTTCGTCTTTCATGACCTCAGCCTGTTGAGCAAAGTTCTCCTGTATTTCTTTAAGTGTTTTTTGCATTTCCTCCTTGTTGGCTTTTGTATTCTCCTGGATTTCTTTCAATGATTTTTGTGTTTCCCTTGCAAGGGCTTCTAACTTTTGATCCATTTTCTCCTCAATGTCCTTCATGTGTTCCTGTACCAGCATCATGACCAGTGATTTTAAATCCAAATCTTGTTTTACTGGTGTGATGGGGTATCCAGGACTTGCTGGTAGAGGAGAATTTGGTTCAGATGTTGCCATATTGCCTTGATTTCTGTTAGTGACATTTCTGCGTTTGCCTTTTGCCATCTAGCTCTCACTGGTGTTACTTGGTCTTGTCAGTGCTGGACTCACCAGTGCAAGCTGCCCCTTCCCCGTTGGCCTCTGGTGCACAGCTTACACTCTGCACTGCCTATAGACAGGGTGCTGTTGTCCAGGCTGTTCAGATCCCGAAGCAGGCACCTGAAGGCTCCCGCTGGGGCCCGCAGGATTTATTGGAGCACACCGACTTCTCCCAGCTGGCCGCCCGGAAGCCCCCACTAGCCTCTTGAGGGACCTGGAGATGTGGCGGCCACCCAGGCTGATCTGAAGCGGAGAGAGTTGAGCTGGGGGCTTCTGCCTGAGGCCTTGCCCCAGATTGTGTCTGTGGACCAGGTGGAACCGGTGTGCACCCCCAGGGAGCTCCGAAGGTGAATGTTGCTGTGACCTCCCCTGTGCTCCGCTCACTCCGCTGGGCAGCCGATTTCCCCAACCGGGCTGGCGCACACTAGGTTAGCCTTGTCGCCTGGGCCCAGAGTCCAGGCAAACACCTGGGAGGCCAAGGTCCGAGCAAAGTTCCCCTAGGGCTATGTCTGTTATTTGGGTCCGCCAGGTGACCCGGATGGCGGGCGTGCGCGTCCGCGCTCTGCGAAAGCACCGGGAGAGTCTGTTGTGCTAATAACCTCCTGGGCTGGTTGACACACAGATGGCCCACCAAGCCGCCCAGTTCTTGGGGTCAGTCCTGTGCCTTTTGGGGCCTAGACCCCCGTTTTGTTAGCCTCAGGCTACGCTTGTTAGCAGTCTCTGCCCTCCCGAGCACTCTGGCTCCTGTAGGCAAAATGGTGGCGCGTGCACCGGCCGGGGCAAAAAAAAAAAAAAAACTCCTGGCTGGGTTGGCGCCCCGATGGCCACTCGAACAGCCCAGGGCCTGGGTGCAGGCCAATGCCTGTCTGGCTCAGACCCCTGCGGTGTTGGGCCTAGGATTATGTTTGTGTACCTCAGTCTGACCGATCTCTGGAGCCCGGGATCAAGATGGCGGTGAGTCTCTCCTGACTGGCGGGCAGCCCAGTTCTGAAGTGGCTTCCGTGCAGCGAAAGGCTCCGCAGAACCGCAGTTGCTTGCCGCCCGGCTGGTCAGCGAAGGTCAGTGGTCGTGGGCGCAGGGCCTAACTGGACCCTGTGTCGCCTTGGTTCCACTGCTGATGGCCCTTCAGCTGGAGCAGCCACTGCTACCGCCGCCGCCGCCGCCGCCGCCGCCGCCGCCCGGGAGATAGCTTTTTTATCCCCTAAGACATTGGTGTTACTACTGCACTAATGTACATATCTTGCTGGCTGAGTAATTATTGTGGTTTTCAAGATTTACAGCTTGTAAGGAAGTTAGCCATTTGTTTGTTCTACTGCCAGTCTTTCTGCTTTCTTGTTCTCAATAAAGTTTGTACTGGATTCTTTGGATCTTTATATTCAAGCTACAGAGAACACTTTGAGAGCTTTCATGTGTTTTCCATTGCCTTTAAGTCACGGAATACTCTTTTACTTTTTAACTTTTAATGTTGTGGAAAAATTACATACATCACAACTTTTATTATTTGTAAGATATAATTTAGTAGCATTAAATAAATTTGTAATATTGGGCAACCATTGCCATACCTGATACCTGAAGCTTTTTATTATCTCCATGTAAACTTTAGTATAACCACTGTTTCCATTAAGCATTAACTTCCTAGTACCCATCCCCTTATCCCTGATAATCTCTTCTTACTCTCTTTTCTATAAATTTGCTCATTAATAATAATATAATAGTATAATAAAATAATATGATATTATAATGATATAATTATATAATAGAATGTATAATATTCTTTTTTGCAGTATCACAATCTTTGCTTTTCTATATCTGGAATATTTCACTTAGCATATATTTTCAAGGTCCACTTCACTGTGCTATTCATCAAACCTCCTTTCCTTTCTTATGGTTAAGTTATATTCCATTCTACTGGAACACACCTAACACATAAAACGTGTCCATTCATCTATAGAGAGACATGAGTAATACCTACCTTTGGGCTACTAAGCATTTCTATAAACACCATGCACCAACATTAGTCTGAGATCCCAGTTTCAATATTCTCAAATCCAGCTCTTGCTGGATGCTATAGTTTGCTAAGGATCTGCCACATTGTTTTCAGAGTGGCTGTATACCATCAAACTTCTATTGATGATGCAGAGAAGGCACAACTTCTCCATGTCCCTGGCAGCACATTATTTTTCTTTTAAAATCATAGTCATCCCAGGAAGTGTGAGGTAATATCTCATTTTTGCTCATTTTGGAGGTAATATCTCCAGAGTGAATAATAATGCTGATTATTTTTTCTTATGCTTATTGACTCTATATCTTGGAAAGATGCCCTTATCTATTTTTGCATTGAATTGTTTGAAGGTTTGCTGAATTATAGGAGTTTTTCATATATTTTGGATATTAATTTATTATATATGACCTAGAAATGCTATCTTTCATTTTTATATAAAGGCAGCCTCTTAAAACTTCCTTTGCATTAAGAATTAATTCCCAGGCTGGAGAAATGGCTCAGTGATTAAGAATACCAAGTGTTTTTCCAGAGAATCTGGGTTTGTTCCCAGCATCCACATGATGGCTCGCAGCCCTTCGTAACTCCAGTCCCAGGGAATCCAATGTCCTCTTTAAATTTTCAACATTCCTTCCCCACCTCCTGCGTGGGATTGCCAGTACACTGAGCTGGAAAGTCCTTAATTCTTGTTTTGTCTTTTTTCTTTCACTCATAACTTATTTAATAGGATATTTTGTAATTCTCAGAGAAATGGTCTCCGTTTTATTAATAATCTATTATCTCAGAATTCTAAAAAGAAATTTTTTTAAATAGTTACAATTTTAAAAACATTTTTTGTAAACTAAAATGAGCAATTTTCATGAATTGTTGAACATGTATGTGAGAAGGTACATTTCCTATTGTAAGACCATGGAGTTTGATGAATCATAATAAAACAAATGAAGATGTCATCACATAGTCACTTTCCTTATAGTTCTTTTTTGCCCACTTGATCTAAAGGGTCAGTGTGAAGTGACACTAAATCCTCTGCCACTAATATACATACATACATACATATACATATATATATATTTGTTTGCTTCTTTTTGAGGTATAGTTTTTGAAATATCATTGTGTACATGAAGAACTTTTCAACCTCTAGATTTAAATGTTGAGTTTCTTGAAAGTTTTTCTGTTTTCAGTTTTAGTTCTCAAATTCTTTTTTTAAACTATTGAGGAATAATGAATTTATGTTTCTCTTAAATAAGAAGGAATAACTATCAGGTAGAGGTAAGAAATTATGATAACATAAAGCAAAATACATTCTAGATATTGAAGAAAGATTATTTGATTTGTTGTTCAGTTTGTGGAGGAGCAAAGACATAGAAAATAATTCAAACATATATGAAAATCCAAACAATACAACAGAAAGAAGTTGAAAGTGGAAATAGTAGAAATTAATTTCTGTCAACACTTTCATCATAATGAACTAACTGTGACAAGGATCACTGAAGGAACAGAGCTATCAACATGATTTTTAGTTTCTAGAAATCAGTTTGGGATCTATGTAACACATTTTTAACTGTGTTTGTTTTTTTTTTTTTTAATTTAAGGTTTTTGTTACTTATTCACTTTACATCCTGCTCACTGCCCAATTACCCATCTCCCTTCACCCTTCCCCTTCTCCTCTGAACAAGTGGCAGTCCTTGGTTATCCCTGCCCCTTCCATCCCCCACCCTCCCCAGCCCCCCAGCATTTCAACTCTCTTCAAGGCTAGGTGCTTCCTCTCCCATTGAGGCCAGACAAGGCAGCCCTGCTAGAAGAACATGTCCTCTGGACAGGCAACAGCTTTTGGGATAGCCTCTGCTCCACTTGTTTGAGACCCACATGAAGGCCACGCTCCACATATGCCACATCTGAGCAGGGAGGCCTAGGTCTAGCCTGTGTATGTTCTTTAGTTGGTAGTTCAGACTCTGAAAGTCCCAAGAAAGAGTCCAGGTTGGTTGACACTGTTGGTCTTCCTGAGGAGTTCCTATCCCCTTTGTGACCAGCAAGCCTTCCTCCTATTCTTCCACAAGAGTCCCCAAGCTCTACCCACTGTCTAGCTGTGGGTGTCTCTATCTCTCTGTGTCAGCTGCTGGGTAGAGCCTCTCAGAGGACAACATGCTCCTGTCTATATGGCTCAGGAGTCTGATGGAGGTGGAGGAGAGGTGGGAGTAGAGTCTAGTTCTCAAATTTTTTTTGTTTGTTTTTTGTTTTTTGTATTTGGCTTTTTCGAGACAGGGTTTCTCTGTATAGCCTTGGCTGTCCTACAACTCACTCTGTAGACCAGGCTAGCCTGGAACTCAGAAATCCGCTTGCCTCTGCCTCCCAGAGTGCTGGGATTACAGGCGTGCGCCACCACCACCACCGGGCTAGTTCTCAAATTCTTAATCGTATGCATTAAAGGAAATCTTTCCATGCCTAAGAATATTTAGTTCACGTTGGAGTTGGAGGTTAGTTACACTTTTTTCCTTTCTACCCTGCCCCCACCGCCACAAGCCCTTTCTGAGTGGAACAGAACTTTCAAGAGAACATAGTTTTTGTTCACATCTTCTTTTTACACTGAACTTTGTTGGATTTTGTTCCTAAGCATTTGGTGGATGAGGGTCCTTGTTCCAAGAGCTCCTTCCGTAGCACTAGGCTGTACAGATTTGCTAACAGTGCCGGGGATAAGAGAGCAGCATCGTCTTCAAAAAATAGGATTATATTTTGTTCCCCTTTATTTATCTCTTTCATTTAACTGCCATATCTTCAAAGGGCACCCTACTTTCTGTAGTTTTCTTCAGACAGAAAAAAAACCCCAAAACCAATGAATGCTTTCCTGAAGTTTCTACTTTCACTATATTTCATTTTCAAGCCTTCCCTATAGGTGGACTTGTAAAGTCCTGGCTCTTTGTTGAGTGTTTAGGCAGCAAATGCTGTCTTTATCTCTTGGAGTGTTCTCCTCCTGAGCTCACTCATCCCTTCTGCTGACTCACAGACATGGAGAACGATACAGCTCTGTAGGAATTTGAAAATTGGTGTTCTCTGGGAAATTTGAAATTTATGACATTTTCAGGCAATTCTAAATGTCTGTGTGTAGGCTTAGATTTTTCAAAACCTACTTTGATAAGGGTTCTTAAATGCTTCAATCTCTGTTATAGCCCACTAATCAAAGGTAGGGGAAGAAGATGGTTAATAGGACAAGGGAAAGTGGACCTGTTTAGAAGTAGTTTTGTGGGGGCAATTCCAATCTTTGTTTTGAGTAGTCCAGTCGAGTCAGCAGCAGCACCTCAATCCAGAAGAAACCACAAGGCTCCACCGATCAGCCTGAGTCTATTTAAGTGGCAAGAAGCAACCAGAACACCACCAGAAGTTCTTTGGTACATTTATCTCTACAAAGTCATGACAAATGAAGATCAGCAAAGAAAGCAAGGTGAACCAAAGCCAGAGCATTCCACTGGGTTATCCTTGTACTCTGTCCAAACATCACGTGTTCTCTCAAGCATCTGCTTCAGCAAAATATCACATACACTCACCAGACAGCTTCCAGAAAAATGTCACATGTCTGTTCTCAGCTAAACATCTTCTTATATGTCTGCCTTTAGCAAAAATCCTCTCATAAGACAGTTTCCAGAAAACTATCACATGACACAACGTGTCTTCTTGCTGTCTTCAACAAAACCAAAAAATCCCCACTTAATATGTATCAAGTATTGGATTGTTTATTTCCATTTATTGATCATATAGTTTATACATATATTTGATTCAACTCACCATAATTATCCTCAATAGAAGATATGAAGTTAATGAGGGCTATTGTATTTTGTATTTCTTCTGTCTTTCTCAGTTATCAAAGATATATTTAATGGATTGAAATGAGTGTTTCCATCTAAGTAAATTATGATGAATCATTCTGTAACATTTTCCCTGTCTTCCTGCTTTAAACAGAAAAGCTTTATAAATATCTTGTTCTCTCTCTTTTTTTACTGTAAAAATAATTTATTGGTTAAAAATAATATATTAAAAAAGTATCTTACATGATTTTCAAATAATTTGCATAATTTATTTTATTCATAAATCCATAGAAACACTGTATTGATTGAACAAGACTGTATTGATTGAACAGGTTCATATGTTTGAATACTTGATCCCCAGTTGGTGGAACTGTTTGGGAAGGATACAATAGAACAGTAACTAAGACACACTGGAAATCAAAGAAAACAAAGAATAAATTATATATTTAGTAGCATGAAAGAGCCCATGCTCCCAGCCTATTTTTTTTACCTCTTCTGAGACAGGGTGTAGCTAGGTAGTTCAGACCAGCCACGAAAACACATAATGATCTTGTTAAATGAATTCACCACCACTGCTAGCACACTCTGGTTGGTTCCCTTGGTTCTGTTTGCTCTAGGAACAGAGAAGAGTAATTTATTGGGAAAGTTTTCACTTCTAGTATCACTCCACCACTTAGGAAAGTTTGGGCTGGACACCTAAGGTTCTTTGGCCATGTGATTCCTCAGGGACAGGATAGGAATTCAAAAAAGTTAATATTTCAAATAATTGTCAGCATTTCATGAGGATTCTCTCAAAAGGCTCAGAGGCAAGAAAATCACAGCCCTTATTCCCTCTTCTGACAAGCTAAGGTCTCATCTAAACATGAGTATATAAGAAGCACCAGTTTGACATTCATGGATCATGCCAAACATATAGCAGGCTAGACACTCACCCCAAAGATATGCCTCCTTTCTCTCTGGGCTAATTGATCCCTGTTTTATACTGTACCCTAGATCTGAGCGATGGACATTTCTTTTCCAAGGCTCTTCCACATTTACCCTAGGCCCACCACTGGCTGACAGGATGGTTGTAGCCAGTACATACTCTACTCTCACCATATGTGTGTCTTTTCCTTCTTACACTTCACTATTCAAAGCCTTCCATGAGCAGGGCAGTGGTGGCACACACCTTTAATCTCAGCACTTGGGAGGCAGAGGCAGGCTGATTTCTCAATTCGAGGCCAGCCTGGTCTACAGAGTAGTTTTCAGGACAGCCAGGGCTACACAGAGAAACCCTGTCTCTAAAAACAAAAACAAAAACAAAAACAAACAAACAAAAAGCCTTCCATGTCCTGTTTGCTGGTGGACTACAACCCCAGCCGTAGGGTTTACACTTCCATAGCAAATCGGCTTCATTTTGTCATTAATACCATACATTGTGGTCTAGGAATTACAAAACTGGAAAATCAAGGCTTAATATCAGCTAAGAGTAAAGGGAAGATATCCCATAAAGAAAGGGAAGGAGATATTTTGTTCTGTTTGATACAAGGTCTATGTAGCCCAGGTTAGCCTCAAGTTCATGGCAATTCTCTGGTCTCAGCCTCCCAAATGTAAGGATATATATATACGTATATATACATACATGTATATATAAGGCTATATATATAAAAGGCTATATATATAAAAGGCTATATATATGTGTGTATATATATATATATATATATATATATATATATGTATATAAACAAAGTAACTTTCCTATACTTAATGCTAAGAGAACAGGATAAGGCCAATACACAAATATAATCTGGACATTGATAGAGTATTCAATAGAGAAAAGAAAAAGAAAAACCAAACATCCCCTTGGAAAGAATTCAGAATTATCAGAAAAGGAAAAGGAAAACTCTCCCCTCTGAATTCTGGAGAAAGTTTGGTAACATATGTGCCCAGAATGAAGAGTTGATGAATAAAAGATCTGGGGTGGTCTTATGGCTTCCAAGAAAGCAAGAGATAAAGATGGCTGCAAGATGAGCCAGAGGGGAGATGGGGCTTGTCCCAGAGAGCCAGAGAGATAAGACCTCCACTCAACAGAGCTGACAGAAAATATCCTGGGACATGTTATAGATTCACTGTATGGTATGGAATACTGGGAAGCTGTGAGATTCCAGCAGAGAATCAAATATTTCCCAAGGCTTTGGATACTTGCTCTGAAGAAATCTTAATGTTAAGATGTGTGAGATAAATTTGTTTTGCCTAATTAGGTCACCTAGGAATTCCTGGGGTTTGTATGCATTTGCCCAAGTAAAGTTTGACATGAGCATCATACAATATTTTTGGTTAATTAGATTTTTCCACATAGCATTGTGGTAAGAGCACTTCTATTTTATGAAATCTCAAGAGTACTGGTGAGGGAGAATATGCCATCCAGAGATATTTTGCAAACTAATTACCTGAGGGGATTCAGAGAAATTCATGCAGATGGATGTACTACACAAGTAATAAGCTTTTATAAAGCATGAAGTAGTTTAATTACAAAGCAATTATTATAATGCATGGCAGTTTTTAATTCTCTTCCTTATTTTGTGTGATATTTAGTTTTTATTGGAAAGCAAAGCAAAACACAGAAGAATTTGCTACTTCTAGTTTCACTTTTCAATCATTCCTTAGTCATCTTGATTGGCCAGCAGTTTTAACTCTAAATACTATTCATAAACAACTTTAATTTGTTTAAAAATTAACTGGTAATGAATACATATTTGCCTTTGAGTCTTAAAACCATGTTGATGACTTCCAGATGATCAAGTTGAAACTGCTTCCATCTGGCCATGTGCTTTGTGCAGGTCCTATTTTGCTTAAAATTCCCTCCCTGCCTGAAGACACACTATGCTCATCACTTATGCTACAATTCTAAAGCTGTTTATTAAATATTTCTTTGAAACTTTTCAAAACAATGTAAGCATTACGGAAACCATGCGTTCCTGGCTTTTATTTTGTTTTGGCATTACATAGGAGATAAAAGGGAAAGCCTACAGACATTGAAAATCCAACAGTTTTTGGCTGGAGAGACGGCTCAGTGGTTCAAAATACTGACTATTCTTCCAGAGGACCAGGGTTTCATTTCCAGTACATAGCATGGCTCACAACCATCGATAACTCTAGTTCTCAGTGATCTGATGCCTTCCCCTGGTTTCCTCAGACACCAGGCATGTATATAGTGCACAGACATGTTAGGGCAAAAAAATCTCATTCTTAAAAGTTGAAATGCAAACATTTTCTCTTTTTTATTTCCAAGACAGTGTTCTGTAAGTTTGACCTTAAACAAACATTGAAAGAGTAAAGAGAAAAAAATAAGACTGGAAGTGATTCTTAGAGCACTTTCTCTGTGTGCTTGCCAGGTGAGTGTGGGGTACGGTGGGCTGTGCTATGATATGTATAGTGTGGCTTCTTTTGTTTTAAACAATACTTGCTAAAATTATTAGCTATTCAATAGAATCACTTTGTGCAGTCATTTTATTCTGTACATATAAAGAATGTAGGAGTAAATTTCTGGCAAGAAGGCATTTCACCTGTTCATTCTGCACAGCAAGAGAACTGAAACCACACCCAAATTAGAAACTGGAAATGCAGATCCTTGCTTTCCCGCCAACAGTGGTGGGTCTCTCTTTGACTTGATTATGACTATTGATAGGTGTGGAGGAATTGGTTGGGAGGAGCTAGTGGAAAATACTTCCCACAATAGAGATAGTGTTTTAATTCTTTTCCTGTTTCTATGATAAAATATTTTGACAACAGCAGCTTAAAGGAGGAAGGCTTTATTTCAGCACACAGTTCCAAGAACAGTCAGGTCAGAAAAGCCAAGGCAGAGGATTTGAAGCAGCTGGTCAATTTACTTCCCCAATCTTAATAATATCATCGATCAAATAATAGATTAATAATGTGAAGGAATTGTTGGAAGGGAACAGTAGATTCCTAGTTGAGAGAAGTCTAAGGCACTGTGGACAGGTCTGCAGGAGCTCTGTCCTGGCCTTGTCCCTTCTCCTGTTCCCTTTCTTTGCTTCCTGTTCACCTAGGGTAAAGTAGCTTCTACCACATGCTCCTGCTACCTCGAAGATCTACACAAGTGAGGATATTCTAAAAAGACACTTAAGACTATTAAAACAATGGCCCCAAAGACATTAGAGTCCCCCGGAATCTCATGCTGGGTGAAGGAAAGAGCCCCCTGAGAGAGATTTCTCATACTTACAACAACCAGTCTAAATGCCTTACAGAGTAAGACTGGTTTTGCACAAAGCAGGTGGCCAGATGGAAGCTCAGACAACACTGGGCGATGGTGTGTGGGAATCATACGTTGACCAGGATTGCACATCCTTGGGCTCCTATTTAAACTTTAATCTTTTCAGGACCCCGAAGAGGACATGGAAGAATCATGGAATCTCTTCGTCCCTTTCCCCAATGTTTCCCCTTCCTTTTTTATTTGATTTTTACTATTAATTTGGTCCTAACAGGCTTATTTAGGGTGAGGAGCCGAACTTGGCTTAGGAGACAGACTATCACTCCAAAGTTTAATAACATTACCATGGGATCAGCAGAGCCAAGGACTAACCTGAAACTCAGTTTAATAATTTTTTTCTCTCCTTAAGTTGTTTTTGTCAGGAATTCTGGTCATAGTGATAAAAAGCTAACACAGGTATGTATTTTCTTTTATGTAGCTGAACTATTTAAATCAGCTGTTCATTTTTTATGTTAAAAATTATAAGACAAACTAGTGTAGTTACAGTCTACCGTGGGTCAAGTGTCTTTTTTTTTTTAAATGTTCTTTTATTGAAAAGGAAGTAAAAATAGTTTATGATAAAATTGAAGATTTACATGGAAAATATTTCTGATAAAATTGTGGAAAAATGTAGAAAAGCATGGTAGAATTGAAGATTGTCAGGGAAAATTTATATAGATATAATAATGGTAGGCATAAAAGTATTTCTAAGTTGATTGAAAGTGGAATTATAAACATTTTCTGATAAAGTTGAAGATTTACATGGAAAATATTTCTGATAAAATTCAGGAAATAAATAGAAAAACACATTAAAATTGACCATTTCATGGAAAATTATACAGATAAAATGGTAGACATAAAAAACCTTTCTAAATTAATTGAAAGAGGAATTACAAACATTTTCTGATAAAATTGAAGATTTACATGAAAGATATTTCTGTTAGTCCATGTCTTTTTATTGGGGAATTGTGTCCATTGATGTTAAGAGATATTAAGGAATAGTGATTGTTGCTTCCTATTATTTTTAATGTTATATTTATGTTTGTGTGGTTATCTTCCTCTGGGTTTGTTGGAAGAAGATTACTTTCTTGCTTTTTCCAGTGAAAAACAACACCTGTGTTGGCGTTTTCCATCTATTATCCTTTATAGGGCTGGATTTGTGGGAAGATATTGTGTAAACTTGGTTTTATAATGGAATATCTTCGTTTCTCCATCTATGGTGATTGAGAGTTTTGCTGGGTCTAGTAGTCTGGGCTGTTTTGATTATTATGTGCCAGGAGGACTTTCTGTTCTGGTCTAATCTAGTTGGAGTTCTGTAGGCTTCTTATATGTTCATGGGTATCTCTTTCTTTGAGTTAAGGAAGTTTTCTTCTATAATTTTGTTGAAGATATTTATTGGCCCTTTAAGTTGTAAATCCTCGCTCTCTTCTATACTTATAATCCTTAGGTTTGGTCTTCTCACTGTGTCCTTGATTTACTTTATTTTTTGGGTTGTAAGCTTTTTGTATTTTGCATTTTCTTTGACTGTTGAGTCAATGTTTTCTATGTTATCTTCAGCACCTGCATTTTCTTCTTCTATCTCTTGTATTCTGTTGTTGATGTTTACATCTATGTCTCCTGATTTCTTTCCAGGGTTTTCCATCTCCAGAGTTGTCTCCCTTTGTGATTTCTTCATTGTTTCTACTTCCACTTTCAAATCCTGGATAGTTTTGTTTAGTTCCTTCACTTGATTATTTGTGTTTTCCTATAATTCTTTAAGGGATTTTTTTGTGTTTCTTCTTAAAGGGCTTCTACCTGTTGACCCATGACCTCCTGTATTTCTTTAAGGGAGTTATTTATGTCATTCTTGAAGTCCTCTATCAGCATCATGAGATGCAATTTTAAATAGAACTCTTGCTTTTCTGGTGTGTTGCAGTATCCAGGACTTGCTGTGGTGGGATAACTGGGTTCTGATGTTGACAAGTAGCCTTGGTTTCTCTTGGTATGGTTCTTTCACTTGTCTTTCACCATCTGGTTATCTCTGGTATTAGTTGGTCTTGCTGTCTCTGGCTGGAGCTTGTCCCTCCTGTGGGCCTGTGAGCCTGTGTCTGTACTCCTGGGAGACCAACTTTCTTCTGGCAGGCTCTGTGCACAGAAGGTTGTGAAGCTGCCTGGCTCCCTGGTGCAAATGGCAGCCTGAAGACCTCTGCCCCAGCCACTCCACTGATCGCCTGCCCTGTGTGCTCCCAGCTGTTTCCCTCCAGGGATAAGTTGGAGACCTCACCTCCAGGCTCAGAAGTGAAAGCACTGCTAGGGAATCACTCTCTCCTGACTGACCATGCACAGAAGGCTGTGGAGCCCCCTGGCTCCCTGGTGCAAATGACAGGCTCATCAAGTGTCTTAGTCACATAGTTTAGTCACATAGTGTCATCCTGAGGTCCAGGACACTCTCACAGCTGTGATTCCAGAACTCCTGCTCTTTAGACCCTGCCTCCCCTGCATCTTCTCCATCTCTAGTGAAATCCTGTAGCCACATCTGTTCTCTTTTCAGGTTCCCTCACCTGTCATCTTTTATATCCCACAATATGGAGTCCTCTACTGGGTCTGGAAGTGCTCTCTGTTCAAACAGGGTATTGCAGTGCCCAGTATGGCTTCCCTACTTATCGTCTTACTACATGAATGTTCTCTCTGTTCAGACACCACATGGTTTAGTTTTATTATTTTTAAAATGTACTCAGAACTTTTTTTATGGCCTAAGCTCTCAGATCTTGTGTATTTTCTGAAATTGAATACACTCACATTTATAAAGTCACCGCATATATCAGACTAAATTAAACAACTGATATAATAATACACCATAACCACATACAACACACTAACTTAAACAAATGGGATAGATGTGCATATTACAGCTCTCCCATGGAATCCCAGGTATGTGGCTTCATGATTTATGCACAGCAATCTGCAAAGAGCTGCTTAATAGCTACCCCGCTGATCTCACATTAATTGTGGACTAGTCATTATTTTTTCCAGTCAAAAATATTTAAGACCTTTAAAATTAATATGTTTATATAGGACATTTGGAATGTGCCAACAGAGAGAATCAAGCAAAAATGTCTCAAGTCCCCATATTCCAAAATAATGTTGTGGAGCCTTGTGTTTTACATGGCTCTTGTCGTCTACAGAGGCTTTGGTGAGAATGTCTGTCTGTCTGTCTGTTGGCAGCCATAACTGAGCCTGCAGAAGCAGCAGCAGGAGGTGCTGAGGATCACTTCCATGAAATGGCTGAATTTCTAGGAATCATGGACCAACCACTGCGATTTTCTTATTCACAGTGCTCACATCGATGCCCCCTGATTCTCAAAGTTCTGTAATTATGAAGCAGTGCCACTGTTGATATTTTAAACATGGGCACCATACTTTAGGCGGTGAGACAATTTGCCTAGGGTGGCACAGATGGGGCATCCTGGATGACTGGATCCACAGCTGATGGGACTTGCAAGTAGGAGTTTCTCTTTCTCTCTTCCTCTTTCTCTTGTTCCTCAGACTGTTAACCAACAGGGTGGCCCACAGGGATGTGGTATCTGGTTGGAATCCTTTTTATTTGTAAATGTGTAGCCTGTTGAGAAGAATGCATGGAGATCAGGCCTGTGGTTTTGGCCCTCTCCAAAGCCTGTTAAAGCTCACATGCTTTCTTTGTATGGTCCATATATGTTTAGACTCTGTTTGCTGTCTCTTGTTGCCTTGTTGTCTATTTAATGCTCAGTTGTGGGCAGCAGACAATCGCTCCAAATGCTGAGAACCAGCAGTCCCAAAGACCCCAGCAGTTTTGAGATAGTATTGATAAGTGAAGGTCACTATTTGGTTAATTGGTCCCTCCTGCTTGAGGGGTCATCCCTAAAGACAAGGCCAAGCTTGCATCCCATGCACCCTTTGAGCAGGTTAGCCTTTCAAGGTGGAGTGAGAAAATCCTAGAACCTGAAGCTGATAGCCCCAGCCCCTACCATGCTGGATGTGTTTACTTTCTTAAGCCTGAATCGTGATCCATTCTGGACACAGCTGTCCTTTCTCAAAGAGATTTCACTTCCAGACTGTGTGTTTGGATTTCAGCTCATTGTTTAATAGTTCTAGAATTCAAGCTGTCATCTTGAGGCAGGAAGGCTAGCACTCGGCTTAAGATGGACGGGAGGTCCACGCTTCTCACTTTTGCTGCTTCTTTGTTTTTCTTTCCATATGACTACAAACTCAACAAAACTGAAGTGCAGTTGAAACATAGGCTGTTTTTACACCCCGTGGGCTGAAAAGTTGATTTACTGAACAGTATGTGGAGTTTCCAAGAAACAGAAATAGCCACAGAGAGTTTTAAAAATCTGCAAAATATGACAGGATTATGAGAGGGGAAAGAAATCTTATGTGTGATCCTTTGGTTCTTAGATGAAATCCCCAGAGGGGTTCTAAAGCTCCTGTGCTTCATCAGTGGTCACTTCAAACCATCTTGTAAATGCCCTTTATACAGTATTTGTTAAGTGGGAGTTGTTGTTTTGTTTTGCCTTTTTTGTGACACACCAGGCTGGGGCACCTTTCTTCTGCTATGATTCACAAGTGTTGATTCAAAATGTCTGAAAGATGATTAGCATCTGCCAAGTCCATGCTTTGTGAACACACAATGCTGGGCACAGTGGACGACAATGGCTCTGTCCCTTCTCTCTGGTGGAGGACATATATACTCTATCCTGTGAAGGAAGTGAGACTCCGAGAGGCGTTATAGAGCTTCACGCAACAGCACCACGGAGGAAGGAATGAGATCATTTGAATTGGGGCATTTTGAAAAGCTCCTTAGTGGTGTGATTCAAAACCAATTTGTAGAACCTGGAAGGAGTAGAATTAATTGAATGGAGAGTACTTCCTAGAAGGTCTAAGGTAAACCCGATTCTATAGCATGGAGAGAACTAAGAGCCACGCAGGGCTTCTCCCTCGCCTGCCTTTACCTAGATGTATAGAAAGGCGGCATTCCCATCTTGCCTTGAGTTAAGCAGTGTTCTGGCAAATGGAAAGTTAACTGATGTATGTCTTTTCTTTCTTCTAAGACTCTTGGGCTTGCGTGCCTAATCAAATGCAAAGGAACCAACAAACGTCCAGGAGGACTTCCCAGATGGTTATCCCATCAAATGGAAGGCGTCAGCATGCTGGAACCGGAACTGCCTGGTCAGGAAGAAGGCATTCTGGGTGAGCCACACATGTGTGCTGTGGCCACTGTGGGGATGGAGCGCTGCAAAAGTGTCTGACAAACCTTGGAAATCTCCAGGAAAGATTCATTTGCAAGAGTTATGGTGATAGTCATCTTAAACAGCAAGAAGGCTCCAATTAATAGATGCCAGGGCTGGGAAGAAGGGAAGACCGTTTCTTTCCTCTGTGAGCCGTTTCCAGCACAGGGACAAATTTATGCAGCAACTTGGGGTTGTAAGTAAAAATGAGACACAATGAAGGAGGTTTACTCTGCCAGGGAGTGTTCTCAGAGATTTTATAGCTTACAGGAAAGGAGGAAGACTGTCCTAGGAGGGAGAGCTAAAGCTTTCTGGTTAAGGAAAACCACCTGCCTCCTTTTTGAGACAGAGTCTCACTGTGTAACCCTGGCAGCCTAGAGCTTGCTATGTAGACCAGGCTAGCTTGCCTCTGCCTCCTGAATGCTGGGATTAAAGGCCTGTGCCATCACGCCTGGCTCAGGACTACTTAAAGCAAAATGAACTTTTATATGTATTTTAAATCTTAACTTAACTTTTCAATGCAAATATATTTATTCATTTTAGTTAAACAAAATAAAGATGTTTATAAAATGCAAAGTAGATTTCATAAATGTACCAAATAAATGTGTGAATTCTTGATTACATAGTCTACTTGAACTAATATAACTAAAATGGACTTTAAAACATTTTTTAGTTAAAATATAATTATATTATTTCCCCTTCCCTAATACAAATAAGGGTAATACATGTTTATTTTTGTTAAAAGTGGAAAATATTAAAAAGCCAAGGAATAAGGCAATAATTATTTATATAATCCTGTGTTACTGTAATGACTTTCAAAAAGTAGTCATTCTTGAGTCTATGTATGTAATGTTGCATAGACACAATATTCCCACTGCATGGCTAGCTTAATTATACAATACAAAACATGTCTATATGCAGATATAATCAGTTTTATGTGATTAATTTTCATTTCTGTTCTGTTGAGAGAGGGACTCATTTCATTATGGAGAGCAGCCTGACCTGAAACTCACGATCCTCCTGCCTCAGCCCCTCAAAGGCCATTACAGCTGACTCCTCTATCAACTTGAGTTTTAAGGGACAGCATAACTTTTTGTGTTTGGGGATCATACACAAATACACTGTATTTGCATTTTTCACACTCCCAAGTTCCCCTAACCTTTCAATATGTGGGAACAACAGAATTTTTACCTTTCCTTGTGAAGTTAGATATAGTTATCTTCTGGGAATCTTCTCATCACTTTGATGAGAGTAGGGATCATTCCTAAGTATTTACCCGGGTTCGCAGGTTTTTTAAGGCTAGATATTAAAAAGGTATGAAAAATTAAAATAAAAGCATCTCAGTGTGTGTGAAAACCAGCCCCTCTTAGAGTTACAGTTCTTAACTTTCTTACTAGCTAAATATGAGAACATCAGCTTTGTAATGTTTTTGTCAAAACCGAACAGCAGCATTAAAAAAAAAAAAATCCTATACTGCTTTCATCGTGTGTCAAAGTCTCAAGGACAATAAATTCACGCTATATTTGGCAACCTATTTTCAGTTGGCAAAATGGCTGTCTCCTGCTGAAGTGGGTATAAATATTTCATTTTAAGCAACTGTTGGCACTCTCTGATGACAGTGCGGGGTTAGCCAATCATGTTTAGTACAAGCTGTGCTAAACCTTGAACAAACCATCGCAAATCTCAGTGACTTCATGCAACAGAATTCTAGCTCCTTCTCAGGCCTCAGGTACTGACAGTTTTAAGTTTGTTGCCCATTATAACGCTTGAAGATAGAAAATCATGTTCATTTTTTCTTTTCTTTTGTTTTCTTTTCTTTTTTCTCTTCTCTTCTTTCTTTCTTTCTTTCTTTCTTTCTTTCTTTCTTTCTTTCTTTCTTTCTTTCTTTCTTTCTTTCTTTCTTTCTAGTTTTCATTTAGAAGGGCCACATTCCATCTTTGCTCACATCTCTATGGACCTTGCTAGTGGTATGCATGACCATCCTGAGGAGAGGAGAGTAGAAAGGAGAATGGGGTAGAGACGTCTAATGGACAGGACTAATGTCGGCCTTTACTCTGCAGCAGGGGCCAAACCCTTCTCTGTAGTGGCCCTAGGAGCATCTCTGGGTATTATCTTCTCTGCTGAGCTTCTAAAAAGAGGGTCAACAAACTTTGACCTTAGGCTGCCTGCTTGTTTTTGTATGATCTGCTAGTGAGGAACTTTTTTTTCCACTTTAAAGTAATCTGAATAAAAAGAAAATTATCATCGAGTAAAGCCTGAAAATTATGAAATTCAAATGTGTACTCATACATAGTCATATTGGAATACAGCCATGAGCCCTTGGCTTTGTTTTGTCTATTGCCTACGACTGGTTCCAAGATATGGTGTGAAAATGGAGAATCCATGACTGAGACTTAGGACCTGCGAGCCCAAGCCCTCTGATCTTAGACATGGCTGTCCTCCCACCTCTCCCTGGAAGTTGTTTATTTTCTAGATGTTTAACATTCAGCTAAATGGAAGAAGACTTTTAAAACAGCATTGCGTCTGTTGTGCAGTTGTGCATAGTTATACAGTTGTACAGAGTCACAAATAGAAGAATGATGAGGATAGAATCCCAAGAGGTAGCCTGGGCTAGGAGCAGGCTAAAGGGAAAAAAAAAAAACTAGAATTACAGGGAGGAGGGCGTTTGCTTGAAATAGAGGCTTTAGTCACACGCAGGATTAGATCTAGATGAGTTTCCTACCTTTAAGTCCCTTGAAGATATATCATGTAAATCTATTCAATATTTTAGAACTAACATGGATTTAAACATAAGCGTTCAATGACTGCTGATAAAATATACACATACATATACACATGTATATACACATAATAAAGGAAGATTAATTCTTGAACTAGGGGAAAGAACACTAGATTTTACAATCTACTTTCCCAGAATATTGTTGCTGGGACTGCTTCCCTTTAAACTGTGATTTTCAAATAAATAAATATCAGTAGAAAGAGGTCATTCCTATGATAAGAGTAATATTAATAGATACCTGGCAGACAGGATAGAGAGATTTAACTGGACTTTGAAGTGGTGATGGATCCAGAGTTTAAGTCTTAAATGCCCAAGAGAGTTCACTCTCTTTGTTCTGTGAAAACTACACTGATTTTTAAAAAGAATGAGACTGAAGACAGAATCAACCACACACAGCATCAAAGCTGTGAATATGGGTGAGACCAGGAGTCACAGTGTTAGTGAAATAGAAGATAGAGATGGGAAGGACATTGAGAAGTTGTCTTGACAAAAGGTTCCCAATCTGGATTGTCCTCTAGTCATGGGGATGGCAAACTCAAAACCAAGGGTAACTCTTGTATTGTGGAAACTTAAGGTCTGCAGAGGGAGCCAGGTGCTGATCATATCAAGATAGGGTGTCTTTTTCCCAACCCTCACAAAGTGGTAATTCTGGAGCTACAAGGTTGGACTTTTATCAGGATACTGGGAAAATGCACATCCCAGGAAGGAGTTGAGCAACCCAGAGTGGTTTGGTTTACTATCTGCATTTTTTGTAAATTAAATTTTCTTTCTCTCAATTTAGATATTAAGGAAACTAAATTGCATTGACAACACTGTCTAGTGAGCATAGTAAGTGAAAAAGTTATACAAATCAGTTTATATTAGATTTATCAGCTAAGATCTGGAGGAGAGGTGCCTTACCAGACACTGTCAGATAGATACTCCAGGGCAAAACCTCAGATCTTCTCTCAGCCCTTTTTAGAAGGGCTCTCCCAATATTTGTCTTTTAGGTTATTTCTGCCACCATCATAATGGTCCATTTTCCTTCAACCTCACTTTCTTTCTTCACATAAATTAATATCTCCAGGCAAGTCCTAACTCTCAACATCACTATTTCTATGAAAGTAGAATTTCTACAAATCTTTTTATAATATAGTAACATCAATAAATAAAAAATCATGCAATGATGCTAATTGGAATGTTGTTTATAATATATTTACAAGGAACTATGTATTGATCAGTTGGGCAATTAATTTTTTTTATTTTTTATTTTTTTATTTCATTCGATATATTTTTTATTTACATTTCAAATGATTTCCCCTTTTCTGGTCTCCCACTCCCCAAAAGTCACATAAGCTCCCTTCCCTCCCCCTATTCTCCCACCTACCCCTTCCCACTTCCCTGTTCTGGTTTTGCCTTATACTGCTACACTGAATCTTTCCAGAACCAGGGGCCATTCCTCCGTTCTTCTTGTACCTCATTTGATGTGTGGATTATGTTTTGGGTATTCCAGTTTTCCAGGCTAATATCCACTTATTAGTGAGTGCATACCATGATTGATCTTTTGAGACTGGTTACCTCACTTAGTATGATGTTCTCCAGCTCCATCCATTTGTCTAAGAATTTCATGAATTCATTGTTTCTAATGGCTGAATAGTACTCCATTGTGTAGATATACCACATTTTTTGCATCCATTCTTCTGTTGAGGGATACCTGGGTTCTTTCTAGCTTCTGGCTATTATAAATAGGGCTGCTATGAACATAGTGGAACATGTATCCTTATTACATGCTGGGGAATCCTCTGGGTATATGCCCAGGAGTGGTATAGCAGGATCTTTCAGAAGTGAGGTGCCAAGTTTTCTGAGGAACCGCTAGACTGATTTCCAGAGTGGTTGTACCAATTTGCAACCCCACCAGCAGTGGAGGAGTGTTCCTCTTTCTCCACATCCTCCAGTTGGGCAATTAATTAAATAAAACGTGTTATATTTTTTAAGCAGCATACTATGCTGCCATGGGGGGAAAATTAGATATATACTGACTTGACAATATATATACAAGAGAAAAACATGCTGTATAACAAATATAACAAGATCCTTTCTTTATTAAAATGAATGTTTAGTTATATATAACATAAACAGATTCATCCATATATATTTAGATATATACATATATATCTGCTCAGATATAAATACAAAAATTATCAAGAAAAAATAATTTAAAATGGGAACAGCAGTTAATAACAGGAAAAAAGCTGGATTTATTTTTAATTAATTAATTAATTATTCTTTTGTATTGGATATTTATTTATTTACATTTCAAATGTTATCCTCTTTCCCAGTTTCCCCTCAAGCAACTTCCTATTCCATCCCCCCTCCCCCTGATTCCATGAAGGTACTTCCCCATCCACCCACCCACTCCTGCCTACCAGCCCTGGCATTCCCCTACACTAGGGCATGGAGCCTTCACAGGACTAAGGGCCTCTCCTCCCATTTATGACCAACAAGGCCATCCTCTGCTACATATGTAGCTGGAGCCATGGGTCCCTCCATGTGTTGGTGGTTTAGTCCCTGGGAGCTCTGAGAAGCCTGGTTGGTTGATATTGTTCTTCTTCCTATGGCGTTGCAAACCCCTTCAGCTCCTTCAGTCCTTTCTCTAACTCCTCCCTTGGGGACCCTGTGCTCAGTCCAATGGTTGGCGGTGAGCATCCACCTCTGTATTTGTCAGGCTCTGGCAGAGCCACTCTGGCAGAGCCTCTCAGGAGACAGCTATATCAGGTTCTTGTCAGCAAGCACCTCTTGGCATCTGCAAGAATGTCTGGGCAAGGTATCTATATATGGGATGGATCCGCAGGTAGCACAGTCTCTGGAGGCCTTTCCTTCAGTCTCTGCTCCACACTTATTCTCCGTATTTCCTCCTATGAGTATTTTGTTCCCCCTACTAAGAACTGAAGCATCCACACTTTGATCTTCCTTCTGAAATTCATGTGGTCTGTGAATTGTATCTTGGGTATTCTGAGCATTGGGGCTAATATCCATTTATCAGTGAGTACATACCATTTGTGTTCTTTTGTGACTGGGTTACCTCACTCAGGATAATAATTTCTAGTTCCATCTACTTGTTTAAGAAATTCACAAAGTCATTGTTTTTAATAGCAGAGTTGTACTCCACTGTGTAAATGTACCTCATTTTTTATATCCATTCCTCTGTTGAAAGACATCTGGGTTCGTTCCAGCTTCTGGCTATTATAAATAAGGCTGCTATGAACATAGTGAAGCATGTGTCCTTGTTATATGTTGAAGAATCTTTGGGGTATATGCCCAGGAGTGGTATAGCTGGGTCCTCAGGTAGTACTATGTCAAATTTTCTGAGGAACCACCAGACTGATTTCCAGAGTGGTTGTACCAGCTTGCAACCCCAACAACAATGGAGGAGTCTTTCTCTTTCTCCACATCCTTGCCAGCATCTACTGTCACCTGAGTTTTTGATCTTAGCCATTCTGACTGATGTGAGGTGGAATCTCAGGGTTGTTTTGATTTGTTCTTCCCTGATGACTAAGAATGTTGAACTTTATTTTTTAACTATTTAGAATGCTTTCTATTGCTGTATAAGAATTTACACAGCAATTTGAGTTTGAGAATTCCAAGGGGGGAAAAAAACAACCCAAAACTCTTCTCATTGGGGCTGAGCCTGTAGTCTAGGGTACAATTGTGCTTCCTCACAACATTAGATGGTAGAAGAGTTGGGTCACAGGAATATGTCATTCTATACATTACTAAGGACCAGTTCTCTGGCTGTATCCCAAGCCTACAGTCAGCACCCTGTCCCACTGAGGTGGACTCAACACACCAGCCCTTGGATTCCAGGTATACCCAACAGTAACCAATCCTGAATCCAGAGTAGAGAATGACATCCTAATAAAATGAGCCAGCACAGCAGGAGGGAGTCAGGTTTAGGGACCATCCCTAGCAGCTTGGCTTCCAAAGAGCGAAACTTAAGGATGGAAGAAAGCCACAAGGATGGAACAAAGCAGCCTCCGGTTTGCCTAAGCTTTCCAGACAGGTACTCAGAGGAATGTGTGCTATGCAGACAGAGATTCTCAAGGATCTCCCTGCAAGCCTGATATATTCTGACCTCATGGAGACTACAAGAGAAAGAATAATATCCTACCCATACCCCTCCTCTCCTTATTAGAGGTGTCAAGCCAAGCTAAAAGCTTAAGCAGGAATAAAGTTCTTCCAGAAGGAGTTCCTACTCTCATTCTCTCTTGGTGGAGAGGTTTGGGGAATTTATATGCGTGTGTGGCCATACAAGTTCCCTGAGCTGCTCTCTATGATGTGACCTGAGTGGGAGGCCAGTTTCACAAGATGCCATCCTATGAGACTCAAATAGGTAAAAGAGGGATGTCTGTGTTTAACTGCTGGGGCTGTGTTCAAATCAAGGGGGTTCAAATCAAGAACAGCTCAAAGTTAGGACTCACCTGGCACAAAAGAGACTCTGGGTTCTATCCATGGCACCAAGACAAAATGGAAACTCAGCAAACCTTTTCATATAAAAAAGGGAAACTTTCAACTTTCCAGACCTCAGTCCTTTCCTTCCAGTCTCTGTCCATATCTACATACTGATCTGATGGAATCCTAGGTGCTGTATGATCTTTCCAGATCTGTCATACAGCACAGTGATAGCCACACAGAAGCCACAGCACTATCAATCCTCCCAAGTCCCTTGTCCTTGAGATTGATCAGGACAGGACACTTGTTCTTTCACCCTCAGACACTACCACCTTCACCTCTACTCACAGCAGCAACTCCTGGTGCAAGTCAGTTCCACAGAGGATCAACAAAAACCCGTGTAAATTACAGGTAGAACTAAGAGTACACCTAAACAGGACCACGAGGAAACTAAAAAAGCTGGCCTGTGGGAGCAGTAACACCTAGTAACAGCTTCATGTCCACAGAAAGCCTGATTGTTGTGCACTTGGGCAGGGCTTCTCAGCAACTTAGTTTCTTGGAATCACTCTGTAAGGCACGAGAAACAGGCAAATTGAACTAAGCAGCTTGCTAGTCTGGAAACGTGTATTTCCTTGAAAAAAAAAACACAGAAAATTTGAGGTAATTAAGATATCATAAGAATCAGATATTGAAAGTGTTGTGATCATAAAAAGAGAAAAGAGGCTAGAGAATATGTTCTACATCGGTGTGGGGGAAGGGGTGCTTCAGTGGGCCCATGCTGAGGCATCCCTCCTTCTGAAGCACCAGATACACACCAGTATGGTATAAAGGACTTAGGAAAACAAAACTGTCCAAAAGGATCAAGATGTAACTAACACAACTGAAGGCCCATCTCAGACTTTGACTAATTATGTCTTTTAGAGCTGAGGGGGAGAGAAGCCAGAAGCAGCCCTGATGAAGATCATGAAGGCAAAGCAACTCTGATGAGAGACAATAGCTGCATAGACAGAACAGCAGTCACTAAATGACAGTCACCCCCAAGCCCTGCTTTTCTGATATATGACTCACGTCCCTCCAAGGTTACATTCATCCAAGAACTTTTAAATCTGCTTTTGAGTTGAGTTAAGTTGAGTTCAGAACAAGATACAAGAGCTTTATGGGCCATGGGTAGCCCAGTTCATCATGAAATGTCAGGGGATGGGGAGCTGAGTCTTATATCTGGTTTGTATCTCACATTTTTCTCTCTTACCACCCAGATGCAAATTCCTTAAACTCTCCAGGAACCCTGCTCCTGGTAGGTACACAGCAGGGAAAATTATTTCTTAAACACTGTTTTCCTTGGTCAGCTTATTTTGCTAAAATGCAGACAATATTCATCACAAGGGGAAAACAAAAACAAACAAACAAACAAACAAACAAAAAACAACTGCAGTTCCTTAACTCCAAAGAGCTCATCGAAAATAAAAGAAACTGGAAACTGCTTTGAGCAAGTCAGCACAACAGAAGAACCATGTTCAGGCTTGGAGAGTAGACCTTGCATGTTAGTTACTCAGAGTCACAATATCCAGTTAAACTACCTTCTCAACCCAACCTGCCCTGGCTGCACAGCACACCCTTGCCACCCCTCCTTCAGCTCCACCTTTTTGTGGCCCTAGGTACAGGGACAAGAAAAGTCTTTCTGGACGCTTCTAAAAGCTCAGTACTTCACTCCTGGAATAAACTTCTTGGCATCTGGATTTGGGTTACTTTTCCTCAAATTATCTGCAGATTCATGACTGTCACCAACAGATAATCCATTTAACTGCGACTGTAAGTGTCCCACAGCCTGAGGCAGTGGATGAACCAGTCCTGGTCATCATCTCCTGGAAGCAGCAGTCCAAGAAGTCTTCCTCCTGTAGCTCTTGCTCCACCTGTGTGTTGAAATCCCCCTTCGTTTTCCATCCACATGTATTCTGCAAATGGGTTTTCCTTTTCCTCATGTCCACTTAGCCCTTTGCCTTTTTTGCATTTCACACCGGGTGATGTACTTGCCACTGCATGCATTCGTTATGGAGATTCGCACAGCAGCGTAAGAAAGAGCATCCTTTTGTGGAGGGTGTGAGGCTTGGGAGTGGGATTAAAAACTTTCAAACAGTATCTGGCTCTCTAATGCTTTTGCCTTATATCAATATTTAATCATAAGATTGCACTCAGCCTTCAAATACTCCCTAGTTGGAGGCAGTCAATCATCTTTCCAGGAAGACATCAAATAGGGGTCAGCAGAGGAACGATGCCTTCTGCTTAGCTTGCAGAACCTATGTTCAGCCTTGTCATCTGCCTCTCGCCTTCACCCTTCCAGGTGCCTAGCCACTTGGACAATGCTGCCCAGAGGTCCACACCACAGCACAATGACCACCTCCCTCTGAACATTTCTCTAGGTGCTTCTTAGCCATTTGAGATTCATCAGTTGAGAATTCTGTTTAGCTGTTCCCCATTTTTAATGGGATTATTTGGTTCTTTGGAGTCTAACTTCTTGAGTTCTTTGTATATATTGGATATTAGCCCTCTATCAGATGTGGAATTGGTAAAGATCATTGGTTGCCATTTTGTCCTAGTGACAGAGTTCTTTGCTCTACAGAAGCTTTTCAATTTTATGAAGTCTCATTTGTCAATTCCTGACCTTAGAGCATAAGCCATTAGTGTTCTGTTCAGGAACTTTTCCCCTGTGCCCGTGTGTTCCAGGCTCTTCCCCACTTTCTCTTCTATTAGTTTGTGTACCTGGTTTTATGTGACGGTCCTTGATCCACTTGGACTTGAGCTTTTTACACGAAGATGAGAAGGGATTTGCATTCTTCTGCATGCTGACCACCAGTTGAACCAGCACCATTTGTTGAAGATGCTGTCTCTTTTCCACTGGATGGTTTTAGCTCCTTTGTCAAAGATCAAGTGAACATAGGTGTGTGGGATCATTTTTGGGTCTTGAGTTCTATTCCATTTATCTACCTGCCTGTCTCTGTACCAATACCATGCAGTTTTTATCACTATTGCTCTGCAGTACAGCTTGAGGTCAGGAATGGCGATTCCCCCAGAAGTTCTTTTATTGTTAAGAATAGTTTTCGATATCCTAGGTTTTTTTGTCATTCCAAATGAATTTTTAAATTTCTCTTTCTAACTCTATGAAGAATTGAATTGGAATTTTGATGGGGATTGCATTGAGTCTGTAGATTGCTTTTAGCAAGATGCCCATAATTATTATATTAATCCTGCCAATCCATGAGCATGGAAGATCTTTCCATCTTCTGAGGTCTTCTTCAATTTCTTTCTTCAGAGACTTGAAGTTCTTGTCATACAGATCTTTCACTTGTTTTTTTTTGTTGTTGTTTGTTTGTTTATTCATCTGTGGAAGCCAGAAGACAACTTTTGGAGACTGATTCTCCCCATCTATCATATAAGAACCAAGGATTAAACTCCAGTTGACAGGCAAGTGCTTTTATCCATTGAGCCATTTCACTAACCCACATGGGTTTTTCATCTCTTCCTTCACACACACACACACACACACCATACACATACACAGTGGAATCATGGAACCATTATTATTATTATTATTATTATTATTATCATCATCATCAACAACTCTTTTCTTTCTTCTCTTACCCAGAAGCCTCCAGAAATTATACCATCTCAAGAAAGTCACTGTATCTTAACATAAGTTAACATTCAGTATAGGAATTTCTGAATATGATAGCATAATTATCTAATGGGCTCTGAGGAAATAGACATTGCTCCTGACTGCATGGGGATGAGAGTATGGAAGTATCATGTGGCTCTAATGAGTAAGCTTTCTCTGCAAAGTAGCAAAACCACTTCAATCATCCTTAGCACCTCCTGCCCTCCCCTGCCATGCTTTTGAGATGCCTGTAAACTCTAGGATTGGGAACCCACCCTCTATCTCCCAATGGCCTGCACTTTCCAGTTACTTCACAGAAGACCACAAATTCTAGTTATTGATTCACAGAATACCTTCACTATAGGTACTGGTCCAGCCTCAGCACTCTGCGTGTAATAATGATGGACAAGTAATTCACCTGATAAATTACCAGGGCTGGTTTAAGCAAAGTAATATTATCTGATCATTATCCCTGAACTTGAATCTACCATTCTTCATCTTTGGAGGAACAAGATTGATTGCTTGAGGCCTTTTTCAAATCATTGAATCAAGAACAGGAAGCTACCAGAATAAAATGAGCTACCACTAAAGACTCTTTCTTTCCTCCCCTCTTCCCCCCCCCTTTCCCTCTCAGCATTTCCAAAGAGTATTTACACAGAGTTTTATGAACGGTTGTAGACAATAACATTGAATGAGGCAGAGCCTTGCCTATGAGGACAGCCCTATATTAAGCCCAAGCATGAAAGATGGAATGACCCCATCAGTAACCCTTGTACTCTGCTACAAACAAATGGGATGGGGAATGTGGTTCGTGCATAGTTTGCTGGGAGACCCCTCCACCACCCATCTCGTCCTTCCCTGATTTGTGTGTGTTTTGTTAAAAAGTGTGCCTTGCTATGCTTTTCAGAAAGCTGACAAGAACCAAGCTGAAAATTAAAAATGGGTGCCAGGAGGTTTTACAGGAGTCTAAATAAACAGCCAGGCAGGAAAGATGTGTGGCAGACTAAGGTTTCAGGCTAGTGGTCAGAGCGAGTTAACAGACATCCGTGGAACAGAAGGTTGTGTTTGTTTTCCCTGTCCCTACGCTAGCAAATTTATTGGGTTATCTGTCTTATTTTGACACTTGGGTGTTTAAGGTTTCTGTTGAAGGTGTCTAAAGACATAAAAGAATTATTGTACAGTTTACATTTCTGGCAGAAGCTTTGACACGGGTTATCTAAAAAGTTTCTATCTGCCAGCAACTTTACAGCAAAGGCCTTGGAGAACTGTGTTTTCATAGAAGTTCCCAGAACCCTTTGTGAAAAGCAGCAAGAATCAAGGACTTCAGTTTTTAAAAATAAATTGTCCATATCTAGTGAGGTGCTACTTTATTCCATTGCTCTGTTTTCCTTTCTTATGTAGCAAAGAATGGATGTTACATGTGTCATGGAGTCTGCAGATGGTGTTTTCATTGGGAGAGCTCACTGCCAATGTAGCCTGACCAGATACACTTTGATTTTGTAGACAGGTCAGGAATGCACAGGTGCTGGATGAACACTAGATGCAATGATAACGCACGCATAGTCATATGTTAATCTATAGAGTTGAATGTAGAAATCCTGACATTTTGATGGACATGGCACTAACCCACTCAGGAGCCATGTTGATATATTTCTGCTTCTCAGAATACCGACTTTGAGATCATTTTGCTTTATTTAAACTCTACTTCTGTTCGTTAAAGGGAATAGTTACTGATGGAGGGATTTAAACCATTTCCTGTTCACTTACTAATTCACAAACTAATTCATTTGAATGGCATTCAGTAAATATTCATGTATGTAGCTGTTGATGTGTACATGGCAGAATAGTAAAATGCACAGTCCTTAGCTATAACAGATGCTTCTAGGTTATTCTTTCCCTAGCTCCTGTGGAAGACAAGCTAGTTGACATAGTTAACTCTCAAGATACTGGTGATCAATACCAGGTAAAGTAAAAGCAAAGCAAACAAAAATAAAAAGGAGCCTTATTTTCCACACTGGGGAAATGTTTTGTAGTGACTAGGCAATTTGAGCATATTAGTGATTCTTTCTTTGTTCAGCCTTTCTTCTCTTTGTCGTCTTTTTGTTCCCTGTGGCCTCAGGTTTGAGTACGGTGAGTAATAGTTACAGTCCATGTCATTCAGAATGAGTTTGACAAAGGGTTCACATCCAGGCCATTGGCTGGTTGTCTTTTCTTGGGTTCCTTCCTTCTTCATCACCCATATTGGCATGTCTCTTTTCATTTTTTGCACTGTTAATAAAAACTTGCCCTTTAGGTGTGTGTGACTAAAGCAAGCATTTTGGAAGCAGTAGACCTGAACTTGAAGTGGTTATGGAGCTGGCACATGAGCACATGCTTACATGTAAGCACACACTTGCATGGAGAATCATGACTTCTGGTTCAGACAGGTGATTCAGAAAAGACAGCTTTAATGGAGGCTGCAGACCCAGGGTGGAGACCAGATCTGAACCCAAGAGGTAGATTTTTATAGTGCTTGACTTGAGGAATGTGTACCTGAACTTCCAGAATTTATTGCTTAAAATATGTCTCATAACTGCTTACCAAAGGCCATGAGTTAAGAATCGAACAGTGGAGACCCATCCAGAGTAAGACAGCCTTGGAAGGTATTGGTGAACACAGCAAACTGGATGAATTCCAAATCTGCTTTCTTCAGTGAGTCCAGAAGAGGAAAGAGGTTCCACAGTCATGCTGCAGGAAGATCGTACTGCGGCTCTGTCCATCCCCAGGATTAGTGAGGTCCTAGAATCATTGGAGCTCCTGGATAGCCAGGAGCTGGGGGTGATCATTGGAGAGTTCATCCATTCTACAAATATCACTCCTTATATGGGTCAGATGAGAAATATTACAAATGCCTTCTCTTCCAATCTTGGTGTCTGGAAGTATTTCTCCACAGCACAATGAGGAACTCATGGTCACAATCATTTTTCAGTTCTGGAAATGGGACTGCCTCTGCCAGCTTTGTATGGGTGGTAGCCACCTCCTCTAAGGTCATTTAAACCAGATGCTCACATGCCTAAAGACCCTTGGTGTCCCTCTTAAGAACTCATCGCTAGCTCTCAGGATCAGAATTCACATCTTTGTCCCAGTGTTTGAGCATCTATCAACTTGAACCTGAGTGCTGTCACAGTGAACATTATATACCCTAGGCACCTCTGAGTTCTGCTAGAGAGAGTTGCTCTATACCTGTGACCATGGACTTGGAGGGGTGTTGCACTGGAAACTGTGATGGTTTGTATGTGC
This sequence comes from Apodemus sylvaticus, assembly GCF_947179515.1. Lineage (NCBI taxonomy): Eukaryota > Metazoa > Chordata > Mammalia > Rodentia > Muridae > Apodemus > Apodemus sylvaticus. Next base: position 100,465,968 of record NC_067474.1, on the reverse strand, counting down.
TCTGCCCAGGGAGAGGCACTACTAGACGCTATGACCCTGTTGGAGTAGGTGTGGCCTTCTTAGAGTAGGTGTGTCACTATGGGTGTGGGCTATAAGACCCCCATCCTAGCTGCCTGGAAGGTAGTATTCTGCTAGCAGCCTTCAGAGGAAGATATAGAACTCTCAGCTCCTCCTGCACCATGCCTGGCTAGATGTTGCGTATTCCTGCCTTGATGATAATGAACTGAACCTCTGAACCTGTAAGCCAGCCCCAATTAAATGCTGTCCTTCTAAGAGTTGCTTTGGTCTTGGTGTCTGTTCACAGCAGTAAAACCTTAACTAAGACAGATTCCCTGTTAATAGCTGTTCTGACTGCAATAAGTCACTGTTCTCAGCTCACCATACTCAGCCTCCATGGAACTACATTTCAATGTCCACTCCAAAGGACATATTCTGTCACATTGCTAGGTTGACACACCTAAGCCTGGAGGTGTATCCTGTCCCCTGGAGAGCTATACTTATGTGGGCACTGTTCTTATAGTGTGAGTTGCCTACCACTGTTCTGAGCTCATGGACACACACACAATCAGAAGGCAGCTTAAGATGACCTTATTCATTATTGACTGTGGCCTCTGATGTGGCAGCAGATATGTCTATAACATGAAATCCATTCTCTATGGCTATAGAGCTCATGGCTAGTTGGGTGAAATTGTCAAAAAATTTCTTTTGATCCATGGAGATAAACATCAAGGCTTAGGTGTCCAGTTGGTGTGGGGGCACTGGACATGATGTTTTAGGTGCTGCTTGGTGAAAGAGAAAAAACTTGGGTTACATGTGGAAAAGCTTCCCATTGGAAGATGGTGAGGATACTAGCTAGGTTATAGCAAGTTGAGGCTGAGATATAGAACAAGCTAAGATGATTATATCTCAAGAAGGTGTACTGAACATAGGAGAAACCAGAGCAGATGATAATCCAGGGGGGGATAATGAAGGAGGAGTATAAATGCTCCTCAAGAGAAGGAAGAAAATTATGGAGTCAAGTCTTTAGCAATGATATCAAAAAGAGAAGGCATAGGCAGAAGGTAGTCGGGGAAGGCACAGAGAAGACAGAGGATAGATGGGCATGGGACTCTGGCTTGATATCACTGCCTGCAGTGTATGCCAAGCCAGGCTGATCACATGCACACCCGTTTTCAATTCTAATAGCAGTGCTGTGCCATCGAAATGATGGCTTTTGATTTGTGGACGTGGTGACTTGTCCACGTTCACACAGCTACCATGTATCATGCTGGTGTTTGGCTTGCTCTGTTCTTGCTTCTAGACAGAAAGCCAGGAGGTAGACAGGGGAGTCAGGATGTGAACTGCCCTTAAGGGATTATGTGAAGGGTGGGAAAGGGAAGGCAACTTGAAGAAGCAGGTTAGGGTAGAGGGAAAGGTTGGGTATTTTCAATTTTAGAATGGCCAGGCCTGCTTGGGTAAGGTAATACTAAAGACATATTGCAGGGCAATGAGAAATAAGCAGAATAATAGATAATTATAGGACATTTTGAGAAAGTAACAATGAAGATGGGGTACCTGGATAACAGTTATAAACTCTAGGATAGCTCTTACCCTGTGTAACATCCCTCTAAACAACTTCATTATTATAATCTTGTGTATATACTTCTTGAACCTGGGCAATTTGGTAAATGGGAGAGGCTTTTGACAGGGGCTGGTGGTGGTCAGAGAGGTGCCATTGATTTTCCTGGGAACTAAAAATGAGGCCCCAAGCACCTTCCCCAAGCCTGCAGTGGGTCTTCTTTGTTTGTTCTTTCCATCTACATTGTCTTGTCATGTTCATGCTTCCTAGTTGGGATGAAAAAAAAATGGATCTTCTCCCTCTCCGACTGTTTGTACACTTTATGTGTCTGGGTATGACCGTATGTATTTGCCTACATATAAATATATAACAAACCATTTTTTTTTAAAATTTGTGGTTAAGTCGGTATATAGAAAAAGAACGTGTTTTCTATAATGAATAAAAGCCCCTCGCTGGTTTCCTTGTCCGCTGTGGCTATGGAGGGATGATGGGATGTGATGCTAACCACACTAAACTTTTTGAAGGACATCCTAGTCCCATCTCTGGATCTGAACACAGAGGCTTTTCTTTAGCTCGCTTTACCCTTTGCGCTGGGCTACATCTCTGACTCTGCTTAGCCACCTCTTGAAACATGTATACATGTCTACAAGACTGTATACATCCCCTCTACGGATCCACAGTAAACAAGGGACACTTGCTTGTCACTTCAGGCTCTTTCCTTCTGCCTGGGTCCACACGGTTAGCACTGCTACATGTGGGCTATGCCTTGGATTCATGTCATCTGATGAGAACTGGAGTTTCTGGTAGAGCCCTAGACACTCTCTTTTTCTCTTCTTTCAACCCACCTCTATTTCCTAGCTTGTTTTGACTTACCCCCCACACTTTATTGTATCCTGGAGGTGTGTGAATTCTCACATCTTTGATTTTCCTTCTCCAATCTCTTTGACCTCACCTCAACTTTGCTACTGGACTACAATTCCTTTTCTTGTTAGAGTATTCCTTGAGTTTATTCCTCTTCATCATCAATTTAAGCTGTGTAATTTAGCCATAATGTCAGGGAGCATTTTAGAATAACCTTTTATAAATATGATGTATACAATTATTGGTTTATACATTGCCTAATGAATAAAGGTTACAACTTAGCAGAATAACCAAGTGAAAATTTGATTGCTCAGTCCAAATCAAGTCAATAAAATCACATACAAGATGGCAAAAAAAAAAAAAAGCAATGGAGTTAGCTTGAGATCATCAGGATTATTGCTTTAAGAGAGTCATAATCTTTTTTTTTTTATTATTATTCGATATAATTTATTTACATTTCAAATGATTTCCCCTTTTCTAGCCCCCCCCCACTCCCCGAAAGTCCCGCAAGCCCCCTTCTCTTCCCCTGTCCTCCCACCCACCCCTTCCCACTTCCCCGTTCTGGTTTTGTTGAATACTGTTTCACTGAGTCTTTCCAGAACCAGGGGCCACTCCTCCTTTCTTCTTGTACCTCATTTGATGTGTGGATTATGTTTTGGGTATTCCAGTTTTCTAGGTTAATATCCACTTATTAGTGAGTGCATACCATGATTCACCTTTTGAGTCTGGGTTACCTCACTTAGTATGATATTCTCTAGCTCCATCCATTTGCCTAAGAATTTCATGAATTCATTGTTTCTAATGGCTGAATAGTACTCCATTGTGTAGATATACCACATTTTTTGCATCCACTCTTCTGTTGAGGGATACCTGGGTTCTTTCCAGCATCTGGCAATTACAAATAGGGCTGCTATGAACATAGTAGAACATGTATCCTTATTACATGGTTGGGAGTCTTCTGGGTATATGCCCAGGAGTGGTATAGCAGGATCTTCTGGAAGTAAGGTGCCCAGTTTTCGGAGGAACCGACAGACTGATTTCCAGAGTGGTTGTACCAATTTGCAACCCCACCAGCAGTGGAGGAGTGTTCCTCTTTCTCCACACCCTCTCCAACACCTGCTGTCTCCTGAATTTTTAATCTTAGCCATTCTGACTGGTGTAAGATGAAATCTTAGGGTTGTTTTGATTTGCATTTCCCTAATGACTAATGAAGTTGAGCATTTTTTAAGATGCTTCTCCGCCATCCGAAGTTCTTCAGGTGAGAATTCTTTGTTTAACTCTGTACCCCATTTTTTAATAGGGTTGTTTGGTTTTCTGGAGTCTAACTTCTTGAGTTCTTTATATATATTGGATATTAGCCCTCTATCTGATGTAGGATTGGTGAAGATCTTTTCCCAATTTGTTGGTTGCCGATTTGTCCTCTTGATGGTGTCCTTTGCCTTACAGAAACTTTGTAATTTTATGAGGTCCCATTTGTCAATTCTTGCTCTTAGAGCATACGCTATTGGTGTTCTGTTCAGAAACTTTCTCCCTGTACCGATGTCCTCAATGGTCTTCCCCAGTTTTTTTTCTATTAGCTTCAGAGTGTCTGGCTTTATGTGGAGGTCCTTGATCCATTTGGATTTGAGCTTAGTACAAGGAGACAAGGATGGATCAATTCGCATTCTTCTGCATGCTGACCTCCAGTTGAACCAGCACCATTTGTTGAAAAGGCTATCTTTTTTCCATTGGATGTTTTCAGCCTCTTTGTCGAGGATCAAGTGGCCATAGGTGTGTGGGTTCATTTCTGGATCTTCAATCCTGTTCCATTGATCCTCCTGCCTGTCACTGTACCAATACCATGCAGTTTTTAACACTATTGCTCTGTAGTATTGCTTGAGGTCAGGGATACTGATTCCCCCAGATTTCCTTTTGTTGCTGAGAATAGTTTTAGCTATCCTGGGTTTTTTGTTGTTCCAGATGAATTTGATAATTGCTCTTTCTAACTCTGTGAAGAATTGAGTTGGGATTTTGATGGGTATTGCATTGAATCTGTATAGTGCTTTAGGCAAAATGGCCATTTTAACTATATTGATTCTGCCGATCCATGAGCATGGGAGGTTTTCCCATTTTTTGAGGTCTTCTTCCATTTCCTTCTTCAGAGTCTTGAAGTTCTTGTCATACAGATCTTTCACATGTTTGGTAAGAGTCACCCCAAGATACTTTATACTGTTTGTGGCTATTGTGAAGGGGGTCATTTCCCTAATTTCTTTCTCAGCCTGCTTATCCTTTGAGTATAGGAAGGCCACTGATTTGCTTGAGTTGACTTTATAACCTGCCACTTTGCTGAAGTTGTTTATCAGCTGTAGGAGCTCTCTAGTGGAGTTCTTTGGGTCACTTAGGTAGACGATCATGTCATCTGCAAATAATGATAGTTTGACTTCTTCCTTTCCAATTTGTATCCCTTTGACCTCCTTATGTTGTCGAATTGCCCGAGCTAGTACCTCAAGTACAATATTGAAAAGATAAGGAGAAAGGGGGCAGCCTTGTCTGGTCCCTGATTTCAGTGGGATTGCTTCAAGTTTCTCTCCATTTAGTTTGATGCTGGCTACCGGTTTGCTGTATATTGCTTTTACTATGTTTAGGTATGGGCCTTGAATTCCTGTTCTCTCCAAGACTTTAAGCATGAAGGGATGCTGAATTTTGTCAAATGCTTTTTCAGCATCCAATGAAATGACCATGTGGTTTTGTTCTTTGAGTTTGTTTATGTAGTGGATTGTATTGATGGATTTCCGTATATTGAACCAACCCTGCATTCCCGGGATAAAGCCTACTTGATCATGGTGGATGATCGTTTTGATGTGTTCTTGGATTCGGTTGGCAAGAATTTTATTGAGTATTTTTGCATCGATGTTCATAAGGGAAATTGGTCTGAAGTTCTCTTTCTTTGTTGGATCTTTGTGTGGCTTTGGTATCAGCGTAATTGTGGCTTCGTAGAAGGAATTGGGTAGTGTTCCTTCTGTTTCTATTTTGTGGAATAGTTTGAAGAGTATTGGTGTTAACTCTTCTTTGAAGGTCTGGTAGAATTCTGCACTGAAGCCATCTGGTCCTGTGCTTTTTTTGGTTGGAAGACTTTCTATGACTCCTTCTATTTCTTTAGGCATTATGGGACTGTTTAGATGGTCTAGTTGGTCCTGATTTAATTTTGGTATTTGGTATCTGTCAAGGAAATTGTCCATTTCCTCCAGATTCTCCAGTTGTGTTGAGTACAGGCTCTTGTAGTAGGATCTGATGATTTTTTGGATTTCCTCAGTTTCCGTTGTTATATCTCCCTTTTCATTTCTAAGTTTGTTAATTTGGATACTTTCTCTGTGCCCTTTGGTCATTCTGGCTAAGGGTTTATCTATCTTGTTGATTTTCTCAAAGAACCAGCTCCTCGTATTGTTGATTTTTTGTATGGTTCTCTTTGTTTCTACTTGATTGATTTCGGCCTTGAGTTTGATGATTTCCTGCCTTCTACTCCTCCTGGGCGAAATAGCTTCTTTTTGTTCCAGGGCTTTCAGGTGTGTCATTAAGCTGGTAATGTATGCTCTCTCCATTTTCTTTTTGGAGGCACTCAGGGCTATGAGTTTTCCTCTTAGCACTGCTTTCATTGTGTCCCATAGATTTGGGTATGTTGTGTTTTCATTTTCATTGTGTTCTAAAAAGTCTTTAATTTCTTTCTTTATTTCTTCCTTGACCAAGGTATCATTGAGTAGAGTATTGTTCAGTTTCCACGTGTATGTGGGCTTTCTGTTGTTTCTGTTGCTATTGAAGACCACTTTTACTCCATAGTGATCAGATAGGAGGCATGGGATTAGTTCGATCTTCTTATATTTGTTGAGGTCTGTCTTGTGACCAATTATATGGTCGATTTTGGAGAAGGTACCATGAGGTGCTGAGAAAAAGGTATATTCTTTTGTTTTAGGATAGAATGTTCTATATATATCTGTTAAATCTAATTGGTCCAAAGCTTCAATTAGTTTCATTGTGTCCCTGTTTAGTTTCTGTTTTCCTGATCAGTCCATTGAGGAAAGTGCAGTGTTGAAGTCACCCACAATTATTGTGTTAGGTGCAATGTGTGCTTTTAATTTTAATAAAGTTTCTTTTACAAAAGAGGGTGCCCTTGCATTTGGGGCATAGATGTTCAGGATTGACAGTTCTTCTTTTTGTATTTTTCCTTTGACCAGCAAGAAGTGTCCCTCAGGGTCTCTTTTGATGACTTTGGGTTGAAAGTCAATTTTATCTGATATTAAAATGGCTACTCCAGCTTGTTTCCTGAGACCATTTGCTTGTAAAATTGTCTTCCAGCCTTTTACTCTAAGGTAGTGTTTGTCTTTGACCCTGAGGTGTGTTTCCTGTAAGCAGCAAAATGTAGGGTCCTGTTTACGTATCCATTCAGTTAGTCTGTGTCTTTTTATTGGGGCATTAAGTCCATTGATGTTAAGAGATATTAAGGAATAGTGATTGTTACTTCCTATCATTTTTGACGTTATTTTTTAAATTTGAATGCTTAACTTCTTTTGGGTTTGATGAAAGGTTACTATCTTGCTTTTTCCAGGGTGAAGTTTCCCTCCTTGTATTGGTGTTGTCCTCCTATTATCCTTTTTAGGGCTGGGTTTGTGGATAGATATTGGGTAAACTTGGTTTTGTCATGAAATATCTTAGTTTCTCCATCTATGGTGATTGAGAGTTTTGCTGGATATAGTAGTTTTGGTTGGCATTTGTGTTCTCTTAGAGTCTGCATGAGATCTGCCCAGGACCTTCTAGCCTTCATAGTCTCAGGTGAAAAGTCTGCTGTGATTCTGATAGGTCTTCCTTTATATGTTACTTGGCCTTTTTCTCTTACTGCCTTTAGTATTCTTTCTTTGTTTAGAACATTTGGTGTTTTGATTATTATGTGACGGGAAGTATTTCTGTTCTGGTCCAGTCTGTTTGGAGTTCTGTAGGCTTCTTGTATATTCATGGGCATCTCTCTCTTTAGGTTAGGGAAGTTTTCTTCCATAATTTTATTGAAGATATTTGCTGGCCCTTTAAGTTGTAAATCTTCACTCTCCTCTATGCCTATAATCCTTAGGTTTGGTCTTCTCATTGTGTCCTGGATTTCCTGGATATTTTGGGTTACAAGCTTTTTGCATTTTGCATTTTCTTTAACTGTTGAGTCCATGGTTTCTATGGCATCTTCAGCATCTGAGATTCTTTCTTCTATCTCTTGTATTCTGTTGTTGATATTTGTATCTCTGTCCCCTGATTTCTTCCCAAGGCTTTCTATCTCCAAAGTTGTCTCCCTTTGAGTTTTCTTAGTTGTTTCTACTTCTGATTTTAGATCCTGGATGGTTTTGCTTAGCTCCTTCACTTGCATGTTTGTGTTTTCCTGTAATTCTTTAAGAGATTTTTGTGTTTTCTCTTTCATGAGCTCAGCCTGTTGACCAAAGTTCTCCTGTATTTCTTTAAGAGATTTTTGTGTTTCGTCTTTCATGACCTCAGCCTGTTGAGCAAAGTTCTCCTGTATTTCTTTAAGTGTTTTTTGCATTTCCTCCTTGTTGGCTTTTGTATTCTCCTGGATTTCTTTCAATGATTTTTGTGTTTCCCTTGCAAGGGCTTCTAACTTTTGATCCATTGTCTCCTGAATTTCTTTATGTATGACCTTCATGTGTTCCTGTACCAGCATCATGACCAGTGATTTTAAATCCAAATCTTGTTTTACTGGTGTGATGGGGTATCCAGGACATGTTGGTAGAGGAGAATTGGGTTCAGATGTTGCCATATTGCCTTGATTTCTGTTAGTGACGTTCCTGCGTTTGCCTTTTGCCATCTAGATCTCACTGGTGTTAGTTTATCTTGTCAGTGCTGGACTCACCAGTGCAAGCTGCCCCTTCCCAGTTGGCCTCTGGTGCACAGCTTACCTCCTGCACTGCTTGTAGACAGTGTGCTGCTGCCCAGGCTGTTCAGATCCCAAAGCAGGCACCCGAAGGCTCCCTCTGGGGCCCGCTGGATTCACTGGAGCACACTGACTTCTCCCAGCTGGCCGCCCGGAAGCCCAGCTAGCCACTTGCAGGACTTGGAGATGTAATGCTGTCGCCCAGACTGATCTGGATCCGGAAGCGGAGAGAGTAGAGCTAAGGGCTTCTGCCTGAGGCCTTGCCCCAGATTGTGTCTGTGGAGCAGATGGAGCCCGTGTGCACTCCCAGGGAGTGCCGACGGTGTATGCTACTGTGACCTCCCCTGTGTTCCGCTCACTCCGCTGGGCAGCCGATCTGCCAACCGGGCTGTCGCACACAAGGTTAGCCTGGCCGCCCAGTCCCTGAGTCCAGGCAAAAGCCTGGGAGGCCAAGGTCTGAGCAAAGTTCTCCTACGGCTTTGACTGTTAATTGGGTTTGCCAGGTGACTAGGATGGCGGGCGTGCGCGCCCGTGCTCCCTGAAAGTGCCGGGAGAGTCTGCTTTGCTAACAATCACCTGGGCGGGTTGACTCACAGATGGCCCACCAAGCCGCCCAGTTCTTGGGGTCAGTCCTGTGCCTTTTGGGGCCTGGACCCCCGCTTTGTTAGCCTTAGGCTATGCCTGTTACAGGTCTGCCCGCCTGAGCTCTCTGTCGCCCTGCAGGCAAAATGGCGGCGGCGCGCTCGCAGGCCTGGGCAAAAAACCTCCTGGTTGGGTTGGCATCCCGATGGCCCCCCGACCCGCCCAGGGCCTGGGTGCAGGCCAACGCCCGTTGGGCTCAGACCACCGCGGTGTTGGCCTCGGATTATGTTTGTGTACCTCAGTCTGTCCGATTCCTGGAGTACGGAACCAAGATGGATCCTCCTCTCCTGAGTGGTGGGAGGCCGAGTTCTGAAGTGGCCTCCGTGCAGGAAAGGCGCCGCACAACTGCAGCTGCTTGCTGTCCGGCTGGTCAGCGAAGGTCAGTGGTCGTGGGCGCAGGGCCTAACTGGTCCCTGTGACGCCTTGGTTCCACTGCTGATGGCCCTTCAGCTGGAGCAGCCACTGCTGCCGCTGGAGAGAGTCATAATCTTGCAGATAAATAATACTATTTTGTCCATGAAAAAGAGGCTATATATATATATATATACACACACACACATATATAATATATACACACATATATAATATATATACACATGTGTATATGTGCGTGTGTGTGTGTGTGTGTGTGTGTGTGTGTGTGAAATAAGTCATATCAGACTGAGATAACCAGAAACAGCATTAAGAACAAGGCCTTGGAGAAGAGCCTAGTAATAGCTAAATAGGTATGCTTAATAATTGGTGATATTTACGTCAAGGCTTTTCTTCAAGCCTTGAAGAACAGATTCAGATGTTAGGAGTTTCGTTTGTTTGAAGTGGTGGGGAGGAGCCCAGCCCCTTGCACATACAACTGTTCCATCCCTGAGCTTCCCAATCCCCAGCCTGTCTCAGAAATGATCTTGGAAATGGAATGAATGAGCACAGACAGTTAATGAAGCTGCTGACCTTGGAGCTCAAGCTGGGTCAGGTTGGGTCAGGGGCCAAGAAGCAAACCAAAGTTTGCCTTGGGCTGTGGAGGCAGAGGGTGAAGAAACTAGGCAAGGATGATCTCTGAGGAAACTGGGAAATGCTTAGGGCAAGGCTGCGGGTAGAGAGGTGGGACATCTCAGGCCGATCCTGGCAAGAGAATAGTTAACCCGAAAGGAGGTGTGGGCAGGGCAGCAGGGCTAGACATTCTGAAAGCAGAGTTTCCTGTGGCTGATAAATTGATAGATTCACTATGGTTGTTGTTGTTGTTGTTGTTGTTGCTATATGCCCATTGGAAGGAATTACACTTGATAACTGTTAACACTCCGTGTGCCTTGGTATTTTGTAAGTGAATAGAAAGGTCACCAGTAGAAGTTAAATCTAACCCTCACCCAGCTATGTCCAGCTGTGGCTTTGTCAATTACAGCTGGCACCACCCTCTACCACATTACTGGGTCAGCACATCCAATTCTTTGTTTGAATGCCTTCATTGCAAGAAGCAGGAGTTGACTGAAAAGCATTCACTCTCTTTGCCTATAATTCTGGGGGGGCGGGGAGGGGGAAGGATGAAAGTGTCCAGGAACACCTGAGTCAGCTTCTGTAGCTAGAAATGTAGCAGTTTAACACCGAATAAAGGCCTGCTCAATGGCTGGTGAATCAAATTAAATTCTGAACAAACAACTCTCTAGCCGCATCTCAGTCAGTTCCGAATCAATGCAGGTGATTTACGGTTCCTTAGGGCTGCGTTCTCTTCTCAATGTGCTGGGATTCCCTTCTGCAGCTACCATTTACCACTAATGAGCAGCGTGAGTCGGTCCCAGGGCGCCTGCGAGGAAGGCACCACGTGGTTTTACGCAGCATCACTGGCTTTCTGCGCTGAATGGGCTTCTTAGATGGGTCAGGAGCTGGGCCTGCCAAGAGGAGCTGCTCATGCCAAGAGCCAACCCTCCAGTCTGCTTCTCGCAGAAGCACCACTGCCTTTTAATTTAACGGTTCTCTGGTGTGCGAGAACCGTTTGGGGCAAATTTGGCTCCAACCTCAGCACACCGCTTCAGACAGGAGTTGCACAGGGCCAGAGGCTTTTGGCTTCCTGCACTGCTGTTTCCTTTGTTGCTAACTGATAAAAGCCAGTCTTAGGGAGAAGGAAATGATAATTCTGTCTTAGTCTGGTACCTGGCACACAGTGAGCTCCACAGATATTTGTGCAATAAACAGCGGGTAGAGATACACACGTATGTCTTGAAGATACGTATGTCTTGAAGATACGTATGTCTTGAAGCAAGGGTTTGTGTATTGTCTGAGGAACTTCTCATAGTCCGGGACGATGCTAGGCAGAAGGGAGAGGTTGTGGTAAAGAGACATTTTCTGCTGCTTTCCAGGATGTCAATCCCTGCAATAAGTCTGTTTCATTCGCTGCTACAATGTTTTTTTAAGGGAGATATTGTCACAGGGGACGCTGGCCAGAGGTAATAGTGACTGAAGTGCTGGACACCTGCTTGCGAGGCCCAGCCAGTGTTTACTTCATTATTGGGCATTGTCTCAGGCTAATTTCATTTGAGTCCTAGAGCTTCCCTATCCACTCCCCAAGTCTGTTAAAAGACTAACTGTGCTTCCAAAGGAGACACGGTCAACAAAGATGTTTTCACAGCCTCCGAGTTCTCAGCTTCCATAGCAATTAAAAATGTAGAAGAAATTTCTTCACACAATTGGTTTCAGACCAGAGAGAGTGGAGAGTGTGTGTGTGCCTGTGAGGCAGGAACCGTGGGGTAAGGACAGATTCTCATGCTGTTCTTGAGGCAGATTTTTTTTCTTATGGTTTTAAAGTGAAAACAGAAAGGAGGAGAGAAAGAAAGGCACTGTAGATAAGGTCTCCTAGCACCTGAACTGAAACCTCTGAGGTGGGAACTTGAGCCTCAGCCATTTAGGCTCTTCGTGTGGAATGGACATGTCACTGGCTGTCTTCATGGCATAAGGTAACAGCCAGAAGCTGGACAGAGCCCAAATGTCCCTCAACAGAGGAATGGATACAGAAAATGTGGTACATTTACATAATGGAGTACTACTCAGCTATTAAAAACAATGAATTCTTGAAATTCTTAGGCAAATGGATGGAACTAGAAAATATCATCCTGAGTGAGGTAACCCAATCACAAAAGAACACACATGGTATGCACTCACTGATAAGTGGGTATTAGCTCAGAAGCTTGGAACACCCAAGACACAATTCACAGACCAAACAAAGCTCAAGCAGAGGATGGCCTTATTGGTCATCAAAGGGAGGAGAGGCCTTTGGTCCTGAGGAGGCTGGATGACCCAGTGTAGGGGAATGCCAGGACAGGGCAGAGGGAGTGGGTGGGTTGGTGAGTAGGGGGAGAAGAGATAGGATAGGGTGTTTTTGGAGGGGAAACAAGGAAAGGGGGTAACATTTGAAATATAAATTAAGAAAATACCTAATTAAAAAAAAAAGAAAAACAGAGGTGAGGTAAGTGTTTAAAATAGTAGAATAAAGAGAATCCAGAAGAAGAAATTTTGTCAGGGAACCTCAGTGTCCTGGGGATTCTCTCATAGGTCAAAGGGGCCCCATCATAGACCAGGATGGCTGGCTCCTAAACTCATGCACTGGGATGCAACTTTTCTTGTTTGTGTTCTCTGGAGACTGTCTTTCCCTACAAGTGACCTTCAGTTCCTTATAGAGATGAATGACCACAAACACAGAGCCCCACATCAAAGAGTCCACAAGTAAAATATGAGTAAAATATTTTGGGATCCATTCCAAACTCAACCTAACATTTCAGGATTCAGAGTTCACAAGAAAAAGACAGCTGCCTGTTTCAAAGCTTGATTTATGATAGTTCCTAGGAAAGCATTAAGTAAGACTAGTGCCTCCTGGGATGACGAGTAACTGTTAAACCTGAAGCTGTAGGGTGGGGATTTTTATGAATGCGCACCATATGGATTAAGTTACTCATATTTGAGAAGAAGTCAAATGACAGAGCACATTTGACAGTTTTACTGAGCCTGTTATTTGGAAAACAGTCCCAGGATATCTTAGAAGTCCCAAATGGGGCTGAGTTTACCAACTATCTTTGGAGAATGAAATTTTGCTATTTATATATATATAAATAGATGGCTTCTCTTAACACATATGGAAACGAGGGTGAAAAAGTAATGTTGTTTGAGTTTCCTGCATCCTGGAAGCTTCCCAGATGAGTGGGCCCAAAATCATGACTACACACAAGCCTCCTGCAGCCTCATGGATGGATAGCCCAGGGTGACTCCCGGTTCTTTGACCCTCTGTCTTCCTCTTTCTTGCTTCAGTTAGTATACATTCTGACAGATGGACTAAACTTTTAGCTCTTTACCTTGTTGCTTAGTTTTGAGTTCGGTTATTGTCAATTCTGAATGTCTTAGTTACTGTTCTGTTGCTGTGAAGAGACACCAGGACTGAGGCAACTTATAAAAGAAAGCATTTAATTAGGGCCTTGCTTACAGCTTCAGGGGGTTAGTCCATGATGATCACGTGGGGGGTTGGGAGGGGGGATTGCGGCAGCCAGGCAGGCATAGTGCTGGAGCAGTAGCTGAGGGCTTGCACCTTATCCACAAGCACAAGACAGAAAGGAATGGAGACTGGGCTTGCCACAGCCTTTTTTTTTTTTTTTTGGTTTTTCAAGACAGGGTTTCTCTGTGTAGCCCTGGCTGTCCTGGAACTCACTCTGTAGACCAGGCTGGTCTCGAACTCAGAAATCCGCCTGCCTCTGCCTCCCAAGTGCTGGGATTACAGGCATGCACCACCACCGCCCGGCTACTACAGCCTTTTGAAACCTCAAAGCCTATGTCCAGTGACATAGCTTCTCCAACAAGGCCACACCTCTAATCCTTCCTAAACAGTCCACCAACTAGGAACCAAACATGCAAATATCTGATTTATGGGGGCCATTACCATTCACTGAATGAGATATGTTTTCTGAAAAATAACCCGTGGTCAGTTGAGTGTATCCGTTATGATTTTGGGGGCTATCTGTCATTCAGGATGTAGGGGTTTTCAAAATCTGGTTACTATTTAAATATAGGCAGCTCTAAAAAATATTTTATTGAACAATGAATAATAAGTGGAGGTACCTAAGGAAAATGAAAAGCTCCTGTTTTGTTGTTGTTGTCATTATTGTTGGAGACAGGATTTCTCTGTATAGCCCTGGCTGGCCTTGAATTCAGAGAGCCTTTATTGATAATAACTGTTAAATATAAAAAGGGATTGAAGGATATAACCATTCACTGAATGGCATTGACAGCCAAGTGACATGAGACTCCTACTCCTACCTCTACTAAAACACATCAAATCCCAAGTATAGACAGAACAAAATTTCAAGACTATTTTTGGAATTGTTGACAAATGCTATGAAGTGTTGGATGTTAAAAATAACACTTGAGATTTATAAATGTTTAAGCCTTTTTTGTCAAGTGGTAAGACCTGAACCCATGTCTTCCAATTTCAATCCTAATGCCTTCTCTGCCAGATCTATATCTTAGGTCTATAAAAGCCTTAGACTCCTTGATTGTATTACACATCCAACAGAAGTTTATGATACAGAAGCACCATAAGCTTATCGTTTGAAAGCTACCATCATAAAAATGCCTAAATTTTACTTCACGGATGAGCCTTTTACTCTAGAATTCATCACTTGGTGCATTATTCATTTATAGGCGCACAGTATTGGATGGGGTTATTAACACAAAACATATATGTTCTTCTTTGTGGATGGCCTGTGGGACATTGAAGGGTACTTTTGACTTCCTCGTTGTCTGCTCTATACCCCAACATCAGACCTATATCCAGTGTAGTAAGGAATTCCATTTATTTAGGCTCACATTTGTTAGTCAGATTGACAACTCTTATAGCAGTTACCTTTTTTTGATGCTCTGATAAAATACCTTAAGCAACATAGGAAAAGAAAGTTGGTTCCGTGTTCCAGAAGGATAGTCTGATGTGGCAGGAAAGACGTAGCTTGTGGGCAGGAGCTGGCCGGATAGCTTGCCACATTTTATCCGCATACAAGAAGGAGAGCATGAGCAATAAACTCTGAAAGTCCACTCCCAGTGAAATACTTCCCCAGGCAAATCTGTACCTCCTAAAGGTTCAGCATCCTTCCCAAATAGCACTCTCAACTAAGGGTAAAGTCTTTGAATAATGATCCTAAGCAGGACATTAATCCATTCAAATCAGAGCATCCGTCTCTCTTAGTTAAATATAAAATATTAAGCTCTGTTTTTTTGGGGTTTTTTTTTTTTGGTTTGTTTTGTTGTTGTAAGCACACCCCTTTACCAGTCACACCCAACTTGTCCATATCCCTTGCTTACCAATAGTGAAGTAAAGATAGTTTGTTAGAAGATGCGCAGGGAAAGCACT
The DNA here is from genome assembly GCF_947179515.1 of Apodemus sylvaticus. NCBI lineage: Eukaryota > Metazoa > Chordata > Mammalia > Rodentia > Muridae > Apodemus > Apodemus sylvaticus. Next base: position 100,450,638 of record NC_067474.1, on the reverse strand, counting down.
ATAGTATAGCATGGAGTTAGAGTTAAGGCGTCAATGCCTTAAACCATATGGAGGTCTGTCTTTATGCCTGGGTAAGATAGCTGAGGAAATATGCCATTGGCAGTGCCCCAGTTCCCTACATTTCTGAATCACTGCTATCATTCTGGATCCTTTGGAGCAAGGCCAGGACTGGAGAACAAAATGGCGGCTACTTTGTGGTAATTTCAAGCTTAAGGTTTTTTTCTTTTCTTGGGAGAAAATCTGGAGAATTAAGAAAAGTGTTCTGTCTACAGATTGGGAAAAATATTCACTAATCCCACATCTGATAGAGGGCTAATATCCAAAATATATAAAGAACTCAAGAAACTAACCACCAAAATTCCAAACAACCCAGTTAAAAAATGGGGTATAGAACTAAACAGAGATTTCACAGCAGAGGAATCTTGAATTGCCTGAGAAACACTTGAAATGTTCAAAGTCCTTAGTGATCAGGGAAATGCTAATCAAAATGACCCTGAGATTCTACCTTATACCAAAAAGAATAGCTAAGATCAAAAGCTCAGGTGACAGCACATGTTGGCAAGGGTGCGGAGAAAGAGGAACACTCCTCCATTGCTGGTGGGATTGCAAGCTGTTACAACCACTCTGGAAATCAACATGGAGGTTCCTCAGAAACTTGGAAATAGTTCTACCTGAAGACCCAGATATACCACTACTGGGCATATATCTAAAAGATGCTCCAACGTATAACAAGGATACATGCTCTGCTATGTTCATAACAGCCTTAATTATACTAGCCAGAAGCTGGAAACAACCCAGATGTCACTCTATGGAAGAATAGATACAGAAAATGTGGTACATTTATTTATACAATGGATTACTATTCAGCTATTAAAAACAATGAGTTAATGAATTTTGCAGGCAAATGAATGGAACTAGAAAATATCCTGAGTGAGGTAACTCAGACCCAAAAGGACAGACATGCTATGTACTCACTAATAAGTGGATATTAGCATCCCCCCACAAAAACGTACAGAATACCCAGGATACAGTCTACAGAACTTTAAAAGGTTAAAAGGGCCCAAGTGAGGAAGCCTCAATCCCACTTGGGAGGGAGAAGAAAGCAATCACAGGATGGGGTAGGGAGGGACCTGGGTGGGAAAGGGGTCAGGAAGGGGAGGAGGGGAACATGATCAGGTATTAGGAGAGGGAAAGGGACTGAAGCCCTGGAGGCCAGTAGAAAGAATGGAAACAGGAAACTTCAGGAGGTAAGAGGTGGGGGGACCCTCTAGAATATACCAGAGACCTATGAGGTGAGAGACTCTCGGGATTCAAAGGGAAGGACCTTAGATAAAATGCCCTACAGTAGGGAGAGGGAACTTGAGGAACCCACCTCCAGCAGAATGACAGGGCATCACGTGAGGGAGGGGGTTGTCATCCCACAGTCAAAACTCTGATCCATAATTTTTCCTGTCTGAAAGAACTGCAGGGATGGAAATGGAGAGGAGCCTGAAGGGAAAAAAAAGAAGGCCCAGCGACAGGCCCAAAGTGGGATCCAGCTCAAGGGGAAACCCCAAGACCTGACACTATTACTGAGGCATGGAGCGCTCACAAAAAGACCATGACTGCCATCCAAAAGACCAAAACAAGCAGCTGAAAGAGTCAGATGCAGCTCTTTACAGCCAAGCAATGGACAGAAGCTGCTGACCCCGCAGCTGAGTTAGAAAAAAAGCTGGAAGAAGCTGCAGAGGAGGGAAATCCTGTAGGAAGACCAGCAGTCTCAACTAACCTGGTTCCTGGGATCTCTCAGATACTGGACCACCAACCAGGCAGCATACACCAGCTGATATGAGGCCCCCAACACATGTACAGCAGAGGACTGCCGGGTCTGTGTTTGGTTAGAGAAAATATGGCTAACCCTCAAGAGACTGGAAGCCCCAGGGAGTGGAGAGATCTGGTGGGGTAAGTAGTGGTGGTGGGGATATCCTCGTGGATCTAGGAGTTGGGGGTCGGGGGTGGGGAGGAGGTATGGGATGTGGAACAGTCAGAGTGTGGACTGGGAGGGAAATAAAATCTGGAATATAAAAACAAAAGATTAAATTAAAATTAAAATTAAAAGAAAAGTGTTCTAGAGAGCTATTTTAGCAGCCTCATGGTGAGCCCTCCTTCCAGGGAAGCACTGCCTTAGGTATCTGGCTTCTTCACGTAGTCCTGGCTTCAAATGTCACCCTCCCAGAGTAGCTTGGGCCAAAGAGGGGCGTGGTTCCAGGGTTGTTCTGTAACTGGTGCCAGAAGGGCAAGGATCAAGCATTGACTGTGGAGAGGAGCATGAGACCTCAGGGTCTCCTTACCCGGAGGTGAGGGATGTTCTGTTCTTTTATTAGAGTTCCATTTTTTTTCTGTCCCAGGCCATGAGAACCCTCACTTCCTCACGTTCCACTCGCCAGTCCTCTTTCTAGAGAGTGAGACCTTTTCCTCTTCCTGAGGCTGCTCTGGGCTTTTCCATGCATTCAAACCGAGGAACCAACCCCACCTAGGGATGAGCCGTAGATGGAAAGGGGAAGAGGCAGTTGAAGAGAACTGTGGAGCCCGGAACACTGAGGTTTGGGTGATTAAAGAGCTTCCTTTACTAAGGAGGGATATGAAGGGTGGGGTGCAGGAAGTATGGTGAGGGGTTGGAGGGAAGATGATGTCAAGTGATGGCCACTGATAGGAGCCCTTCACTAATCAGTGTGTTTTTAAATAAGGAAACTCAGGACGCTGTGAAACAAAAACAAATAAAAATGGTCTTAATGAATCTAGAGGTCTGTTCCGGAGAGTGGAATACCATGACCACTTTTAAATAAAAGGAGGAGTTTCTTTTGACTTGGTTCTAGAGGGAGAGTCCATAATGGTGAGGGAGGGCGTGGCAAGCGGTGGGCGTGGCTAGCAGCAGTGGGTGAGGGAAACTGAGCAGTGAAGGCTTCAATTGTAAACAGGAAGCAGGGAAAGTGAACAGGAAGTGGACTGCAACTGTGGAGACTGTGCCTAGAGAAGTAATTTCACCAGCGAGGCTGCACCACCCTGTAGACAGTCTTATCAAACTAGCAACACGTGTTCAAATATGTGAGCCTGTGGAAGAATTTTCTCATTTAAACCACAACACAGGCCTTTCTGTGCTGCTAGGCAGGATTCACCTACTTTGTGTCTGTCTACCCCTCCGCTTCCTGGATGCCACCATTATTTGATCACTGTGACCTCCAGAAACTTTTACTAACTGGCCTACCTTAGATGCCTCTGTTTGGGGCTTTCAGAGCGACATGAAACATAACACTTTGGATTTGCTTGTTTCGTGATATGAATTAATCTGTCTACAAAAAACAAAACTTGACTTCTTGGATACAAGGATCACGTATACCACTCCTCTCTGTGTACCTTTAGCCCAGTGTCTGGCTCACAGGAGAACCTTGATAAATAAATGTTCAGTGCATAGCAGAGTAGGAAATGGTGTTACTAAATACCCGTCTCGTCATTAATGGACAAAAAGAAATGAAAAGAAAGAAAGAAGCAGTGTTCTTCCGTTATGATATTTCAAAATTTGCCTTGCTTCTGGAAAAAGAAAACAAACACATTCCCAGGGCATATAGAAATACGAATAATTTTAGAATTTGCATCACGGTGCTTTATCCACAGAGAAACATTTTAGTAAGTTAAAAAGTTTTAAGAATATAAAAGTCACCTGATGCTCGTATCCCTTAACCAAACCATTTAGTTGGAGCACACAGTTTTCAGTCTCGTTGATGTACTTACAGGTTTGGGGCAATGGCAGTCCCCCTGTGGTTCTCACTTAAGAGGATGCATTATTGTTTCTTAAGCTTCTTCCGTGTACCAGACACAGTGGCAATTCCTGTCTCTGCTATTTCAGTTAACACATAAGTGACTTCATACTCATGCTAGAATTTGCATTGCAGATAACAAGGTCCAAGACAAGCAAAGTAATAGTTCAAGTGGCAGAAACAACGTTAAACTGACATTTGGCTGAGTAATTGAAAATTCAGATTTTAAGTTAAGTATTTCATTGGGTCATATTTGTTAGAACAAATTTATTACAGTTCATAATTAATGGTGCTTGCTAAATTAATTTCCCCAAAGATGAATATTGTGTAGGTAGTCTTTCCTATCTGGCTGAGTTTCTTGAAAGCATCTGAGTTTTATCTCCCTGACCTTGGCCTCCAGGGCTAGGCATATGGGGGCTTCTGAACAGATGTCTGATGAATGGATTATCAGATAAATGGATACAGTCGCTGGCGTTTTAGCTTTCCTTTGAAACCCACATTGTATGATGCTTGCAAACTTACAAAAGGCAGATGGTTTCTCATCCCAGAATATAAGGAGATGATGATTTCTTGGAGAGCAGACAGACTGTTGGAGAAGCAGTTAATGTCTGCACTTGTGTAAGCAACAGAAAAACTCCTTCTTTCTGCAGATAAGAACTCGTTGAATCATTTTGGGAAAACTGACATCTGAATAACCCCAGTCTTCACAGGCTGCTGCAGTCAAGACTCAGAGTCCAGCAAGCAAAATTAATGTGTAGTTCTGGGCTTTACTGGAAAAATTCAAAGGACCTAGAAAGGAGTCTAGTCACACTTTTGATAAGTCTCCTCTGGTTTTTTTCTTCTCTACTAAGCTATTCTTGTCTCTGTTAATCTCTAAATCTCCATTCCCAAAACTTTCTGTAAAACTCTACTGGCCTCTTTAACCTGAGGGCTCCCTTGGAGTCTCGGTTTGAAATCCCTGGAGCTCTCTTCTGTAAGATTTTGCTGCAGGAACTCTGGACTGTGGGTCTCTGATCTTCATCACACTGGTCCGTGCTGCCTCGCCCTCTGTAGATTTCTTTTGCTCAGTGTGTGTGTGTGTGTGTGTGTGTGTTTAAACAGTAATTCTCTTATTCTCTTAGAAGGGTTTTGCTAAAGCAACGTGTACAATCCTGAGTGTCACTGGATATGCTTTGAAGTTGATTACAATGTTTATAATTCACTCATTAGCTCAAGGTTTTCCTCTCAGCCTAGAGCACAGCGCTTCTGAGGCTTCCAAAGGCCCGGCAGCTTTTGTGTTTGAAGCCCCTGGCCCTGGTGGCTATTCTGACGCTGGCCTCAGAGCTTTCGGCTTTCCCCAGGGACCATTTCACCAGGGAATTCCCCCAGGACCATTCACTGCAGTTTTCTTGGTACTTTTGCTTCTATGGGCTTTGGCTTCCATGGTCTATTCCCTTTTCTTACCTCTGTTCTCTTCACCCCAGACATTTACAGCTTGTCTGGACAGTTTCCCTTCAAAACAGGAGACATTCAAATAAAGATTCATTAAAGTAAGTTAGACTAAAATGTATGTTCAGATACTCCTCACAAGTGTTTCTTTTTAACATGCCCTCTGCCCCAGCTGTGAACTGCATCTCTTCAGCTAGGGTTTGTGGGTTAAGATGGTATCTACCATTTGATCCATTTGTGTGGGCTACAAATCCACCTGACTCAGAGTCAAGTTGGCTTTTATCGTGTAGGGAAGTGATGTAACTTTGGCAATGTATTCAACTATATACAGAGAAATAAGGAAGTAAAGGAAACATAATTGAATTCTTATGTTTTGAGGAAGAAATTAAGATAATTTTGTAACCCTGTTTGTTATCTTAAGCATTTGAAATATTAAGACAAATGGATAATTTAGTGAAACTTCATGTTAGCTTTGCAGTTGTGATTCATAATGTTTAATTATTGTTAGATTTTCAGCTTTTTACTTAGGAAAAGGAAAAGTGTGATTTGTTTTCTAAGCTGTGTTGCATATTGAAGACTATATGATTTGGTGTAGGTGTGCATGTTTGTGTCCATGTGTGTGTGAGTGTGTGTGTGTGTGTGTGTGTGTGTGTGCATGTGAATCACATGGTCTTATTGTTTGGTTGGACTTACATTCTAGCAATGCCATCTTTAATTGTACAGGTACTTGGATTACAGGCATATGCTACAAGACCTAGCTTCAAATTTTGATTTAAAAATATTCATTTAATTTTATATGTTTGGGTGTTTTGCCTGCATATATGTCTACACACCACATGCATGACTGTAATGCAGGGAACTCCTAAGTGGGCATCAGGTCCCATGTGTTGAGGTTAAAGTGAAACTTGCATTCTTTTTTAAAAATTATTTCTATTTCTTATTAATCATCTCATTCCTTTACATCTCAAATGATATTCCCCTTCCCAGTTACCCCTCCGCAAACCCCACAGCCCACATCCTCCCTCTCACGCTCCCCTTTGCCTCTATGAGGGTGCTTCCCCCCTAGTCTCCCCTGCCCCACAGCTCTAGCATCCGTCTACACTGGGGCATCAAACCTCCCAAGGACCAGGGGCCTCCTGCCCTATTGATGTCAGACAAGGCCATCCTCAGCTACATAACTATCTGGAGCCATGGATCCTTCTCGCATTCTTAATGAGTAGATACCTTAATTCTTCAAGTCCCATTTACTGAAGAGCTAATTCTTTCTCCATTGAGTAGTCTTAGCATATATGTTGAACTCAAATGGCTAGACACATTTATTTGTTTCAAGGCTCATTTACACTGTAAACTTTGGACTTTATACTACAAGCATATTTTGAGATATTGATATTGGGAAACAGAGCCCCTGAAAATTGGCTTTTATCACATCCCTGTACTATAGCCCAAGAGTCCAGTCAGTTATAACTACTCTACTTTAGAAATCAAGTCTTCTGCTGAACTGATACTAGAATTTTTATTTCATAGTAACAATAGCATTACAGTGCCAGCACAATAGTAGGCAAATCCCTACTTACATGAATATTAGCATTTTAAGACACAAGTTCAAATGGTAAATACTAGGTGAATGCTTCATGGCCCGAATCTCATCAACTGGTAATACTAGGAATGGGACATCTCTTTCAGGACCAGTGTATTGGTTGAATAATAATGGTCCTCATAGGCTCATATATTTGGATGCTTAGACACGAGGGAATGGCACTACTTAAAAGGGTTAAAAGTTTTTGAAGTTTCAAAAACCTATGTCAAGTGCAGACTTTCTGCTGCCTTTATGTCAGGATGTTGGAGGAGGTGTGTCACTGGGAGTAGGTTTTGAGGTTCCAGCAGCCTGAGCCAGACACGGTGGCTCTCTCTTTCTCTCTTCCTGCTGCCTACAGATATGGATGTAGAACTCTCAGCTGCCTCTCCAGCACCATGTATGCCTACATGTCACATGGTTTCTGCTATGCTGAGGTAATAGACTAAACTTCTGAAACTGTAAGCAAGCCCCCATTAAACGGTTTTCTTTTTTATAAGCATTACTTTGGTCATGGTATCTCTTCACATGAACACTGACTAAGACAGCAATCGTACTAGGGTGTTGATGTTCCACTATTATCATAGCTCCTTGAGACCATAGTCCTCTACTACTTCCATTGTTACATTCTCATTGTTCAGAAGTTTTGAGCTCAACAAATGCTTGTTGATTAAATGAATGATTTGGTGTGTAATGCCTAAGAATATCATCATGCCTATTTGGGACATTTATTCATTAAGTATTTTGTATTAATCCTGGCTAATGTTATTGTAGTCCTAGCTTTGTGTCATGTACTTTATAGCTAGCAATAGGTTTTCTGTGTGTTGTTTAACAATATTTGTGCCCTAGTTAGGACTTGCTCAAGGCCAGGCCTCTGACTGGCAAAGACAGGTGTGGAATTTGGTTCCTCTACTTAATTCCATCACTAAGCTAAGTTAAAAATAATCTCACAACTAGTTTCTTTAATATCAATATTTAATTTAATATCGATTCATATTTTAAAAACAATAAAAATTAAATGAATCTGCATGTATCACATACTGCAGCCTCCCCTCCCCCAGCTAAGATTATAAAATGTGTCTGTTTCTGGAGTAAGAATGGGCTCAGTATGTTTCTTTAACCTGGGATAGCATAAGGAAGTTCCAAAAAGGAGGTGATTTTATCTTACCTTTAAGAATGGTAAGTCCTTATTCATCCTTAGTCATCAAGAAAATGCAAATCAAAAAGACCCTAAGATTCTACCTCATACCAATCAGAATGGCTAAGATCAAAAGCTCAGGTGACAGGTAATGCTGGATAAGGATGTGGAGAAAGAGGAACACTCCTCCATTGCTGGTGGGATTGCAGACTAGTACAACTACTCTGGAAATCAATATGGAGTTTCCTCAGAAAATTGGAAATAGTTCTACCTGAAGACCCAACTATACCACTCCTGAGCATATACCCCAAAAATGCTCGAACATATAACAACGACACGTGCTCCACTATGTTCATAGCAGCCTTATTTATACTAGCCAGAAGCTGGAAAGAACTCAGATATTCCTCAAAGGAAAAATGGATACAGAAAATGTGGTACATTTATATAATGGAATACTATTCAGCTACTAAAAACAATGACAATGACTTTTGTAGGCAAATGGGTGGAACTAGAAAATATCATCCTGAGTAAGGTAGCTCAGACCCAAAAGGACACACATGGTATATATTCATTGCTAAGTGGATATTAGCCCCAAAGCACAGAATATCCACAATACAACATACGAATGATATAAAGCTTAAGAAAAAGGAAGACCAAAGTATGGATGCTTCAATCATACTTAGATAGGGGAACAAAATAATCATGGGAGGTAGATGGAAGGAAGGACCTGAGAGGGAGAGAGGAGGGGGAGGGAGAAAAGGGGCAGCAGGATCAAGTATAGGAAGAGACAATGTTGGGATGACATTAACTAAAATACCCAACAGTGGGGAGATAGAACCTGTAGACACCACCTCCTGTAAATAGACATGGTCCCCAGTTGAGGGATAGGACCACCCACTCATTCAAAAATTTTAACCCAGAATTACTGTTCCTGTCTAAAGGAAATGCAGGGATGAATTATATATCTATATATCTCTATCTCTATCTCTATCTCTACCTCTACCTCTACCTCTACCTCTACCTCTACCTCTACCTATACCTATATCTATATCTATATCTATATCTATATCTATATCTATATCTATATCTATATCTATATCTATACACACACACACACACACACACACATACACACACACACACACATATCAGAGACTGAAAGAAAGGTCATCCAGAGACCGCCTAAGTTTGGGATCCATCCCAAACGCAGATACCAAACAAAGATACTATTTCTGATGCCAGGAAGTCTCAGACAGGAGCCTAGTATGACTGTCTTCTGAGAGGTTCTGTTAGTATCTTACTTAGACAGCTGCAGATACTCACGGCCAACCATTGGACTGAGCCCAGGGGGCCCCAATGGACAAATTAGGGGAAAGACTGAAGGACCTGAAGGGGTTTGTAACCCCATAGGAAGAACAACAATATTAACCAACCGGACCCCCACCCCCCAGAGCTCCCAGGGACTAAACCACCAACCAAAGAGTACACATGGCTCCAGCTGCATATATAGCAGAGGATTGCCATATCTATCATCAATAGGAAGGGAGGTCCTTGGTCCTGTGGAGGCTTGTTGCCACAGCATAGGGGGATGCTAGAGGTATGAGGTGGGAGTGGTTGGGTGGGCAGGGGAGCACCCTCATAGAGGCAAAGTAGAGGGGAATGGCATGGAGGGTTTGCAGAAGGGAGACAGGGAAAGGAGACAACATTTGAAATGTAAATAAATAAAATAACCAATTAATTACAAAAAAAAAAGGATGGTAAGATTTGATAGACAGGGAACCAGATCATTCTGGGTGTAACTGTTAGATTTCACACTGAGTAGATATGCTTTGAATATCCTCTTAGTGATGACATTTTGGGGACTTTATACAAAACTAAAAGATTCAGAAATAGAATGGGTTTGGGTTCCTGCCTGAAGCACCATAGGGTTTCACTTTGCTCTCCTAAAAGAATGACAGCCATCATTGAGAAATGAGCTGTTTAAGGGGAAATGTTAGACATCTGTGAGGCAGTGGTCTCTGTCTGTTGCAGTGAGATCAAAGCTGATTGTGATTGGTTCATTAATCTCCAAGCCTGTGCACTGCCGTGGCTCCTCCCACTTCCTCCCTAGAAGAATGGCTGCTGTGGGGATTCCCTGTCCTTCCAGTCCATCTTTTGTCTTTGACAAGGAATATCCTTATTTTATGTTGTCACCAGCTGAAGCAAAGACTTCCTTTCAGTTATTAAAAACCTCCAGAATCCTCTCAACTCCTAAAGGGGAAAAGGCAACAGAGGCTCAAGGGAAAGCTCTGCCCGGGGAAGAGATGGAACTGGGGTTTGAACTCAGTACCTATTGGGGAGAATGTTCCTTATTTTTTCCAATCAGTGTCTTTCTAAAGATACCCAAGCATTTCCACCTCATAGTTTTTATGGCCGTAAGGAATCCTCTTATTTGTTAAAATGCATTTTAAATATATATAAATAATGCTTTAATACAAAAAGATGTTTTCTAAAACAAAATATATAATCTTAAATGAAAGTTTCCTAGTGTAAAGAAAAGGAAAAATCAAAACCAACCAGGCCGGACTGTTTCTTACGGCTCCACTTACTCTGGCACGTCCTGTCCCCAGTTTAAGATAGGCTAAGAAAAATGGAGTTAAATCATAACAAGCCCTAAAGTATGAAATCAGGTCTAATTGGCAAACAGACATTTTAACTTGTCAGAACAGTGTGTGTTCACTCTGTGTTCAATGTGTGGCTGGTGTAAAATCCATTATTAATTTGGGGTCACAATTACATCCCAGAGGTGGTCAATAGCGTTCTCGATTCTATAGTAATTTTCTTGAGGGAAGGGACATGGCGCTTCTGTGTACAGAGTAGTGCCCTGGGCTATTTTTTTGTGTAAGCAAGAACCCACTGTATATTTATTCACATTGCACAGTTGCCAAAGCAAAGCTTAATGTTGGACAATTATGATGGAGGTTGATTTATAATTGCTGCCATTTGAGTTTATTATATACTACTAATCAGATAGAATGTTATGGCGGGTCCGAGAGTTGGTTCTCCTCTGGACAAGGGAAGGAATACTGCCACAGAGGACTGACTTGGTGTGCGGGAACTTGCAGAGGTCAGACGTCTATCTCCTGGACTTAGTTCCCTCCTTCTACTGTGTGTGCTCAGGCTATGAGGCTTGGGGCAAGGCCCTCTCTTAAGGAGCCATTGTGAGGAATAAAAATCTTATCTTTTATAATGATGTTTCTGTATGAAATGACTTTGTCAGTTGATACTTTAAGATAATTGTCACCATTACCAATTGAGTAGATCACAAAATGTAGTACATGGGACTGGGGAAATGTCTCAACAGTAAGAAAGAGTACTTGTTCAGCAAAGACAAGGACCTAACTTTGAATCCCCAGCACACATGTCTTAGAAAAAAGTCAGGCACAGCTGTGCTTACCTGGAACTGCAGCACTGGGAAGTGGAGACAGAGCTTGCTGGCCAGCCAGCCAAACTGAAAACTCAAACTGCAGGTTCATCAGGAGACATTGTTTTAGGGCAAAAGGGTGGAGAGGGATAAAGGAGGAGCTTTGATGCCTTGTCCTAGCCTTCGTTTGTGTATGCAAGAGCATCCGTGCATGAGTACTATAGGAAATCAAAATAAAAACTGCTTCTAGCACTAAGAAAATAAATGTGCTGCTCAAATCACTGTCAAAAAAAAAAAAAACAAAACAAAAACAACAACAAAAAAAAACAACCAGGCCCTCTCAGCACTGACTGGGGACTTAGGCAGGGATTTAGGTGATTGACAGGATCAGAATGAGAGAGTAAAGGGGAGGGAACATCACAGGGAACTAAAGAAATGAGAAAATGTGATCAAAGAGTCAATAAAATAAAATAAAATAAAAGCCCTAAGATAATGAGAGGAATTACACACATACACACACACACACACACACACACACAGAGAGAGAGAGAGAGAGAGAGAGAGAGAGAGAGAGAGAGAGAGAGAGAAGCAAGGAAAATCTATAGACCAAAGAGATGTAATCAAGGTTCATCTGGCTTTAATTTTTACCAGTTGTCAAATCCCTGAAAGCCATTCTAGGCGTGGAGATCCCTCTCTAGTGCAAGTAATCCAAACCAGTTCAGAGAACACTGTTCTCCTCCTCATAAAGACTCAGTGTGCCCTCAAGACAGACACAAAGATAATCAAGCTCCTGGCCTTTGGTTCCCAAGCTCCTAGTCCTCCTCCATGATGACTCTGTTCCAGATTACAATTCTGAACTGGTATAATTAGGATAATTAAAGATGTTCATGAACATAAAATATGTGTGCTTAATTGTGTTGTCAAAAAAAAAAAAAAGACAAGTAGTAGATTAACAAAATTCCTTTTGAAAGATCTGGTTGAAAACTAGATCCTTAAAGACACACCAATTTCCAGCACACTTTCCCCACACTGGGGTGAGGGTGAAAGAAAATGCATGCTTAGTTGTATTCTAATGTATTAAAGCTGTACTTGTTGAGTTCTGAAAGAATTTAGAGATGATTAGCGAGGTGGGCTTGGTGCATGTTTCTACAGAATGAAAACCAGGATGGTTGCCTTCCATATGCAAATGAATAGAATCGAATGCTTATGGCAATTAATTGACAAGTTAAAATGATGTCTATAGCACGGTGAAAACATGAGCAGTCTGGTGTGATGGGGGTTCCACAGAAGAACACATATAAATGTTGTCACAAAGACTTGCCCAACACAAGTGAGATATTACGAACTGAAACTACAGAACAGCATTTGCACACTCACCAGCTTGACATTAATTAAAAATACAGCCAACACCAAGAGCCAGTGGAAAAAGGGAACAGCAGAAGTCTCATGCAGCATTGCTATTCTGGTAGATGTAAACAAGTCAAATTACTTGGGAGGAAAATTATGGTGTGTTGTGACAGTGTATACAGGTATATGAAGCCTCTGAATTTAAGAAAATGCACATATCAGAAACTAAGGTCATAGAATCTGTATTTGTAATGTGAAAAACAAGGAAAGTTTTGATCTGTGTTGGTGAACTTTTCTATTATTGTAACAAATACTTGAGATAAATCAACTCAAAAAGAAGAAAGGTTCAGAGCCGGCAAGATGGTAAGTGGGTAAAGTGTTTTTTGTATAAACCTGACAACTTGAGTTCAATGCTTAGAATCCACGTAAAGGTGGAAGGAGAGAGCTCATTCAGTAATATTATCCTCTGAACTCAACACACATGTTGTGGCATGTGTTCCCCAATAATAGTGACAGATCAAAATTATTTTAATAGAAGAGTGGTTTATCTTGACTCATAGCTTAGGAGATTTAGTTTATAATGAAATGGTTTGGTTGCTTTGGGAACTGTGGTAAGGTAGCAAGCACATCATAGCAACCCAAAACATTGACATCCTATAGTCCCCTATTAAACACACACACACACACACACACACACACACACACACACACTGACCTAAAACCTTCCTTTAGTTTCTACATCCTAGAGGTTGAACCACTTCCCAACAGCACCAAACTTTAACCCATGTCTTTAACCCGTGGAATTCTGGGAGTTATTTTAGGTGCAAACTATCACAGGGCCCAACCATAAAGAATGGGCATATGAACTGCACCCCATGTGATGAAGTGTGTCCCTAAGAAAAAACATCCTATAGTATACTCAATGTTACTCTATCCACATCACATTTATAAAAAGATAAAGTTTAAAATAAATGATCAAGGGAATATCAAAGTATCATAGCCAGATGACAATATAAAGTGCAGCTTGGTACTAACTGACGTCCATGCCAAGCTAATGGTTATGCCTTAACATTAGTAAGGTAGACATGGAATAAAGAGCTCAAGGGTGTTATTGCATGTTAATGTTAAAATGAGTGTTGGGTGTTTCTCTTTTTGGACAGTTATCTTTTGGTACATTTATATTCTCTTTTGCATGAATAATATATTTCATAATATTTTCCACCAGAGGGGGGAAAATGTAACTAAATATGATGTGAAAGGTGTGATGGCTAAAGTGAGTTAATAGGATTGGAGTTTAGTAGGTTTTCAGACCATGCTGGAGGACACATCTGTTTAGAAGCCTGAGACCCATATGTCTGGGTCCATAGAGACCTGGGATCGTAGAGACATTGAGGGCCAGAAGAACTGACCTACGGTCTCAGGTTCAGAGCCACCTGGTGCCAGCTTGACTCTGGTAGGGACTCGGCACCCTCTGTACTATAGTACTCTGTACTATAGCTCATACAACCTATAAACATGAGATGTTTATAGGTTGTATGAGCTGCAGAAAAGAATGTTTTGCCTGTGAATGGGGTGATTCTCTTCCTACAGACTATAGTGAAAAGTGAACCATTGGTGGGAAGGCATAGCTTTTCTTATTTGAGCCTCTTGGTATAAAATAATCAGGAGATAATGAGTTTGTTGTATGCTTTAAATCTTTTTATTATATTATTATTGTTATTGTTGTTATTATTATTATTATAATTATTATTGTGTGAATGTTGTGTGGAGCATTCATGTACACTCTATTGTGTCTGTGAGGGTCAAAGGACAACTTTATGGAGTCAGTTCTTTCTACCAGTCATCTAATGGGTTGTCAAGCTTCTGTGGTAAGTGCCATTTCCCACTGACCCATCTTGCCAGTAGTATGTTCAAAACCTTGAATTGAATCAATTACTACTTCTAATATTTATAAAATATAATGCAATAACATTAGGATATTGGTGTTATCAATATGGGATTTCATCTTTTAAACCCTGGGTGTGAGAAAACTGTGTAATCCTGTCACTGGGTTGACTAACTCATTCGTCTCTGTCACTGTATGTACAGCTTCTTTTTGCCTAAATCTTTCCTCTTGCTGTGATAGGCTATGATCTAAAGTCTAGACAAGCTTTCAAAATTAAATCAATGTTACTGATTTCTAACACTGTCAGTAAGATTATCAATAATCTAGCATTATCACTAAGATAATGTTACTGACATCTAGAGATAATTTTATAAACAGGTTTGAAATGAATGCCTAGCATCCCAGTCTGGCTCTGTTGGTTCTTGCATGAATATGGCCAAATCATTTCCCATCTCTGAATGTCAGTCTCTTCACTACACAGTATGTACATGGGCCTAATTTTCAATAAGAATTTTTAATTGAGCATTATGATTATACATACATTTCTTAAAGTATGACCTGTTTATCCTGTTATTAAACTCCACAAATTATATCTAATCCACTTAAAATAATTGACCACATTTTCCACTTGTTCTTGTTCTTGAATCTCACTCAAATGGGATTCTTACTATTGTTAGTCATGAAGACCTTGTGGTAAACTTGTGAAATTGAGTTGACTGCTTCGATGCAGCTCAGGGTAGTTGGCTGCTAGTGAGAGGGTGGACCAGCTTGTCTGTGCCCTTTGCCAGATTATGTGGTCATCTCCAGTGGTGTTAGCATATTTGTTTAGTGCATTTAAGGGCCTTACACTTAATAAGCAGCCTTTTCCTTGAGGTCCATTAAATTCTTTACCTTCTAATTTTCCTTCTTGAAATAATGAAGTCTTAAAGAATGTAGTTATTGACCATGGAGTGGGCAATGGGTTGGCCAATAAGGATGTAGGAAAAGGCTTAGAAACATTGCAGTGACCAAGGAAAGATATCAAAATGTCCTTGGCTTTGTCATTTTTAACTTTCTATTCTGCAATGATTAATTCTTTTTGTGATGGAGAAAATACCTTATGAACTCATGTTTAAGAAGCAAGATGCCCTTCTCTCTCCAGGGTTGCAACATCGAGTCACAGGTAAGTTTTTCCTTTTTGAGCTTGTGGGAAACTTGAACAATATTCTGATCTCAATGCCCTGTCCATCTTTTATTAAATCAACTACCATATCCTACTACATACTCCATATATGACATTTTTCCAAATAGGATAAACCAGGAGGAATCACCTCTGCCCAGAAGTAGTACAAGGAGGAACATTATAACAGCGGGAAACAGTGTTATTATTTGTCTTGTCCTGTGCACCATGTCACATCCACATAACAAAAATATTGTTTTCCCTCATTATACAGTTGGAGAAAATACAATTCACAGATCAGTGTTTTTCCAATGTCAATGCTTTTAAGCATAATTATATGAGATGGTTCATTGTATTTTATTTTTCACATTGATTATTTACCTCTATAACACTTAACTTGGTCACTTAAAAAAAAAAACAACAAAAAACCCCTTTTCCTCAATAGTTTTGTTATGAGGAGGAAGTCAATATACAATGGTCTGAATGCTTGTGACCCTCAAAATTGACACACTGAAATTTTAACACCATGATGATGAGGAGGAGGAAGAAGAGGAGGAAGAAGAGGAAGAGGAAGAGGAAGAGGAGGAGGTAGAGGAGGAGGAGGAGGAGGAGAGATGGATACCCGAGAAGTGATTAGACCTTGAAGATATTAATTCTTACATCTAGTTTCACATACTAATAGATGAGACCCACATAGAAGTAGCCTGTCCCTTTTATGATGTGAGGACACAAGAAGCCATAAAGTGGCCTCATTAGATACCAAATCTGCCTTGATTTTGGACTTCCCAGCAGCAAAACTTATGTGATATAACCCCATGTTATTTATAGACCACCCAATCTAAGATATTTTGTCTTATCAACTTGAACGGACATGGGCAAATATAAAACATAAAGGTACTCATCAAATACTGCTTATCTTTGAGTCAAAGGCTGAAAACACCAGAAAGCTTTCAGTGACTAGATCTCAGGGAAGGATCTGAACTTGAAGTCTTTCTTTAGATTTAATTACCATACCTAAATGCCTGGCATACAGATTAAGCAACGTGAAGTTTAGTTTGGTTCAGGATTTCAGAGGTTTAGCAGGGAGGGTAAGGTAAAGCAGAGCAACGCATGGCCTGAAGGAAAAACCGGAGGGAGGGAGAGAATGATCATTCTAACTTTGTTATATTTAACAAAAGACAGACAGACAGATAGATAGATAGATAGATAGATAGATAGATAGATAGATAGATAGATAGATGATAGATAGATAGATAGATAGATAGAAAGACAGATATGTCAGTCAATCTAACTTTTGTATGTTTACCATGAGAGAGAGAGAGAGAGAGAGAGAGAGAGAGAGAGAGAGCCCTTGAACTCCAGGTTACGGGAGGTGGGCTTCTCCCTTGAGAATGCCTCACAGGTGTGCTCAGGATACACATTACTCATCTTCCTGTGCATTTCATTCCAACCAGCTCATAATCAAGACGAGCCATTACTGTCAGCATTCCGGATCGTACAAGAGTGTGGAGAATGGTTAATGAAGGAAAGAAAACTCTCAATGCCAGAACAACATATGTGCTTCTAAACTAGAGCAAGAGGAAATGATTTGTGTAGCAGTCAAAGGAGGGATCAGTGGAAGATGATGAAACAGACTGTAAAACAAAACAAACTGGACCATCTCCACCGGGATAAAGACACAATCAAGTGCTTTCTTTCATCTGCCTGCTTTTCAGCCAGAGTGCAAGAGCAGCTGAGCGTACAGAGAGTTCCTCAGAAGTGGAGCTGGCTTCATCAACAAGCCTTCTTCCCTGGTCAGTGTACAGGGCCCAGCTAAGAAGTGCTTCATGTTATCATTGCCTCAAAGTTGTCAATACCTTTCTAAAAAAACAGGATGCAAATTTTGCTTTTGTATTTATTCTAGGCACTATTCCTTGAGACCTTTGCACCTTACCTTCACTGAAGGGCTCTCATTCCAATGAACACAATCCCAGCAGACTTTGGAATGCTGTGTTAGCAGATATCTCCTTTTCTTTTATATTCAGTTAGCACCAAAATTATACATAATATCTGCTGCATATGAATCTCTCGTATTCAGGATGAAAGCAATATAGTAAAAAAGGACCTTGCTATTTTTCTTAAGTAGGAAAAAATAACAGCACCATAGCCAAAATCCATATGTTGAACACAATAATACTTTGGAGTGATTTCCGTAGGGGGAGTTTCGGATTTCTGCTCATGTGTAACTTTGATTAGGATCTGGGACTCCATGTTTTCTGAAAACACCCAGGTCTTTTTAATGTGGAAATGAGGCTGAGAAGCACTGAATTGTGAAGCTGCTCAAGGAAGTGGATACTCCTGGCAAGTGTTACATAGTGTGTCTTCAGAAATCCTCTAAATAGGTCTATGTGATTAACTCTGTATTTCTTTGGTAGCTAGGGCTTTGCATATAGTCAGTGCTCTATCAAATTTTGTTGACAGATGAGAGATAAAATATGATGTTAATTTCTTCCTTAAAGGACATTGAACATACAATCTGCCCCAAAAGCTTTTGGCTCTTTCAAAAAGGCTTGTCACACATGGAACAATTATAAAATAGATTTTTAAAAAAATCCTGTTTATAATAGCACAAAATAGATTTAACGAAACTTCTTTTTTTTTATTTTTTTTATTCGATATAATTTATTTACATTTCAAATGATTTCCCCTTTTCTAGCCCCCCCCACTCCCCGAAAGTCCCGTAAGCCCCCTTCTCTTCCCCTGTCCTCCCATCCACCCCTTCCCACTTCCCCGTTCTGGTTTTGCTGAATACTGTTTCACTGAGTCTTTCCAGAACCAGGGGCCACTCCTCCTTTCTTCTTGTACCTCATTTGATGTGTGGATTATGTTTTGGGTATTCCAGTTTTCTAGGTTAATATCCACTTATTAGTGAGTGTTAACGAAACTTCTAAACAACTATACTAGAAATGCTAGTTTTAAAAGGTTTGTTTTATTTTCATTTAGTGAATGCGCATGTCTTTGTGAAGGTACATATAAAATCCAGGAGGCTGCTGAATGCCCAGGAGTTGGAGTTACAGGTACCTATGAACCACTAGACATGGATGCTGGAAATGGAATTTGTGTCCTCTTAAAGAGCAAGATGTTCTCTTAACCACTGATCCATCTCTCCAATCCTTGAAAAACTGTATTCCTGGGAAATATCTGTACCTTCTGAAAAGTCAAAATAAATAAATCCACACAGTATTCATATATTTAAAGACTTCATGATGACAACAGTCAACTCTCTCCAAATTGGCCTTCAATCTACTTCCAGTATAAATCCATATAGGCATTTGCACAGATTCACAAGGTGATTCTAAATGCAACTAGTGTGGTCAAAGCACTTCTAAGAAAATACGAGGAAGAACAAAAGGTTGAAAGAGCTACATTTCCTAATATCAAGATGTATTAGGGTGCACCCAGAGGCTGGCTGGGAAGAAGCAGCATGCTCTGGTGAGTCCGACCCTGCAGAGCTGAGGATTCAGTTCTGAGGCCCCTGGCGGGAGCCTTCCAGTCTTCACTTCAGAATCAGGAACAGCCTGGGCCTCCACACCCCATCTCCGGGAAGTGCAAGAGGCCAGCTGTGCACCCTGAGGCCGACTGGGAAGAAGCAGTGTGCTCTGGTGAGTCCATCCCTGCAGAGGATCCAATCCTGAGGCCTCTGGCTGGAGCCTTCTGGTCTCTGTTTCAGGATCAGGAACAGCCTGGGTCACAGCACCATGTCTCCAGGTAGTGCAGGAGGCCTGCTGTGTACCCAGAGGCCAGCTGAGAAGAGGCAGCTTGCACAGGTGAGTCCAGCATTGACAACAAGACCAACTAACACCAGTGAGAACTAGATGGCAAAAGGCAAACATAGTAACATTACTAACAAAAATCAAGGCAATATGGCAACATCTGAACCCAATTCTCCATTAACAGCATGTCCTGGATACCCCAACACACCAGAAAAACAAGATTTGGATTTTAAATCACTGGTCAGGATCACATGAAGGACATAAATAAATCTGTTAAAGAAATTCAGGAGAAAATGGATCAAAAGTTAGAAGCCCTTACAAGGGAAACACAAAAATCATTGAAAAAAATCAGGAGAATACAGAAGCCAATAAGGAGGAAACACAAAAATCACTTAAAGAAATACAGGAGAACTTTGGTCAACAGGCTGAGGTCATGAAAGAGGAAACACAAAAATCTCTTAAAGAATTACAGGAAAACACAAACAATCAAGTGAAGGAGCTAAGCAAAACCATCCAGGATCTAAAATCAGAAGTAGAAACAACTAAGAAATCTCAAAGGGAGACAACGTTGGAGATAGAAAACATTGGGAAGAAATCAGAGTAGATGCAAATATCAACAATAGAATACAAGAGATAGAAGAAAGAATCTCATATGCTGAAGATACCATAGAAACCATGGACTCAACAGTGAAACAAAATACAAAATGCAAAGAGCTTGTAACCCCCAAACATCCAGGAAATCCAGGACACAACGAGAAAGCCAAACCTAAGGATTATAGGCAGAGATGAGAGTGAAGATTTACAACTTAAAGGGCCAGCAAATATCTTCAATAAAATTATGGAAGAAAACTTCCCTAACCTAAAGAAAGAAATGCCCATGAATATCCAAGAAGCCTACAGAACTCCAAACAGACTGGACCAGAACAGAAATACCTCCCGTCATATAATAATCAAAACACCAAATGTACTAAACAAAGAAAGAATATTAAAGGCAGTAAGAAAAAAAGGCCAACTAACATATAAAGGAAGACCTATCAGAATCACACCAGACTTCTCACCAGAGACTATGAAAGCTAGAAGATCCTGGGCAGATCTCTTGCAGACTCTAAGAGAACACAAATGCCAGCCAAAAGTACTATACCCAGCAAAACTCTCAATCACCATAGATGGAGAAACTAAGATATTCCATGACAAAACCAACTTTACCCAATATCTATCCACAAACCTGGCCGTACAAAGGATAATAGGAGGAAAACACGAATACAAGGAGGGAAACCTCACACTGGAAAAAGCAAGATAGTAATCTTCTTTCATCAAACACAAAAGAAGATAACCAATCAAATTTAAAAAATAACATAATAAATGACAGGAAGTAATAATCACTATTCCTTAATATCTCTTAACATCAATGGACTCAATTTTCCAATAAAAAGACATAGGCTAACAGACTGGATACGTAAACAGGACCCTACATTTTGCTACATACAGGAAACACACCTCAGTGTAAAAGCAAACACTACCTTAGAGTAAAAGGCTGGAAGACAATTTTACAAACAAATGGTCTCAGGAAACAAGATGGAGTAGCCATTGTAATATCAGATAAAATTGACTTTCAACCCAAA
Source organism: Apodemus sylvaticus (assembly GCF_947179515.1). NCBI lineage: Eukaryota > Metazoa > Chordata > Mammalia > Rodentia > Muridae > Apodemus > Apodemus sylvaticus. The sequence goes on along the minus strand of NC_067474.1, from coordinate 100,429,537 downwards.
GTCATCAAAAGAGACTCTGAGGGACACTTCTTGATAGTCAAAGAAAAAAATACACCATGAAGAACTCTCAGTCCTGAACATCTATGCTCCAAATGCAAGGGCACCCTCATTCATAAAAGAAACTTTACTAAAGCTCAAAGCATACATTGCACCTAACACAATAATTGTGGGTGACAACACTGCACTTTCCTCAATGGACCGATCAGGAAAACAGAAACTGAACAGGGACACAGTGAAACTAATTGAAGCTTTGGACCAATTAGATTTAACATATATATAGGAAAACATATATATAGGATATAACATTTTATCATAAAGCAAAAGAATATACTTTTTCTCAGCACCTCATGGTACCTTCTCCAAAATCAATCATATGATTGGTCACAAGACAGACCTCAACAAATATAAAAAGATCCCGAAATAATCCCATGCCTCCTATCAGATCACTATGGAGTAATAGTGGTCTTCAATAGCAACAAAAACAACAGAAAGCCCACATACATGTGGAAACTGAAAAATATTCTACTCAATGATACCTTGGTCAAGGAAGAAATAAAGAAAGAAATCAAAGACTTTTTAGAATTTAATGAAAATGAAGATACAACATACCCAAATCTATGGGACACAATGAAAGCAGTGTTAAGAGGAAAACTCATAGCCCTGAGTTCCTCCAAAAAGAAAATGGAGAGGGCATACACTACTAGCAGCTTAATGGCACACCTGAAATCCCTGGAACAAAAAGAAGCTATTTCACCAAGGAGAAGAAGAAGGCAGGAAATCATCAAACTCAGGGCTGAAATCAATCAAGCAGAAGCAAAGAGAACCATACAAAGAATCAACAAAACCAGGAGCTGGTTCTTTGAGAAAATCAACAAGATAGATAAATCCTGAGTCAGACTAACCAAAGGGCACAGAGACAGTATCCAGATTAACAAAATTCAAAATGAAAAGGGAGATATAACAACAAAAACTGAGGAAATTAAAAAAAAATCATTAGATCCTACCACAAAAGCCTATACTCAACACAACTGGAGAATCTGGAGGAAATGGACAGTTTCCTAGACAGATATCAAACACCCAAATTAAACAGGATCAAATAGATCATCTAAACTGTCCCGTAACCCCTAAAGAAATAAAAGGGGCCATAGAAAGTCTCCCAACCAAAAACTGACGGGACCAGATGGCTTCAGTGCAGAATTCTAGCAGACCTTCAAAGAAGACCTAACACCAATACTCTTCAAACTATTCCACAAAATAGAAACAGAAGGAACACTACCCAACTTGTTCTATGAAGCCACAATTACGCTGATACCAAAACCACACAAAGATCCAACAAAGAAAGAGAACTTCAGGCCCATTTCCCTTATGAATATCGATGCAAAAATACTTAATAAAATTCTTGCCAACAGAATCCAAGAACACATCAAAACAATCATCCACCATGATCAAGTAGGCTTCACCACATGGATGAAGGGATGGTTCAATATAAGGAAATCCATCAATGATATCCACTACATAAACAAACTCAAAGAAAAAAAATATGATCATCTCATTAGATGCTGAAAAAGCATTTGACAAAATTCAGCATCCTTTCATGTTAAAAGTCTTGGAAAAACAGGAATTCAAGGCCCATACCTAAACATAGTTAAAGCAATATACAGCAAACCGGTAGCCAACATCAAACTAAACGAGAGAAACTTGAAGCAATCCCACTAAAATCCGGGACTAGACAAGGCTGTCCTCTCTCTCCATATCTTTTCAATATAGTACTTGAAGTTCTAGCTAGAGCAATTAGACAACATAAGGAGGTCAAGGGGATACAAATTGGAAAGGAAGAAGTCAAATTATCACTATTTGCAGATGACATGATAATCTACTTAAGTGACCTGAAAACCTCGACCAGAGAACTCCTACAGCTGATAAACAACTTCAGCAAAGTGGCTGGGTATAAAATCCACTCAAGCAAATCAGTTGCCTTCCTATACTCAAAGGATAAGCAGGCTGAGAAAGAAGTTAGGGAAATGACACCCTTCACAATAGCCACAAACAATAAAAAGTATCTTGGTGTGACTCTAACCAAACAAGTGAAAGATCTATATGACAAGAACTTCAGGTCTCTGAAGAAGGAAATCGAAGAAGACCTCAGAAAACGGAAAAATCTGCCATGCTCATGGATTGGCAGGATTAATATAGTTAAAATGGCCATTTTTCCAAAAGCACTCTACAGATTCAACACAATACCCATCAAAATCCCAACTCAGTTCTTCACAGAGTTAGAAAAAGCAATTCTCAAATTCATCTGGAATAACAAAAAACCAAGGATAATGAAAACTATTCTTAACAGTAAAAGAACTTCAGGGGAATTCAGTACCCCAGACCTCAAGCAATACTACAGAGCAATAGTGTTAAAAACTGCATGGTATTTGCACAATGACAGGCAAGTGTACCAATGGAATAGAATTGAAGACCCAGAAATGAATCCATACACCTATGGTCACTTGATCTTTGACAAAGGAGCTGAAAACATCCAGAGGAAAAGAGAACCTTTTCAACAAATGGTGCTGGTTCAACTGGAGGTCAGCATGCAAACGAATGCAAATTGATCCATTCTTATCTCCTTGTACTAAACTCAACTCCAAGTGGATCAAGGACCTCCATGTAAAGCCAGACACACTGAAACTAATAGAAAAGAAACTAGGGAAAACTCTTGAGGACATGGGCACAGGGAAAAAGTTCCTGAACAGAACTCCAATAGCTTATGCTCTAAGATCAAGAATTGACAAATGGGACCTCACAAAATTACAAAGTTTCTGTAAGGCAAAGGACACTGTCAAAAGGACAAAATGGCAACCAACAATTTGGAAAAAAATCTTCACCAACCCTACATCTGATAGAGGGCTAATATCCAATATATACAAAGAACTCAAGAAGTTAGACCTCAGGGAACCAAATAACCCTATTAAAAATGGGGGTACAGATCTAAACAAAGAATTTTCACCTGAAGAAATTCAGATGGCTGAGAAGCACCTTAAGAAATGCTCAACATCATTTGTCATTAGGGAAATGCAGATCAAAACAACCCTGAGATTTCACCTCACACCAGTCAGAATGGCTAAGATTAAAAATTCAGGAGGCAGCAGGTGTTGGCGAGGATGTAGACAAAGAGGAACACTCCTCCACTGCTGGTAGGGTTGTAAGATGGTACAACCACTTTGGATATCAGTCTGGCGGTTCCTCAGAAAACTGGACATGACACTTCCAGAGGACCCTGCTATACCTCTCCTGGGCATATACCCAAAGGATTCCCCGGCATGCAGTAAAGACACATTGTCCATTATGTTCATAGCAGCCTTATTTATAATAGCCAGAAGCTGGAAGGAACCCAGATGTCCCTCAATGGAGGAATGAATACAGAAAATGTGGTATATTTACACAATGGAATACTACTCAGCAATTAAAAACAATGAATTTATGAAATTTTTAGGCAAATGGTTGGATCTGGAAAATATCATCCTAAGTGAGGTAACTCAATCACAAAAGAATACACATGGAATGCAATCTCTGATAAGTGGATATTAATTAGCCCAGAAGCCCTGAATACCCAAGGCACAATTAACATAAGAAATGACTCCCATGAGGAAGTTAGGAGAGGGTCCTGATCCTGGAAAGGATTGATCTAGCATTGGAGGGGAGTACCATGACAGAGAAAAAGGAGGGAGGTTATTGGAAAATGGGTGGAGAGAAGAAGGTTTATGGTACATATGGGGAGGGGGGGAACTGGGAAAGGGGAAATCATTTGGAATGTAAACAAAGAATATAAAAAATAAAAATATATAAGAAAAAATATAAATAAAACACAAACTGAGCTAAGCCAAAAAGAAAAAAAATAACAGCAGTGAAGGGAATTTCAGTCATTATGCAAGTCTCTAAGGAAAACATTTTCATTAATAATGCATATTTATATTAATTGACCAAATAATTCCTTAAGCATTTTACAGTGCATGAAGCTCCTTCCATGAAAACAAAGACTAGGATAAGAGCAATTTTAGGGGCAACACCATAAACAGAAAGGGGCCACCATGGCTCATGTAATACACGAGATGCTAAATCACAGATTTTTTTAGAAATCATAACATTGAATTAATTTGAGTAGTGGCAGATAGCTTGACCTAAGTAGACTGAACCATATCTTTTACTTAGTTGTGTGTGTGTGCATATATGTGTGCACATGTGCACATGCCTCTAAAGTCATCAGACTTGGACAGAAATGCCCTATGCTCTTAGACACTTTTGTAGATCAAGTCATAACTTTCTGAGACCAAATGGAAAAAAGAGGCAATATTACTATGTATCAAGGTTTTACCATAGTTGCTCCCACAGTGGGACAGCTCATAGTTTTCAGTCAGTTGAACGAGAGCAGTTTATGACAAATACCGAAAAGTAAAACTGGGAATAATTCAACAATTTACTAAGAATGAGACATCTATGGTATACTCATTCTGGTGGTTATGCTATAAAGGCTAGAAATAACAGTGTGCTACTTTCTTTTTTTTTCAGTTCATTAAAGTTTGGCTATACTTCACATAAAAAAAAAGATGTATTAGAAGACTTGGCTGGTTATAATAGTACAATGATATTATATATATATAGGTCATAGTATATTATATAGGTTGGCTGAATACAGCGAGAGAAGAGGATGGGGCTTGCAAAGAGGGCCATGCTTGTACAAATGATTCGGTGGGAGCGATACCTTCCACCAATGGCTTTAGATCCATTGTGTATCTGATATGGTTACCTTCCAGGCTTCAAATTACCAAAAAAAAAAAAAAAAAAAAAAAAAAAAAAAAAGAATGACTTGAAATGGTCTGAAAATTATCATAGACCTAGCCATGAAAACTAAAACCATTTTTAGAAGCTTCACAATATTGAGTTAGAGAAAAGATTTAAAAAAAAATGTAAGTTAACCCCTGTCTTCACCTTAACCCATCTCCCCAAAAGTAACAGCCTAAATAGGAAGCCATGGAAGAGAACTCTTAAAATGTGTGATAAAGACACTGAAGTTAGTTCTCCACAGTAGATGGCTTCTGGTGTGGGAGGGGAAAGGCTTGGTTCCCACTGAGAGCTTGACAATGCTCCAGCAAGTATACAGAGAACACAAATTGGGCTTGTTTGTTTTTTTAAATTTATTTTTAGTCTGTTTTTATTTTCTAAAGGGCTTCAAAAGGGTGGAGGGAGGACACGGAAGGCCTGGAGAATGAGTGTGATTGTGGTACATGATGCCAAATTCCCAAAGAATCGATAAAAATATTATGCTGGACAAAAGAAAAAAGGGAAGTTAAGAAAACACTAACCATGACAGAAAACCATGAGGAATTAACTTAATAAAATATTTCCTCAATGGTCCTTCAAAAGAAAAAAAGAAGCTAAGCCAAAGACTGTGAAAAAATATTTATGTATGAAGAATGGTCAGAGGGTTGCTATGCTGTTCCTCTTTGTGCAGATTTGAATGAGAATCTTTTATAGGTTCTGATGATGGAAATTTGGCCCCTAGTAGATGGTGTTGCTTAGGGGATGTTATGGAACTTTTGGGAAGTGGCCGTTCATTGTAAAAAGTTCATCACAGGGGGTGGGCTATGAAAGTTACATGTCCAGCTTCTGCTTCCACTCCGTCCTCTCTGCTTCTTACGCATGGATGGAGATCTCTTAGTCTCTCGCTCTATAACTCTGCGGACATTCTGCCCCTGCATTGTGAACTTTCCTCTTGGAATTATAAGTCAAAATATACTTTTTCTTCTCTAAGCTGCTTTGGTCATAACCTTTTACATCACAGCCACAGAAGAGTGACTGCAAACCAGTAAGCAACGCCCCTCCACAACTTCTGCATTAGGTCCTGTCTCCAGGATCCTCCCGTTTGAGTTCCTGTACTGAATTTCTCAACAATGCTATGGAATCATAAGCCAAATAAACCCCTTTGTCCCCAAGTCTCTTTGGTCATTGTGTCTCATCAGTAATAGTAAGCACAGCTATGGCAGTATCTTTTATGTACACGTGTATGTTTTAAGCCACTGAGTTGGCGGTGATTGTCACAATAGTGATTTAAAACTGGCACACATCCTTAGGATTTACCAAGTAAACAATCACCATATTGTCTCTGCATGACATTTTGATTCCTTGCCTTGTAGACTTCTCAACATGGAGACTTCTTCAAAGCCACTAAGTAGCTTCTCTGTGAATCTACCAGTAAGATTTACTCTTATATAAATTCATCACTGGAGTGACAACCTTTCATCTTTGCCACATTTCATTGGTTAGAAGCGAGTTATGATTTTAACCTGTGGTCAGTGGGAGATTACACACGAATAGCAAGAGGTGAGATTCCCTATATATGTCTATCACAACGTATCTGTTCAGACATTTGCTTGTCTTTGAACATCTCTATCAGGCTGTGGTTAGAATTATACAGATTTGTGAATGTGCTTTACATCTTCTTTCTTTTTTTTCTTTTTTTAAAATTAGATATATTCTTTATTTACATTTCAAATGATTTCCCCTTTCCTGGTCCCCCTCCCCGAAAGTTCCATAACCCATCTCCCTTCCTCTGTTCCCCAGTCAACCCCCTCCTGTTTCCCTGACCCAGCATTTCCCTACACTGCTGCATCAAGCCTTTGCAGGACCAGGAGCCTCTCCTCCCTTTGATGTCCAGCAAGGCCATCCTCTGCTGCCTATGCATCTGGAGCCATGGGTAACAGTATGTGTACTCTCTGGTTGATGTTTTTATCCCTGGGAGCTCTGGGAGTACTGGGTGGCTCATATCGTTGTTCCTCCTATGGTGCTGCAAACCCCTTCAGCTCCTTGGATCCTTTCTCTAGATTCCCCATTGGGGACCCTGTGCTTAGTTCAATGGCTGGCTGAGAGTGTCTCCCTCTGTATTTGTCATGCACTAGCAGAGCCTCCCAGGTGACAGCTATATCCGGCTCCAGTCAGCTAGTACTTGGGGGCATCGATAATAGTCTCTGGGTTTTGTAACTGTATATGGGATGGATCCTGAGCTATTGGTAAGAACACTTACTCATAAGACTATAAGCTAAAATTAAAATAAAACAATGCACTTGGAACAGTCAATAGTTTTTTAGACATAAGGAATGAGACTAAAGTGGCTACAAAAAGAAAAAGGATCATTGCTAAAATCCTAAGACCTCTGGAAGCTTTAGTCATATTTATCTTTTGTTGTTCTTCAACATATACCTGCTTGCTGACAGAATTTCATCAGAGTTAAATCAGCTCAAAACGTTTGTAATGAGTTTACACTTCTGTGCAATGTCTGATCTGGATTAGTAAATTAGCAGCTAGATACTGCAAGGTATTGACTCATCCAGGCAATCAGGTCTTACTGAATAATGTTCAAGGTTTTGTTTTGTTTTTTGTTTTGTTTTGTTTTGTTTTAGAAAAGGTTTCTTCTTTTAATGCTCACCAGCTACATACTGGGGTAGGCAGTCTACGTACAAGCCACCAAACACTAAAACCCTTAGGTCAGAAGAGTGACTCAATTCCAGCTCAGGCAGAGGGCACTGAACATTCCTTTTGTTAAGTGTTTAATAATTTAATGTAAAGACTGCTCACAGTTAAGGAGAGGTATATGTCCAGGAGCTCTGAAGTCAATCAGAAACTGTTTAAATTGTGACATTACCTGTTACGAACTCCATTTCTTCACTCCTGAAGTACAATGGTGTTACGGATTTCACAGTGAGATTCTGGGAAGGTTAAATAAGGTGTTTGTGCATAATAGCATAGGTTTTGACACAGAAGGGTTTCATAAATGCTAGGGCAGTTGGTTTCACTTCTGTTGCAAAGAGAAAAGTTTGGACTTTGCAGTGAAGCAGACCTGGCACCAGGTAGTTAACTTATTTAAGCCTTAGTGTGTTGAGTTCTAAAGTGAAGATCATGGAAAAGTACATTCTAGCATGGGCACCTAGCACAGAAGCTGCTGCACAGTCATTGTCTCTGGAATCCTCCTCATCCTTCCTCAGTACTCTCTTAGAGACTATGAAGGTGGGAGTCGCTTCTTGCCTGAGGAATAAACAGGACAGTAAAGAATAGAGCTAGACTGTATAAGACACCCTTAACTATTAAAACAGCAAGGCCTTCTTTCACGTGAGGGACTACTGTGTAGCCTATCAGGGGTGCAGATTCCTTGCATGCTCTTACTCCATGCTTTCTATATGTACACATGCATGCTATGTATCACACTATGTATTTCCCAGATTTCCTGGGTCAAGAAAGAAAAGGAAGAGACAGTATACTACTACTTCAACATACTTCTTCAGGGTCTTCCCTTCTGCTAGTACTAAATTGTCCAGAATCTAGGTTTTTGCCCACATGTGCTGCAAGGGACAGTGTTGCTGTTTTTGCTACAGTGGAAGAGTTTTAGGTGGGGCCCTGAGTCATCGACAAAACACATTTCTAGCCTATTTCTAATAGGTAAAATGAGGACAAAGGAATAGATTTCCTTTTCAAATGATAGAGCAGTCTGTTTCCAGGGAAATCAGAGTAGAAAAAAGAAGACTGTTGAATTGTTCAAAATATAGAGGCTGATATGTCAATAAAGCCAATGTCGTGTTTGCTAATTAACAGGCTTAGCATGACTGCTGTCCTGCCTTTCATCTCTCTCTCCCACTATTGCTTGCTAAGGATGGCCCAAGTTACTTCTTACCTTCAACTCTCATTAAGCAGAGAGGAAAAACAGCTTTTGGTTTTGCTCTCTTGTTCCATGATCAATCAGCCAGCAGTTGTTGAACTTTCAGAATGTATGAGTTATTCTCATTCCATCGGTCTCCTCTGAGGCTTGATTTTGCACTGCACTCTGGGAATAGTAGTGCACGCTAGCAGTGATCTCGGTGTTCAGGGCGCTCTTATTTAGGATGGAGAGAGAACAGCTTTGTAAAGGTCACAGTGGACTGAGGTGTGTGCTGAGAAGGCTTGAAGCACACAGAGCCCATCGAAAGGGTGACGCAGGAAGGAAACAGACCACCATTTTGCTTTGATAGATGTGGCAAGTCCTGGCCATTCCCTCTGAAACAATAATCAGCACATGGAGGGAGTATTCACTTTGGAACTGTGCCTCATTAGATGCTTAAGGGTTTTAAGTTGCCAACATTAGAAGAGGGAAGTTCATGCAGGCTGAACCGTACAGCAGACGCTTTTGGATAAGTGAATCTAAAGAAGGCTTAATTAGACTTGGAGGAGGGAGAATGGCATTCCTGGGTGGCATTCTGGATGGGAGCAGTCACAACAAAGGCATGGTAAATGCTGGCTTCCTGAAGGGGAAAATGAAGGACATAGTATCACTAGATTTCCTCCGACTCTCTCTCTCTCTCTCTCTCTCTCTCTCTCTCTCTCTCTCTCTCTCTCTCTCTCTCTCTCTCATCTAGAGACAGGTTCATAATAAATGTGAGCAACGTTTACCCTGTCCCATATGATTCTTACCAAATGACAGGCACAGGAACGAACAATGGCAGAGTTGTGTAGAATGGCGCTAGGTTTCCATTCTGAGTTGGCGCCTCAGGATGTAATTTTCTCGGATAGAAAATCTTCTCGCTTGGGATTTTGATTTTAGCAGAAGTTACTTTCTCTCAATTAGATTCTAGTTTGATACAATCATTGCTTGAAAATTGTCTCAAATCGAAGCCATCTAATAGTAAATGTTCAAGTGAAGAAGATAGGCAGAACTTAACACACTGCAGACAGCCTATTCACCGAGTATGTGATTCGAAAATAGGAGAAAGTAGAAGCATCTGTGTGTCCTACCTTGGACAAAGAATGCCATTGAATCCACTAATGGGTTTTTATTGGTTTAGCACCAATCAAGTCAAAGCTACAAAGGAAGTACAGGTTATTGTGTCTTAGTAACCAGGTTAGGTATGCTCATCAGGTATATCTTCATCATGGTTTGTTTCAGAAATGCTGTTTGGAGGGTGCTATGGAATTGGGGCCATGTCTGATTACCAAATCATGGGTTTACAGCAACTCCATGAGCAAACCATTGAGAAGAGAGTGACTTTACAAGGTGATTTAAAACTCGGAAAGTGAGCAAACGGTAAATGCTCATTATGCATTTGGGTGAATTCATGGATTGGCACCAATAGACTAAGCCATCCTCTCGTCCAGGACAGGTGAGCTGCTCTGCTGACCACTGGTCCTCAGGTTAGCGTGGAGGTTCGTGAGCAGCGGTCTCACACATTCTGGAGACAGTAGCAGTTAAGAGCGCTGGACATGAGCTTTTGTTTCCAGTCTTGTTTTTAAACTTTGTTCTCTGAGGCAAGAAAGACTTTAGAACTAATTTCACTCCACTATTAAGATAATTGGTATCTTAGCACTTTTGTCATACCCTGGGTATTATGAGGTTTGTCTTATGGTGGGAAGGAATAGTTTCTTCCTGGCTGGGTATAGGCATGCGCATGGTTTTGTTTTCTCCTTGGTACAGCTTTGTCTCCCAGAGTTTCCTCATTTATGCACTGAGTTCCTCAGCAAGGTGAAGTTTCTATGTAGCTTTCTTTCTGATCAGCTCTCTCCTCTCCTGCTCTACCCTGAATCGTTCACCTACTTGAATCTGACTGAAGACTTCCCCAACACAAGGAAACAACTGGCTTCCCCCTGTGTTCTCTCTTCCTGGGATACAATCTGGATCTCTTTCCAGGCAAGCGGGACAACCATTGGCTCCTCTCATTTGTTTCTGTTCTCTTGGAGACCACTGTCTCAGGCTGTCTGCTAGCCAATGTCTGAATTTAGAGTTTTGTGTTCTTTCTGATTGCTGTGGTCGTTTGATGTGGAAAATAAATCTGGTCATGGTTACTCCATCTTGACTGAAAGAGGAAGTCAGTGCATAAAAATGTATGTAAAAGACCATTCATCAAAGCATTATTGTTTATGAGGAGTAATTGGAAATAGGCAAAAAGCAAGACAAAAGAAGAAAGAAAACGGAAACAGGAGAGTTGGGATAATATGTTGTGGCATCCATGTAATCTGATACTTAACAGACATTAAGAACCATGTTTTATTTCGTCTCTTGAGGCAATGTTAAAGTTTTTTAAGACAAGGTTTTAATATACCGGAAGCATGGTGGGGGTTGGGGAAGCTAACTAAGGAAAAGAAAGTTATACATACCAAGGCTAGAGTGGATGCCGGGTTCCTCAAGACACAAAGAGTCATATTTTAAGTGTTTTAACTTGTATATATATATATATATATATATATATATATATAATCCCTTATGTTTTCAAAGGATACTTGTTGGCATGAGGAGGTAGTTATATTTAATTAAAAGAATATAGTGAAAATAAATTAGATTTTTTTAATTTTAAAAATGTGCACATTGTTTATTCTGTTCCTGCCATACAGTCTTCTATTTGCAATCTACTAAACTTCTTTATGAAAAATATACATCATAACAAAAACCACACTTAATATGTAATTCACATGTACAATAAATATATAATTACTTAAATATGAAAATAAATTATATAAACAGGATCATTTATGTGATGAAATGTATGCATATGCATATTTTATTTTAGCATACAATAATATTGCCTTAGTTATCTTTTGGAAGATAACTAGGGAGGCGCAGCAGCAGGATCAGGAGCTGAGAGCTCACATCTCAATGACAGCATGAAGCAGAAGGACAAACTGAAAGTGGCGAGAGGTTTTAAAGTCTCAAAGCCTACCTCCAGTGCCATATTTCTTCCAGGAAAGGCCATACCTCCTAAACCTCCCTAGATACTGCTGCCAACTGCGAACCAAGTATTTACATACCTGAGCCTATAGGGGATATCTATATCTCATTCAAGCCACCATAAGTATATAATATACAGATACATATTTATAATAAATCAAACATATGGATATTTATATAAACATATGGTTATACATTTTAGTATTTGTGTATGAGAAAGAACATATAGTTGCCTTTAGTAGATATACATATACTTATTTCACAAGCATATTTGATGAAAATATCCAGAAAAAAAATACAATAAATGCTAATAGTTGCAAATTTCACAAGTCTTTGCAATTAATATATAATAATAATTTAGGAAAACATTAAGCAAACTCAAAAAGTGAAATTTCACTAGATAATGTGGAATACAAACTCCTGATGTTGAGGTATTTTCTGGACAGCATTATGTTTGCTGAACACGATTCCCATTGCAATAAATATAAATACATCCCCTTTATTTGCCAGACACTACTCTAAGTGCTTTTAAAGTTCAAAACAACCTCATTAATAATAGTAATTAGGTCTCCCTTGAGGACACTAGGGCACAAAGAGTCTGTCACTTTGTGTAGCAAGTAAGCACAAGGTTAGGAGCGACTATAGTGTTGGGCCAGAGTCTTGCCCTTTGTCACCAGGCCATGGCACACTGCTCTTAATAGCCATTTGTTAAATAGTCTGTCTTTTTTGATATATGTTTTCAACACTTCTGCCAAAATGTCCACAGATGTGTGGGCTGATTTCGGGGATCCCATCTTCTGCTCCATTGTCTTCTTTGTATATTTTTACCAAACATAGATGAGTGAAGTTAGATCCACATCTCTCACCCCGAATGAAAATCAGTTCAAGGTGAGTCAAAGATGTTAATGTAAAGCTTGAAACACCAAAACTCAGGGAATGTACCTTGAGATATAGTTTAGGTCAAAACTTTCTGAATGGGACTCTAATAGCCCAGAAAATATCCCTAAGAATAACAAGCGGGGTTACATAAAATTATAAATGCCCTACACTACAAAATAAACTTTTAATAGAGCAAACAGATAGCCCATAGAATGAAAGAAAATTATTGCCAGCTATATTTTAGACAGGGGCTAATATCCAGAATATGTGAAAACCTACAAAAATTAGATGCCCACACTTCATTCAGTTATTAAGATAAAAAAAATTGAGACAGTTCTTGAGAGAAAAAACATAAATGTCTAAGAAATATTTTCAAATATGTTTAGCATTCTTAGACAACAGCAAAGTGCAAATTAAAATGGTAATGGATTCCATCTCAGCCTGGTCAGAATAGCTATGATCAAGAAAGCAAATGGAAACAAATGCTGACATGAATGTGGGAGAAAGGAACCCTCTTCATTGCTGGCAGGAGTACAACTTACTAGAGCAATTATGGAAGGCACTATGAAGAACTATCATATGGCCCAGCTATACTACTCCTGGACATATTTCCAAAAGATTTTATACCCTACCTCTGGGACACTTGTGCATCTATGTTTATTGTGGCATTATTCATAATAGTAAGGAAATGGGACCAGCCTCGGTGTCCATAAACAGAAGAAAGGATCATGATAAAGTGGTACATATATACAATGGAATTTTATTCAGCTGTCAAGTCTGGGACAGACAGTATTATAATAAGGGTGGCCACCCAGATTCAGATAGACAAAAGCTACATCTCTCTTGTATACAGACCCTAACCTTCATGTCTATGTGTGTGTGTTTAAGTGAGTGTGAGAGTTACAGGCTATGAAACTAGACAGATAGCAAAAGATGGGGAAAGAGAGACTGAAGAGGAGGGGAGGCAGAGACACATGTGGTATGAAGGAAAAAGGAGGCTACTGAGGGTAGGCGTGAAAAGAGGGGCAGAGGGATAAATGGAAGGAGTGGGGCAGGGGAATCAACAACACATAAGGCCATATGAGTTACCTGTGCCACCCATGTTTACTAACTGTGACCACACACTTCTTGACTCCTTATTCTAAACCTAGGGGTTGACAACCTGTATCCGTGCTCTTGTATTCTATTGACAAAATAGAAGAAAGACATAGTAAGGATAACGTGTTCAGAGTGGGGACCATTAAAACATTGCCAGGTTAGAAATGAGGTGTATCACCTTTAACCAGGAGCTCTCCCAGTGTCTGAGGGACTCCCACAGCAAATACAAGCATAGGACAAAAGGAGCGATGACTATCTACTCAGGCCATCTTGTGCATCCCATGCAGCCTATGGCTATTGACTACCTAATGATCATTGAGAACAGAATGCCTTATTACAGACTTAAACTATAAACCAAACATTTCTCACTAATATGAGGAATTTATTATTATTATTTTTTAAAAAAAGACTTTTTAAAAGGAGCTAATGTTGTGAGATCAGGAGGGTGAATAACCAAAGCTTCTTTCCCATAAATCTCTTTATTCTAGAAGAGGGCTTTTAGGGCTGTCTCTGTATATACTGCAAATCTCATTTCTCTCTGAAGAATGTGAAATGTTTTAAATGGATCAGCCAGTCCACAGAGCTCTGAAGCCTCCCTTGGAGTCGCCCTTGCCTTTTGCACCAGATAAGTGTCAAAAATTATCGAGGATTGTGTTCTTAAATTGACTAAATGTTCTTTCTATCATCCAGAGTGATCTTGTTTACAATTAGTTCTTCATTCCAAATTCCAAACTTCCAGTTTGCACAGATAGAAAAATCAATATGAATAGCTTAGTGCTGACAAGTGAAGCTCTAATTGCCAATGCTTCTATCCAATATGGCAGACTCTCAGACAGCTCCACTTTCCCCCTCTTTTTAGTAATGTTTGGCCTAAGTGGACCTAGTTGTTATTCATGACTGTGTCTGTGAGCAGTGTTTTTCTTCTGAAAGATCCTACTGATTTTAAAATGAAATCATTTTTAAAGATGAGAGCAAACAAATTTTGCATAAGATTCTGTAAGTTTTCCAAATAAGTATATTTCCATTTTAGATTTTTGCATTACCACTTCATACAAATAATAATAATAAAAGAGATGAAGAAGAATTCCCCAGTGGAGGCTGAGGACTAGATAATAGTCTCTTAATAAGCCATTAACATGCTGGTGCTAGATTTGATTATATCTGCCGATGTGTCAAGCCAATGCTTTTTAAAGTTTAATGTACACCCCAGTCATCTGGGAATCTTCTTAAGAGGCTGATTGTGATTTATCAGGGAGGGCCCTCACAGTCTGATGAGCTCTCAGCATCTGGCCCAGGAGAAATAAGGGTTAAAGAACTCTGGGTCAAGCAAGTTTTTGGCAGGCATGAATGCAGACTCAAATTTGGAATCTGAGGGGAAATTAGCAAAGGACTTCTTTACAAAGGCATGGCATCATTTCCGTAAGTAACTACTGGCAGAGCAGAGGCAGCATTAACCCTTCATCTCCTGGGGTAAGGCTAAAAATCTTGTTGCTCTACAGCACTATTGTCATTTAGTGGGCACTCTAGCCATCCTTGATCCTGTAAGGAGAAGTAGGGAGTGGGAACAAACATCCTGTCTCAGCCCCTCCCCTTCTCTCTGTCTAAACCCCTCCCCTTCTCTCTGTCTCCCCTGCTAGTGTCTCCCTTTTGCCAAATCAAACCAAAATCAGCAAGCAGAGAACACATTTCACTGATGCCAACTGCATAAGCTATATCCTCAAGGAAAGAAGAACTGCAATCATCACAGGAGACATCCACTGGGACACTGTACTTAAACTCACAGAATCTTTAAGCATTCCCACCAGAGTTCATCTTACAGTTATTCCTAAGAAGCATTCATTTCTAAAGATGACTGATGGGCAAAGTGCTTCTGATTAGACACCATAGCATTTGACGATATATACCAATAGTTTTTCTTTTTTATTAAACTTTCTAAAACCAGTTGGATGTGGTGGTTTACATCTGCAATGCTAGCTCTTGGGAGGTCAAACTAAGAGAAACACCATGAGCTTGAAGCTACCTGAGACAGCCTGGGCTGCAGAGTTAGAATCTCAAAAATAGTTAAATATTGTCCAAAGCCAAAGAATATACAGTGTGAACCTGAAATGGGCATGTAGTAGCTACTTAGAGCATGAGCTCCACTTGGGTCCACAGGGTAACTAAAGACTGAGTAAAAGCCTGGTGTCTCTGCTTTCAGTGTGTGTGTGTGTGTGTGTGTGTGTGTGTGTGTGTGTGTGTGTGTGTGTCTGTGTCCTATACTTCAGGTCACCTGCTTAGCTCTGTAGGTTGGCAAATTCACTACTCCTTGTGGAAAACATCTTATCTACTCAGAGTCTCAGAGATAAGTCATTGTCCTATTCCTGTAGTTACTTTGGATTCCAGTGACAAAAATTTATAGGACAAAGCCTGCTTCCCAGATGAAGGTAATTATGCAAATTCCCTATGAATGTGAGGTTGTGCCTACAGTAGAATTGGCCATATGGCAGAAACCAGTTTGGTTCCCTCATGTGATAATAATCATAAAAATATAAGGACTACTTTGCAGATCTAGCTTAATCAAGGATACTCAGAACCACACCTTGACTAATGAGTAGTGAGTTTCTATGATGACCACTCTCTACTTCACAAATAAACTGATCTAATGAGATCTGAGAGCTATGGATTTATCCAGGTTTATAGTACCAGGCAAGCATAACCTCCTATGGAGTGGCTCTTAAATCCAATCAGAAAGTGGTTGGTTACTTATATGATATTCATGCTACTATTCCAGCCATGGACATATCTTGTAACACTGGTCATTATTGTAGCTGACAGATTTCATCTGCACAAGATCAAGCCAGTAAATCTTCCAGCTTAGAAGCAGGAGGTGCTCACCAGCCCCCATTCTTAGCTGAGGAGCTATTGACTGAATTGATGGCTGCTGGGGGAAGGGGAAGCCAGTTTTCATTGAGGGTGCAGCCCCTGGATGGTTAGCATGCTCTAGTGGATGATCTCACACTCACAAGTATATAGGCAGTAAAAATTACATTTGTTGGGTAATGATGATGATGATGATGACGATGATGATGATGATGATAATGATAATAATAATAATAACAATAATAATAATATTAATAAATAATGACATGAAGTTTGGAAGAGAGTTGAGTGAGAGTGGACTGGGAGGAATTAGGAGGAGTAATATGTGTGTATATATACATATATGTGTGTGTGTGTTGCATTCATGAAATTCTCAAAGAATTAATAAAAATATTGTATTAAAAAGAATATATTTTTTTTCTGAACTCAAGTTGACATAAATTTAAGTCATCAGGTGTTGTACTGCAGTACACTAATCTATAAACTGGAGATAGTCAGATATGCATTCCTTTCCTTTTGGGAAACTCCTTGCCTTGCTTGTAAACTTGCCCCAGGGATCTATAAGTTAGGTCCCTCACGAGGTGCTAAGTTGGAAGGCATTTAGAAAACCAAGAAAGATCTAGCATTGCTCCAAGGGAGCAGTTGTCCACTTACTCATGCTTTCTGACTGAAAGGCTATTCTCACATCAGCAACCTCTGCTCCAAGGTAAACATTGTCAACTAACACAGAGCACAGAGCCAGCACCAGCCCCTCACCTATGATGCCTTCTCTCACATTAGTGTGCTGTCAATACAAGCAGAACAGGTCTGGAGAGGGTCACATTTGGATGTCATCCCAACCACTGGTAAATGATGATCAGGAACGCTTGCTTCTGTTCCTTGACTGATTTCCCCTTGGCTCCACCTGCTGCAGGGTGCCATTACAATCTTTCAAAAGTATTCACAAAAAATCAGATGAGAACTCATTGAGACAGTAAATGAGATTTGGATCAAAGCACTTGTCTCTGGCTAGGATGTACATTAAAAGTCACATTTCTGATTGAAAAAAAATGATGCATTATCTCACTTGCAAATGAAATTACCAACATCAGAGAGAGGTCGGAAGGAAAATAAGATCTCCTCAAAATTCCAGAAATGAAGCTAGAGTTTCAGGGAGAGCTAGCCTTGCCTAACCTGTAGAAAGCACCAAAGGGATTTGTGCTGTTGGAATGTTAGCTTCCCAGACAGTGTGTCCAGGAAGAGCTCATCGATGCACAAGTTCTCTTTTCTAAGAGGGATGACTGGTTGGGAGGAATGAAAAGGAAGCAAAACAGAAATTATCCTTGAAAACAGAGATGGATAAAAGGATAAAGAATTTTAAATAAACTCTCCGTGTGAATGGAGCAGTGCCAAAACAATGCAGGAGAGTACAGTAGTGTGTAAGAGAAATAGTCTACCTTGCACTTCAATGAAATTGCCCAAAAGAGAAGTTTAAAATGAGGGCAGAAAGGTGAGTGGAAGAAAGGGAAGCAGACTTCATCATGAAAGGTGACACGGCTACAGTGTACTCACACACATACACACATATATACATATACATATATGATATATGCATATGTATACATGTGTACACACACACACACGCATATATATATATATATATATATATATATATATATATATAGAGAGAGAGAGAGAGAGAGAGAGAGAGAGAGAGAGAGATGAGATGTGACACAGGGATAGAGACAGAACGTGGAAGTAGAACATCTTCCTAGCATGAGGAAAAGTAGATCTAGGCCCCAGTACACTGTGTGTGTGTGTGTGTGTGTGTGTGTGTGTGTGTGTGTGTGTGTGTGAATAATAGCACAGGCAGCAACCAGCACAGCACAATATATTTTCATGGCATCCTTGTTCCCAAACCGTTCTTCAGGAAAACATGATATTACCAGGAGGGGAAAGATTTGTGTGGCTTTTGTAGAAAATGACAGGAGAGGGAAGTCAGTATTAAAAGGTTGCCATATTATACCACAACATTTTTCTTATAAAAAAAAATGGACCAACCCCCAGAACCAATACCTAAAATGCACAGTTGAGTCTGGTCAGTATACTTTGGAAGCCAAAACAACTATAGTTCCAACTTCTTACAGTTTTGTGTAGGTCTGGAATTTGGTCAGTTCCTGGTATAAGCCTGAAAAGAATCTCAGGAAAGCCATAGAGGCCAGGCCTTTAACTCAAACTCACAGCAGTTTATCTTCAGTTCATTCTGCTGAACACCCCACCCCCATCTGTTTCAAGGAAGAGTTCTCTAATTTTATTACATCTAAAAGGCTTTATGGGATACACATGCATTATTAAGCTTGGTAAATGAACAGAAAAGTTAGTTCCAAAAAACAAAAATGTGTGAGCAGATTTTATCTCAGAAAGGGTAATGATCTCATTGCTTAAAGGAGATATAAGTAAAGACAAATGTCCTTTTCTAGGCAGATGGATTTTTGCAGTCATGTGACTTATAGTCACTGACTAGCAAAAGACAGGCAGGAAATATTATCCAGCCAGTTACCTTTTCCTATTCGCTATTTTAAAACTCTATAGCATTGTTAACTGTTCTCTCAAATACCTCCTGAGGAAGCCACACAATCTTCTGCAGAAAGACTGCTATACCATCATCATTGGATGGCTGACGTCTGGTGTCTTCTTTTCTCTGGTGCCTAACCCCAATTTGTTACTCTGTAGACCTTAAGTGACTCTCTAGACTCTCTAGAAGTCACCAACAGACAGGCTTATGACTGAGCTTGCTTATTCAAGGGACGTGTCAAGCATGTCAGCACCCCTGACGGTGATCTTCGACAGAACCTGATTTGTGGGAAATAGAGAAAGCCATGAATCCTGAGTAAATGTGTTTTGTTTAACCTTAGAAAGAACCAATCAAGGACCTCTGACTCAGACCCATGGGAAAATGGAAAATCACTAGGGTAGGCTCAGAAGTATGTTGAAGGAAGCCTTCCTTCTACTTGAGAATATTGATAGAGTGTGCAAAACATGTCCATCACGGTTTCTTCTTTACCCCAATGTTTATGGTCTAAAGACTGCCCCCCATGGAGATTAGCAAAACCTGTCTCCTTGATCCAGCTGAATGCATCAAATCTTGCGTCCCTGTTTTCTATATATAATAAATGCACTGACCCAGATTCTGTAGTTTCCTTATCAGATAGCCCAGTCCACCCAACCCCAGCTATTTCTGTCCTTATATCTCTGTATCTCTGTCCTTTTGTTCACTACCATGCTATCCTAGGCAGGTCTATCCCTAGAATCTTGCTGTATTTTATATATATATATAGTAAAAGTTGGTTTTCTTTTGTTTAGTTGGTAGTGTTTGGTGAGCAATGGAGACAGACTGATAGGATGTACATAATTCTGTAACATATCAGTATTTAGCTGGATCCTGTTTCTCCCACATCAGCAGCCTTGCCACTCACCTTATTCCAGATTCCTTTGAATTTTACATTTCCTTGGTTTGAGACTAGACATACAGCCTGCAGTCAATGACTATTTGAGAATGTATACAGTCAAATACATGGCCCTGAGTTGCTCAGCCATGTCTTGCTCATTTCCGGGACCTGATGATAGAGGATCTACCTCTGCTTTGACACTTGGGTACTTTCTCCAAACTTTATGCTTATACTCGAGTCATTTGTTAAAGATCAGCAAACCCTGGACTCATCCTTGTCATGAGTCTCCTTGGATGGTGTCAACATCGAGAACAACACCCTCCTAACTCTAAAGAGGAATCAGATAATTTGTTCATTCTGTGGGAGATTTGAGCCATACCTCTAATGTGTGGAGATAGTTTGTGGAGTTTACAGAGCTATAATAACTTAGACATTTGTTTAATCAAGAATCTCAAAGTGGCATTTGCTTCTTAGTATCTATGACATTGTTCTACACTTATATTCAACTACAATATTTATAAAGGAACAGAGGAAATATTATCAACATTGAAAAACAAATTTATTAGACAACCCACTGCTGGTGGTGAGCCCTTGTTAACTATAAATGCAATGAAGATTTAAGTACAGTAGAGACAAATCACTCAGAATCCATGTTAAGTTACTATGCATTGTGGAGCAATGCCAATGCTTTTCATGAACAGAATTATTCTCAATTATCAGATTATATTAATCATATTAAGAATAAGAACTGAGCAAGGAGGCAGGGGGTGAATTGTGCTGAAGGTTTAGCTAATTCCTTTAGAATGATTTTCTAGGTCAGCATTGTAGTTAGGTTACTAAGGACCCTATTTTCCCTAGAATTATATTGGGTTATGGTGATTGAAATCAAATTGTGGAGGTAAGAGACAATATTACTTTGGTAAAGTAGGTTTGAGCTGTATGAAGGCTCTCACGGAGCAAGGGCTGAATTGTGACTTAACATATGTGTTAACCTTCTTTATCAGTGGTTTTCAGTGTGGGGGTTGCACAGCCCTTTCATAGGGGTTACATATCCGATATTTACATTATGTTTCATAGCAATAGTAAAATAACAGTTGTAAAATAGCAGTGGGGGGGTTACCACAACATGAGAAACCTTATTAAAGGGTCAAAGCATTAGGAGGTTGAGAGCAATTGTTCTAGATGTATTTTAAAGGAAGATGTATCATTCCCACAGTGACAGGGAAGAAGGCTAAGGTTTTCACCTAAAATGAAGTTTTCTAAAAATCAAACAAAGAGAAATAAAATTTTAAAATGCAGCCCCAGGGAAGATAGTACTGAGGGAAAATATTTTAAAAGGAAAGAGAATCTAGCCTGAATCCAAAAAAGAAGCTGAGGAATCTGAAAAGATTGGATTATTTACAAGATAGTGTTCTCCTATTTAATTCAGAGGAAAAAACAGAGAAACACATCACCTCTGAGACACAGAAGTAGAAAGAACATGTAAATAAATGCTATAAGATAGAGCAGAGAGTGTGGTGAGGCGAGTAAAGTGTAAACTGAAGTCCATATACCACAGCTGAGAGAAACAACATTGGTGACAAAGACAACTGACATGGAACTTAGAAATGGCAGAAGGAGGCAGTGGGCAATTGGTGTTTCCTAAAGGACAGTATAGATAATACCCATGAAAAAGAATGATCTGTGGTTTCAGAGAGTCGATGGAAGGAGGCTCAACTATGCTTACACTTTGACAATACTTTTGTTATGCTTAGTATGTGTACACTAATGAGTGTTAACACTTTCTGTCTAACAATCATTGTCATGTTAAAATTTAATTTGAGAGACTGAAGAGATGGGCACACACTCACACACAGACACACAAAATCAAAAAAGAGAAATTAACCTTTAAACTGAGAACTTAGAGAAACTATTTATTTATGTGTTTAAATGGTTGGCTATAGAGAGCATACACTAGTAGGTGTGACCTTCTTGGAGGAAGTGTATCACTGTGGGGTCAGACGTTGAGAATCCCTGTGCTCAAGCAATGCACAATGTAGTACACAGACCCTTCCTGCTGCCTTCAGATCAAGATGTAGACCTCTCAGCTTCTTTTCCAGCGCCATGTCTACCTAGACTCTTCCATGGTTTCACCATGATGATGGTGGACTAAACCTCTGAAATTGTAAGCCAGCCTTATTAAATGTTTTCCTTTACAAGTGGTGCCTTGGTCATGGTGTCTCTTCACATCAATAAAAAGCTGAGATACCTGATCTACAGAGCAAGTTCCAAAACAACCAGGGCTACACAGAGAAACCCTGTCTTGAAAAAAAAAAGTCCATTACATAAACATAAAAGCAAGTGGTTATAAGAACTATAATTTAAAACAGAAAAATTGGAATTTTCTTATATTTTTTATTTTTTGTGACCTAGATCAGTAGAAGACAAGAATAAGCCTTTCCTGTCTCATTTATTTTGTTTTAAAATATCATAGCTTAAATATTTTAAAATTCATGTATCACACACATACTTGATAAAATACTTTAATAGCCTTCACAGATAATTATTAACATTATAAAAATACTATAAATAAAAATTGCAAGTTGGTGGGGTTTTTTACTTATTCACTTTATATCCTGTTCATGCCCAGTCACTTTCCCACAGTCCTTCCTCTATCTCTCCCTCCCTTTCTTTTCTGAGCCTGTGTAAGGATCCCCTGGGTATCCCCAGACCCTAGCACTTCAAGTATCTGCAAGGCTAGGTGCATCCTCTCCCACTGAGGCCAGACAAGGCAGCCCAGCTAAGAAAACATCCAGGGCCAGGCAACAGCTTTTGGGATAGCTCCTGCTCCAGTTGTTCAGGACCCACATGAAGACCAAGCTGTTCATCTGCCGTATATGTGTGGGGAGGCCTAGGTCTAGCTCATGTATGTTATTTGGTTGTTTGTTCAGTCTCTGAGGGCCCCAAGGATCCAGATTAGTTGACAGTTGGTCTTCCTATGGAGTTTTTAAGCCCTTTAGGATCTGAAATCTTTCTTCCTATTCTTTCAGAAGAATCCCCAAGCTCCATCTACTGTTTGGCTCTGGGTGTCTGCATCTATCTGAGTTACCTATTGGGTGGAGTCTCTCAGAGGACAGTCATGTCACCGAGACAGCTGCTGTCTTCAAGCATAATAGAGTATCATTAATAGTGTCAGGGATTTATACTTACAATGGGATGGGTCTCAAGGAGGGCCAGTTATTGGTTGGCCTTTCCCTCTGTCACTGCTCCATCCCCCATGCTGGCATTTCTTGTAGATAGAATAAATTTTGGGTTGAAATTTTTGTGGGTGGTTTGATATCTCTATCACTTCACTGAGGTTCCTGCCTGGCTACAGGAGGTAGCCTCTTTAAGCTGCATATCTCCAATATTGTGAGTCACAGCTAAGGTCACCCCCATTGATTCTTGCATGCCTCCCTTTTGCCAGATCTTTGTCTTGTCTTGGAGATGCCCTCCACTTCACCAACCCCATCAGCTCTAGATTTTCATTTATTCTCATAACCATCTGGCCATCTCTCCTGTCCTTCCCCACAACTGATCCTAAAGACCCCCCATTCTCCTTTATTCCATACCATCTCCCTCCCAGTTCCTTCTCTCCATCTGCAAGTTGATATTTTTTTATTCGATATATTTTTTATTTACATTTCAAATGATTTCCCCTTTCTTAGCCCCCCCTCTCCCAGAAAGTCCCGTAAGCCCCCTTCTCTCCCCCTGTCCCCCCACCCACCCCTTCCCACTTCCCCGTTCTGGTTTTGCTGAATACTGCTTCATTGAGTCTTTCCAGAACAAGGGGCCACTCTTCCTTTCTTCTTGTACCTCATTTGATGTGTAGATTATAAGTTGATATTTTTTAAAGATTAATTATAACATAGAAACTGCACTAGAAGGGATATTTGCTGGATGATGAAACGATAGGAGAGAAAGGTGGATGTGAGGGGTGGGGAAGAAAATGTCCATAGTTCATTATATACATTAGAGAATGTTCAAAGAAAAAATTTTCTCCCAGTTCATGAAGCTCTTCAAATACTGACATATCTTCCCATGTAACTTTTAAATATCTCTTTAATTAGTATCACCATGGCTAACATCAGAAAAGCCCAAGTTTCATGGTGGGATTAAAAGTTTTCCAAAATTCTCTTGGTCATTTGCAAAATTGAATTTTATCTTGTTTGCTTGTTTGGGGATGATTGTTGTTTCGTCTCAACGTTTACCCCAAAAGAAAACAAACAAACAAACAAACAAACAAACAAACAAGCAAAAATCTTGTTGTGGAAGCTGTGGTGTGTTGTGGTGTGTTGTAACCCTTTTGTCCAAATAGTTTTTCTTGCAAATGTTCAATGAGTGAATTATTGGTCTGGTCTAAAGCCTCTGGTTTCTGCTGCACTATCAATACTGGACTCTCCCTAGCATTCCTCTTGGATATCTTTTTGTTGCCCTGTGTCATGGAAATCTTGCAGCTTTGAATCTGCAGTACAGCCCATTCCATGCGCCAGCAGATCATAGATGAGATAAATGTTGGGATGGGCCAACTCAAAACCCTGGATCTGGTGCAGGGGGCCTCAGCTGGACTCCCTTGATCATTGCTAAGGTACTTTAATGTTAGAGTACCAGTGTCAATACCATAGGAGGAAATGACTCTCAGAATTATGAGTATAGTCTAATCTGATCTCAAGGACTCCTGGAGGTCTGCTGACCATACCCTAAGACAGTGCTCTATCAAAATCCTGAAGATAAACATATCTCGTAAAATAATTTTTAAAACTCTGCTTACCTCTGTAATACTGAGTGTGGAACTAAATTGAGCTATGGGCACTGAGACACAAAGTTTGTGGCCCAAGGAATTGTCCTGATCTTGGCAGACTTATTTCAGTGCTTAAGAAAAATACTTTATGGGAAATGAAAAAATATTTATATACAATATAAAAGAAACAGACACATTAAAGCTGACAAGAAAGAAAGAAGTATGCATATGTTTAGAATATCAAAAATTAAAATGTCATCAAATTTGAGACGTCATCAAGCAAACCAAAACCAATGATTTACATGGATTGTGATTTCATCCTGTAAAGAGGAACTACTTAAGCCAACATTACCCCACTTTTTCTCACCAACCTGCCTCTAAAAAACACTATCTTCTTGTCTGCATATATGACTTCAATTTTCAATTAGAAGACGAATTCATTTCTGGTTACTTAATAATGTACAGCCTAGTGAATGAGCTAATACTACTGTGCTGCATATTTGAAATGTGATAGGAGCAGATTTTAAATGCTCCTATCCTTCTTCATCCTCCACAATAACTGTACTCACAATGGGTGCATTAGTAAATGTAATGTGGTAACCAATACACCATGCATATGAATATAAAATTGCTTTATCGTGTGTCTGAAATAGTTATTAATTAACAAAATAGTAAAATTAAAATTTTCCATTAAATATTTATTATTAAAAAGAAAGAAAAATATGACAGTATTGTTCAGAGCATACAGTAAACAAAATATATCATGTATTAAAATAAAACTAATATATAAAAATAAGTTACAAGAATGGAAATAGGCAACTAATTTAGCTTTTCTTATAATTCTCAGAACAAGTATGAAGGAAGAGAGGGAGATAACACATGTTAACTTTATATTGGCTTTGCTTGATGCAGACCAAGGCAATGTCCAACAGTTCAGAAAGGAAACATCATTTCTCCTTAAGACTTGAGCCAGAAGATCCTGCTATACCACTCCTGGGCATATACCCAGAAGATTCCCCAGCATGTAATAAGGATACATGCTCCATTATGTTCATAGCATCCCTATTTATAATTGCCAGATGCTGGAAAGAACCCAGATATCCCTCAACAGAAGAGTGGATGCAAAAAATGTAGTATATCTACACAATGGAGTACTATTCATCCATTAGAAACAATGAATTCATGAAATTCTTAGGCAAATGGATGGAGCTGGAGAACATCATACTAAGTGAGGTAACCCAGACTCAAAAGATGAATCATGGTATGCACTCACTAATAAGTGGATGTTAACCTAGAAAACTGGAATACCCAAAACATAATCCACATATCAAATGAGGTACAAGAAGAATGGAGGAGTGGCCCCTTGTTCTGGAAAGACTCAGTGAAGCAGTATAGGGCAAAACCAGAACAGGGAAGGGGGAAGGGTTGGGTGGGAAAACAGGGGGAGGGAAGGGGGCTGATGGGACTTTTGGGGAGTGGGGGTCTAGAAAAGGGGAAATCATTTGAAATGTAAATAAAAATATATTGAATAAAAAAATTAAAAAAAGGAAAAAAAGACTTGAGGTTTATAGATTTATGTAATTAGTTTCCAGAATAGTGAATCCAATATTGATATTGAAATTTCAGTTAGGAGTGACGTAGAAGCCTAGAGATGAACTGTATCTTGAAAACCAGGTAAATTAGAGTCCATGAGTTCACTCTATTTGTTTCTTCTTGTTAACATCCATTCTTGTGTAAGCATCCCATTCTCCTACCTGGTGTGCCTCAGGGAAGCTGGAGAGGACCAACATTCGCCTCCACTGACATTAGGCAATATAGGAAGCATAGAGTAAGTAATCAATAAAAACGTATTAAAGATCTGAATGAATGGGACCAGAATTAACCAGTGTCTTTTACTTCTAACTCTAAAAGTAGCATGTTGGGGTGGGCAGGGTAAGAATTTGCACTTTTTTTCGGTCCAGCTGCTACTTCACATGTGCCAGACGATCCCCATGGGCACCTTTGGCAGAACTGAGCTGGGTTGTATTTAGCGAGGTCATCATCCCCTCACATTCTCAATCCAGGTGTGAGCATGAACTGGGAGCACGTGTGGGAGCCTGAGTGTCAGGTGCTCAGATGACCTTCTATAGGTGTGGCTCAAGACAATGCTGGAGCAAACATCAACAGCCTCTGAGCTTCCCTGCCACGCCACACCTCTAAGTGTATACATAGGCAGGGTAGATGGCTCAGTGGGTTAGATCATTAGCTCTGTACACATGAGGATGTGAATTCAAATGGCTATCACCCATGCCAAAATCCAACCATAGCTGCACATGCCTGTATCCTCAGCAGAGAGAGGTGGCAACAGGTAGGTCCTGATGACTCAATGTCTAGCCATCCCTAGTTCAAACAGTGAATTTCAGTGAGAGACTTTGTCTGCCAACAAACAAGGTAGATGACAAAAGAAGATAGCCCCTAGAAGCACACATCCAGATGTTCCAGATGTGTGCACCTACCTCCCCTCTCCACCCTTCTCTTTCTTTTTTTTTTAATTTTTTTATTCGATATAATTTATTTACATTTCAAATGATTTCCCCTTTTCTAGCCCCCCCACTCCCCGAAAGTCCCGTAAGCCCCCTTCTCTTCCCCTGTCCTCCCACCCACCCCTTCCCACTTCCCTGTTCTGGTTTTGCCGAATACTGTTTCACTGAGTCTTTCCAGAACCAGGGGCCACTCCTCCTTTCTTCTTGTACCTCATTTGATGTGTGGATTATGTTTTGGGTATTCCAGTTTTCTAGGTTAATAACCACTTATTAGTGAGTGCATACCATGATTCACCTTTTGAGTCTGGGTTACCTCACTTAGTATGATGTTCTCTAGCTCCATCCATTTGCCTAAGAATTTCATGAATTCATTGTTTCTAATGGCTGAATAGTACTCCATTGTGTAGATATACCACATTTTTTGCATCCACTCTTCTATTGAGGGATACCTGGGTTCTTTCCAGCATCTGGCAATTATAAATAGGGCTGCTATGAACATAGTAGAGCATGTATCCTTATTACATGGTGGGGAGTCTTCTGGGTATATGGCTAGGAGTGGTATAGCAGGATCTTCTGGAAGTGAGGTGCCCAGTTTTCGGAGGAACCGCTAGACTGCTTTCCAGAGTGGTTGTACCAATTTGCAACCCCACCAGCAGTGGAGGAGTGTTCCTCTTTCTCCACACCCTCTCCAACACCTGCTGTCTCCTGAATTTTTAATCTTGGCCATTCTGACTGGTGTATGATGAAATCTCAGGGTTGTTTTGATTGCATTTCCCTAATGACTAATGAAGCTGAGCATTTTTTAAGATGCTTCTCCACCATCCGAAGTTCTTCAGGTGAGAATTCTTTGTTTAACTCTGTACCCCATTTTTTAATAGGGTTGTTCAGTTTTCTGGAGTCTAACTTCTTGAGTTCTTTATATATATTGGATATTAGCCCTCTATCTGATGTAGGATTGAAGATCTTTTCCCAATTTGTTGGTTGCCGATTTGTCCTCTTGATGGTGTCCTTTGCCTTACAGAAACTTTGTAATTTTATGAGGTCCCATTTGTCAATTCTTGCTCTTAGAGCATACGCTATTGGTGTTCTGTTCAGAAACTTTCTCCCTGTACCGATGTCCTCAAGGGTCTTCCCCAGTTTCTTTTCTATTAGCTTCAGAGTGTCTGGCTTTATGTGGAGGTCCTTGATCCATTTGGATTTGAACTTAGTACAAGGAGACAAGGATGGATCAATTCGCATTCTTCTGCATGTTGACCTCCAGTTGAACCAGCACCATTTGTTGAAAAGGCTATCTTTTTTCCATTGGATGTTTTCAGCCCCTTTGTCGAGGATCAAGTGGCCATAGGTGTGTGGGTTCATTTCTGGATCTTCAATCCTGTTCCATTGATCCTCCTGCCTGTCACTGTACCAATACCATGCAGTTTTTAACACTATTGCTCTGTAGTATTGCTTGAGGTCAGGGATACTGATTCCCCCAGATTTTCTTTTGTTGCTGAGAATAGTTTTAGCTATCCTGGGTTTTTTGTTGTTCCAGATGCCACTACATAAACAAACTCAAAGAACAAAACCACATGGTCATTTCATTGGATGCTGAAAAAGCATTTGACAAAATTCAGCATCCTTTCATGCTTAAAGTCTTGGAGAGAACAGGAATTCAAGGCCCATACCTAAACATAGTAAAAGCAATATACAGCAAACCGGTAGCCAGCATCAAACTAAATGGAGAGAAACTTGAAGCAATCCCACTGAAATCAGGGACCAGACAAGGCTGCCCCCTTTCTCCTTATCTTTTCAATATTGTACTTGAGGTACTAGCTCGGGCAATTCGACAACATAAGGAGGTCAAAGGGATACAAATTGGAAAGGAAGAAGTCAAACTATCATTATTTGCAGACGACATGATAGTCTACCTAAGTGACCCAAAAAACTCCACTAGAGAGCTCTTACAGCTGATAAACAACTTCAGCAAAGTGGCAGGTTACAAAATCAACTCAAGCAAATCAGTGGCCTTCCTATACTCAAAGGATAAGCAGGCTGAGAAAGAAATTATGGAAATGACCCCCTTCACAATAGCCACAAACAGTATAAAGTATCTTGGGGTGACTCTTACCAAACATGTGAAAGATCTGTATGACAAGAACGTCAAGACTCTGAAGAAGGAAATGGAAGAAGACCTCAAAAAATGGGAAAATCTCCCATGCTCATGGATCGGTAGAATCAATATAGTTAAAATGGCCATTTTGCCAAAAGCAATATACAGATTCAATGCAATACCCATCAAAATCCCAACTCAATTCTTCACAGAGTTAGAAAGAGCAATTATCAAATTCATCTGGAACACCCTTCTCTTTCTTTCCCTGTCTTTCTGTCTCTGTGTGTCTCTGTCTCTGTCTCTGTCTCTTTCTCTGTCTCTCTCTCTCTTTCTCTCTCTCTCTCTCTCTCACACACACACACACACACATACACACACACACCATACCACACACCAAACCGCCAATAACACAGCACTTTCTCAAACAAGTTATAGGTGTCTAGGCTTTAAAAGCCGTGGAGTAAAAGGAACTTGAAAGACATAAATAAATGAAGAAGCAATAACAC
The DNA here is from genome assembly GCF_947179515.1 of Apodemus sylvaticus. NCBI lineage: Eukaryota > Metazoa > Chordata > Mammalia > Rodentia > Muridae > Apodemus > Apodemus sylvaticus. The sequence goes on along the minus strand of NC_067474.1, from coordinate 100,399,666 downwards.
ACCTGAGAGATAACCCAAGGCTGAAGGCCCAGAAGTAAGTTCTCATGGATGAGACAGCTAGAAACAGCAGAAACTGTACCTAGGAATGGCAGTGCCTGAGCCACAGAGGAGGACCATGGGCACATGCACTTCTGACATGGGAACTGTTCTGAGGGTCACAACTAATTCAGAAAATTGGGAAAGGGCACGATAACAAAATGAGCACTCTTCTCTTTCCTCATCAGCTGGAGACAGGCAAAATGGGAAGCTACAGATGAAGTGTAGTTTGGCTATGGCTGAACATGATTTGTGTTTTTAGTTCTTCTGTGTTAAGCTTTTGAGTTCAGAGATGTAGGAGTGAGAAGCAGATATCTTAGCAAAATGAGTCATACAATCCAAAAAATGTTTAAAAGTGGGGAGAAGATGGATGAGCTGGTATAGGCTGCATCTGGGGAACTTTAGGTCCTTGCTATTGTGCAGTGGGGGCCTGCCATTATGAACACTTTATGAGAGTGCTAAGGAATATGACTCTTGCAGAGAGACCCTCTAGTCTGAGACAGAAGAGTGACCTTTGATTTTCAAGTCCAGTGAACCATGTGTGGTGTTCTGAACCTGTATTTGAAGCATTCTGGAGGCAGGTGCAGGAAGAATGTGAGTTCAAGGCCAGCCTGGATTATGTACCAAAACCTTACCTCTAAAGTCACCACATAAAAAAATAGCCCAGTATGCTGTGGTGTGTGTAGGAGGCTAGCAGGCTGTGATACTCTGTGACCATCTGTCTTTCTAAGGAAAAAGTCACTGGTAGGACTGGAAGCAATTCTGGTCTTACTTCTCATGCATTTTCCTTACAGTATTTGGGTTAAACTAATAGAGTGCTTCCAATGGGAAAGTAGCAAAGACGCAAGTTTTAAAAATTAATACAGTAAGTTAGCCAGTTTAAAGGTATTTATGAGCATTGTTCAATGTCTGTGTAGCTGAGTAAAGCATGTTTGGGAAAAATTTGAAGACTTTTGTGTGCTTGTATAATGGATATTTCATAATCAAAGTCATTTGGCACCCAAACATGCTACTTTTAAGAAAGATTAAAAGAAGTTCCCACCTTGCCCCACTTTCCTCTGATATCATGGACACAATGTGGACAGTAAGACAGCTCAAGTGCTGTGCTTTACTACTGAGAGATGTCGCTAGTGTTTGTGGATACTATAATTCTGTTGGCAATAAATAAGGAGAGGTCACTGCAGGGTTCTGAGAAATGAGAGACAAGACTCAGGTGTGTATGTTGGAGCTGGGGAATGTCACACGGACCTTGTGCATTCAAACTGTGTTTGATGTGTGTGAGAAAGAAGGCTTGCAGTGGGTTCAATTTTGAGGGAAAAGTTGACATGCCGGCTCATGGGAACAAGTGTCTTACATTCAAAAGATAATTCTCAACTTTTTTAAAAACTAAGTATTATGTATATTTCTTTTTTCTTTTTTCTTAGATGTTTTCTTCCTTTACATTTCAAATGTTATCCCCTTTCCTGGTTTTCCCTCTGAAAATAGCCTATCTCATCCTCCCTACCCCTGCTCACCAACCCACCCACTCCCACTTCCCTGTCCTGGCATTCTCCTGGCATGGAGCCTTCTCAGGACCAAGGGCCTCTCCTCCCTTTGATGTCCAACAAGGCCATCCTCTGCTACATATACAGCTGGAGCCATGGGTCCCTCCATGTGTACTCTTAGGTTGGTAGTTTAGTCCCTGGAAGCTCTGGGAGTACTGGTTGATTTATATTGTTGTTCCTCCTATGAGGATGAAACCTCCTTCGGTACCTTGGGTCCTTTCTCTAGCTCCTCCATTGGGGACCTTGAGAGCATCCACCTCCATATTTGTTGGGTACTGGCAGAGCCTCTTAGAAGACAGGCATATCAGCCTCCTGTCAGCAAGCACTTGTTGGCATCCAAAATAGTGTCTGGGTTTGGTGACCATATATGGGATGGATCCTCAGGTGGGGCAGTCTCTGGATGGTCTTTCCTTCAGCCTCTGATCCACACTTTGTCTCTGTATCTCCTCCCATGGGTATTTTGTTCCTCCTTCTAAGAAGGACCAAAGTATCCATACACACTTGCCATCCTTCTTGATCTCCATTTGGTTTGTGAATTGTATTTTGGGTATTTTGAGCTTCTGGGATCATATCCACTTATCAGTGACTGCATACCATCTGTCTTTTGTGATTGAGTTACCTGACTCAGGGTGATGTTTTCTAAAAATGGGGTACAGAGCTAAACAAAGAATTTTCAACTGAGGAATGCCAAATGGCTGAAAAGCACCCAAAGAAATGTTCAACATCCCTAATCATCAGGGAAATGCAAATAAAAACAACCCTGAGATTCCACCTCAGACCAGTCAGAATGGCTGAGATCAAAAGCTCAGGTGACAGCAGGTGCTGGAGAGAATGTGTAGAAAGAGTAACACTCCTCTACTGCTGGAGGGATTGCAAGCTGGTACAACCACTCTGGAAATCAGTTTGGTGGTTCCTCAGAAAATTGGGCATAGTACTACCTGACGACCCAGCTATACCACTCCTGGGCATATACCCAGAAGATGATCCAACATGTAATAAGGACACATGCTCCACAATGTTCATAGCAGCCTTTTTATAATAGCCAGAAGCTGGAAAGAACCCAGATGTCCCTCAACAGAGGAATGGATACAGAAAATGTGGTACATTTACACAATGGAATACTACTCAGCTATTAAAAACAATGAAATTCATGAAATTCTTAGGCAAATGGATGAACTAGAAAATTCTCCACTTTTAAATGTGACTTCTGCCAAGATATGTGAATGAGGGATTTCTCACTGGAATCATAGTATAAAGTAAAAATGATGGTCTTTCCCTCTGGCATCCTATGTGAGCCTTTCACCTGCACTCCAGCTTCAAAGTCAGCCACACCCAAGGAGGGTAGGGAAGGGAAATGATGCTGAAGATTAAGAATTTATCAATATAAATTGGGATAATCACATCATTCTTTGCTCTTGCCTGGGAATTCGTAACGTCCCGCTTAGGTTCAGTGGTCACATGCAGAAAGTTCTCAGCCTAAGGTTAGCAATAGACCTACTGGCTGGCCTGCAGAAGAGATTTGAGAATGATAGGCAATTCTATGTCTGACTACTCAGACTGTGAGGGACAATAAGGGGCTAAAATAAAAGGATGTCCGGAGGGAGCAAACTGGAATGAGGTTAATGATTTCTCTCACTTTCTTCCTTCCCTTCTCCTTTATGGCCTGCAAGCTTTTGGTGTGCCACCTCGCATAAAGACCTCCATACATGGACAAATGTCCCTTTCCTGGGCTAAGGATTGACCCAATCCCATGGACAGATGATTAGCTGTGATTTTCTTCTTAAGGAAGCCCCAGGGCTGACCATTACACACTTGCCATCCTTAGCATTTGAGTATCCCACAGATAGTAAGAAAATAGTTTTGTATCCAAGAAAAAAGTTAATTATGTATGTATGTATTTGTGTTGGGTTGGGGTCAGGAAATAGGTACACATTTTAGTGTAGATGCCCAGGGAGTCCAGAAGAGGGCATCAGACTCCATGGAGTTATGGGCAGTTATAAGCAGACAAACATGGGTGCTAGGATCCTAACCCGAGTCCTCCTTCAAGATCAGTGCTTGTTCTTAACTGCTGAACCAAACATACCATATGACACTATAGTATCTCTAGCCTCAAACATACTACTTTAAACTAGAAAATAAAAATATGATTTTGCCATTGATAGTGAACAGTGAGATAGGAAACTGAATAGGTGGGGAGAGAATTTGTGGTCCATTTTGTATTCATTACATAATCAACAATTAAACAACAGGGCTGGAGAGATGACTCAGCAGCTAAGAGCACTGGCTGCTCTTCCAGAGGTCCTGGTTCAATTCTCAGCAACCACATGATGGCTCCCAGCCATATAGTGGGATCTGATGTCCTCTTCGGACATTCAAACATACCTGCAAAGAGAATACTCATATACATAAATAAACAAAATTTTAAAAAGAATTAATCAGTGACATAGAGATGATGAAGAGAAAAAAAAAAACCCGTGTTTAAAGAGTTCCATTCTCCTAAACCATCTTTCTTCACTATCTTCTTGCTGTACACCCCCAAATCTTTCACTAGTTGCTGAAATCCTCAGCAGCATCGTGAATGCTCAGAGTGTGTAGAGTCCTGAGTTTGACCCCAACACACAAACAGACAAACAACAAATCATTTTTTATGCTTGATTATAAATATTTATTTAAACAGTGAAAATTTGGCTCATTTGTAATGAAAGCCCTAGACTAAGGGGATCAAGAGCTTAGATCCTTTCCTGTTTCCAGTGCTTTGGGAAGATGCTAGACACTGGCAGAAGCCACCTGGTCCTCTCCTCCACCTGTCAACTACACACCACCTTCTCATTAGTTTCCATAGTTGAATCCCTAAAAAGTTTTCTCCTTCTCCTTTTTTCTTTTTCTTCTTCCTCCTCTGCTTCTGCTGCTCTTCCTTCTCTTGTCTTCCTCCTTTTCCTTCTTTTACTTCTTTCTCATTTCAGTATAACAAGGTTCCTGATCCTTGCACTCTAGAAGATTCCTGGTATGATCTAGGGAACACAAGAGATGTTCCAGTTTTCAGAGTTGGAACATGAGTTGTATAGAAAAACAGACCTAAGGTCAGAAAACCATGTGTGTAGTCTCCAGCCGTAGAAGTTACTCTGCTCCATCTGGGAAACTCCGCAGAGTCTAATGAGGTACTAAGGAATGATACATGCCAAATACTAAGCTTCCCAAGATGACAGGGGAGAGAAGGAAGCAAAGAAGGAAGAAGGGGATGGAGGGAGGAATAAAGGACAAAAGGAAGGAAGGAAGGAGATAAATTCTGATTTGCAACATTTCTTCACTCAGGCTACCAAGCTGACAGCTCACTGAACTTGAAATGAGAAGAGATGTGAACCACTGGAGCATTAACAACAGGATCAGTAAATCCTAGCATATAGTGAACTTGGGATGTTACTAGAATATCTATCTATATCAATATCAATATCAATATATATATACCAAACCACCAATATTCTTATGGAATTAGAGGATTAGTTAGTCAACTTTCAATGCCCAGGTACCAGCTGAAAGAGTTTAAATGAGATAGCATCTTCTGTGAGTTACATACTTCTGTGAGGCATGAGAAATGAGGATGTTCATAAAACAGCCCCATCCCACAGACACCACAACCTGCTGCCTAACAAGCTATTATTTTTGGAGGAAAGAAAGTGAGCTCTGACTAGTGTTTTATTGTTTTCAATAATATATTGCCATGGAAAACCATTAACAAAGAAGCAATGGGTTTATAGAAAGGAAAAGCAATGACTTTGGCTCAGAGCAAACAACATAACAATGACACCAAATGGATGGAAATGGGACATAGAAGCCTGAGCATCAGTTTATAGGTATTGAGAGTCTGCTTTTCTAAAGGAGAAGCCCACAGCAGAGCTCTGCATTAGCATAGGCCAAGTTATCTCAGGCTCTAATGTAGGCAGAGAGGCTCTGAATGAGTAATTGCTGAAGGGGCAATTGTGGAAATAAATTTTCCAAGAGATACATTTTATCTTTTTCCGAGGCCTCTGCAAACATGAGCTTAATAATCCTTTCAATGGGCATTGAGTTATCATAAAATAATCTAAATGCTACTAAATGGTGTTTAAAATGATGTTTCAGACACTGGCAGACTTGGCTGAATGGCAGTCCGGCTGCTAATGCATCTGTAATACAGCAGGTAAGGAGGGGGGAAGGCAGGCACATCCCTGGCATCCAACTCCTCTGTGATTCTTTTGGCTTCCTCTTCGACTTGCAGCCACTTCCTGGCACTCTGCTTCACCTCTTAGTCCTTGCCATCATTCTTCAGATCCTGCCTAAACCCTGGATGATCATGAAAGGGACAGGGCTGGCTACTGTTGCCCCCAGTCCCAGCAGCTAGTGAGGCAGCACACAACTTCTGGGAAAGGGCACACTGAGGTGCACACAGTCTTTCCACAGGCCCAAAAAGTCATAGGTGTATTGAGAAGGAAAGGGAAAGGAAAGGAAAGGAAAGGAAAGGAAAGGAAAGGAAAGGAAAGGAAAGGAAAGGAAAGGAAAGGAAAGGAAAGGAAAGGAAAGGAAAGGAAAGGAAAGGAAAGGAAAGGAAAGGAAAGGAAAGGAAAGGAAAGGAAAGGAAAGATCCAAGCAATGCACTTTCTTGCATGATGCCCTATCCGGAAGCAAAAATGTCCAGGGATGCACAATAATCAGTCTAAGTACAAAAGTTCCAGAAGCTCAGAATTCATGTTCCAATGGTATATTGCCCCAAAGACCTACAAGTCAATATGCTTAATGTCCTAACACTGTAGCACACAGTGCTGAATGGCTTTCCGCATTTGGAAGCCACTGCTGTAATGCCAAGCAAAGGCACAATTGCCTTCATGTTTTGCTCTTAAGGTACAAATTGCAGGTAGTGATGATATGGTTTAGGGATTTAAAAAACTGCACATAAATACGGGTCATCTTTGAGCTGGAGTGATGTCTAGGTTTTTACCAGTAGCTGTTGCTCTTCCAAAGGACCCAGGTTCAATTCCCAGCACTCACATGGTGGCTTGCAACCATCTGGTCCCAGATAATCAGACGCTTTCTTCCAGCTTCCTTGGGTACCAGAAACATAGATGGTACATAGACATATATGCAAACAAAACACTCATACACATAAAATAAATAAATATATAAATAGTGGTTAAGTCATCTTTGTGGAAGAAAAATAATTGAGGTAGTCTCAGTTCTTAATTTTTGTTTATTTTTTTTTTAGAATGGTAAAATGCATTCAACTAAAATTCTTAATTTATTCTTAGAAAGAATGCTAAATACATTCCAAGTAGCAACTGGGAGCTCCCTTTCCCCACTGTAGGCATGGATGTCTGCGGATGCAGGTGGGAAACAGTGTCTTCTGTCTCCCGTTTCAGATTTCAAAACATGTCAAGAAGTGGTGAGAGGGGGCTGGAAGCACAAGGCCATTTCCATTTCCCGCTGCTGACAGGCAGCCAGCTGGTCATGGTGCCCGGTGCAGCCATGCAGAGAGAAAAGCAGAGGCAAATCGAGGAGCCTGGTGGAGGCGCAGGCTGCTGCCCCGCTGGCAAGCTTGCCAGCAGTACTGAGAACTGCCATTTGCAAGACAGTTCGTCTGCTGCCTTGGGTGTCACTGAGAGTCGCAAACAGACTGTGAATAAACTGGGAGAAGCAGGAGGTGGGGTGGGCGCCTCTGAGATACTCCCTGGCATCTGTGGTTTCCCTGATGAAAGGTCTGAGCCAAAGGTTTCAGCATACAAAAAATAAATAAATAAAAAGAAATACAAAGGAAGAAAGGAATCATCCTGTCCCCTGGAACTAGGAAGGCTAAGACAATATACATGTGTACTATACTGGTGTCTGCAAGAAGAGAGTTACCCCCAAATAAATACAGAATTCTTCTCAGGCAGGGCCGCTCTGCTCTTTGAAGGTATCAAGTTTTACCCTAATTCCTGGAGACCTATCAATCACTGTCAGATGATCACTAAATAAAATCTCAGTCAACTGGAACAGAGACCTAAGATGCAACGTGCTTTATCTGACAACTTTATCCTCCATTAGCCTGACAGAGCAGCATGAACTTATCTGGTGTCCAACTGAATTTGAAAAGTCAAAATATTTTTCCCTGGATGCTAGAATTAATACATATAAAGGTTAAAGGAGCAAAATGATTTTGTAAGGCTACTTAGAGAAGGGGTGTGATGTTAGTTAGAAATTATATTTTGAGTATGAGCCATAAGGAATCTAAGTTTTCTGCCTCTATTCCTGCTCAATACCATAAGAAGAAAAATTTTAAAAATGTGGGCCAGTAACCATTAAAATCATCAGTGGGATGTCTGGTGAGGCCAGGCGTGAGGAAATAATTCTCAAACTGCATGAGAGGTAAACGCTATAATCCCCTCATTTTTCATTAACTTTTAAAAATGAATATTCTATGTGTATGAATGTTTTGTCGGCAGGTGTGTCTACATACCACATGTGTGCCTGTGGGGGCCAGAAGAGTGCTTCTGTTTCTCTAGATCTGGACTTAAAGGCAGCTGTGAACTGCAATGTGGCTGCTGAGAATTGAACTTGGATATTCTGGAAGAGCAAGCAGTGCTCTTAACCACTGACCTGTCTCTCCAGCTCCCGGATCTGCAAGGGTTTTTGGGAGTACTTAGGTACATCTGCCTTTTGACCTATGGAGCTGGTCAAGGGTACATTCCACAGATATGCTTGCCAACTGCACAAAGATGTCTTTCGATTGTGGTGATTATCCCATTGTTCAAAATAGCACAATACCGGAAACCATCTAAACGTCCTTCCCTAGGGAAGAGTTGAGTAAATAGTGGTCTGTATCGAATGATAAGACTATGATGTTGAAAGATGGCCAAAAGCGGCTGGAGAGATGGCCCAGCCGCTATGGGTTAAGCTCACAAATGGAAAACAAAAGATGGGCAAATCTGTATGTGGCCGATGTGTAATGTGTCCATGTTATGAGAACAGTACACAGAGAAACAGGAGAGTGAGATTCCATTTGTATTAAGAGAATTAGCAAAGCATAGGTATGGTTGTATTTGCATAGCAAACTATACAGGGGGCAATGCACAATTCCTTTAAGCATATACAGATGGAGGAAGTTGCTTAGTTCTCTTTCTCGCTCTGTCCCAAGAGCATTTTATTTGACTCCAGTACTTATCTTTTATGAAACTCTCCTTTCCCACCACATCCATCTCAGATTATACCCAAGATGCAGTGGCATCCTTTCCAATTAACGAGTTCCCTGGAATTGTCATAACACATCACTGCAGGCATTGAGGCTTAAAACAACATAGTCTTATTTTCTAAATTCTGAAGTTGAGAAGTCCCAAACCCATGAAGCATGAGGTTTTTATTCCCTCTATGTGAGCCAATCACCGTCTTTTGCCTCTTCCAGCTCCTGGTGGCTCCGGGTGCCTCTTGTCTCTCTCTCTTTTTTTTTTAATATTTTTTATTCGATATATTTTTTTATTTACATTTCAAATGATTTCCCCTTTTCTGCCCCCCCCCCCACTCCCTGTAAGTCCCATAAGCCCTATTCCCTCCCCTTGTTCTCCTACCACCCCTTCCCACTTCCCTGTTCTGGTTTTGCCTTATACTGCTACACTGAGTCTTTCCAGAACCAGGCCACTTCTTAGTTCTTCTTGTACCTCATTTGATGTGTGGATTATGTTTTGGGTATTCCAGGTTTCTAGGTTAATATCCACTTATTAGTGAGTGCATACCATGATTCACCTTTTGAGTCTGGGTTACCTCACTTAGTATGATGTTCTCTAGCTCCATCCATTTGCCAAAGAATTTCATGAATTCATTGTTTCTAATGGCTGAATAGTACTCCATTGTGTAGATATACCACATTTTTTGCATCCACTCTTCTGTTGAGGGATACCTGGGTTCTTTCCAGCATCTGGCAATTATAAATAGGGCTGCGATGAACATAGTAGAGCATGTATCCTTATTACATGTTGGGGAATCCTCTGGGTATATGCCCAGGAGTAGTATAGCAAGATCTTCTGGAAGTGAGGTGCCCAGTTTTCGGAGGAACCACCAGACTGATTTCCAGAGTGGTTGTACCAATTTGCAACCCACCAGCAGTGGAGGAGTGTTCCTCTTTCTCCACATCCTCGCCAATACCTGCTGTCTTCTGAGTTTTTAATCTTAGCCATTCTGACTGGTGTAAGGTGAAATCTCAGGGTTGTTTTGATTTGTAGGTACAAAACTATCTCTGCTTCTTTGGCTGGCTGGGCTTTCTCTCCTTCTGACTCTTACTAGGATAATTGTTAGATTTATTTGCTAGCATTTAAGATGTGACCTAAGAAATATAAACACATTGCTCTAGCTAGAAAGCACATCACACTCTCTAATTTTATTAACATAGCTGTTATCCATTTCAATGCTGACATGACAGCCACGGGGGTTCATGTGGGGAGTAGGGCTGTTGTGATGATGAGGAACAAGGAGGAATTATTTTCCCTTAGGACAGCCATGATGGGTGCTGTTGAACGGTTAGAGCCCAAGAAGATGGCAGAGCTGGACAACTGAGAACTGAAGAGAGGCGGCTGTGTGTAGAATTTTATGCAACTCTAGTTGTGACAGATCAAAATCTGTCTTTGGATTGTGCAGAGGAGAGGAAATACACATGGTCATCTTACTCTTAAAGCCAATGAGACACAGGTTGGTGGAATTGAGGCAAACAGTCTAGAAACCATAGAAACCCATTCTGTGCGTGGAAACAGGATGGTTGGAACCTGGGGATCAGTTGATAGAGAAGCCCTCAGATGCTGCCCTCACTTGTTCACTTTTTCACTTGCTCTGTTGGGAGGCCGCTGAACCACTAATGAGCCTCTGGAGAATGGTATGAACAGTGTCAAGGGGTTCTCTTCAGTCACTTCCTATGGTAGCTGGCAGGCACCCAGGCAGAGTCTGCTGTGCTTTGCCTTTTAAATGTCTTCCCAAAGCCCATATACTGGAGACCAATGACCAGGAATGCCATCAGTGGAAAGATGACAGGTGTTTGTTGGCTGCCCTTGAAGGGAATCTCATGCCTCAGCTCCGCCCTTCTCTCTTTGCTTCCTGGTCTCCATAATTTGAGGTCTTCCTCCACTGTACCTTTACCTTGATATATTGTGTCAAAACTAGTCAAGCAAACATAGATTGGAACTTCTGAAACCGTGAGCCAAAATATTTCTATTTTATAACTTATTTACCTCAGGTATTTTGTCACAGTGATGGAAAGCTGACTAACACAGAGAACCAAGGCCTCTGAAAAGGTCTGGGGTCAGTACTCCGAAGTGCTCTTCCTACAGAACACAGGGAACAGCTGTTCCCAGGTGCTTCAGGCAAGACTGTGTGAAATGATACCGAAGAGTATCCCTCCTCCCCCACAGCTGATCCGTCATCCCTGTGCCCCCTTTTCTGTGTTTATACACCCCATCCCCACTATGGGTGCATCTCCTCTCTAGGTGAGATACAATCCCTTCTCCGGAGACACTGAAAGTCCCCGCACCTGTTTCACAGGCAGCACAGGCAAGGGAGCCACCATGTTGTCTTTTAGATATCTGAGAAGGTTAGTATAGAGGATTATAGGGGATGACTTGAGAATCATGGGAGTCATGTTCAGTTATTAGAGGCATCCTGGAGCCTCTTCCAGGTAAATGGAATTCTCTTCCCAGGTCTTTCAGCTGCAAACCATGGCCAGTTTCTTAGAGCAGAGCAGCAACATCTCCAGTCAGACTTAGGGCAAGACTGGGACATGCTTCTTGGCTTCTCCTCGCCCAGCAGATTCCAAAGAACTAGGGCAAGCATACCGGTGAGAGGGGCACTTGCTTAGGAGCTGAGCTTCCTGTGAATAGAAGAGGGAAGCCCCACACTGTGGCAAGCCAATGGTAAAACAGAACACAACTCTTTTCATAATTACAATTTATTCATTTGGTGTGTGTATGGGGGCAGGATGTAAGGTGTGTTACATGTGGGTGTAAGTTAGACCTTCCAGGTGCTTCCAGCAAGACTGTGTGAAATGATACCAAAGAGTATCCTCCCCCTCCCCCACAGCTGATGCATCTTCCCTGTGCCCCTTTTTCTGTGTTTATACACCCCACCCCCACTATGGGAGCATCTCCTCTCTAGGTGAGATACAATTCCTTCTCCAGAGACACTGAATGTCCCTACTGCTGTCTTCATGTAGAGGTAAGAGGTTATATTTGGTGTCTGCCTCTATCACTCTCCGCCATGTTTTGTTTTGTTTTGTTGTTTGGTTTGTTTTGTTTGAGACAGGGTGTCTCACTATACTGAGCTCACATCTTTGCCTAGACTGGCTGGCTAGTGGCTCCTGGGATCTGTCTCATCCCCAGCACTGGCGTTAAAGACCAGCCCCCGCCCCGACCTGGCTTTTCTGTAGGTAGGAATCCAAATTCAAGTTCTGTTTGCTCAGAAAGCACTTCACCCACGGAGCCATCTTCATGGCTCCTATTTTTTATTTTAAAAATAAATTTTATTGTGTATACTTTAGGCTTACAGTGGGATGCTATTGTAAGACAGTAAAATGCTCCAACAGTATTCTGGTATCATGATAAAGTAGATCAACTTTTATTGTCTCAATTACTTTTGTGTGAATATGTTGAGACAGGCTAAGCTTTATTTATTTGACAAAACATTCACTAAAGTACAGTTTTATGAACTCTAGCCCTACAGTTGTATGTTACAACTCTATATTTGTGCAACGTACACCTCTGCTATTGTGTACATTTTTTTAAATGTACACCTTCCTATATCTTTCGGGGCTCTGCCTGGACACTATTAATACTATTTTAGAGTCTATGCAGAGCAACAATATCAACCAAACAGACCCCCCAGAGCTCCCAGGGGCTAAGACATCAACCAAAGGGTATATGTGGCTCCAGCTGTATATGTAGCAGAGGATGGCCTTGTCGGGCATTAAAGAGAGGAGAGGTCCTTGGTCCTATGAAGACTCGATAGAGGGGTGGAGGAACACCCTCATAGAAGCAGGGGGAGGCAGGATGGGATAGGGGCTTTCTGGGAGGGGGGCTATACTGGGAAAGGGGATAACATTTGAAATGTAAATAAAGAATATATCCAATAAAAAGAATCTATGTATAGCTTCAATTGCATAGTGTTTTCCTTTCTGTATCTAGCTTATTTCATTTAGCATGACTCCAAGTCCATCTTTATTGCAGCAAAGGATGGGCTGTTCTTCCTTATTGAGGCTGAATGGTAATCCATTCACGTACCATACATGTACCATAGTTATCCATTCATCTACAGCCTCCTGTCCAGGGTAATGTTGCTTACAAGAGCCATGGTGTGAGAAAAGCTAACTACTGACTTTGTACTTTTCTCCCCTTCCCCTTTGTGGCTCCTCATTCTCCACCTTGCTTTCCTATTGTTTAATTCCTTGTATTAGATTCCTATGGTTTTCAGAGGAAATGGGGTAGCTCAAACAATATGGCTGCCATCTCCCCATCTTTCTGGGGTTTGACATTCCTCTTAAGAGCTGCAGCATCATGCTCCCTTGAAAGTCTGCTTTGCCCTTTCCAGTTGCTGGTGGTTTGCTATGGCTCCTTGGGGCTCTGTGGATGCTAGCTGCAATCTCTGACTCCTTCACTCGATTACCTTCACCTTTCAGAATTCTGAGGCAAAATAAGAGGAAGCTCACCCAAAGGGCAAAGAAGCTGGGCGTCAATCTCATTTGACCCTGTCCTGAGAAGCTGGTTGGCAGCTAAGATTGCAGTAATTTCACTCTTGTTATTTGTATCCTAGGAAATGGGAATCTGCCTGTAATCTATGTTTACTTTGTCCACCTTAAAATTTTATGCACCCTGTAGTTATTTTACAGTGATGTGTTTTAGAAATGGGGGTGGGGTACAGATGTGATTCTGCTTGCAATTTTGAACTACTAAGAGACATTTGGGAAGCTGAAATGCAAAGCATCCTCTAGATTTTTCAGATAATGAGCCATGTTTGCCTCCTGTGACCCTTAAAGCCCCCCAGAAGTTTGCAGACAAGGGAAGCAGAGATACTGAGAAGTGAAGTATTTCAAATCAGAAGAGAAGAGGGTGACTCCCTCCTCCTAAGAGGATGCTCCAAAGAGGATGAAGACTCTATGTTGTCAGTGCACCTGGCCCTACTTACATTCTTCTATAATCTAACAGGGATGGAAAGGTGATGGGTGATCAAGATCCTAAGGAGAGCAATGTGTGAGGTCTGGTGACACGGGCTCCACTCTGAGCTTTATGGACAATGAGCTCAGTAATGTGACCTTGGGAAGGGCATCTGACCTCTTCTATCTCATCTGCCTCTAGCCCATCTTCTGTGAAACCGTGGTAATAATCCTGAGAGTTGTTCCAAGGATTAGACATGGCAGTAGACACATACTAAGTGTCATTGTATGGTGGATTAATGTTACATCTCTTCCCAATTCCGTTTCTGCTTTGTTATTATACTTAATATGAGTGGTTTCTAAGCTATTAAAAAGCAATAAAAGTAGCAGAACCAAAGTAATGAGAAGAAGTCGTATTTTATAAGAAAGATCCTGAATTCTGTTTGGATCTAGTTCAACAGAAACAGAGAACTACAGCACCAGCCCCAGTCCCAAGGTTTTGTCCACTGCAATAGAAACTGGAGAACTACTGAACTATGCAGCATGAACTGTGCAGAACTGTGACTCTCTCGAGAAAAAAAGATCCAAATAAATGGACCACAAAATAACAACACACAGCTCCCTGCATTCTTTCTTTTCTCCCTTTCCTGTCCCTTCTTTCCTCCTTCCTTCCCGCCCTCTTTACTAAGTCCCCCCGCCCCCCACTTCTCTATCTGGTACCTTCCATGAGGCAGGGTTGTGAATCAATCAGGATGTCAAGCTGTAGCTGCAACATAATCCCGAGCAAAACCACTGATTGTCCCAAGTGATCAATTGTTAGGCTCCTTGGTTACAGGCCAGGACAGAAGTTTTATAAACAGTCTGTGTCCACTGAGGCCCTGGTCTCAGTCAAGTTCTTAGGCTCACATACAAGGTAAGAATGTGATATTAGTGCCTAGTTCCTAGTGTTGGGAAATTAAAGCTTCCCTTGGGGTGGACGGAAAACACCAGCATTTGTGACAATTTGTATTATAGTCTCCTGAGAGAAATTACCAACATGAACGACATGAATCTGAATTCTTATACTGCACTTACAGTGTGCTTTCAGACAAGCAAATAGCAGCTATTTTCTGGTGTGATGGCTAGAACTTCAAACAAGAATTCCCTTGGCTTGGGTTTTGATGTCAGGTTTTGCTGTCTTGTTCTTTTCATAATTCTAGGTTAATTCAGTTTTTCTCTAAGATCCCTAAGCTGGAAAAAAGAATAATTTTCTCTAAAAAAATATATGAGTATGAAGCTTTAATCTCAGTAATATTCTGTGTATATACAGAATATAATGTACACATATATCATGTAGAAAAATCATTTCCTCAATTAATTTTTTTAAAGGTATGAAAATTTTAGATTAGAAACCAAAGAATTGGTGAAAACCAGATTGGGAAAAGATCTTTGTAACATTTCTGAAAATTAAATATAATATGCCTATCTTAGTATGCACTGAAATGCTTTTAAAAAGTACTAAAAGTATACTAAATGGCATTTTCTGGGTCTGGGCTAGCCAGGCCCTACAATGCTTAGATATTTCTATCTCTGATGCATTCCAGGGTTCTAGCAGGCTTATTTATCCTGAATAGTGAACTTGGTCCCCAAGAAATTGGAATGCCACTTCATGATGGTACTCTATGACAATGGTGAGAAGACCTTTAAGATGGAATTAAGGTCAGCAACATTTAGTTGTAGTTAATCAAAGGAGAGATTGTTCCAAATGGGCTTGACATGGTCAGATGGTCTGACAAAAAGGTTTGAGGATCAGAGCTGGGAGGAATCAGAGGCTCTCTGACCAATGCATCTATGTCCTACAGCTTTCAGAGAATGAATTTAAAAGAGGGACCAAAGCATCAAAGGAGACCCAGCCTATGCCAACACCTTGTGAGATCTCCTACAGAGGACCAGGTACATTGTGCTTGAATTCCTTCCTTTCTCAAGAGCTACACGTCATTTTGAATTCTTTTTTGGCTCTAAGGTGACAATCACAAACTGCAAAGATTAAGCAAGGTCATATTTAGGGGAACATCCTGCCACAATCCTTCCTATAGTTCTGATAACTTGATACATATTTGAAGTATGTCAGAATTGAGGCCCCCCACATCTAACTCATTTGCACTGATGCTTTGATGCTGAGAAGACTCAGTGTCTTTACTATGTTTTGAATATGGACAGTGTTCCCCAAAGATCTGTGAGCTAAAGGATTGTTCTCTGGAGAGACACTATTAGAAATGCTGTGGACCTTTAGGGAGTGAGGTTTCATGGGAGATCTTCATATCACTGAGTGCTTTAAAAGGAATTGTGGAACCCACTTCTCTTTCTGCTGGTTTCTTTGTTTTCCTTCTTGGATTAGGAGTGATCAGTGTATTCTGAGATATATAGAGATAGATATAGACAGAGATAGAGATAGAGATAGATAGAGAGAGAGATAGTTATAGAGATAGATGATAGATAGATAGATAGATAGATAGGGAGGAGAGGGAGAGGGAGGGGGAGGGAGAGGGGAAAGAGAGAGAGACAGAGACAGAGAGAGAGAGAGAGAGAGAGAGAGAGAGAGAGAGAGAGAGATTATATATCATTTTTACCAGAAGTTGAAGGCAATGAATCCAAACTCATATTGGCACATTGAAAACTGTGTGTTTAGTGAATCTTTTTTATTCTAAGTTAATTGCTACAGGCATTGTAGTAATGCATTTCTATGATACTAGTGATGAGAGTGATACAGGCAAACTCCAAACCCTCTGTCTTCTATTATGAATGAAACTATCAAATTCCCAGTTGTGACTGCTGAAAGCATTGGCTGGTAAGCTTATTGCCTAAGCCAAGTATTTCTCAGGTACCCTGGGGTTTTCCCTCTAGCGTTCTTAGACAAATGTGAGGTCAAACAGTCTTGTTCTGGATGTCTCTTTTAACTCCTTGGAGAGCTTCTAAGAACCTGGTTCTTTTTGAGTTCTTTGTATATATTGAATATTAGCAGAGAACCAAATAACCCTATTAAAAATGGTTACAGAGCTAAACAAAGAATTTTCAAGTGAGGAATACTGAATGGCTGAGGAGCACCTAAAGAAATGCTCAACATCCTTAGTCATCAGGGAAATGCAGATCAAAGCAACTCTGAGATTCCACCTCACATCAGACAGAATGGCTAAGATCAAAAACTCAGGTGACAGCAGGTACTAGGGAGAAAGAGGAACACTTTTCCAATGCTGGTGAGATTGCAAGCTAGTACAACCACTCTGCAAATCAGTTTGGCGGTTCTTCAGAAAATTGGACAAAGTACTCCCTGAGGACCAGCTATACCACTCCTGGGTCACACAGAAGATTCTCCATCATGTAATAAAGACACATGCTCCACTATGTTTATAGCAGCCTTATTTATAACAGCCAGAAGTTGGAAAGAACCCAGATGTCCCTCAACAGAGGAATGGATACAGAAAATGTAGTACATTTACAGAATGGAATACTACTCAGCTATTAAAAACAATGAAATTCATGAAATTCTTAGGCAAATGGATAGAACTAGAAAAATATCATCCTGAGTGAGGTAACCCAATCACAAAAGAACACACATGGTATGCACTCACTGATAAATGGATATTAACTCAAAAGCTTGGAATACCCAAGATACAGTTCACAGACCACATGAAGCTCAAGAAAAAGAAAGACCAAAGTATGGATATTCTGGTCCTTCTCAGAAGGGGGAACACAGGAGAAGACATAGAGACAAAGTGTGGAGCAGAGACTGAAAGAAAGACCATCCAGAGACTGCCCCACCTGAGAATCTATCCCATATACAGTTACCAAACCCAGACACTACTATGGATGTCAACAAGTGCTTGTTGATAGGAGCCTGATATAGCTGTTTCCTGAGAGGCTCTGCCAGTGCTTGACAAATACAGAGGGGAACACTCTCAGCCGGCCATTGAACTGAGCACAAGGTTCCCAATGGAGGAGGTAGAGAAAGGACCCAAGGAGCTGAAGGGGTTTGCAGCCCCATAGGAGGAACAACAATATGTACCCCCAGAGCTCCCAGGGACTAAACCACAAACCAAAGAGTACACATGGAGGAACCCATGGCTCCAGCTGCATATGTAGTAGAGGATGGCCTTGTTGCACATCAATGGGAGGAAAAGCTCTAGGTCTTGAGAAGGCTAGATGCCCCAGTATAGGGAAATGCCAGGACAGGGAAGTGGGATTGGGTGGATTGGTGAGCAGGTGGAGGGGCATGCGTTAGGGGGTTTTGGGGGGAACAGGAAAGGGGACAATATTTGAAATGTAAGTAAAGAATATATATAATAATAATAAAAAAGAAACTTGTTTTTTTAAGTCTATTCTTAATGTCATTTAAGCATCAGGTCTTCATGAATTGATATTGCTGGAAGACTTTACCTCTTTGTTATTCTTTGCATAGTACTGGATCCTTTAGCAGAAGCAGAAACATTATATGAAGTCAAAGATGGCTGCATGTCTAACTTGAGACTTTTGCCTGTGGTTTGCGTGTCTTATTTGCAAACAATCAAATAGTTAATGATTGCTCCCTAGAGTAAACAGTTATTAAGACAAGGCTCTGTTTATTCTTATTGTGAGAATATGATTCTTATGTAGTCATCACCTTCTGCTTGGTTCATTTCCGGTGGCAAATTCAAGAGACATACAGTCTTGAATTCTGGTTCAGGACAGGCTTCTCAATGCAAGGCTTGTTTGGAGAGGGTAGGAGCCAAGCTGTAGTTGCTCAGGACTAGTGGATACACAATAAGATTGAGAGTCAAGGGATTAGAGATCTTAGAGAGCAAACGAGTATTTTCATTGCTCAATGTTGTCTGTGAGGAGTTGACAGCTAAATGATGATGTAAACTGATTTCATAAAAAATTCAAAATAAAGAATAAAGTTATTTGCAACATTTATCTTCCTGAAGAATACTTTCCCTGAATAAGTGAGGTCAAGTAGATGAAGACTGTGGCATAGTAAAGTTACTATAACATTGACTGGTTCTGTAGATACAGATGGCTTGGTTTTTACAGCAAATGATTTTGAGTTCATACCCAGAGGTGGTAAGACTATAATGATGAACAGAAGGGGTATGAAGAAGAGAGTTCACTATGGGAATAGCTTCAGTTTTATGCAGCAATAAAGACTGCTCTGACAAATAGAAGTGTTAAGGAATTAAAAGGGGGTTGGAAAGACAACAAGTACTGATTATATTGTAATGTAGTGAGCAGAGCTTCAATCAAGAAATCCCAATATTTAGATTTCTATGCAGGCCTTCACTGACTTGTTCTCTGCATAATTCTAGGTAACCTTGCTTTTCTCTAAGATACTATATTCATAAGAATAATTTTTACATAGTATACCAAAAGACCTCAAGGTTAAGGCATGAACACTGTAAAAATGAAGAAATAAATAGAAAACAAAAAGGAAAAGGATTCACAAAGCATTTTCTAATTTTTACAAATATCAAAATAGCTACCAAAGTAAAGCAGTCATATTATCTTGGATGCATAAAAATCAGAATATCCTGTGCTGTGGGAAGGAGAGAGGCATGGGTTACATGGAGAGGCTGGTGATGTTCTACTCCTCTACTGGTGTTCTTAATTATACAAGTATTGGCATCAGGACCAATTTTAAACTGTGCGTGTACATTTTTCAGTTTTCATGTTTACATTTCACAATAAAAATATGGATACCACAGCCAATATAGAATGCTATCGTCTTATGCATGCTGTGACAGAAAGAGCTAAAAGAACAGTGAAAATTGCTACAATGGTTTATGGCAGATTGGAAGCCAATGTGGAAGACAACTATGTTCTTTTGGTCAAAATTTCTGAAAATCTAGTAAAATGATGTGCTATAATGTTTCACATACTAAAGCATTTCTTACTAAATCCAACAAAAAACCTTAGAATTGGATTTTCATAATTATAAAACCCTGGTATTCCCTAATGTTATAGCCCAGGATATTAATGATATTAACCATTGTGAGGATGAGATCGCTGAAACCAAAGAGATGTCAGTAATAATTAAGAAATAGTATAACTTTAGTTTTTCAGTGTCTACTTTTAATGGAGGTTCTTAAACCTCCCTTTTAGCCCACCACCCACCAGTGGTAGTAGAAAGGCATGTGGGGGAAGTGAAACTGTTTAGAAATGGTTCTTTGGAGCAAATTCCATCTGCTTTGTCAGAAAACAAGCAGTTCGATTCACAAGTGAGCAGCCACAGCTCGATCTAGGCACCAACACAAACACTTCATGGGTGACTGGCAGTCCAGTTCTGTAGAGTCAGAACAGCATACAGGAATCAGCAGCAATGGCCCCACCTAGCAGAGACAGTCAGGCCTCAGCCTCAGCAGGAGGGACCAGAAGGAATGCCAGAAGTTCTCACTTGTGCCTCTCTCAGTGAAGGGAAGATCAGTCAAGGCTGGAGCTCAGCAAGCATTGCACAGCTAGCTCTATACACAGCCAAGCTCAGCCTCTGTCACTCTCTGTTGAGTCCTACTTATACCCTCCAAACATAATGTGTCCTCCACAGATCTTGCCTCAGCACATGTCTTGCCTCAGTGAGTCTCTCTCAGCTGACATCACTCTGCCAATCGGCCTGAGTCTGCAGAGATGGCAAGAAACTGTAGCACACCACCAGAAGTATTTTTGGTGTCTTTCTCTCGATGGAGTCCCAACAAATGCAGCTCAACTACATGCAATGTAAGGCAGACCAATACATGCATGTCATTAACAAAGAATCCTTCATCATGTGTCCTTTCATATGCTTGTTTTAGTAGAGCATCCTTTCACCTGTGTCTGCTTCAGCTAAATGTTCCTTCATGAGTCTGTCTTAGTCTTTGTTTCACCTGTGTCCACTTCAGCTAAATATTCCTTCATGTGTTTGCCCCAGCAAAACACCTTCCAACACAAATGACTTTTCAAAGAACTCTTAAGTTTCCACTTCAAAATAGGGGAACTAGAAAACAATTATTCTGAGTGAGGTAACCCAGACATCCAAATAAAACTATAGTATGGATTCTCTTACATGCAGATGTTAGATTCTAAGCCTTTGATAATAGTCATACTGCAATACATATAACCACAGAGGTCAGATATAGAATAAGTGACTAAGGGGGAAAGATTGAATGGAGGGAGAAGGGAAGAGGGGGTGAGGATGAAAATATGACAATGGGTAACAAACATTAAAAGTTCATTTGAGAGATCATATGGAAACCTACTATAGCAGAAGCTTCTTAAAATATATACATATATGAAAAAAATTAAATGAAGTCAGCAAATAATGGAGGCAACAAAGCCCAATTAGACACCCTTCACCACCAAGAAAAAACCTCAGTGTCATGGATAGGTTATATCTAATTGAGTTTTTGACCTGTGGGGTTCCATAAAATCAGTCAGTCAGCCCACACTATGGCTGATGCTATTGAGTCCTCTCCATAGCACTGATAGTAAGGTTTTATTCCTGAAGACAACACCTATGTAACTCACTGAATACAGAGAAGTCAAGCTGGGGCCTGCCTAGAGCCTTCACCCTTTCTGATTAGTGTTCATGGCACCAGAAGTTACTATTTGCACTATCAGAGGAGAAAGGTAAACACCAACCCTTCAGTCCACACTAGTTCAATAGTGGTACAAAGCTGGTGGGAGTAACCAATCATTATCTGACCGGAAGTAAGGCCTACTCCATGTAATAGAACCTATGCCTAACACTACTCTCTGGTCACCTAGTAACCTGAAACTAGATAGGCTGTGGACCTAGAGGAAAATCAAATAGTATTGTTCTACTCAAGGAACAGCAAAAATAACTTGTAAGGAAGCTTTGATAAACCCATGGAACAACATCATGCTCAGTCACTATCAGGCAAACTTCTTCCTGCAGAAGATGGGAACTAACACAGCTCTACAACTGGTCAATATGCAGAAAGTGAGAGATCATGGAACACTCAGTCCTAAATGGGATGTCTTCATCAGATTTCTCCCCTAAAGGCTCGGGGAGCTATGCAGGAGAGAAGGTGGAAAGATGAAAAGAGTCAAAGAGAATGGATGACACCAAGGAAAGAGTGTCTTCGGGGCACAACAGAACTGACACACATGAACTCACAGAGACTGTGGCCACGTGCACAGAGACTGTCCAGGTCCAAGCCCCAATTCTGAGAGCGGGAAGAGGACAGGAGTCTAACCAAGCAGCTATCTCCAAATGACAACTACTTTCAAAGGAAAGATCAGTGTCCTCCAATTGAGTCTCACTGGCTATATAAGCCCCGTGCTCAGTAGTAGTTGGCCAACACAAAACGAACTCAAAGATGGTGTGTATGTGTGGTGGGGGAGGTGTTTCTTGTCCCCTTTTCTCTTTAAATTTGGATTGTTTTGTCTGCTTTCTTTCTTGTGTGTGTTTGTTTTCTAAAGAGAGAAAGAAGGCATGGAGTAAGATGAGTGGGGAGATAGGGAGGATCTGGGAGGAGATGAGGGAGCAGAAATCATGAACAGATGTATTGTATAAAAAAAAGAAATGGGTACAACTGAAAATATTCCTAATACAAATACATATTTCTCTGAAAATACCTTTGTGTAGCATAATGCAGTATATATATATATATATATATATATATATATATATAATACATAAAATATATATCATATGATATATATTGTTTATGTATATCTGTATATATATGAACAAGTTTTAAAGAAAAAGATGTATACTTAGGAAGAAATAATTAAATCATTCAGAACAGAGTAAACAGAAGAGATGGGAGAGAGGGAGAAGAACAGAGGGAGGAGGAGGGGAGAGGAAGAAGGAGGGGGAGAGGGAGAGAATTTCATCAACCAATTTGGTAGTTACTTGGAAACACAATGCTCTCCACCCTACACACTGCCTACTTTTATGTTAGATAAGAAAGCTCTCCTCTCTAGCCACAGTTTAATTAGTGCAATCACAAAATTTAACCTTCCTGAACTATCTACCACCCTGAGTGTATACCCATATTTCATCAGTTGTTCAGTGGGATCCTTTTTATGTTTGTGCTTATTGTCATGTCTCCCAGATACCTTAAGTCTGGAAGACTCCTAAGATTGTGTTTTCCTTGGCCAGGACACTTGAGAACAGTATGGAGTGGTCAATTGGGGTGTGTCTGTTTTCATAGAAGTAGATGGAGTCTGCACTTCTTTTTTCAGATGTGCTGGCCTGTCCACATTTCTGAGTTGAAGTGTAGAGTCTTGTTGACATGTTTGGTCTAATACTATGTGGCCCTGCTTTACTTGAGCAGATGTCAGTTACTGGCTCCTCTATCTTCATATGGAGAACCTTCAATAAACTAAAAAGAAAGTGAAACATAGAACTCTCATTATCCAATCAGAGGCAGATCATCAAGATGAGATAGATTCTTTTTTTTTTTAAAGACAGTTATTTTATTATATCTGAGTGCACTGTAGCTGTCTTCAAACACTACAGAAGAGGGAGTCAGATCTTGTTACGGATGGTTATGAGCCACCGTGTGGTTGGTAGGATTTGAACTCAGGACCTTTGGAAGAGCAGTCAGTGCTTTTAACCACTGAGCAATCTCACCAGCCCCAAGATAAGGTAGATTTTTAGCAACTCTGACTTGTGTTGAAGAAGCTTATGGTGGTGGTTTAAGCCATCACAGTAGAAAGGTTGTGACACTGACCTTGTGCCAATACAGTCATTGACTGGGGGACATAGGTGACTAATTTCCTGATTTTGGCAGTGTCTTGGATTAAATGAGTCAGGTTAAATGATTCTATTAGTTGAATTGAGACCTCTTTAAATATTCTCAAATTAGAAAAATATCCAACACACAGGCACACAGGAAATCAGCACAATGTAGGAGAAAGAAAAAGAATCCAGCCACATACCCCAGTAGTTCCTCCTTTAGCCACACAGTGTTTATATAATGAAGACAGAAGAAAATAGAGAAAGAGGAACTGAGATTAACATCCGAGCACAGATGTGAGGTCATCTTCATTAACTTTCATCTTTTAATGTCATTTTTCTATGAATATTTTCACTGTGTTTGGAGTTAAAGAACTCTTGAGCTCTCTGAAATAAACTGTGCTCATCCACTGTAATCTAGAGCCTAGAAACCATAGTAGCTGAGACACGGCCTGTTAAGACAAAGCTTTCAGGTCTAACAAATGAAAACATGAAACAACTAATTACATTTAAGTTCACATAAACAAAAAGTAATTTTCAAACATCTGTTTATCTCAGATTCTGGATGATGACTGTATCTATTTATCATACTCAGGGAATACAAAACTATCTTGCTTTTCTTCTGCCCTCCTCCCTCCTCCTCCCCAGCTACTCTGTAGAAACCTTAAGTATCCATTTAACCATCTTAGAAAATCCTCTCTAGAGTTCTAACTTAAAAAACATTGTGAGTCACGGGCTGGGCTGTCCACTCTTATAGAATACAAAAGGCTTTGATTTGCAAAGAGAGGAGGGGACTGCCTGAGACAACATTGTAACGCCAAGACTGCTCAGCGACAAGAGAATGAAACAACTAATTTTTAAAAAATCAGACAGGAATCAAAGCAGCTACCACAGACTAAGAGAGCAAAAAATTTTTCTTTGCCCAGGTGTACTGCCTCACTGTAACTACCCCATTGCCACTGTAGTTTTACATTAAGATCCCAGGACACCCAGAAGTCAACTTTGTGCCTAGGATATTATTTAGAAGTTTTACTCTTTTGGGGAAGTAATATGAGAATAAATTATATTGAAGCAAATACTGTCTGGGAAATAAAGCAATGATGACAAGCTTGACACAAGTTTTAAAAGCAGTAAAAAAAAAAAAAAAATACACGATGACAATGTTTGGTGCTTGCATGACAGGAAAGCCTTCCCTGTGTGAGGAAAATCCATCTAGAACAAATTGCTCCTGAGACTTCCAAACCACAGACATTTTCCTGTGGTTACTTTTCGGGTTGATATATTTCAGGTGAGCATGTTAACTGAGTTGAAATTGTATGGCTAGTTTCCTTAATGTTTTATTTTCCTTGGCACATGGTGACCCAGTTCTTTCTAAACAATTAATCTCTGAGGTCATAGTTTCAAGGAACTCAAGTCATACTTGTTGCTTGGAGTAAGAATTTAACAAGCTTTTGGAAACCTAGGGATTCAGAAAGACTGTCCAAGCCTTTTTACTGGGATTGGGGAGGAAGTGTGGGTTATTTCACTTAAGGAGTATGTCTTTAAAAGAGTGGTTTCTAGGGGTCCTTTTAAACCAAAGCCTTTTCGTGCACTAAAGTAATGTTTAATTAATACCCATGTTCTGTATATTTCTGTGCTTCTGTTTTGCAAAGAAAGATAAATATGTCACAAAGCTGGGCTGTGCAGATGGACAGAACTCTCTTCAAGCAGGCCCTTAAATGTGGAATATGGATAGAGAAGCAGAGTGAGACAGCCAAGTGTCAAAAGAAATCTGTCGGCTTTTCAGTGGTTGAATAATTCAGAAGATGTACGGTAAGCCAACTTCTTAATTTCCAGTGCCCCCTTTCTAATTCTTTCCTTTTCATCCTGTGATCTTTCCTTCCTCTCCCTCAAAACTATTTGCTACAGAGATGCCCTGGGAAGCAGGTGGTCTTCCTTATATGACAGCATCTGCTGCTCCAAATGAGAGGAACAAGATCTAAAGGCTGAGGAAATGAAGCCCACACCTCTATAAATGCCTTTAAAAACAAAAACCAAAAGCTGTCGTCTTAGTTATTTTTGTTGTTGTTGCTGAATTGATTGGAACATTTTTATTCTTCACAACAAAACAAATTGTCTAAAGGTAATACTCCCGCTCCTTGTCTATTTCAGATACACATGTTTGTCTGTTTTTATCCAGCCTTGTTTAATTTGTTTTTTGTTTGTTTGTTTGTTTTTATTTTGGCACAGGCCTCTTTCCTAGGATTTGCAAATGCTGTGGGCAGCTGCAAATGCTTGAAGGTTTTTCTTAAGCCATTTTTTTAATATCCATAAATGGACTCCAGCCTTTATAGTTGTTGTTGTTGTTGTTAGTGATGTCTCAATGGCACAGTGGTAAGGTATTTTTTTTGTTTTTGTTTTCTTTTTTTTATTCTTTCAGGACTGGAGGAGAAAAGAATTCCTAGAAAGACTTCTAGTTGGCTTATTATCACACCAAAAGAAGGAACCAGAGAGCACAAGTTTTGCATTTTAGGTTCTTGTCTGCATGTAGGTATGATGGATAATGTCACCTGTTTTACAAGTAGCAATGGCAGTTTTGAGACCTTAATTTCCTCAGGTGAATATATTAATATTTATACCACAGGGTTAAAGGTGGAACTGAGTGGAAGTACCACATAGCACTTGTTTTGTAGGCTCTTCAGTGTCAGTTTCCACTGGGCAGCACCTTCCATTTCCTCTGTCTCACTGCCAAATACACAATAGCACAGGTAAATATCTACATCTATATGAAGCCAGGATGTGGCCTTGCCATTTACAAAGAAGACTTGGGTGAGGTAGGAACCTGTCCCAGCCTGTCACATGGACACAGTGAACTTTGACTTATGAATAACATTCTTTGTCTTAGTCTGGAGACCCCTACGGGTAGGGCCTGACTCAAGCTCACTCTTGGCAACCCCTGCACAGAAAGGAAGTAGGGCCTCATTTTGGCAGAAGACATTTTCTTTTTGAACCTCTGCCATTTTGTCATGTTTTCTAGTTTATCACAAAGCTATGGAATGCAATTGTATATTCTTGGAACTCCCAGAGTATACTCCCAGAGGACCTTGAAACAACCATCCCTGCTGTATGAAACCACAAAATGGTGTCATCTGCCTTGGGATCAACCAAAGCTGTCTGTCAACATTGTGTTCTCTCTTCTTGCTTCCCTGGCTTATTGTTTCTCCCCTAGGCTGGTATTTCCCTGATCTAGGCTGGCTGGCTGGCTCCACAGCAGTGGGACCCCCAGATCTTCATGGAACACAAATTCAATGATTCTTAAATGAAGTTCTAAAGATGATCAACTCTAAACCTAAGTTTAGAAACTTTTACCACCACTTAATTCCTCACAAATCTGTTTGTGATCAATTCCCCAACTCTAGACAAAATTAATCTACTTTCTGTTTGTGTCAATTTGTTCATTTACATAAATAGAATATTATAATATATATGTTTATATATGTACATATATATTATATACATATAGTATATTCATGGTTTTAGTGTTTTCCCTTTATAATGCTTTGAATTCATCCATATTTCAGCATACATTGGGGTTTTCTTTCTTTTTTTCTCTTGTAAAAAAGTAATCTACTATGGTGAGCACAACACTAAGTATGTTGCACTCATCAGCTGCAAGGAGCATAGACTGTTTCCAGTTTGGATTATTAATGCTTCTCTGAACATTATACTCAAGTCCTGGCATATTCTTTTGTTTTTCCACTAAGCTTTTAAGAGTCTGTTGGATACCTGATCATACTATGAACCCCAAGATTATGTTGTTTACTGGAATAACCTGTGTCTAGCTGTGGTGTGGCTCAGCCTTAACATACACATTTAATCCTAAACTATGATGGAAAAGTTAGTTTGTAGAGGGAGTTTAATTGAGTGGCAGACAAAGTAATGAATCAGAGAAAGATTTGACAGAATAGGATATGCCCAACTCTCTTGAGAAGAGGGAGGAAAGGGAAGTTAATTGAAGGACAGGGGAGGGGGAGGCCGTTTTACTGGTATAGTTGTATAGTTGTGTAGAGACAGGTTGAGATAAAGAACAAGGTCAACTTAGGTGAAGATAGATGAGCCCAGGAAAGAGAAGGAACCAGAGGTTTAGAACATATTGCCAAAGTTAGTAAGAGGCCAAGCAGAGCAAAATGTCAGAAACCAAGAGAGAATTGATCCCCTTCTAGGGGAGTTTGAGTCAGAACCACTGAGTTGAACCAGCCAGTTCAACTTATTTAGCATCAAGTATAGGCCTAGATTAGATTGCATGGAGGCTAGAAGCATCCAGAACTAGACCTAGTTTAGCAGAAGAGATGGCAAGTGTCAGAGATCACAATTACATCAAGCAAAAAAGATACTTTTACAGGGCTCCTATGCTAAAGTCTGGGTGCAACTCTTTAAAGAAATTGTTCAACCCTTTTGTAAAATGCATTTGGCATTGGTTTTCTTTTTAATACTAGCCCTTTGAACTTGTGGACTTTGGTAGTGATAACTCCATGTGGTTTTAGATTTCTCAATGTATGGTGATAATAAGAAATTTGTTTGGTTTGGTGTGGTTTCGGAGACAGGGTTTCTGTGTACAACCCTAGCTGTCCTGGACTTGCTCTGTGGAATAGGCTGGCCTCGAACTCACAGTAATCTACCTGCCTTTGCCTCTCAAATGCTGAGTTTAAAGTTCTGTACCACCACTATCCTGCTGATAATAAGAACTTTTAAAAGTACATAACTTTTCCTGTCTGAAAGAATTACAGGGATGGAAATGGAGAGGAGCCCAAGGAAAAGAAGGTCCAGTGACAGGCCCAAAGTGGGATCTAGCTGAAGAGGAAGTCCCAAGGCCTGACACTATTACTGAGGTTATAGAGTGGCCACAAAAAGGGACCTAGCATGATAGCACTCGGAAGACCCAACAAGCAGCTGAAAGAGTCAGATGCAGATATTTGCACCCAACCAATGGACAGAAGCAACTGACCCCTGCTGCTGAATTAGGGAAGGCTGAATGAAGCTGAAGGTGACCCTGTAGGAGGACCAGCCATCTCAATTAATCTGGACCCCTGAGATCTCTCAAACACTGGACACCAAACAGACAGCATACACCAGCTGATATGAGGCCCCTAGCACACATACAATAGAAGACTGCTGGGTCTGTGTTCATCCAGAGATGACAAGAGACTGGAGGCCCCAGGGAGTTTAAAGGTCAGGTGGGGTGGGGGTAGGGACATTCATGTGGAGACAGAGGCAGGGGAGGAGGTATGAGATGTGGAACAGTTGGAGGGTGGACAGATTGACAGGGTGGGGAATAAAATATAGAGTGTATAAAAATAATTAATAAAATGATTTTAAAAAGTACTTGTTAGCTATTTATATGTCATCTTGCTAATTTTATCATTGGACTATCATATTAAAAATTGAGTTCTTTGGTATTTTGGATGTAGTTGCATTACTCAACAAATGATTAGTTAGCATTTTTACCTGCTCTAAAGTTTCTCTCCCCGCCCCCTTTCTACCTCTCTACTCCATGCCTCATTTCCTTTTATTTTTTCTCATTTTCTCTCCTTACTTTCCAGCTTGCTGTGTCCTAAGCTAACCTTGCCCTAAGCTCCCCATCCTCCTGCCTTAGCCTTCCAAGCACTGAAATTACAGGTGTGCAACGTTTACTTCTTTCTTCCTAGGGGGGGTCTCTTAAAGCTTGCTTCAGCCAGAGCGTGCTCAGTCCACCCTTTCTTTGTAGGTTCTGCATGAGCCCTCGCACCACAGCTAAGACCTTTCTGAGTAGTCAGAGATTTTAAAGTTGGACTCTGGTGTTCACACTGAATGTTTTATATTTTTGTTTGTGGCAGTATCAATGATCCGTTCCGAGTTTTTACCTTGTGGTGTTAGGACAAACATTTATTGAAAAGCCTCTTTTTTTTTTTCATTGGACTGCTAGGCATCTTTGCCAAGCAATGTCCACCAACACAAGGTTTATTTCCATACTCAATTCTGTCCCATTACTCCAAATAACTGTCTAACAGCAGTACCACACTGCCTTCACACTGTAGCTTGTAATAGATAATTTTTCACAGTTACTTTGACTATCTTATGTCCTTTGCATTTTCATTTATATTTTATCATTACCATGTCAGTTTTCACAATGAATCCTCAAATTGTGTCTGTGAACATGAGTTTCTTCTCTACTTATGGAAACACTCTTTAATCTCTTTCAGCAATACTTTGTGGGTTTTACTATAAAATCCTAAATTCCTTTTATTAGACTTGTGGTCATATATCTGGGCTGGTTTCACTTTGTCAGTGGATTAGAGTGCTTGTCACTAGTTTAAACAAATACAGTTAAGTTCTGTGTGTTAATCTTGTATCTTGTGAGCCTAAAGAAGTTGTCCTAATACTTTGATACTGGGGACCTATGTCCGTGTTCCTTAAACATAGGTATGATGAGGATCACATCACCCATGGATACAGATAAGCATGTTTCTTCCCTTGTGGTTTCTATGGCTTACTTTAATTTCTTATATACAGAAAATTCCAGATTTCACCATGAACTACAATGATAGCTGAAGAATTTTCTTGGATATTCTTTGAGGTGGCTAGAGTTTTGGCAACTTTTGTCAAGCTAGGCTCATTTGGAAAGCGGAAACCTCAATTGAGAAATGCTATCATCAGATTGGCCTGTTTGTCATTTCCTTGATGAGTGACTGATATGGGAGGGCCTAGCCCCTGTGGGTGGTGCCACCCACAGGTCACAGATGTATGATAAAGCAGGCAGAGTGAACCATGGGAATCAAGAGAGTAAGAAGCACTCCTCTACACTCTCTGCTTCTGTTCTTCCCTCCAGATTCCTGCCTTGACTTACCACTCGAACTCCCCTCAAGGATGCTCTGTGATCAGATGTGTTGACCAAATAAACTCTTTTGTTACAAAGTTGGTTTTGGTTGGTGTTTTGTCATAGGCATAAAAAGCAAACTTGAATACTCTTCAGTAAGTCGAGGAAATCCTCTTCTATTATAGGATGGGAGGATTTTAATCATGAATTATTAATAATGAATTAGTACTGAGTTTTTGCCACATACTTTATCACTTTTCACTGAGATACGGATGTTGTTCTTTATTTTATTAGCTGATTTTTATACATGAGGTCCAACTTTCACTTGGGAGACAAATTTTAATTGATCTTTGTTTTTTAATCTGATTTGATATTTCATGTGTGCCGAGACTGTGAAGATAGTTTAAGGAAATATACAACTATCAAACACAGTACCCTGCGTTTGAATCTGAAGGACTCATAGAAAAAGCTGAGCAGACACTTTTAAACCCTGTTCTGTGTGGGGTGGAGACCAGTTTGCTGACCCTAGCTTCAGGGTCAAGGAGAAAATTTGTTTCGAAGGAGTAAACTGGAGGCTGGAGAGCAGAATACCTAATGCCATTACCTGGTCCTTGCATGAAATTATGTAGGGCTTGAGTACCTACATATACATGTGTATATACACCCCACATACACACATATACCCCCCACAAATATACTATATACATACACATACACACACATAAACCATAAACCACACACACATATATATACCGCACACAAATTTACCTTACTCATACATACACATGTGCATACACATTCACACTATACACAAGTATACCACATACACACAAAATACCACACACACGTATGCACAGAAACCCTTTCCCCACACACAAAAATACTACACATATACAAACACAATACATACAAAAATCATACACACATACACATGCGCACACAGACATAAACACACAAAGACCACACACATACCATATACAAATACACCACATCCAAACGTGAACACATAGATCCATACCAAACATAAATATACCACACATAAAAATAAACTTATACATACACATACAAACATGCTACACACATAAACCCACACACAAATATACCATACATATACATGCATTTACATCATTCACAAATATACCACAAATCACATGCAAATATACTATACACATACACACCACACAAATATAGCACACACACATACACCACACAAATACAAATACACTACACACACATACACACATGCACACATATGCATGTACACACATACAAAATTTCATATATTTGAATCTATGATCTGTGTTTGAGAAATACTATGTGTTTTTTTTAATGTTATTTTTATCTAGCTTTTGCCTCATACAATGGGTTAGGAGCTATTCCTTTCTATTTTCAGGAGAGTCTGAGGAGGATGGAAGTTATTATTTTTTAAAGTGTTTGGTAGGATTCACCATTGAAACCATATCTGGTTCTCATCTAATCTTTGTTAAGTATTTTTCAGTTACTGATTAAACTTTTGTGATAAATCTGTTCAGACTTTCTTTATAAGACTTTAATCATTTGTGATTTATTGGTTTAATCTTTCATCTAATTTGTTGTTTTAAAAATGTTGATAGTGTTTTCTTATAATTCATTTTGCTCCTGTAAGGACAATAGTAATGTCCCACTTCTACTAGATTTCTAATTTTACTTATCTCTCCAGTCCTCTTTTCTTTAGTCAATGTAACTAAATTTCATCTTTTCAGAGAATCAGCTGTTTGTCCCACCATTCTTCTGCTCAGTGGTTTATGTGGCCCCACTCTGATGCTCAGTCTGCCCCACTATCAAAGTCTTTAGGTTTGGCTTGCCTTCTAATTTTTGGAGATGGAAAAATGGATTATTGGTTTGATAGCTTTTGGGGTTTGCTCTGTTGCTATGGATTGTACCCATACACCAAGTGATACTATGTAACCTTGCCTCTCCATCCCCAAATTATCCCTGTTTGCTCAGTAAAGATGCCTACAGCCCTTAGCTGTGCAGAAGAGAGGTAGGCAGGGCTTTGGTTCAAGAGTTTGCGATCTGAGGCAGCGATCACAAGAGAGAAGAGGAAAAGGAAGAAGACACAAGTAATATCTCTGAGTTACTGATAGGGAAATGGGTAAAATAACATAGAGGGTTGATATCTGTCCAGCGCTAATGCTTTAAGGTTTAGTATGATATAAAGGTTGTGGGTCTCTTATTTGATAATTAAATGGTCTAAGGTGGGGTAGAAGTTCGCACAGATAGTTTTCTTGTTGTTGTTGTTGTTGTTGTTGTTGTTGTTCTTCTTCTTCTTCTTCTTCTTCTTCTTCTTCTTCTTCTTCTTCTTCTTCTTTCTCTCCTCCCTCCTCCTCTTCTTCCTCCTTCTCCTCCTCTTCTTCCTGCTCCTGCTTCTTATCATAAGAATTAATAGCAATGTACAATCTTCCCTTATAGCACCCCTTTTATTTCATTTCAAAAGTATCAGTAAACTGTATTTTCATTTTTCACTTGTCTCAAAATTTTTAGAATGTTACTGTATTTTGTTTTCTTTTGAGAGTGTGCTGCTTGATTTTAACAGATTCCTCAATTTTTCATTTTTCATTATGTTTTAGTCCTAGAAAAATATTTTTGTTTGATTTCAATATTTTCAAAATTATCAAAGTTTAGTTTGTCCTTCCTATATGTTTTACCTTGAAAACATTACATGTATACATGGGAAGAATGGATATTCTAGCTTGTCATGCTGCTTTTCCAGGTCTTCTCTATGTGAGCTTATATCTGATGGTTGATGATTTCGCTTTCTCTTAAAGGCCATTGTGAAGAAATTAGGCTGACCCAGATAACTAAGGACACTCAACCTATGACATAATTTTATTTTAAAACTTTTTAAATTCTTTAATAATTCCATACATGTATATAATGAAGTTTGCTATTTCCAGTCCTCAGTACCCTCTCTCATCCCCCTCATAGGGCAGAGGAGAGGGTAGAAGGAAAAGTTAACCATGCTGTAATTCTTAATCAGATTTGTAATTTCACTTTTAACTTGAAAGGGAACATACATATTTCAGAGATTAGGATGTAGGTACCATTAGGAATATATTATCCACACTACCAAATACTCTTGACTATCAATCTATGACATATTCTTAGATACTGTCTATAACCAGCACAGTCATATTTCTAGAGTAAGATAACATAGACTCATGAGAAAGAAGAGTGTATGCCTACAATAGCATTTGTAAAATATTAATATCAAAAGATTCTTGGGTTTGCAAAATGGGTCAGTGGGATAAAAGTACTTGTGTGCCAAGCTTTATGACCTGAGTTCAATACTTGAAATAACCATGATAGAAGAGAACCTACTCCTGCAAGTTGTCCTCTGATCTACACGCACACTTCCTGGTATGCCAGCAACCAGCTACGGATATACACACAAAAATAAACAAATAATGTAAAAGAAGATGCTATTTAAAGCAGTATTTTGATGGTATTTTATCACCATGCTGTGGTGGCATATTCCTTTAATCCCAGCACTTGGGAGGCAAAGGCAAGTGGGTCTCTTGGAGTTTGAGACCAGTTTGGCCTACAAAATGAGTTCAGGATAGACAGGACTAACTACATAGAGAAACCCTGTCTTGAGTATAAAGGGGCCTCTAACTTATGTAATTCTGAAAGTCAGGTCTGAAAACTACATTTAATATACTTACTATAATAAAAAGTATTCAATTTAAGTGGTTTCACAAAGTGGCCAGAAGTTAGAATATGACTCTCTTCCAAACATTTCTGTTTATTTGGGAGATTTAATTGGGGCATAGAAGGACATAAGTTTGTACCAACCTATACTTTGTGCCTCTAATTATGAGATTTCAAGGTACAACTTCCATTTCTAAAAAGGAAAGACCCTCATTCCCATATATGGTTATACCATAAAATATGTTATAGGGTAGAAAAGGTTTATATATTAGGGATTATATTTTCCTCTGAGGACTTTTGTAAAAGATTTTCTTTAAAAAAAATAGTTCATCTTTGTTTGATGTCACATAGCTTGAAAGAAATTGATTTAACTTCTATTCAATTAAGATTTACTACTTTGCATTCCAAAGCTAACCCATAACTATAAACCTACAAAAAATAGTTGTGGCTGAACAAATGTCACATATTAAGTGCCTTCCTTCCAGTATTTAGAAATGTCTAGCTATCAGCCAGGGTATTTCTGACCAATAAATTCAGTCTTAAAGTTTGATGCTCCCTTGTCAGACTTTAAAGTTTTTGTTGGCAGAGGTAAGGTCTTTTGAAGGATGCACACAATATCCCTATAGAAAATAACATGGGAATTGTTTTTGATAATCTGTTGAAGAACAGCCAGATGATGGATTTTCTGACTTGTTTCTGAAAATTACAATTTATGTAACCCAGGAATTCAGTATCTTTGAATCTCTTTCTCATCCATAAAGTGAAGGTGATACCCACTCAATCAGTTTTATGAGTTACTGGTGTATGTCTTTAAAAATGCAACATATAAAGCAAAGGAAATGGATGACCACCACAATCACATCAATAGCCTTTCCAGTCCTGAATCCTAATAACAGTGGCAAATGTGTGTATGGCGAGCATCAGGAATGAGTGGTTTTTTTGTTTGTTTGGTTTTGTTTATTGTGGGAAGTAAAAATCCATTCATGGATGTAATGGATTTCCAGTGAATGGACTGCAGGGCTGAGAGAACAGATGTAGACAGTGTTTCTCTAAATGAGATTGATATCTATGTCTTATCCACATCCCTGACTCTCCCAGCCATCTCACAAGGAACTGGTGTGGCATTAGGAAGGTTTAGCAAGCCATGATGGATTTAGTCCTGACTAGGGAAAGGGCCCGAAGACACAGCTCCCTGCATGGTCATATGTGACCTCAATGAAGTAAAACACCAAGGTATGTTGATGTGGCAGAAGTTGGGTCAGTAATATTGATAAAAAGTCAATAGTTATAAAAGTAACAAGTATCACACTCAAATGTAGCTTTAAAAATGATATCATAAATGATTTAGTGGGAAATTTCCTGACAGTATGAACTCTCTGATCAAATATTTGTACAATATGCACACACAAATGGACACAACGCAAACAGCCTTTTGTATGTCAACTAATTGAGAAAAAGTATATTTCATTTCAGTGTACATATTGTATTCATAACCTCTGCTATGGTGCTACAATGAGAGCAGGTATATACTTTGAACTAAAGGAAAGGTTTCTATTAAAATAATTTTAAATTATTTAGATATTGTGGAGTTTTAAAAATCATTTAGAGAAAGGAAAACCAAAAAGGAGACAGAGTTCCTCAGCCCATTAATGTCATTGAATACATGGAGTATATATAATACTTTGCTTACACTTTATTGCTAGACAGTCATATTGCTGCATCTATCCTTCTCGTGTGTGTGTGTGTGTGTGTGTGTGTGTGTGTGTGTGTGTGTGTGCCCATCCATCCAGAAATGGAACCCAGAGCCATGCACATCCAAGGCAAATACTCTACCACGGACAAGTATCTCCAGTACTACACTTAAATCATTATGCCACTCAATCAAGCTGCAAAGATCAAAGAAGGATTAAGTTGGGTAAAATCAAGCCATACACCCCATGTTTGAATGCCTATATCCAAAGAAGGACTTCCAATGAAATAGTCAGTAGGCATGTTCATAAAATTGGAAAACTTTTTTGTACTGCTAACCTAAACAAAAAAAAAATCCTATACTGTTTTATAATTAGTGCATTTATTTAAGGAATGTACTCAAGCTGACCGGACACTGTGAGCTTAGGTGATTAATTCAAGTACTTGTTGGTCACTGATCAATAGGAATAGGAGTTTGCGTGGTAGACTGAGCTTTGCAGAAGAACACAATAACTCTTATTGCACATTCTCTCTCACCCATGATTAATATTAATATTTTATTCCCTTTGTATCTGGGAGATATACTTATTAATTTGTACATTGAACCATCTACCAAGCCACCTATCACTTGCCCATGAATATGTATATTCAGTTTTCATTTGTATTTTAAATAGATATTATAAAAACATGATATTGAATAAATATATAGCAATTCAAATTTCACAATTTTCTGTATCTTAAGTACAATTACTATTTTACATATAGTCACTGGGAGAAACACAATTGATTTTATGATTGAAACAGTAAATCTGAGACTGGGAGCACACAGCTTGCTCCAAGAGCACGGAGCTTAGGTTCCAGTCCTGAGGCCTCTGGCGGGAGCCTTCAGATCTCCGCTTTGGGATCTAGAACAGCCTGGGCTGGAACGCCATATCTCCAGGTCCTGCAAGACACAAGAGGGGCATCCGGGAGGCCGGCTGGGATGAGTCAGTGTGCTTTGGTGAGTCCAGAAGGCCCCTGTGGGAGCCTTCAGGTGTCTGCTTCGGGATCTGAACAGCCTGGGCCACAGGACCCTGTCTTTAGGCAGTGCAGAAGGTCAGCTGTACACCAGAGGCCACCTGGGAAGACGTAGCTTGCACTGGTGAGTCCAGCACTGACAAGACCAACTAACACCAGTGAGAACTAGATGGCAAAAGGCAAACGCAGGAACTTCACTAACAGAAATCAAGGCAATATGGCAGCATCTGAACCCAATTCTCCTTTATCAGCATGTCCTGGATACCCCATCACACCAGTAAAACAAGATGTGGATTTAAAATCACTGGTCATGATGCTGGTACAGGAAAACATGAAGGACATACTTAAATAAATTCAGGAGAAAATGGATCAAAAGTTAGAAGCCCTTACAAGGGAAACACAAAAGTCATTGAAAGAAATCCAGAAGAACACAAAAGCCAATAAGGAGGAAATGGAAAAATCACTTAAAGAAATACAGGAGAACTTTGGTCAACAGACTGAGGTCATGAAAGAGGAAACACAAAAATCTCTTAAAGAATTACAGGAAAGCACAAACAAGCAAGTGAAGGAGTAAGCAAAACCATCCAGGATCTAAACTCAGAAGTAGAAACAACTAAGAAAACTCAAAGGGAGACAACTTTGGAGATAGAAAGCCTTGGGAAGAAATCAGGGGACATATATGCAAATATCAACAACAGAATATAAGAGATAGAAGAAAGAATCTCAGATGCTGAAGATACCATAGAAACCATGGACTCAACAGTTAAAGAAAATGCAAAATGCAAAAAGTTTGTAACCCCAAATATCCAGGAAATCCAGGACACAATGAGAAGATCAAACCTAAGGATTATAGGCATAGATGAGAGTGAAGATTTACAACTTATAGGGCCAGCAAATATCTTCAATAAAATTAAGGAAGAAAACTTCCCTAACCTAAAGAGAGAGATTCCCATGAATATCCAAGAAGCCTACAGAACTCCAAACAGACTGGACCAAAACAGAAATACCTCCCGTCACATAATAATCAAAACACCAAATGTACTAAACAAAGAAAGAATATTAAAGGCAGTAAGAGAAAAAGGCCAAGTAACATATAAAGGAAGACCTATCAGAATCATAGCAGACTTCTCACCTGAGACTATGAAAGCTAGAAGATCCTGGACAGATCTCATGCAGACTCTAAGAGAACACAAATGCCAGCCAAAACTACTATACCCAGCAAAACTCTCAATCACCGTAGATGGAAAAACTAAGATATTTCATGACAAAACCAAGTTTACCCAATATCTATCCACAAACCCAGCCCTACAAAGGATAATAGGAGGAAAACACCAATGCAAGGAGGGAAACTTCACCCTGGAAAAAGCAAGATAGTAACCTTTCATCAAACCCAAAAGAAGTTAACCAATCAAATTTAAAAAATAACATCAAAAATGACAGGAAGTAACAATCACTATTCCTTAATATCTCTTAACATCAATGGACTCAATGCCCCAATAAAAAGACACAGACTAACTGACTGGATACGTAAACAGGACCCTACATTTTGCTGCATACAGGAAACACACCTAAGGGTCAAAGACAAACACTACCTTAGAGTAAAAGGCTGGAAGACAATTTTACAAACAAATGGTCTCAGGAAACAAGCTGGAGTAGCCATTCTAATATCAGATAAAATTGACTTTCAACCCAAAGTCATCAAAAGAAGACTCTTCCTTAAAGAGACTTCTTGCTGGTCAAAGGAAAAATACAACAAGAAGAATTCTCAGTCCTGAACATCTATGCTCCAAATGCAAGGGCACCCTCATTCATAAAAGAAACTTTACTAAAGCTTAAAGCACACATTGCACCTAACACAATAATTGTGGGTGACTTCAACACTGCACTTTCCTCAATGGACCGATCAGGAAAACAGAAACTGAACAGGGACACAATGAAACTAATTGAAGCTTTGGACCAATTAGATTTAACAGATATATATAGAACATTCTATCCTAAAGCAAAAGAATATACCTTTTTCTTAGCACCTCATGGTACCTTCTCCAAAATCGACCATATAATTGATCACAAGACAGACCTCAACAAATATAAGAAAATCGAACTAATCCCATGCTTCCTATCAGATCACTATGGAGTAAAAGTGGTCTTCAATAGCAACAAAAACAAGAGAAATCCCACATACTCGTGGAAACTGAAAAATATTATACTCAATGATACCTTGGTCAAAGAAGAAATAAAGAAAGAAATTAAAGACTTTTTAGAACTTAATGAAAATGAAGACACAACATACCCAAATCTATGGGACACAATGAAAGCAGTGCTAAGAGGAAAACTCATAGCCCTGAGTGCCTCCAAAAAGAAAATGGAGAGAGCATACACTAACAGCTTAATGACACACCTGAAAGCCCTGGAATAAAAAGAAGCTATTTCACCCAGGAGGAGTAGAAGGCAGGAAATCATCAAACTCAGGGCCGAAATCAATCAAGTAGAAACAAAGAGAACCATACAAAGAATCAACAAAATCAGGAGCTGGTTCTTTGAGAAAATTAACAAGATAGATAAACCCTTAGCCAGACTAACCAAAGGGCACAGAGGCAGTATCCAGATTAACAAACTTAGAAATGAAAAGGGAGATATAACAACAGAAACTGAGGAAATTCAAAAAATCATTAGATCCTACTACAAAAGCCTATACTCAACACAACTGGAGAATCTGGAGAAAATGGACAGTTTCCTAGACAGATATCCGACACCAAAACTAAATCAGGATCAAATAGATCAACTAAACAGTCCCATAACACCTGAAGAAATAAAAAGGGTCATAGAAAGTCTCCCAACCAAAAAAAGCACGGGACCAGATGGCTTCAGTGCAGAATTCTATCAGACATTCATAGAAGACCTAACACCAATACTCTTCAAACTATTACACAAAATAGAATCAGAAGGAACTCTACCCAACTCATTATATGAAGCCACAATTATGCTGATACCAAAACCACACAAAGATCCAACAAAGAAAGAAAACTTCAGACCAATTTCTCTTATGAATATTGATGCAAAAATACTTAATAAAATTCTTGCCAACTGAATCCAAGAACACATCAAAACGATCATCCACCATGATCAAGTAGGCTTCATCCCAGGGATGCAGGGATGGTTCAATATAAGGAAATCCATCAATGCTATCCACTACATAACCAAACTCAAAGAAAAAAACCATATGATCATCTCATTAGATGCTGAAAAAGCATTTGACAAATTCAGCATCCTTTCATGCTAAAAATCTTGGAGAGAACAGGAATTCAAGGGCCATACCTAAACATCAATAAAGCAATATACAGAAAACCGGTAGCCAACATCAAACTAAATGGAGAGAAACTTGAAGCAATCCCACTAAAATCAGGGACTAGACAAGGCTGTCCTCTCTCTCCATATCTTTTCAATGTAGTACTTGAAGTTCTAGCTAGAGCAATTAGACAACATAAGGAGGTCAAGGGGATACAAATTGGAAAGGAAGAAGTCAAATTATCACTATTTGCAGATGACATGATAGTCTACTTAAGTGACCCAAAAACCTCTACCAGAGAACTCCTACAGCTGATAAACAACTTCAGCAAAGTGGCTGGTTATAAAATCAACTCAAGCAAATCACTTGCCTTCCTATACTCAAAGGATAAGCAGGCTGAGAAAGAAGTTATGGAAATGACACCCTTCACAATAGCCACAAACAATGTAAAGTATCTTGGTGTGACTCTAACCAAACAAGTGAAAGATCTATATGACAAGAACTTCAGGTCTCTGAAGAAGGAAATGGAAGAAGACCTTAGAAAATGGAAACATCTGCCATACTTGTGGATTGGCAGGATTAATATAGTTAAAATGGCCATCTTGCCAAAAGCAATCTACAGATTCAATGCAATCCCCATCAAAATCCCAACTCAGTTCTTCACAGAGTTAGAAAAAGCAATTCTCAAATTCATCTGGAATAACAAAAAACCCAGGATAGCTAAAACTATTCTCAACAACAAAAGAAATTCTGGGGGAATCAGTATCCCTGACTTCAAGCAATACTACAGAGCAATAGTGTTAAAAACTGCATGGTATTGGCACAGTGACAGACAAGTGGATCAATGGAATAGAATTAAAGATCCAGAAATGAACCCACACACCTACAGTCACTTGATCTTCAACAAAGGAGCCAAAACCATCCAGTGGAAAAAAGATAGCCTTTTCAACAAATGGTGCTGGTTCAATTGGAGGTCAGCATGCAGAAGAATGCGAATTGATCCATTCTTATCTCCAAGTACTAACCTTCACTACAAGTGGATCAAGGTCCTCCATGTAAAACCAGACACACTGAAGCTAATAGAAAAGAAACTGGGGAAGACCCTAGAGGACGTGGGCACGGGGGTGGGGGGGTGAGGGGGTGGGGGGGAGGGGGAAGTTCCTGAACAGATCACCAATAGCTTATGCTCTAAGATCAAGAATTGACAAATGGGACCTCATCAAATTACAAAGTTTCTGTAAGGCAAAGGACACTGTTAAAAGAACAAAACGGCAAGCATCAAATTGGGAAAGGATATTCACCAACCCTACATCTGATAGAGGGCTAATATCCAATATATACAAGGAACTCAAGAAGTTAGACTCCAGGGAACCAAATAACCCTATTAAAAATGTGGCACAGATCTAAACAAAGAATTTTCACCTGAAGAAATTCAGATGGCCGAGAGGTACCTTAAGAAGTGCTCAACATCATTAGTCATTAGGGAAATGCAAATCAAAACAACCCTGAGATTTCACC
The DNA here is from genome assembly GCF_947179515.1 of Apodemus sylvaticus. Taxonomy (NCBI): domain Eukaryota; kingdom Metazoa; phylum Chordata; class Mammalia; order Rodentia; family Muridae; genus Apodemus; species Apodemus sylvaticus. The sequence goes on along the minus strand of NC_067474.1, from coordinate 100,358,239 downwards.
TTACACCAGTCAGAATGGCTAAGGTCAAAAACTCAGGAGACAGCAGGTGTTGGCGAGGATGTGCAGAAAGAGGAACACTCCTCCACTGCTGGTGGGGCTGTAAGATGGTACAACCACTTTGGAAATCAGTCTGGTGGTTCCTCAGAAAACTGGACATGACACTTCCAGAGGACCCCGCTATACCTCTCCTGGGCATATACCCAAAGGATTCCCCGGCATACAATACAGACACATGCTCCATTATATTCATAGCAGCCATATTTATAATAGCCAGAAGCTGGAAAGAACCCAGATGCCCCTCAAAGGAAGAATGGATACAGAAAATGTGGTATATTTACACAATGGAATACTACTCAGCAATTAGAAACAATGAATTCACAAAATTTTTAGGCAAATGGTTTGATCTGGAAAATATCATCCTAAGTGAGGTAACCCAGCCACAAAAGAATACACATGGAATGCAATCTCTGATAAGTGGATATTAATTAGCCCAGAAGCCCTGAATACCCAAGGCACAAATCGCATAACAAATGACTCCCATGAAGAAGTCATGATCCTGAAAAGGACTGATCTAGCATTGGAGGGGAATATAAGGACAGAGAAAAAAAGGAGGGAGGTGATTGGAGAACGGATGGAGAGAAGAAGGTTTATGGGAAATATGGGGAGGGGGGATCCGGGAAAGGGGAAATCATTTGGAATGTAAACAAAGAATATACAAAAAAACAAAAACAAAAAAAGAAACAGTAAATTTTAACTTCTAAACTTAAATACTCCACATTTCTGTTGTTTCTACCACACCAGAATCTATTATATACTACATAAATTAAGAATATGGGCTGAGTATCATTGGTTCATGCCTCTTTGAGGATGAGGCCAGCTTGGTCTATAGAAAAAGTTCCTGGATAACCAGGGCTACACAGAGAAACTCTGTCTTGAGAAACAAAACAAAACAAAAAAAACAACAAGAATATGGCTGTGGATATGGTATGACCAGATTTAAATTCTGGCCCTGGCTCTTAAATATGTTAACACATGAAAATCATTTAATCTTCTATGCTTTAGTTTTGTTATCTGTAAATACAGATAATCATGGCACATGCATTGAATGATAGCTATAGAAACTATGTTTGATTAATATTTGTAGAATACTTAGAATCAGTGCCTTGAAAATAGTTAAACATTTTCAACTACAATGATATATTATCAACTACATTGATAATAATGGTTAGATAATACATTAAAAATAATACATTTCAATCTTCCCCATGTATTTTCCCCTCAATTTTTTGTCTGTGTTTATGTGTGTGTGTGTGTGTGTGTGTGTGGCTTCATGTGTGATTGCAGAAGCCAGAGAAGGATGTTGAATGTCCTTCTCTGTTACACTTCACCTTATTCCTTTGAGACAGAGTCTCCCAGGACCTGGAGCACACCCTCCTAATCCTTCTTTCTGGCTTCTAGTACCTCAGAGCATGCACAACCATGTGCAGCTCTCTTATGTGTGTTCTGAGGTTTTGAACTAGGTTTTCATACTTGTACAATAAGCATTCTTACTGAGCTATCTCTCACACCACCCTTTCCTCAATTAAACCTAAATTTTGTGGATTATATAATGGAAATTTTGCAAAATAGCATCTCTGTAACTCTTCTATTTTCCATGAAGGTGCTTGATGCACAGGGTACAAGTAAGTAGTTCTTTCTGAAATGATAAAACTTTGATACAACAAAGAGATATGTAGGTGGGTGCAAAAGATGTGTATGAATTCTTTACCTCCTGAATATTCATATCTATAACATTTTTGGCCCATAAATATCTCCTTTTTTGCTTTGCATGTTCATAACTGATAAGATTATGCTTTTATTTTACAGAGCAGTTTAAAATGTAGCACAACTGAACAAAAATGACACAAAGTCACCAAAGTCATTAAAAAAAATCACTTTCAGGATTACCTTCTGATATTGCTTTTTATGATTGGGCCATTATCAATAATCTAATGCAGCTGGGCATGAAGACATATGGCTTTAACCTCAGTACTCTGGAGGCAGAGACAGGCAGATCTCTGCAAGTTTTAAAGCCAGCATATTCTACACAATGAATTCCAGGACAGCCAGGACTACATGGAGAGGCCTTGTTTCAAAATAACAAAGCTCTAAAAGATTAAGTTAATGCAATTACAAAAAACACGTGAAGACAATGTTGATCAGTGTCTGACTGCCATATGGACCATATCCGTTAAAATATCTATTTATAAATGTAGTTTAACATTCAGTTCTGTGTTTTCATCAGGATACAATCATATCTCTCTTGTGCAGTTCTGGTCACCTATTTTGTGCTTTCAATTAGAACTTACAGCTCAGCCACCCAGCTGATGCTCTTCCTTGAGCTCCCTGTGCTCTTCTCAAGGCCAACGCGGAGTGGAGCTGAGGCGTGCAGAAGACTCAGAAAGTAGAGGCACCCGCTGTCGACATAAGTCAGAGAGAGGAAGGCATCAAACCCCTCATGCATATGCAGCACCAAATGGAGAGAAAGGATTTTCACAACAGGAAAATGGAAAGCAGCTAATATAGTCATAGGAAAATTCAGGTGGGAGTCTCTCAGTCTGTTCAGGCTACTGTAACAAAATGCCATACACTGGGAGGCCGGTAAGATTAGAAACCTATTAGTTACTACTGCGGAGTCTGGAAACTATGAAATTGGGGCACCTTCAGAGTCACAGCATGATGGGGGCTGGGGTCCTGCTGTTAGCAGTCAGCTGGCTGAGGCTCTAGTGTTCCACTTAGTCAGAAACTGTAGATTGACAAGATGCTATGCAAGGACTGGTGCTTGGCAGTTTTTGAATTGACAGTGCTGTGTGGCGTGCTGGGTAGGTGGGAGCAGCAGCAGGAATGCCCTCTAGAATTCAGTTTTCATGCACACCTTGGGTGTTGAGACCCTTAGCTCTACAACTACTATAGTAACTCCATCAATCTGGGAGTTAAGTTTCCTTAGCTCTAGGCAGAAGCTGGCCTTGTAGTTTCTGGGCAGGTCTAGGTATCAGGATTCCTTAACCTTTAACAATGGCCGGTATTAGAGAGGTCCTCTCTCTAAGGCTTGGCAACGTTCCAAAGTTCTTCCAGTGATCAGAGCCTGTAGTTCGCCTTCTCTGACTCTATACAGCCTTCTAGCTTGCTTCTGCTCCAGATTTCTCTCTCCTACCACCCCATTGTTCTGTCTGCCCTCTCTCAAAAGGCTCATCAGCCTCTTCTTCAGCTGCCTGTCACACCACCAGCTGCCTTGCCACTTCTGCTGCTTAGTGAGAAAAGCTCTTAGCTATTGCAAACCCAGGAGAGGCAGCATAGCAGTCTCCCAGCGAACTCACTAAGTAAGCCTAAGCGGCCTACTTGTATAGAAGGTGTTTGTACTAATCAGCACACTTCACATGCAAATGAAGGTTTGTTGCACCAAACATAGCCTTGCCTCTTTAGCCCAAGTCACAGCAGTCTCTTTGCTTTGCCACCAGAAGGAACATACCCCATCTGACCTGTATGGAAATGGTTTTAGGGTCACCCAGAGTTCATCAAGACTTGTAACAGCCCTGGCACAAACTATTGAACATGGTCAAGGCTGAGGCTGGACCTTCAGAAGCTGGAGTAGTCAGTGTTGTTTGGTTTTCTCAAGATATCCACTGCGTATTCAAAATGGCTGGTGTTGGTATACGTATAGTCCACAGGATTGTTTGACTGACAGTACTCAGTGCTCCAACTGCTTCTAATCAGGAAGTTGAATTTCCAGCCTCCGACATGTTTGCTTATTTGCAGGAAAATAAACAAGAGACAGAGCCCTTATAATGAGATCTAAACTTATTATTAACACTAATGACTTTGGCAGAGCTTTGACAACACTCAGCATCTCAGTGTCCCAGCGAGCGAGAGGTGGTCCCTATGTCTCTCTGGTTCATCAGCAGCTATCTCTTTTTCTGTAACTACACATGGCAGATAGGTGGTAAGGGAGTTCTCTGGAGTCTCTTTTACAGGACATGAATCCTGCTTGTGGTGGCTCTGCCTTCACAGCTGTAACATTGGCTACTTACTGGATTCCAGCCTGTGAATATTAAAGGATACAAGAAGAATTCAGACCATAGAGATGGCAGGGTGGTGGTTTGGGCAGCTGGACACGGAGACCAGCCTAAAGAAATAAGTCAAAATGAATATGACGCTTTGAAAGCAATGAGAAGGCAAATGAATAAAATATTTTGCATAGCAAAATACAAGTTGCACAAAAAGTCGCCCTTCCTCCCAGCTCCTCATATGCCTCTCCTCGGTGCATGCTGGAATGCCCTGGGTAGGGGACCCTTGGCCATCTCTCTAAGGCATGAGCAGTTCAGCAGCTGACAGCCACTTATCAGGCTGGTGGCTAAGGGAAGGAGGAAGATAGCCAGGGAGTCCTGGGAAGGAAAGAGCATCTAAAGGATGGGAAGCTGAGCAAAGATTAGCACATGCGCATCACCAAGTCAGATGGCATCCCTTACAAGATGGCCATCAAGGCAAGCCAGGCAGGCAGAAATGTAGCTCAGCAGTAGAGTTCTTGCTTAGCAGTCTCGAGGCCCCAGGTACAGTCTCTATCATTGCAAAAACTAATTTTTTAAGTGAAATGGAAAAGCCCGTCTCATATCGATTTGCCATATCTCAGTTTTAAACATTTTAATTCAGCAAAATCCAAATGCTGAGTTCCTGCTTTTAAAACAGTGGAGGTAGCGAGGGAGGATGAAATCCATATGTTTCCGATTCATTTACACAAACTCATTGAAATTCAGCTCAGTGTAGGGCGATTGAATGTCACTTAGGCAACACACAGCACAGTGATCGTTTCTAAGCCATTTTTGACGCTCCAGGAAGTCTCCAAGAATAAACAACATGAAGCCCCAAAGGCCTCACAGAGCAGCCTGAAAGAGAAAGCCAAGAATATCTGAACAAGAGTCTCCATTTCCAGATTCAACAGTCTGCTGTGAGGAATCCAAGGATATTTTATGATGCCCAGGAGGCAGGGAAACAGCAGACAGGACATGACAATCAGAGAGGCTCACCAGTGGAAGAGATGAAAAGACCAAACCAAGTTCAAATGGAGGAGACAGTGGGGCTCTGTGTGGGAGTGAACTGGAGGTGGATGGAAGAACTAGAAAGGGCCACAGAGAAAAGGGACTAGATGAAAGGGCTAGCAGCAAATCCCTTCATTAAAAAACAGTTTCAAGGCTGCAATGCTAATGGGATCCCTTTAGCTCTATGTCAATGTACTATTGTATTGCTTTCCAACATAATATTTTTATTGATTATTTGGGAGTTTCGAATCATGCACCCTAATCATACTTACTTTCCATACTCTCCAGTCTTTCCAGGACAACCACACACACACACACACACACACACACACACACACACACACACACACATTGTGACTCACCAAGAAAAGGAGAAGAAGGGAAAAATCCAGTTCGTGCTGCCCATATTCACTGGAGCATCGTCACTCCCAGTGACCTGACCTGCATCCCCACCAGAAGCCATCAATTGTCCCGTCCATATGGAGACTGACAACCTCCCAGGGCTGAAGATGACTGAGCATGCCTGTACCACTGAGCAGCTTCCACAGTGGTGGGGGAGAAAGGCTGAAAGAAAGCGGGAAGAATTGAGGGTGAGGAGACATTTTGGTTTACACAGTGGTAAGGGTGAGCAAGTCATTATTGAGGTCAGCTGGGCTTGAGGAGGCTCAGACACATCCATGGGGCATGGTAAAGGAAGTGATTGGATCTCTTTATTCTGGCATCATCAACATTACTGAAATTTGAGAGGAGTTGAAACTCCTGAAGAGTAATAGGGAACATGAAGTGAATGTTTCCATGTGCTAGGCACTATTTTGAGTGAGTTTAATAAAAATCCTATTTATTATCACAAGGCTCTGTATATCTGGAACAATTATTACACAGAATATTTATAAGAAAACAAGGCATCAACAGATTCTGCTGTGTGAAAATTAATGTGCCCAGAGCACAGACTATGGACAAGCAATGTGAGAGGCTCCAGTAAACAGCAAAAACATGGTACCCGATACTTAGAGCTTAGAACTATGTCTATAGTATCCCACTCTATCTCACATCTTCAAGGATGAGCACACACTGTTTAAAAAGCATCTAAACTAAAACACAAAGAGCAAAGCAGATGGATACAACAATTCAAACCTTCAAACCCAGTGCTAGCACAGTGACAGATGTGAAGAATGACTTTGTCTTCATCTGTTGTTCAGTAAAGTATCTTTTAATGAATGGTCAGTGGTTAACTGGCCTATACCCACAGTGCCATGATTCGCAATACTGCACTATACAAATTCGCAAGGTCAGACTTGCTAATCACAGGCACAGTTCATCGATATATATTGATTTATCTCCTATCGATTGCTCAGAGGTATTTAAGACATACTAGATTAGTGTGATTATTATCACTTGTTTTAATTTATTCTAGGATTAAATTTTATGTATTCTAAAAATCTTATGTTAAACTAAAGTTAGGCTTTTGGTGGTCTTGCACATACTAGTATATCACAGAGCAACATTTCCTGATAAAAAATGTAAACACCAACTAGAATTCTATCATAATAAAACCATCTTCATCATTTTTATCAGGTCCTTTGTCTGACAGTTTGATATTCACATTGTTTGCATTTTGTTTACTCTTTGCATAATACAACTTCTGACTTTCGTGTATCTAACTTAGCTCTAGTCCTTTCTGAAATAAGTACATAGTTGTATTTTTATTATTTACATATTTATTTTGGAGGTTTCCAAGACAGGGTTTCTCTGTGTAGCCCTGGCTGTCCTGGAAATGTCTTCCTGTAGACCAGCTTGGCCCTGTCTTCTGAGATCTGCCTGCCTCTGCCTCCTCCTGAGTTCTGAGGTCAAAGGTGCGTCCCACCATGCTCAGTGTTGTCTTTGTAGTTTTATCCACTCAGACAGCATTTATGTTTTCAGTTCTTCCACCTAGTCCATTTATATCCAAAATAATTGGAAATATTTTTGTAGTTAATTTTTTTAAATTTAACTTTATGAAGAACTGAGTTGGGATTTTGATGGGTATTTCATTGAATCTATATATTGCTTTTGGCAAGATGGCCATTTTAACTATATTAATCCTGCCAATCCATGAGCATGACAGATTTTTTTTCATTTTATGAGGTCTTCTTCAATTCTTTTTTTTTTTTTTTTTTTTTTGTCTTTTTTTTTTATTTGATATAATTTATTTACATTTCAAATGATTTCCCCTTTTCTAGCCCCCCCCCACTCCCCGAAAGTCCCGTAAGCCCCCTTCTCTTCCCCTGTCCTCCCTCCCACCCCTTCCCAGTTCCCCGTTCTGGTTTTGCCAAATACTGTTTCACTGAGTCTTTCCAGAACCAGGGACCACTCCTGCTTTCTTCTTGTATCTCATTTGATGTGTGGATTATGTTTTGGGTATTCCAGTTTTCTAGGTTAATAACCACTTATTAGTGAGTGCATACCATGATTCACCTTTTGAGTCTGGGTTACCTCACTTAGTATGATGTTCTCTAGCTCCATCCATTTGCCTAAGAATTTCATGAATTCATTGTTTCTAATGGCTGAATAGTACTCCATTGTGTAGATATACCACATTTTTTGTATCCACTCTTCTGTTGAGGGATACCTGGGTTCTTTCCAGCATCTGGCAATTATAAATAGGGCTGCTATGAACATAGTAGAGCATGTATCCTTATTACATGGTGGGGAATCCTCTGGGTATATGCCCAGGAGTGGTATAGCAGGATCTTCTGGAAGTGAGGTGCCCAGTTTTCGGAGGAACCGCCAGACTGCTTTCCAGAGTGGTTGTACCAATTTGCAACCCCACCAGCAGTGGAGGAGTGTTCCTCTTTCTCCGCATCCTCTCCAACACCTGCTGTCTCCTGAATTTTTAATCTTAGCCATTCTGACTGGTGTAAGATGAAATCTTAGGGTTGTTTTGATTTGCATTTCCCTAATGACTAATGAAGTGGAGCATTTTTTAAGATGCTTCTCCGCCATCCGAAATTCTTCAGGTGAGAATTCTTTGTTTAACTCTGTACCCCATTTTTTAATAGGGTTGTTCGGTTTTCTGGAGTCTAACTTCTTGAGTTCTTTATATATATTGGATATTAGCCCTCTATCTGATGTAGGATTGGTGAAGATCTTTTCCCAATTTGTTGGTTGCCGATCTGTCCTCTTGATGGTGTCCTTTGCCTTACAGAAACTCTGTAACCTTATGAGGTCCCATTTGTCAATTCTTGCTCTTAGATCATACGCTATTGGTGTTCTGTTCAGAAACTTTCTCCCTGTACCGATGTCCTCAAGGGTCTTCCCCAGTTTCTTTTCTATTAGCTTCAGAGTGTCTGGCTTTATGTGGAGGTCCTTGATCCATTTGGATTTGAGCTTAGTACAAGGAGACAAGGATGGATCAATTCGCATTCTTCTGCATGCTGACCTCCAGTTGAACCAGCACCATTTGTTGAAAAGGCTATCTTTTTTCCATTGGATGTTTTCAGCCTCTTTGTCGAGGATCAAGTGGCCATAGGTGTGTGGGTTCATTTCTGGATCTTCAATCCTGTTCCATTGATCCTCCTGCCTGTCACTGTACCAATACCATGCAGTTTTTAACACTATTGCTCTGTAGTATTGCTTGAGGTCAGGGATACTGATTCCCCCAGATTTTCTTTTGTTGCTGAGAATAGTTTTAGCTATCCTGGGTTTTTTGTTGTTCCAGATGAATTTGATAATTGCTCTTTCTAACTCTGTGAAGAATTGAGTTGGGATTTTGATGGGTATTGCATTGAATCTGTATAGTGCTTTAGGCAAAATGGCCATTTTAACTATATTGATTCTACCGATCCATGAGCATGGGAGGTTTTCCCATTTTTTGAGGTCTTCTTCCATTTCCTTCTTCAGAGTCTTGAAGTTCTTGCCATACAGATCTTTCGCATGTTTGGTAAGAGTCACCCCAAGATACTTTATACTGTTTGTGGCTATTGTGAAGGGGGTCATTTCCCTAATTTCTTTCTCAGCCTGCTTATCCTTTGAGTATAGGAAGGCCACTGATTTGCTTGAGTTGATTTTGTAACCTGCCACTTTGCTGAAGTTGTTTATCAGCTGTAGGAGCTCTCTAGTGGAGTTCTTTGGGTCACTTAGGTAGACGATCATGTCGTCTGCAAATAATGATAGTTTGACTTCCTCCTTTCCAATTTGTATCCCTTTGACCTCCTTATGTTGTCGAATTGCCCGAGCTAGTACCTCAAGTACAATATTGAAAAGATAAGGAGAAAGGGGGCAGCCTTGTCTGGTCCCTGATTTCAGTGGGATTGCTTCAAGTTTCTCTCCGTTTAGTTTGATGCTGGCTACCGGTTTGCTGTATATTGCTTTTACTATGTTTAGGTATGGGCCTTGAATTCCTGTTCTCTCCAAGACTTTAAGCATGAAGGGATGCTGAATTTTGTCAAATGCTTTTTCAGCATCCAATGAAATGACCATGTGGTTTTGTTCTTTGAGTTTGTTTATGTAGTGGATTGTATTGATGGATTTCCGTATATTGAACCAACCCTGCATTCCCGGGATAAAGCCTACTTGATCATGGTGGATGATCGTTTTGATGTGTTCTTGGATTCGGTTGGCAAGAATTTTGTTGAGTATTTTTGCATCGATGTTCATAAGGGAAATTGGTCTGAAGTTCTCTTTCTTTGTTGTATCTTTGTGTGGCTTTGGTATCAGCGTAATTGTGGCTTCGTAGAAGGAATTGGGTAGTGTTCCTTCTGTTTCTATTTTGTGGAATAGTTTGAAGAGTATTGGTGTTAACTCTTCTTTGAAGGTCTGGTAGAATTCTGCACTGAAACCATCTGGTCCTGTGCTTTTTTTGGTTGGAAGACTTTCTATGACTCCTTCTATTTCTTTAGGCTTTATGGGACTGTTTAGATGGTCTAGTTGGTCCTGATTTAATTTTGGTATTTGGTATCTGTCAAGGAAATTGTCCATTTCCTCCAGATTCTCCAGTTGTGTTGAGTACAGGCTCTTGTAGTAGGATCTGATGATTTTTTGGATTTCCTCAGTTTCCGTTGTTATGTCTCCCTTTTCATTTCTAAGTTTGTTAATTTGGATACTTTCTCTGTGCCCTTTGGTCAGTCTGGCTAAGGGTTTATCTATCTTGTTGATTTTCTCAAAGAACCAGCTCCTAGTTTTGTTGATTTTTTGTATGGTTCTCTTTGTTTCTACTTGATTGATTTCGGCCCTGAGTTTGATGATTTCCTGCCTTCTACTCCTCCTGGGTGAAATAGCTTCTTTTTGTTCTAGGGCTTTCAGGTGTGTCATTAAGTTGGTAATGTATGCTCTCTCCATTTTCTTTTTGGAGGCACTCAGGGCTATGAGTTTTCCTCTTAGCACTGCTTTCATTGTGTCCCATAGATTTGGGTATGTTGTGTTTTCATTTTCATTGTGTTCTAAAAAGTCTTTAATTTCTTTCTTTATTTCTTCCTTGACCAAGGTGTCATTGAGTAGAGTATTGTTCAATTTCCACGTGTATGTGGGTTTTCTGTTGTTTCTGTTGCTATTGAAGACCACTTTTATTCCATAGTGATCAGATAGGAGGCATGGGATTAGTTCTATCTTTTTATATTTGTTGAGGTCTGTCTTGTGACCAATTATATGGTCGATTTTGGAGAAGGTACCATGAGGTGCTGAAAAAAAGGTATATTCTTTTGTTTTAGGATAGAATGTTCTATATATATCAGTTAAGTCTAATTGGTCCAAAGCTTCAATTAGTTTCATTGTGTCCTTGTTTAGTTTCTGTTTTCCTGATCGGTCCATTGAGGAAAGTGCAGTGTTGAAGTCACCCACAATTATTGTGTTAGGTGTAATGTGTGCTTTGAGTTTTAATAAAGTTTCTTTTATGAAAGAGGGTGCCCTTGCATTTGGAGCATAGATGTTCAGGATTGAGAGTTCTTCTTGTTGTATTTTTCCTTTGACCAGCAAGAAGTGTCCCTCAGAGTCTCTTTTGATGACTTTGGGTTGAAAGTCAATTTTATCTGATATTAAAATGGCTACTCCAGCTTGTTTCCTGAGACCATTTGCTTGTAAAATTGTCTTCCAGCCTTTTACTCTAAGGTAGTGTTTGTCTTTGACCCTGAGGTGTGTTTCCTGTAAGCAGCAAAATGTAGGGTCCTGTTTACCTATCCAGTCAGTTAGTCTGTGTCTTTTTATTGGGGCATTGAGTCCATTGATGTTAAGAGATATTAAGGAATAGTGATTGTTACTTCCTATCATTTTTGACGTTATTTTTTAAATTTGATTGCTTAACTTCTTTTGGGTTTGATGAAAGGTTACTATCTTGCTTTTTTCAGGGTGGAGTTTCCCTCCTTGTATTGGTGTTGTCCTCCTATTATCCTTTTTAGGGCTGGGTTTGTGGATAGATATTGGGTGAACTTGGTTTTGTCGTGAAATATCTTAGTTTCTCCATCTATGGTGATTGAGAGTTTTGCTGGATATAGTAGTTTTGGTTGGCATTTGTGTTCTCTTAGAGTCTGCATGAGATCTGCCCAGGAGGTCTTCTTCAATTCTTAAAAAAAAATGTTCAACATCATTAGTCATTAGGGAAATGCAAATCAAAACAACCCTGCGATTTCACCTCACACCAGTCAGAATGGCTAAGATTAAAAAACTCAGGAGACAGCAGGTGTTGGCAAGGATGTGGAGAAAGAGGAACACTCCTCCACTGCTGGTGGGGTTGCAAGTTGGTACAACCACTCTGGAAATCAGTCTGGCGGTTCCTCAGAAAACTGGACATGTTACTTGCGGAGGACCCTACTATACCACTCCTGGGCATATACCTAGAGGATTCCCCAGCATGTACTAAGGATACATGCTCCACTATGTTCATAACAGCCCTATTTGTAATAGCCAGAAGCTGGAAAGAACCCAGATATCCCTCAACGGAGGAATGGATACAAAAAATGTGGTATATATACACAATGGAGTACTATTCCACCATTAAAAACAATGAATTCATGAAATTCTTAGACAAATGGATGGAGCTGGAGAACGTCATACTAAGTGAGGTAACCCAGTCTCAAAAGATCAACCATGGTATGCACTCACTGATAAGCAGATATTAGCCTAGAGACTTGGACTACCTAAGACATAATCCACATATCAAATGATGTCCAAGAAGAACGGAGGAGTGGCCCCTGGCTCTGGAAAGACTCAGTGCAGCAGTATAGGGGAATACCAGAACAGGGAAGTGGGAAGGGGTGGATGGGGGAACAGGGAGAGGAAAGAGGGCTTATGGGACTTTTGGTGAGTGGGGAGCCAGAAAAGGGGAAGTCATTTTAAATGTAAATAAAAAATATATTGAATAAAAAAATATATGATCACAGGAAAAAATTGTTAAGTTTAAAGCTGTATTCCTTATTTGAAGTTGATTTTTTCATCTCTCCAATTGTGACATCATTACAACAGACAACAGACTGCAACGTAGTTGACTAGCCAGCCCCTTACATCAGTCATATGCAGCATATACTATGTATGAAGTCTTAAAGTCTGACTTAGGATTGTATTAATCCATTTCAGATATACACTTTCCTTACCATCCTAGACACTGGGATCACTTCACTGAGGTTCTTTAAAAAAAAAAAAACAATAAAACACTGTGAAATGAAGTGAATGTGTTATCATGACCTTTTATGCCTCTATAAAGCTGCTATGAAGATTAAGTCAAATGATGTTTCAAAAGCACCGGACAACTGATCCTACCATGTGGTTATACCACCCTTGTCATTTTCTAAGATGGAAGTGTTGATGAGATTGCAAACCATTCTGCATTCTTAGGGTCCTATACATTCAGAAACTTAAATTGTCGTGCACGTAGCTGGCCTTATTTATTTTACTGGTGTACATTGAGAGTGTTTAGTTGCGGTGTAAGAGCTAACATGTGTGTGTGTGTGTGTGTGTGTGTTTGTGTGTGTGTGTGTGTGTGTGTGTATGTGTTCTCGCTTTGTTGAAGCCAGGTATCTTTGATGCCCTTCCTTACTCTGCTCAGTTCTGCATGGTGACCAGTACCTACAGTACCTGGGATTTGTGTGTGCAATGCCTTCTGTCAGCTGCTTCCTACCACGTTTTTCGAGGATCTTCTCATATCAAAGTTGTGACCAGAGGGCAGAACAAAACTCAGCCTTAATCCATTGCTGTTTGAGCCTGGACGCTTCCCCCCTCTCCCCCCATAGCTGTTTTCTCCACTGCTCATTTCTTTGAACAGACTTGCTGTACATCTAACTTTCATCCAGTTACTTCTGCAAATCTCCCCAATCCCTCTATTTTACTAGTAATACTGTCCTCATGTTTGGGTTATCTGTGTCCTCCTTATGATTTCTTGGCAACCCACCCTTATTGTAACCAGCCACATAGGCTAAATGTCTTATTTTGTAAATGCTACTGCAGAAAGAGAGAGCGAGAGCGAGAGAGAGCGAGAGAGAGAGAGAGAGAGAGAGAGAGAGAGAGTTGTATGTGCTAAGCAGTGAATTAAAGTAAATGCATTTCCATTTTTTGTGACTGTAGCTTCATCCAAACTGCTTTGAACGCTTTGAAATGGTTAAATATGAAGCTTGAACCAACTAGATACTCTAAGGATAAGAAGCCATTTAATGGAGTCACTGAGTAATTGTAATGTCCTCAAAGAGGTGTGGCACTACAGATTATAGGAACACTTTGTGGGTTCTATCCAAAGACAGTTGTTGGTTGAGTGATGTAATATTTCTGAAACAATAAACATCATAAAGTAAAAACCTATTCCTTTCCCAAAAGGGGTACTTACTCACTCTCTAAGCTGTCTGCCCACCTCACTATTTTTCTGTTGCTAAATGAACACAGAAGAGGGCCTTCTATACACACTCACTCTTTAATAATATCTGTCATCCAAGTGGGAACAAGATCCCCAAAGAGACAGCAGCTGGGCTGCTGGTAAAATATCATCTAAGAGCTAAAATAAAATGCAGACATGGTGAGTTCTGGGCCTAAATATTCGGGGGGTTGGGTTGTCTGAAGCTAGTTTTGATATAAAATTGATTTCCATTAGTAATCTTGAGATCCTTGAAGAAAATGGAGCAAGAGAAATGACTCCAGAGTGTTCCAGTCTTCCTGACAGAGATGGCTCTGCTTCTTGGCGCTCGCCTCCCGCGCTGAAGCTGTGCTCTTGTTTTATTTGTCTGCATGCCTGTTTCAGATTTTCATTTCCTTGTTTTGAATGTTGACTCCTTTAATTACTTTGTTATACATGTGCCAAGAAGAATATTTTTCAGTCTAACTCTGCGTGCCTGAAAAACACCAAGCAATTTCTCTAAATAATATCCCTCTTGACACATTACTGGCACATACTGCTTTCCTTCAATTCAGGCCAGTGTAGAAAAGCTTTTCACCAATGCAGACAGATCTCTGAACCAGATTTGATCACACACACACACACACACACACACACACACACATAGTCTTTTGTGCTTCAGGTGGTTAAAGTCAAATGCTGTTGGTGCTGTTTCCAGGTTTGAACTGCTAAGCAAGTTACACATGTTCAAAAGGGATAGCCTAGGAATGCTCAAAATATTTCAATGTCGACAAATATTTACTAGATGTCTCCTATGTGCCAGGCCCCCTTCTAAGCAGTACAGGATTTTAACAATTAGACTCACAGTTATGTGGGGATTAAAATGAAACAAGCTATTTTGGCACTTAGTGTTGTTTCTGGCAGGTAGTAATGCTCAGTAAGTGGAATTTAGACTTCATAATCTGGCATCCCGTATCCAAATCCTGTGCATTGAGTGTGGGTAAGATAGGTTATTTGCCCTAGGATCCTGACTGTGACTTTGTTTATTTCCCATATTATCAGCTTGAATCTAACCACTGACCTATTATATGCTTAGCTTGACCGCTGTTGCTGTTACCTATATATTGATAACATTTTGTGATCTTGGCTCCCGCCATGTTCTGATGGTACTCCCACTCAACAATTATGGAAAATGTAATTCCTGGTTATTAGGAAATGAAACCATCAGCAGGTGATTATACAACCAGGACTGGGCCCTTGTGGCCTCATGAAGGAGACCCCACAGGCCTAGCTCTTTCTGTAATTTCTGTGAAATGACAATAAGTCAATAGCTCCCTAGCTATGAGGATACAGGGATCCCGTGTCCTCACCAGACACTCAGCTGGCCAGTGTCTTGACCTTGGATTTGACAGTCTCAAATTTCTGTTTTGTATAAGAAACTCAGCAATAATGAACTGTTCACATTTAGCCCAGTCCTAAGCTCAATGCTTCGCTAGTATTCAGTCTGGTCACCCTCTCCTTTCACTCCCTACTAACCAAGGCTAAGTAAGATCTTGTGAACTGTCACTGGGACCTAGAAAGTGGCAGGGCTGGGATTTGCCTCTAGATGACTTGGGGCCAAAGCTATGATCTTTAAATGTAGGTCATATCACCAGAGCCCTGGAGTCTCCACACCACACACCTGTCCAACCCCAGGTCATGAAGATGCTCTTCTGGGCCCATGCTCTTAGTGATTTTCAAGGCCTGGCCTCTTGAAGATTAAGTATAAAGAACTAGAGAGTTATGTAAAAGGGGAGAGAGATATCAGATTATAAGAAGTAAGACTTCCCTATGTGGTCTTCCTGGTTTTTCTCTTTGGACACAAGGAAGAGGAAACTGAAAAAGTAAATGGTGTTTGGTATGGTGGTAGAGTCCTTAATATCAGCATTCAGTAAGCTGAGGCAGGAGGATTTCAACTTCAAGACCAGCCTGGGCTGCAAAATGAGACCCATGATTACTTACTTAAAATAAAAATGGATAGATTTTTTTTTAAAAAAAAAAGAGGCCTTTTGTGAGAAACCAGGTAGAAAGAAACAGCATCCTGGAGGTTTATTACAAAGAGAAACAGTTTTAAGATGGGCACTTTTTGATTAAAAAATAAAAGGGAGTCAGTAAGAGAGCTCGGTAGAGAGATTGGAACTTTTGTATATATCCAACAACCTGAGTTTGATCCCCAAACACAGCAAAATGGTGGGAGATAACTAACTCCTGCGAGTCAGTTGTCCTCTGATCTCTGCAAGCCTGCCATGGCATGACATGCATGCACATGGGTGCACACATGCATGTGTGTGCTCACACACACACAGACACAAACACACACAAATAATAATAGCACTAATAAACAATAAATAATAGACAATAAATAATAAACAATAATGATAACAATAAAATTGAAGGGCCATAAGCAAAACCTAATAGTAAGGGAGATTTCTCTGGAAGGACCGTAGGGAGGAAGGACTTTGAAGAAGCACTCATCCTCCCTGCAATGTATCCTTTCTTCTCGTCGTTGTAGGCAAAAGGCTGCTTCTCCACTTTGTCCCTCCTCTGCTCTCTAAAGATGTCCATTCTCTATGTCTCTGTTTCCTCTCAGGCTGCTCCCCTGACCACCGTAGAGCATGCCTTGAGCTGTAAGCAAGCCAACCCTAAGCACCATTCTCTGCATGAAAAAATATTTCTATCTCAGAGACATATGGCTTCAAGACAAAGATGGGCTTAATTTGCATTTTTGTTGACAAAACCAGTTTTGGCTTAAGGTTGGGCAGTGTCCTCCTAAGTACTTCTTTATGTGTTGTGAGCTCCAGCTGCCAGAGGGGCCAGAAGAGCCTCTGGGAGGAACCTGCAACTCCTTTCACTCTTCCTCCCTGCATCCCTTCCCGAATGTCTTCCCTCCCTCTCTCCATCCTTCCTCTTTACCCATTTCCCTGATCTTGTTTGTTTGTTTGATTTTGTTTCTTTTCTCACCTTTCCCAGAAATGGTTAGATGCTATGAAGAATGGGTGCCAGCAAGCCTGCCTTGCCAGGACACTTTGTGGTCGCCCCTCCCAGGGGACACTTGTCTCTCCTCCTGTATTCTAGGCCATTCATCCTCAACATCTTATCTCCCAGTGCATGTATGAGCCGGCTCTGTGAAGGTGCCTTGTAGATAAAGCAAGATGGAAGACATCCAGCTCATCAGAATTCTTTGCAAAGAAGAGATACCATGTTTCAGAAAGAGTTCTACTTTGTTTTGTTTTGTTTTTTGAAATTATAATTATATACTTTCCCTCTTTCCTTTCCTCCCTGCAACTCCTTCCATATACCCCTTCTTGTTTTCTTTCAAACTCATGGCCTCTTTTAAATTTCTACACACACACACACACGTTTATATGTATATATGTATATATGTATATATGTATATATGTATATATGTATATATGTATATATGTATATATGTATATATGTATATGTGTATATGTGTATATGTGTATATGTGTACATGTGTACATGTGTATATATGTATATGTGTATATGTGTACATGTGTATATGTGTATATATGTATATGTGTATATGTGTATATGTGTATATGTGTATATATGTATATATGTATATGTGTATATGTGTACATGTGTACATGTGTATATATGTATATGTGTATATGTGTACATGTGTATATGTGTATATATGTATATGTGTATATGTGTATATGTGTATATGTGTATATATGTATATATGTATATGTGTATATGTGTATATGTGTATGTATGTATGTATATATGTATGCATGTATATATGTATGCATGTATGCATGTATGTATGTATATATTTATATGTGTATATATGTGTATATATGTATATATGTATATATGTATACATGTATATATGTGTATATATGTATGTATACATGTATGTATACATGTATATATGTATATATGTATACGTGTATACATGTGTATATATGTATGTATGCATCTATGTATACATGTATATATGTATATATGTATACGTGTATACATGTATACATGTATACGTGTATATATGTATATATGTATACATGTATATGTGTGTGTGTATATATGTGTGTGTGTATATATGTGTGTGTGTATATATATATATATATATATATATATATATATATATATATATATTCCTAAATACATAAGTACAACTTGCTCTGTCTGTATGATGTTACCTATATATACCTATATGTATGTTTTCTGGGCTGACTGTTTGGTACTGGATAACCTGTTGATGTGCTTTACCTTGGGGAAGATTATTTCTCCAGATCTCAGCATTCCTTAGTTGCCTGTAATGTTTTGTGTAGGGTTGAAGCCTCATGGGTTTCTGTTCCACATTAGCATGTCTCGTGTTGCTATTGTCCAGCCCATTTTTAGGCTGTCCTGTTGATGAGACTTTATGGATGTAGCTTCTGACATTCCTAGAAGACACAATCTCACAGGAAACTCCCTGTTCCTCTGGCTCTTACAATTTTTTCTGCCCCTTTTCTATGTTGTTCCTTAGGTATGAGACTTCTATTATAGGTGTATCCCCTGGGACTGGGTAAGACAATTCTGAATTTTAATTGGTTATGGTTTTCTGTAATCCTCTCCATCTGTTTCAAAGAGAATTCTTCTTGACGAGGGGTGAGAATTCACTTATCCATGGTTCTAAGAACAAATATTTAAAATATAGTTAAGGATTATGTTGGTTTAGTAAAGTGGTAGCTGTAGGTTCTCTTCCAAGATCCATGACTTTCCATGAATCTAGAGCCTACCAAACCCAAAGGGCACGTCCCAGCTCTGCAATGCTGGCTGCAGTCACTTAACCACTGGCATCTTGCTCTGTGCTCCCGAATAATTAGGCACAGTCAAGGTAATTTCATTGCAGAGTTATGACAGTGAGATGAGTTTACACATAAAGCCAGGACAGTGTGCGGACATAATAATTATGTGTGTCTTCTTTTTTAATATTTTTATTTTCCATATCCTTTGTTTACATTCCAAGTGATTTCCCCCTTCCCAGATCCCCCCTCCCCATATGTCCCATAAACGTTCTTCTCTCCATCTCTTCTCAAATCACCTCCCTCCTTTTTCTCTGTCCTTATATTCCCTTCCCATGCTAGATCAATCCTTTCCAGGATCAGGACCCTCTCCATACTTCTTCATGGGAGTCATTTGTTATGCGATTTGTGCCTCAGGTATTCAGAGCTTCTGGGCTAATTAATATCCACTTATTAGAGATTGCATTCCATGTGTATTCTTTTGTGATTGGGTTACCTCACTTTGGATGATATTTTCCAGATCAAGCCATTTGCCTAAAAATTTTGTGAATTCAGTGTGTCTTCTTTTTATGTCCTACTTTAACATATTAATCCTCATTATATCAGTTTGAATGTACTCTCAGAGGAGTCCATATTTCTGCAATAATGAACTTCTGTGTCCCTCAAGGCTGCAAACATATTACACACCCAATGTCAAGGACTCATTCAGAGTAAGTCCTTATTTTTTTTTCTGAACATGCAAGCAAGGGTTCTATATAGAAAGGCAACTCTATTGTGATTTATTGAATTCAATACAAATATTCTGAGTACTTACTCTGTTCCAGACACTGTATTAGGACCTGGTCAATCTGAGAATTAAAAAAAAAAAAAAAACAAGTTCTAGAGGAGTTTCCAGTAAAGTCGGACTGCTCTGTTCCAGTTATCATAGACGATGGGGTGGAGCCTGGTTAAGTCTCGTGCCTACTCAGCACTGAGTCAACAAGCAGCACAAGTGGTTGGAATCATTTTGGCCTCACTGAATATTATGAAAGCACAGTGAGTAGATGTCTATAGGAAATACTAGTAGAGACTATATCTTTAAAAAATAAAACAGAATAATCAGAACTCTTATTCTGTAGAAAATAATTTGCACCAGGGAGGAGGGCTTTGTAGCTTTCATAGCTCTAGATCAGGGCTCTTTTTGCCCTCCTCTAGATTAGCACATAGTTTCACCCACAGTTGGCTAAAGGAGAGGAAATCTGTCATTCTTCCAAGAACCCAGTGAGGATCCATACCTTCCCCTAGATACCCTGTTGTTCAGCCAAAGGGAAGGCTTGGGAAGTGCCTGCATCCTTGCCCCATAAGCTCTGCCCTGTCCACAGCAGAAACACACATTTTCTCTCATTCATTCAACATCTCTTTGGCTGATTCTTATCATGTATCTCCTGCTACAATACTGGGGGTACTAGGAGGCTCCATACATGTATTCCTCATGAGTGAGGTCTAGGAGTTAAAAGGAAGGCTCTCTCACACGTGTGTGTTGTGTGTGAGAGAGGAGGCTTCCCTAGGCCCTATTTCAAGTGTCTGACAATCCTTCAGAAATCTTGTAAGATATAGACTTAAAGGCCCCAAGTCCTCTTTACCGTTTCCTTCAGAAGGCTCAGATGTCGTTGTACAAACAGAATCCTAGATGTGTCCTCAGAAATGCTGGAGTTCTCCCGGGGACAGAGAGTGAGACTTGTGATTCTATTTTTAAATGTGACTGTACCTTTTTCTGCCTTCCTCAAGGCAACCATTGATTTTCATCATCTCTTCCTTGCCTGGTATGTGACCATAATGTGACTATACTCAGAGGCTGCCCTCCAGAAAGGGCTGAGAGATTGGCAGGCTGCAGAACTACCCCAGGGCTGAGCTGCCTTGTCCCCTGCTGAATCCTGCCACAGACTGCCCACCAGGGACGGTGTCTCTCTATGCTTTACTTTCCAAGCCAGGGACCACCAAACAATTGGCCTGCCATAATATGACAGACTCCCCAGTCCAGGTGTCAGCTTCCTCTCCTTTCTCATGGTAACTCTAGGAGCTGGTAGGGCTACAGAACAGAGTCTGGCACTTGACTGGCATGAGGCAGAATTGCTCTCAGCAGCAAGCCTACCTGTCAAGTGCCTCTGGGATTAGGAGTACCCCGTGCCAGCTCTCCTCTTTGGAAGAAATGATGGGTGGGCCTCTTGCCAAGAGGCAGAGCTCAAAACCCTTCTGTGAATGTGCTTCTCAGGCCCCCAATTGGCTACTTAGCTGTTTGGCTAGATCCCAGCTCTTTCAGCAGTGTTTCCAAACCCAACCCATCTTTAGTTTGGCTGGGTTGAACAGACCCACCGTCAAATGCTATCAAATTCCCTTCATACATGAGGCAGGCTCTGAGCAGTTTGTTGGGTTGGGTCCATGTCTTCCCTGTACCCTAACTGCCAGTCTCTCTCCTCCACCAACACTTTTGATGATACAAGGCTGGTTTTGTCCTTTTGAAACAAAGCCCCTGTTCTGGGTGGATGTTCCAAGTCAGAAAGCCTGGTTGTGTTTATCCCGGACACTGGCGGAGCATTCACATGCTTTTTGTATTGGTAAGTGACAGTATTTGCAAAAGCTGATTGCCACAGCAGGCTGAACAGAGACCAGACCAGTGAAAACATGTGTCAGGAACATATGCTGGAGGCTTTTCTTCTTTGCTTGAAGGACTAACACTTCCTGCAAGAAGAAGAAGAAGACTTTATTTTACATGTACATAGATTATAATGGGGTGAAAAAGAGCAATGCCACTTTGTGACCTGAAGGAGGAAACAGGCATATCTCTCTATCCCGTCTCCTCTTATCATAGATCACATGATATACACAAACTCATCCAGCCTCTCCACTCATCTGCCATAAGCGGACAAAAAACTCAGTTCTGGCTTGTTTTGAGAACTTAGTCACAAAATACACAAAGAAAGTACCTTCTGCACCCTCAGGGTGGGAGTTGGGTAGGGATGGGTGGGGATGCTCTTCTTTCTTTTCCCAAGTCAACATGCCTTGGAAGGTGGTTTTATGTAGCTATGACACTTCCCTTTAATTGCATCATCTTTGACCAATAGCAGCCGTAGTGACTGTGGGCAATCTAGCATAGTTCTGGAACTACTTAGAACCTAACAATTCACTTCATGTATTTTCATGTAGCCACACACAAACAAAAATGAATCTGAAAGTGGATCTTGGGAAGCAGAACCAAATGGAACTCAGATTCCTGCATTTTAAGGAATTTTGCCTTTGTCATGGGTGGAAGTTCAAAAGAAGTGGGTGACGCACTTTGGGATGGAGTTGGCAAGAGCCTCTTGTGCCTTACTGGAAGTTCAGAGACTTCAGCAATAGCACAACCACCATTTGATTTTTTTCTTCCACTTGTAAGTAGCTCTCTCTCCCATTTGAAGACTGAAATCGCTACGCACTGATGGGTTTACATGAGTTTTTCCAGCCACTTTCCACATTCTTCAGAGAAAAAAAAAACATATCTCACACAGCTCCCAGATACCTGCTTCTGCTGGTCCCCGTCTCTTAATGTAGACTCACAAGACAGTACATGTGGGCACATGTTGAATGAATAGAAGGAGATGCTTCTTACTGGGTACATACTCTTGTCCTTGGAGTTATGCCAAGCATACATTGTTACTGTAATTTACAGCTACCTCAGGAGACAGCTTCAACCTTAGTCTACAACCAAAAGTTAGGCAAGTTGCATTACTTACACAACATATCATACAGTCAAGAAGTAGCTAGGAGTCTTGGACACAAGATAACACAACTTTAGAGCCTAGCATTTAACCATTATACCAAGTCAATAGGTATTAGATTCTCAGAGAACTTCATCAAAAGCTCCATGTCTGACACACTTGATCACTGTTGTCTCTTCTTTATAGTTCCAGTCCTGCCTGTCCTCCAACAAGGCAGGCATCTTTTAACCCTGTTTCCTGGTTTGCTGCAACTCTCATTCTCTGTTTCTTATAGCTTTGTCTCCCTGTTTGCTTCCTCAGTGCACTTTCCATCCACATCTTTAGTTGTTTACTCAAAGAGCCATCCCTGGGCAGTGAAGGCAGAAACTGGCATGGCTCTTTCTACCAACTGCAAGACTGAGAAACTTTTTCCTTTCTGTTTGGCCCACCTCCTAAATCCTCACCTCTGCAGTCGGGCTACCTGTGGCAAGAGTGTTCTTAACCTCAGCCTCTGCACTCTGGTGTTCTTTCTTGCTCTTGCACTCTCCGGATCTTTCTTTCTGTTCCCTGTTTGATGGTCCAGCCATGGTTTCACTCTGCCTTGTCCCAAGTTGGCCCACTCCAGGTTGTAACCCCTTCAGATCTGTTCCTCACCCTGCTATTAACCAGGACAAGTCCACTGTGTCTCGGACATAATAGAACATTGTCTTGTCCAGGGCCCCATGGAGTCCTCAAAGGCTCAGGGATGTTCATAGTGGTGTCAAGGTCACAGCCATGACACACCAGAGCTGTCTCACAGTTCCTCATTCTTCCCCACTTTTCCTTTTGTTCACCCTTGATTTTCTTTCTTTGCTCGTTCACCCACCCACACCTTTTTAATTTAAGTTTTCACATCTGTTCTCTCTTAGCCCATTATTGCTGCAACATTTTGTATTATGTTGAATTTCCATTTCCATTTCAGACCACTTTTCTTACTTAAAAAACACATTTGAGCCCGCTTTCAAATGTTTTTATATAACTTTTAAGATCGCTACAGTTCTTTCTAGCACCTTGCTTGCCTTCTCGTTTTTGCTTTCTTAACAGAAGCAACTGTTTTCTGTCTCCCTGCAGATTCGCTCCCTCTACTCTCCATGCACTATAATATCAGCTCTGTAATCTAGTAATCCATTCTTCGTTATTATTTGTGAAACTTGTACCTTTAAAATCAAACCAAGAGACTAATGGTGTTAGATTCTTAATGTTTATTTGGGGAGAATAAACAGGACTTTCCTTCTCTCTCCTCTTTCTCTCTCATATTTTTATTGACTTACGGGGGGGGGGGGCGGAAGAAACCATGGAGAAAGAAAGTGCCATATGTGAAAGAGACTCTTGCTCCACATGGTATTGCTGTGATATTTTACCTTTTTGGTTTTCTTCCCATAATACCACCTGCAAAGAGCACTTCACTGTGAGTCAGATGTTCCCCCCTTGGGCCTTCCACATCTGACATGTATTGAACAGCTGGGATCCTTACCAGGCTCTTGGATGTAAAGACCCAATTCACTAGAGAGAAAGCAATCCCACCACTGAAAAGGAGCCTAGTGTTTCACAAACATTTGTGCTGTGTTAGTCAGGTACTAGGCTTGCTTGTTCTTCCCTATGAAAAGCCTGCCACCTCATGATCTCCACCTAAGAGAGAAGGCAGAGGAGGAAATGGAAGCTTGAATACTGAAAGCTTATTGAGGTATTTCCCTAAGCGTACACAGGTAGACAACAGCAGAGTCAGGATTGAGCCAGCTCCTCTAAGTATATAAGACTATTTCAGGGAGACTTGATTGCAAAATGCTTGTCATATATTAGAACTAAGGTGCACCCAGTAGGCTCAAACCATGAAGAGTCTAACTCCATACTGTTGGACAATGGAGAATGGTCTCATTCTATCTGAGCTCTGCCAGCTACGGTATTTTCAGACCTAGCCACTCAAAGTGGTACTGTTATGATCACAATGCTAACAGCGAGTATTTGAGATTATAACTGGATGAAGTTTCTAAACTTCCATACTTTTAACTTGGGGCCTGAATAATCGTTGGTTGTGAAGAACTGAGCTGTGAGAGGTTTCCCAGTGTCATGGCCTCTTCCCCCTGCACATTGATATGACCATGCCCTCTGCCTCCTCTGTCCTTTTTTACAGTCTTGGGATCAAGACAACCAAAATTATATCCAGACATTTCCAAACATCCCCCGAGGGACAGAACTCTTCCCTGGCTGAAAACCAGTCTATAAGACATTGCCCAAATTATAAGTACCTGGCTGGATTGTGACTCATCTGAATGGGGCCACATTGTACACTCTTTTCTGGCATCCTCAGAGCTTAAGCTGAAATGTTGTTGCCACTTAGAAGAAGAGGTCATTGCTCAGCTCCTTAAAGCCAGGACTCTTGTTTTCAGAACTGTCCAGTGAGAACTATCAATACCTAGGATACCCGCATTCTCTCTTTCCCTATTCTTTCCTTTACAAATTGACCTTTGTAAAGGTCATTTTATTCCTCTCTCTTCTATCTTGATCTCAATCACTCTTATCTAAGACAAATTATAAAGTTTAGTAATTTTCAATAAGGAATAACTGTTCTCCTACTGATCATTCCCCCCACACCACCAAGGGGGAAAAAGCAGCCATTTTGGCATAAAATTAACTGGTAGAAAAATTCTTTAAACTTGTCCTAAATGTGAAAAGATATTCCTTTCAAGATCTTGATAAAAGTTCTCTTGGGAAATTCCACTTCTTTCATTGCACATCTCTACTTTCCCTAGGAATTAGCACATTCTAAGCAAACCTATACATCTTTGTTATGCTTTCAATAACTCAAACTGAATAGCACTGGCAATAACTGAGTGCTAATGTTTATTGAGAACTCACTATGCGATGGGCTCTCTACATGCTTTACAAATAGTCTTATTCAATCACCACACTTAACACACTTACCTAGAGCTTCGTTGCAGGCATCAAGCTAAAGGTTTGTACAACTAAGCATCACAGATGTTCTGAAATCTTGAACAATTTTCCCAAAGTCAGTACAACCAGAACGAGGACTCAAGCCCTGATCATTAGTACATTACTACACCCATTATTCCTGCCCGCCCTCCCCAATTTCAAAAGATTGACTAACACCTTTTCTAGTATACATTTTCTCAGTGTAATCATGCAGCATATTTTGAATATACATAATGTCAAATGGATTTATTTTCGGTTTGGGGAAAGTCACAATTGAGACCTTCCTGTAACAAAAATGTAATTTGAATTTCATTCACTCATGTTCACATGATTTTGCCACTCACTGATAATTATGCTATTGGGTCTGATCCTATTTTAAGTAGTATCAATTGGTTTTTGAGTTCTAAAACACCAAAGTACTTAGGAATGAGCACATTTTCCTCCCAGTAGTTGAGTTTATTTATGAAGTATCTTCAAGAATGCAGTGGAGACAAATGTAATATAGGACCTTAAAAAATATAGCAAGCCAGAAACCTGAGAGTAGACAGGTAATGGGCCTAAGGGTAAACCAAAAACTTTTATTTTGCTAAAGGAACAAAGCAATAGACATATTGCTTTATACATAGATACTGGTGCATTGCTCAGCCATAATCAGAGAAACCTCTCCTTGCTGAAGATGATAATTAACAAAGAGATCCACAACTGGACTAAGTGTGAGAGATTTTGGAGTGCTCAGCCCAAAATGAATATTTTTTTTAATCAACATCCTCTCCTCAAGGATCAGAGATCTATGCAGAAAAAGAGGTGGGGAGATTGTAAGAGACAGATGTGGTAAATGACTCTTAGGAAGCAGCATCTTTCCAACACAATAGAACTGGTACGCATATGAACACACAGAGACTGTGACACCATACACAAGACCTGCACAGGCTCAAACCAGACAAAATATCAGCACTGCAGAGAAGAAGTGGACCCAAAGTCCCACCCCTATCCAAGAAGTTATTTGTAATTGAAACCTGCTGGGGAAGAAAAAATTAATTTTCTCCAGTGAAGTTCACTTCGTGCCATAAGCACGTTCTAGGGTAGGCCCCATGTTCTGGAATAGTTGACCAACACTAAACAACTCTGTGGGTTTTGTGTGTGTGTGTGTGTGTGTGTGTGTGCATGTTTTTTGCTTTGGCTTTTGTTATTGTTGTTTCCTTCTTGTCTATTTTGAAAGCTTTTATTTTATTTTATTTTATTTTATTGTATTTTAGGGAGGTTAAAAGAAAGAACATAAGGTTGGGTGGATGAGAAGATGGAGAATTCTGAGAGGAGATTAGTAAAGGCAAAAGAATATGATCAAAATCTATCGTATAGCAAAAATGCTTTACACAAAAAGACAGATCAATTAAATGTAAGAGTCAGAGTCTAGGACCAGCTCTTCCAGAGCCTGATGCTCTTCTTTTCAACTTACCATGCTTCTCAGGGGCTTTTTTGGAGCACTAAGAGAGATTTACAACTTAGAAAACTACAGATAGGGTCATGCTCACTACCTACAAATACCTCTTTCAATGCCTATTCAATACTCAGACTTTTAAATCCAGCAAATCTAGACCTGTGTATTCACACCTGGACTTCAGGAATCAAAGAATTCTGAAATGATGTGCACCTTTTTGTGCAAGTGTCACAGGTGTGCTACCCAGAGATTATCTTTCCTCAGTTTCTCAAAGGGGTCACTGATCCCGGAAAGGAAAGAACATCTGCAGTAGAGAAGATGTGAGAACCATGTGATGTCATTGCCTATGTCTGGATCATCTGCTAGGAAACAGAAGTGGTAATCAGTTTTAATAAGAAGCCGTCTTAATACCTGCACCTTTCCTGTCTTCCCTTTGCCTCACATGTCCACGTGTTCTCCTTCCTGTCCCCTACCGGAACTGCCTTGCTTATGACAAGAGCTCTTACAAGCAGAATTTCTTTGACTACAAGTGATGAGGAGTTATATTTTCTTGTGTGCTAACTAAAAAATGAATGATGGGTGATCCAAATTGTAAAACATGTTACTGTAAACAGGATAGAGACCTTTTGTGAAAGGAAACAGTTAGTGTATTCTCTGTTGTCTGAAGTCTACAGAGAACAAAAAACAATGGTAACACAACCCTGGGCAAAACACTAATGGCTGCATAATTGACTTAGCAGATAATTATAAAACACAGTTTCACATTAAAATACAAAAGATGTAATGATTGCACTTTATAAACTAATTAATGAACACTAACTCAATTCAATAATTAATAATTCATTATTTAACCTCTAATTAAATAACCATCCTTTTCTCTGCAAACTTTGCTGGTGGTTTAATTACTCTTGGCTAAATAATACAAGCAAGCATTCCTTCTCTGTCAATTAAGCAGTGAAATCACTGTAACTAAGAGAATGTGTGCATTTAAATAGAAGTACCTCCCACCTGCAAAAGACAAGAGCAGAGATCTCAAATGATTCAAAGTAAGATCCGGCTGAAGAACTAAGGCAGTTGGTGGAATAGTGAAAGATGATTGGGGTATAGGTCGAGTCCAGTGGCAAGGTAGAGGCCCATACAAATATTTGAATAGTTAAAAGCCAGTTCTCTGCAGGACCTATGGGAAGGAAACAGTGGACATAGGTCCATCTGATCCAGCTGTGCATACATCATTAACTCTTTTCTGACATCTGTTGCTCTCTTGAACTAGTCATCATGAGAGTTTAGTAGATGCACAATAAGCCATTTCCACACACACTGCCTCCTCTTTTTCTCACTTCTCTTGCTGGGATGGATTATCTAGAGAGAGACACACTGAAAGAGGTTCACAAACCAGGGTCCTTCCTACTCCTTTCTTCCATTCCCTTTCCTTCCCTTCCTTTTCCTTCCCTTCCCTTCCCTTCCTTTTCTTTTCTCCTATCCTCCCTCCCTTTTATTCATTCCCCCTTTCCTAGATAGATAGATGGTAGATAGATAGATGGATAGATAGATAGATAGATAGATAGATAGATAGATAGATAGATAGATATGTATATACATATGTATGCATATCTTCTGGGCATGATGGTGCATGCCTTTAATCCTAGCACTTAGGGGGACAGAGGCTGATGGATCTTTTAGTTCAAGGTTAGCCTAGTTTACATAGCAAGCTTAAGAACAGGCAGGACAACATAGTAAGAACCTATCTCAAAAGGGAAGTCGCACAGCACAGTCTTCCTTGACAGTTACTGTAACCAGACCATTGGCAATGTTCTACTCTCTAATGAATTCTTCACATTTTGATGAATATTTTTTTCTTGAGACAAGGTTTCATGAAGACCAAGCTGGCCTCAAACTCCCTGTAAACCAGTGGAGTTCTTCAACTCCCAACCATCCTGCCTTTACCTTTTGAGTGCTGGTACTACAGGCATGTGCCACACAGCCTGCTTTATATAGCATGATGCTAAGAATCAAACCCAGGGCTTCATGCATGCTACAGGGACTATGTCAGCTAACCTACATTCTTAACTCTGTTTTCTACTTTTAAAGTTTATGTTTGTGTGTGCAGATACAAGTGTGTGTGTGTATGTGTGTGTGTGTGTGTGTGTGTGGTGTGTTAGTTCTGAATAACATTTATGTCTTTGATTCTTTTGTGTTTATTGTAGGCAGAGTAAAATTATCACAGCACAGATCACATGGATGTTCTGTGGAGAGGCCAAGGAACAGCAGATGGGTCTAAGGAATGCTGTCCTTGCAGAGGCCCTTTCCTATGGCAGGAAATGCTGGTGGGAGTAGGGAGCACTCTGACATGCTGGAGTCATCAGTGTGGTGGCATAGCATCAGATAGTAAGATAGAACACATCTGCTGTTTCCCTTTCTCTCCTCCATTGTGGTTTCCTAGAAGAGCTCATCTTACTTAACAATCACTAATAGTTTCCTCATTTTAATTATCATTTTTAGTCTATCCTATCCTATCCTATCCTATCCTATCCTATCCTATCCTATCCTATCCTATCCTATCCTATCTTATCTTATCTTATCTTATTTTATTTTATGTGTATGGGTATTTTGCTTGGGTATATGTCTGTGCCCCATTTGAGTGCAGTGTACATAGAGCTTAGAAAAGGACATTAGGTTCCTGGGAACTGAGGTTAAAGGTGTTTGCTGGGAGTTCAATGTAATAACTAGTGTAGAATCTTAACCACCCCCAGGTACCATTCCTGTCACAGGATCAGCACTGTAGGTCAAGGGGAGTTTAGCTGAAGAAAAACTAGTTGTAAGGCGAATGACTCAACAGTGAGCTGCACCTCTTCAGTTTCATAATGCAGCATCTACAAAAATTGATTAAAAGGAGTTCTTAGCTTGTATAGTTGTTGCAAAAAATAAATGAAATCAAGCAACTCACTTCTCTATGACATTTTCTTTAAAGTTAGGGATCATCAGTTGGCAGCTACTTGGGATAGCAAATGAATGACAAGCAGATCAAGATGGATGTACTGGCCCTGTTACCAGGGATTGTGTGGGACATGGACCTCTTTATGGCTCTCCTCTGGCCAGGCATTGACCATGGGCTTTCTCATGGCTACACTTCTGACAAGATTGTATGGTCTCAGAGCTGAGACCATAATGTTTGGCTCCTGTGTCTCCCAAATAGCTTTGGTGGCAAAGATTTGGCTCTTGCTCCTCAGGTCCCACATTAAATCACAGCGAGTGATAAATTGCTAGGATGTGGGAGCAAAAGTGATGGAGGGGGGGTACAGTCTGGCCTGAGAGGTTTGCCTGAACTTTCAAGTAGCTTCCACAATAAATCCAGGACTGCCGTGTGATGATTAGTTAGAGGAAACAGAAAGTGCAGGACAAAGCCAGGAAATGACCATAGAGACTAAACACAGTGTATTTTATTTTAGGGCTTTTTCTCACTTAGAAGTGCTGCCAGGTTGTTTAAAGAGAATGAGTGCTATCAGGGAAGGATTTGGGGGATCTGCCAGGCTTTGACAACATGTGGTAAAAGATTTACAAAGCCTGGAATCAAAGGAGAAGGATGGACAGGAGGATGTGTACTCAGGAGATGCCGCAGGTGGGCTGGAAACTCACAGGCTTTTTATTGCCCCTCAGGGAGTTTTCTAGTAAGCTTGGTGGACTCTGGGGCTTCAGGGGAAGCAGACAAACTTGTTTCTGTGAATTTCAGAAGACTCAGGGAAGGGTAGGAAGTATTAGGAACCCATGAGAGTTACTCAGGGAAGGGAGTAGAGGGGGCAGAAAATCAGGGCAAATGAGACTTTGGGCACAGGCTTACCCTCATTTTTGTACAGATGGAAATTGGGGAGATATTTGAGCAAAACAATTCAGACAAAAAAGTTAAAACCGTTCACAGGAAATGGAGCAGAAGAAAGGTAAAAGGAATTGGACCCATCATTCTGTCTTGTTGCTGGATTGCCTTTCAACACTAACCCATGACTACCTTAACATGACAGAGAAGACAACGGAATACTCAGGCTGGTTACATTCACCATGTTTGTTGCAAGGGGAGAATGAATTTAGCACCCAAGATCCTCTCACTCCAAAGCCTTCTGTTGGACTGCTCAGAAGAGCCAGGCAGAGAGAGCTGAACACCAGCTGAAGTAAACCTGCTTCTCCCAGCTTCTCTAGACAACTGCCTTGTCACATATCTTAGGAATGCTGTACAATTCCCTGAAGTGAGTGCTCAGGAGTCTCCTTACAGATTCACAGCATCCCAAGGATATATCTGGCTTACCAAACATAAGATTATTTACATTCTCACATTTGTAGACAACTGTCTACAGGCTTATCTGCTAATTATATAGCTGGATTGACCTAAACCTGTTTATATTTAATAGGACAATTAATTGATGTGTGCTGTCTTAGACTTGTATTAGTTAGATTTCCTATTACAGCCCCACCCACTCTCAGTCACAGTTCATCATGGGGAATGACAGGGAATGGACTCAAGGTTGGAACAGGGGGCAAAGATCATGAAGGAGTGCTGCTTACTAACTTACTTTGTCTGCTTTCTTATACAACCCAGTACTAGCTGCCCAAGGTTGGCATCATCCATAGTGAGATGTGCCCTCCCACATCCATCATTAATTAAAGAAATACAGCCATAGATTCATCCATATACCAATCTGATGGCATTTTCTCAGCTGAGGTTCCCTCCTTATAGATGACCTAAACTTGTGTCAAGTCAACAATAACAATGGCAAAAAACAACCAGCCAACCAAAATAAAACCAAAAAAAAAAAAAACAAAAACAAACAAAAAAAACAACCCAGAAAACATACAAAGGGATTATTCTGGAGTGATTTATTTTTTCTACTAAAGAGACCATGTGACTTGTGCCCTAGATTTTAAAATATGACAAGATAGCTAATAATTGCTTCAATTTATAGAATGCTTACTCTATGGTGGAACTGTGAGAAGCATTTTATGATCAATAATCTTGCTGCTGAGCATGTAGGCAAAGTACAAGCCTGAATGTCTTCAAATGGAGCCTGTGCCTGCCTTTAACTCACTGAAGCTCTCACCAGGGCCCAGTAGCTGCACACAGACTTTTTACGGTATAGTCAGTGGTCCATACAGCAGGGACCATAATGATTTACTGCTGTGGCCAAGAAAGAATATACAGCTTGGCTAATGTCTTCTGCTGAGAAAGTGGCAGATTGGGTTTTGAGAACAAATTCTTCTGACCAGAGAATGATCTTTTTACTAGTACATTCTATTCCTTGAGGGTCACAGTGAGGTTTTCATGCTATGTTACGGTGTCTTTTATTAAAGAGAAGGGAGGTAGTTTGTATTGTTTCCTTCAGTAGTTTCAAAGTCGTGGGTCTTGAAATTAAGAGTTCATCAAATTAAATCCATTTTGAGCTGATGTTTGTACACAGAGGCAAATACCTGATAGTCTTGGTCTTCTACATGTGACTGTCCAGTTTTCCCAGCAACACTTTTGAAAAAGACTTTTTCCTAGTAAGTGTTTGCTACTGTTAAAGAGTCAGTTGGGTGTTGCTGTATGGGCTCACTGTTTCTGGTTATCCTATAACATTGGTCTATCTGTCATAGCTACTACTATTATTATTATTATTATTATTATTATTATTATTATTATTACTATCAGTGATAAAGCAATGTTCACCCAACTATCTATAACCAAAGGATTATAGTTGCCATTTGTTCCATCATTATATCTTTCCTGTTTAATTTGTAAATTAAATTATTGTGTCTGCACTGGCAAATATTCTTGTTTGGGTGCTGAACATAGAATACTAACTTCAATTTATTCATTTACTACTCATTTATTCACTAAATACTTACAAAGTGACCAAGTGTTAGGAACAGAAAGAGTGATTAAAATTCTTGCCCTCAAGGTTAATACATTCTAGTGTAGCACTTTCAAACAGCAGGGCACAATTCATTAGTGATACATAAAATTAATTTAGTGGGTCATGACAAGCATTAAGGAAATAAAATGGAATAGAAAAATACCAAAGTGAACTTCATGTACTGTTTTACAAGATTACGGAAATGAGGCAAATATCCCGGGTTGCAGAATAAAAATATAGGGTTTTATTGTTTTGTTTTCTTTCGTTTACTTTACAACGGACTAAGATCAAAAAGCACTGAACACGAGCATCACTGGCCTTGTGGTCTAGGAAGTGGGCACATGAGAACAGATGCTTGCATAAGGAGGTGGCCAGATGGCCGAGTTACAGGGTTTTCTTTTCCCTTCAGGTGTTGCTCAGTAAGTCAACAGATGTCCACAGCCTGAAAAGCACTTGAAAGCACAGTCCGGAATCTCTCTGGATATCAATGCATCATTCTTTGTGACTAGACCTCTTTTTTGGTCTTAAAACCTTCTCCCTCCCCTATTCTTAGGGCTAACATTAGAGACTCATTCTTGCTTACAGAGGGAAACATAAACAGTATGCACACATATTCTCACATTCTTTCTCCATTTGTAGACACAGAATCTTGCCTTATCAATGAGTCCATGAGTTCTAATCATGGGGTCACATGACCAGTGTGACAGATAGATTGGGTGGGAACCAATGTGGGTAGCTAAGCTATCAGGCTTGGCAGCTTTCTCAGAAACCTAGCAGTAGGCTACTTGCTGATGGCTCCCAAAGCCGGGAACACCAAGTCCTGTGCTCAACCTAGCCTCAGTGTAATTCAGTTTCCCATCGCTCTTCCCTTGCTCCCATGTGTGATTCAGGATGTGAACAGCTACTGTTTATTTTTCCTAAGCCTCCTTTCAAGCTCCTCGCAAATCTCTAGCCACGTTTGTGCTTAGAAAGGTTTTGTTTCACATTCTCCAGATTTTCAACTGAATCCAGACGTCACAGTCTCGTTCTGTTTAGGTTTGTTTTCCTTAAAGTAGTCTTCCAACGAGCTTTGAAGCAAGCACCATACAATGATAGATGAGACACTCACACCTCTTTGAAGGACTGCAGTCCTATGCTGCCTGCCTGGAACCCATGCCAGGCAGCTCTAAATTGATTTAGGGAGACAACTGGGAAACCAGGAGAGTGCTCCCTTGGAAATGTCACTGATTAAGGGCTAGACTCACCAACTTGGTCTTTGTTTTACTTTCTTAAGAACTACACTCCAGCACAGAAGTTCCGTGGCTCTGCAGTGCCCATAGGACTTTACCACATTGGAAACCAGAATTCCTCAGTAGAGAGGCAGGTATTATTTAGAGATATCCTTTTTTAAACATTTGCCTGCCTCTACTGGGGGTGGGGCAAGAGGAACAACTATTTTTTCTTCCCAGTTTGTTTTGGGGAAACAGCTGCTTCCTGGACACTTGGTTAACTCTTCTCTAAACTTGAAGAAAATCACTAACAACAAGAACTGAGCATATAAATAAAAAAGTAGGTGCCCTAAGGTAAAAAGATTGTGCAGGTTTTCTTATATAGATGTTGTCCGACTAGCAAAATGGGAGAGGGATACTTGTCACAGTTCAAGATCGGTGAGGGTCTTCAAGACAACAGAATGAATTAAACCTTTCTGCTTCCAAATGAAATGTGGTGTTCATAGATGAAAGACTACAAAAATTGAATAATCTCCAAAAGTCGTAATTGCTACCCAGGTAATTATTAACAATAACCAAGGCTGCCAATTTTCTTCCCTTTTCTCTGTTACCTCCTGCCTACTTCAATGAGATTTCCCTTTTTTGTTTCCATGGAAACACAGAATAGTTGACACGAAATGTTTCTTAAAAGCAACCATGGGAAACCCATCCTTTGTGTATTAATCTTATTAACTGCATTCTGCTGCACCGCTTTGATATCACATCAGATGGATCATGTCAAATTTTTGGACCATGGATTTTGCCCCCATGTCAGTTCTACTTTAAAGACAGAGCATAGGTGTGATATGAGACTTGGTGTGTTGTAGTCTTCAAAGCTGAGTGGACAGATATTTTTTCACCCTGCTTAGTATATAAATGGTAATAGGAACCCAGTGTCACTTCTTGTCTATAAGCAATAAAAGTAGTAATTCCCACTCAAGCCTAATTTCAAGTTCTCCTTTCATGCCTTTCCCACGTTTGACTCAGGAGTGCTACCGTATCTATGCCCATCTGTGTTTTGCTGATCTCCCAGAATTAAATCAATTAATGAAAGCAAACCTGTCTAGAATAATGCCTGGCATATACTACAGATTTCAACACATTCATCTTTGTCCTCAGAGCATCTGTGATGTGATCATTCTTATTAGCAAATAGATAGCTATTCAAGGCAATGTTTGCCATTCAAGCCAAGATCATAGCAGAGGACTGGGTTTGTTTGACTACATTTGTAAGGAAAGGTCAGCTCCTTTTTTTCCTGCCAAGCTTTTGGATGAAGAGTCCAGAATGGAAGTGGTGAGAGAAAAGCATCAGAGGCATATTCTTCATAAATACAGAGTATTTGTCAGGACCTGTTGGTGAAAACAGACTGAGCATGTGGATTAGGAACCCTACTGCATGGTCTTTGGAAACAGGGACTTAGGTACATTGATTACAGGACTCTGACCCCAAGGTGACCGCTTGTACCACTAACAAGAGATGAAATGTAGGCACTGTGTCTGTGTATTTGGCCCTTAAACCTCTCATTTATAAACTCTAGTAAAGAACTCATCATGGAGGGCTGTGGTAGAAATTTTAGTGTCTATAAATTGCCGCTGCAGATAGAACTAGCTCCCATTCTTCATCAAAGATGCTTCTTTTTGCATCAGACACATGACCATTACAGAAATCAATTGATCAAAAAGCAGAGAATCACATGGATCCCAGCCCCAAATAATATAACAAAACCCCTACACCTAAAGCTGAGGGGTCGTCATGGAAAAGCAAACTGAAAAATGATATGCACAAGAGGACCAGGAAGTCTGCTTCCAGACTGTGTTTCCTAGAAATGACAGCAAATCTATATTCATGATACCTCAACTACATAGCTGACTAAGGCCTAACCAATGATAATACCCATGAATGTGCTAACATGGTGCTAATGTGGAAAGAAGAACTCTCATGTAGCCCCACCCCTAGATGAATAGCTACAGGCAACTAATGAGTGCTGAGAGAGAGAAAATTAGTCTTCCCTAAGGACATGTCCCCTAATTAGTTATCAAATACCAACCAGTCATTCCTGAAATCACACACACACAAGCAACTCTAATGGACTCAGCAAGTTGTACATATACTGTGTGTGTGTGTGTGTGTGTGTGTGTGTGTGTGTGTGTGTGTGTGTGTGTGAATAATAACTAAAGAAGAGGCCATGAATTTGATTGGTGATGATGGAGAATATGGAAGGGCAAGTTGTGTAATTAAATTTTAATTGTAAAGAATTATAAAAGACAAAAGTATTTGGCTGAGGAGAAATGCTGCTGCATAGTATAGACTGTGTCCTCTTTTGGTCTTACTACCAACACCCACACACAACGTCTTCAACTTCGTAATATATACGATATTTGGTGAGTGGTGCGCAGAAGAAAGGATGTACATCCTTAGAGGAAGAGAAGAAAATTTAGAAAGGTGTGGGTAGTATTTGGAAGGGGCACTGAGTGGTACTTGGAGATGCCTTCAAAGTAGTAAGCCTGGACATGTGACAATGTATCAGGTTCAGGCTATAGACAGATTAAACCAAATCACAAGTTCCAGGAGGAAAATGGAAGAAGAGGTGAGGTAAGCTCATCTGCTTACAGTCTGGGCAACAGCATAAGGAGGTGAACCGTGCTTGGTTCATGCAACTGAGGCAGTATTGATTCAGGCTGAGGAGCTGAGCCCAAGTTACTCTGCCCCACTCCGGCAAGGGTGAAAGTAGTTGGCGCTAGTACACGGAGGGTGAGTGTGTTTTTGTGCTAATAATAATGTAATGAAAATATCAGATATAAAGTAAGTGAATGGCTATTCAAAGTGACCCAACACTTGAGAGGAAATTTTAAAACAAAGACAGTACAATAGGGATTCATAGAGCTGTCCAGACAGGACAGTGGTTCTCAACCTGTCACGACCCCTTTGGGGGTTTCAAATAACCCTTTTACAGGTGTCACCTAAGACCATCAGAAAACACAGACATTTACACTGAAACTCATACTAGTAGCAAAATCACAGTTATAAAGTAGCAACAAAAATAATCTTATGGTTGGGGATCTCCACAACATGTTTAACAGTATGAAAGCAGCTCAGCATTAGAAGACCGAGAGCCACTGATGTAGGCGATGGTGTGAGATTCATAAATCTCTTCAACATTCAGGTATGATTCTGTGTGAACCTGTGTTGCTCCAGCTGTTAGAGAATAGCTTTTGCCTGACAGAAAACACTCCAGAGCTACAAACCCAGAACATTTCAATTGGCACAGTGGTTTTGGAGGTTGCAGGGAGTTAGTAAAGTTCTCAGGAAATGAGTGTTGCTGATCTGGGCACTGCATGTAGGAGAAGCAAAGTTTCCTCTGGGTGAGGCTCCACAGAATGACCTAGCCTTCCTCCAGTCTGAATGTGAGGGTTGATAGTGTGTGTGTGTGTGGGGGGGGGGTAATGCCTACCACAGTTTTCTTGTCTGGGACATTTATAGCCCAGAGACTGCTCCTCACAAAAATGACTCAACTGAGATTTGATAAACTTTCCTGCTTGCTGTATGTATAACAGCTGTATGTATACCCTAGCTGCTCTGTTCAATTGTTTTATAGTAGCCCTTCCTCCATGTTCCTCCATGTATACAATCACCCTGAATCCTTGACTGCTTGTATATAACAACCCCACCTCCCTGTTCAGTTGTATATAATAAACCTGCCTCCTTGTCTGCCTGTATGTAACAACCCTGCCTCCCTGCCTGTATGTAATAGCCCAACTCCTATTCAACTGTATCTCATAAACATGCTGAGTTCCCAGGGTGCAGCAGCTTTTCCATCAGAGAGACCAGTCCACCAGATCCTAGCTTGTCTGTGTGTCTATCTGTGTGTCTGTCTTTTATTCATTTCTTCACTTTCCTAGTTAGGGTGCTAGGACATAAGCCATGAAGAGAAAGATTGTTTCTAGTGTGGTTCCTTCCCATTTGTTTTATTTTTATGATGAATTACAAATCATAAGTTAACCTGTCACATATATTCAAATACTTCAAGATCACATACTGTATTCATAACATTTAAACACACACACACACAAATTCAAGAGCAGTAGACTGAAAATGGACATCTTCATATTAACTGAGTATAGCCATCTCTGTTTTAAAAGACTTATTTTATTTTTATTTATTGTGTGTGTGTGTGTGTGTGCGCGCATGCGTGTGCATCCAAAAGGATGACTAGCAATTGGAATTTCTGCCTTAGCAGATGAAGCTTATATGGATTTGCATGTGTGTGCACATGGGGATGTTTATGTATCTGACCTGCCACAAATTCTTAATGTATGAAGAAGGAAACAATCACCACAACTCACAAACTAGGCTCATTTGAGGACAAATGGATTATGCGCACAAAACCACATTTGTCTACAGTTACCTTCCAATGTATGTAATAAGCTAAAAAAAAAAATGGAAATTGTAAGACTAGAGGGATGGCCTAGTGGTCAAGGGCACATGGTGCTCTTCCAATGGATTCAAAGTTGATTTCCAACAAACACACTGGGCAGATTACAACTGTCTATAACTACAGTTCCATGGCACCCAACACCTTTGTTCTCCTTCAGTAACTGTACACATGTAACATGCACACACACACACACACATGCACACACAAATAAATAAATATAAAACAACTCCTTTAAAACGGAAAAGGTTCTACTCAGTTAATGTGAAGATGTCCATTTTCTACACACGTGTGTACTTATATGTTGTGAATACAGTATGTGATCTTGAAGTGTTTAAATGTATATAATGGGTGAACTTATGATTTGTAATTCATCTAAGCAAATAAAAATAAAATAAATGGGAAGGAACCACACTAGAAACAGTCTTTCTCTTCAATCCACAAGGCTTATGTCCCAGCACCCAAACTAGAAATGTATAGGAATGAAGAAAAGACAGATACACTGACACACAGACAGTTGGGATCTGGTGGACTGGGCAGACTCGTGATCTGTAATTCCTCAGGGGCAAATAAAACCAGAGTAAATGGGAAGGAACTGCATGAAAACAGTCCTCCATATCTTTTAAAGTTGACATTTGTTTTTAGTTCTGTGGATGTGAATGTGTGTGTGTGGGTGTGTGTGTGTGTGTGTGTGTGTGTGTGTGTGTGTGTGTGAGAGAGAGAGAGAGAGAGAGAGAGAGAGAGAGAGAGAGAGAGAGAGAGAGAGAATGAGATTTTTTGTGCCCAGGGACACCAGACAAAGGGGTCAGAGCCCTGAGCCCAGGAGCTGAAGTTGCAGGTGGTTGTGAGCCACCAGACAGGAATACCGTGTTCTTTAAATGAGCACAAGACACTCTACAGCACTGGGCCATCTCTCCATGCCCAGCTTTTCATATATTCTTACTTTAATTTGAATTCAATAGGCCTTTCAACCTCAACATTTTTATTTACCATCCTGGAATTGTAAGGTAAAGATACAAGTTTTAATGAATCTACTTTGTAATACAGAGGAAATAAGACTGTCTCTAAAGGTCAATATATATTGATATATATTAGTTTTTTTTGTTGTTGCTGCTGTTGTTTTAATGAGAGCTTGAGTAAGTCACCCTCGTTTTTAATGCCTGTAGGTTCCCCACGCCCATGTATAAAATGATAATTGTTGTGTTAGCCAGCATTCCACAATTATAATAAAATACCAGAAATAATTAACTTTTAAAGAGTGAGAGTGCTTTTGCTCACAGGTCTGAAGCCCATGGTGCACTGTCAATCAGACCCGTTGCTTTGGGCTTATGATGAGACAGCATAACCTTGTGGGAACAGGTGCTGAAACAAATCACTTACACAGGAAACAAAAATTTCCTTAAAATGAACACCCCCAGTTACCAAAAGGTCTTGCTAGAGCCCATCTTCCAAAATTTCCACCATCTCTCAATGCAGCTGCTGTAGACCAAGCCTTAAAACAATCCGGTAGGAAACAATCAGATTCTAAATTGTCATAAATCCTTCCCTCAGCAGAGGAGGGAAAGGCATGACTGCAGTTACCAATGGAAACAGCTGGAATGTAGTGGGCCTTCAAAACCCATGAAGATTGTTACCTGTGATTTACTTTTCATGTTTATAAATCTTTTGACTTTTGAGACAGGTCTCATAGTGTAACTCTGTCTGGTCTAGAATTCTCTGTGTAGACCAGGCTACCTTCAAACTCACAAGATCCACCTGCTTCTGCCTCTAGAGAGCTAGGATTAAGGGATTACGCCACCATACCCCAGTGTTTGTAACTTTTAAACTGCAGAAGTATCATTTTAAAGTAATAAGACATAGATAAATCAGTATGGGGGAAAGGGATAAAATGAGGGCAAAGAGGAAGAGGAGGAAGAAATAGAGAGAAAGATGATAAAGTAAAACATAGAAAGCGATGAAAGTTCCTCTGCACCTCTACCTAGTGGTGGTCACACCAGTTTTTAACTTCTTTCTTTCAAGTTTTTTCTTTCTCCTTGTTTCCTTGTTTCTTTCTTTTCTTTCTGGTTTTTGTTTTTGTTTTGTTTTGTTTTGTTTTGTTTTGTTTTGTTTTGTTTTTGACCCAAGATCTCACCATGTAGCCTTGGCTGGCCTGAAACTTCCTGAGATCCACCTGCCCCATTTCTCAGAGTGCTATTATTTAAGCTGTGTGTCCCAGCAGCCTGCTGTGTTTTTTAAGGTATGAATTACCTTGTGGAAATTTCTCTATATACATATATAAAACATAGATGCGCATTCTAGCTAAACAGACAGACAGACAGACAGACAGACACAGAGCACATTTTATAAAACTGACACCATCCAAGGTATACTTTTAAATACCCTTGTTTTGCACACTTATAAGACTGTTTTTGTGCCCCAAATAGAAGCGTTCACTGTGCTGTGAATGTTTACACTGATGATTTCACTCTTAGTCCTTACCTTTTACAGTAAGATGTACATTATCTTTTAATTCAAGTTATATTTGTTTCATAAATACTCAGTTTGTATTCAGTTTTAAAAAACATGAATAGGTTCCTCTTTCTGCCTTCTTTGTACCCATTCTTCAGACAGAACTGCTGTTTGCAGTGAGGTTTGTCCTTCCCTACCTCCCCTCTCTCTTTCCCTCACTCCTTCCTATCCTCACTCCCTACCTCACATGTACCTGTGCATATGCATATGTGTGTGCGTGCATGCATGCATGCGTGGGTGTGTGCGTGTGAGTGAGTTTGTGTGTAAGTGTGTGTGTGTGTGTGTGTGTGTGTGTTTAGGGAGGTTGTTCCATTTTATTTCAATGGATGGACAGATTAAAACATATTCTCCAGTTACTGAAAATATTTAGTACTTATAGAAAGTATTTGTATTGCTTTAGTTTTAAAACTCACACTTAATTCATAGTTTATCTTGAAACATGAATAGAATTAGGTTAAATCTAGAAAACAAGTCACCTCAAAACTTTTGTGTAGAGGATAAGCAGGGGTGACTAGAGCAAGACTCATAAGGAAAACACCCCTGGGACATCATATTGCGGAGTAGAGGACATCTTCCAGGTCGTTCCATTACCCTGGTGAGCTTTTTCACAAGTCCCCCTATAATAAATCTACACGTGTATCTTCAGAGTATCTCCTTCCAGTCTTGGCCCTGAAACTGAAACTCACACATGCAAATCATTAAGTACGCATTACATTGCCATATTTTTCCTAGTGACAGTATTCCACAATAACAACCCGACTTCTTTAATACTATAATAAAATCAAGCTAAAGAATAACATGACACCATATTTAACATAATATTTCTAAGAGATGGATTATACAGATAAGACAAACAACATTTCACTGCTGTCATTTTGTACACTCTTCATGGCTAAAAAGCATTGGTCTAAGAGCTGGGGAAAAGGATTCTTGGGTAAGGGTCCCTTGGTGCAAGAATGAGGACCTGAGTTCAAATCCTCAGAGCCCATGTGGAGAGTCAGAAACAAGTCTGTAACCTCAACCTTGGTGAGGCGTGAGGCAGAGTACAGGTGAAGGCAAGTGAATCCCTGAAACTCACTGAGCAGCCAGGCTAGCTGAAGTAAGAAGCTTTGGGGTTCAAGTAGAGACCCTGTCCCCCCCCAAAAGTAACAGTGTGGAGTGATTAAGGAAAGACGTCTGACTTGGACCACATGTCTCCACACACATGTAATATAACTCCCAAGAAGAGTGATTAGTGCAATATAAACTACATCAGGTTTTAGTCCACATTGCATTCAGACTTTGCAATAAAGTGCATACTTTACAAGTAGATGAGTTTCTATGTACACATATCCACACATATATACAGTTATATAAAGATAAGAGTTTCAAATGCTTGAGATCGTGGGATAAGTTTAGTAACTGCTCAGCACGTGTGGCTGATATCTCACCCTGCACCTCCTTCACATGGGGAAACGCCACCACTCGTTCTACTCTTTCTCTCGGACCCAGGACCCAGGTGTACACTTATTTATAACCCAGCATTCTGAGCCACATG
The DNA here is from genome assembly GCF_947179515.1 of Apodemus sylvaticus. Classification (NCBI taxonomy): domain Eukaryota; kingdom Metazoa; phylum Chordata; class Mammalia; order Rodentia; family Muridae; genus Apodemus; species Apodemus sylvaticus. Next base: position 100,315,865 of record NC_067474.1, on the reverse strand, counting down.
TTAATTAGTCTCATTCGGGATTCTAAAGCACAGCCCAGGAGCACGGAGTCTGATTTTAAGCTGTTAAATTGATCTGAGACAAACAACACTTTGCATTTGTTCTGAGTCCGTTTATTCTCACAAGGAGCAAAATTCTAGTTCGCTTTATCAGAATTCATCTGGTTCATCAACCCTGAGCATAACAGAGTTGGCTAATTAAGAACTGAGGAAACAGCAGATAAAAACACTCGCTGCTTTCTAAACACTGAACTGTTCTTGGCCTGCAATACTTGTTTTGTTTGCCCTGTTGCTAGTATCATTAGGAATGCATAAAAATATCCCTATCTTAGAGATCTACCAACGTCTGTAGAAGGAAAAGCCTCATACTCACTGGACACTGTGATCAGCTATGAATGAAGGGAATGCTGGCCTTTTGTCTTAAAGGAAATGATCAGATTTGAGAATATTAAAATTAACCAGACTCTCCTTCATGCTCCTCTCCTGTCCTTCCCCCCTCCTCTCCCCTCCCTTCCTCCTCCTCCTCCTCCTCCTCCTCCTCCTCCTCCTCCTCCTCCTCCTCCTCCTCCTCCTCCTCCTTCTTCTTCCTCTCTCTCTCTCTCTCTCTCTCTCTCTCTCTCTCTCTCTCTCTCTCTCTCTCCATCTCTGGAATTTTATTGTAATGCTCTAATGCTTAAAACCCAGTAACAAGAGATATAGTTTGGGAAATCGTTTCTTTATAATAACTAACAGGCTGGTGTAGTAGGAAAAAAACTTTTTAAATAATCAGATTCTTGAAAGAGAGAGAAGACCATACTGCATTTTCCCCATGTGAAGTTGTTTTCAAGTTTGACTCATTCAGAAACCCTCCCTTTTCATCAACCCAGGGAAGAAAAATGGTGTCTTCACAGCTCATTGTTGGACTTTTTAATAGAAGCATGTCTGGTTTGTTTTGTTATAATCCCTTATTCTTTAGGATTTAATGAGACAAGATACTGTATTTTGAAATGAATGCATACACAAAACCAAGTTGATTGCTTATGGAGATAAATCCTTTACAAAACTCCAGCTCTACAAATTTGAATCTAATAATGGCTTTAACTAAATCTGTACACAGTGAAATCCACTAATGGAGACCACCCCATAGTTCAATAAAGGGAAAAAATAAAAAAGGGTCCTTTAGGCAGGTGGTCTTGCGTACAAATTCATAGTGGTCCATTTTCAATTACTCACTGGCAGGACTGGTGGCCATCTAGAGTCAGTGCTATTCTTTTCCCTTCTTAAGGAATGTCACGCTTTCTTCTTCCACCCACAGCGTGATTCTCGGGGATGCATGGTTATGAGTCCAGCTTCCTTGCAAAAGGCCAAATAATACAACAGGCATGTGCTCAGCTCTGGGCAGCAAAAATGCCCTACCCATCTCTAGTGTTAGCCCAGTGACAGGAAACACTCAAAAACAAGGAGCTAAGGATGTGGGGAGCAAAGCTGTTGTGCAAAAGGAGGCTACCTGAGAGGAATCCATTTTCCTTTCTCATCTTTTGGCTGCTTGAAAGCATCGGCATCCAAATCTATTTTATACATATTTAACATTAATGTAGGGAAAATTATCAAAGCTGAGAAAATCTTTTTTTTTCAGAGCAAGAAAATAAAATAACCCTAAATCCTGGCTCCTTAGCTCAGCCACGGCTTGCTTGTGTATGTTTTCATCCCACAGTTGTGTATAAACGTAGAGACTCACACATGGAGTTGAACTCATTAAAGGTAGATCCTACTCACTTTCATTAAACATTTGATTTCACTCTACAGTCATTAACTACATAACAGTACTAGGAGCTGATAAACTTTCTCCCATATCTGGACCACTGCATGTTTGTAAGCAAAGTTTTATTGAAGCACAGTAGTGTCCCTCCATTTCTGTGTTGCCTTAGGATGCTTTCAGGTGACAACAACTGAGCTGGAAGTTGTGACAGGAGACTACTTTGCAGACTACTACATGTAGTCTGAAAAGCCTAACATGGTTATTGCCCAACTCTAGTTACCCAGCAAGCATTCGCTTGCATTTCGTCATGTGTATATGTTAAAAAGTTTTTTGGCCATGATCAGTTTTTGCCCTTGACTGTGTCTCCAGCACATGTACTTCTCTCTTTTTTCTTTATATCAAAGCCATATTCCATCATTTAGTTCAAAATCAGAGCCTTGAGGTGACAAAATAACCTGCACAGGTCCAGTCTTGTCCCTGCTACTTACAAGCGCCACACTCTTTATAAGAAAGAGCCAGTCAGTGGAGCAGTCAGTGGAGCTCTCTATCCCATTTCCTTATGTGTGGGGGGTGGGGTGGGGGATGGGACTGTGAGAAAAGACTACCAGTGTGTTTACTGTAGTTCCTAGATGCTAGCCATCATTAATATCAGATGAAACAAGAATATTCAGTAACTGTCTCTTTAGTGTACATAGGGTTAAAATATTTTAAATAAGCACCATTACCCACCATTTTACAGTAAGGAAAAGAGTGCCCAGATCACATGAATAAGCCACCATAGGGCTATCTGACCCCACCTTCACTTTCTAGCATTCAGACCATCAGCATCCTAAACTGGGGAACCCCAAATCTTCTACCACCTGACAAAATTTCCACTTATGGCTAGAATAAAGAGATGGGAAATGGGCTCTTTGTGAATGTAATCTCTCAGCCATGGGTGCTGACTGCTTTCACCTGTCTCTTGGATCTCCCTGATAACCACTCTCTGTGACTCTAGCTCAGGAAGTGGAGGGCAGCAGACAGGAGGTCAGCCCTGTAATTCTGTAACCACTCAAGCACTCTCTGCTTAGTGAGAAGCCATGATGACAGCAGGCATCCTTTCTGTGATGAGTAATTGCCCCATCACACAAATCTATGTAGACCACATCCTTCTGGGTGCAACCACCAGTTGATTTAAGATGCAAACCTCGTGTAGATCATTGCCAGAGGGGTGAAATATGAAGTTTACCTAGACTTTTCTTTGCTGAACCATTTATTATAAATCATTAGTTACTGTGAGTTGCTATCTATATATCATGCCATTGCTACCCGGGTTCAGGTGATAAAAGAATTCTCTGTACTTGTCCAACAAAAATGTACCATTTTTTTCCAGGAATAAAATGACTAGTTTTTTAAATCCCAGCTAAAATATTTGTGTGGAGAAACTCAGACCCAAGGACACTCAATTAGCTGGGAGCTGCAAGTGTGGTTTTTAATGCAAGAACCATGAGTCTTTAGGGATGTTTATGAACATGGATAGCAAATTCCTTACCTACTATTCATGCTTTCAGGCTGTGAGAGGAAGAGGCAGACAGGCAAAGAGCAGAGCGTCCTTCTGTTCCAAATCATCCATTAAACACTCTGTGGCAACTTAATTCTCCTGACAACCCCTATGGGTAATCTTTTATCATCTTCATTCTATAGATGAAAAAACTACAGCTCACTGTCTCATGCCACAAACCAATATAACCACAATCCACAGTGGTTCTATAATTAGCCTTACCAAAAATCTCAGTTAGATCACCACATAGGAAGGCTCACAGCCTCAAATGGCTTTTTCTTGGCCTCTTTGGGTGGCTTTTCAGAAGTAGGGTAGCTAAGGTTGCCCATCATCATGACTGCCCTCTCCCAAATATCAAGGAAGAAAGCTGCTATCCATAGCAAGCATTTTCATCTTGGCCACCAACAAAGATCAAGCACATAAAATCTGAAGACCCCTGGGGTAGAAGAAGCAGCAAGGTTCTCTTCTGCCCTGAGCATTCTACCCAGAGCACACAGCAATATGGACAGATAATTAGTATGAATGGATTTGATCCAAGCACCAAATCTGATTGATGCCGAAAGCACACCCTTGTGGAAATACACAAAGGGGTGGAGGAGAGGGCTAGACATATGAATCCAGGCCTGCTTATGAATTCTAATCCTCATAAGCTGCTCTTTTCACTGGGTGGTTTTTAATATTTATTGGCAGGGGCTGTTTTAATCCTGCTGAAAATAACGTGTCCCAAGGAAATGTGTTGTAGCTAGAATGAATGAATGTGGCCTTGGCATTTAAAACGTTCCACGGAGATCAATAGGAATACAGTGGAGTCTAGCAGAAGGTAAAGGTGACCCAGAAATGAATCCTGGCAGAAGACGGGAAATATTACTGCCAGTAGGAATTTGAGCTCAGAAAACTCAGCTCCGGCTGAGTTACTTCCTTACAGCAAGACCCACTAGGACAGGAGAAAAGTCAGTATAACTTAGAGGTGAGAAGGAACAGTCAGCGTTCATCTGCCAGGGTTCAAACCCCAGCTCTGCTGTCTCTCAGAAATTAAACGAAAATGAGTACAAGCCTTCTTGTTTGATATTAGCTGAGACAATTCACGTAAGTCGCAGCATGTCGATGTTGGTGCAGATCAAGTGTGGCGTAACTGGGAGATTAACCCGCCAATTGTTTTCAGTGTATGTTTTTCCCTGAAGCCACCGAACTTTTTTTCCTAGAAAATTAGCATATCAGATATGAATGAATCAAGAGACAGAAATTAGGAAGATCTGTTGGAAAGAGTTAGGGGAAAGTAATGGTAGGTCTCCGCCGATTCAATTTAGATTTGAAGCAGATTGCAGTTAGGGGGAGAATAAGACTTCATCCCTTGCCCTGAGGGACAGAGGCAGATAATGTATTCATACAATGTTTGCATTGGCAAGCAAGAGCTATAGTGTCATCATGTTGGGTGTAAGTAGTGCTGACCTGTGAAGAACCTTAAAGACTAGGAGATGGTCTACCGGCTCCCATTCCCCTGCTGCTGTTGCAATCCCGATGTTTCCATTGATGGCATAATTTCTAGCACCCAGAACATTTCTGTCCTCTCCTCTTCACTAATTGCCCTAGCAATGCAAGTATCTGCTTTATCTTTGATGAGTGTGGGTAACAAGCCTCACATGCTGTGGTTTTATTAAGCTTATGACTGGGGATCTCAGATTCCTATCTCCAAGGATTAGGCTGAACTTAAGAGGTTCCATGGTCAGGAAGAGTATGATATCTCAACTTCTATATGAAGCTTAAGTAAAACAGCATTAAATTATGAAATGTGTTCATTGTTCCAAGTGATATGTTCCAAATAAATGGCACTGGAATTACAGTGTCTTCTTCCTCATTCTCTCCTTGTCACCTGCTTTACTGTCCTAGCTGCACACTGACTAGTGTAGATGCAATATCAAGATTATAACAATTACTAGGAAGAGACACAAGAATTTGGGCAACTGCTTAGTGAATACAGTGCTTGCTGCACAAGCGTGAGGAACTGAGTTCAGATCCCCTGTACATAAGTAAAACTGGACACAGTAGTATAACCTTATAACTCCACCTCTGGGATTGGTGATGGATAACTCCCCAGGCCTTGTTGGCTAGCCAGTCTAGCTGAGCTCTGGTTCAGTGATAGACCTCATGTCAAAAACTTTAAGGTGGAAAATGACAGAGGAAGATACTCTGGGTCTTCCTCTGGCTTCCATACATGCATGAGTACATGTATGCATGCACGTGGATACACACACACAGACACACACAGACACACAGACACATACACACACACACACACACACACACATGCACACGATGAAGAATATACTATTTTTTTCTTCTAGATTGAACTCTGCATGCCCTTTCCAGTCATGATGAAAATGCCTTATCATTTCTGTAGTTACTATTCTTTAAATATATATATATATATATATATATATATATATATTTAAATTTTCAGTTTATGTGTAAATGTGTCTTTGTGCATATATATGTGCACATGTTTAGGTACCCATAGAGGGCGTTCTATCCATTGGAACTAGAATCACCGGTTGTTGTGTGCTTTTCATTGTGGGTGCTAAGAACTGACCCTGGGTCCTCTAGCACAGAAGCGAGTGCTGGCAACTGCTGAGCTGTTCCTCCAGCCATGGTGAGTACTGTTCTTAGGCATACCCAGCTACAGAGCAGAGCTAGACTAGGCCTAGCTTTCTGGTATTCAGACTAACCTCAGTTTGTAGCCACAGGTAGTTTCCTAAGCTACTGCTCCCTAGTCTTTCTCCCTTTCACTTCATTCCCTGTGCTTTCATCACAGAGGACAGTTTGAAGTATAAATCCAATAATGGCACTGCCTAGTTAAACATTTTTGAAGGCTCCTCATAGCTAGCGCTAGAATTTTCCAAGATTCAGTGAGAGTAAAGACAAACATGATGACCTTCATGCCAACAATGATAAATATAAAAGAATTTCATAGAAATAAAATGGATATATTACTGAATGTAGCACATAAACTTGGATGTCAAAGACAAAAATGTAAGACTTCTCTTTTGGACCAATGGCTCTTCAGGGGGAGGGAGGGCAGGCAGACATGCAATATTGTCCGAGGACTTTAAAATGGAGAAGCTAGCAAGGCATTGTCCTAAGGGACAAAGACAAACTTCCTGCCAACAACTTTCAGACGCCGGTCTTTTGTCCCCAGCCTTATATTTCCTTCCCAACCACACTTTCTAACATCCCACATTTCATGTATCTCATATACAGTGCCGGTTACAACCACCCTGGCTAACTCTGGTCTTTCACCCTGTCTTGGAAATCCCAATCCTTACCTATTACTCACGTTAACATCTGTAGGATGGTGATTGTTTTCAGATTTCTTTCCTCCCACCCAGAGAACTCAATCTGAATGCCTCCTCAGGAGGCTTCCAAAGGGGTAGTTCAATAAAACTGTGAGGATTTTTCCCTCCCTGAACCTGTAAGGTCTAAATAAAGCCATCTGTAAGTTGCCTTGGTCATGGTGTCTTAGCACAGAAATTCTAAGGAACTAAGATACCAGGTTTGCATATGGCTCCCTAACTTGTCATCTAGATAATTTTGAACTAGTTAAATATGTCATGTTTCAATTTGCTTGTCTGTAAAAATGGGGATTACAACAGGATGATGATTCTGTAGAACAAGTCAGAGAGTTCAAATATGTTTAATACTTTGATGAAAAGGTCTCCAAACAAGCAAGAGTGGTTGCCACCTTTCGACAGTATTAGCTACTATGAAAGACTTTGTTCAGGACACACAGTGTTCTGATGAAACAGGTCTTGGTTCTCAGGCATTTGCACAGGACCCTACAACATCCACATTTTCCAATTTATTTTTTTGCCCCCTTCAAGAGGGCCAGAGCATTTTGAAGCATCTATATATGGGCTCTACCCTTTTCCCTCTTGAACATGTAAGTTACAAAGGAGACTGAAGGAAGATATATTTTTAATATAGAGGCCATGAATGAAAAATTAAGTATTGAATAATCGAGGTTATAAGATTAAAACTTAGATAATTTATGTGTATGTATGTTTTGCCTGCATGTATGTGTGTATGTATGTATGTATGTATGTATGTATGTATGTATGTATGTCATGCTCACAACTGGTGCCCACGGAGTTTAGAATAAGGGGCTGAATTCTTTGAGACTGGAGTTACAGATGGTTGTGAACCTCAGTGTGGGTGCCGGAAATGAAACCCAGGGCCTCTGCAAGAGCAGCAAGAGTTCTTTACCACTAAGCCATGGCTCCTGCTCTGAAATTATAATATTTAATGGGCATAAAGTTTATATACTAGACCACAATCTTCTTGAAAAGATATGCATGGAAAATAAAGAAAGAATAAAGCCAATATTTGTTGTAAAAATAATAAGGCCAGTTTCCAATAAGCAATTTCCTATAGTAGCCTCAGACTAACGCCCTCAGACTGGGAGCTGGCATGCTGTAGTGAATGACCCCTTGCCGCTCTTGCAGAGGCCCTGGGTTTCATTTCCGGCACCCACACTGAGGTTCACAACCATCTGTAACTCCAGTCTCAAAGAATTCAGCCCCTTATTCTAAACTCCGTGGGCACCAGTTGTGAGCATGACATACATACATACATACATACATACATACATACATACACACATAAATGGAATAATTATAATTCAGGGGATGAAAAATCAAAACTCTTAAAATAAGTTGAGATATTAACTCACACAGGGATTAAATCCCCCCTGCCATCCTGTAAATTAAAACATGTGGGCATTTCCTTCTGATGAAATTCAAAAGGGCAAATGGTGTTATTTTAGTTAATTTTAACTAATTTTAAATTAATGAAATACCTGTTCACTAGGAAACAGACTCCAAAAATCCCTCACCTCTGTGTATTGGATATAATTTCTGATGTTAAGCATGATTCTCTCTGCAGGTTGGAGGAAGGCAGCAGTGGCAGTTTGGGGGTCAGGGGTGGGCTAAAAGAAAGTACGTGGGGGTCCTGCAAGAGCTGCTGAGGCTGGATACTTGGAGCCATGCCATTGTCAAGACAACAGACAGCAGTTGGTGTCCCATAATCACATGAGGGTCCCAAAGAAGTCACTCTGGTCTCTCTTTCCATATTGGCATTCACTACAGCATGCCAGCTCCCAGTCTGAGGGCGTTAGGAAGGACTTGAAAAGTCAAGGGCATTGCTATCATTCCTCTTGAGCATGATTTGTTAATCCACTGTGAAAGGGCCCAAATGGAAAACAAAGCAGCTATGCAGCTGCAGGACCCACAGGAACCCAGCCCACTGGGACACAAACCAGCCGCTCATGTTCTAGCTGGGATTTTGTGACTCAGAGTAGAGGCTGCAAGGTCTTAAATCTTGTGCACAGAGTTTGGTGTGTGCATGGATAATTATTCTGATTATTCATCCCTGGGCTTTCTTTCCAGAGACTTTGCCAATGCCACAGTTTGCTATTGTCTTTTCATTTAGCTGTTGGCAACAGAAGCTCCTGTTTTGTGATAACTCGAAACCAGTGTCTTTCTCCTCCTGGAATGGGTTGTTCTCACTGCCCTTAACTCCCTTCCTACTGGAAGAAAGGTGCAGTAGGCTCTTGAGTGAGAAGAGCAGCTCACCTGGAGTTAGGTGACCTTCTGAGCTGCCCCCAGCTCTGGCACCAGCCTGCTCTATGTACTTATGCAATCTCCTCAGCCTCTCTGTGGCTTCCTAACACACAGCATTGCTGGAGAGATTCATTACAAATAAAGAAGATACTTATGGAAGAATGCCCAGAAATCATGGGTGCTTAATAAGTTATATTTTTCTCTTCTCTTCCCGTGAATTGGGTATTTTCAACATGGGCATTAGTAATTATGTCTTGTTAATAGCTAAGAATTAAGTTTATAGGGTAGCCCTTAGTGATAAGCTGACATATAATATGACATTCTGGAAGGCTTGATATCTTTGTTAGAGAAAACACATAATCTGAAAATAGGGAAATATGCCTAATTGCTCATTTACTTCGCATATGCCATCTAGGCAGGATAAGGGGATACTTGCCTGGCCATGGCTTTTCAGGTCCAGTTTTTTAAAGGATTTGGTATGAAGAATTAGCCACTCTCCACCATGAGCATTGTAAGAGGTACTCTAAGCAGTAAATGTATGGAATGAATGACTTTTGTGATGTAAATTCTTTAGAGAAAAAGTGAATGTTTAATGGATGTGAGAAGAATGTGTTTTAGGAAGGACACGGATAAAATTTTTAAATCATGATTATTTGTTTTCATTTTATTTAAAAGAAATGTTTGGATGAGGTACATGAAGAATGGGAGGAGTGGCCCCTTGTTCTGGAAAGACTCAGTGAAGCAGTATAGAGCAAAATCAGAACAGGGAAGTGGGAAGGGTTGGGTGGGAAAACAGGGGAGGGAAGGGGACTGATGGGACTTTCGGGGAGTGGGGGTCCAGAAAAGGGGAAATCATTTGAATTGTAAATAAATATATCAATTTGAAAAAAAGAAGAAATGTTTAATTTACTTCTATTCTATCATTTGAGGGAAATCAAATTTTGTAAAGTACTTTGATTTTTGAAATATTGTTAGAAAATATAAAAGGTGACATGTGGATATGGGGCACATGGGACGTTCAGGAAGTTTTGCTAGAAGTACTAGGATCCACTTCCTGGTTCCCTGCCAAAAGAAAGAATGACTTCTGTGAACCCAAGTAATTTCTTTCCTCTTTCTTTGCACCATTTCCCTTATTTCTTAAGGGATAATTCTGGTGCTACTTAAGGAGCTGAAGATGAATATCCGTAAAACATTAAAACACTAGTTGGCATGTGCTAATGTGAGATTAGAATGAGAAAGACAGCATGGCATAAGGTTGGCCTGGAGTCTGTCTCTAAGTGAAACACAGTGGTGCTAAGTGTTATAGCAGATCTCTGATAAGCAGACAAACTACTACCCACACAAAGGACACTTAATAGGTCGACAGATTGGACTGTGTTTAGTAAGAGTGGAACTGCAGTAAGGGATTCCCAGTTCTACTTTCTAAGCCTTTGTGAATTACTTAAGGTCATAAACATATTACTGTATAATTGAGAAACCACACACTTGGAGAGCTGGGAGCATGCTTCTGCCAAAGTACAAAGAGCAGAGGAAATAACTGCACAGTGATTTCTCCTGCGAGACAAAACGTACCAACCAACTCGGATGACTACTCTGAGCCATTGTGGGACTGGTCCAGTGACAGTCTAGGCTCCCCAGAGACTCCAAAGGCATATGAAACAATTCTGCACCCTTTCTAGTCATTCTGTCTATGGGCATTTCATTCCATTGTTTCCAAATACTCACAACTCTGAACTTAATAGGTCACAATCTGTACATAGAGCTATTTAGTTCCACCCAGAGATAGATACATTTTAGTTTACATCCATGTTGCATTTCTAAACTAAATATTCCATGGCTTGTGGCTTAGAATTTTAAAACTATCTTAATTGAACAACACATATCAAGTAAAAAAATACTGTGGTAGACTTAGGAATACTGCCATCAAATGTTTGTCGAAAATATTTTCAAATTTTTCATTTTTAGGCCCTCTTTCTTGAGCCCAAGGTATTTGGCTACAACCAGAACATCCCAGTGCATGCGGAATTGCTTGTGTATGTGTTTTTAATTCTCAGTATACAATAGTACTTAAAGATAATGAGGAGACCTACATCAAAGAATTCATTTAACCTAATCATGTTTAATAATGGGCTTCTTCGGTGCATATGCATTCATGATTATATGGGCATGTGTCTACATTCATGCATCATCTGCACATGAAGGCCACAGGTAATCTCGAATGTCATTCCTCAAGGACTTTGTCTTTGATTTGGGTTTTGAGATAGTCTATTACTAGCCTGGCACACTCACCAAACCTCACAGGCTGGCTGGACAGAGAACCTTCAAGTCTACCTGTCTCTGCCTCCCCAGTACTAGGATTACAAGCACGTGTCACCATGCCTGGGTTTGAGGATTGGGTTCGAGGATCAAACTCAGACCATCATACTTGTATTAGCCTCAGTGGTGGATCCTTTTAAAAACGGTAGCACTAAAAGGCAGAATGAGACATAATATTCGTTATAGGCAATGGTCACAGCATCAGTGCAAGAACTCAGGGGATTTACTCTGCTTCTTCATTTCACTCATTCAGCCAGTCTTAAAGGCTTAAAGCTCCTGCTTTGGAAAGGTTTTTAGAGTTTCCTGAGATCTCTCCATTCCATTACCAAAGCTTGAGTCTTCCTCGTGTTTAATTTTTATGTTAAGTCCTCTCTCTCTCCTTCATCCTCTCTCTTCTGAAATTAGCATTCAAAGTTGTCTTCCTTTATTATTATTATTATTATTTTCTATATTCTTTGTTTATATTCGAAATGATTTTCCCTTTCCCGGTTCGCCCCCTCCCCATAAGTCTCATAAGCCCTCTTCCCTCCGCCCATTCCCCAAGTTGTCTTCCTAATACGTGTATTTATCAAATTGCATTTCTACTTAAACTCCTCCCCCTGACCCTAGCTTCCCACTGACCACACAATTAAGACAAAATAATTACCCCTAATTTGAAGGTCAGATACAGGATGGTAATCAATAGATTAATATTTGGATGCAAATAGTTTCATGGACAGGGCATAGAACATTTATTTAATCCACTCTAGCCTCATTTTTCTAATCTCTTAATTGGGTATATTTATTCTTCTGATTTTGTAAGGTTACAGATGATGAAGCTGGATAGGTAGATGTTGTCAGATGATAAAAAAATCTGAAAATGCTTACAATTTTAGAGATTGTATTAGTGCTGTACTGCTCAAGAACAGAGTCCTGGCTCCCCGGTTCTCTAGTTCCATTATTTCATATCACTCCCCAGCCTCCTGTGTTTCAGCCACAACAAATGTGAGTCCCTTCTCCAGTGTGCCAAGCCTTTGATTGCTCCATGATTCTGCAACCCAATTCTTCTCTGTACAGAACTCTGCTCCATTTCAGCAGTGGAGACAACCCCTGGTGTGTATTGCAGATTTAAATAAATATCACACAGCTTAGTTATTTTTCCGTGCAAGAAAGATTGAAGCCTTAGTCTTCTTACTCAGAACTAGGGAGAGTTAGAGATATCCTAATTTGGCACGACTGATTGCCTAAGCTTCTCCCTAAGTGGAAAAGGAGATCTTAGCTGATTGACAGATCTGATTAAAGTCAGCAAAAGAAAAGACTCTAAAAGCTTACATGCCAAGAAGCAAAAGCTAAGAAAGAAGCAGTCCAGGTAGAGTAATAGACATTTACTGTGGAGCACAGTCGACGAGGAAATTACAGAGCCATGTGAGCTTTAACCCCAAAGACAGTCTGGACTGGACAGAGATAGCTGACATTCCTTACGATGACTCCAAATCACCGGAGACTGTCAAAATAATAATATACACATACCTTGATTTAATAAGACTTGATGAGGTGACAACACTATGCTCTGCTTTTTTTTAAAGTTTGTGTGTGTGAGTGTGTGTGTGTATGTATGTGTGTGTGTGTGTGTGTGTGTGTGTGTGTGTGTGCAGGCACATGTGTGTCTGCAAGCAGAGGTCAGTGGACAAACTTAGAAGACAGGGATTCCTGTCTCCACCTCTCTTCCATCTTAGGTATTCTGTGCTTTTCATGTTGCTTGATTTGACTCACAGTCATTGGACTATTACTGTCATGTGGACCCTGCACATTACAATGAGAAAGAAATGTACTGAGAGGTGAAGAAAGCCTTGGTAAGAAGGTTCAGGGAGTGGAAGAGTTCTAACAATCAGTAGTTCTCAGTCTTCCCAATGCTGCAACTCTAATACAATTCCTCATGTTGTGGTGATGACCCTCAGCCATAAAATTACTTTTGCTGCTACTTCATAACTGTAATTTTGCTGCTGTTATGAATAGTAACATAAACATCTATGTTTTCCAGTAGTCTTAGGCAACCCCAGAGAAATGGTCATTTGACCCCCAAAGGGGTCATAACCCACCGGTTGAGAGTCACTGTTTTAGGGCCAGTTGTCCATTGATGAGCCCTGTATACACAGCTGTGAAAAACTATTGATATATATTTGTTATCATTATTATTATTATTAATTTGTATGAATAAAAGGCTTTATTTAAAATGTCAAACAGCAATGCTTATATTTTTAAACACTACAGCTTTAGAAATCATCGAAGTAGAATATCATCTGCCTGAACAAGCAGATTATGTTTAACTTACAAGTAGAAATCCCTAATGCCGGTTGCCATCTTTGAGCTGCAGGACACTATTGTGTAAAAGTTAAGTTGTACACCCTCTCAGGATGTTGCCCTTAGATCTAGAGACACAGGGTCACATAAGACTGAGGGGGAGTGGGTGCGTTCAGTGTTCCTCTCATTTCAGTTTTGCTTGTGAGCTGGTTGTCTCCCTTCTCGAATGCCTGGCTTGCCCGCCCCCCAGCCCCCAACAAAAGCAGAACCACCTCTCTGGAGGCCTATTCCTTGTCCCTTCAAGGTCGTCCTTAGAGTGTCACCTTTTAAAGCCAGCCCTTGTTTCTCTTCTTATTAAAGCCAGCTCCTCCCACTCTTGTCTAAATCTTAGCCAAGCATAGCACAGCCAGCTGGTGAGAGCCTTGCAGGAGACAATGGCGCCGGCCCTGCTTCATGGAACGCTGCCTTGCCAGGCAAAGCTTCCTGGTTCAGAGTGGTTGGTTTTGAGTTGTAGCCCATCATCTGACCCATATTGACGTGCTGTGTTCAGTGGGGATTAAAGCCTTGTGAACTGGAGTAAGAAGAAGTAGAAGAAAGAGGGCATTGTGGGTCTAGAGGGAATCAATATTGTGTCTTTGAAAAGGCATGTGTTTATTCCCAGACTGACCATCTGGGCTGTGTGGCCCCATTTCAGCCACAAAGGAGGAAAGACAATGGAACTGGCACTAGAGAGAACTTTGTAAAAGGGCAGGTCTGCAAGGTAGCTGGTCTGGGAAGACAAGGACCTGACGAAGTCACTATACAGCAGCACTTTCAAGTAAAGGGAAAAAAGGCACATTCTGTGCACATCTGCAGGTCACCCATCCTTCCCCGCTTCCTCCCCAGTGTTCTCCAGTCGTGAATAAAGAACTGTCTCTTCAGGACCCACCATTTCTTCCTAAGTTCTCTCCAAGACCCTTACATGTTTTGACAACAGAGTTTTGTTTACAATACAACTAACACAATACAAAGCTACTTAGGTGGCTTCCAAACATGAAACTTAGGAGGCATATGCACAGAGTGGGGCGTGGGGAAATGGAGAGATCACGTCTGCGCCAGGGCCTCCAGAGCACAGGAAGTGCTCTCTGAAGTCTGATGAAGACACAGCATCAAAAGTAGCCAGAAAAGACTGGCGATGTGGGATAGTGAAGCAGAAAGCAGTCCAGGCTACATTTGAGTTTGCTCAGAACAATCAGGATACCTGAGGAATATTTTAGGGAAACAAATTTGTTTCCTGGGACCCCAACTAGTCAAATCCTACTGACAGTGCCCCTAGGCACTGTCTAAGCAGGAAAGACAAGAAAATGTATGTAGGATGACCCAGATGACTTTGTTGTATGCCAGGATAAAACCCTTAACATATATTTCTCAATCTTTTATGAACCAATATAAATGGCATATTTTAACTTGCCAGAAGAATCCTAAGTGGAGTAGAAAGGTAAGAAGTTGGTAGATGCATGTCAAGTCAGAAGGAAGGTATTATTTTAACTTGATTGATTGTGGAGGGAGCCTGTGTGTATTGGGGAGGGGTGGGTATACCACAGTATGTGTGTAGAGGTCAGAAGGAAGAGTTGTGTCTCAATTCCACCAGGAGGATTTGAGAGACCAAACTTAGGTTTTAGGCTAGGCAGCAAGCACTTTTACTCACTGAGGGATCTCTCCTGCCTAAGAAGGGACTTTTATTAATAAGGTCTGTCTACTAGGATCTCCTATTATCCCCCTCTCCCATTATATCCAAGTGGCAAGGAGTCACCTGGCTGTCACATGGTTGTATCTGAATTCCCCTAAAGATATGGGGAGTCCCTGTGATCCAGTCAACTTCACTATCTCTACATACCAAACCTGTGTGCTTCCCACATCTCCATCTGCGTCTTAGCTTTTCCAAGGGAGAGGCCTCGACCTTTACCCCACCTTCTCTGTCATATTACCCACCTCCATACCACCTTCAAGGCCTGCCTCTCTTTTTCCTTTGTTACTGACTCTGCTTGAGTACCAACTTGTGATTTACCAGGACTAGGACATTTCTGTCTTTTGAATATAACCATCCTAGGGGTAGATATAGCTTATTGTTGTGGGTTTCACTTATATTTCTCTAATAATATTATTGGACATTATTGAATGCATTTTGAAACATATTGACTGTATAAACTTGTTGAAGAAATCTCTCTAAATTCTTTGCTCATTAAATTCAAATTGTGATGTCTTTTTATATAGTCTGGAAACGAGGTTCATATTAGATATTAGATGCATGATGTGAAGTATTTATTAGTATGTAAGTTGCTCTTTTACTTTCTTGATGATATATCTTGATACACAAAGCTGTGAATTTTTGTGAAGCCCATATATTATTTCTTCATCTGCACTTTTAGTGTCAACCTTAAATCCTTAGGCCAAGGAGATTAACCCCTATGATTTCTTCCATGAGTGTTGTAGTATTAACTCGTATATTGAAATTATTGATCCACTTTTATTTTAAAAATTTTATATGCATCTTTGGGGGCTTTTGCTCAGCTTTCCAGCCTGTCCATCAGCCTTCTAGGAATGGTTTTCCCTCTGTGCCATCTCTGGTTTTGCCTGTGCCTAACATAATATGCAAGCCCTTCTCTTCATCTCTGGCTCTGACAACTGCCAGGAATTTTACCTAACCTGTACTATAGGGGCTTTTGTTGTTTGTTTTTTTGTTTTGTTTTGCTTTAATTCTCATAAGAGCAACCTCAAATTTCAAAAATAATTCTTTAAAATCATTTTGTAAAAGTATAAGTTACAACATCCATCAATTTATACAACCTTGGCATTGCTTTGTAAATGCTAAATAGTTTCTTGTTATAGTCAACTGAACCCCTCCAACCCTGACTCTAGGTAATCAGTAAATTGCTGTACGTCAGATTAATTTTGTTTTGTCTAGAATTTTAGGTAAATTAAGTAATATAATAAGTGGTATTTGTGTCTGCTTATGTTTTAAATTTTTCATTTTTACTTTTAATATGTGCCTATGTTGTGCATGTAAATATAGTACCCACAAAAGTCAAATGAGGGTGTCAGATTCCCAGGAGTTAGAGTTAATGGTCTTAGCGACCCATTCAAGATGAGTACTGGGAACTGAAGAGGAAGCCTCTGCCAGGATAATACAGGCTTTTGACAGCTCAGCCATCTCTCCAGTCTCTCTACTTAATACTTTTGACATTTGTTTAACTTGTTATACATATTGGTAATTTATTTGTCTTTTTATTTCTGCATAGTATTCCCACCATGTGTTTTTATACCAGTCTGGTTTCTCTGAATACCAGATGATAGACAGACTTTTATCCTAGTATTAAGCACTATAAAAAAAATTGCTATGCACATTTTATAACAAGCCTTTTTTGTGGACATACAATTTTATACTTCTTGGGTAAATTCCCAGAAGTAGAATTGCTGAGTCATATGGTAAAGGCATATTTAATCTTATAAAAAAATGCCAAAATATTTTCCAAAGCTGGTTGTGTTTTCTGCAGTTCTGTAAAGTGATGTGTGCACTTCTCAGATGTCCTATGCCCTAATAGCACTGTTCTGTCTTTCTTCATTTTAACTCTATGAATAACCTCCATTAATGTCTCAGGGTTTTCCCCCCTTCTTTGGGCATTTACTTTTTAAATTGGATTTTAGGGTAAAACAGGAAAACTGACATTAGGTTACAATGGGGAAGCTCTCAGAAAGGACAGTGAGTTCCTATATGCTCCTCTCTCGGCCCCTTGACCATTTCATAGGGTGTGAGACAGGAATAGGACACGGTTATTTTGGATAGATATCGCAACTGTCATCCCAGCACCTTGGTTGGGAAAACAATTCTTTCTCTATCTGGTGGTGTTGGTGTCAGTCAAAGTCAGGTAGTTGTGGGCGTCTGAGTCCACTTAGTCCACTTTGCAGCTTTTAATCTGTTGCTTTACACTCTGTTTCTACTTTGTAACAGGATCAAGCTGTTAGGTTATTGTAGCTTCCTGGTACATTTTAAAATCAGAAATAATCGCCAAATCTTCTACAGTTACTTTACAAGTCCGTTTGGCTGTTTAGTATGGTCTGTGGTCTTATATGAATTAAAGATAAGCTTTTCTATTTCTTCCACAAAATTTAAAGTTTTGAAAAGATTTCATTGAATAAGTATACGGCTTTGATATTTTCCTCGCAATTATATTGATTCTTCTAATCCATATACATGGTGTGCCTTTACATCTATATATTACTTCTTTAATCTTTCACTAATGCTTTAATTTTTAGAACACAAATATTTTACCTCCTTTGTTAGGCCTATTGATAGACTTTTTTTGCTCATTCTTCTATGCCAACTACATTTGTACCCTTTATTAAGCCTTCCTCTAACATCTTCCCTCCTATATTTCTGAGCCTCTGGTGAACACTACTCTACCTTCTCTTGTATAAAATCAACTTTTTAAGTGTCTATGTATATGTTTGAATGTGAAGCACTCATTTTTCTGTGTCTGAATTATGCCCAGTAACCATACAATGTTCCCCAATTCTACCATGTCGAAGCAATGACAGGATTTCATTGCACTGTAACTTAGTCACCCTATGTGGTGGTTCAGATAATATTGTACCCAACAGGCTCACACATTTGAATGCTTAGTCTTTAGAGAGTGGCACTACTTGAGAAGGATTAGGAGAAACAGCCTTGTTGGGGATAGGTTTGTCACTGTGGTTGGGCTTTGCAGTTTGAAAAGTCCAAGCCATGCCCAGTGTCTCTCTTCCTCCTGCTGCCTGTAGACCTGGATATAAAACTCTCAGCTAATTCTCCAGCTCCATGTCTGCTGCGTGTTGCCATGTCACCGCATGGTGACAATGGACTAAATTTCTGAAACTGTAAGTCTGCACCAAATAAATGCTTTCTTTCATAACAGTTGTCTTGGTCATGGTGTCTGTTTCACAGCAATAGAAAACAATGACTAAGACATCCCACAAGTGTGTTAGAGCATTAGAACTTATTCTTCTAAGCAGCTGAGTCATTGTTACCCAAGTTATAAAGAACTAGAAGAGGTTGCCAGAAAAAGAAGTGATATGTTTCAGGAGATGACATTTTGATTATTCACATTTGATCATTACATGTTGTATGTGTATATTGGATTTCCATACACAACCCATAAATGTGTACAACTTTCATGCGTCTACTTTAAAAGCAATCTCTAAAAAGAATTTCTACTTTCCCTCATCACCATAGACTAATTTGAAAAAGAATTTAAGAGCATGAGTCAATTTACAATCCCAAGTGTTCTGTATTGGTTAAGAAGGTCTATAAATGATTGGTGTTAAGTTCTCAATGTTTGTTGGCACTCACCAGTGAAGCCAAACCAACTGAATCTTTATTATGTCCCTCCTCAGCACTTCCTAATCCAGTCTTCCTCTTGTACCCATATTAATTTTCCAAAATATTAATTATCCCAAGTCATGCCACTCCAATAAACCCTTTATTGGTACACACACACACACACACACACACACACTTCTAACTTTCACTTCTAATCACAAAGAATTGTTTTGATATAAAGCAAACTCTTTGGGGACTTCTGTTAATTTTTTTATTATATTTCTTTACCTAGTACACCATTGCCCATTTATAGACCTAGCAAATACTTCCTCATCTTTGGGGACTGATCACAAATATCACCTCCTCTGTGAAGACTTCCAAAACTTCCCTACTCTGCCAGGTGAAATAATTCTATTCTGAACTGCTCTTCATGGTTATCTTTTGAGGTCTCTTTTGCAGGTTTTCCCATTGGCTTAGATAATGTGATAAGTATTTTTGAAATATTCTCTTCTTTCCTTCTCAGTCCTCCTTTGATAATGACCTTGGCTATGTGGTAGTTTAACTTTGTTGTTGGCAGATAGAATATAGTCCCTTCCCTATGCCAGTAAGCTTGAACTTACAGCTTGTTTAAAATGGAATATTATTAGAAGTCTCATGAAGCAAAAACATGAAATGTGTGTTTGGATGGCCACCGACTTGAAACCCCTACTCCTAGATAGCATTTGGAATGAGCACGGATGCCCCATGCCCAACCTAGTGCTACCCCTGGCACAATTTGAACAGTTACCGGTGAGGCCAGGCCTACATTACATCACTTGTCTGTTAACACCTCTAAGTTTGGATTTGCTCGAGGCTTTCATAGAACTAACAGTTTATGCCAAAATTGGACAAGAGGAACATTGAGTTAATAGTGTGCTATTTCTGTTCTGTATTTGGGTCCTATGATATAGGCTGGCCCCTAAATTGGTGATGTTTTCATCATCTGTTTATGGGAATATGCACCAGGTTATTCCACATTGTAATTTGTAAGTAATGTATATGGGAATGTGTTAGATTGTGAGGACATGCTATTCCAAAGCCAACTTCATCCCTCAAAGTTAGCTCTAATAATCACTTCTAATGCCATCTGTGAATGTGTTTGTAATTTGCACAAATGCATTTATACTTTATATCTTCATTTTAAAAATCCACCTTTAAGAGTTCTTCTCATTTCTTTATATTTTACAGATTATTTAAGATCTTTCCATGAGACTGTATCTACCTGTTTGCTGCTTTTAGCTAGGGTATATTACCAAATCACCATATTGTGCTCATCCTATCCTAACCTTTTAATGTAGGGCTCCTTTTAACATATCAGATTCCTGTTCATTTCCCTCTGCAGAACAGATTCAATCTTTTTCTAAGATATAAGCCTAAAAATATGGCTGCTGGGCATCACATACATACGTATTAATTTCATCAGGAACAACTTTCCCTGAATGACTGCTGAGTCACCCCCCCACCCCGGCAGATGTGCAAGCAGATTCTTCTCTCAACATTATCATCAACTGGGATACTATGCGATTCCTTCCTTTCTGCCCACCACAACCCCACTGATGAAAAATCACATTTCTAGGATTACTGGAGAGCTAGATGCTATCCGAACACACTAGTTATTTAAGCTATCTCATATTGAATTGTTTCTTGAGGCCTTTTGCTATTTCCCTATTGAGTGTCCTGAAGTTTTATTATTTCTAGGTAGTTATTTTCTGTAGTCTATATGATTATCTCATGTTTATTTTGCATTGAAAGTAGTTGTATTTGCCTCTCACTCAGTAAATCAATGTAATATACTCTGCTGACCAGAGGGGGGAGATAGGTATTACAAGGTAGATATGAGTCTAAACTCACAGTAATGTAGATATTTACAATAAACAACTCCTGTATTCATGTTTAAATTAATGCATTGATTATTCACATTACTCTATTTTATTTTTCAGATAGTAAAAGTCTCCCCCAAGTTCAATTCTGTGACGCTCACAATCATAAGACATTGACTAAGGGTTTGTGGCTCAGGAATTAATTCTGATGCCATCATTTACTAGTGATAGAGTGCAGACAAGTCATTTACTTTATTTTTCCCTTAGGTTTGCTTATTAAATTAAACTAACTGTTTGCCTTATTTTCACAAATGTCTACTGTCAGGACAAAATAGAAAAAAACTCTCACAAACATACTTTAAAAACCACACAGCACTTTATGACTGTTATTAGCTATCATAATACTTTTTAAAATGTTTTGGGAAATCGCTGGCATCATAGACTTACCCCTCTACTTGTTTCCTCCTGATTTCTCTTTCAACAGGCTATGGAAATGACTTTACACTTTAGTCCAGGTATATGACTAGCATACTTTCATGTGCATCTTTTATTGGATTAAGAAAATAACCATTTTACATGCAAAATATTTTTTAATCTTGACCAGACATTTTAAGAAAATCCCCTGTCAAAATCCATTGAATGGGTGGAGATGGGCCAAGATTGTATTCAATACCCAGGATGGTGCACTGTAGAAGGAGAAAACCAACGCCCACAGGTTGTTCTATAACAGATACAACATAGGCTGTGCATCCCTCAACCTATTAATAAACTAAATGCTGAGTTGCATATCCCCTAATATTGAACTATATACAACAAAATATCATAACAAAAAATAAAAAGAGGGTGGCACAATATGTAAAAAACCTCATCCTCTGAAGGTAGAATGTATGTTTGAATTATTAAACTGTCTGCTGCGTGGCCTTGGACTAATTACTTTATTATTTCTAAATTTCTTATTCTTTATACTACAAGTACAAAGTTATAATCCTTCAGAAGTTTGGTGTAAAAGTTCATTAGCTAACTCAGCTAAGAATTAGGTACAAGTTTGTTGTTATTGGTTTGTGATATTTTTTCCTGGTCGATCTATTTCCAATTACACTAGAAGACAAGGCAATGACAGACCCAAGAAACTGTTCCATTAAAGTCCAGTTTGCTGGACTCCTGGTTTATTCTGGTTATTTAGAAGTGTGAACAATTGGTTTATCACAGAAGCATGGGTGCCTTGGGCATCTTCCTCAAAAAAAAAAAAAATCACCCCAGTGACTTTGGGTGGAAGTTCATAATGGTGCAACTGAAAAGTATCACTTGCATCTCCTATGCAACTTGGAGGCAACTATGCCACCAATGACTTTAATGACATTAGATCATGCAGAGTAGAAGATTAGGAAACTAGCAATTAGATCAGCCAAAGTCAAGAATGCACTGAGTAGGCTTGACTATTGGCACGTGCAGAATCCAAGCAGACAGTCTATAACACTACTGAAGACTTGACAATGAACCATTGTGCACCAAGAAGCATCTGATGCTGTGGTCTTCAGTTAACCTCTGAATTTAAGGTTCCTGCAACATATGCAATCAAACAATCCTGTATGATACATTCCTTCTATCTGAGCCTCCCTCCAGTAGGTAAGGATGCACTGGCCCTAACAGTGCTTGTCAGTGGTAAGAAAAGCTAGGTTGAAATGCAGCTGACATCATAGAAATACCATTGGTTTCATCTAATAATCTATATCCATGATTGAAATAAAATAAGGGTATTTTTATAACCATAAACATATCAGTAAAGGTTGTTATAAATTGACTATATATGGACTAAATAAACACAACTAAGTATTTGTTTATATTTATTTATATGTGTGTAATATTTTGCATTTATTCATGTTTTAAGTGTACCATGTATGATCAAGAGTTGACAAGAAGGAGGTGGCTATAGGAAATTTCATTCAACAGGGCTCTACACCTGGAAATTATTTGGCCTCACTTTCTGCATGGAGATGGTAAGTATGTCTAAGAGGGAAAATCAAATTCTTATTCAGGATATCTGGTAATGTGACGGTAGACATAGGAAGAAGGCTAGGAGCAATACAGTATGATAGGTTTCCAAAGCTAAGCTGGGCTTTTGGGGAAAGAGCCTGGATGTAATAGACCTTTAAATCACACTGTGTTATAGTATTTGGTCTGAACCAATGATGTTTACTCTATTTCTGCCTGGCTGACACTGATAATTCTATTATTTTCCCCTTGGAATAAGCATGTGCCCCAGTTTTAGTCAATGAAAACCTAAGAGAAATCTGTTGAGGTTTGGGCTTCTGGGAAATAAAAAGGGAGTGTGTGTGTGTGTGTGTGTGTGTGTGTGTGTGTGTTCGCGTGCATGTGTGCACGTGTGTGTAGGGATTTCCTCTATTTCCTTCTTGCTGCCAAGATAAGTATGTGACATTTGGGTAAATAGCAGCTATCTTTGACCACAAAAGAACTGTAAAGCAGTAAAATCTCCCTACAAAACAGCCACACTTGACTAACACAGGGTTTGCTAGTTCACAAAGTACTTTCCCAAACCAATCTCATTTGATGTTTAGAAAGCATCGTGAGCTGGTTAACATGTATGTTCAGAAAGGATAAAAAAAATCTGTGAAGTTTCACTTGTATGATAGCACAATGGCAGGAACGAAGCTACCAAATGTTTCCAGATGGCTTTCCAACTAATTCTTGAAGGAGGGGTTGAACTACAGCCCCTCTGGGTGTTGCAAGGAAAATCAATTAGTTTGCCAAAAGCATTTGTGTTTTGTTGAGACTAGAACTGGGATCTAGGCAGAGCTGTCCAGAACACAGGGCATTTGTTAACACAGTGTCAGAGCCAACTGCTAGGGAAATGCTGAGGGCACCAGGCTGCTCCAGCTCCTCCATGGAGTGTGGACTTGAAAATCATCTAGCAGGCAGATTTTACTAATGTTCATTTTGAGAGATTCCATTCTAGGGAGTTGGCACAAAGTCACTGGAGTTTTAAATCACCAAAACTCATAATTCTACCTTCCACTTGGAAATGATTTATTCCTATTATGTCTGAAAGAGCCCACAAAGTTAAATCATTGCACATAATTAAATGCTACAAGGTAAGAGTGACCTAAAAATTGTATCACTTTTAAGTACAATAAGTAAAGGGATAATATATTTCTATGATTATCATGCTTCCAAAACTATGTTACCTAACCTAATATGACTATCCCAGTATACTTATAAGATCATCAACCTATAAACCTATACAGTGAACAAATCACAAAGCTAATGAAACCAGTTTTCAGGGTAAGACAAATGAGGGCCATCATTGACAATTATTAGGCTGTCAAGGAACAAAAGCAAGCAAAAAATTCTTAATTCAAGTTTTTTTAATTGAATCAAATAGCCCTATTATATTTCTTGTTTGAAAAACAGTATCAGTTGAATAATTTAAGTTTTTAAAATTTTTAATTAATTATTTTGAAATCAGTTGAAGCATTTGAAAACATCTCAAACAAGTTGGCTCGATTCACGTGGTTGCAGGATTTCCAATGTGAGTATCTCCTCTACTTCACATTTGATGAAAGTGAACACATAGCTTGGTTATTCCCAGTCTCCTGAAGTATAAGTCACAATTAACAAATGAGAAGAGCGTTGGGAGATGTCAGCTTTAGGCTAGCGTTAGAGAGCAAGAGGGTGCAGCAAGCCCATGTACATCGCGCTTGCAGCCCTGACCCATGCCTGTCCTGCTGTTGCGTTGTGTGCTCTCTCACAGGTGACAGGGGAAAGTACCTTTTAACGCACAAGATGAGTTGCTTCCCTAGCTGAAGCATCTGCCAGGCCATTTCCCCCTTAAGTGAGGGTTTTGTGCATTTCCTATTTGCTCCCTAAGGGAGGTGCTTCAGGAACAGAGGAGAAGGCTGCACTGCTTGTCTCTGGGTGAGGCTTTGTGGATCACAGCCTTAGTAAGGACCACGGCTGTGTCTGCTACACAAACCCTATTTGTGTCATTTGGGGATGTGCAAGTGCTCTTGTATTCATGCTTATGGATGTGTTTACAGTTACAGCAACAAAGCCCAAGACCTGACACACACAGAGGAGGACTCCCTCTACCACTGGGTTACACACCCTTTTTTTAAATTTTATTTTTAAAGTCATATTTCTAGGTTCTCTGATGGCCTCAGTGATCATCAGTGAGAATGCCAAGTGCCCACCACTCTGCCTGTTCTGCCAAAATTAGTCAGGCTAGACGCACACAGTCTTTGTCAAACTGGAAAATTTTTAGCAGAAATTAGGATTTTTTTTGGCTCTTTTTGGTTTGTTTTTTTTTTTTAAGGATTCTCCAAGAATCAATTCTGTGATCTAGAATACTCTTCCTAAACTGCCATTCTATCTATCTATCTATCTATCTATCTATCTATCTATCTATCTATCTACCTATCTTTCTTTCTATCTAGCATCTATTTATTATCTTTCTATCTACCTATCTATCACCTATTTATCATCTATCTATCTAATCTATCTTTCTGCTTATTTTGTTTTGATTGCTTGCTTGTTTATTTATTTACTTTGAGTCAGGGTCTCTTTATATAGTCCTTCCTGTCCTGGATCTTGCTATGTAGACCAGGCTGGCCTCAGACTCAGAGATTCTCCAGCAACTGCCTCCAGAGTATGGGGATTAAAGGTATGCTCCACTATACTCAACCTCAAACTGCCTTTCTTAAATATTCATTCAATATACTTAAGAAAAAATTTGTAAATATAAATTTCCATGGAAATTAAATAAAAACAAAGATATATAAAGTACATACTTGGTTTGCATGGTTTTATGTCTTCGATCATCAGATTCAACAGAAAGAAACTACTCTTACTTAAAAACATACCTTTTGTTTCTATGATTTCTCACCAATTTCTGGACAGATCAAGCTTATACACTACACTTAGTGCAGGGACCATTCACCTTGAATAGCACTAATCTTTAAAACCAAGAATAAAAACATCTCTTGCCCTTGGAAGAGTGGCATCTAGAATTCAGTGCCTAATGTATCTGAAAAGCTTGGGGGGCACCTACTCTGGCACTTTTGAAACATGAGCAAATGTCACTCCTGGAAAAAAATTAAACCCTCTTATCAGTATTGATAACCTGAGAAATGAGAGACCAAGAAAAATCTGAGACATTGTTCTGAACACTGACTCCCTACCTTCCCTACAAATTTTGCTCCACATCCCAGTACATATACACATCAAGTCTTAGTCTATTCTCTTCCAATTCTGCTGTAATTGCTGTAATAGCCAGAGTAGAGAAAACAGACACGCGCGTGCACACACACACACACACACACACACACACACATACACACAGAGTTCGTCATTGCAGGGAAGGCAGAGTGGAACATTGTGATCCATGGTAATGTGAGCTTGTAGCTGCTACTGTCCAGGTTAGCAAGTCAAAAAGCAGACTATAGAAGCAGCAGCAGAGCACTAGAGTCCTTCCTCTACTGGCCTACATCCACAGGCTGGGCACAATGGCACAAAGGTTTCAGGCACTATCTAGGGATCCTACACATGAGCTATAGGGGACTTTCCAGATTCAGACCATAATATGGAAAGTTCTAAATGTTAAATGGCTCAGATCCTGGTCAGTCTTCACACAGCAGAAGTCACAGAGACTGAGATTTAAAGAAACATCTTGACAAAGGCTATGTGACTCACCTAAGATTCATACTCTTAGATTCTCTATTTGTAGAAAAGCTCCTTTTCCATGAATGTTTGATACACAAATGATCATACCTTTCAAATGAAGGTATTCCCATTGTCATGGCTAGCTTTTATATAGACCTACCAGTTCATCTTAACATATATCCCTGCTGGATCTTTCATAGAGCATGTAATACAACCTATACATTTTGATATCTAGATACCATTTTCTCACTGAAGTTTTATACACATCATCTAATATTTATATTATCCCAATAGTACTAGGTAAGAAACTGCCATATACCCAAACCACACAACCATAAACATCTCTTACCCATGCATGTGGTAAGCACATTAGGAGATATGTCAGAGTTTCTGCTGTCTCTTGAACTTGCATACACATGGGAAGAGTGGCTGGTTGTACTCCAGTTAGGATGATACTCCAGCTTGACTATTAAAGGTCCCCTGAAGGCCCATGGGCTACACTATTCAGGAGCCTTTAGGAGGTGATGCCTAGTGAACAGTCTTCCAGTCTTTGGAAGCATGCTCTTGAAGGGCATTATGATGCCCTTCCATATCCTCGTCACAAGTGAGGGCCTGACTGAGCACTCTTACCCATGCTGCCTTCCCACAGGTCCCAAAACACATGGGGCCAATCATGCATGGACCGTAACCTCCAAATTGAGGTAAAATAAATATATTTTTCTCTTTGTCATAGTGACAGAAAGATGGCTGGCACAGATGATCTCGGCTGGAGTGACTAGGGTAGTTTGGCTTTTGCAATGTGAGTCTTTCATGCCCTAGCAGGTTAATGAAGACATGTTCTTGGGGCACCATGCAGGGGAAGAGCAAGTATGAACTCATAAGCACTCTGTTTGCACTTCAGTTAGTAACACTCCACCAGCCAATGTGGGTCCCAAGGTTGAACACAGAGTGGAAGTGGGAAAACATAATGAGTTTTGACGACAGTGAGCCTGAGTATTACATGCATAAACTGTTAATTCTGCCTCTCATTTCCTGATATTCCTCTTCATTATATCAGAAAATCTACTTGATGATTAAGAATACCAAGTCGGAATCATATAAGAAGACAAGACACTGTGCATGTCAGTATAAACGGGATATACACTCAGGATTTGGTTTGCTCATTTGTTTAATGAAATCTGCACTTTTCTTTCTCCTGCTGGGCAGAAAACAGACCCATTTTTAATAATGGATATATGAACATTTCTTGCTGTAATCCCCAGAATAGCTCATAATTCCTACTGGGACTAGTCTTCATCCCATGGTATTATGGTATTCTCAACAAATGAATTTAACATTCAAGAAATAATGCTAAAATAACTACTTATTATAGTTAAATGCTTTTCTGGTAAAACCCGTAAAATATAAAATGAGCTTTCTTACTGGAGGTAGACTCTAGGGAGATTTCCTGTTTTAAGAATTTGATATCTTCTTTTATTTTCATTTCAAAAAAGGCAGACCACTCTGTTTTTTCCTTTTCTGATGTGTTAAGTAAGAGACACATTGCTAATTCCATTTCTTAAGGAAATAGAATATAAGTATTTCCATTTGCATAAAGCTTCTCTGGCCATCTTAGTGAAGTGGAAATTTAATGTCTGCTCCTCTGCTAGCATCTAACGTTTTAGGCAGTGACTTTATGGGCAGTCCCTAAAGGAAATCAAAAATTTCAGAAAGGGTCCACGTTGTTAGGGAAAAGCTCATCCCCCTGTTCTGAAGGCGGTCCCTGGACATGCCTGAGAGTCTGTGTGACAGAATCTTGTGCTGATGAGTTGGGATCATTGTCTACTTTTGTTGACAGCTGTTTTGGACCCATTATTTTGGCTGGATAATGGTATATGGATAATTCCTCATAAACATGTGAGAAGCAATAGAAGTATGTAAAGATGGTGTGTGATATTGCATGGAGTTTGTCTTCCTGTGGCTGCATCACTGACTTCACACTTCTGCAAGGGATTAGGACTCCAGGCTCAGATGGCTTTGTGTCCGTATTTTAACCAGATCATTTACAAGCTTTGGAAATGGTCTTGAACTTTGAGATTCTTTACATGAACTTAAGATTACTCACACAAAAAAATGAAAATGTACTTCTTATATCTACAGCTATGCTTAGTGCAGAAGAGCTCACTGGTTTCCCCATCAGCGTCCACGCTGTAGCACAAATTTCTAAACTCTGAATTCTTAGTTCTTTTTATCATCATCTCAAGTAGAATAGAAATCACTTAACTGAAGAGAGAGAAGAGGGAGGGGGAAGAGACTGGGGGAGGGAAAGGAAGGGAATGAAGAGGAGGAGGGAGAGGAGAGGGAGAAGTAACTAAATCTTGAATTTTACATTGAATTATGCTGTAAATATCTCTAGAGTAAAGCAGAGCTGTGTCTGAGTGACAAGAAGCAGGGGAGGAGGGATGGGAGGGTGTGTGGCGTTTCATCTTGAGAGGAGGAGGAGGGTGGAAATTTAGTGTTTTGCTGGCATGAGACCCAGGATTTCAATGAGAAAGGGAACAGGGACTGAAATGACTTTGGCTTTCATGGAAATTATTATTTGACTTTGATCTTGAGAGAATGTCATTGAGCCAAGTTCTGATGTTTATGTTTGGGGGAGGGAGTGGAGGTCGATGTGGGGAAAGATGAGAAAAGCCAAATACACTTCATTCTGGGAAGAATAAGTGGTGTGTGTGTGTGTGTGTGTGTGTGTGTGTGTGGTAATAGGGTGGCGGATGTAGAGCACAGGGAATTCCCTTTTGCCCTCAGGAATTCAGGTTTAAAACAGAAGTCTCAGAGAAGATGAAAGATGACTGGCTTTAATTCCCTCAGTTCCGTGCTAGTTATAAACACGGAAAGAAAATGGGATTGAAGAACGTCTGGGGGAAACAGGCCCTGTAAACCATTTATTATCATATTTGTGGCTTCTGGGGGATGACTTTAAAGCTATCTTTTAAGATGTTGCTTACTTAAAGTAATTGAATTTAATTTTAAATTAAATTTTAGAAACTATCCAAAGTATTTTTCTCCCTGCAATCTATTTTCCATTTACTCTTTTTTTCTAAAAACAGTATGCACAGTTAAATATGTTTGTAAAGGGCATTTGAAGAGAACTATTAAACAGACTTTAAAAAAAAAAACGTATGGAGATAAAAAGCAGGGCCTTGTCTCAGCAGGAATGCTTGCAAAAGTTCTCCTTCTCTCTGGTCATAACCTGCTGTGTGATCCAGGATTCATCACGAATTTCTCTGAGTCCTAGTTTTTTATGGGGTAGAACTGCCATGCTAGCTCGGTTAAACTTGTGTCATAATTAATCTAGAGGTAATTATAAAACATGGTTACTATAAAGTACGATAAATAGGTCCATCTACTCAGCATCTGCTCATCTCCAGTCAATAAACCAATTAGCTACCTCAAACTCCAATTTGCTAACCTATACATATATAAGAAAGTATATTATCCACAGTACTGAGCTTGTGAAATTTGCATGATAAAGGGCTTGCAACGAACCTAGCACATGACTGGAGCTTAGGAATTGCTCCACGGATGATGCTTTAAAAAGAGAAGAACAAGAAAGGCTGGGAAGATTCAAAATCAAATGGCTTTCTGTGGTCCACAAGACTTATGAGGGTGTTGCCTGTATCAGCTCCCTTGGTCCCCATGCCACACCTAAGATGTCTTAGATAAACATGCCATCCTCGGTTTAGATGAAAAGATGAGACGGGTTATGGAAAAAGAGCCGCCTTTGTTCTTCCCTTAGTCAGCCTGGAAGTTGACACTTTCCCTGAAATATGTGTACAATGGGGCTGAGGGTGGGGCAGAAAATTCTATTCCTGATTTACTTGGTGGGTGGAGGGGATGGTCCAAGGATGCTGGTGTGGGCTGAATAAATGAGATGCAGGCCTGAGGTCAACTGAAAAAGTTCCCTGCCCCTGTGGTCCCAACTGACTCTCCTGAACAAGCTCATGGAGGTGACACATTTGTCTAATGAAGTTAGTTATGCTGCCCCCTGCGTGGTGATTATGAGCGGAGCTGTGCTGTGGCTTCAGCAAGCAGGTGGTGGAAATGCTTAATGAAGATTGAATTCAGATTATAACATTTCAGCGCACTCTGTGATGAGATCCGCCAAGAGTTCAAAACCTTTTCCAATTGGCTCACTTATCCTCCTGCTCACAGGACGCAGAACACAGGAAGAACTAAATATAAATCGCATTGGCGCTGCCCCCACGGCAGAGGGCTGACTCAGAACGCTCATGAATAGAGAGCTTCTGCCTGCTCTTTATGAGGGAAAGCCCATAGGAGACAAAAGCATGGACTCGGAAGAGCAATTCTGACGGAAGAGTACTGGCGCTGATTATGAGCTATGACCTCTGCTGGAGAATGAGAAATGTGTTAAAAATTAAGAGCTATTTGCACCTGGCTGTCCGGGTGAATGATCAAGTGCTATTGTTACAGAGGTTGAAGAGGTGGTCGGCAGCTTCCTACACTGAGGAGAAATGTTCTCGTGCTGCCGTTGGGAGCTGAACTATTGACAGATGGTCACCCTCACTCGCAGTGGAAACACTGTTTCCAGAGGAAATAGACTGGGAAAGAAAACGTCTCAGTGTATTCTCTTTTCTCTGTCTCATAAGACAGTGCTAAAAATAGTGTCACCCATAGGTAAAGGAAAGACATTTGAACTCAGGAATATATACATGCAAATCAGGAAAACAAACCACACACAAAGGATGAAATATTTACCCCTTCTCCATTTTAAAATAATGTTTCACACACACACAAAGGTACAGGTTTGCTCATAGTAACACACAAAGCCTGGGCACTATTTGTTTGTGGCCGTCTCTATTCAGCTTGTTGATAGTAATTTTTCAATTAATCCTGTTGTTTGAGAAGGATTTGTATTCAAATTTTCATGTTTCCAGCTATCACAATCAGATATCACTGTGAGAATCTGCCTGTCTGCTTTTATGGGGATTTAGAAGCTTAGTTGTTTTTTTGTTTGTTTGTTTGTTTGTTTGTTTTGTTTTTTTGGGTTTTTTTTGTTTTTAAAAAAAAAAAAAACAATAGTTTGGCATCTTTTTTGAGTTTTTATTTCCCCAACAGAATATTCAGCCTGACCCTCTCATTTACCAAAGGATGTTAATAGTGTTAATAGTGACATGATCAGTAAGGCTGTGAAATTAAACCAAACATCCCTCACTCTTCAAAGACAGATACAGCTAAGATGTTTCAACATACACAGCATAGTCTTTTCCATTTAAGACAAATTTGTTCTTAATGAAAAAATATTAGGGCTTTTTTTTGTTCGTTCGTTTATTTGTACTTTGAGCTTAGCTAAGAGAAATTAGTGACCCTCAGGATGCTGAAGTGATTTTTATATTCAGACCTATTCACCGTTAAACAAGGATGTCTTTTCATTAAAAACAAAGGGAGTTACTTTATACACTATTATAACATGTACATGACTACTATTATGAGCCTGCACACAGAGATTCAACTCTATTCTTAATTATTCATTCAGGCAGAGACAATGCAGAACTTTATACAGTCCCTAATCCTTAATATTTTCATTTAGGATGTCCTGTTTGACTCTTTCTTGAAACATGAAAACGTACAAAAATGATGTGTTAATATTTAAGAACATATTAGCTACCTTCTGTATTGAGTTTGAGACAACAAGGCACAAGATGAATCAGTAAGTCATACATCTGCTGAGAAGCCAAGATTCAAAAGGAGGGCTACACTGACCAAGTGCACCCCTGTGAAACTATGCAAGCGAGCAGAGGAACAGTGGATCAGTTAATAGTGAATATCTAAAATCTTGGTACTGAGCCAATGAGGTGCTGAGTTGAAGGACTTAGGGGCTCTAGTTTTAGGGAGTAAATTAGATTTCTAGAAGAATATGGATAGGAAAGTATAAGACCACTCCTCCAGACAGTGATTTGCCAGTAGCAGTAAAAGAACAGAAGCTCATATACCTGCTTTCTGGTTCTTGTGTCAGTGAAAAGATGGGACCCCATCTTTTGTAATCATTTTGTCGTTGTTTATTTGCTTGTTTGGGGGGCATTGTTTTTGTTTTGTTGTGGTTTGTTGTTTTGTTTTATTGGACTTTTTTGGAAGCTTGTTTGTAGAAAACAGCCTTAATTGCTGTTTTGTCTATAGTCACATATGGAGAAAAATGCATTGAATGGACTGAGGCTTAAGGTGATAGCCATACACCAGAGCAGCCGGTGCCCCAATCATGTTAAACAGCTCATTCTTCACACATTCCACACATTCCCCATGTTTCCTCGGAGCTTGCCTCCATCTGGGATGCATTGTGCAGTAGTACAGACTAATTTAAAATATTCCTGAAGTCACCGTAACGGTAAGTAGCTACATCTCATGCTCACGTTCTGATCCACAGTGCCCTCAGAAGCCACCCAATTCCTCCTCCCCCAACAACTTCCTCTAATCAGCTTCATAAAAGGTATGTGATGGCGAACGCTTGTCCTGACTGAGTGGCTCTTGGCTATGTTCATTTTGAGTCTCCTCTAGAGACTTTGATCTTCAGTCAGAGAGGTAAAGATGTGTTCCTGGCCCTGGCTGATGTCTCCCCTGGGCTTTGATTGGCGCTCCCTCCTGGATCACTGCTTTGGCTTGAATACAGGATGCTCACAACGATGCTCAAGCTCCTGCCTGTGCTGCCCTCTGGGGAGGTTCTGCAAGATTAGGGAGCTGGCCCTAGGTATCAGAAGTAGGTTTTTGGGAATGTGACTTTGGGAGTTCCAGCCAGTCTCCAGCTGTTGGCTGATTCTCTGTGTCCTGTTCACCATGAGCTCCGGCCACAAGCTCACTGCCGTGGTGTTTCAGCCTCACTGGTGACAGGCTCGAAGACAAGGCTAAGCCAAAGAATCTTGGGCTTAACCTTCTAGAACTGTGAGTTAAAAGAGACAGACGTTCTGTTTCTGTTGAAACAGGAGAAATTGAAAGAAAAGGACAATCTTTCAAATTGTCCTATCACGACGTTTGGTCACAGTAAGGCGAGAAGGTAGATAACTAGAAACTAAGAAACTAGAATCTTGGAGAACAAACATAGTTTATCATTCAAATGGAAAATTCACGCTTTGGTATCAAGTCTCAGGTTGTGTCAACTCCTGTGGTGTCTCTTATCAACCCATAGGGCAGGTTAAATGCATCCCTAAATCCTCTATCAAAACCGAAGGATGGGACAGTTAGATGGTTCAGCATGTAAAGGCACTTCCAACGAAACCTGATTTCCTGAGCTTTATTCCTGGATCCCATGTGCTGTAACAGAAGAAATGACTCTACAAATTGTCCTCTGACCTCCACATGTGCACCTGGCACCCTAGTGCACACACGTGTGGACACAAACCTATATGATAAACAAATTATGAAAATAAAACACCTACATGGTGACATTTAACATGCGTTGATCATTTTAATCACCAGTCTGCCTACCAAAAGACTGAAAGCTTCCTCAAATGATGTCCTAAGACACTGCCTAACACAGAGCACAAAGTTCACCAAAGTTCACGGAGAATAAATGAGTATGTAATTAAATCATTGAGCTAATATGCTGCTGTAGGAAGTGAGATTTGTGGGCACTATGGTAGCTACTTGCTGTGATTTAACAAGTTATCCCTGAAACTGGCCAACTGGAAGAGTTTGTTATCCTGGATTCTGGGAGTCACAAATCTGGGAATGTGTTTTCTGAGGGAGATTTGCTTTGTCAAAGAGGAAGTCAAGTCATTCATTGGCTAGGACTATCATCATCCTACAGGGTTGCAGGCAGGAGGTTTCGTTTTATGTTTTTTCTTTCTTTCTTTTTTTTTCCATAGGGCCTTCTTCTTGTGACTGCCCACATGGTAGTTTCCCACAGAGCAAGCTCCAGAAGAGAGGCCAGGTCGTGCAGTCTTTTATGACGTATTCTCTGTGTCGTATATTGCTGCCTCCATCTTACTAGTTAGAAATAACCCTCTAAGTCTAGCCCACATCCAACAGGAGAAAGGATTTCACAGAATCTGAATGACAGGGAGGGGTGATGGGCCTTCTTCCAGGCTGTGGTGGGTCAGAATCTTGTTTCTTCTTCCTTTATTCACTGTGCTGATGTCATTGTTGGTGAATAAAGCATTCTACTCCAAACAATCTTTCACATCAAACCAATGCCTTGCTTTTGTGGAAACAGAGGAGCACTAAGAAGGGTGAGTGACAGTGTGTACCAAACCTTTCTTTTCTAAACTAATTTATTTTCAACCATATTAGATTTGACCCATAGAAAACTCTGACCCTATGAAGTGGGCAGAGCGATACTGACGTCACACATCACTCTGGCCTGAGCCTCTTTCACTAAAATGAACATTGTAATTCTAAGGAGTGGGCAGTGATAGCAGCTACATGTGCTAGAGAGCTGATATCACTGATAATTTACCAAGCAATTAATAAGCACCAGACACTGTGCTGGGGGCTTTGGATGTATTATTTCACTCACAACAGCTCCAAGAGGTAGACCTGATATTTTCCCATTTCTTTAAACATGGGTATAAACTGAAGCTCTGAGATTTGTGATTGACCCAAAGGAAGAAAATTGTTAGTGCCAGGATGGACATTCTATGGCCTTAACCTCCTTATATTGATGTCTCTATGCTTTAGGGAGACATATGCTACAGTTGCTACAGGTGTGCCGCTCATTATTTACTCTTGAGTTAGCTACCTGACTAATTAAGGATAGGTTAAGGGCTCTTAGAGTGCCCTCCCTAAATCTTACCTTTTTTGCTCTCAGAATGGGATAATTGTGTGCTCTCTATATGTTTTAGAGACTGGGTATGATTTTTAAAGTTTATTTTGATTATTATATATATGCGCATAAGTCTGTGTAGAACGTGGGGCATGTGCACATATGTGTGTGTGTGTGTGTGTGTGTGTGTGTACTTGCTGAGTCCAGAAGAGGGCATGGAGCCCCCAGAGCTGGAATTATAGGCTGTGAGCTATCCTACTGGGATTCAAACTCAGTCCTGTACAAGACCAGTAAACTCTCTTAGAGCTGTCTCTAACTCCCTGAACAAAAGTTTGCGCGCCTCTCACCTCAGCCTCTTGCAAGTCACTGTTCAGTAAATACAAACAGTAAATAAACAAGAACAAATCTAAAAGAAGAGAAGAAATGTATTCTTCAGTCATGAAAATATAGATTGACATTGCTGGGTTTGCATTGGTACAGCTCACTTATTTGTCCTTACATTTATTCATTATGCATTTGTTGAATGCCTACTGTGTGACGAACACTGGGATCATCTACAATGACACGGAGTTTGTCTACAGGTACGACTCATATTTATCGACAGTTCTTGAGGTCGGGTGTGTAAGAAGAGCATAGTGATACATCACCCTGACACTGTTTTCATGACTGTGGATGAGAGTGTTCATCCCGTGGCTCTTACACCTGAGCTCTGTCAAATGAACTTTAGTGATAATAGCCTCATTCTTTAAAGCCCTGTCTGCCCGGCGTCTGATTGATTGGACCTGAGGTGCCCACTTTCCATTTCTATAGCTTGGTTCCTTCTTTCTCCATGGGACTTTCAGGACGATTGATTTTCCTTGTACATTGTCATTTCCACTCACAGTCCCCAGGCTCCCCACTTTCCCTCCCACTTCCCGCAGTCACTGGTCCCTGCCTGCCCTGTGTTTTGCTGATCTCTGGCTCTGAGGTTTGTGTTTCACATGTTTCCCATACACATTTGCAATAAGAAGTGAGTTAGACTAGGACAAGATACAGTGTTGGGGTGTAAGACCAAGATACACTAGGGCACTCATTGCTAATTCTCTGTCAGACCTCCTTGGGTTTTAGCAGGAGATGAGGGATTTACACACCAAAACTTGTGTGCCTTTATAGTGCATCAATTAGTAACAGTGCATCTCAAAGAATCAGCTATTGGAGCAAGGCCTCAAAAATAACACAAAATGATACTTTATCCCATGCTTTTTTTCAATTACTATGCATTTTACTGTTTTTTACATCATTGCCTTTTACTTCAGCTAATCCAACAATGACAGGCAATGAATGGGAAATCCAAGAACCCAGAAATTGCTCAGTCCATGAGGCTGAATGTCTCAGTTGGTCTTCAATATACACTGGAATCTCAAAGAAATAGGCTATAATGCCAGTGAAGGGATGGGCTTGTTAGCAGAGAAGGGCAAGCATGCAAAGAGCAAAAGCTTCCTTCTTCCATGTCCTTCTACAGGCTTCCGGCAGATGTGGCCCCAATTGAAGTCGTGTCTTCCCACTTCAAGATCTGGATTAAAGGTGTTTGTCTTTACATTAGAAGCAGATTTTCCAACTTCAAATTAAATAAAAATCGTTCACATGTGTACCCTCCATTTTTGGATTTTAGTTAATTCCAGATGTAGTCAAATTCACAACCAAAAAATAATAATCACAAGGACCCAAGTTCAGTTACCATAACCCACCAAAGATAGCTCATAAATACTGGTAACTCCAGCTCTAGGGGATCCAACAATCTCTTCTGGCCTTCATAGACACTGACACACACACACACACACACACACACACACACACATAAAATAAAATAACATTACCTCTTGTCTTCCGTCAGGTGTGGGTATCACATGCCCTGACCAGAATTCCCAGAGGACTAGAACTTGCCAAAGTAGAATTAGGAAGGCACAGTGACTTCCCCTGCAATGATCCCATGGCCAATGATGATATAGATGTGCTCCCATTGGACAAAACTGTTCAATTCACCAGATTCCTGAACTCAAGAGCAGGCCCAGAAGAGAAGTGAACATTTTGACAAGTGGGCAAGGCCTAACTCGGCTGGCTCCTTCCCCACAAAGGTGGTTCCAGTAAGAAGATCAAGTAATTTTAAATGGCAGAGGTGATCCATAAAATAAAGGGACACAGTAGGGACAAGAGAGACAACTGAGCAAGCCAGGTCCACTCCCAGTGTCTCCCTGTCTGCCTCCTCTAATTATAAAGCCAGAGTCTGAGAGACCTCTGATTCTTTCACAGCTTTACCTGGCCCTAATTCTAGTTGATTTGTGTTTTACAGCTGAAGATAAGGAAATGAATCCATCAGACAATGGCATCTTTTATAACAAATATTCTTCCAGGGCTCTGATTCCTGAGGATTCAAATCTTGAAGCTGAGAATGCCCGAAACTTTTCCCACCACCAAGAAATGTCTAGGCCCCCTGAATCTCTGAGGGGAATCTAGCACTCTGCAGGCCACACTGTGAGCATGCTAGAGATGGACGGGAAGAAATAGCTACCACAGAGCAAAATCTGAAAGTTAGATGTCCTCATCCCCACTGGATTCTAGATCTTTCTGCTGTAGGGACTGTGGGTAGTACCCCATATCAGCTCTCTTTTCACTTTAGCACAGACACTGAAAGTCTGCATAGTTAGTTATACCTCAGTACACATTAGACACATCTAAGGCATAGTGACCTTTCTTTGCTTTGATTTTTTGAGACATAATCTTGTCATATAGCCCCAGGTGCCCAAAGAAACTATCTGTGTAGGCCAGGTAGTACAGTTAGACTTTGAACTTGCAATGATTCTCCTGTCTGCCTCTTGAGTGTTGAATAATTGGCCTTGTGAATATTGCTCTGTGTGTGTATGTGTGTGTGTGCGTGCGCGCATTGGGTACATATTTGTATGGAGTTGAACATGTACACTTTTGCACAAACTTGTGGAAGCCAGAGATCAGTCTCTGCTTCATTACTTGAGTGTTGTCCACCTTGTCTCTCATTGACCTGGAGCTTGCTTGTGCCAAGAAGTATAGGCTGGCTAGCCTGAGAGGCCCAGAGATCTGTCTATGTCTATATCCCCAGTGCTATAATTACAAATATATACCACCACACCCAGAATTTTATGTGGGCTCAAGGGGACCTGGGCCCTCATACATGGTAACAACTGAACTTTCTCACAGCCTGATAGCTGGCCTTGGAGAAACACTAGCACGAATGTGTCCTTGTGTAGAAGGTGTCTTTTTGTTCTGCTTCAGTGTAAAATCAGGAACCTCAGAGGGATCTGTGACACTTTGTTCTGCTTACCCCAGACAACCACTTTTATCACTGCTTACTAGGCAAATAATGTTCTCTTAGTCCCTTTGGACTGCTGTAACACGACACCACAAGTTCCATATGAACAACAGAAATGTATTCCTAGCAATTCTGAAGGACAGAAAGTCCAAGATAAAGGCACCAGGGGACCAGTGTCTAGGGGAGTCCACTTCCTGGCCTTAGCTTTTTAAATTATTGGACCATTGCATGGCAGAAAAAGCAAAGATATTCTCCTAATGGGGCATTAATTATACTTATAAGGGCTATGCCTCTAAGAGTTAATTACCACCCAAAGCCCACCTTGAGACACGATCACAGTGCAGACTGGGTTCCCACATGCACACTGGAGGACACAGCATTTGGTCTACAGCAATGTGAATACTGCTTTGAAAACCAGGCTTCCTGGTGCCTTTACCTCTATGGATGTGGGCACGACAAATCATAGAGAGATGTTCCCTGCAGCAGAAAGATGTTCAACTTTTGTTCTCTGGCGTCTTGCTCGCACTGTACTCTGGCCTTGTCTATCAGGAGACCAATGGTTCATTTAAGATCTAGGAATAATCAAGGTGGCAGGCTTCCTGCTCTCTGCTACTTTTCTCTCACTGACTTCTCAGTAGACTATGGGTCCCCTTGCCCTGCAGTCAGTGTTTAACACAGTAAGTCTCCAATCTGGGCTGCTTGAGGGATGCTTCATTTTCATGTGCCACAAATAGCAAACACTAATGTAATTTTTTTCTTGCATTTTAAAGATTGATTAATTCCATTTCTGGTGGAAAACTGCAAGGGAGGAAACTCAGTGTATTGGTTGGTGTACTGATGAGTTTTCTTGCCACTGTGACAAAATTCCTGACATAATGGCAAACATTCTCAGGGTGAGGAAGTCATGGTTCCAAGAGCCAGAAGGGGCTAGTCCCGTTGTATCCACAATGAGGAAGCAGAAAGTGGACATGGAGTGGGGCTGTACTCTAAAACATCGAGGCCCATTCCCAGTGACCCATTTCCTCTAGCAAGTTTCCATAGACTCCTAAAGGTTTTACAACTTTGCAAAGCAGTGCCACCAGCCAGAAACCAAGTGTTCAGACATGTGAGCCTTTTAGGAGGCAATTCATATTCAAACCACAAAAGATGGCAAACTTTTTGAAATGGCATGAATGGTGATTATAGGTAGACTGTGGCTGTAGGCTTCATAGGAAACTAGTGTTTTTCTGTTCTGATGTTTGC
This sequence comes from Apodemus sylvaticus, assembly GCF_947179515.1. Taxonomy (NCBI): domain Eukaryota; kingdom Metazoa; phylum Chordata; class Mammalia; order Rodentia; family Muridae; genus Apodemus; species Apodemus sylvaticus. The sequence continues at coordinate 100,276,196 of NC_067474.1, read as the reverse complement.
CTTCTTTCTGGGATTTGAGAGCTTTTCCCCCTCTGGGGAATAGAAGATATAGAATTTTCTTCTATACAAAGATATTCTCTTCCCCAAAGAGCCTTTGCACACACTTCCATAGCTCACCAAGGAAAGGAAACCAGAAGACTGACTTTCATTTCCTCACTGTGTTGTGTTGTGTTCAGTCGTGGCTTGAACCCTGACTCAGATACTTGCTTTTGCTGTGGGTAAAGTATATTATCTATATAAATAGATGGTCTTTCCATAGAGAGAAAATAGAATGTGAAATTATCAGAGTAGTTTACTTATTTGTATCCTTTGTTATACTTGTACTGATTATTTTGATAACAAAAATAATCCATAATACCTTTTTTAATATTTATTTTATTTTTATTTTATCTGTACACATGAATGAACCACATGCATGTTTAGTGTTTGTTGTGGTTTGAATAAAAAAGTCCCCCCATAAACTCATAGAGAGAGAGAGAGTGAGGTGTGGCCTTGCTAGAGGAAGTATGTCACTGGTGGTGGCCTTTGAGGTATCAGAAGCTCAGGCTGGGCCCAGTGTGCCATTCTATCTTCCTGCTCTCTGCTGATCTGGATGCAGGACTCTTGGCTCCTTCTCCAGCATCATGTCTGCTTGTGTGTTGCTACGCTTCTCTCCTTGAAAACAATGGATTAAATCTCTGAACTATAAGCCAGCTCTAATTAAATGTTTTCCTTTATAAGAGTTGCCGTGGTTGTCATGTCTCTTCGCAGCAATGGAAACTCTGATTAACACAGTGTCTACGAAGGTCAGAAGAGAGTATTGGGTCTCCTAGAGTTACAGACAGAACTGAGTTGTCATCTGGATGCTAGGAACTGAACCAAATTCCTCTGATAGAGAAGCCAGTGCTCTTAACCTCAGGATTATCTCTCTAGCCCCCTTATTACTTTTTTGAGAAAGAAAAAAGCACCTGAGACTTTCTGCTTTTATTCAAGGTTTTTATGCAGTGTACAATTCTTCCTACTAGCAAACAAAGTCCATTGTTGAATGCCTGCATCCTCCAGCTTGTATAGTATTTTATTATAAATGAACAACTTTAGCCCTTCCAATCTAAACAATAGAAACACATCAGAATTTTATACATTACTACATTCAACCAATTCAGCCAGTTCATTATTATACCCCACTGATTGTGAGATACAATGATTTCAAAAAGACTAATGTGAAGATACGAGCATCTAAAATTGATGACAGTCTTAACAGGAAGCACGATTGGAAAGGTGTGTGTTTAGAACTGTGTTAGCTCAACTACAAAGAGCAACAGCAACAGTTCTTTTGGTAACCCTATAAGTCAATGACCACCATTTTATAAATTAGCAAGCTGCAGACCTAGAAAATTATAACAACAATCACGATCAATGATCATAATTAGTAATATGAAATAAATCATGAGTATCATTTTTATGGCCACTTGCTATTAGGATAACAAAATTTTCATAATAATTACACCTATTTGCTTAATAAATTTATCTTTCTGATATCTGTTTTTATCTGATGTCTTGAAATAATTAATGAGACATCTGTAAATAGAGAACATTTCAGAATCTCTGTATTAGATCACAAAGCACGTATTTATTTTCTGGTTGTTAGGCAGGACTTCATGGAGGAGCTAGTGGCAAAGCTGTGAGATAAATTGGACAAAAAGCCTTAAGTTATGTTCACTGAAGACTATATGTTGACAAAGAAATCAGTAACATAAATGGAGACACAGCACGTTAGTGGGTTGGAAGCAGAATTGTTAAGATCTCAGTTCTCCTCCCATGTGGACTTGGAGATTCAGCATAACCCTGATCAAAATCTTTATGGGTTTTAGAAAATGAAATGATGAAGGAATTTTTAAAATAAATATGCAATGGTAAAGGGTGTCTATTAGTCAAAACATTTTCATAAAACTAGAGCAAGTGTAGAGACACCATGGTGATCATGATGTCGGGCTATAAGGATAATCATGAATAAGCCTTTGGTGTTTTGAATGAGGATGGTCCCCAGAGGACTTCAATGTTTGGGAAAGATTAGGTTTGGCCTTAGTGAAGTAGGCATGTAGGCTTTGAAGTTTAAAAGTCCATGATAAACCCAGCCTCTCTCTTTCTCAATATCTGAATATTTGCTGAATATAAATGGATTTAACTGTAAGAACATTCTAAAACAGACAAAAAACCCCATGATTTTCCTAAAGATTATGACATTTCTTCCTTTCTTCTAATTTTCACCTATGCCCATTATTTTAACAGTGGTTTGACAGCTTCATCAGAGTTCAAATGGCTTAAACAGACTAGAAGTTTATTTCCATAGTAACAGTGGCAAGGTATATACTTCATTTCCATATAACAATGGATATAGTCCTACACACCCCTATGAAGGAGCTATCACCTTCTGTTCTAAGGGCCAGAAAGCTGATCCACAAAGAGATGTGATAATTTTCCCAAAATAATATCATTAAAATATCAATTTAGATTTAAACTCAGAATCCACGTAGAATCTATGCTCGTAGGTATACAACTTTCAATGTGTCTACAAATCTTTGGGGGAAAAATTTAAAGCAAACTATAATTAAGCAGGCCTGCAATTCCGTGTTTCTAGTAAGCTCTCAGATGCCACTGCTGGTCTGAGGACCATGCTGATTGGCCAGGCATTCCACTCCATTCCTCTCTCCTGAGGATCAAGATTAATAAGCAGTCTAGAGTATAGGCTAGGTCGTACTGGGTTAATATCAAGTGCCTTCTTCCTTTTCACAGTGTTCTTAGGTAGCCCTAATCCACAAAGGTTGTGAGGAGCCATCCTTACTGCATCTCCATACACAGGAAGGAGAGAGGAGAAAGCACTAAGTAACTACTGTCCTTTATGGGGTATGAGCAAAGGTTATATATCTCCTCAGTGCTCTGCTCACTGGATAGCCACAGCTGCAAAGGATAGACATACAGTCTCTCACTCACTGTCTTTTGGTGAAAACAGAAAGAATCTTCTTGAAGGGAGTAGTGGCAATTGGCGAGACACCTGGAAGTCTCCAACACAGAAGCTATGAGAGCCTTCTACTGTCTCCTCACACCTCCTCGCCTTTCCTCTCAGAGCAATCTCAAGGGCTCCCACTGGCCCTCCCTTTCCCTTTGGTTGATGGGCACAGGAATTCCTTTGTCTTTAAGAAAACCAAGTTTACAACTGAGTCTCTTCATTTCATTCAATTCCTCCAAAATTCTAATCAAATGGAGGGGGGAAATTAATTTTTGTATAGCCCAAAAGCCAATAGTTTAGGATGTTAAATAATGAACACTAAATTTCTGAGAGCCCACTTTTATCCATAATTTTTTAGTGACCCACCTGTTCTTTAATCACTACCATCTTTAACGCAACTCACCGACATTGGAAACAGCATCCTCAAAGAGATTTATTTTGCTTAAATTCTCCTTTTTCTCTTTAACTGCAAGTGCTGATAAGTAGCTTTTGTTTTCTTATCTCTATTACGACCAGAGAGGCCCCTGGAGTAAAGACTAAAGGTAATTCATTCTACACAGATGTGATTTGAATCAAGTGCGGGCAAAGTCGGGGAGGCTCTGCTCATTTTTATTGGACCATCTTGGCCTAAACCTAGCAACTCAGAGACATTTGGATTAGACAACTTACACAAAGCACTTATCCTCCCAGCAGTCACGGATGAGCTGGCTGGATGTAAGAATGCAGCCAACAGCGGCGCTCACAGAATGCATCCAGTTCCTCTGCAAGTTAAAAGAGAAGGCTTAGGAAGTAGCCATTTTATTTTTGCAACTTGCTATTTTTTTTTTAAAAAAAAAGAAATTTATCTTCTCAGTTAGGAACTATGTTTGATGAGATTGAGTGCGTTCCAAGGAATATGGTCACAGACAGAAGACACATTTGTCATGATAACTGTTTCTTTACCCCTTTTGAATTAAGCACGAGCTTTAAAAAAAAATGAGAAAGAAAACCACACAAAGAAGAACAACAAAGGAACACAAGACTGGACGACGCAGAAATGATCCTTGCCTATGGCTTGTCACCAAAGCCATTAAACTTTTGTTTCTGAAGTAGGTCACTCTGCAAATGTACCCAACAAAGTTTATTGGAGTACATTGTAAAAAACCTTCCTCTCCTGTCTTTCTGGCTTGCTTGCTTTCTGCCTCCCTCCCTCCCTCCCTCTCTCCCTCCCTCTCTCCCTCCCTTTCTCCCCTTTCTTTCTTTCTTTCTTTCTTTCTTTCTTTCTTTCTTTCTTTCTTTCTTTCTTTCTTTCTTTCTTTCTTTCTTTCTTTCTTTCTTTCTTTCTTTCAGGATTGTTGTTGTTTGGTTGTTTGGTTGATTTGGTTTTTGCTTTTATTTTGTTTTGTTTTCTCTTTGGCAGCCAAAGCACAGGCTCACTTTCAGATGGACCTGGGATTTTTCTAATAACCTTGGTTTTTCAAAGGGTGGCACCCATCTGCATCTTGACAGAGGTTTAGCTATTGAATGAGCCTTGGCAGACAGCGAGGCAAATGCATTTGCTTTAGCTTTCTCAGTAATCAGCGAGGGTCTCTGCAGGCTCGGTGAGTCTGACTGATTGATTGTAAAGACAGCCAAAATGAACAGCTCGACCATCTCACAGCCTGATTTCCCCGCCATGTATTGACCCAGCCCAAGTTACATATGTTACAGTATTTGCAAAGCTGTCTATGTTGTAAAACACTGACTGGGAACTCACTATTGACAGAGGTTTTATGAGAACCCATTAAAATTTGAAACCAGATAGTCCTGGCCTGTTTTACATTTGGAAAATTCTTTTATATAGGGAGAGGGAAGCCATTTATTAGATATCTACACATTCACGTGAACAAAATAGCAGTTAAGAACACTGAAAAGACAGCTCTTCCTGAGAATTCCCTTTGATGTGATTAACTGAGCAGAAACTTGGAATGAAAGGAGAGAGAGAGAGAGAGAGAGAGAGAGAGATCTTGTATATGAGTGCATACAACTATGTGTGTATGTGTGCATGCCTGTGTGTGTGTGTGTGTGTGTGTGTGTGTGTGTGTGTGTGTGTATGTGTGTGTGCGCGCGCACACACGTCTGTCTGTCGGGTTGTTCTTGTTTTGATTTAATTAATTTTTTAGATTTCAGAGGAGCTCAAAGCCAGGATCCTTTCTCACCCTAAGAAGGAGGCGGTGCTGGCATCTGCTGGTAAAGGTAAGCCCTGTTTTTAAAACGTGTCATCTCATTAACTCTGGAGATGACCTGGCCTGTCTGGAAACTGTCTGCGTTTGAGACCTCTTGGCTGATTTATGGTTAAAGCAAAATGGGTCATTTGAACTTGTGGAGCCAGCGGTTTCCTTTCATTCATCTTTAGAGCCTTTAGTTGAATTCAGGCCAGATCAGAGAGCTCTCTCCTCGAGCTGAATAAACTTCTGACTTTAGTAACTGAACTCTTCAGATGGGCCACTGTAGGAATGCGGGAAACTCAAGGCCTGTTAAATTACTGAGCATCATAGCTGAAATTATGATGTTTGGTCACCCATGGCTGAATAAAGAGCTGAGATTTAATGAGTTTACCAAGTTAAAATGAGCCAGTGCAAGGCAGGAATCAGACTTGATAATTAGGGATCCACTTAAACTGTTGGGCATTTTCCTTAACAACAGAACTGGAGGTGGGGTTAGAAATGGGGGTAAACACCCTTGCTCTCAGCCAATCATGAGCCACTAAGTGGAGGCTGACAGTGGGAAGCCAGTAGGGAGCAAGTTTACCTAGTTTTACCATTGACCACAAAATGAATGGATACCCCAAATTCTAGCTGCCTTACTTTGAATCCAGTCAATACTCAAGAATGATAGTCTTTCCTACCTGAGGAAATTTCTAGAACATAGATGGCTCCTATAATCTTGTGTTATTTCTGAAGCCAAAGGTGGTATGAAAAAGGAACTTGGCAGTCTTTCTCAAGAAAGGTAGACTTTTCTTAAGATGCAAGGCCCTTGTGGGTGAATAGAATAAAATCAGTTTATCCCTTTCCATAATAGCCGAGGATGAGGGAGCCCTATTGCCACCTAGCCATTGAAGACTGGAGACATTGGCTTTAGAGAAATCTTGTCCCTGTGTCTTGCTTTAAAGTATTGAGTGCCCTTTTTTCTTCTTCTAAAATAAGGATAATGGTTTTTAATTGAAGCATACACGCCAGGGACTCCACATGGTGGTTTATGCAAAAATACTTGGTGCCTGTTATTTACCTCTGCAGAGTAGGTGACCCAGAGTTCTGCCCTCAACCTTAAAGGGGACACTAAGTAAGCATCATATCATCCTTTCCAGTTCTAGTTATAGCAGTGTGTATCAATGACTATAGAAACGAGAAGGAAAGTACTGTAGCTGCAAAATGTTTTGTGGAGTTTAGTCTGGTGGGTAGACGCAGGCACTGGGTAATTCTTCTGTAAGAGAACTTGATTCCCACAGATCTCACCGCTACGCTCTATCTTGCGTACATCTCTGTCTCTTCTTCTTTCCCTCTGCTTGCTTTTGTAATAGAAGACTTCAGACCTGCTAACATCTTCCTGCTAGGACAAAGTCATCCTACTTCTGATGGATAGAAATTGCTAATGACATTGTACCAGACAAGTCAGGAAGCCGATGTCTTTTGTGACTGTTTGGGACAGCTTAGTGCCGTGTTCAACGCGCTACTGTTCTGATGTAGGCATCTCGGATTCTTCATTCAAAGATGAACAGCTGATCTAGATGTAGATGCCTACAGTTTGGCTGATCAGGCACATTCTGTCGGTATAAAAAGAATGTAAGTGAAGAAAGGTCAGTTCATCCACATTAGGTGGAGATTACTGACAGGATATGGAAGGGTGGGGGAATGAGGTAACCTTTCTCTTCAAGTTAAAACCTGCATCTCTAAGCCCTGCAATCCAGAATACACTTTTCCCTGAAACTATGGTACATAGTTCATCACCCCTGTGCATGCTCTCAGTACAAGGGCGTGATAAGGGAAGTGAAGCATCTAGCTTTGAATTCACATGTGTCTTCTTGTTGCTTGCATATGTATAATGCTGGAATGGACATACCTCCTGGTCTACTAGGGACTCTGAAGCTTCAGAAAGACCCTGTCCCATAGAGCATGCTGCCAACAAGTAGCTCTTAAGAAACATGATGCCCACATCTTTAAATATATACCCATTACGGAAAGGGGGATCTGGATATGAGTAAAAAATTCTTTCATAGATTAGACCCTGATTTCCAAGTTCTACTTGTTTCACTAAGTCAAGACTCATTCCCTCTCAACTATTCTTCCATTTTAAACCTCTTTAAATGTTTAGGAAAAAAAATGATGTTGTGAGTAAGGCCCCTAAGAGTAGACTTTTTAAGAAAATCACCATTGTGTTCTTAATTCACTTTCATATCATCACCAACTAGGATTTCAACCTTATTTTGATGAATGGACAAAGAGAAGTAACCTTTGCACATCAATAATTAGAATAGGGTAACATTTGTAAAAAGAGAAGATAGCATCTTCCTTACCTGAGATGCTGAAAAAAAAATGAGAGTCTTGGAAATAACACTGTTGTATAGCTTTGGTCAATCACAACATATATTATAAACATGTCGTTGGAGAGCTATCTGCAAAATTGCTTTCTATTTAATTTCAGAGATGTGTCAAAATTTTTCTCTCAACCTTTTGGCCTGATTTTCAGTAGCAACTGTGTTTTGGATGGTTGTGAGCTCAAAAGGACTGTATATGTTGTGAAACAATAAAGAGATTGCTAGAACCACAGCAAAGAAAGAACTAATGAGAAGGGACCTGAGCAACATAATGAAAATAAATAGTTCTCCCTACAATGCTCCTCCTGGGAGCAGGTTATGAAAGAGAGCTAGAATCGCAGACTCTGGAATAAAATTATCCAGGGTAGAAAGTAATTAGGGGTGAGCACATGAAAGCGTGGGTTTAATTGTTCTTTTTAATGTAGTGAAGAAAAGGCATTCGTCATACAACTTTAAGTGAGTGTCCCATTAATGGAGTGCTCACCCAATGGAATACTATAAATTAATATTTTTATATATCCTGTAATTATTTGGTGAGTAGCACATTTGTGGTGCACTGTACTTGGGGGTATGTGTTAAAAGCATCAATCACATAAATGCCATCATTTAAGATACCCTGTAACAGTTAACTCTGAGTTTGTGCATTTCTTCGTTTCAGTGTCCCAAGATTCTCTTACAGATGGTTGATACTTGCTTCAGTTTCTAAGAAATCTATTTCTCGTTCTGATTCTAATTTACTTTCTGATATTGATTTCCTTCCTTCCTTCCTTCCTTCCTTCCTTCCTTCCTTTCTTTCCTTCCTCCTTCCTTCCTTAATTCCTTCCTTCCTTCCTTTCTTTCTTTCTGTCTGTTTTCCTTCCTTTTTTTCTTCCTTTCTTTCTGTCTGTCTGTCTGTTTTCCTCCCTTCCTTCCTTCCTTCCTTCCTTCCTTTCTTTCTTTCTTTCTTTCTTTCTTTCTTTCTTTCTTTCTTTCTTTCTTCCTTTCTTTCTTTCTGTTTTCCTTTCTTTCTTTCTTTCTTTCTTTCTTTCTTTCTTTCTTTCTTTCTTTCTTTCTTCCTTCCTTCCTTCCTTCCTTCTTTCCTTCCTTTTTTCTTTCTTTCAAGATTTCTCCAGGAAGCACACTTGAAGTCATTCTTTGGTTCTGATCAGGGACTGAGACATTAATTTTATTTGCAACCTCAAGTATGTCTATCCAGAGGCTCTTGGAGCTTCCTAATGTTTTGAACCTTTAATACAGTTACTCAGGTTGTAGTAACTCCCAAGCATAAACTTATTTCTGTTGTCACTTCATAACTGCAGTTTTGCTACTGTTATGAATTGTAATGTAAGTATCCATGTTTTAAGATGGTCTTAGGTGAAGCTAAGCATCAGTTCTCAATGCACAAATTGAGAACTGACACTCTAGACCCATCAGTTCCTGAGGCTGGGATATGAACACCCAGGGTTTCCCTGCCCTGCTTCAGAGACAACATCAGCTTCACTGTCTCTTACATGTGATGCTTCTTGGTAATATGAAGGAACATTTTGAGGCAGATATCATTGTCCTGGGTACCGCTCCATGTGAACATACCTGGCCTCAGGACACTTTTGGAAAGCTGGTTCTAAATGTCTTACTTCTAAATACTCAGATAGCAGTGCAATTGTGTGAACTAGGTTAAATTAGAAACACAGCATGCTATTTTACCATGTTAATCTCATACCACCATCCTGCAAGAAATTCGTATTTCCTTTTGGAGCTATGATCGCTGTGATTCAAAATGCAGAGTGTTTTGTTTTCGTTTTTAATACATGCAAAAGAAATTATGGTCTCAAGAATCATCAATCGGCCACCAACTCCCTAGGAGTCTTGGGCCAACACTTAGCCTGTTTGCAGGTCTGTTTCCTCATCTCTAAAACAGCAGTGATCATAGAGCCTGCATCTCTGAGTCTTGTTGAGAGACTCATCCAGTTATAGGTGGACTGTGCTTAGCAGGGCTCAGCCACTTCCAAAGACTCGGTCTATCTTACTGTTCTTCTTCCCCTAGATCAGCTGCCTCAGTTTGCTCTAACAGAGTTTCAGATTCTGAGGGTTTAGAAAACGAGATAAAATATACACATGCCTTGGAAAATTACTCAAGGAGATGTGACAGCTTGCAACATCCCACCCAGTGTGAGGAGTCAAACATGAAATAAAACACGGAACAAGAATGTTTAAGCTCCTGAAGTAATTATTCTTTGTTTCAAATTACGGTATTCTCACATTTCATCTTTTGAAGGAAATCCCTATTGTTTGTATAAATGTGCACATATGTCACAGACACAAACGAACCACTACTTGTGGGATTAAACTTTCTACCACTGACATCTTGTTAGTGGTTTCTCGTGTTTATCATCCATGTTGTGGAGATGGAAATCGACCTTGACAGCAGTCATGCTTGCTGAGTATCCCCTTACCCACAATGTCCTTACTAATTTTTGTTTTTATAAACATTAATCATGAACTTCCAGTGAGCACAAAGTTATACGTGTTGTATGATAGTAATTGTAGTCAAATGTGTTTGTAAGAGATGACAGCATCTCACACTTCCATAGGACACTCCAGTCCTTCCTCGTATGCACATATATGAGTGCGCAAACGAAGACACTCACTCTTCCTCCTCCGTGAAAAAGGATAGATCCAGAGGCTTCCAAAAGCAGGTGGTGAGGAGCATGGGCAGTTAGAATAAATGCCTTATACTAACATGAAGCCTAGAACAGACATTGAGAAACTAGTTAAACTCTCAGAGAAGATGGAAGTGTCCTGGAGCTGTGCCACCAAACTGACTCATGAACACTGAAAACCCCAGTGAATTAGACAACCAGAGGAGAAGGTTTCAGGTTTCAGTCTCAAGGGATTGAGCAGACCTCCAAGATTTATCTTCAGACATTTTTTTTTATTAGTCTCTGTTGCAAAGTAAAACTTGGGTGGGCAGAATTCTCCCCATTCCGGGGATCCTGTATAGACTGTGGCAGCATTTTATGGGACTGGTACAGTTCACTTCAGGGGCCATTTCTGCCCAGTGTCTTTGCTCCCCTCAGTCCATGTACACCAGTCTCCTCCCCCACCTTTGAAAATTTACAGCATTTTTCAACCAGGCTTGGCTTAAAGCCATTGACCTCTGTGGCCTGCGTTATTGACCAGAACACAGCATCTTCTGCCCACATAATATATGTCTCTTTATCTCCCTGAGAGGAAAGGAAATGACTCTTGAAATGGCCAGGAACACAATAAAAATGAGAGGCTTTCCCAGTTTTTCTCACTGGCACTTGCTTTAGAAACAGCCACCGTGGGGTGGACATTGGTTTGTGTTTTGAGCAGAACACTGAGGGGCCATCCTTGCAAGCAGCCTCTGAAAGCTCAGAAGATCCAGCCCAGATAAATTCACATTTTTCAGCTTTTCATGTGAGTGAAATCAGTGGCTTTTCACCAGTAATACCTTGGAATTAAATCTATAGATACCTCACTTGGTAAGCCCACAGAGACGGTCATGAAAATACAGTAGGATTACCCCCCCCAAGGCCTTGGGATGTGCACTGAGGTGAATAAGAGAATTGTTGGAGCTGAGAGAGAGGAAGCAGTCATCTGACACCCGATATGAACACCTGGCTTACCTAAGGTCTCATGGAAAGTTCAGGCTTAAAGATGGAGCCAACCACTAGGCTAAAAAAAAACATATGCATGAAGCACAGTCAGTCCTCAAAACCTTGTCTGAGGAGTACTCAAGTATTAATCCTCAGGAGAACTCCAGCCAACCAGGTTTGTCTGTAAGAATGAATAACAGCCCTCTGTCTTCCCTGTCAAGTAATTGTCTCAAAAGTGCACGCTGGAGAGCTCTCAGACTCCTCTGGGTACCGCTTTCAGTCAGGAACTGGGAGTAGCCCAGAGACAAATCCTAAAGAGCAGCGATACAGACAGCGTCAGTTAGAGCTTTACAGTCATGGGTGAGATGCCCATCCTCTCTGCCTTCACTTCCCCATGTGCGCAGAATGATGGCAACCTCTGTCAACCTGGATCTTGAGACATGAGATAGCTGGTATAGGGAAATGTTCCATGTGTGAGGCACTTTTGCATAGCCTAGGGTTCAGAAAAGATGTATGCCACCGTCAAACACTCTACAGGGCTTGCGGTATTTTATTGGAATGTTCTAGGACTTAGTTAGGAAGTGCTTTGGCAGAAGTCTTGTATTAGCAGAGTGCTAACTCACTAAGAGCTGGTCACCCTTGGTCTCCCTAGACTTATCTGTAGAGAGTGTTCTGCACCTAGGTAGTGCAGTACTCTCTGCAGGACACCAGGATAGACTCTGTTTCTATACTCAGATTTAGGAACTGGAACCTAGACAGATTTCTACAATGCATATTGCCACCTTATATCCCCATGGCCTACCATTGAAATTCATGGCCAGTTAGAATGAGTCATGTCCCTCATTAAGGGAACTTCTCTCTGCAATAAATGCAGACCATTATAAAAAAAAAAAAACACAACTGATGGAAATCAGTGCCAACCAACACATTTACAGCACAACTTCTGCACTGAAGGCTCAGGTATCCTTGTGGAAGAGGGGATGGAAAGATTGTCATAAGTTTAGGGAGTTTGCTATGAGACTGTCTCCTAGAAATGTCAGAGAAGCCACACCATGGAGTCTGTCTAAACATGGTTGTCTAAACATAACCTGAACAAAGATACCAACAGACATGCTAATGTGGAAAGGGAAAAGCTCTTGGGGCCTCAACCATTCAACAAAGAATTGCAGGCAACTAATGAATGTTGAGAATGGGAGAAACAGTCTTCTTCAGGGAAGAGCAAACTAGTTGGTATCCAAGGGGAGACGTTGGAGAGAGGAAGTGGAAGGGAGGAAATAATCTCATTATGTTATAATTCTCAAAAATAATTATAATAAAAATAAGAGACTCAGAACAGCAGACTCCCATGAAGTTTGCCATTTCTACCACCAGTTATTCATTGCTTATCTTTAGGACTGATAGATGGATGGATGGATGGGCGAGTTGATTTATAAAACAAGCTTTAGCAAATGCCAAAGGTTCAAGTAAATATAGAGCAAATTTTTTAATGAAAGAATTCTATCTCCCCATAAACTTGAAAAGCACATATTATAGAACTCTAAAAATAGAGCATCACAGTCCAGCTTGTAGCACATCAAAGATGCAGGGACAGTTTAAAAGCCACTGTATCTGAGGGCTAATAACCAGGAAGGCCACCATTTCTGGTGATCTCAGTGTTAAACCAATGGATGGAAACAGACAATTGCAGATCAGCTAACAGTGTCTTTTAGGAAACATGAAACAGAATGAAGCCATCTCAGGGTGTGTGGTCACTTGTTTAGTTTACTTTAATAAACCATACCTCAGTCACCAAACTTGAAAGTCTGTGTCCAAGTTCCTAGATGTAAACAGGAATCTGTCAATCAACCAGAGCATAAAACATATCTGCCCCTCCTGAAATACTTGGTTTTCTCAGGTTTTTCTTGTGGGACACAATATATAAGAGAGTAATAGCAATTTGAATTTAAAACTGGGTTTCTGTTATGTTTCAAAACTGAACACTTCAGTGTTCCCCTGGTAGTGATGCAGACCTTAAACCCCTGCACTGGGGAAGCAGAGGCAGGAGGATTTCTGTGAGTTCAAGCCAGCCTGGTCTACATAATGAGTTCCAAGAAAGATGGGGCTACATAGTAAGACACTGTCTCAAAAAGGTAAACAAAACAACAACAACAACAACAAAACTGAGCACTCAACAATAGGCAACAAATATGTCACTTGGATGGAAGTTGAGACAATGGCATGGAAGGATAGACAGACACTCTGTGTCACAAGAAAAAGATTCCACTGATAATGTTATTTCATTTTTAATCATAAGTAACAGTTAATGCTATTCACAGCTACTGTGTTTGACATTTTCATAGATTTTTTTTTAATAAACCTACTACTTTTGTATTAAACAAACCATCATTCTTATGGCAAAAATTAAGCCTGAGTTTCTGAGCCCAGCAACTTAATGGCTGAATTACCAGAGACAACACATCTCACCCACCAGACTGCTTGTTCCACAGGGATCTGAAGGCAATTTAAGAACAGTACCCTGGGCTAGACACTGGTACAGGAATTATGGGTACCTGAATTTAGTTATGTTTATAACAGCCATTTACAAAACAAAATGTCTTTGACAGCACTGATTAGCCATAATATACATGAATTAGATTTTTTTGGGCCCATTGTTAGCTAATCATTTTTGATAGCTTAGTTGAAATCCAATTTAAAAGCAAACAATTCTATCATTACAAAACAAAATTTTATTTTCCAAATATCCTAATCTGAAATCTCTAGATCAAACAGGGGGCCGAAGTCTTGTGGAATGATTTATCTAATTTGCACCTAACTGTGACAGCAGTAATCTGGGTTGACAATTTTTCTAGTGGGAATGAAAACTACTACTTAACACATTTCAAAGATATTACTGCTGTTGTTGTTACACTGTGTCATCTTTCAAACCTTCAGGAGAAACTCTGCTCTGAATTCCATAGACAAGGGCAGCCAAAATTCTCCTGGAGAGTTGGTCTGTTTCTACCTTGAGAATCCAGTGAGTGGACTGACCATGTTTCCACCTTGAGAATCCGATGAATGGGCTGACTAGACACCTTTTGAGTTGCTCTTGCACAGCTTGAATCCAAATGTGTGGTCCAAGTGCAACAGATGTGTGAGCCCAAGTAACATGTATGAATACGTGTGTGATATGTGAGCCCATGTGACATGTGTCAGTCCATGTGACATGTCAGTCCATGTAAGAAGTGTGATCCTATATGAGATGTGTAAGTCCATCTGAGAAGTGTTATCCTATGTGAATCCATGTGACATGTGTGAGTCCAGATGAGAAGTGTGACCCTATGTGAGATGTGAGTCTATGTGAGAAGTGTGATCCTATGTGAGATGTGTGAGTCCAAGTAACATATGAGAGCCCATGTAAGAAGTATGATCCTATGTGAGATGTGTGAATCCAAGTAACATGTGAGAGTTCATGTGAGAAGTGTGATCCTATGTGAGATGTGTGAATCCAAGTAACATGTGAGAGTCCATGTGAGAAGTATGATCCTATGTGAGATGTGTGAATCCAAGTAACATGTGAGAGTCCATGTGAGAAGTGTGATCCTATGTGAGATGTGTGAGTCCAAGTAACATGTGAGAGTTCATGTGAGAAGTGTGATCCTATGTGAGTCCATGTGACATGTGTCTGTCATTGTGAAAGATATATGAGTCCATGTGAGAAGTGTGATCCTATGTGAGTCCATGTGCCATGTGTCAGTCCATTTAAGTGTGACCCTAAATGTGATATGTGCCAGTCATTGTGAGAGATGTGTGAGTCCGTGTGAGAAGTGTGATCCTATGTGAGATGTATGAGTCCAAGTAACATGTGTGAGTTCATATGAGATATGTGATCCTGTGAGATGTGTGATCCTATGTGAAGTGTAGGAGCCCATGTAAGATGTGTGAGTCCATGAGACATGTGTGATCCTATGTGAAGAGTGGGAATCCATGTGAGATGTATGAATCCATGTAACATGTGTGAGCCTAAGTGACATGTATGAGTCTATGTTACATGGGGAAGCCTATGTGAGATGTGGGAGTTGTTTTGCTAAACCTAACTCCTACTATTTTGCTTCTTGCTTGGAAAAAATTCCACTACAGACATACATATGCATGGGGACAAATCTACAGGGACAGGAGTTAAGGGCCTAGGAACAGGAGCCTCTTATCCCTTGCTTTCTTCCTCTGCCCTCACAGAGACTCAGCCACTTTTATCTGTTTGTTTTGGGTTCTTGTAGCAGTTCCCTCCATAAATCTAGATAAGAGGCTTACCCTCCCTTTCCCATCTATCAATCTCAGATAACATGTCTAGACACCTTAATATAGGAAGGGAAGATTGAGCATCCCAGCTTCTTCCTCCACCAAGGATTTCATATTTATCATTTTTAGTTCTCCTATGATTCCTACCTTTGAAACGTTAAGTAATATATAAGCCTTGTAATTAGCGGTTCTAAGGCCCTGATCTTTAATCATCTCTATAATCACAGCTGTCATTTTTAAACATGAAAACAACTAATAGCACAAACTCAAGACCAGTAAGGCCAGCAAGTGATGAGGATGAATAGAAAGCTACAGAGGTAGATAGGCCCTGAGACCATAAGGGAGGGCTGGGGGAGCTCCAGACATCCTGGGGAAGCATTCAGGTTTACTGTGTGCCGTCTCACTTACGGCTGACTCCACGTGTGACTTCAGAGGGGGGTTTGCAGTGAGTCGGTAGCATCCAGCCACACCCAGGAGAATTCTCTACAAAACATCTTAGGCTTATTTGATTTTGAGTTTGTCTTTCTCAAAATCTGTAGTGCATCTGTTGAATACTTCTTTCCTATAAAAAAAAGTTTTCTGTCTCCATCTCCTGATGCTTCTATCTTTGGGTCACTTTGAGAATGAAAGTGGTAAATTGTGTTGACGTTAGTTTATGGTATTAGATATGTAGATATATTCGGAAGCACTTCACCATGCTGAAAAGTGGCCCCTTCCAATGGGCTTCTCCCACCAGAACACATTAGGGGGATTTAAAGACTGTGTCTAAAAGCTATAACCAAAAACATCAGCAGTAGGAGCAGAGGTGGGCCCTTCACCACTCAGCAGCCGTGCACCTCAGTGAACTATGTGCAGAACTCAAGACCAGGACTGCAAAGCATACAGAATTGGCCCTCACCCGGAGGCAGATGGCTGACTACCCGGAGTGGTGACTGACTGGTGGGGTCAGATGGTAGGGTGCTTTTGTATTTTCTAGTTTTCAGCAATGGTGTGAATCTGGGCAGTTGGCTTGCCTTAGTGAATAAGCGTAAGGGTCAGAGTTGGCATCCACAGCAGCCACGGGAATGCTGGGAAGGCTGTAATCACAGCATTGCTAATCCCTGGAGTGAGCTGGCTGCCTAGACTGGTCCCGCTCACAAGCTCTGGTTCAAATGTACCCTCAATATACGAAATGAAAAGGAATTCAGGAAGATACCAGAAGTCAGTCTCTCTCTCTCTCTCTCTCTCTCTCTCTCTCTCTCTCTCTCTCTCTCTCTCTCTCTCTGTCTCTCTGGTCTCTCTCTCTGTCTCTCTGTGTCTGTCTGTCTGTCTGTCTGTCTCTCTCTCTCTCTCACACACACACACATACACACACACACACATATGAATTCACACCAAAAGAAAAATCAAAAAACCAGAATGAACCTATAGTTTGTATTTTGACCCAGTTTGTCTCAACCCTGCTACCCCTCAGGGCTAGGTTTGGTGGTTGGTTTAGCTGTTGCTTTTCCTTCCGTTTTGGTTTCAGCTCCCTTAGACTCTCGGAAGTATCCTATCCTGACCAGAACTGAATCCTTCTCTAGCCCGAACTTTGTGCTTAGCAGACGCTCTTGTTCAAGTCTACATGATAATTTCATGTGGCAGGGTTCTCAAAAAACTCACCACGTATGCTGCGCTCCACTGCAGGATCTCCAGCGCAGTCACTGCACATCATGGGAGCTGCTTGCACAGCGTGACGAAATCCACAAGAGTAACAAATATGCAGGTAAGATTTGGGCCACGTTCAGAGCTATTTCCACCCATCTTGGGCCAGATTCATCCCTGTTACTAAAGGGGGACCCAAAATAATTTGTTTTTACTATTACTACTACTACTACTACTATTTTATTTTATTTTATTTTATTTTATTTTATTTTATTTTATTTTATTTTATTTTATTTTATTTTTATTATTGATCCCACCAAGAAACCCAGCTTTTCTTTACTACCAAAGGCACTAAGAACCACAAATCTTCCTTTAAGAACGTCCCTTGCTCTCTCACGGTCAACCAAGCCCACAGGCAGCCCGGGATAGCTATGAATGCCTGCGACCCAACATGAAGTCATAAACTAGTTTAATGGACAACTTTTGTTTGTCCTAAATCCTTCCTGCGGTTCTGCAGTGTGAAGTCTGCTTTCTGCAGAGTCCCTGTAGCGCACTCAAAAGATTAGGGGCACTTGGGAGGCCGCACTCCCACCCCGGCCCGGGTTAATCAACCATCCCTAGGGCCCTTCAGGAGCAACAAAAGAAAGTTCCGGGTCTTTAAAGAGCTCCCGGAAGTCCAGGGTAACATTTCCTCTCAAAAGCTCTTTGCCACCGGTCCTCTCAGGGATACATTTAAGTGAAACTCCCAAAGGAAATTACCACTTAAATTAGGCAGGGCAGGCAGGCTGCTGGCCTGGCCTGTGCCACCCGCACTGCAGGGGATGGGGGCTGGCCCAGCAGAGAGCAGCCTGGCTGTGATGGATGCTGTGGTGAACCAGAGCCCAGGCTTGGGGAGAGCCCACCTGGGCTGGGGAAACCCCGGGTGCAGCTCTCTGATCCTTTCCAGTCATTTTGTGAGAGATTACATTGTGTGGTCATGTACATTTTATCAGCTCACAAGTTACTCAAGTGGAAGTTGTTTCAACTTTTTAGCTGTGCTGACAAATGCTGCCGTGACTGTGACTGTATGTTGTACATTTTTAAGTCGCTGCACGTTTTTTTGAGCATGCAACCGGGAGTGCAGTTGCCTGTGTCCTATGCCAAGCTGCTGTGGAGCCTTCAGAGAGGATCTGTTTGTGCCTACCTCAGACACCAGTCTAGTTCACTAACAACTAGAAGAATAAATCAGATGGATGAGCGGATGGACAAAAAAGACCAGCTATCAAATAAGTGTACTTATAACCTTTTCTATGTGGTAGCATTGCATATTCATTTACAAATGGGATTTATTCTTAAGAAATGGTCATTATTGATACTTTAAGTTATGCGCGCGCACGCGCGCCCACATACACACACACACACACATTATACAACTCTAATCTGAGGTCTACAGAAAGGCTACTAGATGGCTATAATTTCAGAAATTATATACAGAGAGAGTAATTTCAAAGAGTCAAGCAAATCTTCACCACAAAGAACAAAAGAGGAGACACGAAACTACCTGACTTCAGAATGTAGTGCTGAGTTGAATCTGGTAAAGGCACGTGCTGCAAGGTCAAACAGCCTGAGATCAGTCCCTGGATACAAGGATTGAACCTGCACCCTCACGTTGGCTTCTGACTTCCATACATGCATCATGGCACCCATGTGCCTCTCTGAAAAAAAATGAAAACTGTGTGTGTTTCACACACACACACACACATACACACACACACACACACACACACACACACACACACACGACGTATGGTGGCTCTGAAGGCTTGGCTGCCCAAGCATCTCAGGGCCCAGGCTGAGAGAAAAGAAAAAACAGAACTGGATGTGGTTTTG
This sequence comes from Apodemus sylvaticus, assembly GCF_947179515.1. Classification (NCBI taxonomy): domain Eukaryota; kingdom Metazoa; phylum Chordata; class Mammalia; order Rodentia; family Muridae; genus Apodemus; species Apodemus sylvaticus. The sequence continues at coordinate 100,257,292 of NC_067474.1, read as the reverse complement.
AGCATCTATAACTCTAGTGCAAAGGGGCAGAGATAAGCAGATCCCTGGAGCTGCCCAGCCTGCCCAGAAAGGCAACCTCCAGGTTCAGTGGGAGATTCGGTTTCAAACAACAAGATGCAGAAAGCCTGAGGAAGTCCTACTGACATGAACTTCGGGCCTTCACATATATGTGTGCACACATGAATATGCATGTATGTATTCATACACTAGCCCCCATATATACAAGCATGTGAACTTGAAATAAAAGCATTCACACAGAGCAGGTACACAGAGTCCAGGGATTAGACATTAACCCAGGCAACTGGAGCCAACTGATTTTCAATAAATGTGTTGAGAATGCAGAGAAAACTAGATACCCACATCCAAGAGAATGAAGCTTGACCCCCTATCTCTCACAGAAAAATGTAGATACTACTAACAGTCTTAAACACAGCTCTCTTAAGACCCAGCATCCTATCCTCTGGGTGTGTCCTGTCTCTTGCTGTGACTTTGGTAGCGGGAGGCAGTGTTTCTCACCACCGTCCCGTATTCTGCCTCTTACACTATTCCTCCCCCTTCTTCATTCATACTCACGCCAACCTTATAGAAGCATTGCAAAGATTTAATGTAATTAATATAACGTGCTCAGCTTACTTTGATGGGTGTCACGATTGCCCAGCGATCTTTTGGGAAGAACATGGAGCCCACTGAGTTAGACCGGTGAGAGGGAGAGAGACTGAACAGCCTTAGTAAGAGCCTTGGGGGAATCCAATTACTTTGTCCAGCTATCTCAGCTCTGTGATGAACCAGGACATGAACGCAGTCTGTCTGGCTCCAGAGCCTGTGCTTTTCAGCCCTGTCCCCTAGTCAGAAACTTTCCCCCTCTAGTTCTGTGCTGAGTGTGTCATTTTAGAAATTTCTAGAAATCCTGCTGGCTTCTCAAAGACGTTAACCATTTTAACAGCATTCACATGCCCTAGCTCAAACTTAGATCATGCTAAGTTTTTCAATTTAGGTTATCAGAGATCTTGGGGGGAGGGGGCGATAGTCGGGGGCGGGGGGACGAGGGTAGTGGGGGGGGGGGCGGGCAGAGCTAGAATTTGCTCCCTGGTTGTGGGAAGAAATGCTGTCTTCAGGAGACTTTCAACCAAGCCTCACTTTCTCCGTGTAACCAGCCAGGAGTCAGCAAGACAAAGCCTGCCTGGCTGCCGAGGGCTCTGGCACAAGGCCAGTTCCAGGGGTGAGCAGGGGGCCCACCTCTAGAAAACAATAGCCCATTGCCCCTGGCCAGGTGCAGCAGGCCCTTCTCAGCACAGTGTGGAGCTGCGAGAGGAAGGCTCACAGAGAGGAAAGCTCTTTGTGAGCTCCGGAGCAGCCGCGGAGGGAGGGGCTCTTTGATTTGACTCCTCCAGGAGCTCCTGACAGTCCGCTTTCCGGAGACTTTCTTGGGATTCAAGTCACACCCCATTGGATTTTACTTCGACCTGAAAACTCACAGCGGTCAGCTGAAACAGCTGATTTTGGCTGGCTCTCCCTTCAGGGCCATAAATCATACCGGTGCCACCGTGGAACAAGAAGCAAGACAAGAACCTGGGCCCAGACTGGTCTAATTTGCCCCAAATATGGGAGAAGTCGAGGAATAAGAAAGGGTTTGAAATGCGCTCGTCTTCTTGCGGTTTCGCCATGAAAGGTTTTCATCCCAGAATTGAAAAGTGCTGCCTTCAGCTTAAGTACTCGACACAGATAAGGAGCAATAAGCAGTTGCATAGGTTGTAAGGGGTCTTTCTAAAGGAGATCCTCTCCTCCCCAGGTCTTGGTAGCAAACCCAGTAAGGTGGAGAAAACTGACTTAAGCCACCAGTTGAGATTCCTTCTGACAGATCTAAAAACTTGGTTCCTCTAGGAAGGAGGGCTCCTCTCACAGCCGTGCCCTGGTGTCTCTACCCTTTCCTGGTGAATATAAATTCCATTAACTTTATTGGCGCCATCTGCCCTCGGGGATCATAGATCTCTAATTGGTGTGAAAAGAGGCTTGGGATACCCACTTTGCCTCTGCTACCCCTGACTAAAGGATCCGTCCCCACTGCTCTCCACTGGGGGGCGGGCAAGGTCTGGTGCGTCTCTTCCCCCAGCTTCTGCAGGAGGATTTGTGTGCAACTTAAAGATCGCTAATTGCAATATAAAACGGATGCAATCTCGAGGATGCCTTAAGGACGACTATGGCTTTCTCCAGAGCCTTCTGCGTTGTTGTTGTGGGGTTTTTTTGTCCTTGTGTTCTGTTCAGCGAATTGCCTGTCCGATGCAATACGAGGAGGAAGAGGGATGGCAGGTCTCAACAATCTGTTTGGCCTTCATTTCCACAACGGATTATTTCTCTTAAAACCCGTCTCCCAAAAATTTTCCGATTCACACGTTTGAAGCTGTCCGCCCCAATCCCGATGATAATTGAAGGCACAGCATCACCCCTAAGGTACTCATAGCTGAGCTGTAGTCTCAGGATGAAATGAACACTTGGCCGAATGACATTTTAAAATCGTGGGAAGGACCTGAACGGGTATGCCTGCCCTGGGCAACAAGGGCTGCTGCTGGCGCGGGACAACCAGAATCCTTGCATAGAGAGATGCGAGACCCCAACCCCGGAGGCTCAAGACAAGACTTTCCTTAAACAAGGGTGTTGAATGAAAGGCGACATGTAACTATCGCGAAGAGAAAAGGAGATAGAAAATGGTGAAATCAAACAAAGGGGCAGGAAGAAAAAGCAGAGAAACAAAAGTGGTCCTCCTCCGGCTGGGTGAAAAGAGCCGCCTCCAGGGCTCTCTCGGTCCTCTCCTGCCATCTAGTGGCCGCCGCTTGCTGCTACTAGTACGGGAGATGTAGTTCGGAATTTCACCACCTCCCAGTCAGAAGAGGAGACTTATTCTCCAACACAAAGGGTAACCTGAACCTTTTCCGCGCGGAAGAGTTTGTTTTGATTTGAAATACTGAGCAATTAAAGAACAGATGTGTGTCTTGCTCAAACTGCAGGCCAACGGAAGTTGAGCTTGGAAATTCCCCAGCCCCCAGCAAGTTCTTTAAAAGGGTTCATGCGTGTAACTCAAAATTAAGATCTCTGCCAGGAAAGGCTGGCTCTTCAATACTAAAGACTATTTGTTACTTCTGTTTCTGACACTATCCAGAAAGAACAATCTTCATTTCCACGAGAAGCTGGCAGGGAGTATGTCGCCAGGATCCAGTGTCCTGGATCTACTTCATGGGGTAGCTTCCAACAGTTAGCTTTCTGTGAACAGTTTCTGGGGCATCATCTCCTGCCCCTGCAGATATCTCCAGTGCCAAATAAATATTTCCAATCCTAATGATCAAATTGAATTCAGTTTTCACTGGTTAATATTTAAAAGTAGTACAGTATTCAATGGTTAATATTATAAACTTCAGAATGCTCCCGAAGGTGGGACTGAGGTGTTAGAAATAAAATTCACACACGAATGGTTATACTTCTAGAAGTAAAGGTATACCCTGAATGATTATTCTTGCCAATGTCAAAGGCTCTCACGTATGCTATATTGTAAAAGATCACAAAAAAGTAAATATTCTGTACTTGCATATACAACTTAAACAACAGCATGTACATCTAAACAGCAGCCTACTTTCTCCTAGATGCCTCTGTCTTCTTTCTAGGTCACTAGACTTACACAGTTGTCTGACTGAGTAGGTACAGAAGCAGCCCAGGGAAGTTTGGATACTTGCGCTGTAGCTCATCTGATGGGACTGCAGGGCCACTGTCCATCCTGGGATTGGCACTACTTACTCTCTCCGTTTATCGGAGGGCTTTATTGGAGGGCTGGGGACTGAAGGTCTAAAGATACTTTTTCAGATGTCCCATTGGATGCATAGGTGTGTTCTGAGACCAAATCCCCTTGACCTTCGAGGCTGGCATGAAGACAGCCTGGATCAGTCAGCAGGACACGGGCTGGCTCTGTCCTTACTCCTGCCACAGGACTGATTCTCTCCCTTAGGCAGGAGAAACAAAGGGAGAGGAGGAGGAGGCAGAGCACAGGGGTCCTGTGGGGAGCACACGAGTGTTCCTGTGGAGATGCAGCTTCCCAGTGCCGAAGCCTCAGAGACTCCATCTTCTCTCCCCTTTATTCATCTGGAGCCCAAACTTAAAACATTATCTTCTGAGGGCAAAGAAAGTTATTTATCTTGAAATAAGTGTTATGGGGTCCTTCCGGTTCTTGGGGAATTATAGAGGCCCCTGTTTAAATCAATGATGCACATAATAATAGCTGACTAGATTTACCATAGTGTCCAATCAGGCCTTTTGCAAACACATCTTCTAACATTTCAGCTCCAGAAGTCAGGGTTGGTTGAATTAGGAGGATTGCCACAAGTTTGAGGCGCTTAGCAGAGTACACAAGGGGTTCCAGACCAGCACGATTAAGACTAGACAGACAGACAGACAGATGGATGAAAGGAAGATAGATAGATAGATAGATAGATAGATAGATAGATAGATAGATAGATAGATAGGCAGACAGACAGACAGACAGACAGCAGATTTAAGAAATAAACTGAATTCTAGTCAAGTGGGTGCTAATAGAATCTGCTCTGGCTTAACCCTTGAAATGAGCTAAGATGGCTAATGAGTCCTCTTACCATCCTCCCAGTGCCCCCAATCACTGTTAAGATCAATATTATTGGTTAAGAGCACTGGCTGCTCTTCCAGAGGACCTGACTTCAATACCCAGCAGCTACATGGCACCTCACAACTGTCTGTTACTCCAGCTCCTTCACACTAATGCACACATACACACACATTAAATAAATTGTTTTTAAAAGGTCATCTTTAAAAAATACAGACATGGTGGTGCATGTGTTTAATCCCAGCACTCTGGAGGCAGAGGCAGGTGGATCTCTGTGAGAGGCAAGCCTGGTCTACAAAGCAATTTCTAGGAGAGTCGGGGCAGTTATATAGCAAAATCTTGGCTCAAAAAAAAAACACAAACAAACAAGACAAAACAAAACAAAAACCCAGAACAATAAATCAATATTCTCGAAGGCTGAGAAAACAGCTCAGTCAAGTGATTGCTACCAAAACATGAAGACCCTCATTCCAATCCCTAGCACCTACATAAAAAGCTGGGTACTCATGTATAGTCACCAAACCCAGACACTATTGCGGATGCCAAGAAGTGCTTGCTGACAGGAGCCTGATATAGCCGGCTCCTGAGAGGCTCTGCCAGTGCCTGACAAATACAGAGGTAGATGCTCACAGTCAACCATTGCACTGAGCACAGGGTTGTCAATGGAGGAATTAGAGAAAGGACCCAAGGAATTGAAGGGGTTTGCAACTTCATAGGAAGAACAACAATATCAACCAACCAGACTTGTCCCCCCTCCAAGAGCTCCCAGGGACTAAACCACCAACCATAGAGTACACATGGAGGGACTCATGGCTCCAATTGCATATGTGGCAGAGGATGGCCTTGTCTGGCATCAATGGGAAGAGAGGCTCTTGGTCCTGTGAAGGTCCTGTGATGCCCCAGTGTAGGGGAACTCGAGGGTGGGGAGGTGTTAGTGGTTGGGTGGGTGGGGGAACACCCTCATAGAAGCAGGGGAAGGGGAGATGGGATGGGGAGTTTCGGGGGGGGGGGGCTGGAAAAAGGAATAACATTTGAAATGTAAATAAAGAAAATACCCAGTAAAAAAAGAAAAGAAAGGAAGGGAGGAAGGGAGGAAGAAGAAAGAAAGGAATGAAAGAAGAGAGAGAGAGAGAGAGAGAGAGAGAGAGAGAGAGAGAGAGAGAGAGAGAGAGAGAGCTGGGTACTGCAGCATGTACCTGTAATTCCAGCAAAGTGATATACAGACACATGGATCCTTAAAACTCACCAGGCTAACTAACTTGTTTTGTCCAAGTTCCGTTGGAGACCCTGTCTCAAAAAACAACCAGTTGACATCTTAAGATACTTCATGAAAACCTGCAGCCCCCCAAGACACACACACACACACACACACACACAGAGAGAGAGAGAGAGAGAGAGAGAGAGAGAGAGAGAGAGAGAGAGAGAGAGAGAATTTTACAATCCCACTGTGCAGCTTTTGGATGGTCGGAGCTGGAGGCTGAAGATGTGATGTGGGCAGTGTTCTAGAACCTCAAGGGCATAAGGAAGGAAAAGGAGCAAGGCAGGAATTAACTGCAAGAAAAGCAGGGTGTGACATCTCCTGCGAGCAGCCACGAGGTCGGAAACAGCACATCTACCCCAAGGGTGTTCTCCCACCTCAGCTGGCCAAAGAGGATGTCTTGGATGCTACCTTTTCTGCTATGCCCACTCTTCTGCACAACAGGTTGGCAAACCTCTGCATGCCCGAGCACAGACAAGGCACAACGAAAGGATTAGAAGGCCCCGTGTTGTCATCTTCATCTGGGCTACCATCTTCCTCTTTAGAAATAATCCCAACCTGTACTAATGTGTCTCCATCGAGGGACAATCAATAGTTGGCGTCATCCAGACATGGCCACCACAGTATTCTTCATTCCAGGACTGGTCCTACTGTGTGACTTCACCGTCCCTAGGTGAATGTGGCTGGGTTTATAGACACTTCAACCACGGACAACAAAAGCGATGTGGTGCATCTTCCAAGGGCGAAATGGCCAAGGGCTCTCCCCTGGTGAGGTGGGTAGGAAGCTGTGTCAGGGACATTTCCAAGAGGATGAACTGCTTTTCTTCATCTTTACTGGGGTGTCGCCTCCTCGGCAAGATGTTACATATGAACGTGTATGAAGTATCAGAGGCTGAGGCTGTGATGATCAGCAGGAAGTGCTTGCCCAGCATGTGAGGCTATCTGTGCAGTCCCCAGCACCACAAAACAGAAAGAAAGACAAGGACATCAGCAGTTCAGCGAAGAGACTTGGGGAGCATTTCACCATGGCTAACGTGACATCTATTGTACGACGCATTCAGACTCAGAAGACAAGGGCAGAGGGAACTATTCTGTACCCTCATTGTGGCCAGACACCTTTCAGCACATAAAGGACAAGGGAGTTATAAGGGACTTCACTTCCATTGTGTGCCAGCCAGCAAGACTGACTTATTCACGACACATGGTACCTAAGGCCCACAAAACTTTCAGGACTCACAGAAAACATTTCCATCTCATTTCTGATATATGCAATATCAACTCCCAAGCTGAATATCATGCTTTAATATAGTCTTCTTTAGAACAACATTCTCATAAAAGAGAAAATAGTCAATATCACTTACATTTTTATAGCTGGAAGCTTTTCTTTAATGTGGTTTACAGGGGGGAAATAAACATGTAGTTGAGTTATCTTTGGTCGCCTGCTCTTGCTCTCTTTTGCTGTCTCAGTATCTAGATCTCATGGAAGCCCTCTGACAGGAATCCCAGATGGGCCTTTTCTGTTCAGTACTTCCCCTTTCGGAGACTAGATGGCCCCCTTGCTCTAAAGTTGGTGGCTCCCACTGCCCTATTTCCAGCAGCCTGTCAGGTGCTCCTGGAAGCCTCCTGTGGAGTAGGCCAGGTGACTTGTCAGTAGGGCTGCAGTCTGTATGCACAGCTGGAGGGAGGCCTGGGAATCTTCCTGGCGGCCATTCTTTTAAACTCCTACTTCCCAAGGGTAATCTATGGGAAGTAAAAACTGGCCATTTAAAAATCTATTTGAATTATTGAGCATGTAGGCATGAAAAATTTAAATGTCTAGGAAAATAAATAGGCCACATAAAAAGATTTTATTGAGTTTCTCCAAATCAAAACAGAATAGTAAATAGCTGCTTTTGTAAAAGGGCATCTAGGAAGTCTCCGCAATTGCTAGGAGAGTTCTTTGCTCCCTAGACAGCCATGGATACGAGACTTAGGGACTAACTAGAAGGAAAAAATACTACTCCCTTCAGTGATTTACTACTTAGAGAGATGGCTTATTAAATGTTTTAGTGGAACAAGAAAATTTTCCACTTTCAGAATTTTTAACCCAGAGCTGGCATTCATGAAGCACAGGCCTACACAGAAGCATTTGGTTGTATCCTCCCTCATTAGCTGAAAATACCATTCCATTCGTGATGTCATAGCCTTCTAATTATGATGTAATATGTTTACACTGATGATCTCCTATCCTGGCAGTTATGACATCACATTCTTCAGATTGTGATGTCATTCTGCTGAGGGTGTCATACCCCCCCTTAGGATGTGACAGTCTTCAAATTATGATGTCATGTCATTCTATTTATGATGTCATACCTTTCTAGTGCAAATAAAAGCTGATAAATTATGTTTAAAACCCATGCTTGCCACTCTTGGGAGAAGAGGGTCACTCTAGTTCTGCTTTTATTAGATTATTTTGTATGTAGATTCTTGACCTCCACCACCTCTTTCTCAATCACTTTGAAAAGGACTTGCTTCTATTACACTAAATTCTAACTCTGCATAAATAATAGCTGTCTTGCTATAACATGAGCCCTCAGAGAGGCTTTAAGATTCTTGCCTGCATGGTAACAAAAATGGCAGTACCAAGCAATGCCAGAGCAGAAGAGAGGCTGCCTGGTCATGTTCCCCTAGAGTTCCCTGGGGAACTGTGGATGGAACCATTGCTATCTCTAGGGAAGAACAGGCTCAGACTTGATCAAGACATGTTCAGGTACCCACCTAGGTGCCCATCAGATGAATGGCTAAAGAAACCTGGCACATGTGCATAATGGAGTTTTATGCAGCTGTAATAAAAAACAAAATCATGACATTTTCAAGCAAACGAGTGCAATTGAAAGTCATTATATTAAATGAAATAAGGCAGACTCAGAAAGGCAAATGCTACATGTTTTTCTCTCATATGTGGAACTTAGATTTAAAATTATGTGTGCGAATGCGTGTGTCTATGAGGGTGTAGATTATGTAACTAGAAAGGAGAACAAGAGAGGGAAGGAAGAGATTTTGAGGTCAGTCAGTCAGAGTAATAGAATATATATGGTAATAAACCATGGGGATTAACGGGAGGGAGGGGCTATGAAAGGAGGATGGTGGGGAAGGGGAAGCAATGAGAGTGAACCACAGTGATGTCATGGGAAACCCACCACTTTTTATACTAAGAAAGTATAAGGCACATAGCCATGTTCAGGTAAGCCAGGAGGTGGTGGCTCACACCTTTAATCCCAGCAGTCAGCAGGCAGAGGCAGGTAAATAGATCTCTGTGAGTTCAAGGCCAGCAAGTTCCAGGATAGCCAGTGTTACACAGAGAAATCCTATCCCTACAAACAAAACAAAACAAAACCCACATGTTCAGGTGATAAATGTATGTTTATATGAATAAATATAAAACCTGATATTGATGGTGATGATGATGATGATGATGTAGTTCTAAGACTCAAAATTGTAAAATGCTCTACTATTGAGCCCAAACTCAAAATTTATTTTTAAACTTTATTAGTGTACTGAATGGATTTCAGTATGACATTTTTATATACATATATCATTGGACGTTGCATTCAAAATTCTTCCAGAAACATCTTCTTTAAATGCATACAAAGGGCACTGAGGTAATGGTGGCAGACACACTGTTAGAAGCCGCTAGATAATTTTGAATGGGGCCTCGTAATAAACGAGGCTGTGAATGAATTAACAGCACTTGACATGTGTCAACTCCATCCTAAACTTATCTTCTATAAGAACTTAACGCTAGAACAAGCCTATCAAGGTGGGGGTCATTGTTATCTCTTTCAAGAGATGGAAATTGAGGGTTAAATAACTTGCTAAAAGCCACAGAAAGGGGACCATTAAGGGACAGGAAGAGACCCTATGGGAGGTGGGAACTAGAGTTTATAATACACAGGATGAGAAAGCAGGAAGGGTAACTACAGGGTAAGGGAGGGGAGGGGAGGGGGAAGGGCCAGAAAGGTGCTGTGAGGGACCAGCACAAGCAAAGGTTGGTCTAACTCCAACCCAGTTTGCTTTCAGACCCACTTCTGCCATTGGCAGTGTCTTACTTTCTGTTTCCAAAACGTTGCAGATTCTGTGCACAGTCTGCTCATATCCCCTTCGATCTCATCATTGTGCCACTGCTCCTAACAGTTCCAAAGTGCCCAAGGGCTCTCTGGTGCCAGCTAATTAACACACACAGACTAGTAGGAGGCTAGCAGATGTAAAATCTCCCTTCCCCCCACCCCCAGCTCTGCAACCAGTGGCTCCCTGGAGATGATGGAGGAAAACAAGCTTCCTCTGATGGGCTTTGGGGCTTCGAGCTTTACTGCCCCTCAGAGGACCCAGTAGTTGAGTCAACATAGCAACCTGGTCCTTAGTGTCCCATGTGGTCAGTGTGCCCTTCCCTTCTTTTATCATCAGTGCTACAGCAGTACTTCCTGTGATCTCCTCCCAAACAATGTTTGTACTTTATTTTTACAAGCATAAATCATATTTATTTAGAATCCCACTCCCTAGTGAGAATTTCCCTGCCTTTTAAATCATCTACTATGTAACTTACTGTGGTAATGGAGCAGAAACATATGCTTTCTTTGTCTGAGATTTCTTTTTTTATGACAAAATTAAAGATTTACATGGAAAATTGGAAATATTTCAGATAAAATAGAAGAGATACATAGAAAAACACATTAAAACTGACGATTTTCATGGAAAATTAAAGAGTAAAGTGGTAGACATGTAAAACATTGCTAAATTAATTGAAATATGAAATAGAAACATTTTATGAGAAAATTGAAGATTTACATGGAAAATATTTCTGATAAAATTGTAGAAAAAAGTAGAAAAACATGTTAGAATTGAAGATTATCATGGAAAGTTTTATATAGATATAATAATGGTAGGCATAAAAGTATTCCTAAGTTGATTGAAAGTGGAATTATAAACATTTTCTGATAAACTTGAACATTTACATGGAAAATATTTCTGATAAAATTGAAGAAATCTATAGAAAAACATGTGAAAATGAAAGATTATCATGGAAATTATACAGATAAAATGATAGGCATAAAGATAATTCTAAGTTTTTATATCTACCATTTTATATGTAAAATTTTCTATGAAATAGTCAATTTTAGTGTGTTTGTTTATATATTTCTTGAATTTTACCAGAAATATTTTCCATGTAAATCTTCAATTTTATCTTAAAAAATGTTTATAATTCCACCTTCAATGCTTGTACTTAAAGAGTCTTTCTTACCTTGAGGATTAGGTCTGCAGGCTCTAGCCAGAGGCATGAAATTTCATAAACTGAAAACTCACAAATGCTAAATCAACTGCTGATAGCTAAGAATTGTCTTAGAACATATTTTTTTCTTTGTTGTTTTTTTTTTAATTGGATATTTCATTCATTTACATTTCAAATGTTATAATCTTTCCCAATTTCCCCTATGGAAACCACCTATCCCCTCCCCTCTCCCCCTGCTTCTATGAAGGTGTTCCCCCCACCCACACACCCATTCACTCCCACCTACCTACCCACTCCCACCTCACCAACCACTCCCACCCGACTGCCCTGGCATTTCCCTACATTGGGGCATCAAGCCTTCACAGGACCAAGGGACCCTGCTCCCACTGATGCGAGATAAGGTCACCCTTTGCTACATATGCAGCTAGAGACATGGGTCCCTCCATGTGTACTCTGGTTGGTGGTTTAGTCCCTGGAGCTCTGGGGTTACTGGTTGGTTCATATTGTTCTTCTTCCTATGGGGCTGCAAGCACCTTTAGTTCCTTCACTCTTTTCTCTAACTCCTCCATTGGGAACCCTATGCTCAAACCAATGGTTGGCTGGGAGCATCAACATCTGTATTTGTCAGGCTCCGACAGAGCCTCTCAGGAGACAGCTATCTGGCTCCTGTCATCATGCACTTCTTAGCATCCATAATAGTGTCTGTATTTGGTGTTTATATTTGGGATGGATCCCCAGGTGAGGCGGTCTCTGGATGGCCTTTCTTTAGTCTCTACTCCACAATTTGTGCCTGTATTTCCTCCTGTGAGTATTTTGCTACCCCTTCTAAGAAAGACTGAAGAATCCATCTTTTGGTCTTCCTCTTGAACTTCATGTGGTCTGTGAATTGCATCTTGGGTGTTCTAAGCTTTTGGGCTAATATCTACTTACTAGTGAGTGCAAACCATGTGTGTTCTTTTGTGATTGGGTTACCTCATTCAGGATGATAATTTCTGGTTCCATCCATTTGCCATCCATTTGAATTTCATTTTTTTAATTGCTGTGTAGTACTCCATTGTGTAAATGTACCCCATTTTCTGTATCCATTTCTCTGTTGAAGGACATCTGGGTTCTTTCCAGCTTCTGGCTATTATAAATAAGGCTGCTATGAACATAGTGCAGCATGTATGCTTGTTATATGTTGCAGCATCTTTTGGGTATATGCCCAGGAATGGTATAGTTGAGTCCTCAGGTAACAAACATTATGTCCAATTTTCTGATTTCCAGAGCATTTGTACCAGCTTGCAGTCCCATTAACAATGGAGGAGCATTCCTCTTTCTCCACATCCTTGCCAGCATCTGCGGTCACCTGAGTTTTTGATCTTAGCCATTCTGACTGGTATGAGGTGGAATCTCAGGGTTGTTTTGATTTGCATTTTCCTGATGACAAAGGATGTTGATAGAAACAGTCAAGCAGATGATATGATAGTATACTTAAGCGACCCAAAAAATTCTACCAGAGAACTCCTACAGCTGATAAACAGCTTCAGCATACTAACTGAATATAAAATTAACTCAAGCAAATCAGTAGCCTTCCTATACTCAAAACAGGCTGAGAAAGAAATTAGGGAAATGACACCATTCACAATAGCCAGAAACAATATAAAGTATCTTGGTGTGACTCTAACCAAACAACTGAAAGATCTGTGTGACAGGAACATCAAGTCTTTGAAAAAAAAATCCAAGAAGACCTCAGATGGAAAAATCTTCCATGCTCTTGGATTAGCAGGATTAATATACTAAAAATGTCCATCCTGCCAAAAGCAATATATAAATTCAATGCAATCCCCATCAAAATCCCAACTCAATTCTTCATAAAATTAGAAGAGGAGTGGCCCCTTGTCCTGGAAAGACTCAGTGAAGCAGTATAGGGCAAAGCCAGAACAGGGAAGTGGGAAGGGTTGGGTGGGAAAACAGGGTTGATGGGACTTTCGGGGAGTCGGGGTCTAGAAAAGGGGAAATCATTTCAAATGTAAATAAAAAATTTATTGAATAAAAAAATTTAAAAAAAAAAGGAAAGAAAGAGCAACTCTCAAATTCATCTGCAATAACAAAAAACCCAGGATAGCTAAAACTATTCTCAACAGTAAAAAGAACTTCTGGAGGAATCAGTATCCCCCCAGACCTCAAACAGTACTACAGAGCAATAGTGATAAAAACTGCATGGTATTGGTACAGTGACAGGCAAGTATATCAGTGGAATAGAATTGAAGACCCAGAAATGAACCTGCATACCTATGGTCACTTGATCTTTGACAAAGTAGCTACAACCATCCAGTGGAAAAAAGATAGCCTTTTCAACAAATGGTGCTGGTTCAACTGGAGGTCAGCATGCAGAAGAATGCAAATCGATCCATTCTTTTCTCTTTGTACTAAGCTCAAGTCCAAGTGTATCAAGTACCAACACATAAAACCAGATATACTGAAACTAACAGAAAAGAAACTGGGGAAGACCCTTGAGTATATGGGCACAGGGAAAATTTTTCTGAACAGAACACCAATAGCTTATGCTCTAAGATCAAGAATTGACAAATGGGACCTCATAAAATTACTAAGTTTCTGTAAGACAAAGGACATTGTTTAAAAGGACAAAATGACAACCAACAAATTGGGAAAAGATTTTTATCAACCCTGCATCTGACAGAGGGCTTATATCCAAGATATAAAAAGAACTCAAGAAGGTAGACTCCAGAGAGCCAAATAACCCCATTAAAAATGGGGTACAGAGCTAAACAAAGAATTTTTACCTGAGGAATATCGAATGGCTGAGAAGCACCTAAAGAAATGTTCAACATCCCTAGTCATCAGGGAAATACAAATCAAAACAACCCTGAGATTTCACCTCACACCAGTCAGAATGGCTAAGATCAAAACTCAGGAAAAAACATGTGCTGAAGATGTGGAGAAAGAGGAACACTCCTCCACTGCTGGTGGGGTTGCAAGCTGGTGCAAACACTCTGGAAATCAGTCTGGCAGTTCCTCAGAAAACTGGGCATGATACTACTGGAGGACCCCGCTATACCACTCCTAGGCAAATACCCAGAGGATTCCCCAGCATGTAATAAGGATACATAGAAGCTGGAAAGAACCCAGATGTCCCTCAACAGAGGCATAGATACAGAAAATGTGGTATATATACACAATGGAGTACTATTCAGCCATTAAAAACAATGAATTCATGAAATTCTTAGACAAATGGATGGAACTGGAGAATATCATCCTGAGTGAGGTAACCCAATCACAAAAGAACACTTATAGTATGCACTCACTGATAAGTGAATTAGCCTAGAAGCTTGGAATACCCAAGACGCAATTCACATATCCAGTGATGCCGGAGAAGGAAGGAAGGAGAGGCCCCTGATGCTGGAAAGGCTCAGTGCAGCAGTGTAGGGAATACCAGGACAGGGAAGCGGGAAGGGGTGGACTGGAGAACAGTGGGAGGGAAGAGGGCTTATGGGATTTTCAGGGAGGGGGGAATGAGGGAAAGGGGAAATAATTTGAAATGTAAATAAAGAATATATTGAATAAAATATATTAAAAATAGAGAAAAAACAAAGTAAAGATGGGGTCTGATGTGGTGTTGTGAGTGCTTCTTACATAGAAGGCACTTAATGAAATATGTCAGGTGAATTCAGTAATATAATCACTAAAGATATGCACTACATGTTTTATCTTGTCATCTTGTATACCTCAGATCAACTGTGAAAATAAACATCAATAATATTTATTAGGTTCAAAAAAACTCCCAACCAAAAATAAAAGCCAAGGATCAGATGGTTTAGAGGAGAATTCTATCAGACCTTCAGAGGAGACATAACACCATCACTCTTCAAACTATTACACAAAATAGAAACAGAAGGAACACTACCCAATTCATTCTAGGAAGTCACAATTACGCTTATACCTAAACCACACAAAGACCCATCAAAGAAAAAACTTCAGATCAATTTCCCTTATGAATCTCAATACAAAAATACTCAATAAAATTCTCACAAACAGAATGCAAGAACACATCCAAATGATCATTCACCACGATCAAGTAGATTTCATCCCAGGGATGCAGGGATGGTTCAATATATGGCAATCCATCAATGTCATCCACTACATAAACAAACTCAAAGAAAAAAAAATCACATGATTATTTCATTACATGCTGAGAAAGCATTTGACAAAATCCACCACCCTGTCGTGGTAAGAGTCTTGGAAAGATAAGGAATTCAAGGCCCATACCTAAACATAGTAAAAGCAACATACAGCAAACCAGTAGCCAACATCAAACTAAATGGAGAGAAACTTGAAGCAATCCCACAAAAATCATGGAACAGACAAGGCTGCCCACTCTCTCCCTATCCAACATAGTATTTGAAGTCCTAACCAATTAGACAACAAAAGGAGGTCAAAGGGATACAAATTGAAAAGGAACATATTTATTTTATCTACCATGCTGGTTGGACTTATCTGCAAGAAATATCAGGTCTATCAGATGATGCTCCATATGTTTACTTATTTTTATAAACACACACTAATCATACAGTGGTGAGCTTCCAAAAGATATTTTAATTTAAGTATATAATGTGTTTCATTAGGAAAGAATTTATCTCTAAACTATATGGCTTAGTGAGTTTGGAAAATTGCTTAATATAACTTTGACTTCGATACAGCTTTTAAAAATATTGCATGTTGCATAACTGTATTAAGGATTCCAAATTACTCTCCAGGTCTGATATGAACGATACTAGCACAAATTAATAGCCTATTAAAACACACAGCTAAATACACATATTCCATTTTACTTTTCTCCAATATGTTGTACTCTAGAAAAAGGTTTTCTTATAATCTATGTTATGTTTAATTGTAATTTTTGCCCTAAATATGTCTTTGCATCTTCATTTTCTTGGCTACTCTCCTAGCTCTGTCCTTGTCCCTCTATTTATTTTCTATGAGAATCTACAAAAATAAATCAATAAATCGACATCAATTAATCATAATCTCTGAGACTTGGGTTAAGCTATATATCATAATTACGTTTTGAAGCACAGAGAGGCAAGATGTTCTGAAGAGATTGGATAGAAGGGGGTGCTCCTAGCAGCTGTCCTTTGGCGCTCTCTCTCTCTCTCTTTGGGTAGTTCTCCCAGTTAAACTGAGCTCCAAGGGATCCAGCACAAGGCAACATTGTTTCCATATCACTTCCCCTTGTAACTCTTCCTGCTTGGTGAAATCGCTATCCCCATAGAAGCTCCTATAAGGTCTGTTGCCTTCTGGGCACTCACTGGTATTAAAATTGCTTTTTACAACTGTGAAAAAACAAACAAACAAAACAAAACAAAAACAAAAGTCCATCCTCCATAGTGACTGTTGGTATTGGGACCTCTGAGACCTGTGACATCACATAGGCGACAGCACGACCTATACACCTGTTGCCAAGGCAACAGCCACCATGATCCCAGAATCCATTGGCCTCACCTTTACCTGAGACCATGTCACCATCCCACCATCCGTATATATAAAAGAATCAATCACCTCCCTCTCTTTCTCTTCCCCTCTTCTCTTTCCACCACCACCTTTGCCCTTTACCTCCTCAATAAACCCCACATGGAGCTGTTTGGCCTGGTGTGGTCTCTCTGCTGCATTCGCCGACCCCGCTGCTGCTGCTGCTACTGCTGCTGCTGCTGCTGCTGCCGCAGTCGCCTGCAGATCCTAACAGTGATAACTAAGCTACAACTCTCACTTGATGTAAATATTTTCCCTTCTTCCAATGCTGGTCTTTTTTGGGAAAAAGGTGTGAATGATTATATTCAGCTGAATATTAGGGTTAGGAGCAAGGAAGGAGTGAAGTTTGAGATCTACATGATCCTTTTTGCCCAGGATATCACCCCTGACAGCATGATTTCTGTGTCATGTGACTGGATCCTTTTAAGTGGGATTTTGATGGTTTCCCTTGAGTTTTTCCAATAGACAGCAGCAGGGCAGTTTCCCCTGATGCTGATAATGCAGCATCTTTTGATCTTAAGCCTCTTCTTGGCCTACCTATGGCTGAGTTTCTTTGCCCTGGATTCATATTGTGCTTTTGGGGAACACCTTTGAGATGAAACATTGACAGGTTTTTTAATAACATTCACAGCTGGATTCTGGGTATCATCATTGTCTACATGAAGATAATGTCAGCCTGTACTTCTTCCCATGGTCCAAGAAAGCAATATGGTTGAGAAAGGGGTGACACAGTTGTGGGATTGGGGGGTCAGGGGAGGAAGAAACAGGAAACTTTGGGAATGATCCTCAAATACCAGATGAGAGGAAATGACAGGATGCTTCTTTTTGTTCTATAGAGCTGGAATGGTCACAGCACAGCAAGAGAGGATGTCAGTCATTACAGCAAACGACAGTGCCAATCCAATGCCTCTTACAGGTATAGAAAACCTCCAACACTTTGTGGGAAAATAAAATTCAGCCAGAAATCAAACAAGTGATAGATTACAAAGGGCTGAAATATCTGTATTAGAAAGCATGCACACCAGTGTGTGCACACATGCACAGTGGTGTCAGTTGTGCGGGACAGAAAACAACTGCAGTGGTTTGCAAGGACAATTTCAAGATAGTAACAGAGTTCAAAGTTCATTCCTTTAAAGTATCTTAGCAAATGAGCACTACAAGGATGTGCCAGGTTTACGGAGAATATATGTCTTAAACGAAGAGCCATTTGTTCTGTGAATAGCAAAAGGGCACTAGAGGCAGACACAGAAGCTATGGAGCAAGCTGATGGCTCCCCATGTCCCTCCTCTTATGAAATAATGTCTCTAAAGCATCCCTTAATATTTGAAAAGGGAGGCATAGCTACTGAAAATGAAGAAACAACATGACAACAATGTGACGATGATATCATCATGTAAAAGTGACACTTCAGATCACCAGCTGAAGTGACCTGGTGCTTATATGAAACAAAATATACACTGGAATATTTGCTGCCAATCAGTGAGAATATATGTGAGATAGAGAAATGGTGATATTCTCTTATTTGCAATGTCAAAAAGACACAGGAGCCCAAGGGCTGTGTGGATAAGCATGACTCACATGAAGAAAATTACAAAGCTCAGTTGTGGCTCATAAAAAGTAGGTATAAGATAGTATGGATAGAAAAATTAATACTAAAAAGATGTCAATTTAGCTTATAGGTTTAATGTAATCTAACCCAAACACTGTGGTATTTTTAAATTGGTCATGTGATACTAAAACCTAAATGAAGCCAAAAAGGTGCACATGAAAAGTTTAAAAAGATCCCCCAGGAGGGCGGCGGCGGCGGCGGCAGTGGTGGCAGTGCAGCAGTGGCTGGTCCAGCTGAAGGGCCATCAGCAGTGGAACCAAGGCGACACAGGGTCCAGTTAGGCCCTGCGCCCATGACCACTGACCTTCGCTGACCAGCTGGGCTGCAAGCAGCTGCGGATTTGCGGTGCCTTTTGCTGCAAGGAAGCCACTTCAGAACTCGGCCTCCCGCCAGTCAGGAGAGGCTCACCTCCATCTTGGTTTCGGACTCCAGAGAGATTGGACAGACTGAGGTACACAAACAAAACCCGAGGCCAACACCGCGGGGGTCTGAGCCCGACGGGCGTTGGTCTGCACCCAGGCCCTGGGCTGTTTGGGGGGCCATCGGGGTGCCAACCCAGCCAGGAGGTTTTTTTGCCCGGGCCGGTGTGCGCACCTCCATTTTGCCTACAGGACGCCAGAGAGCTCTGGCGGGCAGAGCCAGCTAACAAGCATAGCCAGAGGCTAACAAAGCGGGGGTCTAGGCCCCAACGGGCCCTGGACTGACCCCAAGACCTGGGCGGCTTGGTGGGCCATCTGTGTGTCAACCCGCCCAGGAGGTTGTTAGCCCAGCAGACTCTCCCGGCGCTTTCAGGGAGCGCGAGCTCTGGTCACCTGGCAGACACCGTTGACAGTCATAGCCCGAGGGGAACTTTGCTCATACTTTGGCCTCCCAGGCTTTTGCCTGGACTCAGGGCCTGGGTGGCCAGGCTAACCTTGTGTGCGCCAGCCCGGTTGGGGGATCAGCTGCCCAGCGGAGTGATCAGCACACGGGTGAGGTCCCAGCAGCATACGCCGTCTGCGCTCCCTGGGGGTGCACACGGGCTCCATCTGGTCCACAGACACAATCTGGGGCAAAGCACACTAGAGCTGCAAGGGCACCCAAGAGCACATCAGCAATCTGCTACAGGGGAAACCCAGCCATATAGTGTTGCAGTAATAGCCCCAGAGCCCCTCAGGAAGCCCAAACACCAGCCAGGGACAAGACCAACTAACTCCAGAGAACAAGATGGCAAAGGGCAGGTGGGAAAACAGGGGGAGGGAAGGGGACTGATGGGACTTTCAGGGAGTAGGGGTCCAGAAAAGGGGAAATCATTTGAAATGTAAATAAATATATCAAAAAAAAAAAAAAGATGGCAAAGGGCAAACACAGGAACGCTACTAACAGAAATCTAGGCAATATGGCAGCATCTGAACCAAACTCTCCCACATCAGCAAGTCCTGGTTATACCAACACACTAGAGAAACAAGATTTGGATTTAAAATCACTGATCATGATGCTGCTAGAAGAACACAAAAAGGACATAAATGAATCTCTTAAAGAAATACAGGGAAACATGAATAAGCTAGAAACCCATATAATGGAAACAGAAAAATCACTTAAAGAAATGCAGGAGAATAAGGCTCAAGAGATAGAAGCCAATAAAGAAGATAGGCAAAAAAAACTTAAAGAAATGCAGGAGAACTTGAGTCAAGAGGCAGAAGTCATGAAAGAGGAAACACAAAAATCTCTTAAAGAATTACAGGAAAACACAAACAAACAAATGATGGAACTGAGCAAAACCATCCTGGATCTAAAAACAGAAGTAGAAACA
The DNA here is from genome assembly GCF_947179515.1 of Apodemus sylvaticus. NCBI lineage: Eukaryota > Metazoa > Chordata > Mammalia > Rodentia > Muridae > Apodemus > Apodemus sylvaticus. The sequence goes on along the minus strand of NC_067474.1, from coordinate 100,237,220 downwards.
ACTAAGAAATCACAAAGGGAAACAACTTTGGAGATAGAAAACCTTGAGAAGAAATCAGGGGCCATAGATGCATATATAAACAACAGAATACAAGAGAAGGAAGATAGAATTTCAGATGCCGAAGATACCATAGAAACCATTGACTCAACAGTCAAAGAAAATGCAAAATGCAAAAAGCTTGTATCCCAGAACATCCAGGAAATCCAGGATACAATGAGAAGACCAAACCTAAGGATTATAGGTATAGATGAGAGTGAAGATTTACAACTGAAAGGGCCAGCAAATATATTTAACAAAACTATGGAAGAAAACTTTCCCAACTTAAAGAGAGAGATGCCTATGAATATACAAGAAGCCTACAAAACTCCAAACAGACTGGATCTGAGCAGAAATACCTCTTGACACATAATAATTAAAACCCCAAATGCACTAAACAAAGAAAGAATATTAAAGGCAGTAAGAGAAAAAGGCCAAGTAACATATAAAGGAAGACCTATCAGAATCACACCAGACTTCTCACCAGAGACCATGAAAGCTAGACGATCCTGGGCAGATCTCATGCAGACTCTAAGAGAACACAAATGTCAGCCAAGACTACTATACCCAGCAAAACTCTCAATCACAATAGATGGAGAAACCAAGACATTCCATGACAAAACCAAATTTACACAATATCTTTCCACAAACCCAGCTCTACAAAGAATAATAGGAAGAAAACTCCAATACAAGGAGGGAAACTACACCCTGGAAAAAGTAAGATAGTAACCTTCCTTCATCAAACCCAAAAGAAGATAATCACCCAAATATAAAAATAACATTAAAAATGACAGGAAGTAATAATCTCTATTCCTTAATATCTCTTAACATCAATGGACTCAATTCCCCAATAAAAAGACATAGACTAACAGACTGGATAAGGAAACAGGACCCTACATTTTGCTGCATACAGGAAACACACCTAAATGTCAAAGACAAAAACTACCTTAGAGTAAAAGGCTGGAAGACAATTTTACAAGCCAATGGTTTCCGGAAACGAGCCGGAGTAGCCATTCTAATATCAGATAAAATTGGCTTTCAACCTAAAGTCATCAAAAGAGACACTGAGGGACACTTCTTGCTGGTCAAAGGAAAAATCCACCAAGAAGAACTTTCAATTCTGAACATCTATGCGCCAAATGCAAGGGCCCCCTCATTCGTAAAAGAAACTTTACTAAAGCGCAAAGCACACATTGCACCTAACACAATAATTGTGGGGGACTTCAACACTCCACTCTCCTTAATGGACCGATCAGGAAAACAGAAACTAAACAGGGACACAGTAAAACTAATTGAAGCTTTGGACCAATTGGATTTGACTGATATTTATAGAACATTTCACCCTAAAGCAAAAGAATATACCTTTTTCTCAGCACCTCATGGTACCTTCTCCAAAATCGACCATATAATTGGTCACAAGACAGACGTCAACAAATACAAGAAGATTGAACTAATCCCATGCCTCCTATCAGATCACTATGGTGTAAGAGTGGTTTTCAATAGCAACAAAAACAACATAAAGCCCACATACACATGGAGGCTGAATAATACTCTACTCAATGACACCTTGGCCAAAGAAGAAATAAAGAAAGAAATCAGAGACTTTTTAGAATTTAATGAAAATGAAGGCACAACATACCCAAATCTTTGGGACACAATGAAAGCAGTGCTAAGAGGAAAACTCATAGCCCTGAGTGCCTCCAAAAAGAAAATGGAGAGAGCATATACCAGCAGCTTAATGACACACCTGAAAGCCCTGGAACAAAAAGAAGCTATTTCACCCAGGAGTAGTAGAAGACAGGAAATCATCAAACTCAGGGCTGAAATCAATCAAGTGGAAACAAAGAGAACCATACAAAGAATCAACGAGTCCAGGAGCTGGTTCTTTGAGAAAATCAACAAGATAGATAAACCCTTAGCCAGACTGACCAAAGGGCACAGAGAAAGTATCCAAATTAACAAAATTAGAAATAAAAAGGGAGATATTACAACAGAAACTGAGGAAATCCAAAAAAATCATCAGATCCTACTACAAAAGCCTATACTCAACACAACTGGAGAATCTGGAGGAAATGGACAATTTCCTAGACAGATACCAAATACCAAAATTAAATCAGGACTAAATAGATCCTCTAAACAGTCCCATAACCCCTAAAGAAATAGAAGGGGTCATAGAAAGTCTTCCAACCAAAAAAAGCACAGGACCAGATTGTTTCAGTGCAGAATTCTATCAGACCTTCAAAGAAGACTTAACACCAATACTCTTCAAACTATTCCACAAAATAGAAACAGAAGGAACACTACCCAACTCCTTCTACGAAGCCACATTTACGCTGATACCAAAACCACACAAAGATCCAACAAAGAAAGAAAACTTCAGGCCAATCTCCCTTATGAACATGGATGCAAAAATACTCAATAAAAGTCTTGCCAACCGAATCCAAGAACACATCAAAATGATCATCCACCATGATCAAGTAGGCTTTATCCCAGGGATGCAGGGTTGGTTCAATATACGGAAATCCATCAATGCAATCCACTACATAAACAAACTCAAAGAAAAAAACCACATGGTCATTTCATTGGATGCTGAAAAAGCATTTGACAAAATTCAGCATCCTTTCATGCTTAAAGTCTTGGAAAGAACAAGAATTCAAGGCCCATACCTAAACATAGTAAAAGCAATATACAGCAAACCAGTAGCCAGCATCAAACTAAATGGAGAGAAACTTGAAGCAATCCCACTAAAATCAGGGACTAGACAGGGCTGCCCCCTTTCTCCTTATTTTTTCAATATTGTACTTGAGGTACTAGCTCGGGCAATTCGACAACATAAGGAGGTCAAAGGGATACAAATTGGAAAGGAAGAAGTGAAACTATCATTATTTGCAGATGACATGATAGTCTACCTAAGTGACCCAACAAAACTCCACTAGAGAGCTCCTACAGCTGATAAACAATTTCAGCAAAGTGGCAGGTTATAAAATCAACTCAAGCAAATCAGTGGGCTTCCTATACTCAAAGGATAAGCAGGCTGAGAACAAGTTAGGGAAATGACCCCCTTCACAATAGCCACAAACAGTATAAAGTACCTTACCAAACATGTGAAAGATCCGTATGACAAGAACTTCAAGACTCTGAAGAAGGAAATGGAAGAATACCTCAAAAAATGGGAAAACCTCCCATGCTCATGCATCGGCAGGATCAATATAGTTAAAATGGCCATTTTGCCAAAAGCAATATACAGATTCAATGCAATACCCATCAAAATCCCAACTCAATTCTTCAGAGTTAGAAAGAGTAATTCTCAAATTCATCTGGAATAACAAAAAACCCAGGATAGCTAAAACTATTCTCAGCAACAAAAGAAATTCTGGGGTAATCAGTATCCCTGACCTCAAGCAATACTACAGAGCAATAGTGTTAAAAACTGCATGGTATTGGTACAGTGACAGGCAGGCAGATCAATGGAACAGGATTGAAGATCCAGAAATGAACCCACACACCTATGGCCACTTGATCCTCGACAAAGAGGCTGAAAACATCTAATGGAAAAAAGATAGCCTTTTCAACAAGTGGTGCTGGTTCAACTGGAGGTCAGCATGCAGAAGAATGCAAATTGATCCATCCTTGTCTCCTTGTACTAAGCTCAAATCCAAATGGATCAAGGACCTCCACATAAAGCCAGACACTCTGAAGCTAATAGAAAAGAAACTGGGGAAGACCCTTGAGGACATTGGTATAGGGAGAAAGTTTCTGAACAGAACACCAATAGCATATGCTCTAAGATCAAGAATTGACAAATGGGACCTCATAAAATTACAAAGTTTCTGTAAGGCAAAGGACACCATCAAAAGGACAAATCAGCAACCAACAAATTGGGAAAAGATCTTCACCAATCCTACATCAGATAGAGGGCTAATATCCAATATATATAAAGAACTCAAGAAGTTAGACTCCAGAAAACCGAGTTTTATTAAAAAATGGGGTACAGAGTTAAACAAAGAATTCTCACCTGAAGAACTTTGGATGGCGGAGAAGCATCTTAAAAAATGCTCAACTTCATTAGTCATTAGGAAAATGCAAATCAAAACAACCGTGTGAGATTTCACCTTACACCAGTCAGAATGGCTAAGATTAAAAATTCAGGAGACAGCAGGTGTTGGAGAGGATGTGGAGAAAGAGGAACACTCCTCCACTGCTGGTGGGGTTGCAAATTAGTACAACCACTCTGGAAATCAGTCTGGCGGTTCCTCCGAAAACTGGGCAGCTCACTTCCAGAAGATCCTGCTATACCACTCCTGGGCATATACCCAAAAGATTCTCCTGCATGTAATAAGGATACATGTTCCACTATGTTCATAGCAGCCCTATTTATAATTGCCAGATGCTGGAAAGAACCCAGGTATCCCTCAACAGAAGAGTGGATGCAAAAAAATGTGGTATATATACACAATGGAGTACTATTCAGCCATTAGAAACAATGAATTCATGAAATTCTTAGGCAAAGGGATGGAGCTGAAGAATATCATACTAAGTGAGGTAACCCAGACTCAAAAGATGAATCATGGTATGCACTCACTAATAAGTGGATATTAACCTAGAAGACTGGAATACCCAAAACATAATCCACACATCAAATGAGGTACAAGAAGAACGGAGGAGTGGCCCTGTGTTCTTAAAAGACTCAGTGAAGCAGTATAGAGCAAAATCAGAACAGGGAAGTGGGAATGGTTGGGTGGGAAAAAAGGGGGAGGGAAGGGGACTGATGGGACTTTCGGGGAGTGGGGGTCCAGAAAAGGGGTAATCATTTGAAATGTAAATAAATATATCAATAAATTAAAAAAAAGATATTATCAAAAAAAAAGAAAAAATTGGGTTAATAAATACATGAAAATACTGAATTCATGTATAAGTGAAAAAAAAAAAAGATCCCCCCAAAGAAAAATAATGGGCAAAGATGGGCCTTCCTGGGAATTAACTTAAAGTCCACAGAATAGGGAAGAGTCTTACTAAATTTCCAGGAACAAAATCAAATTAGATATTTCCCAAAAGATAGAACATTAAAGACATAAAATAAAATCAAGTCAGCACAAATCTGATAGGTGGAAGAGATGGGTATCTCTGTGGTGCCTTTGTAGATAAGAGTATTCCAACTTAAAGAAAGTGAAAGAAAAGACAAAGGGAAAACTGAGGAGGTCTGATTTACTGGAAAATCTGAAGCATCTGTAAGGGGGAAAAAAGTAAACTTCAAATCAGACCAAAATTTGGGAAGAAAAAAGAAACAGGAGAAGTGTTTACATCTGGATAAAAGGACTTAGAATCCTTACATCTCCCCAGGAAATGAGAGTGTGAGCATTGAAGCGAAGAGTCCTCAGTGGGCCTTTATCAGTAATTCTATTTCTATCCATCTAGCCTAAAAATCCACTGAGGTGCACAAAAAGCAAATTTATTACTTAAGGCAGGAAATCACTCAAAATAACCTTTCTCTCCCGCTGGAGGAAAAGTCCTAATAATCGTTGCCTTCACATAACAGAGTACACCTGCAAAAGTGATGCTTCCCAAGAATATCTAGCCATGCGCAAAATGTACTAAATGTGTGTAGGAAAGGGAAAATACAACATAAGTGTCTGCTTATGTCAGTTTGTATGTATGAATGTATGTATTATATCTGTACTTCATATGTACATGCAGATAGACGTGTAAAACTGGAAGGATACTATTCAGCCATTAGAAACAATGAATTCATGAAATTCTTAGGCAAATGGATGGAGCTGGAGAACATCATACTAAGTGAGGTAACCCAGACTCAAAAGATGAATCATGGTATGCACTCACTAATAAGTGGGTGTTAACCTAGAAAACTGGAATACCCAAAACATAATCCATACATCAAATGAGGTACAAGAAGAATGGAGGAGTGGCCCCTTGTTCTGGAAAGACTAAGTGAAGCAGTATAGAACAAAATCAGAACAGGGAAGTGGGAAGGGTTGGGTGGGAAAATAGGGGGAAGGAAGGGGACTGATGGGACTTTCGGGGAGTGGGGGTCCAGAAAAGGGGAAATCATTTGAAATATAAATAAATATATCAATAAATTAAAAAAAAAACATTAGCAGTGGTTTGGTAACAAGTGGAGATACTTTTCCCTTTATTTTTCTCTTAAATTATTAAGTCTAATTTTAGTTGGCACAAAAATAAACACATATTATTTCATCTACCTTAAAAGGTCTACACGTATCTTACAATTATTAACCTAAGCAAGAACAAACTTTGATGGCTCACAGTTCCAAATTTCAAAATTTACCACAAAAGTGCAGTAATTAAAAAAAAATGAAGTGTTGCTTATGTATGTGGAAACATGTTAGTGGAGTAAGATTGAAATTTCAGAGTTCAGTAATGAACTACATATATATGTGGCCTTGTTGACATACATATTTACATGGTGGTTTTAATCCATCTGGCCCCAACAGACTCAGGTTTGAAACCTTGGCCTGTATGGACTGGCTCTGTTAGGATGTGTGGCCTTGTTGGAGGAAGTGTGTCACTGTGGCTGGCAAACTGAGGTCTCCTAGGCTCAAGCTCCATCCAGTTGAGTATTTTTCATCTATATTCATAAGGGAAATTGCTCTGAAATTCTCTTTCTTTGTTGGAGCAGACACTACTGTGGACGCCAAGAAGTGCTTGCTGACAGAAGCCTGATATGGCTGTCTCCTGAGAGGCTCTGCCAGCTTCTGACATATACAGAGGCAGATGCTTACAGTCACCCATTGAACTGATCACAGGGTGCCCTATGGGGAAGTTAGAGAAAAGATTGAAGGAGCTGAAAGGACTTGCACCCCTATAAGAAGAACAACAATATCAACCAATCAGAGCTCCAGGGTCTAAACCACCAATCAAGAAAGCACATGGCTCCAGCTGTATGTGTCGCAAAGGATATCCTTGTCAGGGATCAATGGGAAGAGAAGCTCTTGGTTCTGTGAAGGTTTGAGTCTTCAGTGTAGGGGAATGTGAGGGCTGGAGGCAGGAGTGGATGGGTGGGGCACCTGGGATGGGGGCTTCTGGGGGGATCGGGAAAGGGGATAACATTTGAAATGTAAATAAATAAAATATTAAATAAAACATTTTAAAAAGCCAAGCTTGATAGTGCAAGCTTTTAATGAAAGCGCTAAGGAATCAGAGACAGGTGTGTCTTGGCCAGGTTCAGGGTGAGACCCTGTCTTAAAACTCAAACCAAACAGACCTTAGGACTAACACCTGAGGTTACCTCTTACGTGTAAATACACATATATGCACTCCCACTCACCACACAAACATAAAATTAGCTAATAATTAGAATAGGCCTTTCTCCAAAAAATGAAAAGATACATACATAAATAAAACACAGGAATGACAAAACAACAATAATAAAGTATACTGTTTTCTACCTATGAGAATGTTACCACCATTAGTAAAGATGGACAGTTGAACTCCTCGTGTGTTCACAGCAAGAATGAAGAATGGTGAAGGACTCTAGGGGAGGCGAGGCTAGTTTTTCAAAAGTCATGATTTACAATATTCACTACTCCACTGCTTTGTTCCTTGACCTATACCAGATATAATCACAAACACCAATCAATAGAGTGTGCACATAAATATCTGTAGAAGTATTGTTTGAAGTAGCCAGAGTGGAAACATAGATGTCTTCTAACTTATGAATAAGTAAACAAAATGGGGCATAGCTATATGATGGAGCATTGCTGAACAGTTAGTTACCACACGAGTTGGTATTGTAGTCTGCCTTTTGTTTTGTTGTTTCTTTTGAGGCAGGGTCTCACTGTGTAGATCACATTAGCCTTGAATTAGCAACAATCTGGCTGGATCTGCCTCCTGAGTCCTGGAATTAAAGGAATGTACCAAGTTTTATGTGGAGGTCCTTGATCCACTTGAAGTTGAGCTTAGTACAAGGAGATAAGAATGGATTAATTCGCATTCTTCTGCATACTGACCTCCAATTGAACCAGCACAATTTATTGAAAAGGAGGCTATCTTTTTTCCACTGGATGTTTTCAACTCCTTTGTCGAAGATCAAGAGACCATAGGTGTGTGGGTTCATTTCTGGGTCTGCAATCCTATTCCATTGATCCACTTGCCTGACATTGTACCAATACCATGCAGTTTTTATCACTATTGCTCTGTAGTAAAGTTTGAGGACGGGATACTGATTCCCCCAGAAGTTCTTTTACTGTTGAGAATAGTTTAAGCTATCCTGGGTTTTTTTTTGTTATTCCAGACGAATTTGAGAATTGCTCTTTCTAACTCTATGAAGAACTGAGATGGGATTTTGATGGGGATTGCATTGAATCTGTAGATTGCTTTTGCCAAGATGGCCATTTTAACTATATTAATCTTGCCAATCCACGAGCATGGAAGATTTTTCTATTTTCTAAGATCTTCTTTGATTTCCTTCTTCAGAGATCTGAAGTTCTTGTCATATAGGTCTTTCACTTGTATGCTCAGAGTCACACCAAGATACTTTATGCTGTTTGTGGCTATTGTTAAGGGTGCCATTTCCCTAATTTCTTTCTCAGTCTGCTTATCCTTTGAGTATAGGAAGGCTACTGATTTGCTTGAGTTGATTTTGTAACCAGCCACTTTGCTGAAGTTGTTTATCAGCTGTAGGAGTTCTCTGGTAGAATTTTTTGGGTCACTTAAGTATACTGTCATATTATCTGCAAATAGTGATAGTTTGATTTCTTCCTTACCAATTTGTATCCCTTTGACCTCCTTATGTTGTCTAATTGCTCTAGCTATGACTTCAAGAACTATATTGAAAAGATATGGAGAGAGGGGCCAGCCTTGTCTACTCCCTGATTTTAGTGGGATTGCTTCAAGTTTCTCTCCATTTAGTTTGATTTTGGCTACCGGTTTGCTGTATATTGCTTTTACTATGTTTAGGTATGGGCCTTGAATTCCTGTTCTTTCCAAGACTTTTAGCATGAAAAGATGCTGAATTTTGTCAAATGCTTTTTCAGCATCTAATGAAATGATCATGTGGTTTAAAGTTCCTGTACAGAACATCAATAGCTTATGCTCTAATATCAAGAATTGACAAATGGGACCTCATAAAATTACAAAATTTCTGTAAGGCAGAAGACACCGTCAAAAGGACAAAATGTCAACCAACAGATTGGGAAAGGATCAAAGGACAAAATGTCAACCAACAGATTGGGAAAGGATCTTCACCAACCCTAAATCCAACAGAGGGCTAATATCTAATATATACAAAGAACTTAAGAAGGTAGACCCCAGAGAACCAAATAGCCCTATTAAAAAGTGGGATACAGAGTTAAACAAAGAACTTTCACATGAAGAACTTCGAATGGCTGAGAAGCACCTTAGGAAATGTTCAACATCATTAATCATTAGAGAAATGCAGATCAAAACAACCCTAAGATTTCACCTCACACCAGTCAGAATGGCTAAGATTAAAAACTCAAGAGACAGCAGGTGTTGGCAAGGATGTGGAGAAAGAGAAACTCCTCCACTGCTGGTGGGATTGCAAGATGGTACAACCACTTTGGAAATCAGTCTGGCGGTTCCTCAGAAATCTGGGCACATCACTTCTGGAGGACCCTGCTATACCACTCCTGGGCATATACCCAGAGGATTCCCCCAGCATGAAATAAGGACACATGCTCCACTATGTTCATAGCAGCCCTGTTTGTAATTGCCAGAAGCTGGAAAGAACCCAGGTGTCCCTCAATGGAGGAATGGATTAAGAAACTGTGGTATCAAGGCACAAATCACATAACAAATGACTCCCAGGAAGAAGTATGGAGAAGGTCCTGATCCAGGAAAGGATTGATCTAGCATTGGAGGGGAATATAAGGAAAGAGAAAAAGGAGGGAGGTGATTGGAGAATGGATGGAGAGAAGAAGGTATATGGGACATATGGGGAAGGGTGATCTGGGAAAGGGGAAATCATTTGGAATGTAAACAAAGAATATAAAAATAAAAATATATAAAAAAATAAAAAAAAAAGAAACTGTGGTATATATACACAATGGAGTACTATTCAGCCATTAGAAACAATGAATTCATGAAATTCCTAGACAAATGGATGGAGCTGGAGAACATCATACTAAGTGAGGTAACCCAGTCTCAAAAGATCAATCATGGTATGCACTCACTGATAAGTGGATATTAGCCTAGAAACTTGGAATACCCAAGACATAATCCATATATTAAATGATGTCCAAGAAGAACGGAGGAGTGTCCCCTGGTTCTGGAAAGACTCAGTGCAGCAGTATAGGGGAATACCAGAACAGGGAAATTGGAAGGGGTGGATGGGGGAATAGGGGGAGGGAAGAGGCCTTATGGGACTTTTCAGGGAGTGGGGAGCCAGAAAGGGGAAAATCATTTGAAATGTAAATAAAAAATATATCGAATAAATAAAAAAAATAAAGGAATGTACCACACCAGGTTCTGTATAGTATCATAAAACAGAACAAGTTACTGATAGATACTAACTTCCACATGAATGATCCTTGGCAACATGCAGTAAGCAGTTCTCAACCTGTAGGTCACAACCCCTTTGGGTCACCTATTGGATACAATGTATCTTGGATATTTATATTACAATTTGTAACAGTAGCAAAATTACAGGTATGAAACAGCAACAAAATAATTTTATGGGGGTGGGGAGGAGTCACCACAACATGAGGAACTGTACTGAAGGGCTGTAGCATTAGGAAGGTTGAGGACCACTGCGCTAAGAGAAAGAAGCCCATCTCAAAAAAAAAAAAAAGCGCTAACAGAATGTAGCGCTCAGGGAGATGAAAGGACTAACTGGAAGAAAGAAAGAGGGAGGGAAGGAGGGAGGGAAAGAGGGAGGGAGGAGGGAGGGAGAGAGAAAAAATAGAGAAAGAGAGAGCGAGAGAGATGCCAAAATGTTGGACAACCTTGGTTTTAGAACATTTAGACTATTCCAAAAAATAAAAAAAAACCCATGGAATTATACCCATAAGTGATTAACTTCATGTCATGTGAATTTTATTTCCATCAGATTTTACATTATTCAACATACGCTTCTCGCTAAATGCAAATCAAGTATGTACCTGGTCTCAGATATTACATGTGACCAGGTTCTGTAAAATCTGGACACATATGTTAAGCTTTTAGTCCCTTATTTTTATCTCTTAGCCTATTTCTAGGAAGGAGGTTGTACTTCTGTCTGAGTTGTTATAGGGCTCAAAAATGCATCACACCTGTCCACAATGCTCATGCATATGTGTGCATGCACACACAATCACACAGCTTACAAAACAGAAATTCAGAGAATGGCTTTATAAGCTATAGAGAAATGTGCAGTTGGGAAACAATCTTAGAAAATACTATGTCTTTAATATGGTTATTGAGACACAAACCATTGGAGAATACAGTTGGATCAGGTCATGGTAAGTTTTTTATATAAGGAGTCTGGACTTTGGGGTAATAGAGAACTAGGAAAGAGGTTTAGGGGAGAAGTGTTCACATCACACATGTATCTTAGGAAAGGGTCTGTTGGCAATGCATCAGAAAGTCCTACACACATATGCTCAGCAAATGGGTCAGATAGGAGCTGACTGAGACACTGCAGGCAACAGGTTTCAAGAATCTAAAGGGTAAAAGTAGAGGCTTAAAAGGAAGGCATTTTAAGACAGAGGCCAAGGCGCACACAGGAGATATACTGTGTAAGGCAGAGACGAGATAAATGTCTGCTGAGGGACTCTATTGTTGAAATCTGATATGGTACCTACAGTTTGTCAAGACTGATCTTTCTGAAAAGGGGTTGGCAAAATGAGGAAGTTACATTTTATTTGTCATACATATATCAAGGATTATGTTCTGCAGCAATCACAGATCAATGAATTTCATGAAGCAAACTCACCCAAATGCATATGCCAGTCAATAGCAATCTACAGTGAAAGTCACTCAACTATAAACCATTAATGCAGAGAACAGAATTTTCTTATTCACGAAAATGTCCCTTATACCTAGCAAAGTTTCTGACATTAAAAAATAAGTTGTCAAATTATACTTGTAAAATGAACAATTAATCTCATTTCTAAAATGCAATAGAGTAGAGTCTTACTGGCACAGAAACTCTCGTAGCCTCTCTCCCTCTCCCTCTCCCTCTCCCTCTCCCTCTCCCTCTCCCTCTCCCTCTCTCTCTCCTTCTGTCTCTAACACACACACACACACACACACAGAGAGAGAGAGAGAGAGAGAATCAAATATGCATCTAGATTCAGATCTTCTGTGTGACCCAGTTCTGTAAAATCTGAACACATATTGTTAAGCTTTTAGTCCTTTATTTGTGTCTTTTAGCCTATTTGTACTTCTATTGATCTTTTCCTTCTATTCTATTAATCTTTTGCTTCTCTTTTTTGTGTCTTACCCTTTGTCCATATGCTTTCTCTATTAATTCTTGGGGAGAGATCCCAAGCCCTATGCCCCCTTTCAGATCTAACAGTGAATGATGGGACTGATTCCCAGTCAAGGGACCCTGATAGGTTCATCTTAGACTAGATAATAAGCTATAGCTTGAGGAAGAAGGACACATAGTAGTATGTATGGCTAATCTGTATGGACATGGCTTAAAAATAAAAGAGAGAATATGGGCCAACAAAAGATGACTAACATCTCTAGATACGGCTATAAGTCAAATGCTCAGATGTAGCTGAGAATCTGGGGCCAATACTACAAAGTATTTGTGGATGAGGAATCATTAGTGAACAGATGTGCTCACAGCCACTGATTCAGATGAGAAAACTCAAGGAGAACATATAAATTAACATATGTAGACACGATGACAATCAAGTATTACATGTCACATTTCTGGGATAATGTGAGAAAATGCCTACTCATCCCAGGTCATAAATAAGAGATCAAAAAATAACTGCAGGCAAGCCTAGCTTAGAGATCCAGTGAACTTACTGGGCTTCTTTATGAAAACATAGGTGAGGGTTTACCTAGCAGGGGTTACATCACTGGAAAGCCTCCAATACTGGGATTGGTGAGAATCCCACAAACGCTGTCTCACTGGGCTCTGCACAATTTGCAGCCAGATAGACCCACCACTGAGTCTTCTCCACCTGAGCAAAGGCTTTTATTACTTAAGTAATCTCAAGGAGATCTTGGAGAGTCTTCTAAATTCCATGAATGTCCCGGGCCTAAGAAGTTCCTTGTGCAGTTAATGAGCTTCCCTTCTTCTCCAGTAGAATATTTCAATCTAAAAGAAACATTTACACAGCCCCAAGTTACAGAAAATAGAGAGGGATAAAACTTATGAATTAGGTAAATAACTGTCAGGAAGATATGAAAACTATGAAGAGAGGGCTCACAGATTTTTAAGAAATGGGAGTATATTTAAGAAATAAAAATACAGCCAGGAGGTGGTGGTGCACACCTGTAATCCCAGCACTCTGGGAGGCAGAGGCAAGCAGATTTCTGAGTTCAAGGCCAGCCTGGTCCACAGAGTGAGTTCCAGACAGCCAGGGCTATACAGAGAAACCCTGTCTCAAAAAAAAAAAAAAAAAAAAACCAAATCCAAAAAACCAAAACAACAACAACAAAAAAGAAATAAAAATACAATAAATACAACTTAGTGCTGCTGCCTCTAGTTACCCCCTCCCAGAGGTGGAAGGTAAAGTCCTTTCTGCTGAAGATACCTTGCACTTCAGGCAAAAAGCCCAGAGGCCCCTGAGCTAGATATGATCTGGATGCCTCCTCACTGAGGGTTAGCTTTCAAGGTACCAGAAGGTGCAATAGAAGCTTCCAAAAGAGGGAAGCAACCGACAGCCCTACACAGGGATGACAGCTATCAGCCCCAACAACAATCAGCATGGCACAATAACCCTAAGTATGTAAGGTAGCTAGCATTCCTTTGTGGTAACCAACAGCTCTCTAATTGGACTTAAGGCCCACACTCCAAGAAGGAAATCATACCTGGCACTGAAAACCTAGTCGACACCCTGTTAGTAAAGTCATGGATCTTGGAGGAAATCCTACAACCACCACTTAACTAAACCAACACAATTTCTAACTATACTCCATTTTTTCTTTTTTTTGTGTGTATGTGTGTGGGGGGGTTGTTTTTTTTGTTTGTTTGTTTGTTTTAATATTTTTATTTTCTATATTCTTTGTTTACATTCCAAATGATTTCCCCTTTCCCGGATCCCTCCTCCCCATATGTCCCATAAACCTTCTTCTCTCCATCCCTTCTCCAATCACCTCCCTTAGTCCTCACCTCTCATCAACGAAACTTCTCCTTTCAACAGATGGACACTAATAGAGAAAACCATGGCCAATCCAAATGCAGAGTTGTGGAGAAGATAAGCCCCAGTGGATATATTTATAAAAGAACCCCTGAACTTAAGCCTCAGGGAACACTGAAAGAAAGTGTCAAAAGATTGTAAGATGAGGATGAGGGTGTTGGCTGTGAAATTGTGTCTCCTAGTAATGTCATGAGAGACACCCATACAGTCTGACCATGGGACTGCCTAAATGTGAGCTGAACAAGGACACAAATAGAAATGTCAAAATGAACAAGGGAAGAAAGCCTATGAGGCCTCACCTCTACATAAGAAACTACAGGCAACAGGAATGTTGAGAGTGGGAACAAGAGTTTTCTCCCAGGGAAGAGCACACTTGTTATCCAGTGCCAAATGATCAGCCCTGAAAACATGCATACAAGTAACAACATACAGACAGGGAAGGTTGTATTTATGTATTCAGAAATATATGTCTATACACAAATACATGCATGTAACAAAATTAATAAAGAAAAAGACTGGATTTAAGAGAGCACAAATGGGTAGATGGGAGGTTTTAGAGGGAGGAAAGTAAATGGAGAAATGATGAGATTATAATTCAAAAATAAAAGAAATAGAAGTCTTAATTTTACAAGGATTTGTCAGTTTCACAAGCCCATCAGTTGAAGAAAAAAGTGTGTACGGTGTTTCTGGATGCCAGTCACATACTTGTCAATCCCTTTAATGATATCATTTGGGCATACAATGGAAAAATGGGTATAGAGTGGAGTTCAGCTAGAAGGGTGCTCATTTAGCCAAGTAAAGAATCCCATAGGGTTGCTAGTTAATGGAAGACTAGCACCGTCAAGGCTCTAATGTAAGCTAAGAGGCTCTAGGCTAGCCTTGTCTTTGTGAACACTATAAATTATGGGGATGTAATCAAAATTAGCTATTACCTAATTTGTGAGTAGCATACACCACAGAGGATTTGTATGTGATGGCGTTAAGGTGCCTTCTTGTAGTCAGTGGGGAAGGTAGGAGGATCGTTACGTGAATTGAGATAAACCACCTGTTGGGGGGTAGAGAGCAGGGTAGCCATGTTCTCATTTTGATTATAACAAATTAATTTATGACCTGACTGACACCAGTGATTTCCAGCCCTAGTTAAATCCTCATCAAAGGGATAAGAATGGGGAATGCATATGTGTAATCCCACTCTCTAGGGTGTTCTAAGGCTATCCAGGACCATTCAACAGTTAACACACTAGGAACATTGGTTTAGATCTTAAATAGACTCACTGTCTTAGTTCTTTTTCATTGCCATAACAAAATACCCAAGCCTGTATATTATAAAAGAAAATAGACTTATTCATCTCACAGTTTTATAGACTGAAAGTCCAAGATCAAGCAGCTACCTGTGCTCAGGATTTGGTCAGGGCCCAGTGGGGTGTGGCATCAGAATTCAAGAAGAGATCACAAAAGTAAGGTAGGGAACATGAAGGATTTAGAAGCCAGGCCTTTCTTTTTATAATAACCCACTCTTAGAAGAACTAAGGCCTCACAATATTAATGTTTTCTGAATCCCTCACCCACAACCCAATTATCTCTCAGTAGAAACCACTTCTTAACAGCCAATACCTCACCACATCACCATATTGAAGGTCCAGCTTCTGGCATGTGAGCTTTTGAGTGGAAACCCATCGCTTGATTCCCACATCTCTAAAATGAGAACTCACCATCTTCCCCAAGACCATTCTAGCCTTGTCTTTGGCATCTATTCTTGGAAAATAGTGACTCATGTCTTAATAGAAGAAAGCTTGCCTAACACCTACCTTGATGCTGTCCTGAGTCCCTGTGCTGGGGATTTAAGTACCCACATGATACTGCATAGTCATGGGTCATCATTCTGCAGGACTAGTGAAGCTGTACAGTGGTTTTAAAAGGAAGCTATAAAAATGACACACATTTATATGAAATTAGTTGTGTAAATAGGTAAATAAAACCTTAGTTCTCAAAACCTGAAAGATTCAGGGTTATGGAGACTGTCTCTTTTCTTATATATATATATATATATTCTTTGTTTACATTCCAAATTATTTCCCCTTCCCCGGATCCCCCCTCCCCATATGTCCCATAAACCTTCTCTCCATCCATTCTCCAATCACCTCCCTCCTTTTTTTCTCTGTCCTTATATTCCCCTCCAATGCTAGATCAATCCTTTCCAGGATCAGGACCTTCTCCATACTTCTTCATGGGAGTTATTTGTTATGCGATTTGTGTCTTGGGTATTCAGGGCTTCTGGGCTAATTAATATCCACTTATCAGAGGTTGCATTCCACATGTAATCTTTTGTGACTGGGTTACCTCACTTAGGATGATATTTTCCAGATCAAACCATTTGCCTAAAAATTTTGTGAATTCATTGTTTCTAATTGCTGAGTAGTATTCCATTGTGTAAATATACCACATTTTCTGTATCCATTCCTCCTTTGAGGGGCATCGGGGTTCTTTCCAGCTTCTGGCTATTATAAATAAGGCTGCTATGAACATAATGGAGCATGTGTCTTTATTGCATGCTGGGGAATCCTTTGGGTATATGCCCAGGAGAGGTATAGCAGGGTCCTCCGGAAGTGTCATGTCCAGTTTTCTGAGGAACCGCCAGACTGATTTCCAAAGTGATTGTACCATCTTACAGCCCCACCAGCAGTGGAGGAGTGTTCCTCTTTCTCCACATCCTCGCCAACACCTGCTGTCTCCTTGTTTTTCTTCATTGTCTCTATAGCTGTTGTTTAACCCCTGAACTCATCCTTGTCTAAATGTCTCAATCTAGTCTAAATAAACCAGTGTGCTGGAAAACCATCTAGATAACTAGTAATAAAGTGAATCATAAATGTTTCTTTACAAACTGAGTCAAGTGATTTTGCCATCACAGAGCAGACTAAATGGTCCAATGATTGGAAGGTTTAGATGCATCTCTTTATGCACATCCTCCCTTAAGCTTATCCTCCCTTTACATAGGAGGAAAAGCTGGCTGTTCAGTGATACTTGAGGGAGAAACCATAGTTCGAACTAGGCTCTACATCAATAGCCCCAAATAATTTCATAAATCACAGAACAGCTTGGAGAAATCTCATCTGGCACCTTACTCTGCACACATTAACTAGGCGCCAATCATCTCCTAAAGGAGACCATAGCCTGTTGTAAAAGAACAAACCATTCAAAAATAATAAAAATGTACCATAGAAGCAGGGAAGACCACTATCAATCACACCTGGGGCAAGTAGCAGAAGATCTGCGAGGAGAGCTAGCAAGGTAAGCCCAGGAAAGAGGGCTTCGGCCAGGGTAAGTTTAAGTACATGCTCCTCCTGTGTGTGCTGTGTGTGTATATCTGCAAACACAGAAAAGTCAGGGGTGATGAGAGGTGTGACTAGCCATGAAGGCAGCGATGAAAATGTGGGGATGCCCTGGGGACTTCATACTCTATCCTGTAGTGATAGGTGAGTAGGCTCTGCAGCCTAGAGGGTGCTTGAAACCAGTGATTCACAACTTTCCTAATGCTGTGACCCTTTAATATAGTTCTTCACATTGTGGTGACCCCCAACCATAAAATTATTTCATTGCTACTTCATAACTGTAAGTTTGCTACTGTTATGAATCGTAATGTAAATAACTGCATTTTCTGATCGTCTTAGGTGACCCCTAGGAAAGGATCATTTAATGTCCTCAAAGATCCGCAGCTC
This sequence comes from Apodemus sylvaticus, assembly GCF_947179515.1. Classification (NCBI taxonomy): domain Eukaryota; kingdom Metazoa; phylum Chordata; class Mammalia; order Rodentia; family Muridae; genus Apodemus; species Apodemus sylvaticus. Next base: position 100,219,171 of record NC_067474.1, on the reverse strand, counting down.
ACGGCTGAGAACCACTACTTTAAACAGACCTGAAAACAGGGTAGAAAGACTGGAGTTTTTTGTGTTTATGAGACCTGGTCTCACTATGTAGCTTTAGCCGGCCTGCAACTCACTATATAGATCAGGCTGGCCCCAAATTCTTAGAGATTGACCTGTTGTCCTTTTTTAAATCGTTTATTTAAAAAATTTTAAACATTTAAGTATTGTTCCCTGATTTTTGTGATATGCAAGGTAAGGAGCAGGTAACTAGGCAGGGCATCCCATCCCTAGAGCAAGAAAGTGACTGTGGTATGTCATCTTATGGTCAGCTATGGGAAAGGCACCATTAGCTGTCTTACAGGTCAGTGCTTCAGAGGCTTCAACATGATACCACTTACCCATGGATCTTGCCATGGTGTTGTCTCTGATGCAGTAGATCTGAGGTTATATCAAGGACTGCACATGTGACAGAGCCGCAGTGCTACTGTTGGTGACGATGGTCCTTCGATGTGCTTGAGGTAGTAAGGCTCCAGATCCTTGCATCTGCTGATTTAAAAAAATAGTCACAAAGTGCTGGAGAAATGCTTAGCACTTAAGAGCACTTGTTTCTGCAAAGGACCAGAGTTTTATTCCCAGAACCCATACGGTGGCTCACAGCTGTCAATAACCCCAGCTGCAGGAGATTTACCACCTTCTTCTACCCTCTGCATGCACTAGACAGACAGATGACATGAGTGTAAAACACTCATATACTTAAAAAATTTAAAATATGTCTAAGAGACTTTTCCAAAATATGTCTGGGGCATAGAGGAACATTTGAGAGCTGCAAATGTCACATGAAATGTGGGAGCTCAGAATGAAGCTTCACTAACGTTCCTCTCAGGCTCAATCCCACTGAATTTGTACCCTCTCTTATGACATCTTGGAAGAGGTAACACATGAGATGTCTTCAGGTTCACAGAATTCCTCCAGCTACATGCAAATTCCCACTCCCTTAAACGCTGTAATATTCTTATATATAACTATATTTCTGAGATTTCACATCAGTGCACAGCTATATATTGAAGCATACTGAGAAGTAGAATATGCCTCTCAGTCTGTACCTACCTGTATTCTGTTATTAAATGCTTTTTTAATTTTTTATTTTATGTGCATTGATGTTTTGCCTGCATGTATGTCTGGGTGAGGGTGTCAGATCTTGAAGTTACAGACAGTTGTGAGACCATGTGGGTGCTGGGTCCTCTGGAAGAGCATTCAGTGCTCTTAACCATTGAGCCATCTCTCCAGCCCCTTTGCCTATATTCTCTAAGGAGCTCATCTGAATGAGAAAGGATAGATATTGCATTTTTTTTTGTTTTATCCTGAATTATGTCTAATCAACTAAATGCTGTGTCACCCCACACCAATTTATATATCAAAACCTCAGTCCTCAGTGTAGTGGAATTTAGAGGTGGGACCTTTGACCCATGATAAGACTGGTGCCTTTCTAAGAAGAGAGAAGAGACCGGAATGGATAGATGGATCTGGATGGCAGGCTCTCTGTGGTTTCCTGTGTGCTCCCAGCCTCCCTGTCTCTCCCTATCCTGTGCCCATAATGAAAATCCTGACTTCATACTTCCATGTTCTAAAACTGAGGGAATAAAATGTTTGTGTTCTAGATTCCCTGGTCTATGGTATCTAGATCTTAGCTTTTGGTCTAGTTTGGTTTCTGTTGCTATGATAAACGCTATAACTAAAAGCAACTCAGAGAGGAAAGGGCTTCTTTCAGCTTACCCTTCCAGATTACAATTCTGCCTTCATTGAGGAAAGTCAAGGAGAAACTCAAAGCCTTAGCATGAAGCAGAAACGATGGAACAACGTAGTTTATGGGCTGGTCTTCTTCCTTGTTTTCAAATTCATGAGTCAGCTACCTTTCTTAGCCTAGGTCCACCTGCTATAAGACAGTTTCACCCACAGTGGGCTGGATCCTCCTAGGTCAGTTAGAAATGAAGGAAATGTCCTCATAGACATGCAAATAGGCTAACTTGATGGAAGCAATTCTTCAATCAAGGGTCCTCTTCCAAGATGTGTTAACCTGACAACCCATGATTAGCATCACAGCTCCCTAAGCTGCTTTGTCACCAAATCTGATAAATGAGAGTTAAAGAAATTTAGAAATGCCCATATAAACTCTCGTTTTTAAGACCTTTTTATATATAGCCTATCCCTACCTTTCTGACTGAACTATAATATAACAATTGTTACAAATTATATCCTAGCCTCCCAGTCAACAGAAACAGAGCTGAGAGCCAGGTCTCCAGTGCCGATGATCACTAATGTCTGCTACTGACAGTGGGAATGCTTTCAAAGTCTTTCAAAGCAACTCACTACTAAATACAGAGTTCCCATTCTTCGTGGGCTGGCCTTGTGAACCTGAACTTAATAGCTGTCTGGTACTTCCATTATTGTTGTTGTTGAGGATGATAAGAATTTCTTTGTTGTTGAATACTTTTCCCATTAGAAACATTTGATTAGTGATTATCTAGGTTCTTTGATTTATAGAAAGTCAAGGTTAATCTGACATAGAGAAAGCCTTTCTCTGCCTTGAAAATTCTTTCTCAGTCTTTAAAATTCAGGTGCAATATTCCTATTCTCTTTAGCCCTCCTGAGGCCTTTTTTCCACCCAGCAAACTCAAATTTTCTTTGTGTACCACTGTGTTTTGTCCATATGCCCAGTACTACACTCGCAGTCATTCACAGTCAATGGTCTTTGCCACCATAACTCTGGGTCAGTCACACTTGCCCACAGTCTGGTTGTCATTGCAGGAGATCAGTCAATGTTTGTCAGTTGGGTACTGAATGAATGAATAATGAGTGTGTCTCAGGATTAGGGCAGGATTTGACAGCTAGAAAGGAAAGGATGCTAGGAATCAACAGTGGTCATGATGCACCTTGCTCTATACTGCCCCACTGTGCACATTCAGAATTCAAACCAAGGATCACTTGTGATGCAGAGATGAACTTCATAAGCCTTACATGTTTTCCAGCTCTTCCCCTTGTCCTTTTCTTCCCCTCGATGAAGTGCAGCTTTCCCAGAATTGTCACTTGGACTTAGTTTTCAGGAGATTCATAGTAAATAAATACAGCATATAGCAGACTAAACCCTAAAGAATGTAGAGCAGGACAGAACTCCTTTCCTTCAAGCCCTCTGCTAAGTATGGCTTGCATTTTTAGGTAGTCGTCACATACTGTTCTTGTCAATTTATCTCTTGCAGTAAGTCTTACTAGTTGTTTGTCTGTCTGCTTGCCAATTCACAAGTGGGCAAATGAAATTCATAGGAGAGAGTGTTCTTCTCCAACCACTTCATGTTTTTTTTTTACATTTATTTTTTTCTTTATTTTTTTATTAGATATATTTTTATTTACATTTCAAATGATTTCCCCTTTCCTAGCCCTCCCACTCCCAGAAAGTCCCGAAAGCCCCCTTCTCTTCCCCTGTCCTCCCACCCACCCCTTCCCACTTCCCTGTTCTGGTTTTGCCGAATACTGCTTCATTGAGTCTTTCCAGAACATGGGGCCACTCTTCCTTTCTTCTTGTACCTCATTTGATGTGTAGATTATGTTTTGGGTATTCCAGGCTTCTAGGTTAATATCCACTTATTAATGACTGCATACCATGATTCACCTTTTGAGTCTGGGTTACCTCACTTAGTATGATGTTCTCTAGCTCCATCCATTTGCCTAAGAATTTCATGAATTCATTGTTTCTAATGGCTGAATAGTACTCCATTGTGTAGATATACCACATTTTTTGCATCCACTCTTCTGTTGAGGGATACCTGGGTTCTTTCCAGCATCTGGCAATTATAAATAGGGCTGCTATGAACATAGTAGAACATGTATCCTTATTACATGGTGGGGAATCCTCTGGGTATATGCCCAGGAGTGGTATAGCAGGATCTTCTGGAAGTGAGGTGCCCAGTTTTCAGAGGAACCGCCAGACTGATTTCCAGAGTGGTTGTACCAATTTGCAACCCCAGCAGCAGTGGAGGAGTGTTCCTCTTTCTCCACACCCTCTCCAACACCTGCTATCTCCTGAATTATTTTTTTAATTTTTTTTATTTGATATAATTTATTTACATTTCAAATGATTTCCCCTTTTCTAGCCCCCCACTCACCGAAAGTCCCGTAAGCCCCCTTCTCTTCCCCTGTCCTCCCACCCAACCTTTCCCACTTCCCCGTTCTGGTTTTGCCGAATACTGCTTCACTAAGTCTTTCCAGAACCAGGGGCCACTCCTCCTTTCTTCTTGTACCTCATTTGATGTGAGGTATTATGTTTTGGGTATTCCAGTTTTCTAGGTTAATATCCACTTATTAGTGAGTGCATACCATGATTCACCTTTTGAGTCTGGCTTACCTCACTTAGTATAATGTTCTCTAGCTCCATCCATTTGCCGAAGAATTTCATGAATTCATTGTTTCTAATGGCTGAATAGTATTTCATTGTGTAGATATACCACATTTTTTGCATCCACTCTTCTGTTGAGGGATACCTGGGTTCTTTCCAGCATCTGGCAATTATAAATAGGGCTGCTATGAACATAGTAGAGCATGTATCCTTATTACATGGTGGGGAATCCTCTGGGTATATGCCCAGGAGTGGTATAGCAGGATCTTCTGGAAGTGAGGTGCCCAGATTTTGGAAGAACCGCCAGACTGATTTCCAGAGTGGTTGTACCAATTTGCAACCCCAGCAGCAGTGGAGGAGTGCTCCTCTTTCTCCACACCCTCTCCAACACCTGCTGTCTCCTGAATTTTTAATCTTAGCCATTCTGACTGGTGTAAGATGAAATTTCAGGGTTGTTTTGATTTGCATTTCCCTAATGACTAATGAAGTTGAGCATTTTTTAAGATGCTTCTCCGCCATCCGAAGTTCTTCAGGTGAGAATTCTTTGTTTAACTCTGTACCCCATTTTTTAATAGGGTTGTTTGGTTTTCTGGAGTCTAACTTCTTGAGTTCTTTATATATATTGGATATTAGCCCTCTATCTGATGTAGGATTGGTGAAGATCTTTTCCCAATTTGTTGGTTGCTGATTTGTCCTCTTGATGGTGTCCTTTGCCTTACAGAAACTTTGTAATTTTATGAGGTGCCATTTGTCAATTCTTGCTCTTAGAGCATACGCTATTGGTGTTCTGTTCAGAAACTTTCTCCCTGTACCGATGTCCTCAAGGGTCTTCCCCAGTTTCTTTTCTATTAGCTTCAGAGTGTCTGGCTTTATGTGGAGGTCCTTGATCCATTTGGATTTGAGCTTAGTACAAGGAGACAAGGATGGATCAATTCGCATTCTTCTGCATGCTGACCTCCGGTTGAACCAGCACCATTTGTTGAAAAGGCTATCTTTTTTCCATTGGATGTTTTCAGCCTCTTTGTCGAGGATCAAGTGGCCATAGGTGTGTGGGTTCATTTCTGGATCTTCAATCCTGTTCCATTGATCCTCCTGCCTGTCACTGTACCAATACCATGCAGTTTTTAACACTATTGCTCTGTAGTATTGCTTGAGGTCAGGGATACTGATTCCCCCAGATTTTCTTTTGTTGCTGAGAATAGTTTTAGCTATCCTGGGTTTTTTGTTGTTCCAGATGAATTTGATAATTGCTCTTTCTAACTCTGTGAAGAATTGAGTTGGGATTTTGATGGGTATTGCATTGAATCTGTATAGTGCTTTAGGCAAAATGGCCATTTTAACTATATTGATTCTATCGATCCATGAGCATGGGAGGTTTTCCCATTTTTTGAGGTCTTCTTCCATTTCCTTCTTCAGAGTCTTGAAGTTCTTGTCATACAGATCTTTCACATGTTTGGTAAGAGTCACCCCAAGATACTTTATACTGTTTGTGGCTATTGTGAAGTGGGTCATTTCCCTAATTTCTTTCTCAGCCTGCTTATCCTTTGAGTATAGGAAGGCCACTGATTTGCTTGAGTTGATTTTATAACCTGCCACTTTGCTGAAGTTGTTTATCAGCTGTAGGAGCTCTCTAGTGGAGTTCTTTGGGTCACTTAGGTAGACGATCATGTCGTCTGCAAATAATGATAGTTTGACTTCTTCCTTTCCAATTTGTATCCCTTTGACCTCCTTATGTTGTCAAATTGCCCGAGCTAGTACCTCAAGTACAATATTGAAAAGATAAGGAGAAAGGGGGCAGCCTTGTCTGGTCCCTGATTTCAGTGGGATTGCTTCAAGTTTCTCTCCATTTAGTTTGATGCTGGCTACCGGTTTGCTGTATATTGCTTTTACTATGTTTAGGTATGGGCCTTGAATTCCTGTTCTCTCCAAGACTTTAAGCATGAAAGGATGCTGAATTTTGTCAAATGCTTTTTCAGCATCCAATGAAATGACCATGTGGTTTTGTTCTTTGAGTTTGTTTATGTAGTGGATTGTATTGATGGATTTCCGTATATTGAACCAACCCTGCATTCCCGGGATAAAGCCTACTTGATCATGGTGGATGATCGTTTTGATGTGTTCTTGGATTCAGTTGGCAAGAATTTTATTGAGTATTTTTGCATCGATGTTCATAAGGGAAATTGGTCTGAAGTTCTCTTTCTTTGTTGGATCTTTTTGTGGCTTTGGTATCAGCGTAATTGTGGCTTCGTAGAAGGAATTGGGTAGTGTTCCTTCTGTTTCTATTTTGTGGAATAGTTTGAAGAGTATTGGTGTTAACTCTTCTTTGAAGGTCTGGTAGAATTCTGCACTGAAGCCATCTGGTCCTGTGCTTTTTTTGGTTGGAAGACTTTCTATGACTCCTTCTATTTCTTTAGGCATTATGGGACTGTTTAGATGGTCTAGTTGGTCCTGATTTAATTTTGGTATTTGGTATCTGTCAAGGAAATTGTCCATTTCCTCCAGATTCTCCAGTTGTGTTGAGTACAGGCTCTTGTAGTAGGATCTGATGATTTTTTGGATTTCCTCAGTTTCCGTTGTTATATCTCCCTTTTCATTTCTAAGTTTGTTAATTTGGATACTTTCTCTGTGCCCTTTGGTCAGTCTGGCTAAGGGTTTATCTATCTTGTTGATTTTCTCAAAGAACCAGCTCCTGGTTTTGTTGATTTTTTGTATCTACTTTGTTCTCTTTGTTTCTACTTGATTGATTTCGGCCCTGAGTTTGAAGATTTCCTGCCTTCTACTCCTCCTGGGTGAAATAGCTTCTTTTTGTTCTAGGGCTTTCAGGTGTGTCATTAAGCTGCTGGTATATGCTCTCTCCATTTTCTTTTTGGAGGCACTCAGGGGTATGAGTTTTCCTCTTAGCACTGCTTTCATTGTGTCCCATAGATTTGGGTATGTTGTGTCTTCATTTTCATTGTGTACTAAAAAGTCTTTAATTTCTTTCTTTATTTCTTCCTTGACCAAGGTATCATTGAGTAGAATATTGTTCAGTTTCCACATGTATGTGGGTTTTCTGTTGTTTTTGTTGCTATTGAAGACCACTTTTATTCCATAGTGATCTGATAGGAGGCATGGGATTTATCTCCTGAATTTTTAATCTTAGCCATTCTGACTGGTGTAAGGTGATATCTCAGGGTTGTTTTGATTTGCATTTCCCTAATGACTTATGAAGTTGAGCATTTTTTAAGATGCTTCTCCGCCATCTGAAGTTCTTCAGGTGAGAATTCTTTGTTTAACTCTCTACCCCATTTTTTAATAGGTTTTTTGGTTTTCTGGAGTCTAAATTCTTGAGTTCTTTATATATATTGGATATTAGCCCTCTATCTGATGTAGGATTGGTGAAGATCTTTTCCCAATTTGTTGGTTGCTGATTTGTCCTCTTGATGGTGTCCTTTGCCTTACAGAAACTTTGTAATTTTATGAGGTCCCATTGTCAATTCTTGCTCTTAGAGCATATGCTATTGGTGTTCTGTTCAGAAACTTTCTCCCTGTACCGATTTCCTCAAGGGTCTTCCCCAGTTTCTTTTCTATTAACTTCAGAGTGTCTGGCTTTATGTGGAGATCCTTGATCCATTTGGATTTGAGCTTAGTACAGGGAGTCAAGGATGGATCAATTCGCGTTCTTCTGCATGCTGACCTCCAGTTGAACCAGCACCATTTGTTGAAAAGGCTATCTTTTTTCCATTGGATGTTTTCAGCCTCTTTGTTGAGGATCAAGTGGCCATAGGTGTGTGGGTTCATTTCTGGATCTTCAATCCTGTTCCATTGATCCTCCTGCCTGTCACTGTACCAATACCATGCAGTTTTTAACACTATTGCTCTGTAGTATTGCTTGAGGTCAGGGATACTGATTCCTCCAGACTTTCTTTGTTTTAATAATAGCAGAGTTGATATGCAAGCCTGACACTCAAATCCATTCTCTGAAATAGACCAGCAAAAGAAGGGGAGTGGGGTGGTTTTGTTCTGGGGTCTGTTTAAATCCAACATATGTTTAACATAACTTAAACACCAGGTCAACGGAAATGATAAAAAATTTATTGTTATCAAGCCACTACTGATCAATCAATCAATCAAGGCTGAAGACAGATTTAGGAGCTGAACTACAACCCTGATGGGATATTGTGCAGCACGTTTAAAGTATAAAACCATAAGCAAGGGGGAACATGGTGGGCTATAGCATTGTCCAATCATATTTTCACATAAGGGGGTGAGCAAGGGAGTATCCATCAATCAGGATAAGATTTGGTCTTTGGGCCTGGGAACAGGAACTTGTTTGACCCTGCCAGCAAATGGATAAGCTGTCCTTGAGATGTCTGGACTCAGACAACTGTTTGCTTACAACAGAAGCTCTTCAGCTACAGGGAACCTTGAATTTAGTTTCTCCCTATGACCAAGTGGAGTCTCAAATTAGAATGGTAGTACTTAGATTTTCTTTTGCTTGTTCCCAACAGTTTATGTGAGAATGACCCCCAACAGCTCCTATGTTTGAATGTTTGATCCCTAATTGGTGACACTGCTTCAGAAGGATTAGGAAGTATAGGTGGCCTTATTGGAGGAGATATATAATCCATCTCTCTCTGTGCTCAGTTTCCAACTCATGAACAAGGTATAAGTTCCCGGCTACTAGTCCAGCACTTGCCTCCATGCCACCATGCTCATACAATGACGATGGTAGACAAGGCCTCTGAAACAGTAATCAAGTCCTCAATTCAATGTCTTCTTTCACAACAATATAAAACATGGACTAAGATATGTATACAAACACTGACATGGACACCAACACAGACATGCTTGTGTGTGCATGCACACATTCACACACACACAAACACACACTATTGTGTAACAGAACTTTTCCTGAAGAGCCAACACACACACACACACACACACACACACACACCCCTATTCATCCCAGATAGGTATTGTATGACTAATCAAAGCACAGAGATCACTAAAGTCCAACTTGGTAAACTAGTGAGTTTTATTGAAGTCACTTTAAAGGAACAAACTATAGGTAGCTCAACAGGTTCAAGAGTGTGCTTTCCAAGTGACTCGGTTAATATAAACATCTTCTAGGCAGCCTGACTGGTTTCTGATCCTTCTAGGCAGCTGGTCTGATCTGAGAGTCTTCTTTTCAATTTGGGTCTTATGAACAGTCATAATTGTTTATTCTTGGGAGGAAGGAGGCTAGTGAATCTGGTCAGTTTCAGGAACTTCTTGAAAGTATTTTGGATTGTTTTCCTTCTGTCTTAAAGAGCTTCCCTGCAAAGATGAACTGTTTTAGTCTTGGAGGAAATTATCCCCCCCCCCCACATACAGATCAAGAGAGATTATGGGGAGGGAGAGGTTTTAATACTTTTTAATTACTTGTTTCTGATATGGTTCAGATCTTCTCTCTCTTATTTTTAGAGTTGCTTTAAATAATATTTAAATAAAATAATGATAGCTCTGGGTTTGGTCATTTAATTTTTTGAGAAATTTATTAAAATGTATATTTACAAATTCATTCTATGTATATTGTGCATCTTTTAAACTGGAAATTCAAAGCCATGCACTGTGCATCAAAAGCATCCTAGTTTGCTTTCAATTGAAGTAAAAAACTCTGTAACCAAAGCAACTTGAATAGAAAAGGGCTTCCTGTCCTTATCACAGTCCACCACTGAAGGAAATTAAGACAGGAACTCAAGCAGGGCAGGAACCTGGAGGCAGTAGCTAATGCAGAGGCTGTGAAGGAACATTTCTTATTGGCTTGATCCTCTGTACATGCTCAGCCTGCCACCCACACAAGGGTGGCACCACCCACATTGGGCTGGGATCTCCCAAATCAGTATTAATAAGGAAATGCCCTACAGACTTGCCTACAGGTAATAAGAAGGAGGCATTTTTTCAGTGGAAGTTCCTTCTTCCCATATGACTCTAGATTGTGTCAAGTCAACAAATAATGACTACGCTATAGGCTATGAATTTTTAAAAAATTAGAGGATAAAAATTTAATTTTTATTTTTGTAAGTATAAAAAAACAGAGCTGAAGAGGTTAAGAATCCACTACACTCAAACTAGGACACAGATCAATGGCTTTGAAAGCATTTCCTCCCAGTCAGTTTTGCCATGGTGAGACCCTAAGATGCCTTTTCCCTTTGGATAGCAGTATTCTCATCAGTATTTTCTATTTTATTTTTTATTTTTTATTTATTTTTAATTTATTCGATATATTTTTATTTACATTTCAATTTATTTCCCTTTTTCTGGCTCCCCACTCCCTGAAAGTCCCATAAGTCCTCTTCCCTCCCCCCACTCCCCCCATCTACCTCTTCCCACTTCCCTGTTCTGGTATTCCCCTATACTGCTACACTGAGTCTTTTCAGAACCAGGGTCCACTCCTCCGTTCTTCTTGGACATCATTTAATATGTGGATTATGTTTCGGGTATTCCAAGTTTCTAGGCTAATATCCACTTATCAGTGAGTGCATACCATGATTGATCTTTTGAGACTGGGTTACCTCACTTAGTATGATGTTCTCCAGCTCTATCCATTTGTCTAAGAATTTCATGAATTCATTGTTTCTAATGGCTGAATAGTACTCCATTGTGTATATATACCACACTTTTGTATCCATTCCTCCGTTGAGGGACACCTGGGTTGTCAGCCTCAAACAGGACTGCTATGAACATAGTGGAGCATGTGTCCTTATTGCATGCCGGGGAATCCTCTGGGTATATGCCCAGGAGAGGTATAGCAGGGTCCTCCGGAAGTGTCATACCTAGATTTCTGAGGAACCGCCAGACTGATTTCCAAAGTGGTTGTACCATCTTGCAATCGCACCCCCAGTGGAGGAGTGTTCCTCTTTCTCCACATCCTTGCCAACACCTGCTGTCTCCTGAGTTTTTGATCTTAGCCATTCTGACTGGTGTGAGGTGAAATCTCATCAGTATTTTCTAATCCACCATAAATTTCACTTGATATAATTTCTACTTAGTCACTAAGAAAAACGATTAATGTTTCAATTCTTCCCAAGCCTTGAAGTAAGTAACTTAACAGGTCAATATACAAAAGGGTATGTCACTGAATATTTTATGTCCAATATATAATTTAATATTCACATTCACAATGGTATGAAATTGTTTTCTCATTCTATGGTTCAATAAATTAAGGCAGACAGGTGCTAAATATCACAAAATGGCATTTATTTTTAAAAAGGAAAAACTAAAGGATCATTTTAGTGTGTGAAAGACACTGGCTCCAATTATGTGTGACATGTGTTCAAATACTGGTTATGTAGTTTAGTACCTTTGTGGTCAGAGAGCAAATTACTGTTTCCCTCCAATCTTTCATATCAGTCATCTATTTAATAGTGATGATATCAGCAGTATCTTCTTCTAAGGGTTACTATGAGAATTACATAAAATGTAGTAATCAATAATTGTATCTATGCTGAAGATGACAATGATTTATACTCCTTTGTAAAGTGTTTCCTTTTAACAGAACCCAGTATCTTAAGAAACCTGTCAATTCAAAGCCATGCACTGCACATTAGTATTGTCTGGCAAATAGTCCCCTTTCAAACTGATTAGAAAGATTAATGCAATGTGCCTGCCTAAACTATTCATGGTGTAAATGCATGTGGACACAAATTTTGAACAAGAAAGTGAATGTCAGAATCATATGCGTTGTATTTACAGTGCAGTTGCAACAGACCCTTCCCCCATATACACTCACAGGAACCTTTATGTTGATTAGTAGACATAATTAAAGTTTCTGCATTCAAGAAGGTCAGGGGAATATGTCATACCCCTTTGCATCAACAAGAGAACACTCACATCCTTCTAACCTCCCCTTATACCCAGCAGAACTGGCTATGCCATCAGGATTTATTGGATAATTCTTCAGTTTAATGGTGAGAAACATCTTGCTGTCTTTTGGGCTCTGCTGAGCTCATTAGGTACAGAAGGCCCCCAGGAAGATAGGAAATGTATTCAGATTTCTGTTTGTCTGCAGTTTGATGTAATATTGTTTTATTTTTGGCCCCCAATTGCTCAGCAAAAGAAAAAAAACCTTGGTTAAGCTGCTGATTTCCTCTGAATTGCTGAGCACAGGGATTGAAGCTGATGAAGTCATTTAGTGCTGAATGTTTTTATTCAAACCGTGCCAGTGGCTCTGGCTGGGGTTTTGCATGAGGAATATTATGACATTCATTCTCACGGAGTCGAAACAACTATGATATAACTGAAATACTATCTTGTAACTACCTTGTAAGAGATTTTTTTTCAGCTTCGATTTCAGCTTTAGGGCATTAAAACATAAATTTTCAGGTAGGAACACAGAATGAAAGAGAAAGCGTATAAACTCTGACTTAATAAAATCAGCTGCTGTGTCTCAAAATATTTCTAAGTCCTGTAAAAGTACTTTGACCTTGAGTCTGCAAGGTGGCACACTGGGAACATTTTCCAGGAGGTCCATCTGGAAAAAAAACCACTACCGCCACCACCATGAACAAAATAACAAACAAACAAACAACCTGCATTGTTTTGATATCAACACTAGAGGAAAAATAGATTCAAGACAAAAATACTATTTGAATAATAAATGTATTCACTCTCTTTTTTCTCTTCTTACTAACCACTTCACACCTTTTCTTCTCCTATCTCTGAAGGGAAAGCAATGAGCCAAGAAAGTATGGCATACTTACCCAAATGAGAAAAAACCTGACCAATCAGGAAAGCCATTGGGTCTCCACTATCCATCTGCCTGTCTATGCAGTTAGTATATATTTGCTGAATACCTAGACAGTATTTTCTGAATACATGTAAAATAAAACAGTATTTTGCCCATCAGTTATCCATGCAACATACATTACCAGTTAGCCTATATTTGATTCATAAAAACTGACATACATGAGAAGGCTATATGCTGAGAGAGAGAAAAAAAAACATGAGGAAATCATTCAGACCCAGCCTACAGCATTTAAAGGCTAAGTTTCAGAGAAGAACAGAGGCTACCATAGGGTATGAAACACAACTACTTCCTCCCTCAGCTCTCTGTGGACTAGGAAGCAGTATGGAATAGCAGAAAAGATCTAGTCTCTGGAAACACACAACCTTGGACTCTCATCCTCACTGTTGTATCCTGCTAAAACAAGGTCCTTTCAATATCTACCTGTCCGTCTACAGCGACGTAAGTATGGATGGACCTGGGCAAACAACACCCAGGATAGACCCAGTCTTCTCTTTATCTAAGACCCCATCTTTGCACCTCACCACTCTATTTTTGGTCAAGAATTCATTAGCATTTACTGGTTTACTTGTTCTATTTGTTTTAAATAAAAAAGAATTACTTATTATTTGTAATAATATGTGTATCTGTGTGTGTTCTTACATGGGTTTAAGTGTATCGTGTTTGTATATGCGTGTGTCCATGCAGGCCAGAAGAGGGTGTCAAATCGTTATCTAAGCATAGCTTGAGATTAAGTTTTGGTCGTTGATTACAAGTAGAAATGGTGTTTGTGTAATGTCCAAGACCTGTCTGTAAGAGAAGAAGAATTTTGGCTTGTTTCTCTGGGCAGGTAGTTGGCAATAGAAGCTGGTGCTACAGGAGCCTTGTTGGTCCACCAGATGGATGCTTTATGTGTAGGATGGCAAGACAATGTGAGCCACAGTCTAAAGCCACTAAAATTCAATTGCATTTTGTGTAACAATGGTTAGGTTCCTATCAATTACATTGAAGCTAATCTTAAGCCTATAAAAATGGAAAAAAACCCAGTATCTACTTACATATATGTTACAAGCCCAAATTAAGAAAATAAATTTAATTCACCTTGGACAATGTCAAGTATGCAACAGGGTTACTACGTAGTACACTGTTATTTTATAATAATGGTCTCTCCCTACCTAGTGTCTCTGTTCTCCAGTATTTTAACTTAAATAAGATTAAATATCCAGCTCCCTGACAACTGACCTTCCCATGGGGTTGTGATCTACTAATGAAAGAGCACACACTGGGGTGTGTGGTGCTCTAGGACTTAGACTTCACAGAGACTACCTGCTTCCAGCTTGGAAAGGTCCTTCTCCCAGATGGTGCGGCCTTGGGAGAAATAACATGGACTGACAGCAAAGGAAGAGGCTCCTTGTTAGAAAGCATGGTCAGTTCAAATGACATGACTGGTCAGAAAGCTAATGAGATAAGAAACCATTCTCTCAAATTGTACCACCTTAGGCCAACATTCCTAGCCCATTGGCCTCTCTGCCTGTCAGTCAAATGTATATATGGAAATTAGGTTCATGATCATAAGTCACCGTTCATGGGAACATTCTCCTAGAGCAAGCTGAAATGAGTGGAGGCATGTTAATTAGAGAGAGAATCTCTCTTCAGAGGGAAGTTGGCCAGTACTTTCCCTCTCATTCCTCCCCTTGATCAACGGGAGTTGCTTGCTCCCATGATCTAAGGAGGCGTAAGCTAACTATGGGCTCAGTATGGCCAAATAGCAGCCTTTGGGGAAGCTCTTTGGAGGAAACAATATTAACCAGACAGGATCCAGTCTCTGGTTTGCACCTAGCAGCTGTTGTGTCATTGGACCACATGTTGTTTACGTTCTCTAGAATTCAGTGTGTGCACCTGCAAGTGCAAAATTAAACTAAGAATTTCTCGGGCCATGAGAGTAAACAATACATCTAGTTAGTGTTTGTGGGATGAAATAAGCCTTATAATTGAATGCTGCTCATTTGACAATCACATAGCTGTATTTACCTCAGTTCTTAGCCACTCTTAACAATGAAAGTTAAGGATCTATTTTGGAAAATATAGATAGCAGAAGTTCAGCATCTGTTGGCTGAGTCAGCCAACTACCAGACACTTAAGAGATATTTGTCATGTATGAAACATTGCTTTGGGCACCAAGGAGCTGTGACTAATAAGAGGGGTGTGTGTGTGTGTGTGTGTGTGTGTGTGTGTGTGTGTGTTCTATTGAAAAATCTTACTGTAAGAGGAATGGGTAAAATATCAGAAAACCAGTAGAACAAACTAACTTTTTATGCTAATAAATGCCTGGTAAAATAAGAAAATTTGAGACAGGCTGCCTGGTGATGAGGGAAGGGTGGACATTAATTTAGACATGGTATCTATGGAGGCAAAACCTGGGTTAGGCAATAGGGCCACTGTGCAGAAGAAGGGCTCTTGAAGCAGGGCGGTAGATAGGAATCCCCTGGAGAAGACTGAGGTAGGCATGTGTGAGGGACAAAAGAAGGTCTGTCTGTGTCAATCCAGAAAACAAACTAAAGGAACAAGGCAGAATTTGAGTTTGAGGGAAGACAGATTGTGTATCGTCTGCTCAGCAGAGGGAGAGTCTAGATTTCATTCTGTTTTGCACTTGGAAGCTTTTGGAAGTTTTTTTTAACTAGGACACAGATATAATCTAATCTCTCCTTTAAAATGCTTTATCTTTCTGCCTCCTATGGAAGCTATTCTCAAGAGGACAAGACAGGGTGACATGAAAGATAAGAGACTATTGCAGTGGTCTAGGTAAGAGTTAACAGTAGCTTACACACCAGCTGCAGTGGAAATGGGCCAGCCAGGAAAGACTCAGAATATGTTTTTGAAAGAGACAAATGATGTCCTGAGTGAAGGTGAGAGGTTAAAAGTATTTCCTATGCAGTGGGAGATGATGTTGAGGTAGGACATGAAGGAAGAAGAGAGTTGAGGTGGGGGAGAAATCAATATTTCTTTTCTCACATGTGCTAAGTTTGAGATGCTTATAAGATAGTCCAGCACAAATAAATGCTAAGCAAGCAGCAGGGTGTGGGATACACGATTCCATAACTAATAAGAAATGTTCCGAAGGAGCCACAGAGATAAGACTTGTCAGCATGAAGATGCTATTAAAAGCTATGGGGAATAGTGAAATAACCTGCAATTGTAGATACAGGAACAAACAAGGTCAGAAGCTTGAGGAGTTCCAGCATTTAAAGGTCACTAGAAAATGAGTGTTTGGTGAAAAAGACAAACCAACACACTGATATAGAAACCTAGAGGCACACCGATTTGGAAAGAAAATGCCTAATTAGACCAAATGCCAATGGGATGCCATGCAACAGAGGGGCAGAAAATCACCCATTAGTGTAGGCAAGATATAGGTCAGTGGCAACTTGTGTATTGTAGGCTTCAGAGATACACTCCAACCACTGTGGTTTCTCTTTATTCATGCCTTTGTGCAGTCTATTTCTCATTACTGTGGGCTGGATCTAGTCACCTGTTTGCAATAGAATATAGCGGTCATTATGCAATGTAACCTCTGAGACTAGTTCAGAAAGGACTACCTCCTTGGTGACATTCTCCAGTATAATTTGGCTTGGACTTTGTCATAACATAAACAGGTGGTGAGACAACTGTGTTGGGAGGGGGCTGGTGAGATTTCTCACTGGGTAAGGGTGCTTACTGCCAAGCCTGATGGCTTGAATTCAGTTCCTTGGACTCATGTGATGGAAGGAAACACTCAACTCCTGCAAGCTTTCCTCTCACCTCTACACATGTGCCGTGACATAAGCATACAAACATAATGCACTTGTGTAAATAAAAAATGTAAATTTTATAAAGCTGTACTGCAATTTCTTCTTAGGCAACTGTTATAGAGTAAGTAATAGATGTATAATTCAAGACAGTATTGATGGTTCATAAGCTCTAACCTGGATAAGAAAGAAAGTGGTGATATGAAGTGCTTGAGAAAAGGGAAAATAGCAGGTCAGGGATTTAGAAACACAGTGTGTGGGGGGGGCGGGGGGGTTAACTCAATGGAATAAAGGGATACCTAAGAAAAAATATTGTGGATGCCAACAAGTGCTTGCAGACAGGACCCTGACATAGTTTCCTGATAGGCTCTTCCAGTGCCTGACAAACACAGAGGTTGATGCTCTCTGCCAACCATTGAACTGAGCACAAGGTCCCCAATGGAGGAGCTAGAGAAAGAACCCAAGTTGCTGAAGGGGTTTGCATCCCCATAGCAAGAACAACAATATCAACCAACCAATTCCCCCAGAGCTCCCCGGAACTTAACCACCAACCAAAGAGTACACATGGAGGCACCCATAGCTCCAGCCACATATGAAGCAGAGGATAGCCTTGTCAGACATCAGTGAGAGGAGAGGTCCTTGGAACTGTGAAGGCTCATTGCCCCAGTGTTGGAGAATGCCAAGACAGGGAAGTGGGAGTGGGTGGGTTAGTGAGCAGAGGGAGGGGGATGGGATAGGGGGTTTTAGAGGAGAAACATGGAAAGGGGATAACATTTGAAATGTAAATAAAGAAAATATCTAATAAAAAATAATGAAAAAAAACTTAAGTAGAACAATACTTTAACCCAGCATTGGTGAACATAAGGGCTAATATGCAATTCTAGAAGTAAATAGAGAAGATGAAGTTAGGGAAGACAAATAGAAAGACACCAATGATGTGAAACATGCCACTCATGGAGGTGTGACACTCATCTATATGAAAACTTAATAGTAAAATAGATGCCAGTGCTACTAAATGCACATTAGATGTGAGTGGCAAATTGGTGATTGAAAATAATGAATGGAGGTCTATGAATGGTTTGCAAACTACTGAGGGCAGGAGTTACATTTCTCTTCAAGTAATGGCTAACTGCTGAAGTAAGTTAATCCTCGAATGCTGCTTCTATATTATCAACTACTATCATCATCACTACTTATGAGACACCATACAAATGCTAAGACTAAGTTTCTTTGTTTTTGTTTTCTGTAGATGTTGGGTGTCAAGCCTGAAATAATGTGTGCAAGTAAGGCAAGCACTTTACTACTCATCCGTATCTCCAGGCTGTGCAACAAAGATTTCCTCCCTAAAATAACCCTGCAGTACAGACTAAAAACTGTAGCCCAAACAGATTAATGACATCCCCAGGGTAGAGGCTATTTCCCAGAGTTCTCTCATCAGTCTGAATTCACGTGCATGTGGGGTTATTCTAGGTAGGCATTAGTGATGAATGTAAATGGCAGAAGTGAAGCTGGCATCAGTGTTCTGTGAGGATTGATACAGGGGCACACAAAAGTTATTGCTTCTTGACTCATCTTCATGGTCCAGGTCATTGGATCTACTCTTTCAACTTCTTCAGCCCGTGAGAGTAGTGTGTGTGCAGTTCTGTCAGGTTCTTGGTTAGGTCATCAGGTTCTCTGGTAGAACCCTGGAGTCACAGGGCTGGATGTGACAAGAAACAGAACAGGTCCTAACTTGGGTTTGTGGATGCTCAATTTTCCTTATGGATTAAAAACTTCCTTGTTTCTCTTGCCCAACTCTGCTGTTGATGGCTATTCTTGGTTGTCAACTTGACTACATCTGGAATTAACTAAAATCTAAAAACAGATGTCATATCTGTGAGGGATTTTGCTTAATTTGAAGTAGGAAGATACATGTCTTTAATCTGGACCTTGAGGCATAGAAGACACATATTTAACATGGACCACATCTTCTTCTGGAGGCCCTAAAGACATGGAAGATTTCACTCTTTGCCTGCTTCCTCTTGCCTTGATACCAAGTCTATTTTTCTCACTGGCATTGGGCCTATGCCTTTGGGATGCTAGTGCCTATTACAGACCAACTTGAGACACCCAGTATCATGGAATGAGCAATTTCTAGATTCTTAGACTTTCTATTCATAGCCAGACATTGTTGGATTAGCTGGATCTCAGCCTATAAGTCATCTTAATAAATCATCATCATCTCTCTCTCTCTCTCTCTCTCTCTCTCTCTCTCTCTCTCTCTCTCTCTCTCTCTCTCACACACACACACACACACACACATACACACACACACACATACACACACACTTATTCTATAAGTTCTGTGATAAAAAGTTCATAATTCTACCAAATGTGATATAGATAAGCCATATACAATCCACCAAACACTACTTCTGTCATAGTCAATAGCAGAGTTCCTTGAAAAATCTTTATCTTTCATAATTTAAACATGGTAATGTGGATTTAACACTTAAGTGCTGATATCAATCAATAGTATATAGTAAATGAATAGTAGAAATAAAATATTGATATCAGCATATCAGAGATATTCACAAATATATCCTCCACAAAATGGGACAGAAGTACCCATGCTAGTTACAACCTTTGTTTCTATAGCTTGTTATGTAGAAGTAGCTGATATTTATAACTACTTTCCTTTATTATCAATTTTCTATGTATCAATTTCTCTATTATCAATACTCAGGAAGCACCTTGGCAGGTCTTTCTTCTTTACCAGAGGTGAGCCACACCACCCTGCCTAGGTTGTGTTGCTGAGGCTTCCCATTGACAATAATCACAGGTCACGGTAACTCCAGCTCTAAGGGATTTCCTACACTCCAGATACATTCTTTCTTACCTCCATTGTGGATTACTAGTGCAACTTCTCCATGGTAGTATAGATCAATTGCCCCTTTTACATTGTAACTTTGTTTTAAACCTGTTGTCTCTGGATATCAGAATTCCAAAGTAGTCAGGAGAAAGTCTTATCTTCTAATTCAGTGAAATGGTTGTTGAGTCTCTTACTCAAAGCACTTTCCAATCTGGAACCAAGACTTCTAAGTTAGTAGGGTATTAGGTCACATGAATAAGAACAATAACAAAAGAATGCCTGTGGTTACTGGAAGTGATGGTAGGTGATAATATTTCCATTTCTATGCCTTGATACCTAGATGCATGAATCCTGGTTATGAGAGGAGCAACACCTATTTTGGATGCTGATTTGAAGCATGTACAACCTTCTCTGGGTTCCTCTTCTGGAGAACCCTGCCCTAGCCCTTCTAGCTATTGCAATATAATTGACGGTGTAATGGCATCTTTAAAAGTCCATTCCACTGTTCTTTCATCTGTGTGTTTCACAATGGTGGGAAGCAATGTAAAACTAGTGAGTTCCTTGAACATCAGCTTAATGCCACACTTCTTTGGTTGTGAAGTGAGTTCCTTGATCAGAAACAGTGTTGTTTATAATACTGTGATGATGGGCATTCTATAAGTCCATAGACGGTAATTTTAAAAGAAGCATCATGTGCTAGAATGGCAAATTGGTACCTAGAAAAATTATCAGTAGTAGAAACCAAAGGCATTGACTATTGGACTATTTTGTGCAAATACTCATACCTTTAAGTTCTGCTTGGACTCAATCACATTCTTACCACTTTGGTTTGATAATGGCATGCCCAATTCTATGGCTTAATGAATCAGATGAAACCCAGCTCATGAAGAGTGTCTCAAGTTACATGCTAAGTTGATGACCCATTCTCCATCCATACTTGAACTTCCATTATGACCCAGGAGCAAGCCAAAGAGAGACAATGACTCTCTCAAAGAGAGAGTCGTCTGTAGATTGCTAAAAGGCTTTTCTCCAATATCCCCAGGACTGTGACTCACTTTTCAGAGCATGACAACACTCTAGGGACCAGCCCTATTTGCCACTGAAACACACTCATCAGGTGTGCTATATCGTAATGTTCAAGTGGCAGAGCACGCTGCACAGCAGCCTGGACCTGATTAAGAGTCTTCTGTTGTCCTGAGCCCCCTTCAAGATTAGCATCTTTTAAAGTCACATGATATATGGACCAAATTAACACACTCACATGAGAAATGTACCACTTCCAGAATGTTAAAATGCCCACTAAACTCTGAGTCTCTTTCTTTGTGGTAGAAAGCCCTAAGTGTAATAACTTAACCTTTGCCTCAGAAGGGATTCTCAGCATGCTCCACACCAGTAGACTCCCAGAAATTTTGCTAGAGTAGAACACCATTGAATTTGCTAGGATTTATTTTTCATATTCTGGTACATAAATACTTCACACAAAGCTCTGTATTGTCTTCCTCCCACTTACTCAATATAATTGGCATAATGGACCAATGTGGTACTCTGTGGAAGAGACAGTCAATCAAGATCCCTGTAAACTATGTTATGAAACGAGGCTCAAGAGTCAATATACTCTTTAGGTAAAGGTATACTACTGGCCTTGATGGTTGAAAGCAAATTGCTTCTAATTGTCCTGTGGGTAGACATAGGAAAAAACATTTATAAGATAAGTAGCTACGTACCAGGTACAGGAGATAGGATAATATGCTCAAGCAAGAAAACCATACCTGGTATAGCAACTCCAATTGAAGTCATCATTTGATTAGGTTTATGATAATCAATTGTTGTTCTCCACAATGTAATCATCTTCTGCATAGGACAAATAGGAGATCTAAACTGGGATGTAGCAAGAACCCTTAGCTCTGCATCTTTCAATCTCTGAAATCCCTCAAGGGATGTGATACTGTTTCTGATTCCCTATTCTCTTTAGCAGTGGCAGCTCTAATGGCTTCCATTTAGACTTCCCAACCACAATTTCCCTCATTTCACAGTTAGGAAATCAGTTTTGGCATGCTGCCAACTTCTAAGTATACCTATTTCACATCTAGATTCTGAAACTGGAAAAAATAACAACAGGAGGACTCAGGAGCTCAGAGGATCAGCTGTGAGTCATTCTTTGACTAAAGAACCATTGATCACTTGACCTACTTAAGGTTCTACTTTAACTAAAGAGCCACACGCTGACTAAGAGCTCTAGGAATCAATATCAATTCTGATCCAGCGTTTAGTGGGCCCTGAAGGTTTGATTATTTCCTTCACATGGATGCACAGTTGCCTTGGTAATAGGCCAAGGTCTCTTTGGCAAAGCACTGGAGAAAGAGTGACAGTAAGATGTTACAGTAGTTTAGTAGGTTTTCTCTCTAGGGGATCTGGCCTGCCCTTCACTCAAAGGATTCTTATTCTCTAAACCAGCTTATGACTGGGAATCGGTTGAAGAGCTATAGGTCTCTGTTGCTATGAGTCACGAGAATATTTTGTTAAATTGTTCCAGAAGTTTCTGCTTTCAAAGACTGAGCAATAGTTTAGTAGGCTGCCTATCACTTCTGGGAACAACATAGTCAGTGTCATAGGTCATAAGTCAGACCATTGTTTTGCCTCTGCCATCCATTGTAGTAAGTATGCTCACTATGCCTTTGGGGACTGAGTGCTGTCACTTGGCCCTTTTCACCCTGGGATCCAAATAGAGTCATTTAAGTTACCCAGTTGAGTCTGGATCAGATTCTGGTGCTCCTCTCACAGATTTGTTTCTTACAGTAATAGTGAAGGGTATATCTTATGAATTCCCCCATTGTAGAAGAGTAGGTTTTACAATGGCAAATCCCCTCCAGAACTCCAGTTTCCCTGAGCCTCCAAATCCTCCAACCAACACTAAACCAAGAGATATCAGACATCTTCAGCTCATTCACAGCAGGCTGTCTTTTGACAACCAACCAATCTTGGGACAACCAATCAGATAAGCTAATATCTTGTTTTAACTGTGTGAACTGCATTATTAATCTCAAGAATTTCTTCTTGATAGGCCTGTATCAGTAAACTTAGACAGATCTAGGTTAATGTTCCTTCTATCATCATCACACACCTATCCCCACCCAGGAATCATTAGCAGTATAATGTACCTCCTCAAGGGTCAAACTGCATATTTCACCTCAAAGGACCTGACAAAACCTGAGTTGGATTACAGATAACAGGTCCTGAGGAGCTAGGCTTTGTCTTCATTGGTGTCTATATTCAGGGAAGGTAACTGCTGTTTCCTATAGACAATTCCAAATAAATTATCAACAATAAAAAATGGAATAGATTTCCGTTTATTGAGCCATTCCTGCATCCCTGGAATGAAGCCTACTTGATTGTGGTGAATGATCATTTTGATGTGTTCTTGGATTCGGTCTGAGAGAATTTTATTGAATTTTGTTGCATTTATATTCATAAGGGAAATTAGTTTGAAGTTCTCTTTCTTTGTTGGGTCTTTGTGAAGTTTTGGTATCAGCTTAAACTGTGGCTTCATAGAACAAATTGTGTAGTGTTCCTTCTGTTTCTATTTTGTGGAATAGTTTAAAGAGGGTTGGTATTAGGTCTTCTTTGAAAGTCTGATAGAATTCTGCACTAAATCATGGGCTTTTTTTTTAAGTTGGGAGACTTTTAATGACCACTTCTATTTCTTTAGGGGTTATGGGACAGTTTAGATGTTTATCTGATCCTTTTTTAACTTTGGCACCTGGTGTAGCTAGAAAATTGTCCATTTCATCCAGATTTTCCAATTTTGTTGAATATAAGCTTTTGTAGTAGGATCTGATGAGTTTTGGAATTTCCAGTTTATGATGTATGTCTCCCTTTCATTTCTGATTTTGTTAATTTGAATACTGTTTCTGTGCCCTCTGATTCATCTGGCTAAGGATTTATCTATCTTGTTGATTTTCTCAAAGAACCAGCTCCTGGTTCTGTTGATTCTTTGTACAGTACTTTTTGTTTCTATTTGGTTGATTTAAGTCCTAAGTTTGATTACTTCCTGAAGTCTACTCCTGGTGTATTTATTTGCTTCTTTTTGTTTTAGAGCTTTCAGATATGCTGTCAAGCTACTAGTGTAAGGCCTCTCCATTTTCGTTTTTGGAGGCATTTAGAGCTATGAGTTTTCCTCTTAGCATTGCTTTCATAAGTTTTGGTATGATGTGTGTTTATTTTCATTAAATTCTAAAAAGTCTTTACTTTCTTTATTTCTTCCTTGACCAATTTATCATTGAGTAGAACAATGTTCAGCTTCCATGTGTTTGTAGCCTTTCTGTTGTTTTTGTTGCTATTGAAGACCAGTCTTAGTCTGTGGTGATCTGAGAGGATGCACAGGATAACTTCAATCTTCTTATATCTGTTGAGGCCTGTTTTGTGAGTGATTATATAGTCAATTTTCGAGAAGGTACCATGAGGTGCTGAGAAGAACGTATGTTCTTTTGTTTTAGGATGAAATGTTTTATAGATATCTGTTAAATCCATTTGGTTCATAACTTCTGTTAGTTTCACTGTGTCTCTGTTTAGTTTGTGTTTCCATGATCTGTCCATAGATGAGAGTGGGGTGTTGAAGTCTCCCACAATTATTGTGTGAGGTGCAATCATTGTGTTCTTTGTGTTTAGTAAAGTTTCTCTTATGAATGTGGGTGCCCTTGCATTAGGAGCATAGATATTCAGAATTGAGAGTTCTTCTTGGTCAATTTTTCCTTTGATAAGTATGAAGTATCCTACCCTACCCTTTTTGATAACTTTTGTTTGAAAGTTGCTTTTATTTGATATTAGAATGGCAACTCAGATTGTTTCTTGGGACCATTTGCTTGGAAAAATTGTTTTCCTTTACTCTGAGGTAGTGTCTGTCTTTTTCATTGAGGTATATTTCCTGTATGCAGCAAAATTCTGGGTCCTGTATACATATCTAGTCTGTTAGTCTATGTCTTTTAATTGGGGATTTGAGTTCATTGATGTTAAGAGACATTAAGGAATGGTGAGTGTTGCTTCCTGCTATTTTGATGTTATTTTTATATTTGTGTGGTTACTTTCTTTTGAGTTTGTTGAAAGAAGATTACTTTCTTGCTTTTTCTAGGGTGTAGTTTCCCTCCTTGTGTTGGAGTTTTCTATCTGGTATCCTTTGTAGGGCTGGATTTGTGGAAAGATATTGTGTAAACTTGGGTTTGTCATGGAATATCTTGGTTTATCCATCTATGGTAATTCAGAGTTTTGCTATGTATAGTAGTCTAGGCTGGCATTTGTGCTCTCTTAGGGTCTGCATGGCATCTGCCCAGGATCCTCTGGCTTTCATAGTTTCTGTTGAGAAGTCTGGTGTAGTTCTAATAGTTCTGACTTTATAAGTTACTTGACTTTCCCTTATTGCTTTTATTATTCTTTCTCTGTTTTGTGCACTTGGTGTTTTTACTATTATGTGACAGGAGGAATTTCTTTTCAGGTCCAATCTATTTTGACTTCTATATGCTTCTTGTACGTTTATGGGCAGCTCATTCTTCAATGCCCCAGTGAAGGGGAATGCCAGGCCAGGAAGGCAGGAGAGGGTGGGTGGCTGGTGGAGAGGCAGGGGAGAAGGGTGAGATAGGGGGTTCTGGAGGGAAGACCTGGAAAGGTGATATCATTTTAAATGTGAATAAAGAAAATATCCAATAAAAGAAACAAATAAAATGGAATAAAATAAAAGGTGGCAGTGAGGGTTGGGTTGGAGGATCTATCTGCCACTTAGGGTAGGAAGACTAGTTTCTCAGGCACGATAAACACCACAGAATCTGAGGATTCAGTGTCCTTAGTCTTATCAGAATCCTCCCATGCATTTAGTGCCAAAGTCCTCTCTGGTGCCTTCATTGTAACTGCAGAAGCTCCTCATAACTGAGGCTTAAATTTAAGCTGTAATTCAACTAATCATATGGAGGGGGTTATGTTTGGTTTTCATCAGCTCCAGCTCTATGATTGCTAGAAAGAAGATTCTCAGAATACATTAAGAAGCATTGAGATCATGCACATCTATAGCTAGGAAATTACATTTCTTAACTATTTTTCCCTTTGTTATTATACTTAGAAAAACAAGCAGCCAGTGTTTTTACATTGCTTAATTTTCCAGAAATGATCAAAGGCCTTATATACAATCACCAATTGCCTACAGTGGTAAGTCAGGAGTATCCAAGGCATTTGTCATGTATATTTCTTTGAACAGTTGACATCATAAATTATCAGCACTCTTTGCTCCATCTCTTAGTTTCCTTTCCTGCTGCTGTGATCAAATAATCCAACAAAAGCAACTCATGGGAATGAGCTTGTGTCAGCTCACAGTCCAAATGTACAGTCTATCAAATGAATGTGTATCTCAATGAGGCAGAACTTTTAATGGGCGAGCTTTGCTCTCAAGACCCCTTTCCTGTCATAGCAGTGCAGCACAGATTTCTTTTCAACAATTACACCTGCTCTCTAAGAACCAGCCTGAATACCTCCTGTCTTGGAAGTTCTTGCCAAACAAATTAGTCCACTAATTTTCAATTCAACTCACATTCTCAAGGCAGTGGCAGAGTGACACCAGATTCTTAGTCAATCACACAAATAACTCCTGTTCCAGCTCCTTATAGAACCCTTGTTCCTCTCATAAGTCTTGCAAGGTGAGATTCCACAATCCACCTTTCTCTCCACATTTTGTCTTCTGAGCTCCCAGAGAATGGTCCATTGTGCTCTTCTTAACACTCAAAGATGAGTCAGAGGCCTGTCTCCTAGGTGATTCTAAATTATGTCAAGTTTACAATTAACACAAACTGTTACTGCCAGAATGTCTTTAGGGGCAATAGAATTTGAAAGCCAGCTCCAGATTCCATTAGAACTTTTACCGAAGTCTATCTTAACAGTCTTGTTTCTCTAGAACACTCATGGTATCAAAATCTGTATTAGGTATGATTCTCTACAAGAAACATAGAGTGGGAGCAGGAGCAGGAGTGGGAGTGGGAGCTAGATGAAAGGGGACTTATTAGATTGCCATAAACAATACCAGCAGGACAAATAAATCCATCATCTTTAATTAAATGTTGAACAATGGCCATTAATAAACTACAGAGACTTGGGACTGAGAACATGATAACTGATAAATCCATGAAGCTGGATGCCACAGAAGTCTGCCACTGAAGGCCTGGACAGTCACTGGTCATCAGTCTACACCGGCTAGCAAAGAAGCTGGTGCCTGACGTCAGTGGAGAACGGCAGCAGTGGCAGTGGACACGCTTGCCTAGGAACAAGAACCAAAGGCAAACAGGTGACATGGGTTTTTCCTTGAACCTCCTCATATCTTGGCTGCCCATTAGAAGGTGCCCCTCACTCTGAGGAAGAGGCTCCACTGCTCGGTTAATCTGGGGACACTCTCTCAGATACACCCAAGTGGCCTTGGCCATTCTAAATCTACAAGCTGACAATCAAGACCATCACAATCACAAGTAGCAAAGCCAAAGGGTCAAAATAATGAGAACAAAAAGCTACAGAAAAAAATGCAATGCTAATTAAATGAAAAAAGGCCTAATCATTTAATAACAGTGATGTAGGTTTTTTTTTTCATAAGGAAAACCACAGCAACTATGAAGTAAGTACTCTTTCTGTTGGCATATCTCGTATCCCTACAATATTTTAGGAAATACATTTAACAAGATAAATCAAGCACCTTCAAAATATTTGTACTTTATTCCACTTTTGAGACCTGCAGCCCCTGAAATGAGAGATAAAGGTAAAAATTAACATGTGACAAATTTAAATGGAATTGCTTCTATTAAAAATTATAAACACCGTCAATGTACAAAAGAAGAATAGTCAAATGAATTATAGAACATTCACAGGTTGAATTATTCAACAGCTATTAAAAATAATGTTTCCGAGAAGTTGCAATAACATAGAGAAATATTCATGATTTAACACTCCGAAGAGAGGAGGACAAAAGACAGACGTACTGATGTTGAAAGCGCCTGCCTCAGCTGAAGCTCCGTTTTGAGGAAACCACCCTGAACAGCTAGCAGTTTGTGCCTAATGTTGCTTGAACTTGTGGTTAAATGCTGTTATGTATAAATATAACCAGATACCTTCTAGAAAAATAAATTACAAAATGAGGGAAGGGGCAACTCCTAAATTAGTGTTGTCAAGTCAATGTTGCCTGCAATTCCACTCAGTAATTTTGTTCCTCTTCCTGGGCTTCAGATAAAAAATGAGTGGAGTGAGAGACACTGTCAAGTTGCCAAAAAAAATAAAAATAAAAAATATGCTTTTTCCCCTATGGGTGATAAATTACTTTGAGGGTGGTTTGTACAAAGAAGCCCAAACATGGTTTGAATTGTGGAGTACTGCTGTGTCATTTGTGAGGTGAGTCTATTCTGAAGAGAATATTCTTTAGTCATGTAAATGGAGGGTTAGGGGGAGAAAATATTTCTATTTTCACAACGCTATTATTTGGCTTTAATCAATTATTTATAGACCACTTTTTTCCCCAAGAAGCAATTTAGGGTGATTTCCAGAGATGATGTGGGGTTATGAACCAGAATATTTTGAAACTAAGAATATAGCACATAACTGAGTATGTTTTTTCTCTGTATAATGCTCTGGGTTCAATTCCCAGTACCACTCTTCCTCAGCCTCCCAAAATCCAAATGCTCATTTTGGATCACCTAATGGTAAGCTGGATGAAGATGCCCTAGTCTCATTCCCACTGTGAAACTGGTACCCAAGCCTGACTTCCCCAAGCATCTTGAGCTCTCATTTCCCACTAAGGGTCTCTAGGTGCTGGATAGCTGTCCCCCCACCCCCAGGTTTTTGCAGAGATCACGAACCTCAGATTTGACTGATTTGCAATAACGACTCTCCACATCAATAAAGTACTCTTGTGTTCCGGCCATAATTACAGGAAAACAATGAGCATTGTTGACCCTCCGCTGGAGCCCTCTGGATCTGCCTTACCCAAGTGCCTCTGCACAGGATGGCAGCATTCCATGGCACCCAAAGCTGTCTTTGTTAAATGCAACTGTTCCCTCTAGTCAAAATTGGTCTCTCGTGTCACCCCTTAAGCCACATGATAGAAAAAAAGATTAGTGAGTGCACAGGTCACAGACTTGGAATGGTATCAAAACTCTATGGTCAAGAAAGTGAAATGGAACCAGATTTGATCTAAATCACATGCACAGGAAGCTCCACACACCTGTAGCCTGGAAGCTCAGCTCCTGTAGTTCCAGTGCATCACTCACTCCCCTTTTATTATCTAAAGTAAGACCCCAAGAATGAGTCTGAGAAACCATAAGCAAGCCAGTCTCTCCACATTTCTTTTCCTGTTTCCAGAACTTTCCAGAAGGCTTAAGTTTCTAAAATATTCACATATAAGACTTTACTGAAAGTAAGAGAACTATGATAAGAATGTTCCAATAAAAATGGTTTTTTCTATAAATGTTGGATATTAAAATACCCACTATCCATTTTAGGTCAAATCCAGGTGTTTTGACCACCAGTCACCTCTGTGTTCATGATCTATTATTCTGATCTCCTTTCTGGACACAAGAATCCAGCTGTCATTGGGGCCCAATACAGAAGGAAGAACACTGCTTTTTCCTCATCCCCACCCTCAGGCCCTGCTAGACTATAGCATGGAAGTCTGTATAGGGGTTTCTTTTCTTTGTTTTTTTTTTTAAAGGCAGAATTTTGGATTGATATTCCAAACAATGTAGCATTCCTGATGCCCAAACTTGTCCATTCTGAAGTCGTTTTACTTTATCTTTTCAAAAGATATATAAAAATAATTCTAGTATAACAAGTCATCTTCCTTGAAAATGAATGCAAAACATATGATAGCTTACAGCCTGGAGCACCTTAGATCAACATTACAAAAGTATTGGCTGAACTACGGTTTATTTTTGGTTTTTTGTTGTCGTTGTTGTTGCTTCTGATGTTTGTGGGTGTTTTATTAGGGGGGAAGGGTCAAAAAATGAAGTTCTCAATCTTCAAGAAGCAGCTGAGGAGGAAGACACAAAATTCCCTTTGTGTTTCAAGGTGCCCCTAAGTCTTTATGTTAAAAATAAAACTGCCTGATGGCAGAGGTGGAAGGGAGAGAAAGCAGGGAGAGGGGAGGTAAATAAGGGATATTGTTACAATGACGTCCTAGTTATCACAGCGCTACCTTTCATAAAGCCATTTCTTAGTGGTCCTCACTAAATTGGAAGCATCTTCACCGATGGAATCAGGTCTTTGGAGCACCAATTGCACCCTGGTTAAGAACATAGATTTAGCTCAGAAATGGGTTTTAAGGAATTCAGCCCAGAATTCTTAACACAACCCCTTACAGATAGCTTCATTCTGTGAACACACATGCACATGCACACCCAAACACTCACACATACATATTCATGAGTATGCACATACCTGCAATCAGTTCTCTCATTTCAAGTTTATTCCTATCTCACAAATGTCTCTCTTAAAAATAGTTAATGTCAACACATACATTGAGTTATTACTTCACTGTTAATAAATGTGGCTCACAAGGATACTATTTCACATGTTTAGGTTCTTAGCATGATAATGGTGTCTCATGATTTCCTTGAGCCTACTCAGACACTTATGGCGACAAACACCTGTCCATGTATGTGACATTGAAAAATATGAAAGAAAAGATAGTACAGTGACAATAATGTGTCATTAGATTTAACGTTGGTAACCAAATTTGACATGAACCAATAATAAAGATGATGAAAGTATATTAAATAGTTAGGGTTTGCTTTATTTATTTTTGAATTAGGATTCTATAATTTGAAGTTTTGATGAGCACTATGCCTTGTTTTAAAGCATCATAGAGGCTGCCTATCATATTATCAAGTACAATTGGAAAAGCCTTGGGTAATGCTCATGTTTGGATATAGTGGGATTGGTGCTGAGCCAACATCTCATTCCCATGATGAACAGGCTCCTCAACCCTTCTCCTATTTTGAAGCCCATTTGTGGAAGAACGGCAGTACCCATCCTCCCTTCAAGAGACCAAGACATTAAATCTCTGCAGCCATAACTGACATTGAACAGCTGGGTATAGGCTGATGCTACAAAGAAGAACCCCTTTTGTCCTGAGCCCTGATTTAAAACTTCAAAGGCCCTCACTGTGTTCAAAATGGTGACAAGGTTATTTGCCAAGAAAACTTCCCCAAGCGGATCATCTTGCTATTCTGTGCACAGATGGAGCCCCTGCAGGACTTGATAACACATCTGGGTTGGCCCTTTGATGAACAAAGAGGTTCTGTAAGCCATCACGACTCATTACAGCCCTCATCAGTATGCGTGTCAGTCAGAGATTGCCAACTAACTGGAAAGAAGTTTGTCACCATCCACTTACAAGTAAGTTCTCGGTTTCATCAGAGCGAGAGCTTTATTCCTCTCATTTTCAAATGATTTTGTGAAGAAATGAGAGCAAAATATAAATGATTTTGCTAGGCAGAGAATCACTGGTTTTCTTAAGGACAAATTCCGAAGGCATTGACTGAATGGAATATCAGGAGAAAGTTTAGGTCTCTCAGGGAGAAAAGAAAGTTTGTTCTGTGTAACCTGGTAAAAAGGTTATGATAGGTTGTATATGCTTGGTCTGAGAAGTGGCACAATTTTGGAGCTGTGGCCTTGTTGGAGGAAGTGTGTGACTGTGGGCATGGGCAATGAGACCCTCCTCCTAACCACATGGGAGCCAGTCTTCTCCTAGCAGCCTTCAGACGAAGGTGTAGAACTCAGCTCCTCTTGTACCATGCTTGCCTGGATACTGCCATGCTCCTGCCTTGATGATAATGGATTGAATCTCTGAACATGTAAACCTCCCCAGTTAAATGTTGTCCTTATAAGCGTTTAATGAGGACATCCCGAGTTTTGCAGGCAAATGGATAGAACTAGAAAATATCCTGAGTGAGGTAACTTAGACCCAAAAGGATATGCATGGTATGTACTCACTAATAAGTGGATATTAACCAAAAATAAGTA
This sequence comes from Apodemus sylvaticus, assembly GCF_947179515.1. Taxonomy (NCBI): domain Eukaryota; kingdom Metazoa; phylum Chordata; class Mammalia; order Rodentia; family Muridae; genus Apodemus; species Apodemus sylvaticus. Next base: position 100,187,393 of record NC_067474.1, on the reverse strand, counting down.
CAGAATATTCAGGATACAATGCACAGAACTCGAGAAGGTTAACAAGCCAAAGGGCCCAAGTGAGGATGCCTCAATCCCACTTGGGAGGAAGAATAAAGCAATCACAGGACTGGAGAGGGAGGGACCTGGTGGGAAAGGAGACAGGGAGGGGAAGATAGGAACATGATCGTGGAGATGGGAGGGGGGATTATGGGGGAGAGAGGAGGTACGGAATGTGGAATAGTCAGAGGGTGGACCTTGAGGGGGATAAAATCTAGATTGTAAAATAAATAAATAAATAAATAAATAAAATTTTTACAAAAAAAATAAAGGTTGGTTGCTCATGGTGTCTGTTCACAGCAGTGAACCCTAACTCAGAAGTGTTCCTTTGGGATCCATATTTCTCTGTAAAGGACCATCCATTCAAGACATTATGGACTCACCATTATGGATGTCAGTTAAATACAAACAGAAAAACTATATTGGCTGAGGTAAATGTTTTTTATCCTAAAAGATAAAGTTAGACATGGAAATGTTAACTGAGTTTACAAAATCAACCTCATGAAACTAGAAGCACTTTTGTAAGTTAGATAGGACAACGTTTTAGCAATTTAATTACACACAGAAGCCTAAGAAATCAAACATGGAGGAGAAACACATTTCACATTATTTGCTTGAAATAAAAAACACACAGATTTAGGATACACACCCTTTATTGGGTCGATGCACAGCACGAGCCCTGCTGGCAGACAGTGACTTTAGGCATCGGCCTAAGAAATGAAGCAGTAGAAAGAAATTCAACATGATGAATCGTGAGATCTTGCGGGAATTGGGGTGTCTGGAAATAAGTCTGCCCTTGTCTGGCAATGGAAGTAACTGATACCTAATATACTTTTAAAAGTCTCAGTCTTTGAGATGACTATTTGAAAAGTTATCTGGGTCAAAGTCATACATATTGCCACATCTAAGATCTTCCCAAACTTTCCAGTGACCTTCTGAGCCCCAAACTCCACCTTCAGAATTAAGTTCCACTTTTAATGTTGTTTGAGTGTTTGGATCTTTTCATCTAAGTGCTCAATGTATTTAGGTGAAAACTAAGCAAAAGACATAATTCTTAGAATAGGTTTCAGTGTTCATACATATAAATCTATAATATTTAGACTGCTTCCTCATATTCTTCTACCCTACCCTTCTTGTGCAGATATCATTTTTATATTTATACAAAGGAGAAAACTCTCCAGTGCAATAAATTGTATGAATTGAAAAATGGTTTATATATAAATTTGCAAATTTTTTGCCATGAATTAGAATTGGTAATTTTCAGAAGCTGTCCAAGATTCCAAAACTTGTAAGAATTGCTGATCTAGAAGCACAAGTGTACCAGTTGTCCTTAAAGCAAGCAGTGAGTACAGTTTCTTTGAACAGAGGTGTTGATAGACTTAAAAAAGTGTGAGCTGTGGTTCAGAGAAAAATCAATGCACCATTCTGTAGTTTGAAGACTGAGTTGTATGCAGTACCCCATCATTATTAGGGGCAGAATCAAAAGTCTCATAATAGAACTTTGTATTGGCTCCAGGAGTTCAAACCTAACAGGATCCAACTCTTCCTAGAAGGTCAATATTATCTTCTCAATATCAATAAAGAAACAAAAGAATGATACAGCATCATCAGCCAAGTGGCTCTAGCTGGCTTTGATAGATTACATTCATGATCTGTGGAAGGAATGAGCTTTGCAAGACTCCCAGGGAACACTGTGATGGCTGTTGTCAGCTCTCAACCCTGTTAGATTAAGAAGCTGCTGGTCTATTAGTAAAGCTATGTATGAGCATTTCTATGAGAATGTCTCCAGCAGGGCCTGAGTATGAGCAATACCATCCCATATGTTAAGGGAAAGACAAAAAGGAGAAACTCAGCTAGTGCAGGCTTCTTTCTCTGTGTCCTGGATGTCAGAAGAGCCTACCACCGTAATGTGCTATGTCATCGTAGGGTTAGATACATGTAGTCAAGGGACCCTGGGATGAAGCCAAAATAAATCCCTCACCTTCTTAGTTGTTTATCTTAGGTGTAATATATACTGGTTCATTGATGAAAAGTCTAACAGAATTTTTGTACCAGAGAAGGGGACTGTAGCTGTAACTTCACCGGATGGTGAGGTCATAGGCCTGTGGAACTGGTTTGAGAGAAAACTTTGGCATTGATGGTTAGAGAAGCCCAAGAGAATTCTGGTGAGAGCTTAAAAGTTCAGAATGTGGCTAGAGAAGTGCTAAGGAGCACGTTCATGAGGTTTCCGGTGATAACAGTAAGTACTCTCAGTATTGGCTTAGAGTCCATGCATATCATATTCTGAGAAAAACTCTATATTCTTGTCCTGAGACTTTGAGTGAAGTGATGCTGACTTTAGAGGTGACTCCGTATTGGCTCCAAGAGTTCAAACCTAACAGGAGCCATCCCTTCCTAGAAGGTCAATATTATCTTCTCAATATATTATATATATAAGATATATTAATTAAGATATATTAAGTATATCTTAATGCAGTAGAGAGAGTGGCTATCTCTTTGAAAAGTAGCCCAGCAACCAGGCTAGGATGTACCTAATAAGAGATACTTTTAGCCAAGTTTACAGTGAAGACTGTGAGCAAAAGGAATGGAGGCATTTGGAAAATTTGTGGCTTCCCTTGCAAGGGGGCACATATGAAGTTGGGGACTAGAAAAGTGTACCTGGTGAAAACACTTTAGCCACCAAAGAATCCAGTATTTTGTGTTAGAACAATAGAGAGGACGACTCAGTGGCTTCTCTGGAATTAAAATTATGTCAGACATTAAGGCCCATGGTTGTAACTCATCTAAGAGACTTTGCTATAGGAAAATGTGCTTGGCTCCCATAGGACCAACGAGAGATGCAGTTCCCACATTCAGAATCCCAGACATTCAGAGGCACTGTGTAACCCATTGCTTGAGCTGGCAGCACACCTTGACACCATCAATATAATAACTGGTTTTGCATTTTATAAAATATAAGAACTGTGGAGTCACAGTAGCTTCCCTCCAGATTTCAAAGGAAAACCCTGGGATGACAGGAAACATTCCTTAGCATTCTCACTGAGAACTCCAAGAAGGCAGTGAGCAAATCTAACAGCAAGCCAAAAAGTGTGATGTAGACCCCAGAGAGTCTGAGATGCCACAAAATACAGATGGTGGACCTCATTTACATTAAATACCAGAATAGAATGTTTATAAAATAAATGATTAACTTCAAGCTGCCACATAAGCCAAAAAAGAAATCCAGAGAATTAAAGTTTTGTTGAACTTAATGCAAACAAATTAATTTTTTAAAGTCAAGGTTTGCACAATGCACAATGCACAATGGAAAGCAACCTGTTTGGGAGAAATTGTAATTTTAAATGTGAGTATCAGAAAAAAGAAAAGATCTCAGAGCAATAACAAAGATAAGCGATAAATAACACACCAAACCCAGAATAAGCAGAGGATTAAATGGTAATGGAATGAAAATAAAGGGAATAGGAAAGAAAATTAAAACCTACTAAAAGTTTTGTTGGTGGTGATAGTTTTTGTTTTTTGATTATCAACATTAAGAAAGCCTGACTATGGTGGTTTGAAATGCCCCCATAACTCTCAGAAATTTGGTTATTACATGGTCCCCAGCTGTTAGCTCTTTGAATTAGGATATGTGGTCTTGATGGAGGAAGTACGTCACTGGGGGTGGACCTCGAGGTTTCCAAATAGTCATGCCAGTGCCGGTGCTCTCTGTCTTCTGCTTGCAGCTTGAGATGTGTGCTCTTGGCTAACACACACGCCTTTGCTTTGCCATGTGGACTCTAACACTGTAAAACCATAAGTCCCAAATAAATTCTATTTTAAGTTACCTTGGTCATGCTGCCCTTATCACAGCAAGAGAGAAGTAACTAATAAAGCAGATGTTGCCAGGAAATGGGCTATTTCTGTGACAGATGGGACTATGCTGGGTTTTTGAGGAATGTAGAAGACTTTGGGATTTTGAACTAGAGAGTGTTTAAAGACTATAACTAGAGCTTAATATATCAACTGAAGAGGAGCTAGGAAGACATTCATGCTGAGGGCTACGTGAACTGTGAAGGCTCATCCCTAGAGGCTACAGAAAGGGAACAATATTCACAGCTGGGCTAGAGACCCCTCATGATATTTGGCAAAGGATGGCTGCTTTCTGCCCTCACCCTAAGAATAAACCTGAGGCTAAATTAAAATGTCATAAACTGTTTAAGAGTTCTTTTTGATAGCTTCCTGTTTAGGCTGCTACTTTTGGTGCAGAAAGGGAGTTGTCACAGAACCTTCCATGTTCCTCTTTTTTATCTACACGTCTGCAATCATTGCTATAACTGCAAAAGTAGTTGGCTTGGTCTTTACAGTCAGCAAGAGCACAGATTATGTCACGTGACAACACAGACCACCAATGCAGCCCCTGGCTACAGTAGACCCAAGGACCTTGATAAAGGCTTCAGAGGTTGCCCAAAATGTGTGATAAGGATGCTGAAGTTACCATTCAACTATTGATGGCTTCTGACGGTGGCGTGGAAAGGGTTCAACTCAATTCTATTTAAGGGGCAAGCCACTGAGAGTTTAACCGTGCTCTAGTGAGTATATGGGTAACATAAAGGGGAGGGTTTTTTTTTCATTTTAAATTTAATTTTTATTTTTATTTTGGGTGAAGAGGTCACAAGGATGGGTGACAGATTGGTGTGCATAATGTAGATTTCCAAAAGAATCAATAAAAATATTATGTTGAGGAAAAAAGTCATAAACTAATTTCTTGATGGAGGAGAAAGGGGCATTGGGAAGCATGGTATTATAGCTAAGGCTTGTGCTAGAAGGGAGGCTGTAACTGTTAAGGAGGGGCCAGATCTGTACTGGAATAAAAAGAAGGGTACCCTCAGTCTACGATCTTACCCAGCTTACCTGGGTGAAAGAAAAGTCCTATAGAATTAACAAAAATGGCTAAAAATGTGGTTCAGGGGACTGGGGTTCTTCCTAAGTGGGCAGTCAAACTTGGCAATGGTCTCCATGTGGTTCTGTCTTCAGAGTCACAACAGATACATGAATAAAGGGGTTGTGAAATCTTTCTCTATGGTTAAGGAGAGATGCTGAGGTTAGGCAACATACAACAGGGCAGTCTCTATGTAGAAGCTCTTAGAGGGTAAGAGTCTCTGAAAGACCATTGGGTAAAGTTGTGAGAGTGAAGCCTGGATATCATTGGAGAATTCAAGATGCCAGACATGGCATAACTATAAGATACCTTCTGAAGGTATGGGTTCACCAATGTGAGAGAAAGAGAGAGGGGGGGGGAGAGAGGGAGAGGGAACAAACAGCAAAAACAGCAAAGTTAGAGAAACAAAGTCAGTTAAAGCTGACTCAGACATGGAGCTACAAGATTTGGTATTTGCCCTGATTGTTTTTATCTTGCTTTGGTCCAATATTTCCTCCCCTTTCTTCCCATTTGCATATCCTGTACCATTATATGTAATTTGCCTTTTTTATTCTATATAGGGGTTATGATTAAGAATTTCCCTTGAGTCTCAGAAAGCACTTTGAATTTTGGAAATTTAATTGGTGCTGTGACTGTCAAAGAAAGTGGGGACTTTTGAAATTACACTACATTTTACATTATGATATGGCCATAAAACTATGGGAGTCAGGGAGTGGAACGTAGTGGATTGAATGAGATGCTACCCATGAATCTTGGGCATTTGGGTACTTGGTCACCAGTTGGTGGCTATTTGGGGAGGATTCTAGGGTGTGGCCTTGCTTGGGGAGTATGTTATTGGTGGGTGGGCTTTCCAGTGTGCTCTCTGCATGTTTACACTTCAAGGTGTAAGCGCTTTGCTATTCTTGTCTCCACGACTATTCTGTCATCAAGGACTCTAATTTTCTGAAAATATAAGCCCAATTTTATATAACTTGCTCTGGCCGTGGTGTCTTAACACAGCAACAAAAATAGTAACTGGTACATTGACTAGAATAAGTGAGACAGGGGAAGATCATACAAATGACCAAAATCAAATGAAAGAGAAGTACTAACCATTTCACAGAGACAAAAGGGGATACAATGGAATATTTGACAATTATGTGCCAACAAATTAAACAACTTAAAAAACACAAATGTCCAATAGAACAAATTACTAAAACTGATTCCAAAACAAATAGAATTTCTAGAAGGTAAATTAACTTCATAATGGAAATCTTCCCATATAGAAAAGCCCAGACATAGATAGAATCCTTAACAAATTCTATCAAATATTAAAGAACAAATAATACCAATCCTTTAAAATGCCTTCAGAATATAGAGGATGGTCTCCCAACTCATTGAATCCAGAATCATTTTTAAACCAAAGAAAGACAGGCATTATGAAAACAGAAAATCACACATCAACCCAGCTCACAAGCAACCCAGTAGCTAAATAAATTCAGTGACATATTCGAGGAATTAAAATCATGACCAAATAGGATTGATCCTAAGAATGATAAATCAGCTTAATGTTCCCAGATAAATCATAGTATATCACATTCATATAATGGAGGAAAACAAGTGATCACCAAAGATTATGCAGAGAGGTATTATGACATAATCCTTCAGTCACTCATATAAAAAACTTTCATGAGAGGAAGAACAGAAGAAGAAAGTTGCAACTTGACAAACAATGCCAGTGTTGGAGAGAGACAGGACCAGCAAGGAAGGATTAGGGGTTTGGGAAAAGGCTGTGTGTGTGTGTGTGTGTGTGTGTGTGTGTGTGTGTGTGTGTGCATGTGAGAGAGAGAGACAGAGAGAGAGAGAGACAGAGAGAGACAGAGAGAAACAGAGAGAGAGAGAGAGAGAGAGAGAGAGAGAGAGACAGAGAGAGAGAGAGAGAGAGATGTGCCTATGTTTTCGGGGGGGGGGGGGGACAGAAATGTCATAATGGAACCCATTACTTTCTATAATGACTTTAAAAATAACTTTATTTACCCTCCAGATTTTATCCCCCACCCCTACCCGAGTCCCTTCAGACTCTTCCACATCCCATATCTCCTCCCTGTTGCAGGAAATATTAAAAAACACACCGGTACATTCCCGCACTAGTGATCTCACTCACTGGTCTCTCAACCTGCCAACTCTCTGGCCCAGTAGGGCCACATGGCCTCTGCTGGGCCATCTCACTTGGTGGTCCCTCTGCTAGCCATCTCTCCGGGGGGCGGGGGGCTGAGTTCATTTCACTAACACTCAACACCTACGCACCCCACGGTCAGCCATCTCAACACCTAGTTACCCAGTAGAAATCAAGACTCTTAAAGCTTAATTAATCAATCAGATTTATATATCAATAAAATCACAATTTGCAAGATGCCAATGCAGTAATTTCAGAGACAACTGATAATGATAAAAGCTTTATTCCAATATTTCTAAACTTGCTGTGAAATCATAGCTATTGTGGCTGGAAAGCGCCACGTGGGTACATGGCTGTGGCCGTGGTTCTTCCCCTCCACCCTCTGGGACCTTCCTCTCCCACCCTTAGCTCCTCATCCTTTTCCCTGTCCAATCACAGACCTCCTCTATACTAATGTAATTGGGAAGGGAAAATCCTGTGACACCATCTCCCACTTCTCAACGACGATGTCTCCACTCCAACCCCCCAGCACACCTAACCTCTAAACTCCCTGGGGCCTCCAGTCTCTTGGGGATTAAGTTCATCATCCCTGATTGAACCCAGACCCGGCAGTCCTCTGCTGTATATGTGTTGGGGGCCTCATATCAGCTAGCATATGCTGCCTGGTTGGTGGTTCAGTGTTTGAGAGATCCCAGGGGTGCAGGTTAATTAAGACTGCTGGTCCTCCTACAGGGTCACCCTCCTCCTCAGCTTCTTTCAGCCTTTCCCTGTTTCAACCATAGGGGTCAGCAACTTCTGTCCATTAGTTGGGTGCAAATATCTGCATCTGCATCTTTCATCTTCTTGTTGGGTCTTCCAGAGTGCAGTCATTTGTGAGTACTCTATAGCCTCAGTAATAGTATTAGTCCAGCCATGGGATCCCTCCTTTAGCTGGATCCCACTTTGAGCCTATTGCTAGACCTTCTTTTCCTCAGGCTCCTCTCCATTTTCATCACTGCAGTTCTTTCAGACAGGAACAATTATGGGTCAGAGTTTTAACAGTAGGATGGCAATCCCCACCCTCATTTGATGCCCTGTCTTCCTGCTGGAGGTGGGCTCTAAAAGTTCCCTCTAATTACTGTCAGACATTTCATCTACGGTCCCTCCCTTTGAGTCCTAAGAATCTCTCACCTCCCAGGTCTCTGGTGCATTCTGGAGGATCCACCTAACCTCCAACCTCCAAAGGTTGGCTGTTTCCATTCTTTCTGCTGGTCCAAAGGGCTTCAGTCCTTTTCCCTCACCCAATACCAAATCAGGTTGCCCTTTACCCCCACCCCACCCCCTGTCCACTCTCCCTCCAGTGTCCCTCCCTCCTCCCTCCCTCCTGACTTGTGATTGCTTTCTTCTCCCTCCCAAATGGGATTGAAACATCCTCACTTGGGCACTTCATCCTGTTGACCTTTTTGAGTTCTGTGGACTATATCTTCAGTATTCTGTACATTTTTTGTTGGCTAATATCCACTTATTAGCGATACATGCCATGCATGTCCTTTTGGGTCTGAGTCACCTCAATCAGGATGATATTTTCTTTATTGGAGAACGGGTGTTTACAAGTTGTTTACTAAACTGGTGATTTAGCCTTAATATACAAAATATTACAGTCACTATTCTGTACAGTAGATCACTACAGTTTATCCCTCCTGAGACTTTGTACCTTTGACCAGCATCTCACCCTTCCCATGCCTTCTCTACTGTCCTGCTAGCCACTGTTCAGCTCTAAATATCTGTGAGCTATGTTTCTTCAGAGTCCACATGTGAGATCATGTGATATCTATGACTGGTTTATTTCACTTGACATGCTGTCCTCCAGATCCATCTATGTTATCAAGTAATACAATCCCCTTCTTTTGCAAGGCTGGATACTACTTCACTGTATCTGTGTATTGTGTTGCCTTATCCACTCCCAGGGAATGGATATCTAGGTGGCACTGTATCCTAGCTGCTGTGGAAGATGTTGTACATAGATCTCTCTCCAGGTCTTAATCTGAACTTGACTTCATTTGTAACCCTCTTCACGATCAAACGAATGCTTTGGTCACAATCTTATTAAGACCATTTGAGTTTTCACTTCACAGTTTGGATTTATCAGATAATTATACTTGAACAAAGTAAAAGGATTTCCTTAGTAACTTCATTATAAAATGTTTTGATTTCCTCCTTTATCTGGGATACTTTAAAAACCAGGATAAAAGAGTAAAGAAATTTATACTAGAAACAATAAGAAAAGAAAAAATGTCATTGTAATTTTAGAAATGTCATAAGCAAACATTGTCCTTAGGGTCTGAGCAGGGATCTAATCTAGCTACTGATGAACAGTACAGTGTTCTACTGTCTTGGAAGGGATAACTGTTCAGGTATGAGGATTAACTGTCATCTGAGTACTAGTTTCATTGGGATGAATGAACTATTTTGATTTTATTTAAAAGGATGATATTCTCTAGTTCCAACCACTTGCCTGCAAACCTCAAGATGTCTTCATTTTTAATAGCTGAGTAGTATTTCATTGTGTAAATGAACCACATTTTCTGTATCCATAACCACATTTTCTGTATCCATCCTTCTGTCGGAGGACATCTGGGTTGTTTCTAGCTTCTACACAAATAAGACTGCTGTGAACATAGTGGAACAGGTGCCCCTGTGGCATGGTGGGGCATCTTTTTGGTATATTCCCAAGAGTGGTATTGTTGGGTCTACAGGTAGGTCTATTTCCAATTTTCTGAGGAACCTCCATATTGATTTCCAGTGTGCTTATACAGGTTTGCAATCCCACCAGCAATAGAAGTGTTCCTCTTTCTCTACATCCTCTTCAATACGTGTTGTCACCTGAGGTTTTGATCTTAGCCATTCTAATTTTTGTAAGGCAGAATCTCAGGGTCGTTTTGATTTGTACTTCTCTGATCACTAAGAACTTTGAACACTTCTTTAGGTGCTTCTCAGCCATTTGAGATTCCTTGGTTGAGAATTCTTAATTTAGCTCTGTATGCCACTTTTTAATAGGATTATTTGGTTCTCTGAAGTCTGCCTTCTTGAGTTCTTTATATATTTTGGATATTAGCCCTCTATCGAATGTGAGGTTAGTCAATAATTTTTCCCAGTATGTGGATTGCTGATTTGTCTTATTGGCTATGTCCTTTGCCTTAAAGAAGCTTTCCAGTTTCCTAAGGTCCCATAAATCAATTCTTGATCTTAGAGCATGAACCATTGGACTTCTGTTTAGGAAATTTCCCCCTGTGCCAATGAATTCAATGCTCTTTACCACTTTCTCTTCTATTAGACTCAATGTATCTGTTTTTATGTTGAGGTCCTTCATCCACTTGGACTTGAGTATTGTGCAAGGTGACAAAAATGGGTCTATTTTCTTTTTTCTACATAAAACCAGCCAGTTAGACAAGCACTGGCCAGTTAGACCAGTCCCACTTATTGAAGATGCTTTCTTTTTTCCGTTGTATATTTTTGGCTTCTTTGTCAAAGATCAAGTGTCTGTGTGTTATTTTATTTCTGGGTTTTCAATTCTATTCCATTGATCAATGTGTCTGTCTCTGTACCAATATCATGCAGTTTTGGTTTTTTTTTTTATCACTATTGCTCCATAGTAGCTTGAGGTCAGGGATGGTAATTCCCCCAGCCATTCTTTTATTGTTAAGAATTGTTTTTACTATTCTGGGTTTTTGTCTTTCCAGATGAATTTGAGGATTGCTCTTTCCATGTCTTTGAAGAATTGTGTTGGGATTTTGATGGGGATTACATTGAATCTGTAGATTGCCTTTGGTAGGATGGCCATTTTTTCTGTTAATTCTGCCAATCCATGAGCATGAGAGATCTCTCCATTTTCTGAGATCTCCTTTGATTTTTCTTGAGAGACTTGAAGTTATTGTCATACAGGTCTTTCACTTGTTTGGTCAGAGTTACCCCAAGTTATTTTATATTATTTGTGGCTATTGTAAAGGAGTTGTTTTCCTAATTTCCTTCTCAGCCTATTTATCATTTGTATAAAGGAAGGCTACTAGTTTATTTGAGTTAATTTTATATCCAGCCACTTTGCTGAAGTTGTTTATCAGCTAGAGAAGACCTCTGGTAGAATTTTTTGGGGCTGCTTACATGTACTATCATATCATCTGCAAATAGTGATATCTTTATTTCTTTTTTACCATTTGTATCCCCTTGTTCTCTTTTAATTGCTTATTGTTCTAGCTAGCATTTCGAGTACTATTTTGAATAGATATGAGGAAAGTGTGCATCCTTGTCTTGTCCCCGATTTTAGTGGGATTGCCTCAAGTGTGTCTCAATTTAATTTGTTATTGGCTGTTGGTTTATAGTAAATTGTTTTTATTATGTCTAGGTATGGGCTTTGAATTCCTGATCTACCCAATACTTTTAACATGAAGGAGTGTTCTATCTTGTCAAATGCTTTTTCTGCATCTAAGGTGGTGATCATGTGATTTTTTTCTCCTTTGAGTTTGTTTACATGTTGGATTGCATTAATGGAGTCTCATATTGAACAAACCTTGCATCCTTGGGATGAAGTCTACTTGATCATGGTGAATGACGGTTTTGATGTGTTCTTGGATTCAGTTTGCAAGAAAACAATGATTATATTGCTCGTGGCTCAAGTCAGTAAGAAGAATATTTGCTAACATTGGGTGTACTCACCATTATACTAGAGGCTTATCCAGTGTAAACATAGGAAATAATAATTATGGAGGGGCCTACATTGGGATGAAAGGCTGTCACTGTCTTCATTTGAAGTTAGCATAATTCTGTGTATGGAGAATTGGCAAGTGTGAGCACAGCATAGCAGATAAAGTCCTGAGAGAGTAGAGTTCTCAGTGGATGTGTGCTGTTGGCATGGCCATTACTATGTCAAGACCACAGCCTCAGACTCAGGGGAAAAAATGACAAAGATTGAAGCAAGCACCCAGTCCTCCAATACACAGATGTTATAACAAGAAGCATCAAGAACCTTAGGTACTGGGTTCAAGGCCAGCCTTGTCTACATAGTGAGTTCCAGACATCCAGGGCTGTACAGAGAAACCCTGTCTCGAAAAACCAAAATAAACAAACAAGCAAAAAAGACAACAACTGCAACGGAAAAACAATAAAAGAACATTAGGTAGCTATCACCTTACTTAGTAGACAAAAGCTGGAAAAAACAACCATAAGGCATTAATATGTACAGATTTGCAAAAAGAATTAGAATTATTTTTACAAAGAAACTCAATGAATTTCAAGAAAATACAAAGAAACTACTCAGTGGATTTTCAAAGAAACTTAAATGACAAATACTTTTAAAAATCAAACAGACATTCTTAACCTGAGAAGTACAATAAGTGGCATTAAAATATCATAACAAATAGTAAAACAGACAATATAGAGGTAAAAAGCAGTGGGCCTTTTGAAAATGCACAGTTAAAGAAAAAAATAAGATCAATGTTATAGTACAAACTTCAAAATATCTGGAGGAAAATACAATTCAAATTCTCTATGGTCTTTGATTATGTCAATTGTTCAGTGTGATAAGAAAAGCACAAATCATAAAAGAAAGAAGATAAATTGTTCTAGGATAAAATTAAATTTTTCTGTGCTTCAAAGGGTATCACAAGGAAAACTTCACACATTAAAGAAAACATTTGCAAATTACAAGTTAAAGACTTTTTATCCAAGTTTCATAAAGAACTCTTTATAACTCAACAAAGAAACTTAAAAATGTCAAAACCAAAATGAACACTTCACCTAAAAAGGCATGTGAAAATATAATCAGCACCATCGCTTATTAGCAAAATGGAAGTTAAAACTACTATGACATGTCCTATGGTACTCCAATAGTGGAGTCAGAACACTGCTGTCCAAGTGCTGGTGTCTGTGTGAGGAACCTAATCCCTCATACACTGGTAATAAGCATGTAAAATAGTGTTGACACTTTTAAAAGAAGCTCAACATTGTTTTTAATAATGAAATCCTACATAACTTGAAATACTGGAAACAGTACAAATGTCTATTAAGTGCTTTCTGGGTAAACATAAATTGGCATATAATATTCAGCAATAAAAAAATGACTATCAGGATGGGGAGTTGGACCAGTTGATCAAGTGTCACTGTGCAAGCAAGGAAGGAACTGAGTTTGGATCCCCAAAACTTCAATAAAAAGCTGGTTATGGCAGTGTGTGTTTAAGACATCAGTCCTATGGTAGCAGAGACATGCAGATCCCTGAAGCTCACAGGCCAGTGAGCCTAGCCAAGGAGTTCCATAAGAGACTCTGTCTCAAAATTGTCAAGGAAATACCACATACATACACCACATACATACAAATACATGTATGAAGACTGAAATACCATTGAAGGCTTCAATATAAATAAGTTGAAGCTTACTCTGATTATAATGAAATGCAAAATATAACATTATAGGTATGACTCCATCCACATGAATTATCCAGATCAAATACAGATTATGTTTATAAAAATTCAATTGTTTAATTACATTTATTTTGTTATCAATTATCCAGATCAGATTTATGTTTAAAAAAAAAATCTGTCCTTGTCTATGGCTAGGGAGGGGTGGAATATCGGCTGCAAATGGCTCTAGAAAATTTTAGGGAATTATGGGACTGTTTCAAAACTTATAACTACATAAACAGCTAACAACCATTGAGTTTTGCGTTGAAAATGGATAAATCTTATGGCATATAAATTGTACACCAATAGAGATAAGTTAAAAGTATGTATACTCATGAGGAGTAATAATGGCTTAAGTCACGTTTAAAATCATTGAAGGTTGACAGTCATTGTACAATTCAGGTGTTTTTTTTTTTCAACTTTTCCTTTTATGTGAAAATTCTCAAAATAAATATTAGAGAAAAGATCTTTAGGAATGTTGCATTTGTCTTGGTAGAAACTAAAGACAGTAAAACCATTCAACAGTTGAGCATGGTGTCATTTCAAACCAGCAACCCTTTTGAACACTACCTGACTGACTTTGTTTTCAAGGCCTATTTGTATATTTCCATGAGATTGCTCAGAATGAGTTGAAAACCAGGCCTTTATCTGGGAGCACAACTTTCTTTGGTCACACCTGCCTGTAAGGAAAGCATCTTTTGTTCTTTTTTTTAAATTTGATATATTTTTTATTTACATTTGAAATGATTTCCCCTTTTCAGCCCCCCCTCCCTGAAAGTCACATAAGCCCCCTTCCCTCCCCCTGTTCTCCCATATACCCCTTCCCACTTCCCTGTTCTGGTTTTGCCCTATACTGCTACACTGAGTCTTTCCAGAACCAGGGGCCACTCCTCCATTCCTCCTGGATATCATTTGATGTGTGGATTATGTTTTAGGTATTCCAGTTTTCTAGGCTAATATCCATTTATTAGTGAGTGCATACCATGATTGATCTTTTGAGACTGGGTTACCTCACTTGGTATGATGTTCTCCAGCTCCATCCATTTGTCTAAGAAATTCATGAATTCATTGTTTCTAATGGCTGACTAGTACTCCATTGTGTATATATACCACATTTTTTGCATCCATTCTTCCATTGAGGGATACATCTTTTGTTCTTATGAGTTAGATATAGAGCCCCTTTCCTGGGCAAAGAGTTCTCTGGGTATATGAAAATAAAGTGCATTTTAGGCCTTACTCACATAACCAACTTTTTCTTTTATTTTTAAAAGAATGCCTTAAAAACTTTCAGTGTCTAAATCTATCATAGAGACATTTGCTTTAAATATTGTTGATCACTGATGGATCTCATCTCAGTGTTTTGATCCTCACAACTATTTATTTCAGCTACATTTATGTGTTTGTGGTCATAAAATCCCAGAGGAATAAAGATGTTTGCCTTGTTACTTGACAGGAAATCTATAGTGTAAAAATTATACATTTATAAGCTACAGCCTACAAATCAGTGCCTAAATTTCCCTCATATTCATAGCTAATTTATGGTAATGAGTTCCTTTCTGAGACAAGGTCTTCTGTATGGCCTAGGCTGGCCTAGAATTCATGACCTTCTTGTTACTGCCTCATAGGAACTGGAGTTACAGGGATGCACCCCCCAACATAAATTCTAAAGAACCGGTGAAATCATGAGGAGGAGGGGAGTGTTTCAGTAGGGACCAATGTAAGGAGAACAGGGGGAAAGAAAGGAAATGGGGGGGGTGAGATTGGGGGTGGCTCTAGCAGAGATTCCTGTGGGTGATATGGATCCTGAAATGTCCACTTCCTGTCGCCAGGCCAGACTCCCAGTGTAGGGATAAAGACAGCAAACCACCCAGTAAAACTTTCAAGTCTACAAGATGTTCAAGGACAAAGATAGAGCAGAGACTGAGGGAATATCCAACCAATGACTGGCCCAACTTGAGACCCATTTTATGGGCCAGAACCAATCCCTAACACTATTAATGATGCTCTGTTATACTTACAGAAAGAAGCCTAGCATAATTGTCCTCTTGGAGGCTCCACCCAGCATCCAATAGAAAAAGACACAGAGATTCACAGCCAAACATTAGTGGAGCTTATGGAGTCTTATGGGAGAGTTGGGGGAAGGATTGAGTCCTCTGTGCAGGACTGCACGCAAAGACCAACAGTGTCAAATAACCTGGACCCTTGGGAGCTCCCAGAGAAGGAAGCACCAACCAAAGAGCAAGCGTGGGCTGGAACTAGCCACCCCCCCAAAAATACATATGTAGCAGATGTCCCCTATACACATATGTAACAGATGTGCAGCTTGGTCTTCATGCGGGTCCCCCAACAACTGGAGGGTGAACTGTCCGTGAATGAGTTGCTGGCCTATGAATCCTGTTTCCCTAGCTGGGGCCCCATGTTTGGTCTCAGTGGGAGAGGATGTTTCTAGTCCTTCAGTGACTTGATTTACTGTAACTGGGGCGGGTGGGGGGGCAGGCAGTATGGAAGGGAGGGAAGGGTGTGGGAGGATGAGAAGGAAGATACATAGAGGGAGGCTCTCCTTCTCAGAGGAGAAAAGAAGGGGCATGGGGGAAGGATCTATGTGAGGAAATACTGAGAGGAGAGGAGAGATTGATATTGGAATGTAAAGTGAATAAATAAATTCATTTAAATAAAAGGATTCATAGAAACAGTATTCATTATTGGTTTAATTGTATATTGGGACATTCATAAACAAAGGGCATAAATAGTATCAATTTTTCATTGGCCAATACAGTTAAAATATAGTCCGTAGATACTGTTTTCAGCCTAACCATCTTATGTTGAATGATATAACCACAAAAACACTAATAAATGTAAAATATTAGATCCTCACTGGATGCTGCAGTACATCACATGTATGAATTAGAGGTGTACTTTAAATTATTATGTGTATTCTTTCTTGATGGGCAATTGATTTGTCAAGGGTAATTTGACCCTAAATGTATTAGAATCTTTGTTGTCATGGTAACTAAATTTATTGTTGACCCCAAAGCTCAGAGAAATAGGAAGGTTAAGTTTCAAGGCCACACTAGCAGAAAGCCTGAACCCAGCATCCCTTTTCCTGCACGTTCCCTGTCCACGCCATGCCTACCAACCCTCTGCCACAAGTAGCACTTCCCTGGGAGTCATTTCTCTCTTCTCATGTCCCTCTCCTGTCTATGATGTACTTACCCTAAAGCAGAACCATGTTTTATTTATATTTGTATCCCCAGTGTCTGAGTCATCCACGAAACTCAATAAACAGAGCCTCTGATTAACAGCTGGCCTGATTTCAGACTATCCCACGTCAACATTTATCGAACGTCTTCTATTCACTAGATTGCTCAGGTTAAGTGAGGAGCACAAAAAATAAGTAGATAGAACTCTGTTCCCCACAAGGAACTTGTAGTACAATTTTAATAACAGAAAAGAATCAATTATTTTAAAAGATTTTTATGTTTTATTATATCTAATACCCTATAACTGAGAAAATATATAACGTAACTAGACAGTAAATTTTAAAATATATATATTCTGGGGCCAGCAAGATGGCACTTGTTGTCTTACACTGGCAACCCCAGGTCAGTCTCTGGAAGCAATGTAAAGGGAAAAGGAAAGAATCAGCTCCACAAAGTTGTTTGCTGATGTGCCCTGGTGTGCCATGGAAAGAGCTATGTGTGCACACACTAATAAATAAAAAATTAAAGCATCTATTTTACTGCCAAATATCTAATTAATTTCAATAGTTCTAAAATTTTAGTAGTATCTACCACTTGAGTGAGACCAGCATAGCACCATACTGGATAATGCTTACACACAAAATGCTATAGATTACATTGTATGCACTGCATGCATCATGTATATGTACAAAGATGTACATTGCCTACACTCTTGTATGGCATTTACTCTCCACACTGATGTGACAGTTTTTGATCATCTTATAGATAAGGAAACAAGCTTAGTTCGCCATTTTTACAAGAAGCAGCACAGAGACAAAATGTGATCCCATGGATTTACTCCCTGAGTTTTAGGATAAAAATTTCAGCAAATCTACAGCTTAAACCTCCTCTTCTGTATAAGTTTAATTTTATTAAGAGTTACCATGTGTCTAAATTTAGGAAAACATGTTTGTTACAGAGATTACAACACATTCTGGTCCTGGACAATAAATTTGGTCACATAAGTTACTGAGAGTTCTGAGGTGCACTTCGTGCCTTTCTATTGAAGACAAGCCCACTGACACTCTGATTCAAAGCTGGAGTCAAGATGTGCAGCCAGGTTCCTTTTTCCAAAGATAGAATGACCAAGTCACAACTATTACTCCCATATGAGTTCATCATATATTTGTTCTGAGCAAATTAGGCCACTGTTTAAAAGTGTGAAAAAATGGGATCTGTCAAATGTATTTAGGATAGTGAGCAAGTCCAAGCATGAAGCTATGAAAATTTATACCCCTTGCCTTCTGTTTAAGTTGCAGAGAGAGTATTTTTTATCTAAAAGACAGAAGAAAGGCAGAGATTTGTATCAACAATCAGTGAGAAGATAAGTTAATGTAATTGAGGTTACATTTAGCATTGAACTTGGCAGTAGAAACCAAAATAGAAACATTATAAATTATGTAGTTTACATCATCTGATAAAATGATGCAATTTATCTTTTGGAACATACAAACATTGTGCTACTGTTAAATTCTAAAAAGAACTTCTTCACAGAATATATCAACAGTGGGCAATGGTCAACTAATGGGTAGAGTTTTACAAAAAGAGGCAGAAATTTGTACTTTTTAACCTCTTCCCTACATAGTTCCCTGTACCCATGTAGCATCAAGACCATCTTGCCACAAATAACCCAGTATAATTCTGTGCTAACAGAGAATATTTTTCCTCCTATTGAATTATCTCAAAAACATAGAACCAGAACCAATCTTAATTACATTTCTGTTCCAACATTTTACTGTAAATAGAAATTTCTGAATAAAAGAAAAATTTAGAGTGCCATGTATATGTCAATAAAAAACTTGATCATTAATGAACTCCCAAATAAATAAACAAATAAATGTTGAACAATTTTCACAAAGCATTGAAGCCACTGATGTGTGGAAGCTAGGTATAAACTTTGGAGTTTTATGCATAAATGTAATTCTTATAACTGAAGGTGAACTTTCAACCTCCAAATGACTCCAGAAAGCTCTACCATTTGTTGCTATTTTAATTTTTTTAATTTTTTAAATTTATTTTCTATATTCTTTGTTTACATTCTAGAAGCCTTCCCCTTTCCCAGCCCCCCCCCCATGTTCCATAAGTCCTCTTCTCTCTATCCATTCTCCTATCTTTCCCCCTCCCTTTTCTCTGTCCTGGTACTCCCCTACAATGCTGAATCAAGTCTTTCCAGGATTAGGGCCCTCTTCTTCCTTCTTCATGGGAATCATTTGATATGCTAATTGTATCTTCAGTATTCAGAGCTTCAGGGCTAATTAATAGCCACTTTTCAATGACTGCATTCCATGTGTATTCTTTTGTGATTGTGTTACCTCGTTTAGGATGATATTTTCCAGTTCTATCCATTTGCTATTTTAATTTTTAATTTTTACTTTTAAGCAGAAGTATAATGATGGCACAAGGAAAGCTTAAGGGTACAACTTCAAAATAAAGGTAACCCCTCTGCCTTGAATTTCATTGCTCTTTAAAGACCCACAATACCATTCTTTGCAGAGGTTTGGTGACAGGATAGCTCACTGTCTGGATAGCTTAAGAAATACCACAATGAAGAGTGTGCAGAAAGGCAAGCAAGCAACTCCTCAGCATTAGTGGGAAGTAAAACAGAATCTGGAAAAATAATAACAATTATAAGAGACAATGCAATATCATGAGAAATGTCATAAAGTAAAACATTATTTATTATGCAAAAGGAAGGTCAGTCAGAGCTGGAGAGGTCATGGCAAGCCTTTTGGAAATTTTGAGATCTGGGCAGTGTTTTCACTTTTATCATTATTAATTTTGAATTAGCACACAGTATAATAGGCTTCATTATAATGTTTTCATATGCATGTCATTGTGCCTTTTGAGCAGTACTTTGAACAAGAGAGACCAGAAATTTTAGAGGGGGATTATCAGGAAGAAGTTTTGTGTGGGGTAGATACAAAGACAACTGCAATCAGGTTATTGGGGTAAGTGGCATAAAGCATGTTCTAAGTCATGGTTTTATATTTTAACAAAATGGGACTACTGTCCTATCTAATGATGGAATCATTCTCTATCTGGGTACTCAGAGCTTCAAGCCAATAAACTCAAATTCAGGATAAAAATGTAAAAAATGTGATGCTGGGTGTAACTGTGAGAGTAGGTGCTTTGACTCATATACCTTTATTTTTGGGTGTGTGCATTCCATAAGAACAGCATCATGTAATCATCTCCTAATCAAGGAATATTCTGTGTCCTTCATAATAGAATTCTTTCATTTTTATTTGTTTTTTAAAACTACTACATTAACAATGACCTCTTCCGTACTGTATTCTACTTTTCAGTTAAGGTAGCTGGACATGGGGGTAGGGTAGTATGGTAAGACCAGTTATTCAATAGTATTATCCACTGTACCTCTTTGAAGTAACTGAGTGCTCAATTCAACTGAAACTATACCAAATGTCATGAGGGTGGATAAGGCATTCTGAGCATCCCTGAAAATGATTCTACCCAAAACATCATAAACAAAAAAGACAAGTTCATAACCCAACATATGATCACATGAAGAATCATCTCTTCCATCTCCTTTATGTAAAATAAATATAAGAAACCTACCCAAAACATCATAAACAAAAAAGACAAGTTCATAACCCAACATATGATCACATGAAGAATCATCTCTTCCATCTCCTTTATGTAAAATAAATATAAGAAACCTGCCAATGAGTAACTGCAGTGTTCCCTAGGGAAATGGTGACCTATCCACCTGGGATCTCCAGTTTAGTAAATATGCACACTGAATAGGTTATTCTGCATAAGTGTGAGTTTGGGTTTCTAGCCTTGATCTCAGCCACCATAGCTACCTTACCCATAGGTCTGTTAAAAGCACAGATGTAACTACAATAGCTTGCATCCACAGAGGGAAATTTTTTTTTAATTGTTTTTATTCGATATAATTTATTTACATTTCAAATGATTTCCCCTTTTCTAGCCCCCCACTCCCCGAAAGTCCCGTAAGCCCCCTTCTCTTCCCCTGTCCTCCCACCCACCCCTTCCCACTTCCCCGTTCTGGTTTTGCCGAATACTGCTTCACTGAGTCTTTCCAGAACCAGGGGCCACTCCTCCTTTCTTCTTGTACCTCATTTGATGTGTGGATTATGTTTTGGGTATTCCAGTTTTCTAGGTTAATATCCACTTATTAGTGAGTGCATACCATGATTCACCTTTTGAGTCTGGGTTACCTCACTTAGTATGATGTTCTCTAGCTCCATACATTTGCCTAAGAATTTCATGAATTCATTGTTTCTAATGGCTGAATAGTACTCCATTGTGTAGATATACCACATTTTTTGTATCCACTCTTCTGTTGAGGGATACCTGGGTTCTTTCCAGCATCTGGCAATTATAAATAGGGCTGCTATGAACATAGTAGAGCATGTACCCTTATTACATGGTGGGGAATCCTCTGGGTATATGCCCAGGAGTGGTATAGCAGGATCTTCTGGAAGTGAGGTTGCCCATTTTTCGGAGGAACCGCCAGACTGATTTCCAGAGTGGTTGTACCAATTTGGAACCCCACCAGCAGTGGAGGAGTGTTCAGAGGGAAAATTTTATTCTTATCATTACAAAGAATATCTCCATTCCCTATATTTCCCATGTGCCTTACCACTTTCCATTACCTCAGACTTACTATTTCTACCATCTATCTTTTTAAATTTTATAGCATACTATACATTAGTTTTGGCAGTTTCTATTTTAGAGTCATTGGTTATATATGAGTGGGCTTTAATCAATTTTAAGAGTATTTAATCTACCGTACAGTTTGATGTTATTGCTGTTACAACATTTTGTTTTTTTTCTACTCTGGGGAATGAGCCTTCAAAAGTAGACTGCTGAATAAGATCCCAAATTAAAACCAGAAGAGATGTCAAAACCCCAAACCAGCATGCATGAAATGCAACAAAAAATTATAAAAATGCAAGGCAATAAAGTTCCCTGTAAGTTCATGACATCTCAACTACTGAATTCAAGTATATTAAACAGACACCATGGTGTATAAAGATTTCAAATGTTTAATATTTAAAATGATCTATAACCTCAGTCAGTTTACAAAGAAGCAAATATGAAATCAACCCAGGCCCTGGGGTCAGAAGCAGAGAGCAAGTTCAGCAACATGAAAGAACGTTTCAGACAGAAGTGATTCAGTGAATCAAATGAAAACACAGTGTGAACAGTGCCAATACATCGAACCAATCCAAAGAAAAGCCAACAGGAGCAGAGACAAGAGTGGGTAAAAAGCTACATAGAAACATCAAAAATAAATAAATAAATACCTGAGTATGGCCTCAATATTAGGAACTCTGGGATACATTCAAAAGCCCAGACCTCAGAATCTGGGAGATAGGAGGAGCTGAGAGATTAAAAACTAAATGTATAAAGGATCTACTCATTGATCTTATCATATATAAGCATAAATTTTCCAAACAAGGAATATATGTATGTCCTAACACAACATTTAGGAACTCAGGTAGATGTGGCCATAAGGATAATGTGAACATTATACTTAAAATGTCTAAAAGAATAATGAAAAATAAAATATTAAGAGCAGAGAGACAAAAAATCACCAAGATACCCACAAAAGCAAATATACCAGATTAGTAGTAGATGTCTCTTCAGCATTCCCCAAAGTCATGAAAGCATAGTATGATATATTTCAACTGCTGAAAGTATAAATTTGTCAATCAAGTTTTATAAACATCAAAGCTATCTTTTAAAGATTGATAGAGAAATAAGGATGATTCCAAAGAAGCATAAACTAAGGCAGTTCTTTACCACCAATCCAGTACCTCAGAATATACTTGTCTTAGTTATGGTTTCATGGCTATGAAGAGACACAATGACCAACACAACCAATTCTTACAAAGGAAAATATTTAATTGGCGCTGTCTGTTTCAGAGGTTTAAGCAGAAATAGTGCTGAAGAAGGAGCTGTGAGATCTACATCTTGATCTTCAGACAGCCAGGAAGAGACTGTGTCACACTGACCAAATAGCATGTATAACCTCAAAGCCCACTTCCACAATTACACATTTACTGCAACACACCTATACCAACAAGGTCACACCTCGTAATAGTGCCATTCCCTATGGGCAAGCATTCAAACACATGAAACTATGAGGGTAATATCTGTGTAAACCATTGCAATACTTAATAAATACAGGAAAAGATGAAATACAGTTTGGACCATGAACACACAAGACAGAATAAATAAATTTCATCGGGGAAAAGAAATAACAGGAGAGGTAGAAAGGAATCTATCATGTCTGACACAGTAAACCAACAAATTCCTAACACTGCAGGGAAGAATAAAGGTGATACAACCAACTAGTAAAACAACCAATATAATTACAGGAATTAGTAAATATATCTCAATAATAACATAACAATAACTTAAAGCAAAAATTACTTCAGCTCACTAATAGATAAACTAGCTGGTTAGGTTAAAAGACAAGATCCAACTATTTGTTGTCACCAAGAAACATGTCACATGGGCAAAGGCACCCACAGATTGAGAATAAAGAATGAAAGTCCACCTTCACAGCAAGTAGAAACCAAAACCAAACTGGCATAACTCTCTTAATATCTGATTTTATATATGTCAAAGCAAAATAGTTCAGGGAAGATAAAAATAGCATACTTAAATGGATAATCATTTGTCACAAGGATATAACAATTATTAATATGCACCAAATGTTGAGCCTCCTAATTTCATTAAAAACAAATACTGAAAGTATAACATATCAGATAGGACTTGCTACAGTAGATTTTAGAGACTTCAGTGTCTCACTCTAATCTTAAGATATGACTTTTAAACTAAAAATGAAGACATCAAAGACAACCTATGTCATAGAATAATTGAATCTACTTCAACAAAGTGTCTGGATATAAAAGTAACTCAAAGAAATGAATAGCCTCTTTCTCCTCAAAGGATGAATAGAGAGCTAAGAAAGAAATGAGGGAAATGACACCCTTCACAATAGTCACAAACAATATAAAATAACTTGGTGTGCCTCTAATCAAGCAAGTGAAATATCTGTATGACAAGAACTTCTTCAAGTCTCTGAAGAAAGAAATCAAAGAAGACCTCAGAAGATGGAAAGATCTCCCATCTTCGTGGATTGGCAGGATTAATATAATAAAAATGGCCATCTTGTCAAAAGCAATCTCCATCAAAATTCTTCATAGAGCTAGAAAGAACAATTTGCAAATTCATTTGGATTAACAAAAAACCCAGAACAGAGAAAGTTATCCTCAACAATAAAAGAAAGTCCGGGGGAATCACCATCCCTGACCTCAAGCTCTATTACAAAGCAATAGTGATAAAAACTGTATTGGTACAGAGATAAGCAGGTAGATAAATGGAATAGAATTGACGACCCAGAAATGAACCCACACACCTATAGTCACTTTATCTTTGACAAAGGAGCTAAAACCATCCAGTGGAAAAAAGACAGCATTTTTAAGAAATGGTGCTGGATCAACTGGTGGTCAGCAAGTAGAAGAATGCAAATTGATCTATTCTTATCTCTTTGTACAAAGCTCAAGTCCAAGTGGATCTAGGACCTCCACATAAAAACAGATACACTGAAACTAGTAGAAGAGAAAGTAGGGAAGATGCTCGAACACATGGGCACAGGGGGAAATTTCCAAAACAGAACACCAATGGCTTATACTCTGAGATCAAGAATCGACGAAAAACCTCATAAAATTGCAAAGTTTGTATAAGGCAAAGGACACTGTCAATAGGACAAAATGGCAACCAACAGATTTGGAAAAGATCTTTACCAATCCTATATCCAATAGAGGGCTATTATCCAATATATACAAAGAACTCAAGAAGTTAGACTCCAGAGAAATGACACTATTAAAAATTAAGTACAGAGCTAATCAAAGAATTCTCAACTGGGAAATACTGAATGGCTGAGAAACACCTAAAGAAATGTTCAACATCCTTAGTCATCAGGGAAATGCAAATCAAAACAACCCTGAAATTCCACCTCAAACCAGTCAGAATCTCTAAGATAAAAACTCAGGTGACAGCAGATCCTGTTGAGGATGTGGAGAAAGAAAGAGAAATGCTCCTCCATTATTGCTGGGATTGCAAGCTGGAAATCAGTCTGTAGGTTCCTCAGAAAATTGTACATAGTACTACCTGAGGACCAAGCTATACCACTCCTGAGCATAAAACCAAAAGATGTTCCAACATATAACAAGGACACATGTTCTACTATGTTCATATCAGCCTTATTTCCAATAGCCTGAAGCTGGAAAGAACCCAGATGCCCTTCAGCAGAGGAATGAATACAGAAAATGTGGTACATTTACATAATGGAGTACTACTCAGCTATTAAAAACATTACTTCATGAATTTTTTAGGCAAATGAATGCAACTAAAAAAAAATCAACCTGAGTGAGGTAACCCAGTCACAAAAGAACACACATGGTATGCACTCACTGATAAGTTGATATTAGCCCAAATCTTGGAATACTCAAGATACAATTCACAGACCACATGAAGCTCAAGAAGAAGGAAAACCAAAGTGTGGATCCTTCAGTCCTTCATAGAAGGGAGAACAAAATACTCATGGGAGCAAGTTTGGAGACAAAGTGTGAAGCAGAGACTGAAGGAAAGGCCATTTAAAGACTGCCTCACCTGGGGACCCATCCCATCTACAGTCACTAAACCTGGACACTATTATGGATGCCAAGAAGTGCTTGCTGACAGAAGCCTTATATAGTTGTCTCCTAAGAGGCTCTGTCAGAGGTGGATGCTTGCAGCCAACCATTGTACTGTGCACAGGGTCGCCAATGAAGGAGTTAGAGAAAGGACTGAAGGAGCTAAGGGGTTTGAAACCCCATTGGAAGAACAGCAATCAAGCAGACCCCCTCAGAGCTCCCAGGAACTAAACCACGAACCAAAAAGTACCCATGGCTCCAGCTGCATATGTAGCAGAGGATGGACTTGTTGGGCATCAAAGGGAGGAGAGGCCCTCAGTCCTGAGAAGGCTTGCTGCCCTATTATAGGAGGATGCCACGACAGGAAAGAGGGAGTGTGTGGGTTGGTGAGTAGGGGGAGGGGGGTGGGATAGGGTGGCTTTGGAGGGGAAACCAAGAAAGGGGATAACATTTGAAATGTAAATAAAGAAAATATCTAATAAAAAAAGCAAAAAAGTGGATCTTCTCACCTCAAAAAAAAAAAAGTTCTTTTTGATGTCTTCCTGTTTAAGCTGTTACTTTTGGTGGGAAGATGGGGTTGTCACAGAACCTTCCATGTTCCTCTTTTTTACCTACACATCTGCAATCATTGCTATAACTGAAAAAGTAGTTTGCTTGATCTTTACAATCAGCAAGAGCACAGATTATGCACATAGTTCCTCATGACAGCACAGACCACCACTGCAGCTCCTGGCTACAGTAGTAGGCCCATGACCTTGACAAAGGCCTCAGAATGTGTGAAAAAGATGCTGAAGTTACCATTCAGCAATTGATGGCTTCTGGTGGTGACGTGGAAAGGAACCAACTCAATTCTATTTAAGTGCTAAAGACTCTGTCAGAAAAAAAGAATAATTAAATTTAACAAACATCTTCTGTATTTTCCAACCAACAAATAGAGAATGCACATTCTGCGCAGCAATCCATATATATGCCCTTGTCTAGAAATGGTCAGATTATGAGATCCTAAGAAAGCATTAACAAATGGAAAGCAATCAAAATATTTTCCTGTAATTCATCGGATCATAATGGAATAAGATGGGAAATCAACAGTGAGAAAAAAATAACACTGAAGATTATCTGGAGACCAGACAACATTCATGAATTACCAGCAAACAAAAAAAAACCAACTTCCTAGAATCAAACGAAAATGAAAGTATAACTTGCCAAAACCTTTGGGGTATAGCCAATTCAGCTCTAACAGGAATGTGTATAGTTATAGCTATAATTGCTTATCCTAAAAAGTAAGACATTTAAAAAAATAAGCAAATTATGCTCATTATGGCTTCTGAAAAAGGGAATAATCCAAACCCACAGTAGAAGTCAACGAGAAATGATATAGGTCACAGCACACTAATGAAGACTAAAAGAACAATACACAGAATCAAACAAAATTTTGCTTCTTTGAAGAAACAAGATCAACAAAACCCTGACTAAAGAACCATAGACCTTCCTTCGAACAAAATCCCAGTCCTAGAAAAATCCCTTGCAGTTGTTGGTCAGGGGTGTCCAAGAGACTCTCAAACTGTAGGATATTGCCATTGCCCTTGGTTGTTGCCAGTAACTTGAAAGTAAGGAGTCATTGCTGCAGACATTACACACTTCAGACACAAGACCTGGAGAAACTGAGCTGGAAGTGACCTAGAAGGCTCCTCTTTGAGAACTAATTGGACTTACCTGAAGGTGATAAGCAACCTATCAAAGGAGTGAACTTGTAATCCTACCCAGCTAGGGACCCTATAAACACAACAACGCCAGGCCAGCAAATTATCCTCAGTAGAAAGATGGTGGCACTTTCATCTTTGGAGAAATCAGCAGCTGTCTAATGGGACTTGTGACTCATCTAATGAAAGGGTATTCATATATGGCATTACAACCCTAGCCAACTGCCTGTGGCCAGAGAGGTAACTGACCTTAGAGGAGAATCAACTACTGCCATTTTCCTAGAGAACTATGATTTCTAACAAAGTTCTAAATAGTTATCCATATACTTACAGATAAGTGTAGCTTTCACTCCTCAGTAAAGAAACTTTTACAGCAGATGGAGGCCATTACAGAGATCCATAATTAGTTAAATTACAGAAAGGCAATGACTGTAGGGTACCTGATCCAACTGGAACATAAATAATGTAATCCCTACACCTAAGTCTCCAGAGACATCATGGAAAAGGGTCCAAAATGAGTATAAAAGCAAGAAGATCAAATGCATGCTGAGATAATATCTTTAAGTTATGATAAGAAATCTGTACTCATTTATTTTAACAATACTGTTGCCTTTATTGCATTTATTATAAACTACATATATGTATATATAGATATGTATATGTATAGATATAATTGTGATATACAGATCAGTATGATATATAACAGTACAATATATGTATAAACCAGAATGATATATATATATATATATATATCAGTATGCATATACCATACTACCATACTATGAATATATGTCCGTATAATATCAGTATATACAAATATCATTTATCAGTATGATATATATCATCATGATATATATATGCACCAGTATGATATATATATATATATATATATATATATATATATATATATCATACTGTTGATATATACATATATCAGCAAAGAGTACACATGGAGGGATCCATGGCTCCAGCTATATATGTAGCAGAGGATGGCCTTTTCAGACATCAATGAGAGGAGAAGTCATTGGTCCTGTGAAGGTTCAATGCCCCAGTGTAGGGGAACTTCAGGCCAGGAAAATGGAGGGGGGAAGGTTGGTAAGCAGGGGGAGAGGGTATAGGATAGGGGGTTTTCAGAGGCATAATGAAGAAAGGGGATACCATTTGAAATGTCAATAAAGCAAATATCTAATAAAAAAGAAAAAGTATCAGTATGATATATATCAATATGAATATATGTATGTATTTTTATAATCAGTCATGAATTTGAGAGTGACTGGGGGCATGGGAGGATTTGGAATGAAAAAAGGAGAGTAACAATTATATAATACAATATTCATTTATAAAATTTAAAATGTTAATTACAAAGAGATAAAGAAAAGAGACACACATTAATAAAATTAGAGTTGAAAGGCTTTTTGTCAATTTAACACAACTGAGTTGTTCTGGAAGAGAATACCTCAACTGAAACAATGCTCTCACCCACCATATTGGCCAATTGGCAGGCCTGTAGTGCATTTTCTTGATTAATGTGGGAGAGCTTAGCTCACTGTGGTACAAATCCTGGGATAGTGGAATCACAATACCTGGCCTCAAATTATAGTAGAGAGTCATAATAGCAAAAAAACATAGTAGAGCCACAGGTATTGGCAAAAATATCATACCTGTACAGCAGTGGAACAGAAAACCTAGAAACATATCTCCACAGCTCTGGGTACAACTTCTTTACAAATATGACAAAAGCATGCATCAGAGAAAATATAGCCTTTGGACAACTTGTTCTGGGATAGCTGTATCTCCACATGTTAGAGAACGAAACTAGATTGGTATCTCTCATCCTTCATTGAAATCCATTCAAAACAGATTAAAATATTTAATATAAGACCTTAAACTTTAACAGTAATAGAGAGAAACACTTCATAGGTAATGCAAGAATTGTATCCCCCCTGGGTTGGGGAAACTGAGTAATGTCTATCCATTCCGTCTACAGTTCCAACGACAATCAAAGTTCAATTCATTCTGGGGAACCAATGAGTTCATTGGTTGTACTGATAGAGCATGGGTGAGGGCTAACTTACAGGAACATGGGTTATCACAAAATTGTCTCATTCAGCTTCACGCAGCATAATGCTGGCTTTCTCATAGCTACAGAGAGGGAGCCTCCTTCCCCCAGCTCTCTCCAGCTTATATACACTAGTCACGAAGACCACAAGGCCATATGTAATCAGGGTAGAGTTGCACTCAGGTGTCTGGGTAAATACTCAGGTGGGGGTCCCTCACTTCTTTCTTCTATGAAGGGTCAGCAAGCCTAGCTAGAATGAGTTTTAGCAAGCAGACAAAACTTATCTTGTGAGATCTTTCAATACCTTAATGAGTTAACATCACACTGGGCTTGTTCTAGAAATTTCCAGTCACCATAACATGGCTTGGTTGACCAATAACTGAGTCATTATTAAATAATTGTTTGCATGATTCATGCTGAGTCTATAACAATATTTTAAAAATTCTGGGTGTAAAATGAAATGCTCCCTTATACAAATTAGAGTAGTTAATAACAGTTTAGCATCTGCAAAATGACTCTGAAACCATAGGTTGTGGGCTCCCTGTTTAATTTCTAAATGCTAGAGATGGTTCCAGGCCCAGCTGGAATTCTTTGTTGGTGAGACCAGCATCCAGCATGTCCTCTTATTCTCAAGCAATGGAGTTCTGAAAGCAACATGTCTGATCTTGCTTGGCAGGCTGTGAGAGATGACCAGGTAAGACAGGTGGCAATAGGTATGTGTAATCTAAGTTCATCCAGTTGCTGCACTTTCTTCAGAAGTGAACTCAAAAATCAGGCTGGTGATAAGCAACCAATACTATCTATTCCATGATGCTAGAATATTTTTACTGTTTGCTTCTGAAATTGGTAATATTTTTATTGTGTACAGTCTATTCCAAGCTTTGCAAAAAAAGCAATTATGACTTGAACAGTATGCCTTGGCCCAAAATTGTTTATTTAGAAATCAATAATTTTGTTTTAGAGGAAAAATAAATATTTGGTATGCTGGTGGTTTGAGTCTTTCCCCATTTACCAGAATTCTTTATTCCTCTCTCTCTCTCTCTCTCTCTCTCTCTCTCTCTCTCTCTCTCTCTCTCTCTCTCCATCCTTCCCTCCCTCTCTCTCTTTAAATGCTTATCTTCTATACCACTGAATAGATCTGAATACAATATTACCTTTGACTAGTTGGATATGATTTTTAAAATTCAGTTAGCAAAAGAGAGAACTATGAATCAAATACAATTGTGAATCTAATGACATTTGTAGCACGATTATTTGAACAGATTTGATTTCAAGTTTATGTGAGGACATGTTTGAATAAGCCCTGCTCATTTTCTTCTTTCAATATTCCCTGCAACTAGCTCTACTTTATTTAAAGGTGTACAGACACGAGGCATTTCAGGTACTGCTGTGCGGCTAAGGGACATCCAGAGAGGCCATAAAATTCAATGAACTTGAGTTAGGCTCAGACTGGAGAGATGCAAGAGAATGGTGGGCTTAAGTAGGCCCTTGTCTGGGGACTAAGGGACAAAACCTCTCGCCAAATTCTTGGTTTATACTCATTGCTTGATCTTTGGCCCAGGGCCATTGCCAACAGCTTTAGTCTCTCAATGGATGGGGATGATTGCACACTCAGAGCTGTTCAAATGAATGCCATGGGTGTCTTTGTCTCCTAGAGTGGAAGAAACTGGAAGAAGCCAATGAGTTTTATTTTCTTCAGGGATATTTTAATAACTGATAAGAGTTCTCAAATGGATGTACAACAGTCCCAACTCACTTGTAATTTGGGGTAAGTTCTCTTTTACTAATTGTCAGCTTCCTCGTTTGTGAAATACAACAATAATACTTTTGTTGGTTTTGTTTTGTTTTGTTGTGAGACAGGGTCTCACTATGTAGCTGGCTATCTTGGAATTTACTATTAGACAAGAATGGCTTTGTGCTCACAGAGATCTGCCTGCCTTTGCCTCCCAAGCACTGGGATAAAAGGCATGTGCCACCACAACTGGCTTTTTATTCTTGATCTAATAATACTTACATCACACTGTTTTAAAAATAGAGTGCACTAATATACCTCCAAATTCAGCACAATGGTTCAGAGCAAAACAAAACAAAACAGGAAAAAAGTCTCATAGAGCATATTGTAAAAGAAATCATTTAAAAGACCTCTTTTCCCAAGGAATTTATGAAAACAGCTTACTCTTCTTTAGGGAAAACAAAACAGGGTGCGGATACTTCCTTTAGCCATAAAATCCACTATTTTGTGGACTCTGCTGAGTGTGACTTCAAGTCCTCCACAGAAGCCTTAGAAAGATCTTTACAACTATTGGGATTTTCTAGAAAGGCTGTTCTATTTAAGACTTGCTTCCTTACCACCAACCCCTTCTTCCCATGAGTGGCCAAAGGAGCCTAATATCCTAGATTTTATTTATTTGCTTTTGATTATATTTTAGATCTTAAATGTTCTTACCTGGGCAATACTCCAAATAGGTGTTCACTGACTTGTAGCTATTGGGAGGTGGTTGATCATCTTGGAAGTAGGGCCTAAAGGAAGTAAGTTAGAACACTTGGCACATGCTCTCAAAGGGCGTTGTGATTACTAGATCCTAGTTCTCTCTATATTGCCAGCATTCCTCTCATACTCCCAGTGCCAAGATGTTCTGCCTTTCTGTAGCTCCAAAGATAATGGAGCCACCTGACTGTAAACTGAAACTTTTGAAAGAATGAGCCAAAATTAACCTTTCCTTCTTTTAAGTTCACTTTTCAGTTACTTTGTCAGCAACCAGAAACTAATTAATATACTCTTCTCTCATATAAAAAGGAGGAGCTAAAAGGGAAAGTCAATGAGAAAAGGTAAAAGAAGAAAAAAGTAGAGAAAGAAAAAAGGAGAATGAAAAAAGGATGAAGAGGAAAAATGAAAATTTAAGTCTGTAGAAAACCAAAACTCTGTAAAATCTCAAACTTGAAGTGATTAAAAATGGCGGGGGGTGGGGGGGAAGAACATTCATCCTAGAAGAATTAAAGTAAGAAAAAACATAAATTCCACTTTATCGCCTTGTACTAAGCTCAAATCCAAATGGATCAAGGACCTCCACATAAAGCCAGACACTCTGAAGCTAATAGAAAAGAAACTGGGGAAGACCCTTGAGGACATTGGTACAGGGAGAAAATTTCTGAACAGAACACCAATAGCATATGCTCTAAGATCAAGAATTGACAAATGGGACCTCATAAAATTACAAAGTTTCTGTATGGCAAAGGACACCATCAAAAGGACAAATCGGCAACCAACAAATTGGGAAAAGATCTTCACCAATCCTACATCAGATAGAGGGCTAATATCCAATATATATAAAGAACTTAAGAAGTTAGACTCCAGAAAACCAAACAACCCTATTAAAAAATGGGGTACAGAGTTAAACAGGGAATTCTCACCTGAAGAACTTCGGATGGCGGAGAAGCATCTTAAAAAATGCTCAACTTCATTACTCATTAGGGAAATGCAAATCAAAACAACCCTGAGATTTCACCTTACACCAGTCAGAATGGCTAAGATTAAAAATTCAGGAGACAGCAGGTGTTGGAGAGGATGTGGAGAAAGAGGAACACTCCTCCACTGCTGGTGGGGTTGCAAATTGGTACAACCACTCTGGAAATCAGTCTGGCGGTTCCTCCGAAAACTGGGCACCTCACTTCCAGAAGATCCTGCTATACCACTCCTGGGCATATACCCAGAGGATTCCCCACCATGTAATAAGGATACATGCTCTACTATGTTCATAGCAGCCCTATTTATAATTGCCAGATGCTGGAAAGAACCCAGGTATCCCTCAACAGAAGAGTGGATGCAAAAAATGTGGTATATCTACACAATGGAGTACTATTCAGCCATTAGAAACAATGAATTCATGAAATTCTTAGGCAAATGGATGGAGCTAGAAAACATCATACTAAGTGAAGTAACCCAGACTCAAAAGGTGACTCATGGTATGCACTCACTAATAAGTGGATATTAACCTAGAAAACTGGAATACCCAAAACATAATCCATATATCAAATGAGGTACAAGAAGAAAGGAGGAGTGGCCCCTTGTTCTAGAAAGACTCAGTGAAGAAGTATAGGGCAAAACCAGAACGGGGAAGTGGGAAGGGGTGGGTGGGAGGACAGGGGGAGAAAAGGGGGCTTATGGGACTTTCGGGGAGTGGGGGGCTAGAAAAGGGGAAATCATTTGAAATGTAAATAAAAAAATATATCGAATAAAAAAAAAAGACAAAAAAAATGTGAAAGAAAAGTAAGGCCCTGAGGTTTTTAAGTAGTAAAAATTGAAAATATCTCTACTTACAAAATGTTGATTGATCATCAGAGACTAGTACTTCCCTGGATTTATGCTGGAGACTTATGTATTATATGTGTCCAAGTTAGGCATAAAAATACTATCATATTGACACAAAACTAGACATATCTGGGAAGACAGGAATTCCATCACCTTTTTGATATAGGCGAGTGGGGCATTTTCTTGATTAATGTTGGAAAACCCAGCTTAATTTGCGTAGTGACACTCCTAGTTCTAGAGTATATAAGGAAGCAGGTTGAGCAAGCCAGGGGTAGCAAGCCAGCGAGCAGCATTCTTCCATGTCTCTGTTTCAGTTCCTGATTCCAGGTTGCTGCCCCCAGCCCCTGCCCCAACTTTCTTTCAGGAGAGATTGTAAGCTATAAGAAAAAATAAACCCTTTTCTCCTCCAAAGTGACTTGTAGTCTTGATGTTGATCACAATAGAAACTGAAATAAAACAGGACATCAATATGAAGTTCCATCTTTCTCTTTTTAATTAAAATTATATTCTGCATTGCACATATGGTCTTTTATTTTTCCCCACTCAGTCCTCATTAAAAGAAAAATGCAACATCATAAGTTTTAATTCTATGAAATTAATATTGTGCAAAAACATCTCAGGACCAGATGCAGATAGTCAAACTAAAAGGATGGAGTTCATGGTCTTCTCAGAAACCTTTCAGGATGAAGCTATTCAGGATGAAAGTAATTAAAACAGAGGCTATGAATAATTGTGATGCTAAAGAATTGAAAGTGCCATCAATTTGGCTGTTAAAATAATTTACCCAATTAGTGAGTCCTTGCGATATGCTAGGCCCTTTGCTAGATGTGCTTGAACAGTGAATCACTCACTCTCCTTAGCCACTAAGGATGGACTTATCATCTCTCGTTCTTCCTGCCCACTCTTCTTTGATGGCCCATAAGCTTTGTGAGGATGACAGATTTTAATATTGATAGGAGTGGGAAGAATGGGAGAACTGAGGAAGATGGGCTGGTTATGGAAATGTGAGGTGTTGGTCAGGAGGCTTAGCCAAAACTAAGGAGGTATAAAGAAAAGCCATATGATATCATTTTGTAAGTTATTTAAAAATATAATTTTAAAACTTTGAAGAAAGGTACTCTGCATGAATAAATGATAGTGCTCCCAGAAACTTTACATTATTAAATAAAAATCCCAGGGCCAGGTCTTGGACACCTAGTTATGAGATGTTAGTCAGGGAATACCCCCCAAAGAGGCTCCCAAAACAAAAATACCATTGCAATATATTTTTGTTGCTACCAGAGCTAGACGGTGAGTCTCTGCTTCTAAAAGCACACTTAGTGATTGTATGATGTAGCGAAATCAAGCTGGAACTGAAGCAAAGCCTTTTCCCTGACGGCTAGCTTTCATGATATGAGAAGATGCTATGCAGCCTTCTGTGGGAGGGAGGAGTCAACAGAAACTGTAAGCCCTGTGGGCTACAATGCCAAACTGTTAGGGAATATGTGGACTCTCAGGTGGGGTTCAAGACCCACTCCAGAGGAGGAGTTTATGGTTCGGACTGTAAAGCTGATCACAAGCCTCCTGCTAGGATGATCTTAGATCCTAGGGGAAAACCCTATTGTTTGCTATGTGAACAAGATGTCAGTCTGCTTTCTAAATATTTATATTTATAGCCATAGATGAGTGCTGCCACCAACCTTGGTCCTAGGACATCTGGTTGAAGTGGGCAATGATTAATGAAGAGGCTCTAATTGGTGAAAGTCCTTAGAGTAAACGAGTGCCAAGTGCTCGGCCTTGAATGGAAAGAGATTTGAGAGACGGCATTGAACTAGAGAGAATAGCCGAGAGGACAAAACATTATGAAAACCGTCATTTTCTAAGGGTTTCAAGGACACGGAGAAGACAGCCATTATAATGAGTGTTTTCAGAGTAAGTCAGGCTTCAACTCTTGTGAAGAGACCAAAATGAGTTGAGGGAAGGGTTAGTGATCAAAGGAAGAGGCAAGGAAAGGAGATTAGTCACGAGTGACTGGGCGGTGTGGACATTCATCAGCAGATAAGAAGGCTACTGGGCACCCATCAATGATCTGGAGAGACCACTGCAAGATTTGTTACATAAACGCAGAAAGCAATTAAAGAATATGGACCTAAAGCTTCCCTAGCCCTGAGCAGCAGACCCTCCCCTTGTCTCATTTTCCTCCTTCATACCTTCAGCTCAGAGGCTGATGATGCAATCGGACAACCCTCCTTCCACATATATGCTCACCACAGGGCCTGACTTTACATCATCTCTTTGTTTTAAAAATCCTTCTTCACATCCACCCGGTCTGTACATTTCAGTCAGTTTTTTTAAGCATGGCAGGGAACATTACAGGGAGAGATAGGATCTTATTTGCCTACTTCTAATGTGAATTGAGACAAATGACCCTCTCCATTATGACTTCACATTCAAATTGCTATGAAAACAACCGCTTTTCCAATTTTTTTAAAAATACTTACAATATTCAGGATAAATATAGCAATCCACCCAATATAGCACCACAGTTTCTATTTCTAATCGAATCATCATGAAACAATTTTGTATTGAATAATAATAATGAAATCCAGGCTACAGTTGTTTTTTTTTTTTTAAATCTCTCCCCGCCTCTGTTTTGAAGGCTGTAAGAAGGCAGGTGAGTGACAGAAGGGATGAACACATGGGGATTATTTGGATGAGACTCGGTAGAGAACAGAAATCAGCTGGTGGAAATAGTCTGGGCATGTCTTCCACATCGATGATTCTGGAGTTTGTCACACATCCTTGAAAGGATGCTTAACCCTCAATGGGCCATCTTAAAATAGATTTTCTTCATCTCGCTAATAAGCACAAAGGATATCTATCTCTAGGGGACAGAGGTGAGGAAGCAAAAAATATCCTATTCCCTTGCCTTAAAGTTGCAGTTTAATGAACGCTTCTGACTTGTGGGTTTGATATTGGAGAGGAAAGAAAGGTAGAGGGCAAAGAAGACATTAAATATGCATGTTCAATGAAAGCCTTCACTGCAATCCAGACACTGCAAAATGTATGAACATGACCATTTACAATCAGGGGAATACAGAAATAATGCAAACAAGCCCTTTTCAGTGTGAGGGAGGGATGGTCACTTGAATACACCCTACAAGAAAAAAAAAATTGGGATAACTTTTCAATCACTTTGGATTAGTGTCTGCTGGAAAGCACCCCTGTGAACTCAGCTGCCCACGCTCATCCACACATCCTACATTTAAAACAAAAGCACAGTGGTGATAAGAAACAAAGAATTAATTTAGTTAGAGTACTGAAGCTGGTAATAACTTCCTTGGTTGTTTGGTGATAACTAACGGACGTGAAAAGCTTCGTCCTTGTAACTCATGGAGTAGGATAGGACAAAATGTGGGAAGTGAGGGGGTGAGAATTCGTTGTCCAATCTGGAAAAGGACTATTTGTAGAGTAGAACTCTGGATGCCAAGAGAAGAGAGCAGGAAAGAGTGAGCAGTGGGGAAGGGATCCGTGTGAAGGAAAGGATCACGCTGCACCCAGGCTGCATGCGTGAAGCCTGGAGGAGGTGTGCTCAACACCTCACATTGAGGTCCCACCATCTGCTCAAAGTCTCCTCTCCTTGCAATAATTTGAAGATGTGCACTGGCATCACATTCAGAGAAGATGCTTCATCTCTGTAACTTTCCCATTCTCTGAAACATGTAGGAAAGCACTAAAAAAAAAAATACCATGCAATTATTTAATAAATATGAGTTTGACACAAAAAAAAGAGTAAGAAAGATGTCATTTAAACAAGGGAAGCTATGCAGCCTTCAATGGGCATGTATACAGGATAGTCTCAGCTCATGCCAGTCACCTTCACCTTCAGGAGTTTGTCTATTTGCTGCTCACTGGGCGAGGCTCCCAGCAGGAGAAATTTGTTTCTGGAGATTTAAAAACACTTGTTTTTCAGACCATGGCTTATTAGGAGGTAGTGATGAGAGACATGAGAATTTCAACTTCCTTCTTTGAACTCAGGCTCCACTAAGGCTCCATATGTGCCACTCTATACCTAACCTTTACCTTACTTAACATGCCTGCACCCCTGGAGTCAAAATGAGTTCACACTCATCGGAACCACTTGTTCCCTGCTTGGATCTTGACAGTTCCTGCCTGGCACTTGGTTGGTTGGTTATACTAATTATTCATAGGGTTCTATTCCAGGAAAATAAAATTAAATCAGAGTCTCTGGAACCTGAGCTTAGATTTATAATCTACAAAAGACATTGTTGAGACAATAGACAAGAAATGTTAGTTTGTAGATGTGATTTGATGATTTTTTTTCCTTGCTGAAAATTTCAGTGGAGCTGTGAAAGAAACTTCTTTACTCTTAGAAGTATTTAGGGGTAAAGGATATAGTGACTGTAACCATATTGTTAGAAAGATTGTTAGAAAATGTGCACATGAAGATGGGCACATACATAAGCCATAGCACATGGTCATTCTGCACAAAGGTATGCAGATATTTCTCTGGACCATTCCTATAACTTTTGTAGTGAATCTAAAAGTACTGGAAAAGAAAAACATATAGAAGAACCTCTTTTGAAAGGAGAAGGCAAGTCTCTGAGGACCCCAGTTTTACTGGTTAGTTCTATGTCAACCCGACACAATAGACCCATTTGCCAAGAGGAACTCATAATTAAGAAAATGCATCAGTAAGGCAAGCATTTTATTAATTAGTGACTGATGTGGGAGTGTCCAGCCCATTGTAGGTGATGTCAACCCTAGGCTGGTGGTCCTGGATGCTATAAGAAAGCAGGCTAAGTAAGCCAAGGAAGAGTAAGTAGCACTTCTTCATGCCTCTTCATCAGCTCCTGTCTCTAGGTTTCTTCCCTGTTTGAGCTCCTGTCCTGATTTCCCTCACTGATGCACTGTGCTGTGGAACTATACACTGAGTTAAACCCTTTCTTCTCCAAGTTGTTTTTGGTCATGGTGCTTTATCACAGTAATAGAAGCCCCAACAAAGATACCAGGTCACCAGTTCTTTAGGGTCAGTGGGTAAGAAAGTTTTCAGTGGTTCCTCTTCCTCCTTCTCTTCCTCCTCCTCCTCCTCCTCCTCCTCCTCCTCCTCCTCCTCCTCCTCCTCCTCCTCTTCCTTTTCTTCCTCCCCTTCTCCTCTCCTCTCCCCCTTCTCTCCTCTCCTCTCCTTTTTCTTTTCTTCTTCTCTTCCTCCTCCTTCTATTCCTTCTCCTCCTCCTTCTTCTTCTCAAGTCAAA
Source organism: Apodemus sylvaticus (assembly GCF_947179515.1). Classification (NCBI taxonomy): domain Eukaryota; kingdom Metazoa; phylum Chordata; class Mammalia; order Rodentia; family Muridae; genus Apodemus; species Apodemus sylvaticus. The sequence continues at coordinate 100,148,594 of NC_067474.1, read as the reverse complement.
ATTTTATTTCAAATGTAAAAGAATGCTCTTAAATGCTAGTGAATCAGCAGGAGAGTATAGTGTGGTCCTGTCCAGCCCAACTGTGCAGGTAGCTCGTGATGGCCAGTGCTGAGTGCTGGCTGTTCCACAGTAGTGCTGTAAGACTATCTGCATTTTGGTAATGGAGATTCCCTGCAGTGCTTACTGGGTTTACACCATTCCTGAGCATGAACAAAGGCCCCTGCTCCTTGACCATAGCCAAATCCCTTGGGCCCAAAGTTCTTTGTGGAGCACCCTTTACATTAGATTTTACCTTTCTCAGTCAGAGTTGTAGACTCCAGACTCTTCCCATTGTTGGAGCATAGGAAAGAGTGTTTGATTTAGAGCTTTCCAGCTCCAATGATTTCAGCAGCATACACAGAATCCCCACACCTGGAACACTTCTCAGCACCTCCACATTTCTGGGCAAATTTCGAAGTGTTTGGATTTGTTGTAGGCCTGTGAGATTGAGCCCTCTCTGGCTTGATGCCCAGCTTCTCACCAAGGTCCATGTTGAATGTGTCAGTGCCCTGGCCATAACCATAGCCTTTTTTGGTCCATACGTCTTTCTGTAGCAGGATTTGCAGTAGATTTCTTTATCAGGAATCACCACTGTTTGTGTTGTCTAAATTTTTCCTTCAAGCCTTGCATAAAAGCAGCAGCAGAGGAAGCTCCACCCATCACACAGTACTTCTTCAGCGTGGTACATGGTTCTCCCGCAGGCCCCGAACTGATTTCCCCCGCCCCAGACAGGCATTCTGTGTTCTGCAGTGCTCATGGATGATGTAAGAGGCATCTGATGGACAGTCCCTCATGAGGCCCGAGTGGGAGGTGAGAGCACATGGTGGGCGGAGCTAGCGAGGTCCATACAGAGGAAAGCCTGGGTTGGATCTAGAGCTTCTGTGGCCCTTCTTAGCATTGGACCTTAGTCAAGGAGGCTGAGGTAAGCAGGTCACAAAATTCAGACCATCCTGGATGGCGAACAACAGCATTCCTCCACAGCTTCTACTTACGTTCCTGCCTCCAGATTCCTGTCTTTGAGTTCCAGCTCTGACTGCCTTAGATGGTGGACTATGAAGCCCTTTCCTCCCCCAAATTGCTTTTGGCCATGGTATTTTATTACAGTAATAGAAACCTAACTAAAACACACACCATTTCAGAGATACTACAAAGTGGGTTGCAAGTCAGTAAATAATTGAATTAATTCATATGCCTTAATTTGACCTAATCAATTTTTTGGCACGGCAGAATATCAGTATTGGATCATACATCATTATTTTTCAGTGCTTTTTATTTTTATTTTTTTATTTTTTTTTGTTTTTTTTTTAAATTTGGTTTTTTTTTTAGAGACAGGGTTTCTCTGTATAGCCCTAGCTATCCTGGAAATCACTGTGTAGACCTGGCTGGCCTCGAACTCAGAAATCCGCCTGCCTCTGCCTCCCAGAGTGCTGGGATTACAGGCGTGCACCACCACCACCCGGCTCTATTTGTCAGTGCTAAAACTTCTCTACAGAAGTTATCAGACACCATCTCCATTAAGAAAAGACCAGGAATCATAAGGAGGAACTAATACTAGGATCCGGGATAGACCTGAAGGAAATTAATTTTACTTAAATATCTCAAACCTCATTAAAAATAATTTCACAAAGACCCAAAGATGGCTGTCATCAACCCTGTACTTTTAATTTCAGCTAGCGCTCTCTAGTCTATGAGAGATACGTCCTTGGAAAGTTCACTAGTTTATATGCAGGTTCCTCAAATAATATGCTACACAAATATTCTTGTCCAATATAAATAGGTCTTATGAAAATCTAGTTAAGGTACGTTGCGGGAAATATTAAAAAAAGAACCAGCACATTCCCGTACTCGCCAGCAACTCCAGCAGGCCGGAGCTCCCGAGTTCCCTGCACTGCCTTGCCAGCCCCACCCAACGTCTGTCCACCCCACAGTCAGCTGCCACAACGCCCAGCAACTGGACCAGGTAGAAACAAAATTCTAGAAGCTTATAATTAACTAGTCAGATTTATATGTCAATAAATTCCCAATTATCAAGATGCCAATTGATAAGGACAAAAGCTGCCCTCCTAGATTAGACAAATTATCTCAATCATTCTAACATTTGTGATATCATAACTACCTGTGGTTATTAAAAGCTATGCAGGTTCAGGTTCTTTTTCTTGTCCATCAGCCTCCATCTTGGCTCCTCTTTCTCTACTGAGACGATCTGTCTCTGCAACTCTTAGCTCCACCTCCTTTTTCTCTGTCCAATCACAGGACTTCTGCTGCACTAATATTTTAGTGTGATTGGACAGGGAAAATCCTGTCACAAAGGTACTGTCAAGTTCATAAAAAGTATGATCATTAGGTTATTTCCTAATCAATAGATTAGGAAAGCAGAACTTCTAGAATGCAGCAGTGACCATGTCTGGTTTTCAAAGTGGGCCTTTCATTCTAAAACATGGAAACCTCTAGAAATGACCTGGACCACAAAATATACCACTGTGAATCTACTGTACTATCTACTGTGCCACCTGGGTCCTTAATTGCTGTTTCCCTAAAACTGATCTCATAGTCTCATCAGGGTTCTTTTTGTGCTTCCAAGCCCATCCACAAAAGAGATAAAGTGTGTCCATGTGATTTGAAAGCTGAGTGGCAATATGGAGATTCACCAACAGAAGCGACTGCATTTATGTGTGCCTTTTAAGTGCAGAATCTGGCAACAAAGTTTCAGAGATCAAATTCAATTTTGGGTGTCAAAATTGATCTGTCCTTCTACATCAGATCTAGTACCAATTGATTCTGTTCTCAGTTCTCACGACTCAGAGGGGAAAATTGCATCATACTAAGCAGTGCAGATAAGTGTGGGAATATATTTCTTCTGCACCTGAATGAAAAGTTCTCCTACATGGCAATCGTTCGGAAATCATCTAGCAAAAAAGTAAGAAATTATTTTCAAAGTAAAGCCCAAGCCAAGGAGAGGGCATTGGATGGTTCAAATAAAGGCCTTTTCCCAAAATATAACATCTCAGGAAAAAGACAGACTAATCCATAAAGACTTCTTTATGTAAAAATGAAAATGGTTTAGTTTCCAGGCTTCCTTCCTACTACAGAAAGCATAAATCCTGTGTCTAACGGGTTTCTTTAGGGATATAGTGAAAACATAAATTTATAGGCAAAGACAGCCAATTCTAGCATGATTTGAAAGTTCTTCTGTATCATAAACACACACATACACACTCACACACACACAGAGACACACACACAAAACTTCAGAAATGAATCTCTTCCGCACATATGGAAGAGCAAGAGAGAAATGGGAGAGGTGGGGAAGGACAGAAGCGACTCACTTATACACTAAAACTTGACAAATTTATCTATACTAGCTTAGTCGAGCTTTTAGTGATTCTTTTGTGGTTAAATATCAGTCATGGATTAATCATCTATCAATCTAAATAACGTTATCAGATGACAAAGCAGTCCCACACCACTGAAGGGGAAGTCCCTTCCAGGCTGCAGGTGCTGACATCTGCCTTCTCCAGCAAGACGGATGGAGACGACGGAGACGAGGAAGAATGTGGAGCTCACTGCAGGAGACTGGAGGTAGAAGTGCACACTGTGCAAATGGTGCAGGAAGATAAGGGGTGAGATTCTATCATGTGCAAGGTAGCACCACAAAAGTTACACTAGCCCTTGTTAATTTCATAAACTCTTTCATAAAGGCACATATGTAGTAAAGCTTAAGTTTAGAGATTTTGTACAAATAAATGTATTATGTAATGAAGCTCTCATACTTTCTAATGAACTCTATAATATGAGATACAAAATCCTAAATATACAAACAATACAATTATAATTACCTCATGTGCTCTATAGATTTCTAAGTCCATATATTGAATCCTTCATATGACCTATATAAGAGTCCTTACATGCCAATGTAAGTGAAAGCTGTACAGTTGTAACATGAAATCTGTCTTATAAGTTGGAGTATACCCTAAAATAACAGAAGTACAATTCAGTAAATATACCACTAACATGCTCATTAATATCAACCATTATAGACTATGGTATTGTATTTGCTACACTTACATGACTGGAAACTCAGAAGGTTTGTTTACAATGGTATCACCATAATCATACACATTAGAACAGTTATAATGCCCCTGGACAGTCAGAATTTTTCAGCTCCATCATAATACTATGAGACTATGATCATATTCACAGACCATTGTTATTCCATGGTATAGGCACCATTAAGTGGAATACCACTTGCTCTACATATATGTATATATATTATATGTGTGTATACACTTAGTCAAAACAGGTGCATTCTCTCAAAGATCTTTACTAATGAAGAGTTTGCTTAAATTCTGCCCACTTTCGATGGGTTACTTATGTGTTTGTATATACAGCTTCTTTTGGGCAATCACCTCATAGGGCAAATTTAAATGGTAAGGATAAAATCAAGTCAACTAGGGTCCTTAAGAATAATTCACTACTGTCATTTCTTCCAGCTGTGTTGATCCATTTGTGGAATGATCTATGTCAGCACACTGAAGCAGAGATGCAAGAGTCATGGGGCTCGTCCTGCACAGTGATATTGAGCTTGAGAAAGCACAGTGTCATCCTGGATGACTCTTTTGTGCCTGTGAGAATTAGGTACCTACTACCTGATAGGGTTGCTGCTTCTACACACTGTGCACACCAGACATGAAACATTCATAATACTCTTCATCATAAGCTGCTTTGACCTGCTGTATGCATACACATTTAGTTGCTTATTCTACAAATACGACTGGGATTCAGGCTAGTGTTCTACTATGGTGTGATGGTGAGGAGTAACTGACACCAAAAATCATTCTTCTCTTTTCTCAGTAGTGAAAAGTCCTAGAAAGGAGCTGCTCAGCCAGGAATTACACTTCCCAATGTTGTGTTTTCACTGCCCTCTAAGGGAAGTAATAACTATCTTGAAAGTCTAACTGTGTCCCCTTGCATAATCCAGCTGGGCTGGCTGACTGTTTATGTCCCTTCATAATAGTGTGGAGAGAGTCATAGATACTTACCTGAGTGGTTAGATATTGTTTAGCCCCTATTGTCTGATACCTTGCCTTAATTGTCCTAAACCTCAGAGAGGGGATACAATATTTAAGCCAGGGAACACTAGTAGAGAGAAGACTCCATCTGAATGGTTACAGGAAACCCCTCATCCCTGACGCATAAAGATTTTCTGGTTTGGCCTTTTAGAGCAGGAGCACCCACACCTCTGCAGTCACCCTTCATCTGTGCTTTGAAATTAAGCCCAATTAAGTCATTGGCTCACCCAGATGAACTTGGGTGGATTCATGCCTCAGTATGTTGTTGAAACCTTGGGGAGGTTAGCCTTTGTCTATATCTTCCCCTGGAGAGGAATTTTATAAATACCAATCCACTTTGTAGCTTAGGTGGTGCTACCCGAGTAATTTTTAAGCATCAGAAAGCAACATGATCCACTTCCAGGTCATGGTGATGTAAATGGATGACTTTTACCTTTTTTACCCCTTCCTTTTTGATTTTAGTGGGCTCAGAAGTCTTGTGGAACAGAAGAGTCACAAAACCTTAAGCACATACCCTGATCAACCATGTAGAAAAAAAAAAAAAAAAAAAACACTGGCCAATCAAGGAGAATTTGAGTAGGAGCATGGTTTTTCAGGGTGATTGTACATTATTGGCTGGCATCAAGGTGCTGAGAATGCTTAATTTGCATGAAAAGGAATTCCAAGTGCTTGCTGGACATGTCCTTATAGGGAGAAGGAAGTTTAAGCTGTAATTTGGCCACCAGGCTACTGGACTCCCTCAAGAATGGTGGAGATGGGGGGGGGGAGGGGGCGGGTGTTGTAAGGTTTATATGCCCTGGGGCGTAAAGACCCAGAGAAAAGAGGAAACAGTCTTTCTCCTACTAGTCTCAGGACAAGATTTGGGGGGGCGGGGTTGAACACATCTTGACCTCACTCTTGCTCCGGATTGGCTCCCCTTTCTGGCCTTTTTGGCCCCACACAGTATGATTTCATGAACTTGACATGTTAAGCAAAATGTTCAATAGCAATAATGTAGCATTAGGGATACAACAGATCATAATTGTTTATTTATAGTATCTTCAACATAGTGTGTGTGTGTGTGTGTGTGTGTGTGTGTGTCCTAAAATAAATTTTAGATGTGTTATAACTCTTTTAATTTAGGATTCTGTGATGATCCTAGAGCTGAAGGCATAGGTTTGCAGTTTTATACAAGGAAATAGTTTCCAGGTTCTACACCATACATCTGATTCTATAACATTAAAATTCAAATGAATTAGTGTCTAGAAACATTTGAAATGGCATGAAATGAAAGAGAAAAGAGTATAATAATCCCCTAGTGATTTAAAAACATTAATAAAGTGCTGAATTTTAAATGTGCTGGTAATTGAGCAAGAGCGAGTTTTCGGGAAGGTATCCCAAAGCTCCTCCAGTCAATTCAAAATCCTTTCAGTGATCATTCCATTAGTACAGGCAACACATCCTGAGAGGCCAGATTTTATTTTCCATAACAGAGTGGAAAAGAAGGAATTGAATTTTAAAAGATGAAGTGCTACCCTCTCAGTTTGTAGTGGAATCCCAATGACCTCTTGAGACCGTTTTCACACTCTTAATCATCTGATTATTCCCTTAAAATTTAAATGTGCTCCAAGAGAGCCCTTATCCTCAGAACTTATTTCCCCTCTGTGTGTCAGGGCGCAGTGTTTGCAGTGATTAACTTAACAGGGACTCCTTTCAGACCAGTTCCAGTCTACAACTTTGCTTTCCGTTTTAAAGGAGTCAATAACTTTCCTTGCCCCCAAATTGCAAACCACTTATGCTGAGGCACAGGCTTCTGGAACTTTCTTAGTTTTTATCTTCACCATGTTTCAGGCCCATATTTTTCAACTGCACGTTGAGCACAGGAGAAAGCAGTTGTCCCACATGCGTTTAACTGTTTGTCACTTGCTTTATTTCACCTTTCTGTTAGAAACTGAGACATCAGTTCTAAACAGAGGATTCATAATTTTTTTTATCCCACAGAAGGAAATGTGTTACTAAATTTACCAAAAAGTAGCTAATACCTAAATAATGACAGCACTTTAGGAAAAAAAACCCATAGCAACAATGAAGTCATTTTCTCAAGAGCAAAGAGGGCTCAGTGGAGACTGGCTCATTGTGAAGGTTGGCATTTGTTTTGGCCATTACCTGGACCAACATAACTACAGCATGAACTGATAGGTTCCTGTTAAATCCACGCCAAAAAAGAGTTCTGAAATTGGAGGACAGAAGTGTGATTCCCATGTGTGAAAGATGGTATATTGCCCTCCTGAGTCCCTGCAGGACTCCTGAGAACATAAGTTCTCCATATAGTGTCTTCTTAGAGCAGGGGAGGTGGGGACAGGAAATTCAGCAGAAATTTGATGTCTCTATGGAACTGAAGTTTTCAAAATTACAGATCACTTAGATTAAGACTCTGATGGGGTCAAGGACAGAGTACCATCTATTAACATATGACTAGATTTCCCTTTAACAATTTATCAAATTTTGAAACTACATAGAGCAGGAAGCTAAACAGGTAAACATAAGTCCTCTAAGAAACAAAAGAGGTTCAGTCAAGAAGCAGTAGTTCAGAACTTTGCAGACAAAGCAGCACCAAGAACTTATCATCCTCATCTTTAGAACTGGCTGCTAATGATACACTCCAGGAGCTGAGGAGAATTGAGGCATGCAAAGACCTGTATGTATAAGTATGTATAAACCTATATAGTTATAAACATGTATAGCTATGTCCATATATAGAGTAAGATAACCATAGCCATTACTTCTGTGTAACAAAATGATGAATAGTTTTGAAAAAGATAAAACATTTGTAGGTTTTGGCAATAAACAAAGCAATATATCCAGTCAAAACAATTACATCCAATTATAATCATCACACATGCCAAAGGATATAAATAACTTAAAATATAGCACATACAGGACTACATATGGTTCCTATAATGGTGAAAAGTTTTCCAATGAACAATTATTGATCCATTAAAGAAAGCAGATGTAATGATAGAGAAATTTTTCATAGAATCTATATATCTATGAAAATGGAAATTCTTAGACATAAAGGCATAGTACATGAAATTAAGAATACACCACATAAATTAATGGATTAAACATAACAATGGAGAGGATTGGTAAAGTAGAAGCAGATAACCAGGAAATATATAAAGGAAAGCCTTCAAGAAAAAAAATAGAAAATTTGGAAATGTCTAAAAGAGATATATTTTAAAGGTCTAGAATAAGTTTAATTATGTTACAAAAAGAAAAAATAGGATTCCATTTTGAGCCTGTCACTGGACCTTCTATTCCTCAGGCTTCTCTCCATTTCCATCTCTGTAATTCTTTCAGACAGGAGGAATTATGGATCAAAGTTATGACTGTGGGATGCCCCCCTCCCTCATTTGAAGTTCTGCCTTCCTGTTCTATAATTTTCCTCCCCCTACTGTCAGGCATTTCATCTAAAGTCCCTCCATTTTAGTTATGTGAGTCTCTCACCTCCCAGGTCCCAAGGCCTGACACTATTACTGAGGCTATGGAGCATCCACAAAAAGGGACCTAGCATGACAGCATTCCCAACAATCCACAAGCAGTTGAAAGAGTCAGATGTAGATATTTGCACCCAACCAATTGACAGAAGCATCTGACCCCTGCTATTGAATTAAGAAAGGCTGAATGAAGCGGAGGGCCACACTGCAGGAGGACCAGCAGTCTCAATTATTCTGGACCCCCAGGATCTCTCAAATACTGGGCCACCAAACAGACAGCATACACCAGCTGATATGAAGCCCATACATTAGAGGACTACTGGGTCTGTGTTCATTCAGAGATGATGCACCTAACCTTCAAGATACTGGAGGCCCCAGGGTGTTTAGAAGTCAGGTGGGAGTGGGGATAGAGACATCCACGTGGAGACAGGTAGAGGGGAGGAGGTATGGGATGTGGAACAGACAGAGAGTGGAGAGGTGTTAGGGTGGGGAATAAAATATGGAGTGTATAAAAATAATTAATGAAAAGTACTTATAATAAAAAAGAAAAAGAAAGAACAGGAGGAGATGATGACCAAGAATTTCCTAAATAGTTGAAAATAACTACTTCAAAGTGCATCTGCAAGAAACATAAATTGTTAAAAATATTAGCAAGAACAATCAAATATACAGTAATTTCTCAATACAACTTCTAGAAACCAGAGGATGAAATGATAGGTTACGGGTCATGTGCCATAAAGCTCCATACCCAAATACTGCCAGGAGAGAGTTAGCCTCCTAAGAGTGCAGACAAGCCTGTGAGCGCAGGTAAGACCACTATCGCTGCTCAGAGGAACCCGCCCGGAACCTTCAGGATACAGAAACCAAGGAACAGCCTGGGATAGGAAGGTTCTGGTTTCCCTCTCTGCCTGGAGCTGACCCTGTGCCACAAGATCATACCCAAATTCCTCCTGGAGAGAACTGGTCTCCCAAGAGTACTGACACACAGGCTTTCAGAAGGGACAAACCACAGTCAAAGACAGCAAAACCAGCTAACCTCAGAGATAACCAAATGGTCAGAGGCAAGGGCAAGAACATAAGCAACAGAAACCAAGCTACTTGGCATCATCAGAATCCAGTTCTGGCACCACTCTAGAGAGTCCTAGATACCACAACACACCAAAAAATCAAGACTCTGATAAAAAAATCACATCTCATAATGATGATAAAGGACTTTAAGGAGGACATAAATAACTCCCTTAAAGAAATACAGGAGAACACGAGTAAACAGCTTGAAGCCCTTAAAGAGGAAGCACATAAATCCCTCAAAGAATTATAGGAAAACACAACCAAACAGGTGCAGGAATTGAACAAAACCATCCAGGATCTAAAAATGCAAATAGAAACAATAAAGAGATCACAAAGAGAGATAACCCTGGAGATAGAAAACCTAGAAAAGAGATCAGGAGTCATAGATACAAGCATTGACAATAGAATACAAGGGTTAGAAGAGAGAGTCTCAAGTGCAGAAGATACAATAGAAAACATTGACACAACAGTCAAAGAAAATACAAAATTCAAAAAGCTCCTAACCCAAAACATCCAGGAAATCCAGGACACAATGAACAGGCCAAGCCTGAAAATTACAGAAGAGAGTAAAGATTTCCAAATTAAAGGGCCAGTAAAAATCTTCAACAAAATTTATAGGAAAAAACTTTCCTAACCTAAAGAAGGAGATGCACAAAAACATACAAGAAGCCTACAGAATTCCAAATAGATCCGACCAGAAAAGAAATTCCTCCCATCACATAATAGTCAAAACATCAAATGCACAAAACAAGGGAAGAATATTAAAATCAGTAAAGGGAAAAGGTCAAGTGACATATAAAGGCAGGCCTAATAGAATTACACCAGGCTTCTCAACAGAGACTATGAAAGCCAAAAGAGCCTGGGCAAATGTCATACAGACCCTAAGAGAACACAAATGCCAGCCCAGACTACCATACCCAGCAAAATTCTGAATTACCACTGATGGAGAAACCAAAATATTCCAAGACAAAACCAAATTTACACAACATCTTTCCACAAATCCAGCCCTACAAAGGATACTAGATGGAAACCACCAACACAGGAGGGAAACTACACCCTAAAAAAAGCAAGAAAGTAATCTTATTGCAACAAACCCAAAAGAAGATAGCCAAACAAACATAAAAATAACACCAAAAATAACAGGAAGCAAGAATCACACTTCCTTAAAATTTCTTAACATCAATGGATTCAATTTCCCAATAAAAACACATAGACTAACAGACTGAATATGTAAGCAGGACCCAGCATTTTGCTGCATATAGGAAACACACTTCAGTGACAAAGACAGACATTACCTCAGAGTAAAGGGCTAGAAAACAATTTTCCCAGCAAATGGTCCCAAGCTGGAGTAGCCATTCTAATATCAAATAAAAGCAGCTTTCAATGAAAAGTTATCAAAAAGGATAAAGAAGGACACTTCATACCCATAAAAGGAAAAATCGATCTAGAAGAACTCTCAATTCTGAATATTGCTCCAAATGTAAGGGCACCCACATTCATAAAAGAAACTTTACTAAAGCCCGAAGCACACAATACACACACCTCACATAATAATAGTGGGAGACTTCAACACCTCACTGTCATCAATAGACAGATCAGGGAAACAAACTAAACAGAGACATGGTGAAACTAACAGAAGTTATGGACCAAATGAATTTAACAGATATCTATAGAAATTTCATCCTAAATCAAAAGAATATACCTTCTTCTCAGTACCTCATGGTACCTCCTCTAATGTAGACCATTACCTCAGAGTAATATAATTGGTCACAAAACAGGCCTCAACAGACACAAGATGATTGAAATAATCCCATGCCTCCTATCAGATCACTATACATATTAAGGATGGTCTTCAATAGCAACAAAAACAACAGAAAGCCCACATACACGTGGAAGCTAAACAACACCCTACTCAATGATAATTTGGTCAAGGAAGAAATAAAGAAAACAATTGAAGACTTTTTTAGAATTTAATAAAAATGAATGCATAGTATACCCAAACTTATGGGACACAATGGAAGCAGTGCTAAGAGGAAAACTCATAGCTCCGAGTGCCTCCCAAAAGAAGCTGGAGAGAGCATACACTAGCAGCTTAACAGCACACCTGAAAGCTCTAGAACAAAAAGAAGCAAATACACCCGAGAGGAGTAGACAGCAGGAAATAATCAAACTCAGGGTTGAAATCAACCAAATAGAAACAAAAAGAACTATACAAAGAATCAACAAAATCAGGAGCTGGTTCTTTGAGGAAAATTAACAAGATAGATAAACCATTAGCCAGACAAACCAGAGGGCACAGAGACCATAACCAAATTAAGAAAATCAGAATGAAAAAGGAGATACAACAATAGAAACTGAAGAAATTAAAAAAGCATCTGATCCTACTACAAAAGCATATACTCAACAAAACTGGAAAATCTGGATGAAATGGACAATTTTCTAGACAGATACCAAATACCAAAGTTAAATCAGGATCAGATAAACCATCTAAACAGTCCCATAACCCCTAAAGCAATAGAAGCAGTAACTAAAAGTCTCCCAAGCAAAAAAATGCCCAGGACCTAATGGGTTTAATGTAGAATTCTATCAGAGTTTCAGAAAAGACCTGATAATAATACTCTTCAAACTATTCCACAAAATAGAAACAGGAGGAACACTGCCCAATTTGTTTTATGAAGTCACAGTTATGCTGATACCAACACCACACCAAGACCCAACAAAGAAAGAGAATTTCAGGCAGATTTCTCTTATTAATATCAATAAAAATATTCAACATAATTCTCATAAACTGAATCAAAGAACACATCAAAATGATCATTCACTACAATCAAGTAGGCTTCATCTCAGGGATACAGGGATGGCTCAATATACAGACATCCATCAACTTAATCCACTACAGAAACAAAGAAAAAACACCACATGATCATTTCAATAGATGCTGAAAACGCATTTGAAAAAATTTCAAAATCCCTTTATATTAAAAGCCTTGGAAAGATCGGGATTTCAAGGCCCATACCTCAACATAGTAAAAGCAATATACAGCAAACCAGTAACCAACATTAAACTAAGTAGAGAGAAACCTGAAGCAATCCCACTAAAATCAGAGACTAGACAAGGCTGCTCTCTCTCTCCATATCTATTCAATATAGTACTTGCAGTTCTAGCTAGAGCAATTAGACAACAAAGGGAGGTCAAAGGGATACAAAGGAAGAAGTCAAACTATCACTATCTTACAGATGATATGATAGTACACTTAAGTGACCCCAAAAACTCCACCAGAGAACTCCTACAGCTAATAAACAACTTCAGTAAAGTGGCTGGATATAAAATTAACTCAAACAAATCCGTAGCCTATACTCAAAGTATAAGCAGGCTGAGAAAAAAAATTAGGGAAATGACACCCTTCATAAGAGTCACAAAAAATATAAAATATCTTGGTGTGACTCTAACCAAACAAGTGAAAGATCTGTATGACAAGATCTTCAAGTCTCTGGAGAAAGAATTCAAAGACCTCAGAAAATGGGGAAATCTCCATTTGAGAATTGGCAGGATTAATCAGTGCAATCCCCATCAAAATTCCAAATCAATTCTTTATAGAGTTAGAAAGACTAATTCTCAAATTCATTTGGAATAACAAAAAAATCAGAATAATTAAAAATATTCTCAACAATAAAAGAACTTCTGTCGGAATTACCATCCCTGATATCAAACTGTATTATGGAGCAATAGTGATATAAATTGTATGGTATTGGTACAAAGAGAGGGAGTAAGATCGATGGAATAGAATTGAAGATCCAGAAATGAACCCACACACCTATGGTCACTTGATCTTTGACAAAGGAGCTAAAACCATCCAGTGGGGAAAAGATAGCATTTTCAACAAATGGTGCTGGTTCAACTGGCAGTCAGCTTGTAGAAGAATGCAAACTGATCTATTCTTATCTCCCTGTACAAAGTTCAAGTCCATGTGGATCAAGGACCTCCACATAAAAGCAGATACACTAAAACTAATAAAAGAGATACTGGGGAAGAGCCTCAAACACATGGGCACAGGGGAAATTTTCCTGTACAGAACACCAGTGGCTTATACTCTAAGAACAAGATTCAACAAATGGAGCCTCATAAAATTGAAAAGCTTCTCTAAGGCAGAGGACACTGTCAATAGGACAAAATGGCAACCAACACATTGGGAAAAGATCTTTACCAATTTCACATCTTATATAGGGCTAATATCCAATATATACAAAGAACTCAAGAAGTTAGACTCCAGAGAACTAAATAATCCTATTAAAAAATGGGGAACAGAGCTAAGCAAAGAGTTCTCAACTGCAGGAAACTCAAAAAAACTGAGAAGCACCTAAAGAAATGTTCAACATCCTTAGTCATCAAGGAAACGCAAATCAAAACAACTCTGAGATTCCACCTCACAGGAGTCAGGATGGCTAAGATCAAAAGCTCAGCTGACAGCAGAAGCTGGGGAGGATGTGGAGAAAGAGGTATACTTCTCCACTGATGGTGAGATTGCAAGTTGGTACAACCACTCTTGAAACCAGTCTGTAGGTTCCTCAGAAAACTGAACATAGTATTATCTGAGGACCCATGTATACCACTCCTGGGCATATACCCAAAAGATGCTCTAACATATAACAGGACACATGTTCAAGTATGTTTATAGCAGCCTTACTTATAACTGCTAGAGAGATGTCTCAGAAGTTAAGAGCACTGACTGCTCTTCCAAAGGTCCTGAGTTCAATTCCCAGCAACCACATGGTGGCTCACAACCATCCATAATAAGATCTGACTCCCTCTTCTGGAGTATCTGAAGACAGCTACAGTGTGTTTACATATAATAAATAAATAAATCTAAAGAAAAGAAAGGAAAGGAAAAAAAGAAGAGAAGAGAAAAAAGAAAAGAAAAGAAAAGATAATTGTGCATAGTATTACCTGAGGACCCAGCTATAACACTCTTGGGCATATACCTAGAAGATGCTACAACATTTAACAAGGACACATGCCTCACTATGTTCATAGCAGCCCTATTTATAATAGTCAAAAGCTAGAAACAACCCAGGTGTCCCTCAACAGAAGAATGCATACAGAAAATGTGGTACATTTACACAGTGGAATACTACTCAGCTATTAAAAACAATGACTTCATGATATTTGCAGTCAAATTAATGGAACTTGAAAATATCCTGAGTGAGGTAAATCAGTCACAAAATAACAGACATGGTATGTGCTCACTGATAGTGGATATTAGTCCAAAAGTTCGGAATACCCAAGATTCAATTCACAGACCATATGAATCCTAAGAAGAAGAAAGACCAAAATGTGGATGCTTCAGTGCTTCTTAGAAGGGTGAACAAAATACTCGCAGGAGGAAATATGGACACAAAGTGTGGATCAGAGACTGAAGGAAAGGCCATCCAGAGACCGCCCTACCTGGGGATCCATCTGATATAAAGTCATCAAATCCGGATGCTATTGTGGATGCAGGGGAGTGCTTGCTGATGGAAACCTGATATGGCTGTCTGTTGAGAGGCTCTGCTAGAGCCTGACAAATACAGGCCCAGATGCTTGCAGTCAACCATTGGACTGAGCTCGGGTTTCCGATGGAGGAGTTGAGGAAGGACTGAAGGGCCTGAGGGGGTTTGTAGTCCCATGGAGGGAGCAACAGAGTCAACAGACCAGATCCCCCTGACTGGACCATCATCCAAAGAATACACATGGAGGGACCCATGGTGCTAGCCTCATATGTGGCAGAGGATGTCTTTGTTGGACATCAGTGGGAGGAGAGGCCCTTGGGCCTGAGGGTGTTCAATGCCCCAATGTAGGAGAATGTCAGGACAGGAAGATGGGAGTGGGTGGATGGGAGCACTCTCATATAGGCAGGGGGTGATGTGATAGGGGTTTTCTGAAGGGGAGACCTGGAAAGGGGAAAACATTTGAAATGTAAATAAAGAAAATATCCAAAAGGAAAGAAATGATAAGTTTACAAATACTGAAAGAAAACAGATTTCTATTTAAAACGCTATATGTGGTAAATTTATTCTTCAAAATGAGAGGTGAAGTAAGAATGTTTCGAGTTGAATGGAATTCTTTTGAGTTGATCTGCTGCAGAAGAAATGCCACAGGAAGTCAAAGGACTTTAGGTTGAAGAAAATCTAAAAATAAAAGAACTATGCCAATGATATAAAACTGTGATAGTGAACATAAAAACAGTGATAATAATGCCCTTTGGGGCTTTCAATATGTATATAAATGAATACAAAAGTTATCACATGAATCAATTTTAAATATTAGAAAGGTGGGGAAAAAGTTAATTCATATCAGAATGTAATCATGGCTGGGTGCTGAAATCTCTATGACAACCTCTAACAATATAGTAACATAATAAAAAATAAATAAAAGCTAACAGAAAGATGACAGTTTAAGAGGAAAAACAGGAGTGCATCCAAGAAAACTGACCACACCTACACAGAGAAATCCCTGGAATCTTAGACTTACAATTATAATTAATTTGTAATTAATATAAATGAATAAAAGTTCTTAAAACTTTATCTTCATCAGTACTAATCTACAAAGCACTGTAGATTAGGTGGCTCATAAGCAACATCAATTCAGTTCCCACAATTCTGCTAGCTGGAAGCCCTGACCATCATGGCTAGGTTCTGCTGGGTTGAGACTTTGCAGTGTATCCTTCAATGGCAGAAGAGGAAGTAGCTTTCGACACTCCCCGTACAAAGCACTAATTTTATTAATGAAGGCCCCAGTTACTTGCCAAAACTCCAACCTCCTGACACTATCATGTTGCTGTGGACATTTGAACATATATAAATCTTAGGGGAATGGGAGCATTCAGCTTACAACATATCTGCAAAGATGCACACCAAACTAGTAATTGTGTTGTTACTGGCAAATAAGAGAGGTTGAGAGAGAAATAAGAATTCTGTCCTGAAATTGTATTTCCAATAACTATATTTTATGTTTAACTGACGAATGTGTGGATTGACTGGCTGTCTATGTGTTCTGTGTGGAGAGTATAAAAGTGTGTACAGGTGTACAAGTATGTGTGTAGAGGCCAGGTGTCAACCTTTGATGTCCCTCCTTGGGAAGCAGCCATCCTGCTCTTTTGAGACAGGTTTTGACTGGAACCTGATACTCACTGATCAGTCCAGGCTGGCCAGACAGTGAGCCCTGGGATCCTGCTGTCTTAGTCTCTCTAGCATTCGGATTACTTTTATGTGGATTCTAAAGATCAAGCTCAGGTCCTTATGTCTGTGTGGCAAACACTTTATCTAAGCTATCTCCACAGCTCCTAACGATGATTTTAAAAGAACTAAAATATAATATGTTGTGTATCTCTTTATTGACGTTTTATATAAATATTAGTATGTTTTCTTTTATGTTATACATATTTCTTTTTAATGTGAGATAGTAATTAGATTTTACTGCCCATTTTGCTTTCTAAAAAACTACTGGTCATACATGAGGGAAATATGAATTTTATCATGGTTTTTCTTCTAGCTGGCAATTTTATTGGACCTAATAACTTAATTCTCATCTTCCAGACATTATAACAAGTTAGCATCTTGGGATCCTTAGATCAGCCTCCTTCTTCATATGAAAATGTATAATGCAGTAGACTTTCTACTTGACAAGTAATTACATTCCGTCAGCTCATGTTTTTGATACAGTTTCTATTTTTTCTAGTATTATTCTTTTTCATTGTAGTTCCCAATGCTCTTTCCTATCTTGAACAGATTTTAAATACACATAGGAAACAGGAAATTTATTAATGTTAATATATTAATAATTAATTATATTATTTTTAAAAATGTATGCATTGGCTCTATCAGGTGACCTGGTGTGAGACTGTAGGTCCCTCTTCCCTGAATAGCCAACTCCCTTGTGTCCAAAGAATCTGTTCTGAGACTGCCTTGTGTGGCCTTCTTGGGACAATTACAACTAAAATTCTCCTTGCTGTCTACATGGTTCAGTCAGCAGTCTGGATCCTTTGCCCCAGGGACCTGAACAATGTTTTGCTGTGAAATATTCTACTGGCTGTCAACTGGTATGCTGACAAGAATGACCTTCAACCAAGTACACAAATTTAAGCCCTTAAAATTCTTCAATTTTATCTCTGTACCCCCGTTTTAATTGGGTTTTTTTTGTTTTTTTGTTTTTTTTTTTTTGAAGTCTAACTTCTTGAATTCTTTATAAATTTTGGATATTAGCCCTCTGTCAGATGTAGGGTTGGTGAAGATCCTTCCCCATTCTGTAGGTTGCTGTTTTGTCCTATTGACAGTGACCTTTGCCTTACAGAAGCTTTGTAGTTTCATGAGTTTCCATTTATCAATTGTTGATCTAAGAGCTTGAGCCATTGGTGTTCTGTTCAGCAAACTGTGTCCAGTACCAAATATGTTCTATTTCTCTTCTATTAGATTCAGTGCATCCTATTTTATGTTGAGGTCCTTTATCCACATGGACTTGAGTTTTGTAAAGGGTGATAAGTATGGATCTATTTGCATTCTTCTACATGCAGACTCCAGCAAACCAAATAACCCAATTTAAAAAATGGAGTACAGAGCTAAACAGAATTCTCTACAGTGGTATGTCAAATGGCAGAGAAGCACATAAAAAATGATTCAACTCCTTAGTCATCAGGGAAATGCAAATCAAAATGACCCAGAGATTCCACTTTATACCAATCAGAATGGTTAAGATATAAAAAAAAAAACTTCAAGCAACAGCACATGCTGGCAAGAATGTGGAGAAAGGGGAACACTCCTCCATTGCTGCTGGGATTGCAAACTGGTACAACCGCTGTGGAAATCAATCTGGCAGTTCCTCAGAAAATTGGAAATAATTCTACCTGAAGACCCAGCTATACTGCTCCTGGGCATATATCCAAAAGATGCTCCCCAAGGACACATGCTCCAGTGTGTTCACAGCAGCCTTATTTGTAATAGCCAGAAACTGGAAACAACCCAGATATCCTTCAATAGAACAATGGCTACAAAAAATGTGGTTCATTTATACAATGCAATACTATTTATTCAGTTATTAAAAACAAGGACATCATGAATTTTGCAGACAGATAGATGGACTAGAAAATATAAGCCTCAGTAAGGTAACTCAGACCCAAAAAAGGCATACATGGTATGTACTCACTGATAAATGGATATTAGCCATAAAGTACAGGATACTGATTATACATCCCACAGATCCAAAGAAGTTAAACAAGAAGGAAGGCCCGGTGAGGATGATTAAATCTCACTTAGAATGGGAATAAAATAGTTATAGGAGGCAGAGGGATGGAGGATACTGAGTGGGAGAATGGAGAGGAAAGGGAAAGTGGGGGCAGGATCAGGTGTTGGAAGAGACAGGAGAGAAGGCCAGAAAGCCAGGAGAATAAATGGAAATCTACAGCTCCTGGAGGTAGGAGGAGTGGGAGGATCTCTAGGAAGTACCAGAGACCTGGGATGTAGGAGGCTCACAGGAATCAATGTGGGTGACCTTAGCAGAGATGTCTAACAGTGGGGACACGGAACCTGAAGATGCTACTTCCTGTAGCCAGGCAGGAACCCCAGTGGAGGCATAAGGATACTAACCCACACACAAAATTTTCAACCCGAAATTTGCCCTGTCTAAATGAAATTCAGGGACAAAGATGGAGCAGAAACTAAAGCAAAGGCCAACCAACATCCAGTCCAACTTGAGACATATCCCACAAGCAAGCACCAATCCCTGAAACTATTGATACTCTGTTATGCTTGCAGACAGGAGCCTAACATAGCTGTTCTCTGAAACACTCTACCCATCAACTGACGGAAAC
This sequence comes from Apodemus sylvaticus, assembly GCF_947179515.1. Taxonomy (NCBI): domain Eukaryota; kingdom Metazoa; phylum Chordata; class Mammalia; order Rodentia; family Muridae; genus Apodemus; species Apodemus sylvaticus. The sequence continues at coordinate 100,129,104 of NC_067474.1, read as the reverse complement.
AGATGCAGAAAACCGCATCCAAACATTGGATGGATTTGAGACTCTTATAGAAGAAATGAGAGAAGGATTGAAGACCCTGAATAGGATAAGAACCCCCACAGGAAGACCCACAGAGTCCACTAACCTGGATCCCTGGAAACTCTCAGATACTGAGCCACTAACCAAAGAACATACATGGTCTGGATTGTCACCCCCACCTCTGCCCCCGCACATATGCAGCAGACATGCAGCTCAGTATCCATTGCTGCCTGGTCTGGTCTCAGTGGGAGAAGATGATCCTAATCATGCAGAGACTTGGCATGCCAGGGTTGGGGATACCCTCTCAGAGGAGAAGGGGAGGTGTGGGAAGAAGGACTCTGGGGGCAGGAAGCAGGGAGCAGAGAGCAGGGGCAGCGTTTGGGATGTAAATAAATAAATAATTTTTTAAAACCAGAATAAAGTTAATAAAAACATTTTTTCACTTTTTCTTTTCTTCCCCCTCCTTAAGGTCTCAAAACATTTAACCTGACCTGAGAGATTAAAAAATCAACAAAATCCAATTGTTTTACTACACAGAGGTATACAGAAGATTATCCTACTAATGACACTGTCTCCCAGATAACAGTGTGGACAGTGTTAAAACTTGAAGTACTACATGCTCATAGTTACAAATTTGTGAACTAGGGTTGGGAGATGGATCAGGTATTTGTCAAGAAAGTGTAAGGACCTGAGTTAGAGTCTTAGGATCCATGTGAAAATGCCATCACTTAAGATGCAGAGACAGGTGGATCCCTGCAAGTTGAGCAATTCACCTAGCCTATTTGGCAAGCTCTAAGCCAATGACAGACTCTGTCTCAAAAAAAAAAAAGCCTGGCTTCCACTTCACACACACACACACACACACACACACACACACACACACACACACACACTCAAGGTTTGACGTCTCCTATGTTTAAATACAAAGAACAGCAGTTATTTTTTTCTTGTTTGTCTGTTGTTGTTTCTGCTGCTGCTGCTGTTTCGAGACACGGTTTCTCTGTGCAACAGTCCTGGGTATCCTGGAAATAGTTTTGAACTCACAGAGATCTGATTGCCTCTGCCTCTCCACTGCTGGGCTTAAAGTCATGATCACCACCACCCAGTTTTTGTTGTGTGGTTTTTGTTGGGGGAATTGTTTGCTTGCTTTGTTGCTATAGTTGTTTTGTCCGCATGTATGTCTGATGTGTGTGCCTGCTGCCCACAGAGACCAGAAGATGGCATTGGATCCTCTGGAACTGTAGAGATGCCTGTGTGCTGCTATGTGGGTATTAGGAATTGAACCTGAAACCTCTGGAAGAACAGCAAGCATGCTTACCTGCTGAGCCATCTCTCCAGCCCTCTCTGTTTCTTAAAGAATGAAAGATAGCAAAGGACTCAGGTCACTCTCAGTGTGACTCCTCATAAAAATTCTTGGACAAGAGAATTGAATCTGTCTGTCTTGGTTGTCCTCATGGCACTGTGGCCTAGCCTTGAATGACTGTCCTAGCTCTCCAGAAGGAGCCACTGATATCTTAACAGATTTTTCACATGAATAAACATGCTCTTCCTTTGTCATAATAACAAGGCTCCTGAGACTTCTGAGGCTCCTGCTCCAAACAAATGGAGAATAGAGTCACATGGTAAGACTGGCAGAAAATCACCTTTACAAAAAGGAACTCAAAGCATGGTCAGTCTCACGAGATGATAGTTTTAAAACAAATTCCACTGGGAAGCCATAAAAATACAAGGAGTAGGGGAACTATCTGCATTTAGAAATGGCAGACTTCTTCCTATTGTAATTAACATTTAAAAGGCTTTCATAACCATTTTATTCAAATATAACACCTTTGTAGCCATAGTAACTCTTTTATATTTAGCTTTGATTGCAGCTACAGTCTACTTGAGCCATTCATTTCATCTGCCTCCTACAGTACCTGGATTCTTTCCCCTCTGCTTTTTCTACTAGAATCCATTTTCTTCTAATATATCAGTTCTTCCTAAAGGATGGGATAGAAGCAAAATAAGCCATCATAATGAGGGTCCAGACTAGAAACCCACGCCCTGCACTAACAGGAAATGTTAGAAGATGCTATCTGCAGACATCCACTTGAAACACCGTGCCTTTCTATTCGTCTTTGCTTCTGGAATAATAACCATGTTGCTGACTCAAGTCTTGGGACTCTGAAATTCAAGACTGAGGCCAGCAAGACTTTTTTCCTCCAAAAAGGACCAGGATCTTTTAAGTGCCTGTTCTATTTCCTTTTATGTATGTGAATAAAATGTCAAATGAGATATGAGACATAATATAAAATTTGCATTTCTCTGTTTCTCTTTGTGTGTCTATATAACTATCTGATTTTGTGTTTATAGACATATATATTTTATTGTATGTATATGAGCGTTTTCTTCCATATATGTATGTGAATCACATCTATGCTTAGTGCTCACACCAGCAGGCCACAAGAGGGCGTCAGCTTTCCTGAAACTAGAGTTAAAATTGGAACCTTTCATGTTGGTGCTACAAACCAAACTCAGATCCTCTGCAAAAGCAACAAGTGCTATCAGCTACTGAGTCACCTCTTCACCCCTTGGAATGTAGTTTTTAAATAAAGTTGTTCTGTTTGATAGCACTGTTGGGTAGACTTGTCATTAGATGAATGACTAAGCATTGAAGTGCTGTCGATCACAGTCTGTGTCAAGGTGGAACAGAGAAGAACGGCTCTGATTTTACCAACAACCTAAGTGTAAAACACAAGTGTCCTTGCTGAACACACAAGCAAAGAGCACAAGTCAATATGACAAATGACAGAATCAATGCTTGTCAATACTTTCTGTGATAAATAGTGGCGCTTCCAGGTAAGGCCGCTCCCTCATTGACATCATTCCATCACATACCATGCTGTGATGACAGGTGTCAAGAAGAGTCTGTTGCCAAAGGCATAATACATTAGTGTCTTCAATCAGTATGTCAAATTACTGTGTCAGCTTTAACCATTAAGGCATTTCTTTAAAAGTTAGAGAAAGCACTGGCATCTCTGATAAAATGTCATTTATTTAAAAGATATCTCCGAATACCTGAAAGTCAATTTTTATAATATATCAACAGGATGTTAAAAAGAACAAGAATTACAATCATCTTGAAAGATACAGTAATACTACTTGATAAAATCAAGCATGTCTTCTTAATGCTAAAAATAGTCAATAATCTAGGAATAATAGAGCACTTAGCCAATGTGATAAAGGCTGTTCCTGTGCAGCTGTAAGAGCACTGTACCAATAATTAAAGACTGTGTGTTTACCCTGAATTCATGAATGAGACAGCTTTCACTACTTCTATTCAGCACTGCAGTAGAGGTTCTAACCACTCCAATTAGGGAATAAAATTAAGTTACTCTGAATAGAAACAAAGAATTAAACTATTGTAAATGATTATCTTAGACATAAGAAACCATAGAAGATCTTCAAAAAATCCATTACAATAAATAAATTGGTCCAGTAAGGTAAGGATATAATGCATATTGATATAGAATATTGATTAATAATTAGATAGATAGATAGATAGATAGATAGATAGATAGACAGATAGATAGATAGATATCAATGTATCTCCACATCCAACAATAACCAGTCCAAAACTGGATTAAGAAAGTAACTCCATTTATAACAGCACTAAACAGCATAAACTTGTTGGAGTTAATGCCATGAAAAAGTTGGAGTTAATACCACGAAAAAGACACAAAATGCATTAGAGAAGGAGTAAGCCAATACAAGAATTCTAATCTGAGAATTGAAAGATTTTTGTTGTTAAGACCACAGTTCTCCATAAATCAATTATGAATTATGAATTTTCAATATTGAAGTATGAATTCAATATAAACCTTTTAAAACTTCAGTTGGTTCTTGGCAGAAGCTTATCTTACAAGTCATGTGGGAATATTAGAAAGACAAGATGGAGGTGACAGAAATGATAAAGGTATGGGTGGAGTTACAATCCCCAATTCTCCACGTCTGGTCTTCCAGACCACAATCTATTGTCAACACCATTTCTTCTTTATGAAATCTAATTTCTTCATAAGACAATTGAATTTCTCATTTTCAAAGATGATATGAGTATGTCTCAATAAGGATATTTTAATGTTCGGTTCATTGAAAAATTTTTCAAATATACAGCTATGTTATTTTATAACTTCTAATAATGGTATAATTTCCATCTGCTTTTCAGCTAAAACACTATAAATATTCAATTGAAGTAAATATACAGTGTTTCTCTAAATTTTAGAATTCTGCTTCCCATATCTTTAGATATATTTGCTTACTGTCCCATTTATTTGATGAATAAATGTAAAATTATATAAAATAAATGAGAAATTACCAAGAAAACAACCATTAGACTGATTTATTTCATAACCCAGAAGAAACTGATGGATGACTAAACACTGCCAAGTCAAAACATGCAGGATTTTTAAAAACCATAGTTAAAACCCATATGTTATAGTAACATGACATTATCACATCTATATGAAGATCAAAGGGTTTTTATGTCAATAGATTTGACTGCAACCATTTTTGTCAGACATCACCAACAAAGACTTGCACCGAGCTGCAGAGCCAAGGAGTTGTCAGCTTCCCAAGATTAAAGAGAAAACTTCCAACAGTCTTCAAGGTCACTGAATTTTTCATTTAAAGGGATTTATTTCACATCCTTACCCAGCACAGTTGAAATGTCATCAGTAATTCTTGCAATGTTTCTGTCTCGATTCCCTTCCCTCTGAGTACCACTCTCATTCTATAAAACATGTCTAACAAACTAAGCAGACGAGTAGTCTTGTGTCCGTGTCTGCAACATTCACTTGGCAAGATCCCGTTAAATATTCATGCCCAAAACTGTGCACTGGTTTAAGACTTTTCAACTGCTTTATTTGTTTTTTTCCCCAAACTTTTGAATGTTTCTATTGCTTCCTTTGGGGTGTGTGTGTGTGTGTGTGTGTGTGTGTGTGTGTGTAGTATGTGTGGCTCTGTCAATCCACACGGCATGTGTGCGGGTCGGAGGTGGATCTCAGGCACTTTCCTCAGTCACTTTCTTCATTTTTTTTTTTTGAGACAGGAGCACTCACAAATCCTAGAGCTCTCCATTTAAGCTAGAGTGGCTAGCCAGGGAATTCTCTTGCCAGTCCCCATAGCTAGGTTTCTAGATGTATGCTCCCTCACACAGCTTTTAACTGGGTGCTAGAAATCCTAAGGAAGGACTCACACTTATCAACAAGCATTCAAATTGTGGAGGTACCTTCTAGCCTTATTTCACTAATCTTAATGTTTTTAAAATGTTTTCTTCTTCACCACTGGGCTCTAAATTCCCTTACTTAACACCATCAAATTTTAAAGAACATATTTCCTAATGTACTAAAATATTAGTTCACTAATTTTTCTTTTAATTATTCAATTATGTATTACTTTTTTATTATTTTCTTACATCTGAATGATTCCTGTTTACTACATATAACAAATACTGAAAAGCACCAGTAAATATTGTGACTCCTTCCTTCTGGAGGTCAGTATGTAATAACGTGTTATAAATTCTTATATTCTCATATAAGTATAGAAAATCTTATGATTTTGAACTAGAACTCAGACTATTCAAGTACAGTAGTAACTAGAATGCAATGTGATTCTCCCAAAGAGCATTCTGTTTGTCAAGAATCACAGTACAATCCCACAGAATCCCGGATTGGCCACCTAGTCCCTGAGTTGTAAGTCTTAGATATTGCATGACAGGTAGGTATCTTGTTTATCAAGGGTTGTTAAGATGGCCTACAACATGATACTTATAAAATAAACTTAATGCTTTTCCATTGTTATAATGAATTTTCCAGGTAGTACAGAAGTATTTCAACACTGAATAAGAAATATGGCCATGAACTATTGACCCTAACCCTGTTTGAGTCTCCCCTTATAGAGGATAAGAGAATTAGAATTGTTATTAATAAAATACTACTGTGCTGTGTATTAACTTGGTCTATGGAGAGCTGACAAGAATGAAGATTATTTAAAGAAAAATGATGGCTCTTCCTTGGTGCTTTTGTTAAAAGCTTTTACCAAGATAAAGCTAGCAGTTCACTGGCTTTTCCTATGGACTAATAGTCAGGTAGACTGGACTGAGGAATCCCCTGTGGTTAGTGATAGAAAGAGATGAATCTACGAAAACATGCTAGTGGCAAAGTTTCATCCTCCCCATCTACATGAGTGTGAGAAAAACATACATTCAAAAATTCCTAGATGGTTCCAGGGAGCACAAAAATATATCTCAGAGTAGACAAAAGTCTCCACCTACCATTTTTTGGTAGAGTCATATTCTAGTAATCTTATACTAAGAAAATAAAACAGAGTAATGCAAAACATGCATGCATGACTTCCCAGACAGTTCCAAGGAACAAAAAAATAAACCACAAAGAAGACAAAAAGTCTCCTTCCCACACTGTTATGTGAAATGTGATGTCCATTCCAGTAGTTTTAAAATAAGAAAGTAATGAAAGAATTGTTAAATGAATTACGCGACCTGCACATAGGAACAAAACAGCCAAAAATTAAAAGCAAAATTTTCCAAGTCTCTAACGGCCTGACTGCTTAAAGATGGAGCAGTGGTTCTTAACCTTCCTAATGCTGTGACCTTTAATACAGTTCCTCATGTTGTGGTGACTTCAGCTGTAAAATTATTTTCATTGCCACTTATTGTAATTGTGCTACTGTTATGAATCATAATGTAAACATCTGTGTTTTCAGATGGTCTTGGGAAGCCCCTATGAAAGGGTCATTCACTCCCAAAGGGGTCACAGTCCACAGGCTGAGAGCCACACATCTTATACAAACATCTAGAGCCTAACTCCTAAGGTCGTCTCAAACTGCCAGTCTCTAGAGATGGCTGCTGGTATAAATGTTACTTCTTAATAAATTAGCAAGCCACCAGCAAGCCTGTGGCTGCAGATATGGAGGCCACACCTACAGAACATGAGAACAAACCAAATAACACCCTCTCAACTACAGTAAAAGATTCCCATCTCCCTCCCTGAGGCACACTCGCTAAGGCTGCACAAGGTGTATCTGTATCAGACAAGCTTTCTACTTCTGCCTTTTTCTGTGGATGCTTCAGTAGCTTGCCTCCATCATCTCTGCCTGGTACATAGGGGGCAGCAGTATGCAGCCCTTTGGACAAGGTAGCCATCAAGTAACAGGAGCACCAATGCATGTCCTCTTCATCCAAGTCAAAAGCATGAGAAAATCCTGTTCTGAAGACAATTTCATAGAAAACCCAATTGATTGTTCAATCCAAAACTAAAATTAACTATTCTTTTGCAAACAGTAATGATGTTTTGAACAAATGAGGCCAAAATACAAGAAACAAACAATAGATGATATTCTTAAACTCAGTGATGTTCCAGCAAAGTAAGTTGTAGTTATAAGCAGTCTACTCTCCTGCTTGGAAAAATAACCGAAGAACAGGACAAATACTGGGAGGGGACACACCCTGTGACTTTGGTGGCTAAGAGTAGGGAGAGGAGATATCTTGGAACGTCAGTGGCTAACAGTGGGAAGAAGGCATGCCCTGTGTGAGTTTGTATGTGCTCAGCCCAGGGAATGGCACTAGTAGAAAGTGTGGCCTTATTGGAATAGGTGTGTCACTGTGTGTGTGGGTTCTAAAAACCTCATTCTAGCTGCCTGAAATCCAGTCTTCCAGTAGCAACTTCAGATGAAGGTGTAGAACTCTCAGCTCCTCCTACACCATGACTGCCTGGAAACTGCCATGATGATCCCACCTTGATGATAATGGACTGAACCTATTAGCCAGCCCCAGTTAAACGTTTTCCTTTAATAAGACATGCCTTGGTCACGGTGTCTGCTCATAGCAATGAAACCCTAACTAAGACACCCTGGTACCTCAATGCTTTGTACATTATCAGGGCTGGAATGATGCAAATGTGAGTAACCTTACTTTTTTAAAAAAGTAACTCTACATGTGATGAGTTGAACAATATCCCTTCCTTTTTAAATCTGTGTCCCCTGACACCTCAGAACACAATCCTTTAAAGAAATGTTTTGCAAACAAAATTAGTTAAATGTCATTTATTAAGAGTAGACTTTAAATCCCAGCTATTGACTTCTGAAAGAAGATACAACAATACATAGAGGCACACAGAGAAGAGTCAAGGGGAAGGAGGCAAAGAATGGCAAAGATTGATGAAAGCTGCCAGAGGCTAGGAAAAGGCAATCAACAAAATCTTTCCCTGGAGCCAGGATCATGTCAATACCTTGGTTTCAGACTTCTCACCTCTGGAACTGTGAGAAAATACGTTTCTGTTGGTTTAAGGCACCAAGTGTGTGGGGATCTTGCCACTGAAGGCAACCCAAACAGAAAGTTAAAAAACGAGAACTGAAGTGAGGTAAGGAGACAGAGGGAGAGAATCAAGAGGTCAGATCGCTGTGGAGTGCAGAGCATCATATCATCATTAAACATCATTAAACACAAGCATCTGTGCTTGCTGACCGCCATGATGAAGTCTAAAGGGAGGCTGCTTTCTGATATCAGCCGGACCAGCTTCCCACTGCCACTGAGGGGATGGGAAGACTAAGGTCTAAGGTGAGATCAGACTCAAGCAAAGGGCCAGGAGCTGGTTTTGAGCTTTCAGGTCTCTATCCCAGGGCACTGCCCCCCAGTGCTCATCTCTCCCTCCCTTCCACACTTTTCCTGAACCAAATTCAGGCAGCAGAGAATTTCCTAGTGTGCAAGATGAATAATAATCGAATAATAATCAAAGAATACTACCTATATTACACAAATATATACAGAATAATACATAGGAGAGATGGGAAAAGAAAATACCAAGGACAAAGGAAGCTACAGAAAAGAAATAGAAACCAAAATCCAGAAAGCCAGTGAGATGGCTCAGATGATAAAGGCACTTGTCACCAAGCTCGATGACCAAGTTTGATCCCAAGACATAAATGGCTGAAGGAAAGAGATTACCAATTGACTTGAGTTGTCCTCTGCCCTCCCCACATGTACTCTGGCATGATGTGTGCACACAAATGCATGCACACACAAAGTAGATGAAATAAAGAAAAAGAGAAAGACAGTACCGGGGAAATATTTACCTCAAAGAAAGAACATTATGATGTCCTTGTCTGAGTGTAAGAAGCTGAGAGCACAGCTAAAGGGAAGTGACACGGAGAAACAATATGGTGACGTAAAAGCATGAGGCAGAGGAGCTGAGAAGAGGAACCAATTATAGTAAAACCAAAGGAAATAAAAATCCATATTGAAAAGCAGAAAGAAGACATAAAAAAAAAAACTACCAAAAAGTTGTAAAAGATTCAATGGTATAACAAACAGCCTTAACCTGATTGCTATAGCTAATTACACAATAGTACAGAGGGGATCAATCACAAAGAAATAGACTTGTTTGGGCTGACAGTCCCAGGTCAAGGCCAAGATGCAGGATCTGAAGAGCGCTTCCTTGCTCTCTGAGTCCCAGGATGCCATACAAGTCATCACAGAAAGGCACAAGGAATGCACAAGAGGCCTGGCCCATGAGGCTTTTATACCACACTCCTTTTAGAGATAAAACATGTGCCCATATGTCCATTAATCTATTCATGAAAGCAGAACCCGAAGACCACTTAAAGGTCCCATCTGGTCTCGCCTCTTTATGTGTCATGAAAGGGATTAAGTTTCAATAAGAGTTTTAGCAAGGACAAATTTTATTCAAATTCATGCAACTTTCTTTGACAAGTTCCATATGAAAAATGAAATGGAAGAAAGCAAGAGACCTTTAAAAAGAGCAAAGTGAAGGATGGGACAGTAAGACTGTGGGTATTGTGTATGTGATGGTAACTGTTCCTGAAGATGGCAATGCAGTGACATTGTGTATGTGATGGTAACTGTTCCTGAAGATGGCAATACAGTGACATTATATATGTGATGGGAATTGCTCCTGAAGATGGCAAAAAAAAAAAAGAAAGTAGGGGAAAATTTGTTTTAAGCAAAAGTGAAGATTCAGCAAACTGTTCAGAGTGTGGTGGGAAGGAGGAAGTTATAGATATTCAGTGAGACTTGTCAGGTGAAAAACCTAGAGATATATGTTTCTCTATACCAGCAACACTATATGACAGAAAAGCAGGGAGACAATCCAGAGTTAGCTGTAAGGGTCATGGTGTAAGTGATTTCATTAAACTTATTGTCCACTTATAATGGAAGCCAAAAAATGGAAGTTCTCAGAGAAGGCATGATGGTACATACCTGCAGTCCTAGCAGTTGAGAGGCTGAGGCAGGTGGATTGCAAATTTAAGGCCAACCTGCCCTACACAGTCAAACCATACCTCAAAAAGGGAAATAAATTAAGACACAAAATAAGAAAAAATATTTTTAGCCATAAACCCTCCTGGCAAAAACAACTTGAAAATGAAATTCAGATAATTAAGGAAACAGCAACACAGGAATGAGTAAGTCATACACTGAAGGGGTTAGAACAGGGCATGCAAGTTAGGATAGAGCTAAGGGTACACATGGGATTTGATCTATACAGTGGAGAAAATACGTGCAAGTTTAAGTTTGTGGACATGCATGTATTTTCAGCAATCAGTCAATACTTTTGTCTGGAGTTGTCAAATCCACAAAGAAAAAATGTGTTCATATTATGACACAAGAAAAAACACAAGGATACATTAAAAACAGATAAACAACTTCAAATGAGAAGGAAGACTAAACACATTTCAAACAAGTATAAATCTAGTACATATCAAATTTTACTTTCAAATAGTACTTGAAAAAAAACTCAAAAGCCTGTCTCAGTGGTTAAAAGCACTTGCTGTCCTTCCAGAGGTCTAGAGTTCAATTCCTAGCAACCACATCGGGGCTCATCACCATCTCTAATGGGATCTGATTCCATCTTCTAGTGTACATGAAGACAAAGAACTCAGATGCATCAAAATAAGTGAATAAATAAATCTTAAAAAAAAAAGAGCCTGTGCTAGAAAAGCAACTGCCTGGTAGAGCACTTGCTTAGTATAGGTGAGGCCCTTAGTTCAATATCCAGCAAGGCAAAAATAAATAAGTGAAAAAGTAATATGAACTCAATAGCCTGCTACATTGGTAAGATACTCCCTCAAGGAAAGAAGAAGCTTCTGTCTGGCATTCTGACCAGAATTCTGATAACAAATGTATGTTGCTATAAGAAAGAAACTTTATAGTGCGTGTTATAGTTGCAACAGAAAACTAATAGCCTCAAGATGGGGCTGACCATTTGACTTGGTGTCAAATGACAGATTATGTCTTTGAATTCTCTACTGTGAGAAATGCAATATAGCTGAAGGACAAAACAAGGACTTCAAAACAGCTATTATAAATATGATCAAGGAAATCTTAAAGTGCGCGCGCGCGCACATCCATTGTGAAAGCTATGAAAACACAAATAGTGGAATGCAATGAAGTAGAAATAGAATCAACAAAGAAAACCCAAACTGAGGGAAAGCTGGAAATGAAAAAATTAGAAACTTGAACAAGAACCTCAGTGGCAAGCCTCACCAACAGAATCCAAGAAATGGAAGAAAGAATCTCGGATATTGAAGACAATATTAGAAGAAATAGATACCTTGGTTTAAAAAGAAAAGTTAAATATAAAAATATCCAGATACAAATAATTCAGGAAATCTAGGACACTATAAAAAGACCAAATCTATGAATTCTATGAATAAAGGAAGAAGGAGAAACCCAGGTCAAAGGCATAGAAAATATTTTCAATAAAAATCATAGCAGAAAATTTCCCCTACCTCAAGAGGGAGGTGCCAATCAAGATCTAAGAAGAATATAGGACACTGAATAGACTAAACCTGAAAAAAATTCCCCAAGACATATAAAGTCAAAACACTAAATTAAAGAACAAAGAAAGAATACTAAAAGCTACAAAAGGGCAGAACCAAGTAACATATATAAAAGGAGACCTATTAAAATAACACTTGAGTTTTCAGTGGTGTCTCTTGAAGCAAGGAGGGTCTAGACATATGTTCTATAAACTCTAAGAGACCACAGGTCTCAGTGCAGACTACTATACCCAGCAAAACTTTCAATCACAATAGAAGTAAAAGGAAAGACATTCCCTAGTAAAAACAAATTTAAGCAGTATCTATTGACAAATCTAGCCCTACAGAAGGCACCAGAAGGAAAACTCTAACAAAACTAACACACACACACATACACACACACACACACACACACACACACACACACAAGTAGCTTTCCTATGTACAAAAGGCAAACTGAGAAAGAAATCAGGGTTACCATACCTTTCAAAATAGCCTTTAAAAAAACATAAAATATCTTGGTATAACTCTAACCAAACAAGTTTGCACTCTACCAAATTACAAAATCTAATAGAAATGGATAATTTTCTTGATATGTACCACCTACTAAAGTTAAATCAAGATCAGATTAATGATTTAAATAGATCTATAAATCCCAATGAGATAGAAGCTATCATTAAGTCTCCCAGACAACAAAAAGCCCAGTGCCAGATGGTCTTAGCATAAAATCCTACCATATTTTTGAAAAAGAATTAGTACCAATACTTCTCAAATTATTCCATACAACAGAAACAGAATTTGCATCGAGGTCATAGTTATTACCCTAACACCCAAACAAAGAGAGACCCAACAAAGAAAGACAATAACAAACCAATTTCCCTTATGAACATAGATGCAAAAACTCTCAAAAAATACCTGTAAATGAAATCCAAGAGCACATTAAAATGACCATCCACTATGATCAAGTAGGCTTCGTCCCAGAGATGCAGGGATGGTTCAACATATATAAATCAATAAATGCAATCTACCATGTAAGCAGACTGAAAGACATATCTCAAGGTCCTCATATGCCAGATCTTGGACATAGACTCACAGGACTCTACATCCTACTACAGAGGCACTTGCTCAGCCATGCACTGTGCTTTATTCATAATATTCAGAAACTGGAAACAACTAGATATCTGTAAACAACTTAATGGATAAAAAATGTGGAACATTTACACAATGGACTGTTACTAGGCTATTTAAAAAAAATGAAACCATGAAATTCACAGGTAAATGGATGGAGCTAGGGGGAAAAAAATCTCACCCTGAGTGAGGTAACTAGACCCTAAAAGACAAATTAGGTATGTGTTATATATGGATGTTAGCTGTTAAATCATTGAAAAGCAGGCAACAATCCACATAACCACAGGTTTATTATAGAATAAAGGATTAGAGGGGAGAAATGAATCTCCCTAGAAAAAGGGAATAGAATAGGCAGTTATGAAGGGAAAGGGAGTGTGGAGGAACAATGGGGGAATCAAATAGAATAGGAGAGGGAAGAAGAGAGTGTGGAAGGGAATTCAGGAAGAAACAGCTAAAAAAAAATGGCCATTTGAGAGGTCATATGGAAATCCAATACAGTAGAAGCTTCCTAATATATTTGCAAATATGTAGGTGATTTAAACAAAATTACAAAATGATGGGGTAGATTGAGCCTCGATTGGGAATCTCTTGTCACCAAATGAAGCCTCTAGTCCTAGGAATGGGCTACATCTAATTGAATTATTGGTCAAATGGGCCACCAGGGAGACCTCACATCCAGGCTATTGTCAAGGCTATTGGCTGCTTTCCACAAACTGATGGTAAGGCCCAATTGATAAAATCAACACCCCCACAACTCACTGAACATGGAAAAGTTGAGCAGGTGCCTAACTAGAGCCTCATCTCTAATGACTAGTGTTCTGGGTAGTATAAGTTACTCTTCACACTACCAAAGGAGAAAGATAAACACCAACACAGCTACAAACCTTTCAAGCTACAATGGCGACCTGCATGAAAGATGTGCTAGAGAAATAGTGGCACAAAGAAAGCTTCTGGAATTAACCAACCAATATCTGAATGGATTCATGGCCCACTCTATGAGATGGAACTCATCTATGACATTGCGGGGATGAGGTGGGGGTGGGTGTTAAGAACCTGATTTAGTAGGCCAGGGATCTAGGGCAAAACCAAATACTGCTGTTCTCCTAAAGATATATAACAAATAACCCTAATGGAGTCTGATACTCTCATAGATCACTGTGGCCATCATACTCAGGCATCATCAGAGAAGTTCCCTCCTGCAGAGCATGTAATACACAGAGAGACCTAGAGCTGGGCCAGTGCAGAGAGGAGCAGACCTTATAACACTTGGTCTTAAATAGACTGTCTCCATCAAATTCCTCCCTTTAGGGTTTAGGGAACCCTGCAGATGAGAAGGCAGAAAGATTGTAAGAGCCAGGAGATTGGAGAAAACCTAGGAAACAAGACACTTTTAACAAGGCAGGGCTGACACACATGGATTCAGTGTGGCAGCATGAACAGGACCTGCACAGGAATACCCAGATAGGGTCCCAGTGCTGAGAGGGGAGATGGACACAAGCCCCCATCCCTAACCCAAAAGCTGTCTCCAATTGGTAACCACGGGCCAATGAAACATCAGTTTTCTCCAATGAAGTCTCACTGGGTATACAATCCACTTTTAAATGTAGATCCTGTGCCCAGCGGTAGATGGATAACTGAAAAACAACTCAGTAGTTATGGCATACTGTGGTTTAGTTTGGTTTTGGTATTCTAGTTGTTTGCTTTGGGATGTTTCCTGAATATTTTTAAATGCTTTTTTTTTACCATACTATACAGGTCTTTTGCTTATATATTATAGTTCTGATGCTCTTAGGGGCTTTCTCTGCACAATGTGTGTCTGTTTCTCTGAGTCCCTTGTGCTTTTGCTTTGGGTCTCTGTTTTTCTGTTGATTTGTTAGTTTTTATCTATTCGATTTTATTTCTTTTAAATGCCTATTGTTTTCTTTTTAAATTTTTATCAGTTATTTTGTTTATTTACATTTCAAAGCCCCTTCCCAGTTTCCTCATCAAATCCCCATTCCACCCTCCTTCCCTCTTACCTCCACGAGGGTGTCCCTCACCCACTCCTGCCCCACCACTCTAGCATTCCCCTATGCTGGGACATCAAGCCTTCACAGGACCGAGGGCATCCTCTCCTTTTGATGCCAGATAAAGCCATCCTTGGCTACATATGAAGCTGGAGCCGTGAGTCCCACCGTGTGTATTCTTTAGTTGGTGGTATTGTTTCCTAATAAGAGCAAGAAAGGCTGGGTTGGTAGAGATGTAGAGAGGATTTGGAAAGGGTTGGAAGAAAAGCACAATAATCAGAATATATTGTATGAAAAAAATCCATTTCAACAAAAAAAGTAAAATTTAAATGCACCCATCTCACTCCAAGACATATCATGAAATTTTAGAGCATCATGAATATAAAAATTTAAAAATAGAATGGATCTATGGAACATATGGGGGGTGGATTGGGAAAGGGGAAGGCTTTTAGAATGTAAACAAAGAATATAGAAAATAAATTTTAAAAAATTAAAAAAAATAGAACGGATCCCACCAGAAATCACTAGGAGTCCACATGTCACTAGCTTTCTCTACAGTAACAAGACATCCAATAGTAGTGAAGAAACACCTTTAAAAAGCTTGTGTGTCCTGGGAGGCTCTGCTAGTGCATGACAAATACAGAGGGACACACTCTCAGCCAGTCATTGAACTGAGCACAGGGTCCCCAATGGGGGAGCTAGAGAAAGGACCCAAGGAGCTGAAGGGGTTTGCAGCCCCATAGGAAGAACAACAATATGAACCACCCAGTACCCTCAGAGCTACCAGAGACTAAACCATCAACCAAAGAGTACACATGGAGGGACCCATGGCTCCAGATGCATATGCAGCAGAAGATGGCCTTGTTGGACATCAAAGGGAGGGGAGGCCCTTGGTCCTGAGAAGACTCAATGCCCCAGTATAAAGGGGAAAGCCAGGACAGGGAAGCAGGAGTGGGTGGATTGGTGAGCAGGGGGAGGAGGGTGGGTTGGGGGATTTTGGGGGGTGGGAGACCAGGAAATGTAAATAAAGAATATATCTAATAATAATAATAATAATAATAATAAAAAGCTTGTGTGCTTATTCCAGCAGCATGTATGCTAACATCCACAGGATACTCAAGCAGGTAAAACACAAGTTCCCTGTCAGTCTGGACTATCTAGGAAGATCCTGTTTCCCAAACAAAAACAAAAACAAAAAATCCAACTCAACATTTCCAGGAAAGGCCCATTCTAACCCCCAAATTTACAGTTAGCTGTGCAAGGCGTGTGGAGACAACATTTTTCTTCCTGCCTAGACACGATGGGCTGCATTCCAATAAGCAAAGAAATACAGTAAATATGACAGTGTGTCTGGAAAGCAGGAGGCGGGGGAAAGAACGGACGTTTCTCAGTGAAGTCGTTGTAGTCCTATCTGTAGCACTTGTAAGATTCTTTGTCACCTGTCTTAGCATTTTGATTCCCAATCAACTGAGGAATAAACACAAGAGCAGCAGGTGAGAGGGAAACTCATTCCTGCCAAGGAATCCACTATGGAGAAGGTGAACAAACCCAGTCACACAGCCTCTTCAACTGACCCCAGAGCTGGGGCAGAATCTTGCGGGCATAGAATGGCGAGGGAAGCTTCACCCCAACGAGCCCCATCACACGTAGGGAGTTATTTTCGAAGCAGGTGCTGTATGTACTCCACCTATATCCATCTTGACACCTCCAACCTTGGAAAATGGTTAGTGTTATTCATTCCAACTCTATGAGTTGAACAACATAAATAGTTTAGTTCAGCAATCAAGAGCCAAAGGCAGTGCCACACTCTTGATGGCTCGTTTGAGGCTAAGGCCTGTGACTTTCATTTTATGTTCCGATTCCGAACTGGAGTTCAGTAGCTCACAAACAGCCCATAGGATGAAGGCAGCAGAGGCGCAGTTTGTAATCTGGCCGCTCCGACTCCAGGAAGTCTCCCTTACCAATGTTGTTCTTTGCCAGTGTGGCTCTAAGAGACAGAAGGGCCATTCTGGAGGTCACTCAAGAAGTCCCCACTGGAACCAGGAGGATAGCCAAGACTTTAGACTCCAAGTCACTGCTGAAATCAATAGACTCGATCCGCCTTCCCCCGGGCCCTGGCCTCAGCACTGCGGTCAGGGCTGGTGCCCAGAAGCCAGGAGGCTAAGCCAGGCTTGCAAGGAGATGCTGACTTTTAGCTTCCTGGGCATTTAAAAGGCAGAAAAGTTCCTGTTCCTATTTGTAAAACTAAGTCATCTGTCACTCCTCACTCGGTATCTAATGAACAGAAGAAAGCCATCTTTGGGATCGGGGTATTTGTACTACTGAAATGCCTTTGTAAAAGGGAGAGAATCCTAAACTCGTCCCTCAACCCCACAACCTTCACTGTTGTGGTTCTTATACAGCCAGAAGAAGAAGGCCACAGACAAACAAATCAAACCAAAACCCACCACCAAGAGCAAAACAAAGTAAAGGAAGCTCAGGGTAGGGACCCAAGGAGAAGTCTTTGCAGAGAGCCAGGATTCCATTTTAGTATTTATACCCTGTTTTTTTCTTACTTTTTATTAGATATTTTCTTTATTTACATTTCAAATGTTATCCCCTTTCCTGGCTTCCCATCAGAAAACACCCCATATACCCTGGTTTTTAAACAAGCAAGAACTAGGTTCTTTTACGAAGCAGACCTAAGCAAGCCATCTCAATAGGAAATGTCACTAACCCCATCATATTCCGTGAGCAATACTGCAAAGAACTCTGACCTTGGGGCTCAAGAGGGAGCTATTTGATGTTGAGCAAATTACTTTATCATACTAGACCTTCATTTCTTCATCTACAAAATGAGAATTGTAGTGATAAAAATCTAGTAGAATGAAAAGATAAGTAAAAGCTGTTTTCCAGTGACAAATCCGGTTAATGCTCAAGATATTAGTTCTTTATTCTCACACCTGTTGCCCGATGCAACAGTCACAAGTGCTGGGGACAACACCTGTCCATTCTTCCAAGCACAAAGAATTATTGTTCCTTTGCCTTGTGTGACCTTAGATTGGTCACGTGGTTAGCTTCAGCCAATGAGCAGTGAGCAGCCAATGCGACAACGTGAGTCTCTGCCGCTGCTGTAAAGGCTAAAGCCATAAAAGCTACTCCACGTGCTCCATGACGGTAAACTGCAGGATGCCCACTTAGAACAACTTGCAACCCAGAACAAGGGTGACACAGCAAAATTCACAGGGGCAGTTGTGCAAGGGCAAGCCTATGAGTGTTCGGCCACTGTGATCTCCGAGTCTCCGGTTACCACAGAACAAGCTACTCCTTCCTGACTGGCATTGAGTAACACCTGACAGCAGCTGCTTTTCCTTCTCACAGATACCATCATCTCGTGAGGGCTGAAATGCACAGATTCTTGACTTCAGAAGCTCCTAAAGAGGGAAATGTCAGGGCTATGGTCTGGACATTGCAAGTGCTTAGCCCGGGATTTTCGCATTCCGCCTAAGGGAAGCCCAGAGACTGCTCATGCTGGGAATCCTAGCACCCTGTGCACATGGCCTCACAACCTACAGCTTTTGGTAACATGTAAGTTAGAAATTGTAATAAAAGGTGGACAGAAAGGAGGAATGTGGGGGAAGGGAGAGCGAGGAAAGAGGCAGTTAAACCGACTCTGCCCAGTTCACCTCCACTTTCTGATGATTTACTACAGCTTGGATTTTTGTTTTTCCTGATTTGCTTTTTTTTAAATTATCATATCAAAAGGAGATTTAAAAATTCCTAGGCATTTCTATGACACTAGAGATGGTTGCTTTATAAAACACCTTGCTAATTACAAAGCACAGCCCCAAGTTGTTTGATGCTGCCTCTGCAGTTATTCTATTCGTCGGGGGTGTTAGTTACAGTGACCACTGAAGACATAAAGGCTATTGGTTACTCACCAGAATTTTATGGTAAGACCCTCCTGCTGACAACACCATACACTTCTGCCTTAGGACTTGGAGAAATCAAATGGTAATGACCAGGAAGCCTCCTCATTGCTAGATAGCTCTTGCCCAGCTATGAACTCTTCAAACTACAATGATGGTCTATGTGGTCATAGTGATATGATCCTGTGTACAGCAGTGGCACAAATGTTGTGGAAGTAACTAATTGCTTGCTGATGGGATTGAAGGTCTCCTCCACAGGAGGAAACACCTGCCTAAGCCCCTGCAATAAATCTGTGCCCAGGGTTGAAGAACTCCTAGGCCTGAGGTATAAACCTACTCGTGATTATTCTGCTAAAATGAGCATCCTGACAAACCGCCTTCTTAATTTACATCTCTTTACTCTAGATCAATGAAGCTCTCAGACCTCCTCAGAAAAGTTTGTTTGTGTACCTGACAGTGGTTAACACAGAAACTCACAACTGATCTGACACAGAGATACCCTTGCCTCCACCTCCTGAGTTTTAAGTGTTGTGTGACTGTGCCTGGGAGCCATGAAGAAACAGAATTGACAGGGAACCAGTGGTAGACCAAGTACAGAAACCACCAAAGTCCAACTTGGTGAAGCAATGAGCTGTATAGGAATATGGACAAGAGGTTAACTGCAGGAATAGAAATGACTCAAAAGCAGCAGCAGCAGCCAAAGCCCACACCACCGCGGGTGACAGTCCCCTAAAGCTAGATACCTGGACCATACTCCGCAGCATTAGGCAGCTCAACAGGTTGGAGAATGTTTATCACTCACTTGGTCTGAGCCTCTTCCAGGCAGTTTGACTGCTCTCTCTGTTTCTCCAAGGCACCGCAGCAGACCTGTGATTCTTCCAAGATGTTCGGCTAATTTCTGCCTCTTCCAGGTGGCTGACTGGTCTGTTTGAAGCCTCTTTCTAAGCACCAAAGCTTGCTGAGAGATTTCTTTGGAGCTTGTCCCTATCTGTGAGTCTCTCCTCAGTTAGTCTGAGAGTGACTATGCCGTCTTTACTTCTTATATATTCTTGGGGAAGGGGGTGACTAGTAAATCTTGTTAGTTTCAGAGACTTCCTGAAGATGTTTTGGGTTGTTTGCTTCCTGTTTTAAGGCCCTTAGCTGTCTCTGAGCAAGATGGAGTATTTCACTTCCCCTCAATACCCTTGTTTCACTTCCCTGGAAGCATCCCATCTTAAAATATGCCAGGTTTTTTGTTGTTGTTGTTTTGCCTTCCTTTTCATATCCCATGTTTTAAATTTCCTACTAAGATGAAGGGTGTGAATGTGAGAGAAAACTGCAACACAGTCCTCGGATTACAGGCCATGGCCAGCATGCCCAGTTTGTTTTCTCTTAAGCAGAACCTGTGCAGGCTAATCTTGTTTTTTTTGTTGTTGTTGTTGTTTTTGTTTTGTTTTGTTTTGTTTTGTTTGTTTTTTTCATTCTTAGCATTTGCAACATGGGACAGATAGGGATTTCTCAATTAATAAGGTCAAAATCAAGGGTACCCTTGGGTTCCGTTTGTACAGAAGGTAGAATGAATGTGTGATTGTTCTCATCCTTCTAAAGTGGTTTTGCAATCTGACTTGGTTCCCTCTCCATATCAACAGTTACCCATCTGTTGGGTTGTTTTGGGCACATTATGGATGGCTGTTGATGACCCGAGGCGGTTGCAGTGATCTTCTCCTGATGTTCAGGTTGACTCATCATGATCGATGTGAGCCTAACTGAGTCATTTCTGAAGTCTTCCTTGGGACAATGCTGGTATTGGTTAACTGTTTCCTTCCATCCCCTAAGTGTTTGTGAATAAAATGATGTGCTGTTTGAGATTTGTTTCATGATGAGGGACACTGAGAAAGGGGGCAAGTATAAAATACAACTAACTGGCCAGGAGTCAATAATGTTGCAAGACAATGATGGCCCCAAAAGCTTTCTGTATTCTTTTCCTTACATCTGTGTGCGTTTATTTCCCAGAACAAATAGTAAAGGTTTGTGTTCTTTTTTTAAGTTCAACCCATGATGTTCAAAATAAAAATGAAAACCTCTCAGTAAGGCAATAGTCCTGAATGTCTGATGAAAATGAAGGGCTCTAGATTCTGGATGCTTCTTTTGACTTGGCAAGACCACCCAAGATCTGAGTGAACCTCTGAGGGCTGCAGAGTCAAAAGGATGGAGCGCAAGAAGGGGCCCAAATGCACAGAAAAACCTCTACCGTTTCCCAGGGTGGGGCCTCATCTATCACGTTTAAAATATATACATATAAAATGTCCCTCAACAAATAGTTTGTTCCACCTTTAACTCATTGACCCATACTCTTGGCTTTATCCCCAAGGAGCTGGACTCAGTTTCTCCTGGTTAAGGACATCTTTGCAAATAAGTCGAGAAGACATACTGGGTTGGAAATCCAGAGGCAAAAACATGAGTCTGTCATGGTCACCAAAGTTACCCAGGGTCTTGGGTAGTATCATCATACGGATAATAAAGTGTTACCCTGCCAGTCTAAAGACCCTTCAGTGTCTCCTTTCTATAAGCCAAAGGCTTCAATTCCTGCTGGGGCCAAGAACCTTGACCCACAGCCTGTGCCTTTCTAAAGACCATCTTTCCCACCTTTGCACATTATAAAGAGACCGATATCCCTGCTGATAATTACAGAGGAGGTGGCTACTAGAGGTGACCCCAAACTTGATAGCACTTTCGGGCTTCGGGAAGCAGGTATGGCAAGGACCTGTACGATTTCTCCTTTGTGCCCTTGCCTGCTTGCACACCCTGACCCGGTCCCCACTGCGGAGAAATCTGGCTGGCGGCGGCGGCGGCGGCGGGCGTGGCCCGCGCAGGAGGCGCGCAAAGCGGGAGGGCGCTGAGCTGCGGCTACTCCCGCGCTGCTGAGAGGGAGGGGCCCAGTGCCGTCCGCCAGCCTAGCTCGCCACCGCTCGCCCGCTGCTCAGTGTCCTCGCGAGCCCAGCTTCGGCCAGCGAAGGCGACGTCCAGCGCGAGCCCGGGCGAGGCGCGGCCCCGAGCGGCCCGGCTTGTGAGCCTTGCTCAACGGTGCTGGTAAGTGCGGGTCTCCGGGTCTCCAGCTCTGCGGCCGCCAAGCCGCTTGTCCCCGGGTGGGTCGCGCGCATCTCGCAGCTGCGCCGCAGGCTCACAGGTGGCCCCGTGGTGAATGTGGCGCCCCAGGCCCAGCTCTGAGTTAGCCAACTCTCTCCGCTCGGGGGCGCGGGTTGCCAGCCCCCACATGGCCCACCGAGGCTCTGGGAGTGAGGGCACCGGCGAGAACCTGACTTAGAAAGGGATGCGCAAAGGCGCGCTCCTTCCCCAGACACACACAAGCTATCCGGGGAGAAGCGGAGCAAGCACCACCCCAAAGGCGTCGCAGCTCCAGGCTGGCAGGTGGGGTGGCTACCCTTTCGTTTTATTTTCTTATTGACCCTCCATGGGAAAAGTTTAAGATCATGCAAAGCAAAGTTGGGACTCAGCTGGGGGCACATCCCAGAGAAGGGAGCAGTGGGTTTTCATAGCTCAGCCTGGATCTGATCTTGCGCCTTGAGAGTCCAACCCAGGCTAGCCTTGACCCGGCACTGTGACAATCCCTAGAGCGCTGTGAGTCGCTTAATCACGGGTGCTAAGCTTAGACATCTGCAGGCAGCCAGGCATTCGATGGGCTGGGGTTATCTGAGGAGCAGCTGCAACTCAGCCTGTGTTGACTGGTAGTCCTGCTCTGCTCCAGCTAATCCCAGTGTGTAAGGGGCGTGTGTTTAATTAGCTTATTTTACACCTGAGGTGATCTCGGCGAATGCTCCTAAAATGAAATCGTTGGCACAGAAAAAGAAAATAAGAACAGGAAAAGAAAATAAAAACAAGAAATGTAAAGGCTTGTTTAGAAAGGGAATCTTGACTGTAGAGGCAGTCCTGTGGGGTACTTTACCCACCTCTTCCGTGGAATAGCGAATCAAAACTCTGCTTTGCATATCTGGCATAAAGGATAGGTGTTGGGGCTACTGGGGGAGGATTTTATGGGCAGAGGTGTTGCTGCAGCTTGCATGTTGTTTACGAAATACACACTCGGTGTCTCTAAATAGCCTCCTGGTCATGTCACTGCATTGAGCTTTGTTTGAGCTTTTGAAAATAAGACTAAAGGATTTGGTTGTTTTTGAAGCTCCTGCTGAAAACAGTTTAGATGCTTTAAAGAAACAGCAGCTTGTTCCTGTTGCCAAGACATTTTTTTTTTGTAAACTTAAATTTTTAAAGAGCAGGTTTTCTGTATCTAATATGAGACAATTTCATAAAGATAATATCCTTTAATAATTATGTGAACAGGAAATCAGTATTACCACCTCCCAAATTCACTCCTTTCCAAATGATAGGTTCAATCAGAAAATGCACTGAATTACATAATTGTTCTAGGAGAAAGCATAATGGTCAGTTGTCAAGAACTTAGTTCCAAAAGAAGTGGAACCGTTTTAGCCCAGGAGGATGTTGCGTGATTTCAAATGGATGAATTGACTTTTGTTTATAAATGTTTCATCCTTACATGCATTTCAGCTGCCTGAGCCTAATGTCAGATTTGTTGAAATATTAACTTGGTTTATACATGTGTGATTATGAGTTCATTCTAGATACCTCTTATTCCAAGTGCTACTTATGTTTCAGTTCATCCTAAAGCGATTTACGAGGCTGTAGTTCAGCGACAAAGTTATTGTCTGGAGTGTTGAAGCTCTGGATGTGCACCCTAGAGAGCACACACACACACACACACACACACAGAGAGAGAGAGAGAGAAAGAGAGAGAGAGAGAGAGAGCAATTCTGGTTTGCAAGGACTTTAATTGCCTATGACTCTTAATCAACCAGTCAATATCTCTATGTCTCTGTGTCTCAGTCTTTCTGTCTCTCTGTCTCTCTGTCTCTCTGTCTCTCTCTCTCTCTCTCTCTCTCTTTCTCTCTCTCTCTCTCTCTCTCTCTCTCTCTGTGTGTGTGTGTGTGTGTGTGTGTGTGTGTGTGTGTGTGTGTGTAGGTAACAAACCCAGGGTTCCAAGCTAGCACTTCAGTCTAGTCCTGTTGACCAGTTTTAAAACAAGGAAACCCAGGACTGTAACAGCAGTGTAGAGGTTAAGAGCACTTGCAAGTATACATGTGTGGTTTGTAAGAACACTCTGCTCTGGCAAAGAAGCAGTCTGATTCCCAACATCCATGCTGGATGGATCTCACTGCCTGTACCTCTAGCTCCAGGAGATCCTAAGGCCTTTTCTGGACCTCAAGGGCACCTGCACTCACATGTGCACATACTCACACACAGACACACATAATTAAAATTAAGAGAAAGATTTCAATTAGATTAATAAATTAAGGAACCCGTAGCACCTAGAACTCAAGTAACTTACCCATGAACACAGGCTATAGGACAAGACTTCATCACATCTGCAAAGTTATCTTTATAGAAAGGTAAGATTTCATGACTCACTTATCATTGTTGTTTTCATTTAAACTTAGGTGGTGATATATTCCCCGTGAAGAGTAAAGATCGCAGTTGTAGAAGTGCCCCATACGCATCATCAACTGGGAAGCAAGGAGCAGTATGACAGAACCGTCTGTCTGAGTCTAGAACGTGAAGACCACCATATCCACCAGAAAAGCCGGGATGGATCGCCACCAAAGCTCCACAGTCAGGCTCCTGCAGAAATGGTGCTCCCATGAGTCACCATTTGGCTGCAGGAGACATTATAACACCAGGAAAAAACTGAAGCTAATTCGAGTCATTGGCCTTGTCATGGGCCTGGTAGCTGTGAGCACTGTCCCATTCTCAATCAGTGCCTTTACTGAGACAGACTCTCAGAGCAATAGAGGAGAAGCCAGTGACGTGAGTGGCCCTGGGGTAGCACAGGGTCACCGTCAAAGAACTCTCTTAGACTTAAATGACAAGATTCGAGATTACACCCCACAGCCCCCTGCTTCTCAGGAGGACCAAGCTGAGAACAGTACTGATCACGCCCAGGGAGACTACCCAAAGGATATCTTCTCCCTTGAGGATCGAAGGAAAGGTGCCATCATCCTCCATGTCATCGGAATGATCTATATGTTCATAGCGCTAGCCATTGTCTGTGATGAGTTCTTTGTTCCTTCTCTGACTGTCATCACTGAAAAACTGGGAATCTCTGATGATGTGGCGGGAGCCACCTTCATGGCTGCCGGCGGGTCAGCCCCAGAACTTTTCACGTCTCTTATAGGGGTCTTCATTGCACACAGCAATGTCGGCATTGGCACCATCGTAGGTTCCGCCGTGTTCAATATCCTCTTTGTGATTGGCATGTGTGCTCTGTTTTCTAGAGAAATCTTAAACCTGACCTGGTGGCCGCTCTTTCGGGATGTGTCCTTCTACATCATTGATTTGATCATGTTGATCATATTTTTCCTGGATAACGTTATCATGTGGTGGGAAAGCTTACTCCTCTTAACCGCTTATTTTGCCTATGTGGTTTTCATGAAATTCAACGTCCAAGTAGAGAAATGGGTGAAGCAAATGATAAGTCGCAATAATGTTGTCAAGGTGACAGTACCAGAAGCCCAAGCAAAGGTCGGTGGAAGTAGTCTTTACTTAACCATTTCCTTAGCATGGTTCTGAATGCAGATGTTTTGGCAAGCTGCAGCTTGTTTTTGTTTTGTCTTTTAACTGTGATGATCTTTGGGCTACAGTGAGTAATAGGTTGCATTCTGCAGTTTTGTGAGAGCCAAGGAAAATGACACTAGAAAATATAATTTGTGGGGCATTCTTCTACATGTCTACCAAGTTCCCAAGCTACTATAGAGTTAAAATCAATGTAAATATAGGTTACATAAGCATCCCATGGCAGAGTGAGCATTGGCTTGTTATTTTGGAAAGTGGACCCAGTGATTTTTGAGAGTGCTTCCATTGTGATGGGCATATTCTTAGCAAGTGGCAGGTAAGCCACTGATAGAGATCAAGAACCATCTCTTTAACGATGTTTAAGGAAGAAAGTTTGTTTTCTAAGAACTGTATCTTTCAGCAGCATCCCCGGGCTTAACAGCAGTTTGGCTTCATTGTCGTGACAAATAGATATTTTCCCCTTGTCTCTTCAAGTTGGTTTTATTTCATGGTGCTGGGATTAAACCCAAGTGCCTCTCACATTGCTGGGCAGGCAACCAGAGACTAAGTAACACCCCCAGACCTATGCTTATTTTTCTTGATCCATGTGATCTTATTTGAGAGGAATCAGTATCCACTGTAGAGGGAATCACTGGCCAGCCTGCTGCTGTATTGCAGGAGCCCTTTTGCACAGCATAATAAACATGACCCAGTGAGTGCACTTTCACAGGAGAATTGGAGGTGACGTTGCTTAATTAAGGAGGCAGATCTGTAAAGAGTTTAAAAGAAATTGACCTAAAAAAATGTTGATTTGAAAGGAAAACAATAGATGAAGAGCATCAGTGAATTTTTATGTAGTTTCATTATTAATGCAGCATTCTGATTTATAGTCTAACTATAAAAATGTCATCTCTGAATATGATTTTCAGCAGAAAACCCAAGTACATGCAGAAACTTTTCATGTTTGCAAGTGGGAAAATTCTCACACATATAAAAAGCAGATGTTTGAGTAACAGGAGGAGGTTTGATCACAAAATGAAGAAAATGGTATTATATTAGTTAAATTTGCATAATTCCATTTTAGTATAGTTTGATGATCATAATTTTTATAGTAGTCACAGAGTAGAAGCAGAGTGAAAAAATCACTAGTAATATTTATGTAAACAGGAGAGAGTATACACAGGAACATGCAAAGAAGAAATGTTTTAATTATTTTTAATGTGCACATGTACGTGATGTGTGTGTGTGGCGGGGCAAATGTGCCACGCCATCTGTCAATCAGAGGACAACTTTGTCAAGTTCATCTCTTCTTTCATCCATATGAGGGTTCAGGGAATCAAACTCTGATCACCAGGCTTCTGTAATAAGCACCTTTATTTTCTCTAGTCCACAGCATGTTTATACCATATATGTATCTTAACATTTATTTCCGTGTGTGCTCATCGGAAACTGTAGTTTCTACAGGTAATTTAGCATAATATATGGCGAGCATGCATTTGCTTGGGACAGCTGATGGCATGCCCTTCATGGCATCTGACAGGGACATTCTTTGTGCTCCGTGTTGTACCTTAGTAACAAAAGAAATGGCCCTCAGACTCTCTTTGGGCCTGTTTGAATGATTTGCTTACTAGTCTGTGGTCTATTTTGGTCAGAGTACTGGACAGTTCTCAGGAAAAACCATATTTTTGAGAAGCAAGGAAGTGATCTGGCACTTTAGAAATATTCCAAGCACATCAGCAGTGAAAAGTCTTTTGAGGAACCCTGAGCCTTGGGGTTTTTTCTTTTTCTTTTTCTTTTTCTTTTTTCTCTTTTTTTCCCCCTACCATGGTCCTTCTTTACGTAGACATAACTCAGTTGGAAATTGTGCTGGTCACATTCGCAAACGTTGGAACTTGCAGAGTTTGTATTCTGATTTTAGCGGGGGTAGGAATGCATCTGGTTTCATACATGTGAGAAATAGCTTTAAATGCAGGCTACAGAGAGCACTCTGTCAACTATAATGTCCTCATTAAAGGAGACCTGGCAGAACTCTTACCTGCTTAATCATAGGATTGTCTTTTCACTTTTCTGATCATTTATAAATCAGGGATTTGGGCTGATGTTCCTGTTTCATATCCCTAATTTTATTCTTAATTCTGTCTTAGTTTTAATTTGTAAACTCTGAGTATAAAATTTTATCATAAAGCTGGAGGTTCTAATGTTAAGTATTTCCATGGTGCTTATTCTCTTACTGTCACACTACACAATTTTAATTTATTCTATTCAGTCATCACCTTTCTTTTAGCACATGATAACTAATTGGAGTAGATGGTTTTTTTTTTTTTCCATAGCAGACCTATATCTGGCTTGAGCACAATCATACATTTTCAAGTGCGGTGGTTCGTAAGAACCTGACTCCCTTCAGGAAACTAGACCTTGGTCTCACTTTAGACTCATGGCTGGAACTTTGAAGTGAATGTGACCCTTATCACATTCCTGATTCCAGAATCCTATAGAACATGCTCCCCAGCTCCTAGCACAGATATCCCAGAAGGGCTGATTTGAGTATAGCCACTTTCCTTCTGGTGTGCTGAGCTCACTTTGACTGGAATAGCACTTTTCCTCTACAGGAATCAGTGCTCTGATGTCACCTGGACACTTAGAGAGTCCCTGCACTGAATGTATCCCATGTGCATCTCAGAAGGAAGGACTACATTGTATAGACATCCAGGGAGCAGATCCTAGCTTGTTTCCCTGTGAGCTTACTTGGTGGCTATGTTTTTGCAATTATGGGGCAGGAGAATTTAAGAAAGTAGAGAAAACACATTTTAGATAGCAGATCATCAGATGGTTCTTGCTGTAGAATCATCAGCTCTTCTGGGCTCAACGTAGTGAAACAGCTTTCAATAAGGACATTGGAAATCTTAATTTGGTTCTGTAGTGACTGATAGATTGTGCCAGAAAGGAACAGACTGTGAACATGGAGAAATTGGGAATTCTTTTCATAAAATGTTGCTTCCCTGTGTGTGTTTTTTTTCTTCAGTTTTTGGTTTTGTTTGCTTGTTTAAAATTTTTCCTTGATGACACCACTACCCTCTTTAAAATGTTGTGTGGTGTCATGACATGATGCAGAAGGCCAGACAGAAAATGGTGCATTTTTTAAAATCAGTTCTGTGAGTTTCATAAAATGTCTTTTGATCATATTCATCCCCAAACTTTACTTAGTTATGCCCCTCTTTATTCCCTATCTAACTTTGTGTCCTTCTTTTTTAATCCTTAAAGATCAATTTGTGCTGCCCAAATATTCTCGGATGTGTAGTCTTCCACTGAATAGTAATCAACATTTCAAGGACTAAACTCTTAGAAAAAAAGAATCCCCCCCCCCATCTCTTCCCTCCCTGCAGCAGCTAACAGTTTCCAATAGCACTAAGGCTACATGACCACCTCCCCTCTTCATAGTGGGATTTAGTCTGGCTTGAGTTTGCACAGGTGTTTTTCATGCTATCACAACAGCTGGTAGTTCATTTGTGCAGCTGCCCTGCTATGTTCAGAAGACATGTTTCCTTGTAATCATCCACTATCTCAGGCTCTTAAAATCTTTCCGTCCCTTCTTCCACAATGATTCCTAGGCCTTGAAGAAAGGGCTACAGTATATATGTTCCTTTAGGGCTGAGCAGTCTTCAGTCTCTTAGTCTCTGCACCTTGGCCAGTTGTGAGTCTCTGTGTTAATAACCATCTACTGCAAATTGAAGCTTTTCAGTTGAGGATTGAGAGATGTATTGATCTAAAGGTGTAAGAATCTATAGTGATCTATCGGTATGATGATAAGTCATTAGGAGTTACCTTAAACTCTGTCCATTAAACAAAATGATAACAGTAAGCTCTCCTCTGGGACCTTTCATTTATCCAGCCACAGGCTCGTGGCTGGATAATAGTGTCAGGTATAGGTTTCATCTTGTGGAGAATCAAGTCAATTTTTTAAAAAGTGGTTGGTGACTCCCATGATAGCCATGCCTTTATTACACCAGTGCATATGTCTTGCCAGGCCAGTCACTATTGTAGTTTACAGGGTTCGTAGCTGAGTAGAGCTGCTGCTGAGTTTTCTCCTCTGGGAGCATGCCTAGTATCTTCCACCACTATAAACACTAGCTAGCGACAAAGATTCCAGGTCAATGCCGGTTGGATTTCTCCATGTTCTATGACTCCGGGTGTATGGTGGCTTCAGAAGCAGGGTCTTATGTGGACTGTAGCCAAGAGCATGTGAAATAGCATGTAATGTTTGGGGGTCTATGGCACCACTCTGAACAACAACTCCAAAAGAAAGAATTCATTCCTGGTGGTGAGCTTTCGACTTGATAGCTCGTGGTATCTAATGGAGGTGTTTTTTACCTGCTGTGGGTAACTTTATCCCTTAGGGTATGTGTATTTATAATCAGAAGCTTCTACCAAAATAAGTTTCTGATGTCTTTTTTTCAAAATGTTTTTAGTGCCATATATTCCTCTCTATATGCCCCCCTCTACCCTGCTCTCTCCCCCCATTTCAGTTTAACCCTTCCTGTTCCATTTCTCCCTTTTAACCCTTCTTTACCAGTTCATTCTATCTCCTCTCCCATGAAACCTGTCCCACAAGTGCCCTGAGTAATTTTCTGACTTCCCTGGGTATCCGGAAAGGGGTTTAAAACCCATCTATGTAGCAGAAGCCTAGTGGCTTCTGAAAATTTATTGAAGCTCTCTGAGCCTCGGCTGCTTAATTTTGAAGATGAAGTTAATAGCGTTAAATTTCTAAAGATCACAAAAGCAATTAAATGACCCCCGAGAAGTAAAGCACCTAGCATAGTCTTTGACAATGTGGCATGGTCAGTGTGTGTTGGTCCCCCTCTTTCATTATCCTATTCTTAAGTGAGCAATGAATCAGAATAAGTGGCTCCAGGTTTAATTTATAGGAGCATTCCTTGAAGGGCAAATTTACTTTAGTGGCCCACTGGGTTAAGCAGGCTACTGTACCTCCCTGGGGAATGTATTTACCACGTGATAATCTTCATAAACCTAATGACTAACTATGTACAGTGACTATTGTTTGCATGTTATCAACTCCGGTGAAACCATTGAAATGAGGAGACCATGTAACTTCTGTTTAAAGCACGTAGGCATAGGATGATTGGAACCCTGTTCTCCAAGCCCCATCCTAACTGATTAGTGGTATGGGGCGTTAGAGCTGTCTCTTTTTGGGGCATGAAGACATTTTGGGGAGCACCTAGCTGCTGAGACCTGGTTTTAATGTGTCACTGGACTAGGCTGTCACTGGCCCAGAAAGCAGCTGTCCGTGGTACTTAACTTCTTAGACTTGGCACACTAATCTGACAGCAAGTCAGCTGAGTTCTAATCAAGGGAATGATCCAAATAAAGACACTGAAAACAGTAAAGTGAGGTGCTGGAGTCTAGTAATCTGGGAGCACCTTGCTTTAGTCAGCCTGGCTGTTCCTGGAAGTTGATAGCAGTTTTTGCAGATGAAAATGTTAGTTATATTCCTGAGGAAATTAGAATTAAAACACTATAAATATTCCTTACATAGTTAGCATTTCTTTCATTAAATCCTAAATAATTTTATGAACAGTCATGTGTAGCCCAAAGCTCGCTTAAGATTCAGAATGTGTTAGGAAACTCAAGCCCTTTCAAAGCTAGTATATAAATCAGTAAAACTCATGTACAGACACCAAGGAAGACAAGTCTTATGAAAATAAAGGGGATTTTTTCTTTCTACCCTCCTTTTTCCCTCCCTCCCTTCCTTTCTGTTCTCCTAGTTTATTGTGTTGCCCAGACTGAATTGGCAACCTCAGTCCCACTCAGCTACCAGGGGTACTAGGAGTAAAGGTGTGCATGCCCAAGCTAGGAAGGGCATATGTCTAAATAGATGTGAAAAGTGATCATCATTTTTAACAGAAAGAAAGTTTAGGGGTCACAAATCTGTAATCAACTAGAATTTCAAGTGTTATATGCTCATTTAGACAGACATAACAACATGCTGCTATTTTTATTGTCTTTTTCATTTCTATTAACCAGTTGGTAAACCATTGTAAACTGTGGTTTACAATGAGTGAGACATTTGGGGAGACCTCCAAGGTCAAGGCTATTTAATGCATTAAGTCCACATTTGACTTTCTCTGGTTTAAGCTCTGAGTTGGTCAGCAATGCAGAAAAGCAATTACCTTGCCTCAGTCTTCCACCATTCTCCCTCCCTGCCTTCTCCTTCCCTCTCCTCTCCTGCTCCTTTTTGATAGAACCAGACAGCTGCAGATCTGCATTCCAAAAATTGGAATGTGGAGGTAGAGAAGCAGCTCAAAAGTTAAGAGCTCTTGCTATGTAAGTCCAGAACTTCAGATCCAAGCAGCCAAGTAACAAGTCAGTTGAACAACACATTGATTTAACCACACACCACCTCCCCCCTCACCCCCCCACCCCCACCCCGCAGGCCAGAGGCAG
Source organism: Apodemus sylvaticus (assembly GCF_947179515.1). NCBI lineage: Eukaryota > Metazoa > Chordata > Mammalia > Rodentia > Muridae > Apodemus > Apodemus sylvaticus. The sequence continues at coordinate 100,097,138 of NC_067474.1, read as the reverse complement.
GAAGACTTCTAGGGTTTGCTGACTTGCAACCTAGAGGGAAAAATGCAAGCCCTGGGATCAAGAAGAGGCGCTCTGGAGGAACAGGCAGGGACTGATAGAGGAGGACACCTGTCACCCTCTCCTGGCTTCTGTTCACCACACACACACACACACACACACACACACACACACACACACACACACAAATAATAAATCTCTTCTGAAAAAGGAGAAGGGAATTGTTGTGTTAACCTTTCCTGGAGGCATTTGTCAGGTTTAATTTTCCCATTCTTTGATTTTTCACATCTTGTTTTGTTTCATAAGTCTGTCCTAGGCACAATGCAGATACATTTTGTTTCTTTTCCAGGTTGACAGTCATTTTCTTTGAACTGGAGACTCGGTGTGTTTGACTGAGATATTTTTCTCTCATACCCTTATACTTTCTATTGTTTGACCTTGCTGTTTCTTTTCATAATTTTCCTTGCCTTTTATTTTGATTTTTTTCTGTTTGTTTTTCTAGAACTGTACTGTTCTAGAATGTATACACCATACTTCAGTACTTGTTGTTATTGTCTTGAATTTGAATAATTTCATTTGTTTGAGGAGGTTATCTAGTATTTGGGGGTGTGACACATTGAGAAGAGATTTTCTGAATACGTAATCTATCATATTGCCAGAAATACATTTTAGCCTGTGGATTTGTTAAAAGATAATGTATGTAGCAGGTGACAGTGATGTGTGATTTTAATAATATATTCCCAAGGTGTTTAATGCTGCCTATCTGTGGAAGAAAAAAACCCTTATCAAAAACCATCCTCCCAACGGCAAAACTTTGAGTCAAATCAATTTTAAGAGGATATTCTGATAGGAAGTCATATGAGGACATTTTAAATATTAGACTTGCCTTTTAAATTATATATGTTTTTAACCAGACTCAAATGAAACTACTAAAGATGTGAATCTGAAGTAGCTTCTAATCTCTTCATTGCACCATCCAAACATCACTTTTGCCTCTAGACTTCTCATACATATGCATTTGCACATGTACTGATTTGTGTGTGTATACCTACATATTTGCACAAACTAAAAGGACTTTAGACATGCATGATTTAAAAATTATGGTAACTATAGATTACTTAACATGCTCTTAAAAATTCTTAGCCTATTGAGAGCATGTCCTCTTCCTGGAATATGTTAGGTACTGTTTAGTTTTATCACGTATTATTTATTGTTGTATTCACTAAGGCTATAAAAAACACGACAGATTGCATATGAGCTTCTATAGAAAAAGAAACTTAACACCATGGGTTTTGAGCTTTTTAAAGTTTCTATTGCTGCATTCTTTAGTATTGAATATTAAATGTTGTTGTGTCTTCCAATTCCACAGGTGAAATCTAAAATTTTGATTAGTTTTCACTTGCATTTCTCTGATTAATTGGGAGGTTCTGCTTTGAAACATATGCTTATGACAAATTAGGTTTTTCTTGTGTGGATTGCCAGTTTCCTATGTCTTTTGTGTCAATTTTAAAGTTCACTCTGATGACTAACATGAAAATCTCTTACAAATATATGCTGAGAATCCTAACTTTAGCTTTCTCATCTTTCCCATTTCCATACCTAAATACCATCAGGAAGTTTTTGCCATTTTTGCTTTTGTTGAATGGGTGAATTATTCCGAAGAGGAGGCCTTGAGACAGAGGTTCCAAATCTGGCATGTGTTTCCTGGACATATGACCTTGGAGGATTTTCTACCAGTCAAGATCTCTGTTTCCCTGTGGAGAAATGTAGTCTGATATATAATGAAACAGCCTGATATATTAAGATGTATGTTTGAGATGACCCAGTATTATCAGTGTTTTAGCATATTGTTTCTGTACTTAGAAGGTCTAATACTCTGTTGACTATCCTAACCAGGCCAACTAGAAATCTCATATGTTGACACTATCAGAAGACTAGATCCTAACCATATCTATATCATCCAACTCTTCGCATTAACTGCTTTCCATGTGATGTTTCACTTGAATGTTTTAATCAACTTAATTAAGCTGTAATTTAACTTAAGCATGCCTTGGGAGATGGATCTTCTGGACAGATGGGGAACAGTGAGCATGGAGGAAAGTCATTTAAAGTTTACTGCAGGACACTCGGCCTCCTTGGCCCTGGCAGCTTCTGGCAGTGAATACCCTTGCTGGCAGCTGCAACTGCCTCACTGTGCTACCGGAGCCTGCTGAGCCCGGCTGGCCTTCCAGAGTCAAGGGCAGAGAGGATCAGAAAACTAGACAGCACTTCCTCTCTGGCTCACCCATTGCCATACAGGTGATCATCTCTGCCTGCAGATCAAGGGATCAAGGGATTTGAAAGTACAGATGATTTTAGATTTAAATTTAAACTGAATTTGCACTTGTGTCTGCCTGACTAGTACATTCTGACTTGTAGACCTTAGTGCTTCTCTGGTTAATTAGCAACAAAGATAAATTACGCTTCCAAATTATATTCACACTTCATATTAGGCTCTATTGAGTCAGCACCTTCAAAATATATTTTTTTAACATGACTTGTGTTTAAAATAATAATTTAAAAATGTTTGTTTGTTTGTTTTTGAGGTCCTGGGAATTGTACTCGGGGGCTTTCACCACTGAGATATATCTCAGCCCTAAAACATACAACTTAGTGTGTAGAAGTCCACTGTGCCACGGAGCCAGGTATAGCAACTCAGTATATATACACACACATGGCACACATGCATGGGTATGAGCATATTTATATATAAAAATGAAATCTAAATAAATGAAACACTGCCTTCACCTTTACACTGCTTACATTTTCCGTTCATTAAAAACATTCTCTTCAACCTTTTTAATAATGACTTGCGACCTGAGTTGTAAAAAGTCTGTTTGAAAGTTTCTTTTTCATATTCCCTTCTTCTTCTCCAAAGGGCTTCTTGGCACGGCTTTTAGTCGTATAATGCTCAACGGCATCTGTCTGAATAAAGGAATGAATGACAGCAGAAATCTGGAAGTCAGCTCACTAGATTAGCTCTGCACTTCAGCATGAGACTGTAGCTTCCAGGTGGATGGGTGGTGACTCTCTCTCTCTCTCTCTCTCTCTCTCTCTCTCTCTCTCTCTCTGTGTGTGTGTGTGTGTGTGTGTGTGTGTGAGAGAGAGAGAGAGAGAGAGAGAGAGAGAGAGAGAGAGAGAGAGAGAGAGATCTCAGAGGGACACTTGTAAGACTCACATCCATCCCACCTTTTGGATTCCCGGGTGATGGAACTCGGATGTCACACTTGACAGCAAGCACCTTTCGTTGCAGAGCCAACTGGCCAGTACTTTTCAATTCAGCAAAAGATGTTCTTTGGCCTAGTGGGGCCCTTGCTTCTTATCACCAAATTTTCCCTTTTATGACTTTAGTGTCTTTGGAGTCAGAGTCACGAATCCAAAGAAATCATTAAGTACTAGTATACCCATGCTAATTTTAATGATAGAAACTTATACCATTGAGATGCATCCATATGTCTTTATAGCTTCCTTCCCAAGGGTCTCTCTCTCTCTCTCTCTCTCTCTCTCTCTCTCTCTCTCTCTCTCTCTCTCCCTCTCTCTCTCTCTTCTCTCTCTCTCTCTCTCTCTCTCTCTCTCTCTCTCTCTCTCTCTCTCTCTCTCTCTCTCTGTGTGTGTGTGTGTGTGTGTATTGTCCTAAGAAGTCAACACTCAGCAAAATGTGTGCTGCACTGCAGCTCTGACATGGTTAGGAAGGTATGATGGTTAGCTTTCATTGTTGTTGTTGTTGTTGGGTTTCTTGTTGTTTGCTTGCTTATTTGATTTGTCATCTTGACACAAGTGGCTCTGACAGGGTATGGAAGGTACGATGGTTAGTTTTTTTGTTGTTGTTGGGTTTCTTGTTGTTGTTCATTTGCTTATTTGATTTGTCAACTTGACCCAAGATAGAGTTATCTTGGAGGAGGAAACTACAACTGGAAAAAAATGCCTCTATCATATTGGCCTGCAGGCATGTCTATGAGACATTTTTTGATTAATGGTTGCTGGTAGGGAGAGCCCACTGTGGGTGGGGCCATCCATGGGCAGACGTATTAGATGTATAAGAAAGCAAGCTGAGGAAGTCATGGGGATCAAGCAAATAAGTTGTGTTCCTACATGGTCTCTGCTTCAGTTCCTGCCTCCAGGTCCCTGTTTCAGTTCCTGCCCTGATTTCCCTTCATGAGCTATGAGGTGAAAAGACAACCAAACAAGCAAACAAAAGAAACCCTTTCCTCCACATACAGCTTTTGGTCATGATGCTCATCCTCACAGTAGGAATTGACCAGGACAAGAGTGAAGATTAGATCCTGAGCTGACAGAGCCTTCACTCATGCTTGCTTCCCAGTGTTTTTTTTTTATTTATTTACATTTCAAATGTTATCCCCTTTCCCAATTCCCCCCCCAGAAACCCCCTATCCCCTCCCCCCTCCTCCTGCTTCTATGAGGGTGTGCCCCCACCCACCTACCCACTTCCCCCTCCCCACCCTCACATTCCCCTATACTGGGGCATTGAACCTTCACAGGACCAAGAGCCTCTTCTAACGAAGCCATCCTCTGCTACATATACAGCTGGAACCATGGGTCCCTCCATGTGTACTCCTTGGTTGGTAGTTTAGACCCTGGGAGTTCTGATTGGTTGATATTGTTGTTCTTCCTATGGGGTTACAAACCCCTTCAGCTCCTTCAGTCCTTTCTCTAGCTCCTCCACTGGGAACCCCATGATCAGTTCAATGGTTAGCTGTGAGCATCCACCTCTGTTTGTCAGACTCTGGCAGAGCCTCTCAGAAGACAACTATACATAGTTCTTATACCAGTAAAATTAATGGTTTTGGAGGAGTCTGGGCATCAGGTACATTTAATACCATGTTCACATCTTTACTGGATGCACTCAAAACCATGCACTGGCAGGGACCAAGCCTAGGAGATGGAGTGCCTTTTTGCCCACACCCAGGCTGTGTAAGACTGTACCAGGCACTTTACACCAAGCGTCTATTCTCTGGAAATGAAAGGCTGGATTATATCTGATATCCCCAGCAGCTCTCTTAACTGTGCTCCTCTGTTAATGGAAAATAAATAAGTCACATGAAATGGCATAGGATTTGTATAGAAACTTCATCAGTCTTTGCTATATTTTCAATTGTCTCTCAGTTACCTGTACTTAATACAGCTTGTTACATAAGTGGTTGTTAGACTGTGCTGTTTAGAAAAAATGATGATGAGAAAAATGTCTATTGCTCAATACAGCCACTACTTTCCAAACAATTAACCTACAGTTGGTAGAATCCATGGGTGTATACCTGTTTGTAGTTGTAGATTAACCAGCAGCAGAGATGAGCAGGTATTGAAGCTCCAAATTTACCTTCCTTGGAGAGGTTTTCATTGAAGAAACCTGATTAGAGAGAGTAATTCTTATGGAATGAATCAAAAGGGCGTCTTTGCTTCTTTCCCTGCCTACAGGACCGTCTTAGAAAGGGCCGAGTGAGTCTGTGATGCTCCTGCACTTTCTCTATTACCGTGTGGTGAAACTGAGCATACATAATGCAGGGAGAATTAGGTTTCTTCTAGGTGTTCACACAACTGCAACCTCAGAATTCTGGGATGCTGAGGCAGGAAGATGTAGAGTTCCAGGCCAACCTGGGTTGCAGAGGGAGTCACAGGCTAGCTTGAGCTTCCTAGTGAGAATCTGTCTCACAAGACAGAAAGACAGACAGAGAGAGAGATGGGCAGACAGAGAGATGGACAGACACCTACACTCAGAGGAGAAAGAGAGAGACAGAGACAGAGAGCAATATTTCAATCATTTTAGGCCCAAGGTCAGCATAGAACACAACTTTTGCCTGAAACCCATCATTCTTTTCTTCTGAGATTACAATGATTAGAGCCAACACATTTAGAACTAAGTGGTCATGTGATCTTAGATGTACTGCTCAACCTCCTTGAGGTTTGTTTGCTTATCCATATGTTGAAAACAATAGAACAATTTCCTTTGCAGAGAGGCTATGAATTCTGAATGAGACTAAATGGTTAATTGTTTAGCCAAGCCCAGCTCAGGCCCCACAACTAACAAGTTCCATGCTGGACTCTAGGTCTCTCGCTCTGAGTCTTGTGCTCCAGCCTTTCCCACAGCTCTCTCTTGCTTTCATTGTTTGCCTCCTGCGATTCAGGCTCCCTTCCTTCCTTCCTTCCTTCCTTCCTTCCTTCCTTCCTTCCTTCCTTCCTTCCTTCCTTCCTTCCTTCCCTCCTTCCTTCCTTTCCTTTTGTCTGCTGCCCCCTCCATGCTTCCCTTGCAGGCATATAAATATGCTGTTGCTCAACTAATCCTCAACAGTCATATCTTTATGTTGGATGTAAATCTGCCCTCCCTTTATGATTCCAGGAGATTAAGAAAGTGTGACTCCTTATCTATGACACTGGGCCTTTGTCACCCATAAAATTATTCCAAGCTCTACTACGTCCACTCTGAAATTATATTTACTTTTGCCATATACTTCATCAATATTTAATCCTAATGCTTCCTCTGTCGGTCTCCTTGTACCTGATCTTATGTTGACTTACTGATATCTGTTTTCTGCCTTAAGTAAGCTACACCTCTCCCCTTAGTAACTATTGAGTTGTAGTTGTAGAGTTGACGCCTGGCCCAGGCTCATGAGGAGGGCAATAGGTGCCTAATGTTCCAAGAAGTTAATATTGGTGGTGATGAATGTTTGCTCTGGATGAGCATTCTAGGCCGGATAAGTTCTAAACTACTTAGTCCGTGTGCCAAGGCCAGAGGTTAACGAGTTTTCCTATGTAGGAAACAGGGTTCATTAGAAGTCATTTATTATTCCCAATCAGAGTGCAGATATGAAAGCATGTCCCTCAGCTACGAAGAAGAACCTCACTTCTGCCAGCTGTGTTGTTCCAGCTGTGGTCCTAGGAATTCCATTGTGGCTTCTGTTGGCTTTTTAAAGTCACAGCTCCCTTCAAATAAAATTAATTTGCCACAGTATACATTGTAAGTGAACACTGTAGAGATTTTTTAGGATTTTTGGATTGTATAATTTCAGAATGTTTTAATTACCTTAGAAAGAAGCCCTTAAGACAATAGTATTACCACCTCGTCCTCTGGCTCCTTATTAACCCTCAGTGGACAGGATCTACTTTTCCTGCAAAGATTTGCTCACGTTAGGCAATTGACAGAGATGGAAGCATGAAATCTATAGCTTGTTGTCTGGTTTCATTCATGTAGGATAATGTACTCCTGGAACTTCAGGATTATATCTTTCATGGCAAAACTATATCCCATTACATGACTTTAATACACCTTGTTTACTGTTCAGTTTGTGGGCACTTGGGTTGTTTCACCTTTTAAATCGTTGGGCATAATGCAGCAACAAGCATTTGTTTACAGGTTTTGCAAGTAGATGCTATGGATAGTGTATGGAATATACTTAGTGAGTATATACTTTTACTAGGTGAGTGCAGTCGCCAAAACATATGCTAACATGATCTGTTTAACATTTCGAGGCTCTGCCAGACCATTCTCTTTTGTTCCAGCGCCATTTTGTGTTCTTACCAATGGCATATAGGAATTCTAAAGTTTTTATCATTGTCTCCTCCTACTCTTCATTTTGCCTTTTGCTTTTTCTGAAACCAGGTCTTGCAAAAACAGCTTTGGCTGTTGTCAAGATCATAGCAGTCATGCTGACTCTGACCCCAAATGCTGTTTGTAGATGTAAGCTACCACACCCCCATTCCAGTTTCTCCCTATCACTTTGTAAGATCCCTCTCTTCATCCCAATCCATGAGTATGAAGCTGTACCTCAGGATAATTTTATCTGTGTCTTCTTGGTGGATGATGATAGCTTTATTAAGATAGAGATTTGAGGTCACTTGTGTATCTTCTTTGAGGAAATGTTTATTAAGAGTCTCTTGCTTGTTTTTAAATTGGGCTACTTGCTTGAGTGATTTGGTTACTGGAATATATACCCTAATCGGGTATATAACTTACAGATATTTCTCACAATTGTTGAGTTTTTTAATGTGCTTCATAGGTGAGGCTACTCCTAGCCTGGGAACCCATGAAGATTTAGCTTTTCCATACTATTCTCAAGGCATAATTGTGTGGAAAGAAATTTGGTATCCTTGGGTCAACCCTGAAGCTGCATCCGGCTGGAAGCTATGAAAAAAAAAAATCCTTGGTCTTTGGGGAAAGATGAATTCCCTTGAAGCTGAAGCCTTTGTAGGGTCCAGGCCTTGTTAGGGGGTCTCTGACCTCCGACTACAGAGAGGCTGGGAGTGGATCTGCTTAACATCAGGTTGATTTATCACTTTTCACATCGCTTTGTTTCCAGAATGTTCTCTGTTTTACCTAAGGCAGCTTGCTCACATCCAGTCACCTTACTTCCTTCCTGCTCAGAAGCCCTTCCCATGACACACCAATGCCATAATTCTCTTTAGTATCTAATGTGGGCATTTTTGATGTATGTGAATGTTTTTCCTGCATATATGTTCATGTATCATGCATGCTTGCTGCCCACAAAGACTATAGGAAGGCATTAAGATCTCCTAGAACTGGAGTTACAGACAGAAGTGAACCACCAGGATGGGGGTGCTGAGAACTGAACCCAGGACCTCTGGAAAAGCAGCAAGTGCTCTTAACCGCTGAGTCATGGCTTCCAGTCTCCACAGGCTTTGTTTCCTCTACTGTCTGGCAATGGCCCTTAGATTTATTCATTTTGGTTGTGTTCCACTAAGACCTGTGTGTGTGTGTGTGTGTGTGTGTGTGTGTGTGTGTGTGTGTATGTATGTGTGTGTGTGTGTGTCCCTTCCTATTCCATGCCCTAGTAACATTTGCATCTTTCTTGAATAAGACATGGAAGCTAATTTGCCATATACACCTATGAGGTATAAGAAGAGAGCTTCTGGGGCATTGTCTAGCATGAGCTATCGGTAACTCCATCAACCTGATCAATGAGCACAATCCGAGAATAGAGAACAACTTAACCACATGATTATGCTTTGAATGCACAATTGGTTCAAGGCTCTGGTGGTTTCCTAGGGGCCAGAAAACATCTTCTCCCTGGAGTCTGCTTGCGTCAGCTGCGTAGTAACTGGTGGCTTTGTAGATTTGAGTTCTGTAGCCTTGAGCAAGAAACTGATTTATTTAAATGGCATTCAGATGAGCCAGGCTGCTCTTTTTAGGCTGACTATGAAGGACCATTACAAATCTACTATTTTTTCTGCTGTCTTTTTATTTTAAGTCCCATGATATAGATAGCCATAAATATCTCTGACCTTGAAAGTCTAAGTGAAGGTGAGATGTGATAACGGGCTTAGGGAACATATGTTTTGATGTGTTAATGCTCTGCAAGCCTCATACACTTACGGAAATAAATAGAACAGGAGAAGATAGAGTTGTGCTGTAGGGGGAAGAATTTAAAAGCTCTAGGAAAGAGCACCACATGCTTCGTTGCTGGATAACCACAGTCTAGGATACAATTTCACCCAGCTCTGTTGCTTCATCTCTGGGTAGCTCTGGGAATTAGCTCCACGTGTATGAGATTTCCAGTGATAGTTGTTGTGTGAGCTTCTTAGACCAGCATTTTTGCCACATGCCACAACTGGACATGCTCCCTTCTGCAGTCCCAGCGTGTGCTTAGGTTCTTTATTTTCAGTAAAACAGTAAAACAGGGCCAAGAATGCCAAACCACCATTTCAATTCAGCTTCTTGCAAATGTGGATGGCAAAATGAATCTTCCGTAGTTGAATAGCTTGTGTAAAAAATATTATCAGCATGGGGCCTCTTATTAAAATGCTTAAAGCTCTCGATTGTGTTGTAGAGATTCTAGGAGCTATTTTTGTCATCCTAAAAGTAAAAATACTAAGTATCTGCAATGCCCCCAAACGTTTGTTCTCTGTGTTTAATCTCCTCGGTCCTGGGAGACAGATGCTGCTCTGAGGGTTGCTGACACCGTGGATGGTCAGTGTTAAATTTCACTTCCCTATCTCTACGTGTTGTTATGTTCCTGCTATCTCACTGTTCCCACACTTCATGAGTTACATATGCATTTATCTGTCCCCAGTTTTCTACATCAAAAATGGGAGCAGATGGCCTTCCTCTTGCTTTGCAGGGTAGTGTGAATATTAATGAGGTAATGGGAATGTTTCATAATCTGAGCTCATGTCAAAAATGAAACTGCAGACAGGAAGATAGTGAGAGATGCTAAGTGGGTATATTAGGAAGCAGGATTAGGACAGTTGCATGCACATTTTAGTACAGAGTTCAAATGATCTCTTAGGAAAGGTTGTTCTTGGGTGACTATCTTTGTTAAATGCTCAGTGGTGATCTCAAGAGGCTAATGTATGAGTGCACAATTTTAACCCCAGAAACTTTAATTTATCCATAAGTTCCTTATTCTGATGCCCAGAACATAACCAAGGTGTAAAGTCAAGAAACCTATGACCAGATAAGAACTTCACGTTTCATATAGGAACTTCTTGAGGCCTTTTGTTATAATGTGCTTTTTATCATATTCAGAATTCAAATAAGTTGGCTTGCATTGTTTCCCACCCCATAAAGAAACTAGAAGTAGGAAATGTGTTCTGTAAGTCTTAGTGGACAGTATTTTGAGTTTCTCTTGATTTCCATACATACAATGTCAGCCACTGGTCATCTGCAGAGTCTTTAAATGGATTGTGAAAGATCCTTAACCTGTACAGTTCAATTAGAACAGAAGTACAACCAGTCACACACACATGCATATAATATATGTGATTATATATTACATATGTGTGAATATATACATATAACAGTTTATATGTTTATACATATATATACATATACATACACACATACACATGCACATATATAGATGTGTGTGTGTGTGTGTGTGTGTGAGAGAGAGAGAGAGAGAGAGAGAGAGAGAGAGAGAGAGAGAGAGAGAGAGAGAGAGACTGGATGGGCAGTAGGCATCATTGCATAGAGCAACCTAGAAAATACCACACAAGCTTCTCTGCACCCATAGTTGTTCACCCCTGGGCAGTGCACAAATGCTCAGCCTAAGCTGCGCTACGGATCACAGCAATAACTTCCCATGACAACAAGGATCAGAGAAACTTTAGCAACATACAAGAATCTTTCTGGGGCCAGAAAGTGTAGGGTCAAATTACAGTAGTTTACTTTCTCATCATATCTGTATATAATAGTGTTATCCACTGATGAATGTTGAACATGCCCATAAGAACACTGAGAATGACTATGCCCACACTGGCTGTATTAGATGCAGTAGGGCTGTTGAGACAGGGCATGCAAGCCAGGGTAAGAACATAGTGCATGTGCTGATACTGTCATCCACACAAGAGATGATGGTGGCCTGGCCAGGAAGATGGGAAACAAACAGGTAAAAACAAGTGTTCACATTTGAAACATATATTGAAGGTAGAGCTAATAGCCTATTTTGATGGATTCGATGTCATCTAAGAGAAAAAGGGAAAGAAGAAGGAGATAAAGAACGTTAAAGGTTTTTGTCCCTGTGATGGGAAGAACTGCCCTCAGTTGAGAAAAACACTGACCAAGAAGCAGGTTTCCAATGAATGCTACAAGCTCAGTTTTAGATTTAAGTTGTATATCTAATTAGCTAAGGTAAATATCAAAGGGAATGAAAAACAGGCATTTGGATATGAGTCTGAAATTCAGACCATGAATACAATTTCAGAAATTACTAGAGAATTACCTAAATCTAGAGATCCTAAAGTTGTGAGGTAAATAAAATCATCCAAGAATGAGTGTAGATAGTTTGAAGACTGAGTCATGAGGTCTTGACAACACAGAGAAAAGAAAACAGGGACCCATTAAAGGAACCTAGAAACAACAGGAAACAGAAGGAACACAACCTGGGGATTGAGAAAAACAGTACAGAAAGTCTCAAGTGAGTGAGTGTGTCACAAGGTGTAGGATAAGGACAGGGATTTGAGCATTGGAGTTAGCAATGCAACAGTCATTAGTGACTTGATAGGAATGAAGGAATGGACTAGAAAAGATGGTTCAGTGTCTCAAACTTCTGCTGATCTGTGTACCTGTGTTGCCCCACACCTATGTTGGACAGCTCACAAATGTCTAGAAGTGCAGCTTTGGGGTCCCTGACACACTCTTCTGGACTCTGCGGGCATCTATACTCATGTTCACATGCCCTCACACATACATTTAAAAATTAAAATAAATCTTAAAGAGAAGTGAAGGAATAGGAATGGGAGATGTTTACAGTAGAGAACAAACAATTTTATATTGTTTTGGAATGGGGTCTTAATCTACCACAGACTGGCCTGGAATGCTTGGTAGACCTCTTACCTTAGCTAACCTCTTGAATGTTGGGATTACAGATATGAGTCACCACACCTAGCTTATTTTTTTTAAGTAGAAAAACAAAAGCATAGTAAGATGGGTATGACACAGCAAAGGGAAGACTCGGTGATGTGTGGAAAGTGAGAATGGCTGGCTCAGTGTGCTCAGTTAAGTGGGGAGAGGTGCAGACCCTACACAAAAAATGGGAGCGCTGGAGCGCTGGGCTGATGAACATTGTACACACGGAAGACTGGTGTCCAGCAGTGTGCTTTAGGTGATGGGTGTCTTCCTGGGGTGTGGGGAGTTGTCTTGCTTTTTTTTTGATCAGTAAAATAGAAGACGACAGATTCCCAAAATTTGATTGAAAACTCTTAGACAATAATACAAATCATCTGTCATTCAAGCCAACATTGACCAGAATAACATTTCATGCCTCAGATCAGATTACAAAAAAAATCTGTTCTGCTTGTGCAGCCAAGTAGAAAATGTTCAATTATCCTGCTGAAAGAAAGACCACAGGCTATACGGAAGGACATTTTCAGGCAGGTTGATGAAGCTCTGGTGTAGCTTTCTCAACCTCCACTCTACCCCAGGAACCTCGGAGACCAGAGTAGGCACACAGAAGTTGGCAAAGTGCACACTTCATCAGGGCAGAAGTCTGTTTGGTTCACACATGCATACTGAGCACACACTAGGTGCTCAGTAAAAGTTACTGAAAAACTGACGAGCATCAAAGCAAAGAACAACCAGGCTGGACTTTATTTTAGAGGAAATAAAATGTTTAAGTCATCTGCGTCTGCGTTCTTGGTTTTCCATCCTGTGCTGAAAATTATCCATATGGCCACAGTGACGCCATTTTCCCTCCTTCACTCCTTTTTCCATGAAGTGACTGAGGAGCATCACTTACGTTCTGCTTATGGGATCGTTTCAAAGGTAGCAATCCCTTGGCAGTTGAAAAGCTAGCAGGGTCTCTGTGCAGAGAGTTGACCTTCCCTTTGATGCTGTCTGGACCAATCTCGTTATTAAATAGTGATGGTGACCATAATGCTTAGTGGCTAAAGTGCCAGGCACTGTTTGTTGGCAATTCAGATGCTTACACCGGAGAGGAGATGGTCTTCTGGCACCTCGGTTATGCCAACCTGTCACCATATGGCAGGGAGAGTAAGAATCAGAAGTAAACAGAAGCATCATGTTTTGTGGACAGTCTGAGGACCTGTTTGTCATTGGTTTTTGTTTGATCTTCTTTGTAAATGGCAGGACTACAGAGTAAGCCAGCTATACTTGATTTCTCTCTGCTTGGCAAGAGTGTCTTCACATAGATCAATAGGCTGCATACTGATGGCTGGGCCATCTCCACGTGAAAGAACGAGGCAAGCACTTTTGTGGTTCATTGCAGAAGCCTCAGACAAGGTGCATTGCAGGATGGGCTGAGCTGCTGAGTCAAGGGCAACAAGTGACCTTTTTTCCACTGGAGAATAACATGCTAGGCTTCACTTGCGCTTGCCCGAGTTCTTGACAGACTTGAGCAAGAAACAGGAAGTACCACAACTGTCTGAATTGAAGTATAGGATTTAACACTCTTTAAATGAATTGCCTTCATTTTTGAAAGCAAGAAAGTTCAACAGGCTCTGCCTCTCTTAGGTCCTCTCTTGTACAATTCAACTTCATTGCATACCATCCCCTTGGGACCTTCTGGGTGCATAACCTAACAGGAAAAGCATGCTCCTTAGTTCCTTGACAGAAAGAGGAATTTATTTTCTAAGTCACATTATATTATGACTCTTGGTTTATTTTTTTCTCACTGAAGACCTAGTGGAAACAAAGAAGGAAAGGTCAAAATTGCATATGGAATAGTTAGCGTTAAAAGGCAGCACAACTTGCTCAACCTGTAGATAGGTCACTTAAAACCTTAAGAAGTTCCTCACTTCTTCCAGAGGAAGGCTGAGGTCCTATTCATGTGAAGAAATGAACAAAGAAGGAAAACAATAGAATATAGCAACTGGGGTTGTAGGGTCCTCCCTGTTGGCTCTTCTCCACAAGTGTAATGTAGACCATTGGCTAGACCTCATGACTATTGGTGGATCACAAGTTGTGTTTACTTTCCATAAAGTTCCTGTTTGACATTAAAATTACTCTAACATGGGCTCGGTGATACAATCTCTTCACTTCTGTTCATAGGTCTTGAACTTTGTCAAGAATTTTGCTGGGCTCAACATGGATTTAAGATGCTAGAAAATCACATTCAGCTTATCAGGTTGATTTTTTTATGTTTCTTTGTTTCAGTTCTTGGCCTGGCATTTTCCTCAAGCCATTTTTTTCAATTATTGTAGTGATATTTCTAGTTTCTATCTGTTTTCTAGCAGAGAAAAATGTAGCCTCATGGAATTTTAAGTTAACATTACTTAAAAAGAAGAAAGGGAAGAAGGGAAGGCAAATGGATTGTTTTACCTTTCTCTTCTTTTAGCAAGTGATTATGAATCAATTTAAATTATCAATAATTGTTTTCACTCAGGTATTTGTTGTGCTGCTATGCTCGTTTTCATTGGAAACTCAAATCTCTCATTCTGTGTATGAAAACACATGACAGAGACCATGGCTGGGGCTCAGGATACAGAAACAAATGTGACATTTCTTGCCTTCTAGGCTGATATACTGTATTATCCAGCCAATTAGTTCTTTCAATAAGTACTTGGAGATTCCAGAATTGTTAGGCAGTTATTTGTATTGTAAAGAAGCTACAGGAGAAGGCCGATGCATGGATTCTAAGTCTTGCATTTAGACATTTCTGATAGTATCCTTCTTATCACCCAGAGTCTTCCCTGACCAGGAGTGTATGATAGAAGGAATACAGAAATGTCACGCTTTCCCCAAGAAAACATACTCATGTCAAGGTTTTTAATTCTACTCTGAATTAAAACATTAAAATAGGGTTTTCAGTTCCAGAATAACCTTGACCTCTTGAAATACCGTTAGTGCCTCCCAGAGGAAAATTAGTCGTCACATAAGACATGCAATCTTCAAGGTTTTCAATGATCTTTTTAATTGAAAATAATATAAGATGTCAATATAAGGAGCTATCCAATTTTAGAATATCAACAACTAAGCTTTGAGCATGTTCAGAGATTCATTGTAGAATACTTAGCACGTGGTTTATCCTTACTTAGAGTCCCTTTAGAAGAGTTTTCTTTTCATTTTGTTTCTCTGGGTTTTTTTTTTAAACAACTCTGATAAAGGACACATCCATGTGTTCATGGATTCTTCATCAAATATTTATTATATATCAACTATGTATGTGCCTGGCACTCAGCTCAACATTTTGGGGGGACAATCAGACTAGAAACGATCACTATACCTCAGCAACTCCCAGACATGGAAGCAGATTGTGGTGTTTTGATGTTCAAGTTTCAAGATTATCACAGGAACTGGAGACAGTAAGCAGGTAACCTGGTGAATTTACCATGCTCAGGGATCTAGTATTCAGCCCAATGCTATGAGCCCAATTGCATGAGTCACTGCAAACAGTATAAACTCATATTAATATGCTCATTATGAGTGTTCTTTATATTATACAAATGCAATTAGGGCCCCTAAAAGACAATCATAACTCCATCTCTAACACTAAGTGGACTGTGCTTCATTTATTGGCCTGTAGGCAAGTCCATAGAAAGCAATTTATAATAATCAGGGTGACCATCTATTAATTTACAGTGAGAAATTAAGCTGTCAAGTTGACTAGTCTTTCCAACACATTGGTTCATATAGATAGCCAAATGGGAAGCCAGATGATTCCATTATGATGGCTTCAAAAGTGTTATTTTGCTAAAATAGCTTGACAGACTCACCCACAGCAGGGGTGACCTTACTGAGGAAAATGGAGCAGCTCCTCAGCCAAAGTCGCCTCTCTCCTTGAGTGGCCTAGGGCAGATTGGCCAACTCCACGTCTTGTGGAAGTTTGTGTCATTTACTTGTTTGAGACTATTTCTAAAATGCTGCACAACAGAGTTATGCTTTGTTGGCTTATAATCGCCTTCAGTTCTCCTTCAAAGTTGTGTCTGAATCTCTTTGGTTGGAGTTTGTAACATTTTTGTACATTTTATTCATGTTTGATAGACATGCTTCGAGAGGATTAATCAATACAGTGTGATAACATGCTATAATAGATTATAGTTCTATCAGAACTCAGAACAGGAAGAAACTGACATTCATTCACTATTATGGACCAAGTATTACAGTAAGGATTCTACATGTATGATCCCATTTAATCCTATAATAACCACATTATGTAGTAACTGGGATTAAGTCCCTTGCCTAGGGTTATAAAGCAAGCAAGAAGCAGGACCACAATTTAAGCCCAAGCCATCCAAGCTCACAGCTTATGTTCTTAACTGTTGGCTCTGCTGTCTTCCTAGTCATTTGTTTGGTCCTGACATACCCACACCAAAGGACAGATTTATATCATTCTGGACTTAAAGAAAATAGAAAATTCTCTGTTATTTTAAAGATAGCACCAGTTTAATGAAGGGATGGGGTGCTAAGTGCGTTTGGAGGATTGGAGTGGCAGGCTGCAGCTTTGGAAAAGATTTCCAGACTGTTCTCTATGACTGGCCGCCTAGAACAGCTGCTGTGTCTGCCACAGTCGGAAAGGTAAGGAATCAGGAGTCTAGAACAGAGATACCTGGGGAAGCTCATTTTCTCTTCTTTCCACTCTATGTGGGTGATGTGGAATGCCTTGGGTATATGTTCTCACTGCCACATACCTTTGGTGAGACAGTCGCTTTGAAGAAATAATTTATTTTAGAGTTGGCATAAGTAAGCAAACACTGGCAGAAAAGATGAGAAATTCTAAACTCCAGGAAGTACTAAAAGATGCTGACACATCGGAGGTTGAGATGCCACTGTAATACAATTTAATTACTACCTTGAAAAACCAAAGGTGAGCACCACAGTATAGAAAGATGGTGTTTTAGATTAACACTGCTCCTGTGCTGTTATGATGACTAAGTACTAGTGTATAGAAACAATTTATGCAAACAATTGTAATTTGGGGTCCCCCCCCACACCCCCGCCTTCATTTTTAGGTCTTCTCTCCTGCTTAGAGAACTCTCTAGAATAGGAGCTTAATCTATTTTTAAAAGACATATTGATTGTCGACACAGATAAAATTCAGGGTTTCTAAAATGTTGGGATTTGAGAATCTGAGAAACTGGAGGCGCTGTCCTTGCGGAGCCTGGGGTAAGGAGAGTCTGGGTGTTTGAGAAGTGATTCAGCTGTTGTCCCTGTCCTCTCTGTCTGCTGGGGCAGAGGAGCCTGCAGAGGTCTGAGGGCTTCAAAGGGTGCTCTGTATCTTCATAAGATGCTTTTCTTCACAACCCACAGAATGAAAAAACAGAGGTGAAAGTGAATCTAGGTCTAAGTTCTGGGGACATCTGAAGGAGCAGGAGCCTTCTTTGAAAACCAGCAACTTAAGGATTCCGGCATTTCCATCTCTCTTATGTTTGCCATTTGTCCTCATTTTGTCTGCTAATCCCTAGAGAGAATTTTGTGCATAGAGTAGTAGTCTCAGCACAGACTCAAAGACTCTGGTATCAAATTATCCTGGATCAAAATCCAGCCTTACTGCTAGTTACCTGTCTGACTTTGGGAGGCCACCCTGTTTCTTCTCTCACCTGCAGAATGGGTGTGGTAATAGTTCTCACTGCCTGGGCTTATTGGGAGAGTAACAGAAGCGGCTGCACACATATGTGCATACCCTTTGTCTTAATTAGGGTTTATTGTGCCTTCCACATTTCACATCACAGCCCATCATCAAGGGAAGTCAGGGAAGAGCCCTGAGGACTGGAACTGAAGCAGAAGCCTGGGTGAGCCCTGCTTACTGATTTGTTCTCTAGAGTTTTCTCAGTCTGGTCTTTTATAACAGGAATACCAGCCCAGAGATGCCACTACCAGCTATGGGCTGGGTCTTTCCACATCACTAATTAAGGAAATTCACTAAAGACTTACCCACAGGCCAATCTGGTGGGGTTATTTTCTTGATTGTGGGTCCCTCCTCCTAAAATATTTGAGCTTGTGTCAAGTTAGCATAAAACTAGCCAGAATACCCTTTAGAAGTGGTAACTGTTAGTGAAGTGAGTTGTTTCCTTTCTTTCTCTTCATAGCATATAAGAAAACTGTTTATTAAGCGTACTTGTATATGAAGAAATTGAGGCCCACTGTGGTTACAAAACTCTCCCACAGAGACACGGCTTATAAAGGTGCCTAGTCAGGGGCTGAGTCCCCAGATTGCTTGACACTATATCCTACGCCAAATGGCATTTTGCTTCTCGTGGCAGTCTCTTCGACAGTGTAACCCTGAAAGAAACAACAACTTCTATTCCTTTGGGGAATCCTTTGCCTTTTCTTATTGGGATTCCCCCTGTAATCCATCAATTTCTGGGTCAGAATTGATCTTGCTATAGTTTCACGAGCCCCATCATCCTCCTACATTGGAAGCTATTGATGGTTACTCAGTGATCCACCATTCTTAGGTCTTTTAGATCTGCTAAGGAAACCCCTCTTCCCATTGTCTCTCCATCCTGAACTGAATCTGTCTGCCTAGTTTCCAGGTCTTTTCTCTTTCCTCTCTGGCGTGCAGCCTGCCCTGCTGCTGTATAACCAGACGCCTGTCATACTCTCATCAAGTGAACATTTTTAAGGTCAGATTCTGCCATTTGACAACTTTTCACTGCATGGAAAGTGGTTCCTGTGCTATACCTTCTCATCTGTGGAGAATGAGCTCTCTCTGCAAGGCAGCAGCTGGTGCACAGAGAGAAGCAGCACCTGACCTGTCTACGGAGATTAGTTGAGAACACATGTGCTCTGAAGTGGTTGATCCACCCTGGGCCTGCCTCTGTCTCCCAGATTGGAAAGCAGCCATTGCCACCTCTCCACCCACATTCCATATCCCAGCATGCATTGGCTAGGGAAAGGAGCACAGGCTCCTCTGCAGCATTCAGGAAGGACATGGAGTGGTATCTCAGGTGGACCTGACTCCCATGCCCATCTATAAGGGTCTTTTGCAGATGTTGCCCATGGGACCATAAACAGAAAGCTACTGACTCACAAGCCAATATTTGGGCTTCTCCTCCCCCATCAAAAATATAATATAGACAAACCAACAAATAAATATTCTTCGGCTCTTGTACTAAGTTTTCCGAGGTCAAGTGGACCCATAATTCTCAACTCTGTCTGTATATGAAAACCACCTAGCATGTTTCCAGACCCAGGTTGTTGGCAGTAGTTCTCAAGTAAAACTAAGCATGAAAATTTGTAAACATCTTCACAGTTGAAGCTGCATGTAAACCTCCAGTTTCCTAGCTAGAATATTGGCCAGCCCTTTACATCCTTCCTTCCATTTTCTCTCCCCTAGAGAAAATAAAGTGTTGTGGTCAGCATTAGAAATTTAAAATAGAAGTGGCGTCAAAAAAATTAACACAGCAGGAGAGTGCTTACCAGCATTTCCTACAGAAATGTCTCCTGCAGTTACTGTTGCAGCCAGTGCTTGTGATGCATCCCAGGAGCAGAGGCCCCTGCTGCATGCTGAGGAATAGGAAACAGGAAGGAACTTCTACATCAGAAAAGGAAAGAGGCTTCCAGGATGCAGAGCTAACACCCACACAAGCTCTGACTCCTCCAAAGACAGAGGTTGTCAGGTATAATCAAACAGTCTCTGCAGAACCATCTTGCTATCAGAGCATCAGACAATGTCCGGTCATGTGACAGGATATGTTGTGGGGGACAGTGATAGTCAAGAGGCTGGAAATAAAGACCAAAGCCAAAGCTTGAAAAACTTGTGCCTTTTGCCTGGAGGAAATTTGGATTTTTCTTTCTCTAAGCAAACCAGTTTTGTTTTAATAAATGGGGGAAAAAAGCCTCCTCATATTTGCATTTTAGATGATTAACTGACCTAGCAAGGAGAGTCAATTCAGAAAAGAAATGGCTATGCAGGAAGAGCTTAGTTCAGACCCTCGTGCTGTTGAGGAGGTCCAGAGGTTAACACCATAAGCTGAGAGACAGCAGCCTTACAAGGAGTGGCATTGGGTGCCTGTGGGCTCTCAGCCAGGACTGTTGAAGTCTAGCTATAATGTCTGTAGTTGAACAGGATCAGAGGAGGAGAAGTAGTGTTCAAATAAAAAAAAAAGTAAATTAAGCAATGAATTCTGATGAATTCAGGGGTGTTTTTGGCTGTACAAGAAGATACTGAGGTAACAGTATTCTTTAGACAGCTAGAGAGCAGACAGAAATCACTGCTCCCCTAGGCCTCCCCAGGTTTCCCAGTAAATCTTCCTGCATTCTGGAACCCAGTGAGACATCACACTCCAACCAGCCTCAAGAGCTATTAGTTAGAGTTGTTTTTTAATGTTTGTGTCATTCCTTGGTGATTTCTTTCATTAAACACCATTCTACTTGACAGCATCCAGTGGTCATGGATAAGTGGAATTCTTCCTGTCTTCCTTAAGTTCCTAGAAGGTCTGGAAACTACATAAGTCATTCATCAAATGGGCATATTCCACCAAACTTTCTCACAAACAGCGATTCCAGGTTGGATAATTGGATCATGATTCTGTTAGCATTGTTCACCGCAGTGAAAAATGTACACAGTGTGAGAAGAACAATGGTACCAGTCCCCCCCAAGTGGCCACATATGTACTGCTGCTATGTGACTTATGAGTCTATAGGGTCCCTCCTAATAAGACTTTTGGGGAAAATACAGGATGCTCAAGATCATTTGAATTTCTAGTAACTACTGGATAATTTTTTCAGGTATGTACTCTCCAAAGTATTGGAACAAACATCATAATAAAAGTATCCTACTGTTTTCTACCATGCAGATTCACTTGAGAACCTTGAATTTGTATATGCTCATGCTGACAACCCTAAACTTCACCTATGTCATCTCTTCTCATTTTTTTTTGTTTTGAGACAGGGTCTCCCACCACCTGATCTTGAACTTATTGTATAGCTCATGTTAGCTTCAGACTTGTGGCAGTCCTCCTGTTTGAAAGCACCAGGTGCTAATATTACAAACATGTGCCATGATGCCCAGCCTCTTGTGCCGGTCTCGCAATGCCTGCTTTTGTTTCCTAATGCAGGAAGAATTGACCCCCTTTGCACAGGGAGACCCGTGCCAATCTGCCTCCTGAGTGATGCTTCCCCAGACTAATCCCACAAGCAGTAGACTCTGCTTTGGTGCTTTGTTTTTGTTTTGTTTGTTCTACAACTCTTTGAAGGGACTCTGTTTTATCCATTGAATGTACACATCCACCTTTTAAAAGGATGAATCTGTGTTAGTCAGCATTCCATATCTGATGAAGATAGTAGAGAAAGAAGAACTGAAGTTGAAAAGATTGGTTTGGGGTTTGGTTTCAATGGTCCTGGACCATGGTCGCTTGGTTCCCATCACCTTTGGGCCTGTGACAGCACAGACCATCATGGCAGGAGCACATGACAGAGGCGCCACCTACCTCCTGGCAGCCATGAAGCATAGTGAGAGACAAGAATCGAATTCCCTCTTTAGGGACACTCCCCCAACATTCTTCTACTAAGCAAAACCTGTTTTATTTTTTTGTTCATTCGTTGTCTTGTGGAAACAATTAGTGAATCTGACTGAAGATTCGGGGATGCTGCATTGTAAAAAACCCCCTCTCACCTAAGCAACCAAAAGCTGAGAGTGAAAGAGAAAGATGAGCTGGGTCAATATTTGGAACACACACACATTGATTTTGTTGAATCATGGGAATCTTGGGGACATATTGATGGCATCTGGAAATAGCTCTGAGAGCTGATTGTGCTGATCAGATATGTCTCATCCCTTACCCCAAGGTCCCCAGAGAGAGAAATGCTGCAGAGTTGGAAGGGAGTCTTGTTTCTTACTGACATAGGCCTGCTTTCTCCTGTGTCCTCTGCATTGACAAGCAAAGAGCATGTTTTGTGGTCCTCGGCTGATGCTGAACTAGTCCCCTTTCCTTCTTCACCTGGAAATATTTCCTCCTTCTGGTCAACCCAATGATATGGAGTAGCTTGGGAGTTCTTGAGTTATGTTGTAAAAACAACAACAAAGGAACAACAAAAAGGAATCAGGCCTGATATGCCAAGATAAAAAGACTGTTCAGTTCTGCCAGAATCTGATTATCAAGTAACACTGGGAAAGATCCTGGTTTTGGCTCTACCCATCCACATCTGGCACCTACCTGGCACCCTTCCTGCTCCCTGTGACTATACAGAACTTTTGTTAATCATTCTTAATTATTGTTCTGTTGCTGTGAGGAGACACCATGACATCAATACAACTTTTAAAATAAATCATTCAATTGGGAACTTGCTCACAGTTTCAGGGGGTGAGCTTATGATTATCACGGCAACAGGCAGGTAGACAAACAAGGTGCTGGAGCCTAATTAAGAGCTCACTGTGCTTACCCATAATATGGAGAGAGAGAGAGAGAGAGAGAGAGAGAGAGAGAGAGAGAGAGAGAGAGAGAGAGAGAGAGAGAGAGAGAGAAAGGAAGACTGGGCCTGGCAAAGCCCACTCCCAGTAATACATCTTCTCCAACAAGGCCATACTTCCTAACAGTCCTACTAACTGGGGACTAAACATTGAAATGTGTGAGCTTCTGGAAACCATTCTCCACACCACCTCAGGCATCTCCACAGTTTTTAGATGCCTTGCCACACAATATAAACAGAAGGCCAGTTTTAAAACCTTATGTCGTTTGGTTAAGCATTTATTCCAGCCTGGTAGTTAAGAGGAAAAGATGCCAAGTGTGGTGTTTGCATGTGCTGGTGGGACTCAGCCAATAGGTCTACTCTCTTGCACAAAATGTTTTTATCTATTCGAGTTGGGCTGTGAGTTGCAAATAGTTCTGGGGATTTATTCTTAGTAAATAATTCATCAGATAACCTGTATATTCACTGTCACTCATATATATGAATGACATACATACATACATACATATAATATTCTGTGAGCTTGTAGACTTTGGAAAATCATAAAATAGAAAATTCTGTATAGGCAGAGAGGTTGAGAAGCAGCAAACATCAGCAGGCAGAGGCATGAGCAAATCTGTTTGCTTAGAGCATCCTGCTGTGACTCCTCTTTATCAGCCCTGTGATCTCTGAAGTTCATGTGCCTCAGTTTCCTCATCTGCAAGAGGGAGGTGATACAGTACTGTTCTGGGCACCAAGTGGCTTGATACAGATCAGCTTGTATGAGTTCCTGACACAGAGCCTCTCTATGAAGTGTGTGTATGCACGTTTATGTCTGCACCATCCCTTGTGTGACATCAGTACATGATGCTATCTTCGTGCTTGGACTGTTTCGGTGTCACACAAAGCAGGTAGAAATTTTGGCATTTACCAAAGGCATAGTAAAACTGAATTTTCAGATAAGGCAAGAATTTGCTGTAGCTAATCTCTGGAAAGGCAGAGTGCTGCGTCAGATAAGAACATTCTGTAATTAACTTCTCCCACATGCCTATTACCTGCTGAACACTGTGCTGAACATTTTACTCTAGTAGGTAGGGTTATTTTCCTTGTTTTACATATGAGGAATTTTAGACTTAAAGAAGCTAAGTGTGTATATAAAAATTTGTATAATGGATAAAAGGAGCAAAAAAGGGCAAATCATGTATGGATATTATACAATTATTTATAGAAATAAATTATACTCATATAAATCTGTATATGTATATTATGAAAAGAATATACAGACATACCAGTGTGCTGGGGAGAGGTTTGGGAGGTGACTGTGAGAAAGAGTATTTGCTATGCAAGCAAGAAGACTTAAGCTTGAATGTCCAACATTGACATAAAAGCCAGGCATAACCAGCCAGACATGATCATGCCTCCAATGCCAGCTTTGAGAGAAAGATAAGGAAAATTCTGAGGGTTCCCTGGCCAGTTACCTAACTAAAACAAGCTTCAGGGTTACTGAGAGACACTGTTTCAAAAGGTAGATGGGGAAGTAGTGCGTAGTGGCTCATGCCTTAAATCTCGGCATTTAGGAGGCAAAGACAGGCAGATCTCTGCGAGTTTGAAACTAGCATGGACTACAGAGCAAGTTTAAGGACAGCCAGAGCTGCATAATGAGACCCTGTCTCATAAAACAAACAAACAATAGTATATAAACAGAAAGTCAGAGAGGAATACACCCAATGCCCTCTTACCTCCACATATTCACAGGTGGGTTCATATGCCCATGCATGCATATGTCTCTCCTCTCTCTCTCTCTCTCTCTCTCTCTCTCTCTCTCTCTCTCTCTCTCTCTCTCTCTCTCTTTCTCTCTCTCTCTCTCTCTCACACACACACACAAACAAACAGAATATTCATGAGGATGATAAATATCAAACAAGGTGGTGATGGAGAGAGATGTAATCAAGGATTGAGTTAGAGAGGACGCACAGAGGTTATGTAACCTTATCTGGGGAACTTTATTTCTTGTAAATAAAGGAATATGAAATGATATTAAAATTAGAAGAAGTAATATATTCAAAATTCTATCTTTAAATGTTAAAATATTTAGTTCTTTTATAAAGAAGCATTTCTTAGTGACTTGGAAAGTCCCAACGCATGTTACTGGCACACAAAAACACTCAACAGTTCTTGTTATTAGGAATTTTCTCTCCATCCCTAAAAATCTGTGCTGTGAAGCAAAACCGTTGATTTCAGTATTGGGATTAT
Organism: Apodemus sylvaticus; assembly: GCF_947179515.1. Taxonomy (NCBI): domain Eukaryota; kingdom Metazoa; phylum Chordata; class Mammalia; order Rodentia; family Muridae; genus Apodemus; species Apodemus sylvaticus. Next base: position 100,072,093 of record NC_067474.1, on the reverse strand, counting down.
ATTAGAAGGGAAGATACAGGACCCCATCTCAACTGCCCACCTGGAACTAAGAACACCTTGGGAAACAACCTTGTTCACAGTCAGTCAAACCATCAAGATGAACAAGTGCAGCTAGAATAAACATCTGCAAGGGAGCTCTGCTTACACACCGAACAAGTGTTACTGGTCAGAAATAGCATGAGCTTGGTCTTCTGTAAGTTTCCTAGGGACTCCTTAACCTTAGCTTAAGAACATGAAGTTGAAGAAAGACTGGGGGTTAGAGAAATGTCAGAATCAGGGTCATTCTGATTCTCTGGATCAATACATAAAAAAAAAAAAACCTCATAGACTATCCTTGAGTACAGTTTTTTTTTTTCAGAAGCAATATCAATTTTGTTTGACACAGCGCAATTATGGTAATGGACGGTTGTTATTACTGAATTCTATTACAGTTGGTCATCCTGAGTCCATACATGTTGTCTACAGTTAGAATTCTTCAGCTTCTCAGTCATATAAGGCATATTGAATAGTTTCCCATCAGGATTGGCAGTTTCCTCTGTCATAGTCCTGGGAAAGTCAGCAAGCTGGTTTACTTTTATTTATATTTTGCACCTATTTTAAAGTTACTTAGAAATTTTATGAGTAAAGACAAAAAATTTATGCTTCACAGACTTGTGCTTGCCTTTGTAGAAGGTATTGTGCTGTAACAGAGTGCACTCCTTTATTCAAAAGAAGAAAAACTGAGTGAAAAGTATATTATAGAGGGTAGGATCATGGCACTGTGGTCATCTTTGATCTTTTCTGTATTTTCTAGCTTTTCTGCAACCAATATAGCTGATTATTACACATAATTTTTTTAAAAAATATTTTTATTTTCTATATTCTTTGTTCATATTCCAAATGATTTCCCCTTTCCCAGATCCCCCCTCCCCATATGTCCCATAAACCTTCTTCTCTCCCTCCATTCTTCAATCACCTCCCTCCTTTTTCTCTGTCCTTATATTCCTCTCCAATGCTGGATCAATCCTTTCCAGGATCAGGACCCTCTCCATACTTCTTCATGGGAGTCATTTGTTATGCAATTTGTGCCTTGGGTATTCAGAGCTTCTGGGCTAATTAATATCCACTTATCAGAGATTGCATTCCATGTGTATTCTTTTGTGAATGGGTTACCTCACTTAGGATGATATTTTCCAGATCAAACCATTTGCCTAAAAATTTTGTGAATTCATTGTTTCTAATTGCTGAGTAGTATACACATAATTTTTATTTTACATATTCTTGAAGACTTTTTCATTCATTCAGTCTCCTTCCCCAAATCTTCCTAGATCTAGCCTTCTTTCTCACACACCCAACTCTGGGTCCTTTAAAATAAAAAATCAAAACCAATTTATGCTACCCAAATACTCTTGGATGTATATGCCACTAGAGTGTGATCAGCTTACCAGAGGCCACACTCTAGAAAACACCATCTCCAAGAAGCTAACTGTCACCAGTAGTTCCAAGGCTAGGAGTAAGATTGTACGCTAACTCCCATCACCATGGTGGAATTTGCCCTGGCTTGGGCTTTCACGGGCCTTGTGTATGTTGTCACTACTGCTGTGAATTCTTTGCACAGCCACTCTGCTTGGTTCAGAAGATACTGTTTCTTTGTAGTAATCTACCACCTCTGATTCTATACCTGCCTCACCCCATCACACCCCACCCCATCTCACCCCACCCCATCCCCAGCCAACACACACACACACACACACACACACACACATTCCAGAAATGATCCCTAAGTCTAGGGAGGAAGGGATGTATTATAAATGTTTGATTTAATGCTGAACATTCTGCAGTCTCTTTCTCTGCATCTCGGCCAGTTGTGGTCTCTGTTAATCTCTATCCATTGGAAATACAAAGGCTCTCAAATGAGAGTTGAGAGTTGTATTGATCTACGGATATAACAGTAAGCCATTGGCAATCTGATACTGACCTGGAAGCTTCATCCCTATGAGCTAGCATTTGTAGTTCTAGAAGGGACTATGGAGAAGAGTAATTATCAACCATACCAAGTTGGTATGGTTGTGAACTACAATACCAATCAGCTTGGCAAAACATGCCTACTTATGCCGTAGAAACACAAATATCATGGTAATAAGCACTTTTTGATTGACTTTAAGTCCTACTCCACCGAGATGAAACTCATACATGTCACCATTTTCTGGTTAAAAAAAAAAAATAACCTATGGATAGATAGCTCCTAGGTCCTAGAGGAGAACCTACTAATATCACTCTGATAAATGGATTTTTTTTTTTATATTATTGCCAAAAGACTGAAGGAAAGAAAAGGCTATGGTTAATGTCAGAAAGCCAGACAGATACTGACTCTGACACATCTCTTTCCACTAATTTTCAAATTTTCAAGATTGTCAGAGTGAGAAAAATAAGCTGACTTACTTTTCTAACATGCAAAAATTTTATACATTAAAGTTGGTTAATAAAATGTGAAAACCTAAGAATAAAAAATATTTCATCTACAAAAAGCCTTTCCCCGGGATATAGAAGAGGGAATTGAAGTACAGCAAGATACAAGGGATAGATTAACTCCCCTCCTTTATATCTTTAGGCTGGTATAGAGGGCAGTGGACCTCAGACGTGTAGTCATCAAAAGAACTGGGAGAGCTTGTTAGGCATAGTCAACCCTGGGAGTCATATTTAATAGGTCTTGGGAAGGGCATGAGATTATGCATTTCTAACAAATTTCCATCTTATACAAGAACTATTGTTTGATGTATATATGCATGCACAGTTATTCCAGGGCATTGGGTCCTTAGACCCTTAGTGGGGACCTTGGAATATGCACATCCAGTAGAATGGAAGATTTGTTAAAATTGACTAGGGGAGATTTCTAGCTGTGGAAAAGATGGCAACAGTCTCAGGCTAGATGTTGGGTAGACATGAGTAAAATCGCATGGTACTGATCAGCATAAGTGAATCTTTAGGCAAAAGATTAAATGTTTGGTGGGATCCTATGAGGCATTATTCATTTCACCCACACACTTTATTGTTCAATCTTCCAAGTCTGAAGCCAACATCTAAGAGTTATCATTTTGTCTATGGAAATCCAGATTTCTTTCTGGTTTTGGAAAATCTACTGTGGCAACTTGAGATCTGAATTCCCAATGTGACAGCAAGTGAGCAAAGACAAGACTGGCTGTTCCTTTTACCTGACGCATTTATTCTTAGGCTAACCTGTCCCAGCTGATCCTTCCCTCCTAGACATAACCAACAGATCTCTGTGTGCCTGTGTGTTTGCACCAAACCCAACACTGAGATGTAGCTACATCATGAATCAGGCAGCAAGAGCAAGAGGGTATGGACTCAACATAAGTGTAAATGTTGACTTTGGGAGGAAACAAGAACAGTTATTTCTGCGATGTGCCAGTGGTAAAGGATAGACTGGCGTGGACCAAAGATGGTAACCTTCAACTTCTTAACAAGTCCTTAACAAATAAGACTCCTTGTTAACTTGAGAGAAGAGGGCTTTAGTCTTAGGAAACAGACAAGGAATTTGGTCTAATTGCTGAAAAATGTGTTGAGGAGTTAACAGGGTATACTAAAAACATCAGAAAGCAGGTCAGTTAGCCCATTTACAGTAAGAGTATGAGGGTCTCTGCTACACAGCAAAGTGGGTAGGTAGAAGCAGTGACCTGAGACTGAGAACTCCCCGAATAAAGAGATCCATCCATGTGTAGAATTTCTATTGTACCAAGAATTCCATCAACTGATTATGGTTTTTGAAATGTGAAAGTAATGTGTGCCTTGGAATAAAGAGAACAAGGCCTGACTATAATGTTATTGGTAGGTCTCTCTCTGCCTCTATCTCTGTCTGTCTCCCTCCCTCCCTCCCTTCCCCCTCCCTCCCTCCCTCCCTCCCTCCCTCCGTGTGTGTGTGTGTGTGTGTGTGTGTGTGTGTGTGTGTGTGTGTGATATGCATGGCTTACTTTGGCATGTATGTGGGTGCACATATGTATGCCTGTGCGTGGAGGGTGGGGATTGATGTTGAAGATCATCTTCCATTGCTTTTTCTGCCTTACTCCTTTAGGTAGAGGCTCTCAGGCAAATCCAGACTCCATGACAGGGCTAGGTCTAGTCTTGCTGGGCATCTCCCCCTGGAATCCCTGTCTCTGTCTCCTGGGGCTGGGACAGCAGATGGGCTATTCTGCCCACTTGGAGCTTACATGAGTGTCTGGGGATCCAGACTCAGGGCCCCAACCTTCCACAGCAAGTGCTTCAGCAACTGAGCCATTTCCCCAGTATTGGTAGATACTTTAAAAGAGGCCAGCATTTAAACCATTTCCCTAGCAGATAGTTCAGCAAAAATGTAATGGATATGGAATCACTGTCTCTTTCTTAATGCCATCTCAATTTCAAGGAAATTGATCTACACACCTCTGCCCAGCCTCCATGGCTAACACATTTTGTCTTCTGTCTGACGACAATAGCAAAGTTTGAGAAACGCCACTGAAGGGAAACATTTCATTCTTCACAGTTAAACTTGCAGCACAGTGAAGGATGGTTGTTTTAAAAATTCAAGAAGTGCAGTGTTTTAAATAGTTTCCTTAAAAAAGCAGCCTACTAAAATCCTGTATAATTGATCAGGTGAATTTCAAATGAGAGCATGATTGAGCTTGCTGTGAACAGAAGCGATAAACAGATTGACCTGGTGACATAACCTCAGCAGTAATTGTCCAGCCCTAACTGCTTCATCAGCAGAGGCTTTCCCTGCTGATTCCTGCATGTGAAATGCGACTTTTTTGCAAGCTATTACTTTGTAAAAGAGGTGCTAAGTACAGATTCCTTTGTTTCTCAAAAGAATGGAGTTGTGACCTGTTTTTCCCTAGAAAAACAGACAACTAAATCTTTTAGTCAAAAGATTTTTTTTTTTCAAGAAGAAAAGGTAGTAAGAGAAAGAAGCTACTTCTTCTTTAGGAGTGCCATGGGGATTGGCCAGGGCCACACCAGTGAAGCCGCTCTTAGAGGGGCATATCAATAGCCTCTGTTGTTAATTAGTGTCAGAGGTGGCTGCATTTCCAATCCTGTTTGGAAAGATTTTTTTTCTAAACAATTGACACTTTGTCTATTTAGGATCCAATTTAAAAAAAAGAAAGAAAGAAAAGAAAAAGCAAGATTACACACACACACACACACACACACACACACACACACGCACGCACACGTTGCCATGCATTTGGTCCAGAGGGCTCTGGTGGAATGTTGCACAATGGAGGGCCTCATTTCCTGTCTTCAAGCCCTCAGGAAAGATGGAATGCTGAGAGCAGAGAGTTAAACTAGAAGAGCTGAGCTTCCCATCTCTTTTCTTTCCCCCGTTAGCCTAAAGCAGGTGAATTCATTATCATTTATTGAGTCCTCCCCCACCCCCACCCCAGGATAATACCTGCCTATCTTTCCAAAGCATGCTGTGACTTGATTCCCAATGTGGATCTTTTTGCTCTGGGCTGTATTCACTCATGCAGTGTGTAACTCTCCGCTCACCCGCTTGTAAATTCACCAACTCTCTTAAAACTCCCCTATACTAAGTGACATTGGAACTTTAGTGGAAATTGTTTGAAAATGGAAGTTGGCTTTCTGATCTCTGGATGTCAAGTAATACCTGGTCTGTTTCATTGGCAGTGAGAAAGAAGCTTTGTGAGAAATAGTATAAACATGCAAGAGATGTGAGTGAGGCTTTTAGCTCAGGTTATCCCCATTTTACAAACTATGCTAACTATAGTATTATTTAAGCTTAACAGCTTAGTTTTAGTGGTTGGGTTTTACAATGCTAATTGAGATAGCTGAATTTTCAAATATATAAAATTGTTCTGCGTACCTAGAGTGGGAGCAAGGCTGAGTCTAATAAAGAGGCTCTTGACTTTTTATGCAGATGTATCCCCAATATAAGAAGATAATCAATAACTGGATGTCAAGTCACAAGAGCAGCAAACAAGAACAGAGTCTAACTCTTGAAGGTCTGTCAGTCTAGATCCAATTAAGAGGCAGAAATTACACCTGCTATTTCAGCAAGGCAGGCTTCCCATAAAGAATTGCTAACTAGGTAGAGAGCTGTTAATTATCTCAAGTGAAAGGGAACTTTTTTAAGGTACCTGCGAGATAAAATTGCAGGAAGCAGCTGCCGCTCTAGGCACTGGGGAAACAAAAGGAAGACACTAGAATTATTAAAAACTCAGAAGCTCAGAGGAGGTAGTGTTTAGAGCATGGAGTGATAAAACCGGTCCCGTGTTAGACAGTCTGCGCACTGGATTCAGCTGCTGTAAAGAGCCACTGTCAACCCTGGGGTCAAAGGGGAAGGATCAGAAAACAGGAAGTGCACTGAAAGAAAAAAGCTTAGACCAACACCATCTTCCCGCTCCCCCCTCCCAGGCTTCTGCTCTTTCTAAGCTCCCCATTTTTAGAAGAACCAGAAGGCCAGAAGGGAAAAGGAAAGGAAATTTGCAAAGTCCCCTCTCCAGTGTCACAAACCAAGAATCCAGGGCAGGTTGGAGGCTCAGACATACTCAGTGTCACAGCACAGAAGCCTTCAGGCAGGAGGCTAGCCTGTGAGCTCCCACAGGGAAGCTCTAGGCAGATCCTGCTGCTAGGAATAGCCTAGAGACTGTAGCTGCTTTGTAATTGTTGTCCCTAAATGACAGTTTTAACAGTGTTTATTTACCTTCAAATAAAGTCAGAACTGACTTGGAAAAAGGCTGTAAAATCATCACACAGCTACTGTAGGACCCAACAAATAAGCTGTTGTTGTTGTTGTTGTTTGTTTGTTGTACAAAAAGTAGACTGAACTCCCAGATCCAGCGGTAACAGCCGCCGTGGGTATTTGTTCACTCTGTGTCACCGCACCATTTCCATGTCCCTCTCAGTTTCCCACTGAACTGTCATTCATAAACAATTCATTGTGCTTAATTGCCACTTGATGAATTTTTACAAAGCAAACGGCTCATGTAAATCTCACTTAGATCTAAACAGAATTCTGCGAACACTGGAAGCCTCCTTCCTCTACAGAGCTCCCTGGGGTTTCTTGACTGTTTTCCAGAGGAGAGGCCCCTTTTGCCAATTTTACACTTTGTATGCATAGATGATATGTACTTTCTAAAGTCCTTCCTAAGATTTTTATTGTTAATTGTTCTGCTTTATTGTTTTTTTCATTATGCATGACACCGTATTACAGAGATCCACTTCCATGCGAGTATGTATTCGTCCCCCATGTCCCCCTTCCCCTCCTCTCCTGCTCCCCTCCCCAATAATTCCATTCGGCCCCATGATAGCTTCACCTCTACTTTCCTGTCATCTAGACACACATGGTTTTTATGTGTCTATATAAAAGTTTAGGATCCACATGAGAGAAAAACACAATCTCTGTCTTTCTCAGACTGAGTTAATTTGTTTACTATGACTCTCTCCAGCTCCACAAATTTTCCTGAAAGCAATGCAACTTTGTTCTTTATGGCTAAAATAATTCCGTTGTGTATATATACCTCATCTTCTTTATGCCTTCCTCCGTTAATCATCTCCGTTGATGATTCTGTGAGTTAGCTGTTATGGACAGCACTGTGATAAACTTGGGTGTACACGGATTTCCCGTGCAGTGTTGGAATCCTGCTTGCTTTTTGAGGAGCACTATGGCAAACCTATGCTTGCTTAGTTCACATTCCCACCAGCAGTGTATAAGGGTTTGCTTTTGTCTGCATGCATACTCACAAGTATTTGCTGCTTTCTTAATGACTGCCATTCTAAAGGGTGGAACAGAAAGAAATCTCACTATAGTTTTAAATTGCATTTCTATAATGGCTAGTGGGGCCAAACTTGTCTTTTCCATGTTTATTGGCCACTTGAAGATACCATTTTTTAAAATGTTAAAATGTTCTTTTTAATTATTGACTGGGTTGTTCAATTTCTTGATATGTAACATTTATTAATATTTATTTAATATTTTTTAATCTTTTATGCATTCTAATATCAATTTTATTGATACATTTTTATTTACATTTCAAATGATTTCCCCTTTTCTGGGTCCCCACTCCCCTCAAGTCCCATAAGCCCTCTTCCCTCCCACTGTTCCTCCATCCACCCCTTCCCACTTCCCTGTTCTGGAATTCCCCTATACTCTTGCATTAAGTCTTTCCAGAACCAGGGGCCACTCCTCCATTCTTTTGGGACATCATTTAATTTGTGGATTATGTCTTGGGTATTCAAAGTTTCTAGGTTAATATCCACTTATCAGTGAGTGCATACCATGACTGATCTTTTGAGACTGGGTTACCTCACTTAGTATGATGTGCTCCAGCTCCATCCATTTGTCTAAGAATTTCATTAATTCATTGTTTCTAATGGCTGAATAGTACTCCTTTGTGTAAATATCAATTTTTTATTGATACATTTTTATTTACATTTCAAATGATTTCCCCTTTTCTGGGTCCCCACTCCCCACAAGTCCCATAAGCCCTCTTCCCTCCCACTGTTCCTCCATCCACCCCTTCCCACTTCCCTGTTCTGGAATTCCCTGTTCAGGACACCTGGATTCTTTCCAGCTTCTAGCTACTACAAATAGGGCTACTATGAACATAGTGAAGCATGTGTCCTTATTGCATGCTGAAGAATCCTCTGAATATATGCCCAGGAGTGATATAACAGGGTCCTCAGGAAGTGTCATGCCCAGTTTTCTGAGGAACCTCCAGACTGATTTCCAAAGTGGTTGCACCATCTTGTAATCTCACCAGCAGTGGAGGAGTGTTCCTCTTTCTCCACATCCTCGCCAACACCTGCTGTCTCCAGAGTTTTTGACCTTAGCCATTCTGACTGGTGTGAGGTAAAATCTCAGGGTTGTTTTGATTTGCATTTCCCTAATGATTAATGATGTTGAACATTTCTTAAGGTGTTTCTCAGCCCTCCGAAGTTCTTCATGTGAAAAATCTTTGTTTAGCTTGGTACCCCACTTTTTAATGGGGTTATTTGGTTCTCTGGGTTCTACCTTCTTGAATTCTTTGTATTAGCCCTCTGTCGGATTTAGGGTTGGTGAAGATCCTTTCCCAATCTGTTGGTTGACGTTTTGTCCTTTTGACAGTGTCCTTTGCCTTACAGAAACTTTGTAGTTTTATGAGGTCCCATTTGTCAATTCTTGATCTTAGAGCATAAGCTATTGGCGTTCTATTCAGGAACTTTTCCCCTGTGCCCATGTCCTCAAGGGTCTTCCCCAGTTTCTTTTCGACTAGTTTCAGTGTGTCAGGTTTTATGTGGAGGTCCTTGATCTATTTGGAGTTGAGCTTAGTACAAGGAGATAAGAATGGATCGATGCGCATTCTTCTGCATGCTGACCTCCAGTTGAACCAGCACCATTTGTTGAAAAGACTATCTTTTTAATATCAATCTTATATCGGATATGTGCACGATCAAAACTTCCTCCCATTCCATAGGCTATCTCTCCACTCATTTCCTTTGCTAGAAGCCAGATGCTCTGGATTCAGTTGTGTTTTCTCACAGAAGCTCTGAAGAGCTAACAGGTCACATCCAGCCAAGCCTTTCTCCCCTATGGCTCTTCAAGAGCCAAATCTTTCCCATCCCCAGTCCTTAGAACTGTCCTTTCCTGTAGCAAAGCCCTAAATAGAAAACACTACAGGCCGACCAGTGTCATATTGCATACTAAGTACATCTAGCCTCATATTCAGGAAGGTCCTTGGGGCTATTAGAGATGTAATATCTCTGTCTCATTTAAGTGCCGTCCACTAACCATGAACCCCTTTCTTCTACCATAGCTCTCCCATCCCTTCTGCTTCCCCTGGGCTACCTGGGGCTCTCCTTCCAACCCCTCTTTCTCAGTTCTAGTTCCTTTTCTCAACAGTGGATCCATTTCTGTCTCTGCCTTGAACCCCATCTTTTGAACTGAAGAACCTAACACATTTGTCAGTTGTTGCTATTATTTCTAGACTTCCTTGATCTTATTCAGAAAGTCTTTGCCTATATAGATATCTTGAAATATTTTCCCTATAGCAGGTTCAGAGTCTTGGGTCTTACATTTAGTTTACATACAGGTGAAAAAAAAAAAAGGAATCTGAGTTTCATTTCTCTTTCATGCTCTTCTTTAAATTGAACATTATTGATGAGCTCTACCCATACTGCTGCATGTGGCTGTATTTCATTTCTCCTCACTGTCCTGTAGTAGTGCATCGTGGGAGTATCCCTGTTTTCTCCACTCTTTGTTCCATGGATATATAATTTTGTCGTTTCCAGTCTTTGGCTGTTAGAAACAAAACAACTGGGCACCCATGTCTTCTAGTATATATTTGTCTACATTTCTATTGATAATATGTCAAAAATAGGGTTTAGGATATGGATGTGTTCAACTTTAATAAACTGACTTTGAGTTTTGAAAGTAGTTCAATCAGTTTAGTTCTAGTTGCTTCAGGTAACAATTTTTGATGTTGCCTCTATTCTTTATTTTAGCTCTTCTGTGAGGTATATCATATTTTATTCTTGCTTTAATTTGCATTCCCTTAATGAGTACATTTTCTGATGGATGCTTAACTTGGTAACTGAATATATTTTTGTAAAGTGTTTGATTGATATTTTTCTTGCTGATTTGTGTTTGTGTTTGCATGTTCAGAATGTGATTTTTTTGGGGGAGTTGGACATGAACTCTGCAAATATTTTCTTACGCTGTAACTTATCTTGTCATTCTCTTTGATGGTATTTTTATAATAAAATATGTAATTTTAGTGTAATTCAACATATTGGACTTCTTTGTAGTTAGTTCTTCTTGAGTCTTATTTAGAGTGAGCCTTTTGTCTCTTCCATTTGGGCCTGTATTCTACCTGATGATGAACTTTATGAAGTGGGGTAGATTGACCAAACGTGTAGTGGAAAAACTATCTTTTCCTTACTGAGACTTTCCTCCTTGTCATAAATTGATAGTGTGGACAGGAATCTGTTTCTGGTTTCCCAAGCTGTACATGATATCCCAGTGTGGATAGCATGCTATTTTAATTGTAATGGAAATTGGGATATCTGGTAGTGAAAATTATTTTTTATGTATTTAATTTATTTGCATTTTACATGTATGAGTGTTTTGCCTGCATATATGTTCTTTGTACCACATGCAAGCAACGTCCTTGGAGTCCAGAAAGCATCAGAACCTCTGGACTTGGAGTTATGGATAGTTGTAAGCCACTGTGTGGATATCGAGAACTAAATCTGGGTTTTCTGAAAGAACAAGTGTCTTTAGCCAGCATTTATCACCTCTCCAACCTCTAGCACACATTCATAAATAATTTCCTTCAGAGTGTTCTCAGCCTTTTAAATGTTTGACAAACATTTTAAGTTTGCTTGTCAATTTTCAAATTACCTGTTAGTTTTAATTAGGATTATATTCAGCCTACAGGTTGTCCAGAAATGGCTTCCTTACAACATAGACTCACTCTGATCAAGAACATTTTTTGCCCCTTCTTTGAGCTAAATAGCTTCATTTCTTTGAATAAAGGCAAGGCTCTCTGCAAAAGCCATGTAAATTATTAGGTTTATATTTCTAGGCAAATATTTTGTGTTCTCTTAAATGGAACCATTTTATATTTTATGGTTTTTCATTATGTGGGAATTGGTTTGTTAATTCTTGCTAATGCAAATGACATACTCGGAGATAACTGTGGCTTCTTTTCCTCTGTACAGATAATCATACTGGCTACCAATTTTGACATTGTATCTTTCTGACTCTTATGCCTTCCACTTTTTTTCTTGGTTTCTTGCATTGATTAAAATCACTATTGCTTTTAGACCATCCTAAGTACACACTGGATGTGGACACTCTCCCTTGAAGTCTGTCTGACTAAATGTTCACTGTTTACCCAACATCAACAAACTCTCCAGAAAAAACAGGTCTCCACATCCCTCAGGCTGCATCTTTGAAACAGAAGCAAGCTTAATTTTTACAAAACTGTTTAGTAAAATTTTCAGAAGTCAAATTTAAAGTGACAGATTTATTTAATATTTTACTTGAAAATTTGAGACTGAAATTATTCTTTTTGTTTTAATGTGAAGTAATGAAACATTTTGAAAAAATACCTTTTAAAATCAACAAAAATAGCTTCTTATATTTTTAATGAACTATATTAAAACTGATTCATCCCAAAAGAAAACCTATAGAATCAGCTAACCTGGGCTCATAGGGACTTGGAGAGACTTAACTGGCACTCAGGGAGCCTGCATGGGACTGACCTAGGCGCTCTGCATATGTTACAGTTGTGTAGCTTGGTCTTCTTATGGGACTCCTAACAGTGGGTGTTAACAGGGCCTGTCTCTGATTCTTTTGCCAGCTTTTAGGACCCTTTTTTTTGTCATACTAGGTTGCCTTTAATATGAGGGGAGGTGCCTAGACTTACTGCACCTTGATATGCCATGTTTGGTTGATATCCTTGGGAGGCCTGCCTTTTCTGTAGAGAAACAAGGAGTGGATAGGAGGGCAGATGGGAAATGGGAGGAAGGACTGAGAGGAAAAGAGGGAAGGGAAACCACAGCTGGGATGATGATAATAATATAATAATAATAATAATAATAATAATGATGATTATGATAATAATAATAGTAAAAAACTTATTCATCTTGTGGGCAATTGCATGTTACTTTTATCTTTCAAATTGTTTCTATCAAAATATCAGTTGAATGACAATCTCTCAACAAGATAAAAAGATTATCAATATGAAGGTATTAAATAATGTAATACATATGTATTGATGGCTTACTCTCTCTTAGTTTTTTAACCAACTCAAACACATGCAGTCCAGCAACAGCACATCTGAATATGCACCATGATAGTTAAATGCCATCATCTTTGATGATCTGCTGTCTTTGAAATTTTTAGTCATGTGTAAATGATAGTCTTGTAACATTTTTGCCCAGGTCTATTCATCAATGTAGAAAGGAAGAACATATCTTGACAGTGTCTTAGCTTGATTTATTATGCGAACATATTTAGGTATGTGGAACACAGAACTCCATTTGTCTTGCCGTTTTTCACAAATCAGTGAATCTGACAAAGACCTTGGTTCAAAGTTGCAGAAAAGAAAAGGCACTGGGCACCCTTGTTCATCATGTGATTCAAATAAATCCTTGGTTGTTTCTGCTCCGGCTTTTTACGCTCTTCCTGTCGCCTTCTAGGAGGCCTCACTGTGGTTTTAGATTTGCTTATTTCTCCATTTAGTTGTTTATTTCTGCTGTATCTATCTTGACTCAGTGTTGTCAGATTCATTATAAGTTGGGGATCTTGTCACGTTATCACCGGTGTGCAGTGGACCTCCTGACTGTAATCATTACTCTGGCTTTAAAACTGAGCTTCTTTTTGTGGTTTACTTTTGAGATTGTAATTTAGTTACGTTTCTGTCTTCCCTCCCCTCCTCCAAACCCTCCAGTATGCCCCTCCCCACTCTCTTTCATTGCATTCATGTATGTATTTCTGTATATATATATACATATATATACACATATATATACATACATACATACACACACACACACATACATAAATATAACCGTTGAGTCCATATAATGTTACTTGAATGCCTGTATGCCCAGGGCTGACTGTTGAGTCCTGGATAACTGGTGTGCTCTTCCCTGGTCAGGACCATCTCACCATTCCCAGCTTTACTCCATCACTAGTAGTTCTTTTATATTTTTTCCCCATCCAGTTTAGTATGTTTGTTGGTACCGGCCTTGTTGAGATCATGTGTGGGCAGTGATGTTGGTGAGACTTTATGGATATGTCTTGTGATGCTAGTAGGAGACACAATCCCACAGCAAACCCCCTGATCTTTTGGCTCTTACAAGCTTTCCACACCTTCTTCTGCAGCCTACACTTGAGCCTTAGGTATAGGAGTGCTTTGTAGATGTATCCATTGGAATTGGCCTCCACAACTCTGCGTTTTGATTGGTTGTAACTTTCCTGTGATGATCTTAATCTGTCACAAAGAGAAGTTTTTTGAGAGGGGTAAAGTCTATACTTATGGGTATAAGGATAAATGTTTATTGATTGTGGTTAACGGTTATGCTGGCTTAGTAAATTACTAGTTCTAGATTCTCCTTCAATACCCATGAATCCACTGGCACTGAGTAGTAGTAGTATCAAGCATGGTATCTGTCTTGTTAAGTAGGTCTTAAGTTTTCAGCCAAATTAGAGATCTGTTGGTGACCATCATGTATGTGTTGCCAGTCCCATACCTGTAGGGATTTTGTGCTATGCTAAACTGATCATTGAGGTGGTTCACGCCAGGCTTTTTTTTTCCTTAATGTTTGTCTGGAATTTTCTATTTTTACTTCCCATTATTTCATATTTAAAATGTCTCTTACAATCTTTAAGTGATTGGATTCTGTTTGCAACCTGTTGCTTAAAATCTTTTTCTTTAAATAAAATATGTAGTCTACCCCAATCTGATGTAAGTATGGGTATATTTCGTGTTTAAATACATTATCTTATTTTTCTATGTGTCTGGGTTCTACCTCTTTCTTGTTCTTGCTACTTTTTGCATTGACCAAATATTGTATTTTGTTTCTTTCTACTAAGCCCATAGAAAAGAGTCTAGGGTAATTTCTTAGTGTTTAAAGTTCTTGCCATGCAAATGTGAGAATCCACATTCAAATCTTCATGTAAAAGCCAAGTGGAACAATGGTGCTCCTAAGACAAAGTGAGAGGCAGACGTAGGGGGATCCTTGAAGGTCCTGAGCCAACCAGCCTGGTGTCTACACTGCAGTGGCAACCAATACCACAGATAAATAGATAGATAGATAGATAGATAGATAGATAGATAGATAGATAGATAGACAGACGGACAGACAGATGGACGGATGGATGGGCAGAGAGGCTGGCAGACAGACAGACACACAAATAGATATAGACAGGTAGACAGACAGATAGATGGATGGAACCCTTGCCTCAAACAAGGTTGAAGGTAAGGACCAATATCCAAGACTTTCCTCCTATTTCTACACATGGCTGTCATTCACACATTCATAAAGACACATGAAATATATGATGCATGTTCAGTGTACTAGATAACATGGTTACCACCTTCTTAGTAGCATGTATTAAAAACTCTAGACTATTTTGATCCCATATGATCCCCTCTATTCTTCATGGTGCTGTTCTCACATCTTAATTCTGATCGATTCCAATGGCCCCTTGGTATGGCTTAAACTATCCTGTCTTCTGTCTACATGCCTGCTTTTGCAGCGAGCTCCTCTAGCACCATCCGAATTAAAGTATCCTCCAGGGACCCTTTCCTTTCCATTTCCTTATTTTTCTGTTTGTTTTTCTTCCTGCGCTTCGTGCATGACATGACAGTATGCTTTTGTTTTGGTCTGGGTTTTGCATTAAGCTTCCCAAGGGTAGAACTGTGTCTGCCTTGTTGGCACTTGATAAGCATGTTTAATCAGAAGGATGGATAAAAGATGCCAGACAAAGGACAAAACCACCAGTCCTCATAGCATTAGATGTTTGATCCACAAACCAGAGGATTTTAATGTCAAGAACCTGAAGATCACTGCAGAAATAGCTAAGTGTGCAGATCTCCCCTGTGCACATTTTTTTTCATTTGTTCATTACTTCCTGAAAACCTGTGCAGATCCCGGTGCTGGTAGAGGTGCCAAACTAGATGCCATGCTGCCAAATAAGATGCCACACTGCCTGGGGAAATAGCAGCCTTCTCCATGGGATCCTGCAGCAATCACATGGAAAACAGTTCCTGGCTGGAGGGATGGGGGAAGGGGAGGAACTGGATGGCTAAGACAAGGTTGGATGAGGAAGGACTGGAGTGAAGACAATTCATTGTCCATGAAGCATTCCCGGGCCGAAGGAAGTCAAGAGCTTTGAGCCCAATGTCTCCAAATCAGCAGCAATGAAACAGGGAAAAAATTCCCAGGGGTACTCACACATATAGATTCTGAGAGCTGACATATAGTATTCTACACTCACAGACCTGGATTTGTAATTCCCTGTTACATTCATTCTTAAAATTTAGAAACCAAAGACCACCTTGCCTGGAATTTGGGACCAGGAGCCAGGGCAAATAGTACCTCAGATACCCAGTGTTTCCTTGAAACTTTATTAGCCTTTAAAGCAAAAATCAACAAATGAAAAATTTTTTTAAAGCAAGAGCAAAACTACCAGTCACAGGGCTGGAGACATGACTTGGTGACTTACTCTTCTATGGGACTGGAGTCTGATTCCCAGCACCCACAGGCAGTTCACAACCACCATAACTACAACCCCATGGTATCTAGTACCTTCCGGCTTCCACAGGCACTTGTACTTGTGTGATTCACATAAAACACATCCAGGTTCCCATGCAATAGGTATCAGTGGCATCCTAGGATGTGTCCTATCTTCATATGAGGTCACAAACCAAGTTGCCTATGCAGTTGTTGCATCCCCAAATACTTCTCCCTGATTTTACCCAGATATGAAATAATCATACAAAAGGGGTCCAAGTTAATTCCTAGGTTTTACACACAAAAATCGCAGTTGAAAATTTTTATTGTTGTTGTTTCAAACAGTGAGGCTGTATTGTTTTTACCTTTTCAGCTCTCAGAATTCCCTCCAGACTCACAGGCAGATGGGAGGACAGCTTGCCCTACAATAACAAATGACCCTGGCTGCCAGAGTCTGTGTTTCGAGGTCAACCCTGAGACAGCCAGGCATGAGACGGGAGACCGGCTGAGAGAACAGACCCAGAACAGCAGTATGAAAGAGGTATCCCTCAAGTTGGTGTTAGGATTTTACCTTCATGCGTACCTCCCACTGTTGAAGCCTTATTCAGAGCTGCCAGCCTTGGTAGAACTGTATGGATAGATGTTCTTAGCTGTTTTAACAACCAGTTATTTCTAGCATTTCTGCAAGGAGTGGATTCAAGGTACTGTGCCAATCTAAGCTATACTTAATTGGAGTGTGTAGAAATTATTCTCATGACCTCTGCCTTATATGATCACCAGCAAGGCTTAACCACTTGGGCTATTTGGGGAACAAACATATTTGGGTACTCACAAGGGTCAGGATCTGGGTTGGGTGTAATAAGCTGTCTGAACCTATCCTTTTCTGGGTATGTGTAAATAGGTAGCAGTGTTGTCTTAGTCAGAGTTCATTCCTACACAAACCTCATGACCAAGAAGCAAGTTGGGGAGGAAAGGGTTTATTGAGCTTACACTTCCCACATTGCTGTTCATCACTAAAGGAAGTCAGGACTGGAACTCAAGCAGGTCAGGAAGCAGGAGCTGATGCAGAGGCCTTGGAGGGATGTTACTTACTGGCTTGCTTCCCCTGGCTTGCTCTGCTTGCTTTCTTATAGAACCCAAGAGCACCAGCCCAGAGATGGTACCACCCACAAGGGGCCCTACCCCTTTGATCACTAATTGAGAAAATGCCCCACAGCTGGATCTCATGGAGGCACTTCCCTAACTGAAGCTCCTTTCTCTGTGATAACTCCAGCCTGTGTTAAGTTGACACACAAAACCAGCCAGTAAAGTATCACTTACACACTGTGGTTTGTCAATACTACCATTGTGCTTTTCTTCTGTTCCCCAGACCTGGATGTCCTCATAGATACTATTCTATCCATTACACAGACCACAGAGAGCATCCATGGAAGCAGCTAAAAAAATTGTTCCCAAGGTGCCTGTTGCAAAATTAGACTTCCTTGCCCAGTCACTTGAGACCATTTGCATCACAGCTCAGTCCCTTTTACTGTTATTTGAACTACTACTCTTTCTCTGCAAACACTTAGGCAACTGAGTTTCTCATTTCTCCATTTGGGATGAAGCTCATATAGGGAACTTTCTTCATTTCTGTATTATTCAAACCACATGAAGCTGTAGTTTTCTTCTCGGTAATTCTCCCCTTTATCTTTGACACAAAGACTATAGAATGCCCAATCATTTTACCTGGAGGGTACTGTCCTTTAGTTTCATGTTTTGTTCTTTATAGCGTGTGAATAAGTGTGTGTGTGGGGGGGGGGGTCAGAAAAAGGTGTCAGATCCTTTGGAGCTAGAGTTAAAGTCAGTTGTAAACCACCTGACATGGGCAAATGCTCTTAATTGCTAACCCATCTCTGCAGCCTTCTTAGACTCCCATTTTGAATAAGCAGAGTAGCTAAGGATTTTGTGTTCACTATGTCAAAATGGAAAGTAATTTTATTTAAATGGACTTATGACAACAATGTATATTCATTGGCAATTTATTACCATCATTATTACTTCTGTTTTCAGTAATGATTTTATTATAGTTATTAACTAGCATGACAATATACTTTAATGAATTTCTCAGAGTAGATTTCGAATCTATTACCAAATATAATCGCAACACATAAATAGTATTTAATGTATTAACTCTATGTGTACAGGCAGTGTTCACAGCATATGCTGCCAAGCAAACTGAGGACAGTTCAATCACACAGGTTCTACTGACAGGTTAGGGTGTGGCACAAACTGTAGTGTGGCTGCCTAAACCATTTTACTTAGTAGTAGCCCTGTGCTGGCTGTGTAACATAGGTGTGTGTGCAAGCTTTGGCTGTTACACAAAAATACCACAGACTGGGTATCTTAAGCACCGCAAGTTCACGTCTAGCCATTCTGTACCTTGAAGTCCAAGATCAAGACACCAGGTGATTCTTGGTTTTTTGGGTTTGTTTTGGTTTTTTTTTTTAAGTTGTTTTGTTTTGTTTTGTTTTTTGCTGGATTGTAAAAGGCAACCTCATTTCAGCTAGAAGAAGGGAGGGAAGGAGAGAGGAAGAGATCAAGGAAGGAAGGGAGAGAGAGAGAGAGAGAGAATGTTTCCTGTCTTTTTTCACATTAAGAACACCGAGCCAGACAGTGCTGGCACATGCCTTTAATCCCAGCACTTGGGAGGCAGAGGCAGGCGGATTTCTGAGTTCGAGGCCAGCCTGGTCTACAGAGTGAATTCCAGGACAGTCAGGGCTATACAGAGAAACCCTGACTCAAAAAAAAAAAATGTTTCTGTGTCAGGACCGTACCCTTAAGTTGCTTCCTCAGAGTTCCTGCTTCCAAATAGACCCATATTGGAGAGTGGGGCTTGATCTTCTCACACATTTAAGGACAACACATTCAGTCCATAACACTATCATAGAACCACACAAGAAACCCATTTTACACCCAGAGACCCTGAAGCTCTGAGAAGGTATTTCATACTGGCATCTCTGTCAGAGACAAGTTTCAGGTACGAAGTAATGACAAAAATCTGTGCTTTGTCACCAGCTAGGTGGCTCCCTGAGCATAGCTCAATGCTATGTGACATCCAGACAGTAATTAAGGAGCGATGGAAGTGCTTTGTCGGTGACCATAACGATCATGCTAGTCTGCCTCGTGTAGGCTTGTTCTGAAAGATGTACTCACGAGGAGTCAGCATCACTTCACACTCACTCAGACTGTGTGGCAGGAAACGTGGAAACTGTGACAGATTTCCTGTACATCTAATTCTTGGGAAATGAGTCTTCTTACATTGTCAGACACATTTGTTACTAAAGGCAAAATAATAACCTAATATATGCAAGATGTAAGGACAGAAAGGATAAGGAGTCCTGGCTTAAAATGCTGCTCAGTGTGAATTTAAATGTAATGGGGCAGCCCAAGATACCCATCAAGTAACACTTTAAGTATAGCAAAGACCTTTAAGGCCAATGTAGAGTATGTATAGCTGTATCAATTTGAGCAATAGAAACTATATCCAACCTAGTATCAATACATACCTGTGTATTTGCACAGGGACACTCTTGGGCCTTAGATTCCACAGTTAACGTGTGAGGTTAGAGGTTTGTTTCATATCACCACTAAATAAATTAATCCCACTCTGTGTTGCTCCAGCCTGGGCGTCGGTAGGCAGTTTTAGTTTCGCTTTATAAACAGTAAAGTACATCCTTGGCGTGCCTCTTTGCTTTTTTAAGTCCAAGTATCAAGTCAAGCAAATAAAAGCAGCTTTTGCTTCTAAATGCCCTTCATCCTGTCAGTGAACAAAAACCAGCCAGACTGAAGTCCACTGACTTCAAAAACCTTGAGGAACCTTCTAACATCTGGAGCCTCCCAACCCTAAGTTTTCCCAACTGAACCTCTTATGCAAACAATATAAAATGTATCAACAGCCTTTCACATTTTTGAACCATGCTACAGTCTTTGAAATTTGAACCTACCTGTTTGGTCCCCTTTCCCCCCACACATATGACAACTTAGATATTTTTCACTGTAACAAAGTATAAGAATTAAAAAAAAAAAATGGCAGTCACTGATAAGTGGATATCAGCCCAAAAGCTTTGAATACCCAAGACACAACTCACATATCAAATGATTCCCAAAAAGAAGGAAGGAGAGGGCTCAGGTCCTGGAAAGGCTTGATGCAGCAATGTAGGGGAGTACCAGGACAGAGAAGTGGGAGGGAGTTGATTGGGGAAAGGGCGGAGGGAAGAGAGCTTATGGGACTTATGGGGAGAGGGGAACAGGGAAAGGGAAATTTGGAATGTAAACAAAGAATATAGAAAATAAATAAATAAATAAATAAATAAACAATGTTTTGAGGAAAAGGATATTCCCTGGGCTAGAGCCTGGGAAATGCCAATGTGCTGAATTCGAGAACAGCTAGCCTCGCTGCCTCAGTGCCCATTTGCCTGGATTTAGGAGATACTGTTCTTCTGAATTTGGCATTTATAAAATGATCTGACTGGGAGCGAGTCCATTTCATTCTTCTGTCACTAATTCATTAGAAATGTCAGTCACACAAAGCAACTCAAGAGAGACCATCTGCTTTTCCAAAACCTTAAGAACACAAAGAGCAAAGTGGTTGGTTGTACACCCCAGGTCTGAGAAGGATTGGATATGCGTGGGACAGGGGCAGCCTACAAACACACACACACACAGAGAGAGAGAGAGAGAGAGGCAGACAGACAGAGACAGAGAGACAGAAAGAGAGAGAAAGACATAGAAAGAGACAGAGAGAAACAGAGAGGCAGGCAGGCAGACAGACAGACAGGCAGACAGACAGACAGACAGACTAGGGGCAGAGCCATTCTGCGCTCAGCACTCTCACCTGCTCCCCGGAGCTGGCTGGGCCTTCTGTGTGAGCTCCTTTCCCTGTGATGAATCTGAGGGTATGCCGTGAACACTACAAACAGCAATGGAAACGGTATCCGTTTATGATTTCTTGTTTTTAATAGTAATTAGCCATGCTTTTAAATAAATGTTAATCAGACTACATGGCAACAGGACATTTCTCCAGAAAAGGCCTCTTTTTAATGTTTAAGGCATGTGTAATTTTCAAAAATTATTTCTTCTAGAAAGGGGGTTGCAGCGAAGTTCCCTAATAGCTTTTGTTAATGGGAGGAAGATTGGGAGAGACTGCGGGTCCAGCCCACTCCTGCTGGCCTGGGCACTGCTTGCTAGGACTCCTGCCGGAAGAAGTGCTAGTCCCGAGCCCCGCCCTCCGGAGCTTCCATACTTTAGGGAAGACAGACAACACAAACAAAATAAACAAAATAACTAAAAATCTTAAAGTATAGAGGATAATGAAACATTTTTGCAGAGGAGAGAGAAAAAATAGACAAAGGATTATGACAAAGGATTCTCGTGACACCCTCTTTGTATTTTACTTTGTGAGGACAACAAAAATGTCACTCCATAAAAGTCCCCATTGTTTGGCTCTGTCCACACAGGGACATCTAATTTTTATGGCAACTTAAAAGTAGAGGGTGCAGGATTTAAAGCTGAACAGCTCTTCCTGGTGAGAACACAGCCATGGTGGGTGCTGTGGCTACACAGTTGCCCTTTCTGCTCGCCTAATACTTGGCACGATCTTAACTTCACTGCTGACAAAATTCCATCCCAAAATATTTAAGAGGCTCAGTGAGATGGGAAGGAGCAATAACTCTGGGACTGAGTTCAGGAAAGCTTTTTCGGACTGCATGATGATCTGCCATGCATCATGTAATAAACAAATTGCCTTCATTCTCACAGGAAAAAAAAAGAAATAGAATATGCCCAGGGGCATTTATTGGAACTGTAAAGCTAGCCAAGAAACTTTCCTTATCGTTTTCTTTTTTATTATTTAAAGAAAATATATATCACATTGACTTGCCTTGAGGTAGACAGATCGATTCTACCGGGTGCAAAATTATTCTGTAGAACAGTTGGCAAACTGAAGTTGAATTCAGCGATGTCAGGCATATGTGAAGAAGGAGGCCTGCAGTGATTTGAAGTGACTCATCTGCACAAGGAGAGGATGTTTAATGCCAAAAGGGTGTGTTAGTCTGCCTCACATCTACTCCCTCTTCAGTCTGGAGAAAGTCGCTCAGGTCTCCAGGCACGGAGAGCTTCTGTTCTTTCTGCAGTTTCAGGAGAGGTTCGGGACCTTGAGCCTGCTGTCTGGAACCACACAGCAGTTTTATTTGAGTTTTACAGACATGATACAAGAGGGACAACAAAAGTGATATTTGTGAGAATAACACAAACCTATGCTAGCACATGAGGAAGTCGGTGCGTTGGCTTTAGATTTTAGATTTTGCCACTCTTTATTTGGTTCTATTCTTGAAGTTCCAGTATCTCCCAGGGAATCATATCATCGCAAGGAATCTAACCATCTAAAGGAAGTATGGTCCTATGTAATTTTAAAAAGTATTTTATTTTTTAGCTGTGTTTCTATGTGGGATTTTCATGCATATTTCATTTTGGCTGATCCTTGCCACAAGATAGGTGGTTCCAGGAAGATGAGTTTGTAGGTGCTATAAAGCTCAAAGCAGAATTTTTCCTTCCCTTACTGTTCCCCCTTTCCTCTTTCCCATACTCTTCTCCCCCACCTTCTGTTTTCCTTTTAGATAAAGGGACCTCAATAGTTTGGAAGTGTGTGTGTGTGTGTGTGTTTGTGTGTGTGTGTGGTGTTAGGTAGATTCTCTGAGTTTTACTGAGGCTCTGTGCATATATCTAGGTGAGAGTCTCTCTTTGATGAAAGAAAATCTAGGACAAGGAATAGGGCCTGCTGCTTATTTGAGAATGAATGGCTTGACATTATCAAACAAGGGAACTAGAGAATCAATGTGGAAGAGAGATTCAGAACCCCAGGACCTGTCTATAAAAAAGCATAGCAGCCCTGTGTGCTTCAAATCTATAGCTCTTTAGGCATGCTTCTGTGCACTGCCCATAGCACCTCCACACTGTAAAGGAGTTTTCTAGGAAGGCTTACGAGCAAGGGAGATAAAAGACTTAATTTACTTAAACAATCACTCATAATGCACAGAGCTTAAAGCAGGTAGCTCAAGAGGAGATATAGATCCTGCTATACCACTCCTGGGCATATACCCAGAGGATTCCCCACCATGTAATAAGGATACATGCTCTACTATGTTCATAGCAGCCCTATTTATAATTGCCAGATGCTGGAAAGAACCCAGGTATCCCTCAACAGAAGAGTGGATGCAAAAAATGTGGTATATCTACACAATGGAGTACTATTCAGCCATTAGAAACAATGAATTCATGAAATTCTTAGGCAAATGGATGGAGCTAGAGAACATCATACTAAGTGAGGTAACCCAGACTCAAAAGGTGAATCATGGTATGCACTCACTAATAAGTGGTTATTAACCTAGAAAACTGGAATACCCAAAACATAATCCACACATCAAATGAGGTACAAGAAGAAAGGAGGAGTGGCCCCTGGTTCTGGAAAGACTCAGTGAAACAGTATTCGGCAAAACCAGAACGGGGAAGTGGGAAGGGGTGGGTGGGAGGACAGGGGGAGAGAAGGGGGCTTACGGGACTTTCTGGGAGTGGGGGGGGGCTAGGAAAGGGGAAATCATTTGAAATGTAAATAAAAAATATATCGAATTAAAAAAAAAGAAAAAAAAGAAAGTTAAAAAAAAAGAGTCAAAAGGGACTGGACAGATGTACTATGTCCTCTAAGAAACCATAGATGCAAACCTAGACTACTACATCCAGCAAAACTCTGAATCACCATGGATGGAGAAAATTAAAAAAAAAAAAAAAAGGGACCTTAGGACCTACCTTTCCCCAGTGTCTATAACATTGATCATGAAGGTAGCAAATCACCTTGGGACTGGAATTCTTTACCAGAAACCAAGATTAGTACAAGTCTTTCATGTGTATTGTAAAATGGGAATGCTGGGACTTTGTGGTTCTTACCATGTCATGAGGTCTAATTGAATGGAACTTTTGAACCCAGAGAACTTCAAAGCAGAAATTTTGATGAAGACATATTATTCTTTTTTTTTCTGATTGTTGTGGGTTTTTCTTTTTGTCTTGTTTTGTTTTGTTGTTGTTCCCTGGTGAGGTTTTGATTTCCTTAGAGCTGTGTTTGAGTCTAAAGACAAGCAATCACTGTGTTCACAAACCCACCTTGCTAAGAACCAGGCGTCACTGGGTATGGTCTCAGCTCTGTGAAGGTTGAGGGAGGAAGGTTGCCACAAGTGTGAAGGTGATAGGCTGGCCTATGAGATGAAACCATGATCTTAGAAAAAAATGAGGGGAAAACCAGGGAGGGGTTAGGAGGAACAGCAACAGTGTGTGCACCCAGAAGCATAGGAGCTTCTTTTGTTTGTGACTTTGTTTTTTGGAGGTTTTGGGTTGAGTTGGGTTGGGTTGGGTTGGGTTGGCTTGGGTTGAGTTGGGTTGGGTTGGGTTGGGTTGGGTTGGGTTGAGTTGAGTTGGTTTGGTTTGATTTGGTTTGGTTTCGTTTGCCTGTGCCATCCAAATATGAACATAAAGGGCCAGGACAGTGATAGATAGACTCTTTTCCTGGGTACAGGAGCAACTTCAGCGTGAGCCATGGGTCTGGGTGGTGAAGCTTGTGATAGGCTGTACTTAGCACCCATCTGTACACTCTAGTTCTCCCATTCAAGTAAGAAGAGTTTAGAGATATGACACTCACAATGAATCTATTCCCCCAAAATGCTCATCCTGTAAATACCATAGCTACAGCACCTTCTTTAGATGCTAATGATGTGTTATTTATTCATCCACCATCTCATCCTGTTTGTGGGTATTTCCTTTAAAACGGAAAAAAAAAAGATGTATGTATGAAAAAGTGCTCTAAATAAAATGAAATAAAATGTCATGGTGTGTATAAATGAAACTAGGACATGGTTTATTTTCTAGACACTTTACCTCCAAATCTGAGAACTTTATCAAAACATTCAACAGAGATTGGACACAGTCCATCGTAAGACAAAAATATAGTTTAAAACAAAAATATTGAGCCAAACTCTCTTACCTAAAGTATTTGCTCATTCTGAAGGAGGCGTGCACAGATTGGCATTGGTTCTTTTAACTGTGTGTCATGGGTCAGTGAGGGGAGACACCTGACTGAGTATAAATAAAATGTAATTTAAATGTGCAGTATGAAATTAACTACTTACCAGAAGTTTAGTGTGCAAGGTACACAACAGGGTTGCTCAACCTGGTTGTCATTTCTTTGTCAACAACCTTCACAACTTCATCCCCAGCAACACATTCATTCTCCAATTGGACTAATCGAAAATATCTTCAGACATTGCAAAATGCTCCTGTACAGAGAAGTGAGCAAAATCACCCTGCTGGAATCTGCCATGCAGTGTAAGGCAGAGGTGGTGCAGACCATGACCATGACAGGGTTGAGGCTACGGTGTTGAGAGTGGAGAGACTGGAGAGAAGCTATGCTAGGTAGACCCTTGAAGTTGTTAAGAAATTTTAAGTTAAACTGGGGCTTGCTGATTGGTTTTCCTTTAGTGGTACATAGTCTAACTGGTTTGGGGCTTTAAAGTATGCCCTCTTAATTTCAAAGATATTTAAACTTGTAAATGTACAAAAATCAGAATGTATTTGCAAATGAGAACCTGGGAAGCCTTCAGTCATTCTTATTTTCCACTGCAGATGAAGACCAAATGAGTTCTGAAATCAATATGTTAGAATTAAAAGCATCTAGATTCAATTGGATTGAGCTAAGTTCAGTGTTCCCTATGTATAAATGCCACAGGGAAATTTACTGAAAGAAGAATGCTATAGATGACCCCACATCCATCAAGTTACCATATAGATGGACTTTTTCCTTAACCTTCCTTTCCCTACAGAAGGAAAAAATCCAGTGTATGCTGCACAGTTCGGGCAATTTATACTGTTCTCCAACTCATCTTTTGGGGAGCAAACTTGTGCACAAACACCCATCTTTTTTCAAATACCCATTGAATCTTCCATTTGATCTTAACTTTGTCATCTTCCTTTCTCAAAGGAAGGGACTTGCTAAATTTTATCACATTGGAAAAATCAGACAATATCACATGTTGTTATGTGGGGGTGTCCTTCTCTTCCATCTAGTGTCACCCCAGAGTCTGACTGAGCAACTGAAAGCTATTCACCTAACCATGGATGTGGTCAACTATGATCCTGTGATCACCAAATATTGTGGTCTGGATCATTCATAGAAGTCTTCTAAGAACATTTGTCCTTCGATGAGCTTTCCTTCTCTTTTCACAATACTGATTGTGTCTGCCAATATGACTGCCCAGCAAATTAAAGAACAGGAATATATCAGATCCTAAATTTAACTAGGGATGTACTACAAGACAGATTGAATCATGGGTTAAGTGAAATTTCATATATTTAAATATCAAGTATTTTCAAGCAAACATAAATGTGTAAATCAGAAATGATCTGTGTGGTGAAAATAGTGTTATCACTAAAATCATGTCTCATCCAGGGCAAATAGCTAGTAAACTCATAATAAGTGCTTGATGAATTAATTAAGCCATGTAGGTCAATGTCTTTCCTAGCAACAATGTATAGAGGGCTTTTCAAGGTCATTTTGCCATGTTTTTCTTTTCTTTCTTTTTGACTATAACTCTGAACTTGCATTATTAATTATTCACAAAAATTCCCTTTAAATTAAGCTTCAAGGAAGGTCTCATGAATAGAACACGAATAGCCTGTCTCTCATCCATCTGTAGATGGAAATGAGATGATAGCCCTCATCCTGCTCTAGGGTTCCTTGTAGTATTACAGCAGATCCTAAAGGCACATGGCAAAAATGTCTTCTTTCCGAGAGACTATGCTGAAGCTTTTCTGAATTGATGAAAGATGCAGTTTGTGGCAGAGGGTGGGGGGAAAGCCTAGGTTGTAAATTAAATGGAAGGTGATAGAATATTTAGAATAGAAACGCCTACGTTAGATGTTATTTTTAAAATGAGGAAGGTGTACCAGATGTTCTGTGGGCTCGCTCTTTTTGGTGCATCTTATTTTTCTTTGTTGTTGAGTAGAAACACAAAGTAAATTAAAACTCCTTCACAACTGTGCAACAGAAATAGAGAGCGCCAACAGCACACACGCCGGATAAAGCACTACTGGAAATAATTGTCACAGGCTATTTTTGCAGCTCCATTGTGAATTAGAGTGCAGAAATGTGCATGATAAAAGTGGCATCTGTCATTTCAAAAACAATATAATTTATTTAAAAATGGATCCTTATGCAGTGCTTAGATTGACAGGTCTTTAAATTTTGATGATAATTTTATCACTACCACCTCCAAGGCCAGTATTTTATGTGCTTTTTGCTTTGGGATTTTCCTTGAATTAAAAATTGAACAATCTTATTGCACTGCAGAAGAGATTTCATTACTTTCTGAGGTGACCTTCCAGATTCTATTAGGGCAAGAAAATAGCCCTTAACAACATCACTTAAAAGCTGTCTTCCCATCCCGCCTTCACCCGGTTCCAGCACCTCCAAATGTTCCAGAAACTCTTTGACATTTCTCTTCTCCTTGATTTTCCCAGACAGACTCTGTAATAAGAATGTGTGAAGGTTCTTTGGAAGTCATCTTCGTTGTTCTGCCTGCATCTGTGATTCTGATTCTCACAATATATTATCGCAAAGACTTTTTAAGGATGAGAGCTCGGCCTTGAAGATGAGACCGCTCTATCCTGATTTCTTTGCTATCTTAGCAGACAGCCCACTTCACGTCTCTGCACCTGATGGTTGTCTGGTCATGTTGGCTTCTTGCTCATAAAACACCCCATGGGTCCTATCTTGATTTGTTGCTCAGTTTTAGATATTACGTATGAACTCTAAACCAAATATTAACCAGCTGTTCTCACCTATTACAGATGCAGTGGTGCCATAGAAGGCACTATATCTTTTTATTTTTAAAGAGATAAAAAAATATGTATCGAACTCAGTGTTCACAGCTCAGTTAACTTTTCTGTGAGGAGGGGTATGTTCTTATATTACTTCAGTAATCCTAGAGATAAGACATTACAGATATCAGTGCATGCTTTCATCTGCTCCAGAGTTCCTTAGTCCACTGGCCTGTACCTCATGCTAGGCAAGAAATGATGTAAAACCACTCTCTACAATTTCCATTTGCCTCGAGCCCAACTGTAAACATAACACACACACACAGCTCACACAGGGTTGCTGATTTCTTCAATGCTTTCTCCTCTCTGGAAAGGCCAGATGGGGTAGGAGGAATTTAGAAAGGGATTATGGGAAATCTGGAAGTTGTCTTATATTAGAAGATGAAGAGCAAAAATTGCCTGGAGTGAGGTTGAAAAACAAAGTCTATTTGTCTAAAGAAGAAAAGAAGAAGGAAAGGAGGGAGGAAGGGCAGAAGGAAGGGAAGTTTCACTAATTCGGTGATTATTTCAACTATGGAGTTATATGAAGATGGTGACCAGTGCTTTCTCTATAAATATATGGACATAGAGTCTTAGCAAAAAATAAAATAAGACTTAGAATTCAGACATTAATCTTAGATTAATAGATTTAATTAATGAGAATACCCTCAAAATGAAGATTAGTGTATAGTAGAAGTGGTTCCTTAAGGTCTGTAGATTTTTCCTTAGGAAGCAATAGGAATGAGGAGTCACGAGTGTAGGATGTAGAAACCAAATTCACCTTGATGCACATCTGAGCTTCCTGTCTCAATGCTACCTAAGACTTCTTTCCATTTATTACTTAATTTCTTGATTACCCTCTTTGATTTCCTTATCATCATTTCATGAATGAGGCTTTTAAACTTTATTTTCAAAAGAGGGAGATGACATTAATGTTTGCTTATTTTATCGGGCATATTTTTGTCTCCTTGTTTTCTTTCTTTTGCTGTTAGTCCTCCAATTAAGTCAAAACATTAGCTCCAAGTGAGAAACAATTCCAGATGCACACAAAAGCTTCTCTAGCCAGTGTCAACAAAGATCAGCTTTCAGAATACTTATTCCATAACGGATGTGTGCCTGGGATCCAACTGGCATCACTATGCTGAGTCTTGATGAATATATAGGATTGGTGTTGGTTTTCAAAATAACCCATGTGTATGAATTTTTAAAGTGACATCCTCAGAATTGGAAATTACCTGAATTAGGTGCTATTTTTAAAACTTCTTTCCTTTCCTATTCCTTTGTTTCTTTTGTTTGTTTGTTTGCAGTGAAATATTTCAAATTCCCTTCACTTTGAGACAAGTGATGTTTCTCAGATTTACAAAAAGCAGTAGTTGCTGTGGAATATAACAGACAGTGAGAAAGGTCTGAAACAAGAACTTCTTGTTTCCATACAGAGCAGAGTTACAGCTACCACAGTAGGTGCTTGTGCCCAGCACTCTGCTTTGGGAAAGAAAACAATAAACACATGACAATACCAGCAATGTGTAAGTGTAGACATACTACAAAAGTGCAGAGATGCAGCTCACATATGCACCATTCCTTACACCCATATGCCTCTAAAATGTATACACCACTCCACACACACACCACTGTACACACACTACTGTACACCCATAAACTCCTTTTCAAATACACATACACACATAAACTCCTCTAAAATTCACACACCATTGTACATACACAACACAACACTGTACACACACCACTGAACACACATGCTCCTCTACACAAACACACACACTTCTCTACATGCACACATACATACTCCTCTACACAGATACACACTGCTGTAAATACAAATACTCCTTTTCACATACACACACACACACTCACACACACACTCCTCTAGACATACACACACCACTCCTCTGCATATATACCATACACATTCCTTTATACATATATACACTACTGTACACATATAGTCTCTATATATACACACCGCACATACACGCATTTCTCTACACACACAACACTGTACACACACATTCCTCTACAGACACACACTACTCTCTACACACACCACTCTACACATGACACTGTACATATGCACACCTCTGTACATTCACATACACACACTACTCTGCACACACACACACAACCATTCTACACACCTACTACTTCTCTCCCACATACTACTATACATACACAAAAGAAAAGAAAAGAAATCTATTTCAGAACTTCAAAGAAGAAATCAGGATGAGTTCTATTTAAGTGATTTCTGTTGATTTACTAATATTGCTGGATTTTAAACTATATCAGGTAACATGATAGGGGATTGTTATTAGCTTCTTCCTTCTTGGTACACAAAACACGTTCAGTATGAAATATTCGTCACTACAGACTTTGAAAAGAAGCTTCAGATGTAAAGAATTTGGTATGTGGATGGATATCAGACACAGCCCTCTTCCGACAGAGCTGTAACTCAGCAACACTTGGAGGCCAGTGAAGAATTCAGTCAGGTCTCGGAATCCACCTGTCCACTGTGCAGTTCCACATTCAAATTCCCAGACAAGGTGTCTCCAATCAGTCCTTCCGTATATATTTACTTCCTGAGATTTGTGTACTCTCTTCTGTGATGCCAGTACCTTTCTGCAGAGGAAATCAAGCTGATGACTCAGAAGCCCTCCAATCAGACCTTTGTCCACCCAGAGGTTTTTGAGATACGATGTGAGGATTGCTTGCATCTTCTTGGTCACAGTACTAGCGGGTAGTGTTTACAAGCTTCAGCCTGCTCCCTCAGTTTATGTTTCCTCCCTGGCCTCGCAGAGCTCCACTAGGATCCCAGGGAGCTTCAGGGCTGTCTTGGATGAAGACCAAACCCAGAAAGCTTAAGTATCCTGCTGGACATCACAGAATAATGCATGCATCAGCATGTATTCTGAGAAGTTTTTATTGTATGTACTAAAAAAAAAAAAAAAAAAAAAAAAAACCCAAAAAAAACCAAACAAACAAACAAACAAAAAAACCTGTTGTAGTTTGATTTCTGTTGTAGTTTGATTTATGTTGCTGTGGTAGAACAAGCACTCAGACCAAAAGCAACGTACAGGAGGAAAAGGTTTAATTGACTTACACTTCCATCATTGAGGGAAGTCAGGGTAGGATCTAGGGTAGGTGCCTGAAGAAGCCATGGAGGATCGCTGTTGGCTTGCTTGTTCACACTTTTAGAGCTTTCTCATACAGCCCAAGACCAAGGGAATTGTGCCACCCACAGTGAGCTGGGCTCTGGTAAATCAGTTAAAAATCAAGACAGTCTCCTACAGACATACCCACACAATATGATCCAGGCAACCTTCACTTGAGATCCTTAGGTGGCTCTAAGCTATGTCAGGTTGACAGTTAAAGCTCTAGGAACACAGCATATAATCCAGATAATGGGTGACAATATGTGATGAAGTCTTCTAAGCCAGCAGAAAGATTATATGGTGTGCCTGGGTTTGAACTACATCTTACTGCATCTCTAAACTGCTGTTTTGTTTTGTTTGTTTATTTGGTTGGTTGGTTGGTTTGGGTTTTGACAGGTTGTTGTTGTTGTTGTCTGTCATCATCATCGTCATTGTTGTTGTTGTTATTTGTTTGTTTTAAGTAAGCCAGGAGTGGTACGACATAGCTTTGATTCCAGCATTCATGAGTCAGAGGCAGGCAGTTCTCAGTGAGTTCAAAGTCAGCCTGGTTTTAGTCCAGTCAGGGATACATAGTGAAGCCATGTCTAAAAGAGCCACAATAAAATAAAAATAAATAAAAGTGTTCAAGATTTTACCTTAATTGCAAAATGAAGCAAAGGCATTAGAATTTAATAGGATGAAGTAGGAGGATTGCTGCAAATTCAAGTTCAAAGCCAGCCTTGGCTACATAGCAAGACTCTCCCTCATATCAGACAGAGTTAAGGAGAGAGACAGAGGGGAAATATTCCAGGGCCAGGAAGGAAGGGACAGAGGAGGAGTGAGAGAGGAGAAACATTTCTATAAAGCCCTAAACAGCTTGCCAGGATGATCCCTTCTTTGTCTATTCTGCTTCTCACTGAAGACCATTTCTCCTACCATCAATACAAATCCTCACCAAAGCCAGTGTCTGGCGTGTCTCAGCCCCAGCTGTCATCTACAGTGAAGGTCTAGGAAACAAGATGATTTGAGGCAGAATAGACATCAAATAGTAGTGAGATGGCCTTAAATATATGTTCTTGTCTGAGGCAGATACATATACAAAACATAATGACTTTAAATACATCCCTTAATGACCAATCAGACAGATGTGACAATGATTCACCACTTCAAAGGTGAAAACTCTATCTAACAAGCCAAAATCAGCTCTATAGTCTCTAGAATCTTCTTACTAGGTCATCGCAAATACAAACAAACAAAAAAAACCAAAGGAACAAACAAACAAACAAACAAACAAGAGTAGAATTTATACATGCTACAGTATCCTGACCATAATGAAATAAAATTTGTTTAAAAAGATAATCAAAATTTAAACTCATCTTATCTTGGAGCCATGTAAAAAAAACCCACCTGAGGCCCCTGGTTCTGGAAAGACTCAGTGTAGTAGTATAAGGCAAAACCAGAACAGGGAAGTGGGAAGGGGTGGGTGGGAGAACAGGGGGAGGGAAGGGGGCTTATGTGACTTTCAGGTGTGGGGGACCAGAAAAGGGGAAATCATTTGAAATGTAAATAAAAATATATTGAATAAAATAAAATTTTAAAAAATGGGGAAAAAAACTCACCGGAAAGCCAGTGACATGGCCAAAGGTCCTTGCTGCCAAGCCTGATGAACTGAATTCTGTTCCAATATCCTACCTGGCAGAGAGAAGCAACTCCTGACAGTTACAGTCTGATCACATGCATGATTGGACATATGCTTTCCACCCCTGAATAAAGTAAATAAATACAATGCCTTGAAAGAACTCATAGAACAAATGATAATAGGCAACAGGACAGTTCAGATGTCAGTCACACCAATGCTAAAGTAACTAGAACGGGGTAGGAATTGTCCAAAAGGTCTTAAGAGGTTAGATGCACTTCCTTACCCACTAACTTGGTCATAAGAATGTTGCGATAAGTTGCACTGAGCAATAGGAAATCCCTGCGTCTCAAAGCAAAGTGCCAGAACCCACGGCAGGGAGTGTCTTGTAACTGCAAACATAAGGCCAGCAAGCTATGCACCTGAATGTTCCACCAATCAATCAACTCTTAGTTCTTCATGCCCGGAAGGAAGACTCATCATGAGCCTTCACATTTGGGGTGTTATGTGAAATGTGGGTGGAAGAGAGTTGGGAGGACACTCTGCGGAGGACTTGATTGCTTTCTGCCAATATTCAGTTTAACAGCTTATTGCAGATGGGTCTTTTCCTTTTCATATATCTTGAAATATGTCAAGAGAAATGTGTCCCACTTTCTCAGACCAGCTCTAAAATTTCAAAAGGCAAAACGCCAGTATAAATTCAGAAAGAGTCATGGGGGAAATAAGTTGACATCATACTCCAGAGTTCCCAAAGTTGAATAAAAGAGAAAATGGGTCACTCTTTTTAAAAATATTTTTTTTATTTTTGAAATTGTAATATACCTAGATCATTTGCCCCTTTCCTCCCTGCTACTCCTCCCACAAACCCCCCTTCTCTAGCTCAAATTCTTGATCTCTTTTTCTTTTAATGAACAGATAGAAAGGCATCCCCACTGTGGATACTTCGGTTCCAAGTATTGAGACATAAATGAGTTTCACCTCTGGGTCTAGTCTTGCTGTGTCCTTAACATAATGACAAATATGAGTGGTAGCAAGGGCCTCCTCGGTGCCTATCCAGGCGACACAGTGATGTTATAACCATATGAAATATTCCAAGTTTCATTCAACAGATACCCAGTTCACACTTGTCTTCACACTGCCCAATCACAGTAGAGCTTACAAAACACATGCATTCTCTAGCGACTTTCATTTAGTTAAGTCACTGAGAAGCTAAACCTTTAATGATCCTTATATGGAAAAGATATATATGATGTGGTCACTGCAAGAGGCTCTGGGGTTCTTAGTCATAGAAAAGAGAGAGAAGCTCTCCTGAGAAATTAAAATAATAGTAATAATAAGTCCAGAATCTCAAGCATGGTGCTGAGCCATTCAGCATAACCATACTGTTGAATAATTGAGCCTTCAAAAGCAATGTGTTTGTGTGGATTCTTCCTGCTAGAATCCTAAAAACATAATCACACAAATAGGCTTTTTAAAATTGCTACAGTGTTCTTACTGCTCTTCAAAGCAAACATTTTGACAGCAGCCTTTTAACAATAAACACATTTCTCCCTGGTTGGGTAATATGTATTTTCTGCTAGGTGCCTTCTAAAGTGGAGTCCAGCTATGCAATTACAGTGCTAACCTTGACAGGAAGGGCCACTCACTTTAATCATCTTCCTGCCCATCAGTGCATCACCTAAGAGCAAAACACAAGAGGAATTTGATGTGTCTCCAAAGTACTCAGTTCACTCTCCATCAAAGGTCGCTTCTTATATGTCTGGAATTCTCTTGAAAACTAGATTTGGACATTCAGAAACCTACAGACTACTGCTGTGGTCATTTGAATAGGAATAACCCCACAGACTCCTGGGTTTGATTGCTCGGCCCACAGGGAGTGGTGCTCTTAGGAGGCATGGCCTTGTTTAAGGAAGTATGTCATGTGGAGTCAGGTTTTGAGGTCATATATGCTCAAGCTACGTCCAGTGTGGTATACAGTCTCCTGATGCTTCCTACAGATCAAGATGTAGAACTCCCAGCTCCTTCTCCAGCACGATGTATGCCTGCACACTGTCATGCTCCCACCATGATGATAATGGGCTGAACCTTTGAACTGTAAGCCAGCTCAGTTAAATGTTTTCCTTTATAAAAGTTGCTGTGGTCATGGTCTCTTCAGAGCAATAGAAACTCTGACTAAGACAGGCACCAAATGTCAAGAAGTCTTCATTTTCTGATGATGGTAATGTACCGGTGGTTGTAAAGGAAGAACTGAACAGAGGGTCTCAGGCACCTTAAAACTGGGTTTTCCACATCTTCTTACACATAAAAGCTTAGGCTGTTTCATATCCTACTGCTCTTTCCGCCCTTCCCACCTTTCCTATAACCAACCATTTTTTATCCTCTGCTTCAACACAAAGCAGCAGATATGGGGGCCAAACAAGCTTAAAATCCTAATTTTCAACATGAAGATCGTAATTAAAAGACATGTATTAAAAGGCAGTAGTGGTGGAGCATTCCTATAATTCCAGCATGCGGGAGACTGAGGCAGGAGGATTGCAGTGAGTTTAAATTCAGTCTAGGCTACAGTGAGACACGCTATGTCTGTCTTTTTTCATGGTGCAAGGCTACACTCCACTGTGTTAGAGAAGTCAAGGCTGAAATCGCTGCTCACATCCAGTCCAGAAGCAGAGGAAGATGAATGCGCACTGCTGCCCAGCTTCCTCTCTCCATCTGTGCAGTCCAAGATCCCTGCTAAGGATGGAGCCACCCACAGTGGGTGGACCTTCCCACATCATTTAACATATTTAAAATAACCCCTCCTAGGCACACCTCCCCAGTCATTCTGGATTCTGTCAAGTCAGTTAGCAACTAACCATCTTAGCCCATCTCCAAAAGAAAAGAATAATTGTAGAACAGGAGCTGG
The DNA here is from genome assembly GCF_947179515.1 of Apodemus sylvaticus. NCBI lineage: Eukaryota > Metazoa > Chordata > Mammalia > Rodentia > Muridae > Apodemus > Apodemus sylvaticus. The sequence continues at coordinate 100,036,257 of NC_067474.1, read as the reverse complement.
AGAGGTGGTCCAGGTGATAAGAGCACTTGTTACTCTTGTAGAGGACCCAGGCTTACTTCCTTACACCCACGTGGTCTCTCACGGCTATCCATACGTAACTCCAGTTCCAGGCGATCTGATGTCTCCAGATGCTGAGGACACAGGCATACGACATGCGGGCAATATACTCATGCACATTAGATAAAAAAGATAAATATAATTCAATTTTTAAAAAATAGTGTAGTAGAGTCTAGGTGCTATTGCCACGGGAAGAAAAGTAGTTATGCAAGATAACACATGTTAACTTGTTCCATTATCAAAAAGCATTTTACTTGATGTGTGAGTATATATATATAATGAGTGTGTGTGTGTGTGTGTGTGTGTGTGTGTGTGTGTGTGTCAGGAGCTGCCATGAAAAATATATATAATCATGTTGTATGCCTTAGTTATACACAATACATTTATTGGAAAAAATTGAGTAATGGTGAATATTTCCTCCATTTGAAACACTGACTGGAAACAGATGAACAGTAAACCCCAGGAGGACCAGCAGTGAAAGCCACAGACAACACTAAAAGGGATAAAGAAGAGGCTGATGTATTTTAAATCAAGATAACCCCCGAAGGGAAGGGATCCTGTCAGCTTTTGACTAGACTGTGAGTTCTTTAAAGGCAGACTGTTGTATTGCCTTCATGCTTCTGAGTGTCCTGAACAAGCCCTGGCTGGAGAAAGCAAGCTTTAGCACCACTCAGGCTCCCAAATTCTGAGACCTACACCCACCTTTGGCTCTGCTGATATAAACTTTTGCTGAAGGAAGAGTATATGCCACCAGTGCATTTAAACACACGCACACTCATTCTCTATTTACCTACCTACCTACCCCCCCCTCTCTCTCTTTCTGTTTCTATTATTGTCTTTGAAAAGTGTTACCAAAACATTTCCATCCACTTACTTCTGGAGAATGCACTCATGAAATTAACTTAATTTTAAGAAGTTATATTTAATGTATTTGGAAGTCCTCATTCCCTGGAGGTTCTCGGGAGCGGCACTGCAATAAAATGTCTTTTAATAGCTAACTGAACCCAAGTCTTAGGATGGGTATTCTGACTGTTTGTAAGATCTGCCAGCAGCTGCCCTTAGTGTCTCCCAAGTGTCAGGCTTACTTGGCCCTTATGATTCCTCTTCAGCACTTGAAGTTCCTTCCAGAAAAAGTCAGCATCCTATAAATAAGGCCAGCATGGTTTAAGGAATTCAGGAAGACCGCCACATGCTGGAACTGTACGGTGATGCTACTTACAACTCAGAGAAGCACACTTATGACTTAGAAGGATGAAGAAAAGATGCCAGTCTTTCATCAGATACACTCCTAATTGCCTAATTTTTGCTCTGTGGTGAGCAAACATTGGTGTAAATACTGGTTGAGAACCCTGGCTTTTGATGTGGGAAAATGACTGCAGTTTTAGGTCTCAAACACAAAACTCTTCTCTTTTTTTAATTAGATATTTTCATTTACATTTCAAATGTTATCCCTTTCTTCGTTTCCCCTTCGAAAATCCCCTATCCCATCCCCCCATCCCCTGCTCACCAACCCACCCACTCCCACTTTCCTGTCCTGGCATTGCCCTACATTGGGGCATCAAACCTTCACAGGACCGATGGCCTCTCCTCCCACTGATGCCTGACAAGGCCATCCTTTGCTTCATATGCAGCTGGAGCCATGGGTCCCTCCATGTGTACTCTTTTGGCTGGTGATTTAATCCCTAGGAGCTCTGGGGGTACTGTGTGGTTCATATTGTTGTTCCTCTTATGGGGCTACAAACCCCCTTCAGCCCCTTGGGTCCTTTCTCTAGCTCCTCCATTGGGTACCCTGTACTCAGTCCATTGGTTATCTGTGAGCATCAACTTCTGTATTTGTCAGACACCGACAGAGCCTCTGAGGACACAGCTATATCAGACTCCTGTCAGCTAGCACTTGTTGGCATCTACAATAGTGTCTGGGTTAGGTAACTGTATATGGGATGGATCCCCAGGTGGGGCAGTCTCTAAATGGCCTTTCCCTCAGTCTATGTTCCATACTTTGTCTCTGAATCTCCTCCTATGGGTATTTTGATCCTCCTTCTAAGAAGGACCAAAGTATCCACATTTTGGTCTTCCTTCTTCTTGAGCTTCATGTGGACTGTGAACTGTATCTTGGGTATTCCGAGCTCACAAAAGTGCTTAACAATAACTTGTTTCTGCTTTCGAAGAACCGTTTTTTGAGAGGACGGGTGAAAACGTGCCTCTCAGTGGAACATCCCTAGAGCCTTATCATCATGTAAACAATGACCACTGCAGTTTTTAACAAGTTACATTGAAGACTTTCTTTGATTATGACAAATTTCCATTTCCCCAAAAGAACCTCCCATCTATCTTTGGAGTCTTGAAACACTACTAGTACCTTGTTCACCAAAACATCATCCATGTTATCTCTGAGTACTAGCTGTTAGGGGTACAGCCTTAGATAAAAACAAAGGCATGCACAGCAGAATATCTGATGTAACAATAGGTTGTGATAAATAATAGGAAGAAAATAAGGTGGGAAAGGGAGCAGATGGAGCATGGGCTTCTGTTTCCAGACTGGGTTTTGAGAAAGTTTCCCTAGAGGTGAAATTTGAGCGCAGACCTAAATTAAGTGGCAGAGTGAATCAGGCAGATAACTAGGGCAGTGATTCCTAGCCAGGGGTGACTTTGCCTCTCAAGGGACATTTGGCATCTGGAATGTTTTAACTGTCACAGCCAAGGATGGGGCTGCTGCTGACCTTTGTTATACGGGGGCCAGGAATGATGTTAAACATCTGTGTGTGTGTGTGTGTGTGTGTGTGTGTGTGTGGTGCTCGTGACGTGGCACTCTGTGGTGTTCAGAGGATAACTTCAAGCTTCCACCATCTTCATCTTCTGCTTTGTATGAGGTAGAGTGCTCTTTGTCACTTTCCACAGTGTATTGGCATGCACTGACTGAGTGACCAGACTGAGTGACCCACAGGCTTCTGAGACTCTGGCTTCAATCTCCCATCTCCCCATAGGAATGACTGATGCTTGGACTGGATGTTCATCGTTTGCATGGGTGCTAGAGATTCCAACTCAGATTGCTCATGCTTGCAGAGGAAGTGTTTTTACACACAGAACCATGTCTCCTCACCTTAAACATCTTAAAATGCACAGGACAAAGAATCATCCAGCCTAAACATCAGAGACTGGGAAAGAACATTCTAAACTAAGAAGACAGGACCATGCACTGAGACAGGAACTGGACTGAATGCTTAAGAAGGCCTGTGTAACACGAGCCTGGTAACAAACAGATGTACTGCAGAAAACAGATTTGAAAGACAGCTCAGAGCCAAGTCTTGTGGTAATACTCACAGCCTCCATCCATCTCTTCTCTATCCAATCCTGCTTCTCACTTAAGATCCTGCTACACACCTCTCCTGAGAGACCTGCTGGGTTTGCTAGGAGTTCTGGGTAGCTGACCCCAGGGTTTTATGAGAAACAGGGATTTCACACAGTCACCTATGTAAAGAGTGACTTCACATCCATCTTGCCTTTGTGAGGGATCTTAAAGTTGGCTCTCCAAGGATTTAGGAAGATTGTTCCACTGAACCAATAGAAACACCTTCACTAGTAAGGAAGTTCCCTCTCTTGTGGATCTTTGAATTTACATTTTTGAAATAAAATAAAATATAAAACTCATTCCTACCAGCCCATGGAATCCTAGTCTTATGGCTTGACCCTACCCTGCCCTCAGTGTCCTGGGTCTTTCCTGGATACTCATTTGCCTTTCTTCTGACCTCTGTCGGGCTTTTCCAATTGAAAGTCCCCATGGCGTCTGCACAGTAGAGCAGCCTGCTATACTTTCCCCTGGCCTCTGTGCATGGTATATGACGACTGCTGGGATGTGCTTACACCAGCATCCCTCTGGGTGGTCACTTGGGTTCAGGCTTCTGGTTCTCCAAGTCCTCCGCCTCACTTCTCAATGCTGTGTTATTTTCCCACCTGCCCACTCTCTCCTGCCCACACATCGAAGCCTGTTCTGATCTCTGAGTATTACTCACTTGCTCTGTTCTCTTATTTTGTTTAATGAACAAAGAATCCTCTGAATTGCAGATACAGATTTCATGTTTCCACTTTCAGGCATTTTTCCTTGTGCTGTGCAGGCAGTGGCTCTGGTTTGAAGAGACAACAGCGTGAAGTTAGAAATCTGCTTCTTCCGTCAGCACTGTTTGCGCTCTCTCAATTTTCCACACTCTTGGTAACGTCTGGCCTTTACATGTTTTGTTTTAGAACAATTTTCATCCCTAGAACACCTTAAATGTCACTGAGGATCCTAAAGAGCTTTTGTTTATAAGATTTTATCTTTCTGCATTTACCATACTCCAATTTAAAACCAGGGACATTTGGAACTTAACACAAAGCATCAGCCATCAGAACAATGACATCATCACATATTATACAGCCTCTGAGAAACTCTGTGTGTTCCTGATAGAATAGAACCAAGCAGGAAAATGTAGTTGTCCTTTGATATCTGATGAGAGAGTTTTGATGCCAAGAATCAAGTCCCTTATATAATATGAGGTTTGCGTATAACCTACATTCTTCCTCTACATACTTTAAATTATCTATATTTTACTTATAATAACCAATGCATTATAAATTATATATTTGCTATATTGTATTAAAAATGAGAAAAAATCTGCACATTTAATACAGGTCCAATTTTTTTCACTAGTTTGAGTCCTGTTTGGTTACAGCTACAATGGGACAAATATAGCACCTTAGTGTTATAAACATAGTTTTGATCTTCAGTGGGAAAAAAATCCCCAGACCTTACTTTGAGAAATGCTAAGAAGAGGCAGGTCTTTTTCAATACCACTAAGTGAAACTTCCCTTGGCCTGAAGTGGTTAATAGATTTTCAGAAAGAGGAAAGTAAGATCCCAAAGAGCTTTTGTTAAAAGGATTTTATCTTTAGTTATTTTTAACTAAGAATCTGCTAAGGGCTTTCCTGGTACCTAGTCCATCGCGCAGTCCCTTCCAGTCCAGTGCTGGTCTCAGTCCAGGAGCAGCTATCCGTGTCCACTGACTCACTTGAGGATGGATCAGATCTTCCCTGCAATCTTACAGTAGCCTCAAAACCACCCTACAGTCCACAGCCTCCGATCCACAGTCTCCAGTCTTGACTCCAGTCATGCAGTCAGAGCAGCCTTCCTAAGCCCTCATATTGATCAGGTTTGAGCTTGACCTTTCCCACTGCCCTTTGGGTAAAGTTCAACTCTCCCTCACAACCAGCGAGGTCCTTGTATAACCAAGCTCTGTTGAGCTAAAGGCTTATCTGAACATGTGACCTTGTCCTTCTGTTTGAGACCTCAAATTTGTCTTTCCCTCAAATGTGCAGATATCACTTTCTCAGAAAGACTCCATACCAACCCTGCCTACACGGTGATACCGGTCCTCCTAGTGTTGGTCAAGAGCTCATCAAGGAATGAAAATAAAGCAACTTCCTCTTCCATTAGTTTGAACAAAAGCAAACCCAAATTAGAACTCTCTGCTTCTCTTCCTGTCTTCTGTCTGACCCCCAACAAAGGGTTTTGCTCTTTATTAAACAGCACAGAAAATATGGTATGGGAAACACATAAGGGATTATTTACTATTTTTAAATACAGTATATTTTAATCATATTATTTCTCCTCCCAGATACTTCCCCTCCTACCCGTGCAACTTCTTTCCTTTTCTCTTTCTCTAAAACAACAACCAGAAAACACTACCAAACCAAAAAATGCACAAAACAAGCAAACAAATAAACGTGAGATTCTATTTTGTGTTAGCTAACTGACTATTCTTGGGTATGAATGAAGTGTGCCTCTCACTGTGTGAATCACTCCATTAGAGAAAACTGTTATTTCCTCTCCAGAAGCTATCAATTTCATGTCCCCTTCAGAATGAGTGGCTCTTTGCAGAAATCTTGAACAATTTTGCAAGAGAAGTAACTTTACTGGTCCCAACTGACCCAGCACTCAAAAGTGCAAGTAGATACTATCACCCTGTATACATGTTACTTCTAACATTTATGGTGAATATTTGTTGTTTTAAGGTTGCCTTCAGTTTGTTGGCTGTTTTCAGCAAATGATTACAACACGCATTCTTAGCCAGGCATAGAAAAGTGTATAGTTTAAGATTAAAGTCATGCATTTAACTTGGGCTATAAAAGCTGGTTGTATGGGAAATTCAAGGCTCAATAAAGTTGGTGACATTGTTCTCTCTCATAGGCAGGCTAAATAGAGAGAGTATGCAGTATGGCAGCAGGCTACATACATAACTTTAAGTGACCAGCCTTTTATTAACTTGACTGCAAAGGCCAGCAAAAGTTCAATCTTTTGGAATCAAGAGATATTTTCATGAAAATCTGTCACTACAGACCCTCTCTACCGCCTGGCCTTTCTTATTATGGTAACACTTGTAACCTTAAAATACCCCAGATAAGGCTGACATAATTTATTTCCTCTGCCTGAATATATGGTACAGAGCTGTTAAAGAGGAAATTACTGAATGAATCAGTCAATTTTTAAATCTCCTTTATGCTCAGTGTTGATTCTTCCACTTAATACTCTTAGCTACAGTACACCTCACTCCCCCATTTGAAGAAGTGTTGGCTCTTTACTTCCACACCCTGAACACCCCAACAGCTAGAAACTGTTGAAGCTGGGATTTTGAATCACATGCCCGTTACTGTGTGTTGGAAAGGGAATCACCGAATTGAGGGAGCACAGCAGGAAAAGAGTGAAGCCTATAAGGGGAATTTTCCAAGTGAGCATGCAGGTGAAGGCTCTTCAAAAGCAGCTGGGGCCTCTTTGAACTAGAGGGCCACTGCTGGGATAGTCCCAGCCAGAGCTTAAAATAAAGCCACTGAAAATAATTGTTCAGGAAACCGATCTGGTTCATCATAAAAGTATTTTCTCAGCTGGCAGTTTTGAAAAGGTCTATTCCTATATCTTTGTTGCCTTGCTGCAAGAGAAAAAGGAAGATTGACTAGTGGATAGACATGCACAGACAATCTCTCTCTCTCTCTCTCTCTCTCTCTCTCTCTCTCTCTCACACACACACACACACACACACACACACACACACACACACAGCATGCAGTGCCTGTGGAAGGCCACAAGAGGATTTGGCTCTTCTAGTGGTTATGAGGTGCTATATATGGGTGCTAGAAACTGAACCTGGGTTCAGTTCAAGAGTACCAACTATTCTGAACCAATGAACCATCTCTCTAGGCCCACTTTGATTATTTTAAGGCAAGTTAGTAATAGAAAGTACAAATCAGCAAAGAACGTGTAAATCACTTCTTATACTCCACCATTATTTTTGTTTATATTCTCCTGTCTGTTTTATGTTTTGTCTCTCTGTCATCTGAATTTATATACTTTAAACCCTTGTCTTTCTTCATGTGAAGACAACCTCCTTCTTACCATTACTGATGTCTTTCTGAGCCTCAGTCCCCTGGCTCACACTTCAGTGCTGTGAGAGTCACTGTGTGCAAAGGCAGCATCTCCGAGCCCCCTCAGACCTCCTGCCCTGGAAACTGCATTATAACAAGCTCCAGGTAAAGGCAAAGTATGGTCCAAAGACCATATTTCAGCAGCAGAGGCTGACATGTTTTATGAGCACTGCACAGAATCTCAGTGTCAACATAGTTATGTTGCCAAACATTAGGGTGATTTATGACTCCCCGGTAAAGACGCAGGGCTTCTTTATAAACACGAGCACACACGTCCCTCGACATTCTCCTAAAGCACAAACACTGTCAGCTGGATGCTGTAGCTGCTTAAAGAAACTAATTCATTTTTAAAGAAGCTAGAGCAGTAACTAATGCCACTGGGACGCCCATGAGCCTGTCAAAGTGACCCCGGCCTTTTCTAACGAGCCTGCATCTCCCAGTCTGCAGTGACCCAAGGCTAAATTTGTTTCATGTTTTTGTTGTTGTTGTTACATGTGATCACGAAGCTACTTGAACATGTTACACATTCCCTCTGTCCTTCAAGTTACCTGATTCTGTCCAACTTCACCATGCAGTTGTAATCTCACTTCCCGAAGTCGTTCCTGACAACTCAAGGTGCGGTGAGCTCACGTGTCAGATACTCTGTTACTCCCTCAGTCAATGCACCTCCTTTCTCTTCATGACATTTAGACACATCTCTTGGGGCTTCTCACCTCCTTGACATGACTATAAGCAGTTGGTCGGGGGGCGGGGAGGGGGGTCTTCAGCACTTGACTCCGTCTTCTGGCACCACTGGCCCCTCCTTCCAAGCAAGGGACTGGGTGAGGTGGGAAGAGCTTGTGGCTGAGTCTCCCTCCATCGGGCGCAGACTCATTCGAGCCATGGTCTCATCATCTATACAGGAAAGACAAATCTTCAAGGCTTCTGTGTCACTTGATCTTTCGCGTGGATCAAGAACACAGTCTGTTTTAACATGTCCCCTCACAACATGCTATGCTAGAACATCTCATACTATAGCTTGCCTCTACGTTCTGACTGATATATAGGAGTCTCCTCCCTCTCCACGCATGCACACTCCAAGAGAAGATGCTTTAGAATTTGCATTTGTTTGCATTCTAAAAATTGATATTTATATTAAAATAGATGAATAAAATGTGTACATGTATGTTTCACAATGCCATGCTTTTAATGTAGCTTTTTAATCAATGAGAGTTTTCATCCAATGTATTCTGATCATATTGACTCCCCACTTCTTCCCCTAATTCCTCCCAGCTCCACTCCTCAAGAACAAGATGACATTAAACATATGAATATTTGTGGACTGAATAAATCAGTATATTTATTTACTTCCTAGCTATGGCAAGAAACATTGGGTTTTAGTTATAGTAGCAATATAAAGTTTGCTTTTTAAAAGATTTATTTTATTTTATTTTATTTTATTTTATTTTATTTTATTTGTGGGTGTGTATATGCACATATGCACGCACAGATGCTGATGAAGACCAGAAGAGGCATCAAATCCTTTGAAGCTGGACATACAAATCTTTGCAATCCTCTTAATGTGGGTGGGTGACATCAAAATTCTGGTCTTCTGGTAGAGCTACAGTAAGTGCTTTGAACAACTGCACCATCTCCCCAGTCGCAAAGTTTACACTTTAAATAAATTTACTTAGGTTAAAAAAAAGCTATTTAACACAAAAGTCTGTGTAAGTCATAAAGCATTTAAATTACAAAAAAAAATATAGCAAACACTCTTTCTACTGGTAAAAATTATTGGAGTTTGAGAACCATCTACCTATCAGTAAAACAACAAGTAGACACCAGTTGTTATCTTAGCTACTGTGATGTAAACTGTTGGCTAACCAGTTCCATCATTTCCTGCCTTAGACATAATAGAATCTCACTGAAAATTATCTGTGTGGAAAATAGACCAAACAGACAAGTGTTCTATCATTTAACATGGTAGTTTGTTTTACTTTTCTTTTCTGTTGCTGTGATACAATACCCTGACAAGAAAAACTTGGGGTAGGGGGAAGAGTTTATTTTGCCCACAATCCCAGGTTACAGCCATCATTATAAGAGCTCAAGGTAGTAGGAGCATTTAGTCACTTCCCATCCAGAGTCAAGAGCAGAAAGCAATGAATTAATGCCCACAGTTTGGCAATGCTCAGCTTGCTCTGCCCACTCCTATACAGGTCAGAATCTCGTGTCCGGGGAGTGATGCTCTCCACAGTGGATGAGTCTTCCTGCCTCGCTTACAATAGCCAAGATAGTCTGCCACAGGCGTGCCCACAGTCAAACCTAATCCTTCATTGATGCCCCCTTCCCAACCGAGTCTACATTGTGCCATGGTGACATAGAAAACCATCACACTTTCCTCTGTCTACCTCTCAGAAGTATCCACAAGCAGGGAGAAAAATAGCTGTTTCTGATAAAGAAGTTAGATATAAATGTAGTAAGTGGGTTTATTAAGGTAACCGGGGTAGATAATGCAATGTATACTGGTTCCACGTGGGAGAAAATGAACAGATTACTACACAGCTATATCATGTCCTCATTATGTAGAACAACCAAGTTTTAAGGAACACCATTTACCTGGACGAATTTGACTCAAAGCTTCATTCATTAGACAAATGAGCTTATTATTAGAAAAACAAGCTTGTTAGGCTATGAGTCACCGTGATTACAACCACTGTACTAGAACTTAAAGGAAACTCACTCACATAGTTTTTCTTTTAACCTTTCAAAATCTCTCAAAGATGAGCAGGTTTTACTAATTATTCTCTCTATGAAGAACTGAAATAAGATATTGGGAAGAAAATTGTATTTAATGAGGGTGGGATGAGAAAGGGTAAGGTGGGTGAATAAGATCAAATACAATATCAACCAACCAGAGCTCCCAGGGTGTAAACCACCAGCCAAGGAGTACCCATGGCTCCAGCCGTATATGTAGCAGAAGATGGCCTAGTTGGGCATCAATGGGAGAAGAGGCCCTTGGTCGCATGAAGGAATGATGCCCCAATATAAGGGAATGAGAGGGTGGGGAGGGAGGTAAGTAGGTGGGCAGGTGGGTAGAGGCACACCTTCATAGAAGCAGGAGAAGGGGGATTGGGATGGGGGGGTCTCTTGGGGGGAGAGAATCGAGAAAGAGGATAACATTTGAAAAGTAAATAGATAAAATATCCAATAAAAAGTCCATATTTTGTTGGATAAAAATATCCAATGAACAAGATCAAAAACATTATATGTGTATGAAACTATTAAAGAATAGATGCAAGGGAAAATCAGGTAAGAGAGATTATGGAATTAGACTTAATGCCACATGGGTATTTATAGGTAGAATAAGAAATAAAAGATACATACTCTATTGACTAGAGAATTCACCATTGATTTTTATCCAGCACGGGTTTCTGGAACATTCCATGCAACCTTGCTTACCTGAAGATATTATTTGACTTGACTTGGGGGTTCCAGATTTGAGTTCTGCCCAAGTGGGGTTAAATCATATGTTAGATTGAGTTGAGAGAATGAGTTTAATTAAGTGGGATTGAAATGGTGTCTGGCACTGTTTGTCTAAAGAGAGTAGAAAGGAAGGAGCGTTCTCTGCAAAGTGTGTTGAGCAAGCATCTGGTAAAGTAGACCAACGTGTGGATAGTTCATTTCCAGGAGACTTTGCATCCTTTCTCCTCATGATTGGAACCAAAGCAAGGGAAGATGAAGGTGAAAAATTTCACCCTCAGAGCTGAACCAAGTCGTTCTAAACCCTGCTTCTACCTTTGTCTGTAGGGTCTTGGGCAAGTTGTTTAACTCCTCTAGTTCCTAGTTCAACTACAAAATAGGAATTGTAGTGTTTGCTTCAGATAATAGTGACAGGATTTAATGTGTAAACACAGAGTATCCTTGCAAGAGAGCCTGTCTGTAAAACAAAGTACAAACTGGCGTGCTAAGGATTTCCAAGAAGGAAAATTTGAGCTAGTGTTTTAGACGCTTCAGGATCCTCTGGGACTTACAGACCTGCTCCTGAGGTGGAAATTCTCCCTGCGCTTTGAATGATTGCCATGTCCTTTGTATTTTCCATTTGTTTCATTAATGATTTTTTTCTAGCCTGTCTCAGCACCTCTGCCTGAAGGGAGACACGCTACACCTCTAACCACCATGTCTACTTGCTGATTTGATGTCTCAGCCACTAAAATGAAATTCAGTGTCATCTTGTGCCGGTCGAATTGCCACCTGACCTCCCACTGCTGCCTTCTGCCGTAATGACCCAGGCCACATCTCTTGATCTGTGTCTCTAATTTTCACCCCATCATGCTCTTACTAAGGGCTCTTCAGAAACAGATCCTGAGACAAGGCTTCCAGTGTAAGTGGATTACTCAGGAGGTCTAGAAACACTAGCAAGAAAGTGAAGAAATAAGGAACATTGAGGAAGAAGGCCACTGGGGTACATTGTAGAGCCATCACTACTGGAGGTGGTAAGACCTCATTCCCTGGAAAGAAATTCTGGAAAATGATAAAAAAAATTGTCCAGATAGTAGCCCTGGAAATGGTTCCTGCCCATGTTTAATCCCAAAACTTGGGAATATGTTGCCTTATTTGGTGGATTTCACATGTGTTAGGGATCTTGGGATGGAAAGATTAGCTTAGATTATCCAAGTAGACCGAGAGAAAGAGAAATTTCAAGGGCCTTGTAAGAGAGAGAGAGAGAGACATCAGGTCAGAGTCATGGAGAAAGTTGGAAATATTACCCCAATATTTTGAAAGATGAAGACAGGGACTGAAAAGAGCCAGGGAAGAAAAGGATGGTGGTGTACACCTCTAGCCTCTACATTTGGAAAGTAGTGCAGCCCGGGCATCAGGCGGTTGATGAAGGTTGGATCCAAAGGCCTGGCAGTCCATTCTCAGCCCTTAGGTTTCTGCATTTGTGCAGAAGGGGAAGTCAGGCTGTTTGTGTGCAACACTCCGAGCTTAAGTGTACAGATCTTGAAAACCGTGAACTGTTGATCCCTTCAGTCTGTGTTCTGAGAATAGCAGCAGCACTGTGGGCAAGTGAGAAAATCGATATCAAAAAGGAGAAGGTTAATTAAAGGAAACATTTAAAACATGTGGCTGTCAGTAGGCAGTAGAGAACCTGAACCTGAGACATTCTGAGTCCTGCACAGTCACAGGACGGCAAAAATATACTCAAATAAGCCCAGCTCAGCTCACTCCAGCAAGCCGCACACGCCCTTCCCCTCCCCCCGCCCCCCGTACTGCTGTCAGCACCTTCCTGGGAAGGGCTTCAGACCCAAATGACCCCTTAAAATTTAACTGTGCCCTTCACCATGCATTTTCTCAAAGTATGATAACTCTGTACTTGTTGTTTGTCTAAACAGTAGAAGAGAGATTTAAAAGGGTGTCTGTACATTCTTAACATGTCAAAAATCAAAATATGCTTCAAAATTGTATTGAATATGCTTCGAAATTACCACAGGTGGTACTGAGGTTTCCCAACACTACATGAGGTGTTCAGTTGGGTGTCAACAGAGTAACACACGAGCACCCAGAGGAGGAGTTACTATTGACTCTACAGTTACAAGTGGAGTTTCACAGGTGAAGTAACTTGTCTGCCTGATGGCATATAGAAGTTGGTGATTTAGTATTAGACTGTTTTCCTTAAGCTCTTCTTAAGTTTTTCATTTCATCTGTGGGGAAATATCAGTGACCACATTTTATAGATACAGTTACATGGGCTCAGCTAGTAAGCAGCAAGTCCTGGCTGTGGGCTCAGGTCTCATGACCCTTTTTTTGTTCATTGTGTTCAAAACAGAAGGGCTGAGTCACTTGGTGGCCTGAAGCCAGTGGGTGGAAGACAGTTCGTTTCAGAGCATCATCCCGGTCAGGAATAGGTCACTAGCATAATTATTAGATTAAAGAAATCGATGTAGCAAATGTGGAAACCGAGATGAAGAGATGACTCAGCCTATGCAATCCTGACTATCTGAATTCAGATCACAGAATCCAGGTAAAAAACAAACAAACAAACAACAGAAGTGTGCCCCCAGGCCTGTAATCTTAGGGGTGATGAGGTGGGGGCTCGAAGCACAGGTCCCTGGAAGCTTGCCAGCTACCGTAGCCTAGTTGGCAAAGCTTCAGGCCTTTGACAGACACTATCTCAAACAAACAAACCAAACGGAAAGCACACGAAGATTGACACCAGAGGTTGTCACGTGTGCGGGTCACATGTACCATCACCACCTTCGAATGATTAAAGGCTTCATTTGCATTGCTGCTGCTGGTGCTTGTCATGCACACTCATGCATGCAGACAGTTTTAGGAAAGTAGGGATCATGCTACATGCATGACGGTTTTATGAAACTGTCGGGTACATTGGGGATACTTTGGGGAGGGGCTTAGCAGACTGCCTCGTGAATCATGATGCTTTATGAATGAAGTCTTAGTTTGTGGCAGTGCTTGCTTGATGTGACCATAGTTAGCCCTGATTAAAGTCATTATCTGTGATGCTGCAGTTTTACATCTAAACTTGAAGTTCAGATCTCTACAGCCATAGATGATGGGGCCAGTTTCTCCATTTTGAATGTTGTTTTAAAGCTGTCTAAGGTTGATGAGTGAATACAAATTCTCCTTCAAGTATGCATTTTCCAGACCATAGCTTAACAGAATTTGTTTCTCCATATTCACTTTACCTTTTGTTCTGGTCCCCTACCCCCACAGTCCAGGGCTTGTTTGTGTAATGCCGAAGTCCTTAGAGACACCACAGTTGGTACTAAGATGGATGTAACAGTAATCCCCAGTGTTTGCCATCCCAGCCACTACCAATGCCAGAGAGCAAATACCTCCTGGCACAAACTGGGTCTTAGTCTCCATCCTTGTGCCCATCTTGGCGCCAAGTCAGACACCTGGCAGGCTCCCAGCACATTTCTTGAAAATAGTATGACAGCCTACATGTTCTTCATTGGACTTTCCAAACTGCTCAGTCACTTCCACAAGTCAGGCCACCGCTCTGCACCTCAGGGTCTTCACTTGATGCTAGTGGAACAGGACAAGTCCCATGTAAAATCACCTTACATGTGCACATCACCTGGGCAGCAATTGCCTTCTTCCTGCAGAATCTCATGTCTCGTGGGTGTGTGATTTCTTCCCTCCTCTCAGGCTATAGGTGCTATAGGTGCTATAGGTGCAGCACACGTCCTTTTGTTTCTTCTCTGGAATCTCCGGGCACACTGGAAGTTGGGAAGTGAGGTGGGGGTTGTGGGGTGTCAGCAGTGACAGACAGGGTAAGCACATGACCCTGTATACCTGAAGCAGCTCTCACTGAACCCACTCAGGGACCTCAGTCTCCATTTTATTTTTTGTAGACATCTATATTAGCATTAGTTTTGCGTTATATAAACCCTTCTGTGAAAAACCTTAAATTATTTAAATAAAATGGATTTCAGTAACTAGTGTGGAAATGCAATACGCATTTTAGTTTTAAAATATTTCAGTAAACCATCTTGGCCATTTTTTTTTTTTGCTTTATTACTGGCCATGTTTTTAATATGTAGTTATAGATTTCAGAAGTATAATGCTTCCCTCTGACAGGATGTGTGTCATAAGGGAACAATTATGCTAGGCATTAACTTTTTTCCTGATGGAATTTGCAACCCTATTTTTAAAAAAAAATAAAAAACGTGAACTTATTAATGTTCCCAAATCTAATTCCTCTGAATGAGTACTTGGGGCCCCTGGAGAGTAGAAAGGTGGCTATGTCATTCTGGGGACTTTTTCCCTGAAATACTAACAGAGGGTGAGTAATTCAACTAGTGACATATATTTTTTAAGATTTCACTACTGGTAATAAAAATTCAACATTTTCAACCAAATGGATAAAATTATAGGCAAACTAGCATAACAAATTTAAAATGTTCATTTACCCAGTTCTCAACTCCATTTTTATCATTTAAACCCTAAGTGACAGTTTTTGGACTTTTTCCTAAAATTCCAATTGTGTTCTGTAGGGCCAAAGAAAAAGCTATTTGTTAAATAATTGAAGAAGTTGCTATGATTTCAACAACATTGATGCAGCCCCTCGTCTCCAGGCATAGTTTATCAGTGAGGTCTCAAAACACTGCTAAGTATGTTTGTTTTAATTTCCCTCATTTGTCAAACAAAGCATAACTGCTAAATGACTCAAAAATAATATGTATCTTTTATAACAATGAATAATTTATCTCAGCCTGGCAGTGGCGGCTCAGACCTTTAATCCCAGCACTCGGGAGGCAGAGGCAGGTGTATTTCTGAGTTCAAGGCCAGCCTGGTCTACAGAGTGAGTTCCAGGACAGCCAGGGCTGCACAGAGAAACCCTGTCTCAAAAAAAAAAAAAGAAAGAAAGAAAGAAAGAAATGAAGGGAGGGACGGAGGGAGGGAGGGAGAGAGAAAGAGAAAGGAAGGAAGGAAGGAAGGAAGGAAAGAAAGAAAGAAAGAAAGAAAGAAAGAAAGAAAGAAAGAAAGAAAGAAAGAAAGAAAGAAAGAAAGAAAGAAAGGGAAAAAAGAGAATAAACTCTTAGTTGGTGTATGAATGTAACCGGACATGTCACACTGTGTACTGCCTTGTAGCTATATAACTTTCAAAGGCACAAGACCAAATTATTTCATATGCTTAGTTATGAGAAAAGACAATCCAGTTCTAAAACGATGCCACTGAGATTAAATTTAACTTTTTATTTCAAATTAAATTATGCTTTTTAAGGAACATGAATGAATTATATTTTTTAATTCTGTGTTTGTTTGTATGTGTGTGTCTGTGTGTGTGTTTGTGTGTGTGTCTGTGTGTCTGTGTGTGTCTGTGTGATACCAGAAGAAGTCATCAGATCCCCTGGACCTGGAGTTACAGATAATTTTGAGCCACCATGTAGATGCTGGGAATCAAATCCAGATGCTTTGGAAGAGTACCCAGACTCTTAACTGCTGAGCCATCTCTGCAGCTGGATATGTTATATTTTAAAGCATTTAATAAGTACTATACATATTGGGACTTTTTGGTAACTATTAAGTTTTTGAAAATATATTTCTACTTCTTGAATGAGATCCCCCCATTAACTTGGTGCAATATACTCTTTTAACTTTCTGAAATGTGATTTAATATCATCTAAAGCATGTTAGAAATATAAAAATACATGTAACATGCGTTAGGAAGCCCAAAACTACATGGAAAGAAATAAAATATGAGTGGTTGAAGTTCTCTGTGCCCCTCTGGTCACACTGACTGCTCTGCCTCTCAGGAAGCTTTTCTCCTGAGTCTCACAAAAAGCTAGAAGGATCTGGTGTGTGGATAAGGAGTGACTCCTTGGAGGACATAAAGTTTCTGCCTGTGCTTTTTAAATAGATGATCTCTTCCCGAGTGTGGGATTCTGTGATGTTTCTAATTGGCACATAACTGTCCATATTGATAGGGTACAGTGTGGCATTTCAACACATTGTCATTATCATATTTGTGAAGCTTATCTGCACTTAAATACCTCTATATCATTCATGTTCAGTGACTGGTAGTATTAGCTATATGAATAGACTATGGTTAATCTGTTATTTACCTAGTAAACAGTTAAATTGATTTTAGGTATTTGTGACTAGTCAGTAATGCTGCTAAGAGTAATGAAGAACGGCTGGGGCACATCTTTGTTCTGGTTCTAGCTTCCCGGGCATTGCCAAATTGCATTTGGGGTTGGTTGTACCTATCATTTCTTTGTGTGTGTGTGTGTGTGTGTGTGTGTGTGTGTGTGTGTGTGTGTGTGTGTGTGTTTTCATGATCTCTAGTACCTCTGAATTTTTTTAATATGATTGTTTTTATTGTTAGATTGGTGAGTTTTTTTTTACTCTGATTTACATTATGAGGGCTTGATTTGAATGTCCATTAAAGGCTAGCCATCTATAATTGAGTGTTTTGAAGGGATGCATGATTGACAGGGCCATGAACAAGTTAACCGTAGGCGTCACTGTGCGCTATGATTTCGTTGGGAGAGCTGCCTGTGCTCTGCAGAGTGCAGCAACTTCCCTGGGTCTCTGTCCCTTGGATTCAGCAGCATCCCCTCCAGTCATGGCGATCAAAATTCCTTCTAAACAAGCCCTTAACATGCACTTGGGAATGGCCACTCTTGAATAAATACATGGCAGAATGACCGCTTACTTTCCCCAAAAGCTAAGACTTGAAAGAACCGAATTTTCTCTGGTTCTACTTGCCTTCTTCAGATAAGCTCCTACATCTTTCTCGAGGTGGAAGAAAATCAGCTTGGTGAGAGCCAGGCGTATCTTTCTCCTCGCCCCTCCATCCCATTCAGCACTCCACAATTTCCTGAAGTGTTTCTGGCACCCATGATGCAGTGCCTCCAGAGTTCCCCTCCCTCAGCTTCCTGTCTCCGTAGGGTGGCCTCAATAGCCTGGGAAATACAGGTTTGCCGATCCCTATATCTAATCAACCTTGCCATGACGTTATATGTATGTGTAACTCCTTTCATAAGACATTACTAAACTGGAATTTAAATGCATGCTAGGCCGGCAAGGTGACCTGGCAGGTAAAGGCTTTTGCCATCAAATCTGATGATCTGCATTCAATCCCTAGAACCCACATGGAAAAATGAAAGAACAGATCATACACACATGCACACATACAATAAACAAATAATGACTAAAATAATGAAAAAAGTAAATATCTTTTCAGTTTCACATCCATTTCTCAATGAGTACATTTGACATTTTGTGCTGTGAGGGACACATGCACCTGCCCAAAGTTCTTTCCTTTGGTCAGCCTTTATCTTAGGAACACCTTGTCATGTTCATTTCCTGTGGCTGCCTTGTCCTCTGTAAAAGAAGCTGTCAATCTTAAAAAAACAAAACAAAAAAACCACTATTATAAAATAGATTTACCCAAAACAAATAAAGTAGCTATTAAGGAGAATGTACATCCTCCATTGGAATATGTGCGCTTTCCCATGCAATCTGTAAAACTTCAATGTAAATCACTCAGTAAAACTTCAATGTATATCACTCAGCATGGGGAACATCTTTTGTTGGCATGTTTAAACTGTGTGGGAGGTGGTTAAGGTAATTGCTAAAGCAACATTGTATAGGAATAAATTTTTTAAGCTAATATTTAATATTTCATCTAGTATTTTGCTACAAATTGTATTATTTTCCTAATGTTTTAAAAAACTACTGAGGATCAACAGTGAAATGGTCTGGAGGATTTTTTAATTTTATTTTATTTTTTTTTAATTTTTTTTTATTCGATATAATTTATTTACATTTCAAATGATTTCCCCTTTTCTAGCCCCCCCACTCCCCGAAAGTCCCGTAAGCCCCCTTCTCTTCCCCTGTCCTCCCATCCACCCCTTCCCACTTCCCCGTTCTGGTTTTGCTGAATACTGTTTCACTGAGTCTTTCCAGAACCAGGGGCCACTCCTCCTTTCTTCTTGTACCTCATTTGATGTGTGGATTATGTTTTGGGTATTCCAGTTTTCTAGGTTAATATCCACTTATTAGTGAGTGCATACCATGATTCACCTTTTGAGTCTGGGTTACCTCACTGAGTATGATATTCTCTAGCTCCATCCATTTGCCTAAGAATTTCATGAATTCGTTGTTTCTAATGGCTGAATAGTACTCCATTGTGTAGATATACCACATTTTTTGCATCCACTCTTCTGTTGAGGGATACCTGGGTTCTTTCCAGCATCTGGCAACTATAAATAGGGCTGCTATGAACATAGTAGAACATATATCCTTATTACATGGTGGGGAGTCTTCTAGGTATATGCCCAGGAGTGGTATAGCAGGATCTTCTGGAAACAACACTAAGATTTCATCTTACACCAGTCAGAATGGCTAAGATTAAAAATTCAGGAGACAGCAGGTGTTGGAGAGGGTGTGGAGAAAGAGGAACACTCCTCCACTGCTGGTGGGGTTTGCAAATTGGTACAACCACTCTGGAAATCAGTCTGGCGGTTCCTCCGAAAACTGGGCACCTCACTTCCAGAAATTTTATTTTTTTTATGTATGTGTGTGTTTACCTGCATGTACATCTGTGTGCCTGGTGCCCCCCAAAGGTGGGAAAAGGCATCAGATCTCTTGGGCCTGGAGTTCCAGAGGGTTATAAGCTGCCAGGGGAGGCTAGAAATAAGTCCCAGGTCCTCTGGAAGAGCAGGCAGTGTTCTTGACCACAGAGCCAACTCTCCAACACTGCCAGGGCCTTTTGTTTTCTTTGAGGGGTTGGTTTGTTTGTTTGTTTGTTTGTTGAGAGCAGAGGTTCTTCCTAATGCCTTGACCCTTTAATACATTTCCTTGTGTGTGGTGACCTTAGCTGTAAAATTATTTTCAACGCTACTTCATAACTGTAATTTTGCTACTGTTATGAATCATAATATAAATACCTAATATGCAGAATGTCTGATATGTGACCCCTGTGAAAGGTTTCTCGATCCCCAAAGGGGTTATGACTTACAGATTGAGAACCGCTGGTTTAGATCGACACAGTTAGCCATATTTAAACGGAAATTCTAATTCTGTCATAAGTCAGCTCATGCACTTCTCCTTACCAGTAAGATTTTCAAAATTCCACATTTGCAAATGGCTTAATACATGTTCATCTTATAAGGAAGATTATCATTGACCATTGTTTAAACCTCCAACCAACCTAATTTTTTAGATACTTTCCTTAAGTGAAAAACTAACCCGAATTTAATTTAATTCTAGTTCATGAATAAAAACTACAAGAGAGGTAGAGAAAAGAGGAGTGAGGGAAGTTGTTTTTTTTTTAAAGAGAGAGAGCATTCATGCCTCAGAAATCATCCCTCTAACAATCCAACCTCTTTTCCCTGGCACTCTTTTCTTTGTTTGAAAGGAAACTAAGAAAAGTTTCTCTAAGCTGACAGGAGAATGAGTTCAGCTCTCCTTGGCCTTGTCCATGCCCTGTTCTTACATTGTCCTCCAAACGTACTTGACTATGGAGTCACTGTTTCTAAACCTCTTCCTCCTGCAGATATTTAAAAAGTAGGAGTTTGACTACAGAAAGTCGATGTTTCTATCTGTTGATTATTTTTTATGTCCTTGGCTTTAGGCAGGGACATTAACAGCCCGAGAAGAAATAGTTATGTTCTGTAGTAGTTATCAAACAACAACAACAATGAAATAAAGTGCTCTAGGCTGGAGAGATGGCTCAGCAGTTAAGAGCACTGACTGCTCTCCCGAAGATCCTGAATTCAAACCCCAGCAACCACATGGTGGCTCAGAACCATCTATAATGAGATCCGATGCCCTCTACTGGTGTGTCTGAAGACAGCTACAGTGTACTTATTTATAATAAGTAAATCTTTGGGCCTGAGCGAACAGGGTTGACCGGAGTGAGCAGAGGTCCTAAATTCAATTACCAGCGACTACATGAAGGCTCACAACCATCTGTACAGCTACAGTGTATTCATATACATAAAATAAATAAATAAAATAAATCTTAAAAAAAAGAGAGAGATCCACCTTTAAAAATAAATAAATAAAGTGCTCAGTACTCACTGCATACCTACTGTGTACCAGGTAAATGTTCCGTTTATACACAGGTACACAGATGGACAGATCCTTGGTGGCCCCATAGAGAGGATCCTCTTCACGGTGTTACTCCATTTTATTCTCCCAAATACCCTGGGAGTTAGTAGTGTCCCCACATTTACAGCCTTTTTTTTTCTGCATAAAGAGCTCACATCTCATGGCAGTAATGTTTTACCCACTCTCTGTTCATCAGTTATCCCAGTTTTGATACATTCAATTAATCAACATAATGAAATCCTCCAAGACTTTTGAGGCACTGTTTCCAAAGAGAAGGGTAGATGCTGGGCAGAAGGGAGCCTGGGAACAGTGGAGGGCTTTTCACATGAGCAAAGAGATGTAAGCCTCTGTTTGTATGAAGATGTTATTAGCTGTGCCACACTTGGAAGCCCTGCATCATGTCAACAGACCTGTGGTATTTATCCAGCCAAAACTAAGGTAAATATGATGTTGTATGTCACACTACCCTTCCTTTTAAGGGAATGAATATTTTTAGCATTATTCTGATGCATTGAAAGAGGAGTCTATTAGTTCCCTGGTCCAAGACTCTTCCATTCTCTACCCTTGCTGATGAGGATGCCAAACTCTGATGGAGTTGTATCAGTCACACTAAGACTAAACTAAATGAACTAAAAAAGCTCACCTTTTTGGCAAAAACATGTATTGCTATTGCCGCAGTACAATGAGAGAGATGCCATTCCTTCACATTGCAACTGAGGAACCTGAAATTCCAAAGACTTTTTTTAATGCTTTGCCTAAAGCCACATAGTTATCTGTGAAGCTGGGATTATTAGTAGCGTGTCCCCAAATGAGAAGAAGGCTTTTATTTTTTTATTTCACACATTTAATAGCACCTTTCTTTATCAAGATTTCCTCCATCTGAGCAAATTGATTTGCGAGTATTTTTAGAAATCATTTCACCCATCACTGAAAAAGCGGCCTCTTTCAATAACATACTGAAATATTGCCTGGCAGTTTAATGAAATGAAAAAGGTGGTGGTGGGGAACAATTGGGAACTGCAGAGTCAATAGAAGACACACAGGCTGCCAGAGGTCGACTCCCCACTGGCTTACCTTGGCTGAATTCACATTTACATAGTCTGAGCTTTGTTAGATACAGCCTGGGTCCTGTGCAGAGATGAGGACACCCAACTGGAGCATTTGCTACTTAAGCTACAAGGGCCCAAACCATTCTTTTAACTTGGGGTGCTTATCAAGACAGCCAGAACTAGTAACCGACAAGAATATGAACCCGACTTGGTGAGAAGCGGAAGATACAGGTGCCATTGGCAACGCAGAACCCCAGACGGGAACGTTTGCAAGAGATCCAAAAGTCAGGAGATCAGAAACAAGTTAGAAACATGCCCTGGGACACACTGGAAGAAGTGACGAGTGTAACCCAGCTGCCAGTCACACCTGTTGCCTAAGCACTTGGTCACCCAAGTGAGCCACAGAGAGTGTGCTTCTATTCCCCCTCACTACTCCACCCCCGAGTGGATGGCAAAAATTCTTAGACTATTCCACATTCTCTTACAAAGTTCCAGGCTATGCTTGCAGAAACACATCACATGCCATTTATACATTCCACAGGGAATCTGTACCACCCATCCACAGATCAGGCAAGAACTCAGCTTTCCAACAGCTGTCATCTTGTTGTCTTCTGGCATCAAGTTTTTCCAGGGTTCTCACAGTTGGGCTTCCATCATGGGGAGGTTCATACTAACCCTAAAAGAAATTCAGCGGCCTAAAACCCGTTCTCAAACAATCAAAGACCACTTCAGCCATCAAATAGACTCGGATGTCCCCTGCTTGGATATCCATCTCAGCGATAGTTCCTGAAAAGTGCTTTTCCCTCGGCAACAAGCATTGACTACTTCAAGACAAAAGCATCATCTTTTCTAGACCACCAGCATGGGCAAAGAACCGGAGTTTGCTGAAGGGATAAATATCCTGAGAATGTAAGGCCAATGGCCTTGGTTTGGCAGCATTCTGCCAGTGGAGCAGTCTGACTCTCAGTGAATGATTGGGAGATTTCTGCCTCTCTCAGTACAAATAGCCAAGGAAGAGTTTCTGTCTCTCCTGGACACTAGAAAAATGAAATGGCACAGAATGGGGAAGAATAATTGGAGACCATTTAACAGGATCGGCCTGGATTTCCTAAAGACCCTTTGCAAATTGCTTCCAAATTCAGTTCCTTGTTTCCCTCCAATTCTATGAGTTCTTACATAAAGAACTTCCCTTTTCAGTTAGTAGAAGGTTTCCTTTGCACATAATTTTAGAATTTTGAAATCTACTCCCCCCAAAGGGAGGCAGTGGGGAGCCAGAGACACAGAGAGAAGCTGCAGAAGTGGGGAAAGAGTGTGGATCTCACGTGCTCAGGACCGTGGCCCTGTGCTGGGAGTCCTGGATCTCAGATCACCAACAGCTTTCTAAAATATTAACCCGCAAGTGAAGAAACTACATAGTAGTTTCCCTGCTTTTTAAAAATGGCTCCCTCTGGTCAGACCAAGTACCTTTTACTTGCTTCAAGCATTGTCAGTCAAAGCACAGTCAACTCCTCTGCATCTTTTAAGATGCAGCTCTGCATCCACAGCATCCATCTTACCTGTGCATCCACAGCATCCCTCTTACCTGTGCATCCACAGCATCCCCCTTAACCGTGTATCCACAGAATCCCTCATAACCTGTGCCAGAATGATCTGTATCTAGCATATCCCTAGTAAACTATTCCAGAACCATCTTCCTTGCCCTCTGCTCCAGTGCCTGTCTGCAAATAGCTCTGTGTTTCTTAGTGCTGGTTCCTTATTTGATTCAGTTAAGCTAGCTGTCTTTCCTGCCAAACCCTAATGTTCTTGCCTTTGGGCCTTTGCTTGTAGTGTTTCAATGAAGCACTTAGGTATATGTCTGGTATATGTGATAATCACTCAGTAGTCAATTTACTGCTCTTTAAAAAGACTTGAAAGTTTGTCTTACTAGCTCCTCTCTTTAATAAATGCCCTGAATAGTGTCTTATATCAACATCACGCTTGGAGTGAGTTTTGGGGTGAATTTTCATCATGGATTCATAGCCTTCCTGACATGTTAACATGGTTTTGTTTCCTTGTTTTATTTGGTTTTGTTTGTTTGTTTGTTTGTTGTTTTTCAGTAAGTAAGCCTTTTCGGAAACAGTTGCTTTCAGCTTTGCTTTTATTTTTAATCTACCTCACTCTAAGACAGTCACCATCGAAACTAAGGGTATAAATAGTGACATCACAGGGTTTCCCAATGAACTTCAAAACTCTTCCACATCTTGTATGGCCTGCTTAGAGCTGTATAGTAGTCATGATCTGACGTCAGCTACAAGTGTATGTTTAATCCCATTTAGAGATGATGCCTCCTCCAATGTGCCCCTATATGTAAAGCTAATCATCCCTACTGTGTGCATCTCCCACCTGGGAATTGCTGTGACAGTATAGAAGTGTGGTGTATTTTCTGTAATGTGTAAATGGTCAGGTGTGTTTTGTTTTGTCATTTTCTCTGTACTATAGCCACAGAGGCTAAGACAGTAAATTTCTAGTTTTCTGCTGAACATGTTCCCCTTTACCATTTTAGCTAAAACTTTCAAGGGGACAGAGAAAGCAGGAAGGGACTTCTGACTGCTACTGTAGGGAGCTGGCCCCTTTGTTCACACACAAGACAGGCTTGCAGAATACTGAAAACCTTGCTCAATGTTGTCTCAATTCCATAGGCTAATACTGTCTGTCAGTACCAGGGGAACATTAGATAAAATTTCACATGTGCAGTCTTAGACATTGAAAAACTGAGTCTCGGTCAGGAAATACTTATGGTTGTCCATCAGCGAAGGCAGCGGTGTTATAATTAGAGCCTCACCTCTGGTAAAGCACATCCCTGATACCAGATAATGAGTTTCAGAGGCCCATAGCTAAGTCCCAGTTCCAATTAACCTGTGGCAGAGAGAGGTGCAGAGGAAATGTCAACAGTGATGAGCTGGTGGATTTGAGCAGACGCAATGACGATAAATCACACCCCTCCCCGGGATCCGGACCGCGTCTCTTCCCTTTACACAAAGAAGTTGTTTGCACAAGTCCTGCCTCTCACTCCTTTCTCTGATGTCCAACACATATCCTGCTTTCTGGATAAAGATTGACATAATGGGTCTCCAGAAAATAAAATCAAGTTGTCTCTTGCACTCAGTGACATGGAGCTCCTTATGATGCGTCTGAAACATCCATGGTTGTGTTGGAGAGCTTGGCTCTGTCCACAGCGTTGTTTTCATTTTATTTCATTTTGTTTTATTTATTGGGCTACATCCAACATGCCTCCAAAGCACTGCGAACCAGGGAAAAGGAGAAACAAGGATACCAGAAGCCCAGAGAGACCCAGTCTCTACAGGAACACAGGTGGCTTTCTATACTGCCCCCAACAGAAGATGGCAGTTGGCAAAAGAGACAGTAACCCCTTCCCTTAGAGACATACCATTTGGAAGATGGACTCAGAAAATAAAGTACATAAACTGAATAGAATGTTGAAAGATGAGGGAGGCTACAGAGAAGCATCGAGTAGAAAAGCTAGGGAGGGAGTTATGGGGAGCAGAGAGACTGGTCCTGGAAAAAATTCTCTGTTTTATAAATAAGGCAACTAAGGTGAAGAATCCGGAAGACAGAGAGGGAAAGATCTGAGGTCTGTGTGAAGAGCTTGGTAAAAAAGTGTCTTAGAGCAGAATACCAAGGTCAAGACCCTGAGGTATCCCTGGACAGCTGTGAACAGTGCAGGTCAGAAGGCATCCCTGAGGCGAGGCACTGAGGTCTCTTCTAAGGAATCAGTCTATGCTCTGAGATGGGGTGCTTGGAAGCCTTTTAGTAGGAGAAAGTTGTGCTCTGACATTTGGGTGTCACTCTGGTGGATGTGTTGAGGGTCTACATTTGCATATTATAAAGTCTTCCGTGCGTCTTTACAACATATTATGGTAGGGCCTCTGAGTTTCTTTGGGTGACATAGTAAAATTCCAAAAATTAGAACAAGAAAGAAAAGCCATGGTGCTTATTAAATAGAAGTAAAGTGCTGCATTAATTGCTAAACTAGAGGCATAAAAGACAAGCATTAGAGCTGGTTACCTGAACACTCCACAGATCTGACATACTGATGCAGCCTAACTCTAGTGGGGTGCACACCTCAACTTTGAGGTCCTCCTGCCAGTTAGACTGCAGCAGAATGAGAAGCAATGTCTCTCATGGAATATAGTTGTATGAAAAGTACTGAAAGCTACAAGATCTAGAGCCTTGGGTAGTGGGGAAAGAAGAATGTGGAATTTAAAGTCACAGTGACATAGGAAAGGCTCGGCCATTGTAGGCTGTCATGGCTTAGTGCCTGCTCCATGCTAGGCTTGCTCCTTACCTCCTCTTACCCAATTCATAGGCCTGTCATTAGTCTGAGATGGCATCAGGAAGAGACTCAAAAGAGATGGAGTCATCTCTCTAAGGTTACAGAGCAGCTGTGACAGAGAGGAGAACTGTCTTCTTAAAGTCCCATGTCGGTTGCTGTGGCACTCCTGTGACCTGGAACCTGGTTCTGTTACTGCACACTGTTGAGTGTTGGTATGCATTCATACTTTATATTATACATGTTCAAACATATACATCTGAACATATATAAATATACCTGTAAAGTTTTGATCATGTTAAGTGTGGAGGATGCAGCTGTGAGTTGAAGGCAGCATTCACACCCAGGGAGCTTCCAGTGTGGCCATAGAGATGGATGTGTAAACTAAAAGTTTAAATTAAAAAAAAATTCTGCATGAAATACATACGCATGTATTTGTGTACGTAAAATATGTGCATACTAGTATAAAAGCTACTTAAATTAGAATAAGTAAGTTTATAATATATAACACATAAAAAATACAATGTGTACTGCATAGTAAATGTACTTATTTGCTTTTAGGATACTACACAAAGATTTATTTTTGAATCTCACTATGGAGTCCTGGCTAGCCTAGAATTTGCTATGTAGACCAGGCTAGCCTGTATAGATCCACCTGCTTCTGTATCCAAATCCTGAGGTTAAAGACATGCACCACCACAGCCAGCCATTATTTGGGGATTAACTGCCAAAATACATGAACATTTTAATCACTTTGACTTACATTTTTCCAATTGAAAAGACTTTTGCTTTTTTGGTTTTGTTGTTGTTGTTGGTGGTGGTGGTGGGTTTTTTTGTTGTTGTTGTTGTTGTTTTGTTTTGGGTTTTGGTTTTGGTTTTTGGTTTTTTGGATTTGGTTTTTTCAAGACAGGGTTTCTCTGTATAGCCCTGGCTGTCCTGGAACTCACTCTGTAGACCAGGCGGGCCTCAACGTAGAAATCTGCTTGCCTCTGCCTCCCAGAGTACTGGGATTACAGGCATGTGCCACCACCACCTGGCTGAAAAGATTTTGTTATCGATAATGTTTACAAAGAAATCACCTGGGTTGTGAAAATAATGTATTTTCAAATGAAACTGGTTCCTCTTACTATGCAATCCAATAGTAGGGAAGATTTCACCTGTCTTTTGTGATTCTTAATGGTTATGGGAATGCAGAGTAGTAAATATTCACAAGTCAAGAATTAATTTATCTTGCTTTATCTGCTTTCTCTTCATCATAATTTTGCCTGATCTTTCTAATTATTTGGTTTTCATTTTTATTTTTATTTTATTTATGTATTCAGTTTTACTTCACTCATTGACCACAATCTTCCCCCTCCCACCTCCCCTTCTCTTGTGTGTGGGTGGGGACCCCCTAGATATTCCCCCCAACCCTGGCACATCAAGTCTCTGTGAGGCTCACTTCCTCTCCCACTGAGGCCACACAAGGCAGCCCAGCTAGAAGAACATATCCCACACACAGGCAACAGCTTTGCAGACAGCCCCCATTCCAGTTGTTCAGGACCCACATGAAGGCCAAGCTGCACATCTGCTGCATATGAGCCTAGGTCCAGCCCTTGTATGTTCTTTGGTTGGTGATTCAGAGTCTGAGAGCCCCAAGGGTCCAGGTTACTTGACTCTGTTGGTCTTCCTGTGGTGTTCCTATCCCCTTCAGGACCCATAATCCTTCCTCCTATTCTTCTGTAAGAATTCCCCAAGCTCAGTCCACTGTTTGACTGTAGGTGTCGGTATCTGTCTGAGTCAGCAGCTGGTTGGAGCCTCTCAGGACAACTTGCTTCTGTCTGCAAGCATAACAGAGTATCATTAATAGTGACTATTTTATTCCCCTTCTAAGTGAGATTCAAGCTTCTTTGCTTGGGCCTTTCTTCTTTTTTGAACTTCTTTGAGTCTGTGAAGTATAATGTAAAACCTGTATTTTATGGCTAATATCTTATTACTTGGAACGTGCTCTGTTCCAGGCTGCCCCTGAACTCAGAGATCTGCTTGCCTCTATCTCCTGGGATTAAAGGTGTTTACCACCTTGCCTGGACCTGAGCTTTTCATGATTACTATGCCTCAAGTTCCCAATCAAAAGCCTCTGTCTTCCAGCCTCAAGATCTGGATCAAAGGTGTGCCCTTCTGGATCATAGTTCATTCCAGATGTAGTCAAATTGACAACTGGGACTAACGCTCTCAGTCGTAGCATTTTATCACAGTAATAGAAAGCAAACTCAGATAATGAGGTCATTAACCAAGACAATAATTGTGGGGGACAGGGCAGATCTGAGTGGGATGGGGTGAGTATTGGGTCATTCATTTTTTAATAATTTCTTTTAAAAGGCCTGTAGGGGAAATGGGGGATGGTGATTGGAGTGGGAAGGGCTTCAGCAAGATCTCTATCACTGAGATAGCCATTTCCTCCTTTCACAATAATACTTAACCCACGAGTTTATTTTCTCCTTAAAGAATAAATCATGTAAGTTATGTTTTTAAAGGAACTGGAAATCAAATTTCTCATAATATTTTTATACAGATTCATTGGTATCTCAGCTGAATGAAACAGACCCCCGTTACATTAATTAAACCGTGGCTGAAAGAAGCAGACCCTGATTATATTAACTAAAATGTGCCTGGTTTTTCTTGATGCGTACTAAACGTTTTTATCTTCAATGTTTTGAAAAAAGAGTGAGAATTGATGTTTGTGTAGTTCTGAGAGTGTGCACATAAATAGCATCCGCCATGGTAGGCATGTGCTTTTGAAGAGATCAAATGCCAACAGAGAGGGAGGGGAGGGGAAGGAGGGAGAGAGGGAGGGAGAGAAGGAAGGAGGGAGGCAGGCAGGCAGAGACAGAGAGACAGAAGCAGAGTCAGAATAGACAACCAATCAGGGAGAGTTCTCTCTCAAGGCTACTCACTGTTACCTTGGGAAGAGAAGAAAGCGTCGGCACCAAACAGAACCTGGTGGTTTCTGTCTCCCTGGGAGGGCCAGGGAGTCTGTTGGAAGAGAGGAGGTGTTATTTCATTGCTGGTGCATGCTGTTCTCATAAGTCGTTGCAGATAAGGAAATTTGGATCCTCAGTACTACCCAGTTTTCCTTTATCTGCATCACCGTCTTAGCCAGAACTGTAAAACTCCTGCGGTAAACATGACGGGTGCTTCGCTGTCCTCAGACAGCTAGGAAACGAGGTTTATTTTCTAGAGTATGCTTTCTCCTGTCCTTACCAACAAGACACCATGCAATTTCCCCCATGGTTTTCTTATATTCATTTCAGGGACTAGAAAACAGGGACCTTGATATTTGGTAATTAATAAGCAGCATCCCTAAAAGGTCCGAGACAGAGAGGCTGGAGAGAAGGCAGTGAACAGTACTGACTGCTCCTCCAGAGGACTCGGGTTAGATTCCCAGCACCCCCATGAAGGCTCACAACAATCTGTAACTCCATCCCCAGGGATCCAAATGTCCTCTTCTGTCCTCTGTGGGCTACAGAACACATGTGGTACACAGAGAGACATGCAAGCAAAACACCCAGACATATAAAATGAAAGGGCCCTGGGAATAAATCATTAGATTAGTTATAAAATAATTTCTAAAATCTGGGGTGTTTTCTTACCACGGGCTCTTTACATACATTGATTCATATTACACATATAATGTCTCATGTTTTTGTAGATGAGGAAGTGGAAGCCCCGCGTGAGTTAAATATCTGCCAGGTGGTGAGCTGCCATACCACAGATCCTAACTCCTCTCCCTGATTTTAGAGTTTGTTCTCTAAAGAGTTCTGTAGCTAACCCACTTCAGCTAATGTCTAGTCTGTGATGTTTAGATACACCAGAACAAACTGTTCTCATCTTGTCACTGTGACATAAACATGCACTCAGCTGCCCAAGCCGGAGGCCTGAGTCTCATAGACAGCAGAGCCTCACTCAAAAGCCCACATCTGCCATGAGCAGTTCTCACCGCTACCTTCTCTGCACATCCAAAGCCCTGCATTGCTTCTCCCTTGCTTCCTGGTCAGTATAGGTTGTCTAAATTATTCCTCGGATATCAGCTAGATTTCTGAACACTCTTCCCTGATTTTGTCTATTATTATTATTATTATTATTATTATTATTCTCCTCCTCCTCCTCCTTCTTCTCCTCCTCCTCCTCCTTCTCCTCCACCTCCTCCTCCTCCTCCTCCTTTTCCCTCTCCTCATCTTCAATAAATAAGTTGATATGCATGATGTGTTTGTCACAGTGGTGTATTTCAGAGCTTCGGTAAATGGCAATTTTGATTTATTGCCTTAAAAAATTGTAAGCTTACCTTTCATCTAAGAAAACCTGCATCAAATCCAGGTGCCCCTGTTTCTTCATGTTGTTTTCCATATGCCGAGAGGCTTCAATCGCCTCTGCGTTCAGTCGTCAATCTGAACTCAGAGGTGCATTTACCTGCATCAGGAGCCATCTTCTGCCACTCACCTTCAAGTCTCACAGAGCGGGCAAGACGTGGTCCTCGTAAGGAAAAGAGGCCGAAGAGGCGTGGGTTGTGCCTGTGCTCCTGCACGATTTGGCTTAGTGATTCTCGACCTTCCTAATGCTGCGATGCTTTCATACACTTCCTCATGCTGGGTGATCCCCCAGCCATAACATTATGTTTGTTGCTACTTCATAACTGCACTTTGTAATGTAAATACTGTGCTTCCCGATGGTCCCAGGTGACCCCTGTGGATAGATTGTTTGACCTCCAAAGGGGACGTGACACAGATTGAGGACCACTGCTCTGGATCATCAGTGCCCACAGCCATGCTTTCTTTGCAGTAATCCAAGGCTCCTGGGTCAGAACTGAAATTGAAAGCTAGACAGAAATAGCATCATCATAAACAGAGCTGAAGTTCTCCTGGGGCACTGACCGGCCATGCCACCTTGAACAAACCCATTGGACTCTCTGACTTCTTTTCTTCTCGCCTTTTCTTTGGCACATATTACTGTAAGAACTCCTCTTCAGGGAGGTCACGGGGCTTAATGAGAACGCACAGGAAAAAGGACCCTGCTTCCTTCTCTCCTTCCAAGCAATCAGTAAATACATTACCCGGCCATGTGCATCCTTGGCAGATGATAAGTATAGAATTTATTTTAAATTGGAAGTTTTTTTGTTCAATAATGTAAAGATCAAGCCATATTTCATTTAACATATACTATGAGCTGTCCCTGTATCAATTTTAGAGTATGGTACTTATTAGCCATCTGGGGCCACTAGGATGTGGATTGCACGCATGTGCACACACACACACACACACACACACACACACACACACACGAAACCACTCATCCATCAATGAATGAGATAAATGAGCACATTAGTTATAAGAGCACAACATAAATTTAATGAACCATGCTCAGAAAATAGGCGTTAAATCTAATTGAGAGTTGGCAGAGGAGAGGACGGTGTTTTAAGAACAGGTAGGTGTTATTCTAAAAAAATTAGATAGTATTCTGCATAGCAGTCACACCATGCCCAGAACCAGGAGGCCTGTGGTGGTACTCCAGGCTCAGAGGCCACAAGTATCCTATGCACTATGGGAGAATCAGAGTGTGCCCACTCCTGGGTCTCTGCTCAAGGAGGAGACTTGCGCATGCCTTGGAGTGTGGCTGGCATGGAGCATGAGGAGTGCCACATGCCCTGGGAGATATGAGAATAATTAGAACAGACAGATTGGGCGACAACAGTCTTTGAGACCTACTTTGTGCTAGGTGATTATCTTGCCTTCTAAATAGTCGTCTAGGGCTGCAGGGTCCAGAGTGAGGCACTGCTGTGCTCTTCAAGTGCAGCTCAGCCAAAAGGAGATGGGCTGAGATCATGTGAGTTTGGTATCTAAGGAACGGATGCCCTGAGTATCTCACCTGCTGTCACTAACGTGTTACCGATTGCTGAAATTATAATCCTGAGGGTATATTTGATCAAGTAAAACATACAGTGAAAACTAGTGCCACAGGCAACTAGACAACATAAGGAGGTCAAAGGGATACAAATTGGAAAGGAAAAGTCAAACCATCATTATTTGCAGATGATATGATAGTCTACCTAAGTGACCCAAAAAACTCCACTAGAGAACTCCTACAGCTGATAAACAGCTTCAGCAAAGTGACAGGTTATAAAATCAACTCAAGCAAATCAGTGGCCTTCCTATACTCAAAGGATAAGCAGGCTGAGAAAGAAATTAGGCAAATGACACCCTTCACAATAGCCACAAACAGTATAAAGTACCTTGGGGTGACTCTTACCAAACATGTGAAAGATCTGTATGACAAGAACTTCAACACTCTGAAGAAGGAAATGGAAGAAGACCTCAAAAAATGGAAAAAACCTCCGATGCTCATGGATCGGCAGGATTAATATAGTTAAAATGGCCATTTTGCCAAAAGCAATATACAGATTCAACTCAATACCCATCAAAATCCCAACTCAGTTCTTCATAGAGTTAGAAAGAGCAATTCTCTTAATTCTGCAACCTTCATGCCTAAACTAGTACAATTTGGGAGTTCTTCTCCCATTTCTAAATTTGGCCTCCAATAAAAAATAAAAAAGATATAGCTTTGGCCCTCTTTGGACCATTGCATCCTTGTTGACTCTGAAGAAATTCCAGAAGATTTCTCCATATTGGTGACAGCCTATTCTTTTTTTTGAATTTTAATTTTTTTAATATTTTTATTTTCTATATTCTTTGTTTACATTCTAAATGATTTCCCCTTTCCCGGATCCCCCCTCCCCATATGTCCCATAAACCTTCTTCTCTCCATCCCTTCTCCAATCACCTCCCTCCTTTTTCTCTGTCCTTATATTCCCTTCCAATGTGTCTTAAACCAGATTTTAAGTCAGTGAAAACAGATGAATTACATCTGATTGAAAATCACCTTTCATCCCTGCAAGTGCAACACCCATTATAACAAATAAAGTGTTTCTTAAAAGACAGTTTTCCATGTTAAAAAAAAAAAGAGCAATTCTCAAATTCATCTGGAATAACAAAAAACCCAGGATAGCTAAAACTATTCTCAACAACAAAAGAAATTCTCAGGGAATCACTATCCCTGACCTCATGCAATACTACCGAGCAATAGTGTTAAAAACTGCATGGTATTGGTGCAGTGACAAGCAGGCAGATCAGTGGAACAGGATTGAAGATCCAGAAATGAACCCACACACCTATGGCCACTTGATCCTTGACAAAGGAGCTGAAAATGTCCAGTGGAAAAAAGATAGCCTTTTCAACAAATGGTGCTGGTTTAACTGGAGGTCAGCATGCAGAAGAATGCAAATCCTTATCTCCTTGTACTAAGCTCAACTCCAAATGGATCAAGGACCTCCACATAAAGCTAATAGAAAAGAAACTGGGGAAGACCCTTGAAGACATCGGTACAGGACAAAAGTTCCTGAACAGAACACCAATAGCATATGCTCTAAGATCAAGAATAGAGAAATGGGACCTCATAAAATTACAAAGTTTCTATAAGGCAAAGGACACCACCAAAAGGACAAATTGGCAACCAACAAATTGGGAAAAGATCTTCACCAACCCTACATCAGATAGAGGGCTAATATTATACAAAGAACTCAAGAAGTTAGACCTCAGAAAACCAAATAACCCTATTAAAAAATGGAGTACAGACCTAAACAAAGAATTTTCACCCAAAGAACTTCGGATGACTGAGAAACATCTTAAAAAATGCTCAACTTCATTAGTCATTAGGGAAATGCAAATCAAAACAACCCTGAGATTTCACCTTACACCAGTCAGAATGGCTAAGGTTAAAAACTCAGGAGACAGCAGGTGTTGGCAAGGATGTGGAGAAAGAGGAACACTCCTCCACTGCTGGTGGGGTTGCAAATTGGTACAACCACTCTGGAAATCAGTCTGGAGGTTCCTCAGGAAACTGGGCACATCACTTCTGGAGGATCCTGCTATACCACTCCTGGGCATATACCCAGAGGATTCCTCAGCATGTAATAAGGATACGTGCTCCACTATGTTCATAGCAGTCCTATTTATAATAGCCAGAAGCTGGAAAGAACCCAGGTATCCGTCAACAGAAGAATGAATGCAAAAAATGTGGTATAAGTATGCAATGGAGTACTATTCAGCCATTAGAAACAATGAATTCATGAAATTCTTAGACAAATGGATGGAGCTGGAGAACATCATACTAAGTGAGGTAACCCAGTCTCAAAAGATCAATCATGGTATGCACTCACTAATAAGTGGATATTAGACTAGAAAATTGGAATACCCAAAACATAATCCACACATCAAATGAGGTACAAGAAGAACAAAGGAGTGGCCCCTGGTTCTGGAAAGACTCAGTGTAGCAGTATAGGGCAAAACCAGAACAGGGAAGTGGGAAGGGGTGGATGGGAGAACAGGGGAAGGGAAGAGGGCTTATGTTACTTTCGAGGAGTGGGGGGGCCAGAAAAGGGGAAATAATTTGAAAGATAAATACAAAATATAGCGAATAAAAAATAAAAAAATAATAAAATTTAAGAGTGACATATGTGCCCCACACTGCATTTCTATTGGACAGTGCTACTGTGGTCGGAGGTCTTTACCTACAATGTCAAAAAGGGACACAGAGTTTGAACACTGCGATGGGGAGTGTACAGGGCTCAGGTAAAAGAAAAAATAGGGATTTCTGGAGGACAAAGGAGACTGAGCATCGGTCCCAAGGTGGGACTGCCAAGGTCTGGTTAGGAATCACTCCTGAGCCATCCGGAGAAGTAGGGGAAACGCGTCAGCAGTGTTTTGACAAAATACTTTCAGAAATGTGCAGTGGATGCCGTGATAGCTTTCATATCTGCAGAAGACAGGAGTGTCTATAACTGAGAGAAATAATGGAGGCTTACAAAGAAAGGCTCTCTAACCTTTTATTGTTGGTGGCTTTGTAGTCAAGGAGTCCCTCAGAGACAATCAAAATGCAATGCCATAATTAAAGTTTTAGAAAACTAAGGTTGATATTCTTGTCACAACTTTATTTGGCCTTTCTTAACCCAATAACCCAATAACCTCTTGCAACTATAAATACATGTGTATGTTCCCGGGAGGTTAGTATGAGGAAACAGCCGTGCCTATGAGAGTTTCTTGACATGAGAGCTAAGACATGTCTCCAATCTCTCATAATGATCTACTCTTCAGCAAGACATACTGAGCTGAATTGATCCAGCCTGGTTTGTTTTTTTATTCCTGCTTTAAAAATAATTTATAATTAACTCTGCCTTTTCTTGACCATCCAAAGAATAGTAATGTAAAACTTATCCAATACTGAATCTGTTGTCTTAGAAGACTAGTTTATGTGGTACTGTCCATGGTATTTAACCAGCAGACTAACTGGTGGTTAGGAGGACATATAGGCTGAATAATAAATATGCAAAATACACTGATATAAAATATTTTATTTTGATTAATTAAATTATGTTGGATGAACTTCAGTCATAAGAAAGGTTACATCTAAGCACCAAAAATGTCAGGATGTCTAGCATACTTGCTCATCTAGCAAACCCATCAAACACATAGATGGAGGACCAGTAAATTCCATATGGGAAGGTTTGGAAAAATGAGACTGGCTTTGGTAGCAGAGTCACTTTTTGTATGCTCTGGCATACTAGGCACACCCAACTGGGCCAGAATTACTGAATGCCTGAGCTCTGAGAGATCAGGGTTCTAGCCTGTCTTTTAATTCTATGTCGTATTGGTAGCAACACTGTCTGCCTCTTAAGCCTGTTGTAAGAGTACAGGAGGGTAAGTGCCTGCAAAGCACTTTACACATGCCAGGCTGGGGTGGGGTGCATTTGGTTATTGAGGGAGTCCAATGCAACTTCTCCTTTGAGAAGAGAAACATAGAGCCTCTGGGTCAGGAAACAGTCTCCCCCAGAGTTTCTTAACCTGTGGTGCCTAGCCAGGTGTGCCCCCTGCTACCCAGGAAAAGTGGGCATTCTCCCCACTCTAAGCAGCTCACAGACTTGGCCTTTTTCAGGAAGGCTGGGAATCCCTCTGTGTCCTTTTTCACCTTCACTCCTGGCCACAGTGTCGAGAATGTTGCCATTTCTCAAATACACTGCAATACCTTTATGTCAAGGAGAGATTTGTTTGTCTTCCTTAGTGCCCTCACCTGTGGGGATTATCAAGAGGACAGGTAAGATTTGAGGGTGGATATAAACACCCCTATACAAAGAAGTTAAATCATTACTAAGAGCCTCCTCCCCACCCTGGGTACCTACTCGTTTGAATGAGTCACTCCTACTAAAAATAGTAGCATCCTTAAGAAGAAATGGTAGAGCAGTAATTACCCAAACAGCAGCTTCCTTCACCTGCTCACCTGGGCAGGAACTGAGACGCTAAAGACAGGGGCGAAGAAGGTTCTGAGAAGAGAACATTCAGAGGCTGCTCTGTGGCCCAGGAAACCTTGGGCTCTAGAGCTTTCATCTGTCTGCTCTTTCTTCCTTTTTCATCTGAAAGAATTGGTAGTTACAGAATAGCCTATTTGCATTTAAAAGGAGCTTAGTTCCCCCACATTCCCCTACCTTTCCTCTTAAAAAGGAGGACAGTTTCTGGAGTGCAAGGCCTTGATGGTCACAAAGGTGGGGACCTGCACCACCACCCGGTGTTCTGCTAACTTTCATGGGAAGCTGCCAGCCATAGAGCAAGCGCATTTGAAATCCCTGAACCTCCCACCTGGACCTTTCAGCCTGTGTGCATGCCTTTTTAGACCTCAGCTTTCTCATGCACTTCCTCTTTATCAAAGAGTTGCCAGTTAACACAAGAGGCAGGCCTTCAACACTGGGCATTAGTGCCAGGCCAAATGGCACTAGAGAGGGATCAACAGCCCAGTATGAGATTTACCCATGATTATTGGTATTGTATGGAAGATAAACTATTGGTGCCATCACAGCCTAAATTCCATTCCTGCCTTTTTTTTTTTTTTAAACCTTGGGAGAGTTAGAGGGCAGGGGACAGTAGAAAGCATGTCACACACATAAAAGAAGCTAATTAAAGAGAATTTGTGATTGGGTAATTGCTAAACATACAGCTGGCATGATTTCCTATGCTGTAACAAAGGACTACTGATGGAATGACTTGCCACGGAAGTCTGTTGCCTCAAAGCCCTAGAGGGTAGTAAAATCAAGATGCTAGAAGGGCTCTACCCCTGCCTGAAACCCAAAGGAGAGCCCTTGCCTGCCTCCTCTTAGTTTCCACTGAGGGCCAGCAGTCCTTGCTGTTCCCAGGTGAGCCTGGAATCCCTGGTGTGGTGGTTCTACCTGTTCATCTGCCTTCACTCCCCCGTCTGCTTTATTATTCTTTTTATTTTTGATTGTCACATACTGAAACATATTTGTAGGGCACAAAGGTGATGTTTCAATATGTAGACATCTTGTAATGATAAAATTAGAGTTAATTAACATAGATTATAATTTCTTTGTTATGAGAACAGAAAAGCCTTTATTTCCAGCTGTTTTGACATATACAATGAACTGGCGTTAGCTACAGTCACTCTAGTGCACAGCAGAATGCTAGAAATAATTCTTCCTATCTAACTGTAATGGACACATTAGCCAGACTCTTCTCAGTAGCTCATTCCCTGCTCATAGGGTCTTAACAGGACAAGTCACCGACTTCCCTCCTCCTTATCTCTTTATACCCAAAATAACTCCTTGCAAATGTAAGCTTTCTGAGGTGCTATGTATTAGAATTTCAGAATGTCCCTTTGGAACTCATGATGGTGAGTTTTAGGGAAACCAGCAAGGATCCATGGTACTCTGGTCCTTCTATTGACTAAGTTGGGACACAAAAGTCAGGTTTATTGGATAGGAGTTGAGGTCTTGAGAAGAGAAAAATAGCCATTGACTGTCCATGGCCACCAGAGAGCAAGTTGGGAAAAAAACCCAGTGTTCTAACTTCTCTTTTCCCAGTTGGGTCTCCTGATGCTCATGCTAGTACCTCACCCTGACTGAACCAACAGAGAACCCAAGGTCAGGAGCCCACCGATACAGTGACTGAAGATTATACTCCAGGGTTATATGACAGTAATGGAGGACCAGTGGGTATGCAGAGGTGAAGAGAAAATGGGTACCATAGCCTGCTAACTCTTGCAAGCTTCCATTCCCCTGTCAGCACATTGGGGATAATATTAATGGCTACTACATGGGGTTCTTAGTTTGCCACCCAGGATATGGTAATACACATTATTGTTTTATTGTGAGTTTTTTTAAAATGACTCCACTGCCCTGCTGCTGCCTTATGATCCTGCTAAGTGAGAAGTCCCGGTTTCATACTGTGAGTTGACACAGAGGTATATACTCTGCTCAGCTGTGTTCTCTACTCTTCTGAGTCATCAGCGAATGTGGGCGTTCTTCATTAGTTTGGACCAATACTGTCCCAAGGCAGACTGAACTTTCCATAATAAAGGTAGAAGGAGGGGCTGGAAAGATGGGTCAAAGGTTAGGCACTCTTGCTGCTTCTGCAGAGGACCCAAAGTCTATTCCCAGCTGCCTGTAACTTTGGCTCCAGATAATGCAACACCCTCCTCTGGCACACACATGCACATACTAACACATAAATAAAGATAGATAGATAGATAGATAGATAGATAGATAGATAGATAGATAGATAGATAATTTAAATCAAAAATAGAAGCAGTCCAGTTTCTGGTTATATTTTGGAGGGTGGTGTGACTGACCGATAGGAGCTCAGAGTGTCATGTAGTTTCTCCGAGACAACCTCACAAGTATAAATTATTGATGTGTTTAATACTCATAAGAGTGCTGGCTGTCAAAGAGATGTCTGAGAGAATGTTGTGATTGAGTTGTGATTGAGGTGGGCCCTGATACAGCAGGGTTTGGGCAAATGGAGATTGAGTGTGAGAAAGTAAACATACCATGGAAGGTCAAAAGTACAAAGCCCAGACAGGTAACTCTTAGTATTTGGAGTGAGATGGATTATGGAGGTAGATGGAGGACAACAGAGGCTCACAAAGAAAAGAAGACTGGGTTTCCACCTCAAGCTTAACTAACAATATGGAATAAGTATATTGCTCTCTAGGCCAAAATAATATGTCTGTCATTCTCTAATTGTAAATGGACTCTCTTCATGATGACCCTGCTTAACTACCCATGGTTATTTAAAGATGCATCTGGATTGAACTAGAATTACAGCCTAGAACTGACAGGAGTGATTCTTAGAATCCAGAGGTGGGCATAATCCTAGAACCACTTGGTAACAGCACAGCACAGCATATGCCAAAGACGAGGACTCAGTAAATCCACATGGACAACCGCCCCAATGGAATTGATAAGAGAAATTCTTTTGTACTCAGTGAGCTGTAATTTGTGACTTAGGATGTGGTCCATTTAAAGAAAATTCCATGGCTATTGATAATAATAATAATAGGTATTCTGCTTTTGTTGCATGGAATACTCTATAAATCTGTTAAATCATTTGATCTGGAAAAAAAAAGGGAATCCTGAGGATAGATAAAAAGGCCCTTCAGATCAGCATGGCGTACCCTGGGGTGTGAGAGGGATCTGTGGCAGGTAAAGGGCTATGGGGAAGGCAGGGGTGGGACAGTGGACAGTGGGGTAATGAGCAGGGACAAGAGAATGGCATGTCCAGTGTCACTGCTGCAAATAGACTAAGAAGGAGGGTAGCTCAGCTGTGTGTCAGTTGCAAAAGAGTGTAGGCACCGATAAGGGACATAGGAGTGATGTGACTGTGTTGTGGTCTCTGAACTAGGGTATTGACACAGATGATTTTCATACAGATTTTTAAAAAAAAATGGTAGCCAGGAGGAAGAGTGGGAAAACCGTTCAAGGAAGGTCTCTAGAATCAAGAAATAATAAGACACATTACACTGTACTGCTTAAGGACTGAAGAGATTGCTCAGTAGTTAAGAGCACTTGTGCTTCTTTCAGAGGACCTGTGTTCTGTTCCCCGCACCCAAATGGTGACTCACAGCCATCTGTAACTCCTGTTGCAAAGGTTTCAATGTCCTCTTCTGTCCTCCATGCACACACATGGTGCATATACTTATATATAGGCAAAGCCTCACATTAAAAATAAATTAACATTTTAAAAAATAACAAAATAAAATGGTCTACCTTGTTTTATAATCATTTGTTTAAGTGGCCTGGATGTTTCCTATGTCAGAGACAAGGGTTTCTTTAAGTTTTTGTCTTCAATCAATAATAGCATTCTTTAATAACTTTATGTGTATATATGTTTTGTCTGCATGTGTGCCTATATACTACTTGAGTGTTTAAGGCTTAAGGGGGCAGAAGAGGCTGTTGGACCTCCTGAAACTGGAGTTAGGGATGGTTGTGAGCCACCTTGTGGATGCTGGGAGTCAAACCTGGGTTCTTTGGAAGAGCAGCCAGTGTCCTTAACTACAAAGCCATCTCTCTAGCACCAACAAAAGCATTCCTAACACATGGATGACATTAAAAAAATGTTAAGCTAAGAAATATCATGTAAGAAAAATGAAGAGCAAAATTAGTAAAGGGCAATAAATATTTAATTTCACAAAATATAATCACCATTGAATGAAAACAAAGACTTGAGTAGAAAACTGAGATGTTAGACTAAAACATGAAAGAGAAGACAGCACCAGCATTTTGAAGGCCAGAGAAAATGCAGGTTATGGCTGCCATGAGCAAGGGGGCAAGATCACATAGCAATCCAGACTTCCCAGGTGTGTGTCTAGTGTTTCTATTTTCAATTTTGATGCTGACTGTAGTTTTGGCAACCACAAAGACTTTGTATTCTGTTCATTGTGTTAACCAACATGACAGTCTGACTTAGATGAAAGCTCTTGCTATGGAAATGACGTATCCCCTCCCCCCCGATTTAAAGAGAAGCACAATTCAGTTTGCAGCATCAGAGCTTCCAGTCTGAGGGCTTGTACACATGGTTCTGAAAAGGCCCACTTACCCTAAAAACCCAACCAGGAGGAACGATTCAGGCTCCTCCTAAGAGGTTAGAGCATCTGGGATTGTTTTCTCACAAACAAGTAGAGCACCTTCAGACTGGAATGTTAACCACAGTTTTTCCAAGTTGCTCTCTCCCAGACCCCTCCCACTAAGTTCAGCCATATACGGCCTCAGAAATGTTCTCAGTGAAGTGTTTCAGGCAACCTCCACCACCTAGTTGTAACAGACAGGGGAGCTGAAACCCATTTGCCCCCAGCCTCCAGAAGGTTTCTTTATATACCTTCTTTGAGCAAGTTTATATGACTTCAGTGCATTCTGCCAGCGAAAAATAAAAAATTCATTTACTAGTGAAGAATTGCCAATATCTCATTTATCCACCCCTGAGACTAAGAATTTTAAGTGAGTGAATTTTTCAGAAAACTGAGACTTTTGTTTCAGAGCCATTTCTGATGGAAAACTTGGGAATATTTGTTACACTTTCCTACATAGGAAAGGAGGTGTATTGGACATAATTTAACATTTGGTTAACTTATTCGTGAGTTTGAACATTTGTAAAAATACTTCATACATACGTTTCAAGAGACATGAACCTCTCCTTAAGTCATGTCCTGCATTGTTAGAGATATAGAGAGAGCAGAGGGCCAATTCTGCAACCTCGGCATCTTCCAATTTTCCCTCTGACCAAATACTCCAGTAAATAAGATTGTTACATCACCATATTTTCCACTGAACCAAAGTGACAAGTGAAGTATATTTTTCCCCAACAGTGGTAGATACTTCTTTAATATACTTCTGAATTTCCTGCTGTTTTGCAAAGTATGAGTTCCTTATGTTATAATTTCAAGATTAATGGAATGTTTAGTCATGGCTTAAAATTTTTGTTTTGTTTACATTATTTGTCTAGAATCATCATTATAACTAGGTTAAAGACAATAAACAAGTGTCCATATTGCGAGTGGCTTTTCTAATGGGGCGCTGAGGAGATGAAGGAATGACCTCATGCACGCACGCTGCACACGTTGCCTGTACAATCCCTTTCATTGTCTCTTCAGTGAACAGTACCTGTGAGGTTCAGGAGTGTATGTGGACAGTCATGGGTTGAACGAGGCAGCTGGATCTCAGTGGGAGGGCAGACCAAGGGAGATAGAGTCGTTTGGTATGTTGTGGGCACATCCCAAGGTTATCTACACTTCCCAACACATCTCCAGCCTGTGCACAGTCCTCAGTCCTACCAGACAGAGGGCTTTGTTAGAACAGTAACTCATACTACATTTTCTCATGACCCCTTTATCTACCTAAAATAAAATGCACAGATAAGATATTTAAGGAAAGGAAGATGTTTGGTAAACTGTACATTCCTCATAAGACCAGTGAGTACCAGGAAGTTAACGGAGTGAGAAAGATTCTCCACGTGGCCAGATGTTGTCAGTACATAACAGGCATTTCTATGATTGGGGGACCCTCATAAATCCTGGGAGCACACCGGCACTGAAGGACAAGACAGCAGAACAAATTTCAAACATACACCAAGCTAATGGCCTTTTGGAAGCAGCAGAATGGAAACATGTCAAAAGTCTGTGAAATAACCAAGCATCAAAGACTACATTCTAGTGAGGCATGGTAACACAACCCACAACCCTGTAATCTTAGCATTCAGATGAAGAGAGAGAGGATCCCAAGTTCAAGGCCAACCTGGGCTGTGTGGCAAGACCTGTCAAAAAACTAAGGGCTGGGAGTGTGATAGAGTACTTGCCTAGTGTGTGCAAGCTGGGTTTGATCCATAGCACTGAAAAAGAAGAGAAATAAAATCAAGAGGGTAAAGAGAAGGGGAAAGAACTCACATTCTGTGTGGGTGCATTTAAGTGACTGTCTAGAAAAGTCAAAACTACAATAACAACTGACAGATCCGTGCTCTCCCGAGACAAGGGGAGACGCTAACTACAAAGGAGCATGAAGAAACTTCTCAAAATTATAGAAAGGTTTTATATCGAAGATTAGTGGTCACACAGCCTTGACATTTCCTGAAACTTATTGAATCATACATTTAGTGTGGATGGGTTGTACTACATGTAAATTATGTCTAAGAAGAGTTGGGTTGTTTTAAACTTTTACCTCTGTAGGCTTGACATAATGGTGGGATCACCCACCGAACAGCTCCACATCAGAGCTGCAACTCCAGTGACCAGCAGCAGGTGAGACTGAGTCCACACAGATGCAATGCCTGCTGTTGGCCACGGAGACATTTACTCCGTGTATATCGCAAACCCACTATGCACTGTGCTAAGCCACAAACATGCAGCGATGAAAGATACATAATTTAAAAAACCTGGGACACCAAATAAAATTAAACTCAGCTGCATGATTCCACTGACTGACATTTGAATACCTTAAATCTAAATTGTCAGCGTGGCCGTTTGGATAACTTAAAAAGATCAGCTGTCCAGATAGAACAAAGCTTTCAGAGTGGAGATTATTGTCCTGGTTTAAATCCCAAGTGATGGCCCACTACAAGTTAGGACTTCTGCACCTGTCCCCTCAGCTAGCGATGGTAATTTGAGTGCTGTGGAGGAGGAACCTTTTCACATTGTGACACAACATGGCCATCTACAAAAGTCATGCTTGAGAAACTCAACAACTAAGTTGCAAAAAAAATTACAAAAGAAAATCTCACATTTTAAGCAAAATATTATTATCATAATTATTGGGCTACGTTCATAACTCTCTGTGGCTATATGTGATCCACTGGCATCACTGCATATGTGGAAATGTCTCAATGGAACCCAGTTCTTTTATATTGACAAAATAATAAGGACACAATCAGGGAATAATGGGGGAAGAGTTGAGAGCAGAGAGGGACAGAGGAGCACACACAGCTGTCAGCTTGAGGACCCGATAATATTTTAGAATCTTCATGAAGAGCCTGGCCTTA
The DNA here is from genome assembly GCF_947179515.1 of Apodemus sylvaticus. Classification (NCBI taxonomy): domain Eukaryota; kingdom Metazoa; phylum Chordata; class Mammalia; order Rodentia; family Muridae; genus Apodemus; species Apodemus sylvaticus. The sequence continues at coordinate 99,991,916 of NC_067474.1, read as the reverse complement.
ATTCTTAGGTCCTCTCACCTGTGAAACCAATGTGTTTTTTGGTTTTGTTTTCTCCTGATTCATCCAAAAACCTAATCTCACAAAAGTAACAATATAGGAAGAAAATCAGGAAAAGAAAGGGAGAAGCGTAGGAGAAGCGTAGCGATGGGTGTGGGTTTCCCTGGAGCAGTCTGCACATCCCTTAATTCTTAATGTCAGTTCTTCCCAGGTGTCTAATTCACTGGATGAGCCCTGGGATTCGAGGACAGCTTGAGTCAGACCTGCCTGTCTGCATACTCATCCCACTCACCAGATAGCCTTGGACATGTTAGTTACCTAAATCCTCTCCATTTTACACTTAGGGCTATAAGATAATAATAGCACCACCTTAGACATCAGGTATATACAGGAATCCAACGAATTGGATAACAGAAGTATGCTCTTGAAAGAGTCGGGTTGTACTGTACACTGACATTTATGCCTCATATAATCGAGTGATATCATGGCTGACATCCAAGTAGAGTGTGATTGCTTTATACCATACTTTATTTTACATCATACTATTAAGACAAATAAAGTGATCAAGGCTTCAGACCTGTGATTCCTCATCCTGTCAGGTTCCCATCTGAATTCATTTCCGAAGCGATACTAATTTTTCCATTTTCAAATTGTAGGTGGCAGCACATTATTTATCTCTGAGGCATATAGATAGCACCAATGCAAACTGACTGTTTCACTGTGGGATTTCTACAAATGCAAATGACAGCCACAGCTCTGTTCTTCAGGTCATTTGAAGCCTGGCAGCAGAATCCACAGAAGGCCTCTGGGTGCCAGCACACACACTAGACTAGAAGCCAATTTGTAAGATACCTATGAATTAGTTTTTATTTTAGTTTTAAGTCATGGTTATTTGTGTATTTTGATCTGGGAGTGTATGCATGCTGTGTTGTGTTTTCTCTGAAGGGGGCCAGATTGTTTGTGTGGAAGTGGTCCACTCAAGGACATTGCTATTTCTAATGAGGCCAAGGTCACAGCTTCTATTCCCATTTGGTCAGTTAGTTTTAACTGTTAGCCACAGGCTATGCTGCTCCCTAATTATTAAATCCAAGCCGTCTCACAGAGTGGAAGGATGCTGGGTAAAGCAGATTATCAGGGCTGATACTATGACTGCAGGCCAGGGCCTACATTAGACCGGAGACCTAGAGAAGAAGCAGCTAGACCACTCACTACTGTGTTCTGCATTGTGCTCCTGTGAGCACTTCTTTAACCACAGTGACTCCCTGCAGAAATACATTTGTGGTTCTTTATGTCCAAATGATTAAATCATTTCATTCTTCCTTCCCTTTATGTTTAACACATATCCCTAATTAGTAACAATCACTTTCTGTCTTCAGAGGTATTTTAACACTGTGTGTATTTTTCAGCTCTTGAGTCTATTCCCGAAGACTCTACTGAGAAAAGCTCACACAGAATGATCCTCCTCCTCCCAGCCATTAATTGCCTTTAGCTCTTCATCTAAGGGTGGGCCTTGTGAGATTTCCCCATTCGTGTTGACTTGTCAACTGGTATTGTCATTGCTCAGGTCTTGTTTAAACAGCCAGGTTGCTGAGAGTTCATGGGCACAGTCTCCCCATGACACACAGAAGACACAATCTAACAACAGACATTCTAGTTCTCTGGATCTTACAAGCTTTCCACCCACTCTTCCAGAATGTTTCTGAGCCTTAAGTGTTGTAGGAGTTGTATTGTAGGTGTGTCAGCTGGGCTAAGCAACCTACAGTCAGTTGTTCTCTGCATGTTGACCACTGTAGTTTTTCTGTAATGCTCTCTGTCTGTTGCAAAAAGAAATTTCTTTGATCAGGGCAGAGAGCTACATGTTCTGTGAATATAAGGATAGGTATTTGGAATGCAGATTCCCCCCAGATGGGTTGTCCAGTACCAAGTGGTCAGCTCTAAACATATGTGTATATGTGTGTGTGTGTGCATATATGTGTGTGTGTGTATATGTGTGTGTGTATACGTACATGTATATATGAACAACACTAAATGGCCTAAAAAAAGTTGTATTTATATGTAACAAAAATAAAGAATAAAAGATGATAAACGTGAGGACAGGATGAGCAGAGACAGAAGAGAAACTGAAGTGAGGAAAGAGAGGAGAAATGATACAAATACAGGACTCATGAAATGATCAAAAAAATTAAAAATGCTAAAAATTAAATAAGAATTTATATATGCTCTAAAGTAGAACATTAAGTTTAACAATAAATAGGTCAAAAAGTCTCCTACTGAGTATTGAGTGTTCAACACATACCAAGATTATATATCAAACCAGCATATGAGATAAAATGGAGTTTTCTTTCTTCCCTCTGAAAACCAGAGCAGTAGAGTTGTCAGCTGTTCACAAAGTGAGTCAGGATCCAGCTCCTGCTTGTAAGCTGTGATACTTTTACCCATAATACCTTGACACTTACTGGCAACAGTAGCATGCTGAACATAGTAGGTGACAATTTAAGCCTATTCCAAATTCGAACTACCAGAATGGATTATCCTATACTGTTTCATTTGTAGAGGTACATCCAAGATGGCTCCTTGGAAAACTGGGCCACTTGAATACACTCTTTCAGTGCCAGCATTTAAATCATAGCCCCTGGAAACTTTGGTGCTTCTCTGCTGAATCTCAAGCCTCTAGGAGAAAGAAGATGATGCTTGGACAACAGAAACATGTGTGTTCGAACATGCTGAGATTTGAGGGCAAATAAAATCTATGTCCAGTGAAGCCTTTGATCCAGTTGTACTCTTTCCAAACATCCGCATGTCCTAGACCATATTTCTTTTTTTTTAATTTTTTAAATATTTTTTTATTCGATATATTTTTCTTTACATTTCACATGATTTCCCCTTTTCTGGCCCCCCACTCCCCGAAAGTCCCATAAGCCCTCTTCCTTCCCCCTGTTCTCCCATCCACCCCTTCCTACTTCCCTGTTCTGGTTTTGCCCTATACTGCTACACTGAGTCTTTCCAGAACCAGGCCACTCCTCCATTCTTCTTGTACATCATTTGATGTGTGGATTATGTTTTGGGTATTCCAATTTTCTAGTCTAATATCCACTTATGAATGAGTGCATACCATGATTGATCTTTTGAGACTGGGTTACCTCACTTAGTATGGTGTTCTCCAGCTCCATCCATTTGTCTAAGAATTTCATGAATTCATTGTTCCTAATGGCTGAATAGTACTCCATTGTGTACATATACCACATTTTTTGCATGATTCTTCTGTGGAGCGATACCTGGGTTCTTTCCAGCTTCTGGCTATTATAAATAGGGCTGCAATGAACATAGTAGAGCACATATCCTTATTACATGGTGGGGAATCCTCTGGGTATATGCCCAGGAGGGGTATAGCAGGATCTTCCAGAAGTGACGTGCCCAGTTTTCTGAGGAACCACCAGACTGATTTCCAAAGTGGTTGTACCAAGTTGGGAAAGTTTTCTTCCATAATTTTGTTAAAGATATTTGCTGGCCCTTTCAGTTGTAAATCTTCACTCTCATCTATACCTATAATCCTTAGGTTTGGTCTTCTCATTGTGTTCTGGATTTCCTGGATGTTCTGGGATACAAGCTTTTTGCATTTTGCATTTTCTTTGACTGTTGAGTCAGTGGTTTCTATGGTATCTTTGGCATCTGAGATTCTTTCTTCCATCTCTTGTATTCTGTTGTTGATATTTGCATCTATGACCCCTGATTTCTTCCCAATGTTTTCTATCTCCAAAGTTGTCTCCCTTTGTGATTTCTTAGTTGTTTCTACTTCTGTTTTTCGATCCAGGATTGTTTTTCTCAGTTCCTTCATTTGTTTGTTTGTGTTTTCCTTTAATTCTTTAAGAGATTTTTGTGTTTCCGCTTTCATGACTTCTGCCTGTTGACTCAAGTTCTCCTGCATTTCTTTAAGTTGTTGGGTTTGTTTTTTTTTTTTTTTTTTGCGTTTCTTCTTTATTGGCTTCTATCTCTTGAACCTTATTCTCCTGAATTTCTTTAAGTGATTTTTGTGTTTCCATTATACGGGTTTTGAGCTTATTCATGTCCCCCTGTATTTCTTTAAGAGATTCATTTATGTCCTTTTTTGTGTTCCTCTAGCAGCATCATGACCAGTGATTTTAAATCCAAATCTTGTTTTTCTGGTGTGTTGGGGTATCCAAAACTTGCTGTTGTTGGAGAGTTTGGTTCAGACGCTGCCATATTGCCTAGATTTCTGTTGGTATCGTTCCTATGTTTGCCTTTTGCCATCTTGTTATCTCTGGTGTTAGTTGGTCTTGTCTCTGGCTGGTGTTTGAGCCTCCTGTGAGGCTATTTTCACAACACTGGATGGCTGATGTGCTGCCCTCCTCTTGGGTGCCCTTGTAGCCCTAGTGTGCCTTGCCCAAGATTGTCTCTGTGAACCAGGTGATGCCTGTTTGCTCCTTCAGGGAGTGCTGATGGTGTATGCTGAGGGGACCTTTTCCAAGTGCTGATCATTCTGCCGGACAGCCGATCCCCCAACCGAGTTGGTGCACACAAGGCTAGCCTAGCTGCTCAGGCCCTGAGTCCAGGCAAAAGCCTGACAGGCTTAGGCCAAGCAATGTTCACCTTGGGTTATGACTGATAACTGCCCTCTACAAGTCCTGGGACAGTCTGCCGGGCTGACAACCTCCTGGCGATGTTGGCCTCAGGCTATGACTGTTAGCTGGCTTTGCCTGCTAGAGCTCTCTGGCGCCTCATAGCCAAAATGGTGGTGCGTGCTTCCTGTAAGTGCTGGGACAGACTGCTGGTCTGACAACCTCCTGGCCGGGTGGGCACACTGATGGCCCCCCAAACAGCTCAGGGCCTGGGTGCAGGCCAACACCTGTTGGGCTTAGACCCCCGCGATGTTGGCCTCAGGCTAAGTCTGCATACCTCTGGCTGTCGGTTCTCTCTGGCGTCAGAGAGCCAAGATGGTGGAGAGCCTCTTGTAACTGACTGGCAGGAGGCAGAGTTCTGATGTGGCTTCAGTGTGGTGAAAAGCACTGTAACTCCACCGCTTGCAGCCCGGCTGGCCAGCAATGGTCAGTGGTAGCAGGTGCAGGGCCTGCCAGGACCCTGTCACCTTGGTTCCACTGATGGTGGCCCTTCTGCTGGATGAGCTGCTGCTGCCGCCGCCACTGCCTAGACCTTATTTCTTAGAAGTGATTTGCAAATCCTACAAGTGTTGATCAGTATTCTGTTTTAATGATTCTGATTCAAATCACATTGAAGTTGACACCTAGTGTTCTGAGCATCCCCCGTCCCCTCCCTTGTAAACATGTGGCTCTTTTATCTCCTCAAAACAGTTTTGTACACGTTTATTACAGTTGCAGAGCAACTATATTATCTGGAGAAAGAAAAGCTTACTATTCCTCACTGTTTAATCATAAAAGGACAACCCCCCCTCACCTACTCTCCCATTTCAAGAAACAGTTCTGTGTTCTTTGATGATTAAAATTATTCAGCCCTAGCTCCACCCTCCAAATGCCCACACTGTCTAGACGTCATCTCGAGATGCCACTCTAGTTTTTCAATTGAGCTGACCAATCCCTTGGCTCTGAACCTTCCTAAGCAGTGCTCGCCTCTTCTGAAGTATCAGGTTTTATTCTTTTTAATCAATCAGGGTAAAATTTAGTAAGTTCCATTATTTTGAAAAAAGTATCTCTAGGCCCAGACAATTTGAGTGAAATCAATTTTATTAAAAGAAAAAAGAAAAAATAACAAAAAACTTTGAGTCACTCACTTCCTCCCCTATTTCTAGCATTCCCAACCTGCCCATACATGTGGGTGACACATCGTCTGTATAACAGAATACTGATCAACACTTTTTATAGAAATTTCAGAAGCATGAAGCTCAATAGCCAATCCTACCCCCTAGGTCTTACAAAAATATATATATATATATCGTCTCATGGGCTGTGCCTTTGTGTCTGTGACATGTTTGCCCTGGTTTTTCTCTGTCCAGTAGACTTAAATGGTGCTTTCTCCAGTCCAATTGATTCCTGATTTTAAATTGTTTACACCTGTGACTCGAGTTTTCTTCTGGTCTCCTTAGGTGACCTGGTTCAGCCTCCTTGCTTTGAAGCATCCTGCTGTTCTGCCCAAGTTCTAGACTTAACTCACTTGATTCTGTCTCTTTCATTTTGTGTTTTCCTGTTGTCTTCATCCTTGGCCTCTGACCTCATCAGGTGTTTAGAGGGTTGCTCTTTTTCACATTTAAGATTGTTTCGCTCTTAATCTCTTCATCCAGACTCCTGATCCTTCCACAGATTCATTTTATAAAGTTTGGTTGAATCATATTATCCCAATTTGGTGGATTTTCTTTCAGATCAAACACATGCTGCAGTGCCGGTTATTCCTTGGATGACCTTGGAACAGGGTGTTTCACCTTGAGATGGCTGTGCTTCCTACCTACAAAATTAAGTCCATAATAGCTAACTGAATGGGTTGTTATGACCGTCATATTACGAATGGCTGCCAGTGTCTAATAGAGTTTTGGCACGATAGCTAATGTCAGAGCCATTTTTGTCCGTGAGAACTAGCTAGTGAGCAGTGCTGTCTCGCCTACTTGGCTTTTCATCTTACCTTCATCTCCTTTATTGCCTTCCACTACACTGTGAAGAGAAAAGGAGGTTCCAACTCAGAGCTCACCATCCTGTATGAATGTGCACTGTAAAGCTGTCCGAGACAACTTAAATGAGGCACCCCATCATCTCACTTATTGCAAACTTTGCCTGCCCGGGAATCAAGTATTTTCATGTCTGTGATAGGAGCTAATGATTCTTACAGGCGACTTACATTCACCTGAAAGTGGGGAGTCAACATGAGAGACGGAGCTCAGGTGATTGTTTTGGTAATCATCCTTTTCTGCTGAGAATAAATCTTATTTCCTCTTTTTTTTCCTTCTTATTTCAGTGTCTTGGTTTGCTTTCTGTTGCTGTGAGAAAACACCAAGACCAGAAGTATCTTGGCAAGGGGAAATCCTGCTTGTTACACATGCTGAACAGTCTACCATTGAGGGAAGGCGAGACAGGAACCTGGAGTCAGGAACTGAAACAGAGACCATGAAGGAACTCTGCTTCTTAGTAAACTTAGTAAACTTCTTCTCCATGGTTCCCTCAGCATGTCTTACCTGCTCAGGGATAGCACCGCCCACAGTGGGTGGGGCCCTTCCATGTTATTCCTTACTCAAGAAAATGCTCATAGACTTACCTATAGGTCACACTGATGCAGGCTGTTTTTTTAATTGAGGTTTCCCTCTTCCCAGACAAGGCTAGTTTGTATCAAGTTGATAGAAAAATAAAATAAAAAAGAATAGAAACTACAAACAGACAAAAAGAACTCAGCAGTATATTCGGAGGCGGTCTTCTTTTGTTTGTAAATGCCCATGCTTCCCTACTCTCTATTAACCTTCAGATTAATAACTGTGGAAGAATGGAGGGAAAAGATCAACAAGTAGAGTGTTTTTATCTTGTTTCCATCGGATTAAGAACACTATTCCTGTCCCTTCCATGGTATTCCAGAGCCAGTCATGCTAACTGGAGCAGGGCTTGCTACGCCACCACATCTCGGGGACAATTGTCACATGAAAACATAGTCGAGAACGTCCTCAGCCCTCCAGCCTCCCTTCCCTAATTTTAAGGACATATTTATGATCCTGTCCTCTTTGAATTTTTAATGGAAAAACTAGTTTAAAAGCCTAACGCAATCTCAAAACCACTAGTTTTGGGGCCAGTGAAATGACTTGTCGAGAAGGCAGCCAGCTGCCAAGCTCAACAACCTGGGTTTGATCTCTGGGCCCCACATGATGGAGGGAGAGAATGGACTCCCATAGTTGTGCATCATGCCACATGCATACATGTGTGTGTGCATGCACATAAACACAAACTTTTTTGGAAGTTTGCATGTAAGGTTTTTATGCAAGGTTTTTAATGTAAGTTTTTAAGATGGCTTTGAAAACTCAATAGTTCAGTGTTGCTGAATGAAACATTCGTTTTCTGTGGGAAAGTCATGGGTCCCTGATCCTTCCTTGCTCTTTATCAATGAAGAGTTCACAGCATCATGAGAAAGCAAAAATAAGAGTCAATTGCTAATGAAGGCAGGCTGCAAACATCGCTGCCGCACAAGAGGGAATCTTCATAGTAACGTGGGAAAAGAAATTAATTTTAGATGGGAAAACCTTGAAAGACTCATATTGAAAGATGTCAGAGTTAAAGACAGGATAGCATTTAGACTTCTACAGGGAGATGGCCAAGGAAAATACACCAGATAAAGGAGCAGCTGAAGATGTTGCAATGTCTTCCTTCAAAGTGGGGTGTGTGTGCTTGCATGTGCAAGTACGTATGTGTGTGTGTGTGTGTGTGTGTGTGCACGCGTGTGCGCGCATGTGCATGTGTGTGTGTGTGTGCGTGCGTGTGTGTGTGTGTGTGTGTGTGTGTGTGTGTGTGTGAGAGAGAGAGAGAGAGAGAGAGAGAAACACTGGTGGGAAATACCTAGAAAGACAGGGTAAAGCTGCATCTTCAGGCCACAGAGCCATATTTTCACAGTAAATGTGTGAAAAGCTAAGATTGAGAAGGAGGAAGAAAGTGTGCCTCACTCGCTCTTGTCCACATCTGATTGCTCACACTGTTAAAATAAGAAGCTTCTTGTCCCATCTGTGCTGTCAAACCCCCACCCCCCAATTTAAAGCCCAGTGCAAGATCCGTACCAATCTGTCCCTCACAGTGGTGACCTTTCTTCAAAGACAAACCTGGCCTGACCTTAGTGATGCTTAAAATCAGCATTCAGAGCTTGAGAGGAATGTCTTTCTGAAGGAACTAAAAAAAAAGAAGAAAAAACAAAGTGTCATTCCCCAGATGACATCCTGCCACACCCCCTGTTCGATGCCAGCAGAGATACAGGTTGTGATCATCTGTGGCAAGGCCATTTTCAGAGGACAGGAAGGACCTGCTGGGTGAAATCATGCATTTTGAAATCCACAAGAGAATTCTGAGTGCAGGTAAGAAACCCAGCTAGGATTGTTCTCTTTGTGGGAAATAGAAACAGGTGGGTTGGTAAGAACTAGAAAGTTCTTACTGGACTACATTAGTTACACAAAACAGCCAGAATCCATTGCATTTTGGCTCGAATCATGTTTATCCCTATGCCTGAAGGAGTCACAGGTTAGCTAGCCCAGAAGGCACAACTATGCGCCTTCCCATTGAAAGTGCACTAAGATAGAGGTGCATCCTATGACATGTGGGGCTTTTTTATCTTATGGACTTGTGGAGAAAAACTGATGGTGTTCCCCATGTCCCATGGGTATGAAGATGAAGAAAAGACCTCAAGCCAATCATCTTACCCAGATCTAATGTCTTTTTGTACATTGAAGTCACCCATGCTGCACCCTACCACCACCCCCAGCCCCTTACACATGCCCAAGGATCATTTCCTGCCTATACCAAAGTGCTGAACAAGAAAATTCGCTTAGATGAGACAGGAGAGATGCCTCTGACTGCTCTTCCAGAGAGGACCCAGGTTCAATTCCCACCACTCATAGGCAGCTAACAACTATCTGTAATTCCAGCTCCCAGGGGATCTATTGCTCTCTTCTGGCCTTCATGAGTACTGAACACATGTGGTGCAAAGACATGCGGGCAAAGCACTCATACATATAAAAATAAACATAAATAAATCTGAAGAAAAATAATTCCCTTAGAGGCTCCTTATAACCTTAGAAAGTCTTTTTATTAATCATTCAGGGAATGGGTGTGAAAACTTCTTTTTTGCAGGAGCAATGGAGAAAACCAAGAGTAAGGTATGGGTGTGCCCAGGTCTGGGTGACAGGATCACTAGCAGTGCCTCCTTCATGCTGAACTCTACCCACATTCAGGACTATTGTCCCTGCCCTTCCCTCCTTTGTTCCTGAACCCACTCCTTCACTCTTTGGCACTACATTTTTTTTTTTACTTTTTATTGATTCGTTTCCCACTCATCTCCTCATCCCCTCATATCTACCCACCACCCTTGCAATGCCCCCCTCAAAATAAAAAACACACAAACAACAAAAAACATAGAAAACATCTTATCGTTGAAGCTATAGTGTGTAAGTGTGTCCCACAATATATCCTTCTGTCCACACATCTTCACTTGCAGACATTCATTGGAATGAGTTTGAGATCTGTGGCATCTGTGACACCATCAATATTGGATTCTCACTGTGACTCCTTTCAGTTATCCTGTGGTTGTGCTGGGTCATGGAGATCTGCAACCTTGGATTGGCAGATGTGGCCCTTTCATGCATCCCAGTCACTCACAGTTGATATAAATTTTGGAGTGGGCCAACTCAGTACTCTGTATCTGGGCCTGGGTGTTAGCTGAGCTGCTCAGTGTGCTGACTCTCCTTTATCTGCACCACCAGCTCTGGGGAGCTCTCCAGCACTGCTCCAGCTAGGCCACCCAACCCCCCTCCCCCAATGCAGCCATCAGCAGGAGGCAGGGTTAGCTACCTGCTCTCTTGCCCTCAGGGCCAGCTCACCAGCAACCACACCTCCAGTGCCTGATTCACTGTGCTGCACAGTCAGGGCATGAGACCTGTGCTCCCAAGTGTGACAGCCTGTGAGGGGCTGAGCCAGCTCTCCAGCCCCTTGGGCTGGTTCACCTGTGCCCTCTCCACCAGGGCCAGCCCTACTGTGCTGCCCAAGGGAGTTGCAGGGCCCACTCTTCTGAGTGTTACAGCCAGTGAGAGACAGGAGCCAATTCTCCCTCCCTCTTCTTATGACCCCAGGGCCAGCTCTCCCAGCTCTGCAACTGACATAGGGCAGGGAGGCAGATGACATCTCCCCAACCCACACAATTCCCCCAACCCAGAACACCTTGTGGTAGAGGAGTGGTGGGGTCAGATCTTCCTTGCTCACAACCTCTGGGTAGATTTACCAGCACCCCCTCCAGCCCTACTGTGCTGACAAGTCGAGGTGCTACCTCAGTGCTGCAGCAGGTGAGAAGTAGACACCACATTTTTGAAGCATATTTATTCTTTACTATCCTGTTGGAAAGCATACTATGTTTTTTAAATATGGAGAATTTAGCATAAAAATATCCCCATTGCCTCATACAACCATATGTTCTTAACTTACTTATATGATTATAGCCCTGACTTATTAATAATACAACTCTTCATGGTGAATGAGAGCAGAAATGTTCAGAAAATAACTGTGTCACTTTTACAGCCAGCCACAAGCACGTGCTATTCCTACTGTGGTGGAAGTTCCAGGAAGCTTGGCTTTTCCAGACAGCTGTAAAGAGAATTGCATTATTATGCCTTAAAAGTGACCTCTAAGAGTAGCATTTATAACTTACCCGAAGTGTCTAACCTGCTGCCTGCTCTAATTCTTACACTGCTTTTACAGTATATAGTTTGAAAACATATCATATTCTCTTCAGGGAGCATCTAGAGTAGTGGTTCTCAATCTTCCTAATGCTGCGACCCTTTAATACAGTTCCTCATGTTGTGGTGACCCACAACCATAAAATTATTTTGTCGCTACTTCATAACTATAATTTTGGTGCTATTATGAATTGTAATGTAACCAGTGTGGTATATATGAGTATATCTGATATACTATACCCCCACGGGTCTCAACCCATAGGTCGAGAACTGCTGATCTAAAGAGACTTTTCAAAGCAATGTCATAAAAACAAATAGGATGTTTCTCACCTGCAAGTACTTTATCTCCTTGCTTAGTGTCAGGCTTGTTCAAAATCTGTTCTGAAATGTTTCCGTTCGTGTAGAGAAAAAGCCTTGTTTAGGTAAATATGCTTTTAGGCTTGAGAGCTCACAGAATGAGAAGACCAATATAGTCACAAGCTTAGACAAGCTCCCAGGCAAACAGGTACCATTAATAACGGCAAATATTCTATATTAACACCCAGATACAAGCATTCAGTAACTGAAACATGAAAACCCGTGCTTTCCAGAATGTAAATATGAGCTCCCTATATTTCAGTCATTTTATTTTACATGAAAATTTGTGTGAGCTAGGATCAAGTAAGGAAAACAAAGGCCATAATTGAGGCTAACAGGGTAATGTTGAGGGCGCATTGCTGAGGGCACAGGCGTGAGGCACACCCATTGTGTTCAGCTCTTCCATGTGGTACCATGTTTGAATGACAGATCTAATCATTCCCTCCTCAGTTTCCCTGTCTCCTCTCACAGGCTCGTTGTAAGGACTCAGGAGGTAAACCTATGTAAAATGTATACCTCCTGTTTTGTACTAACAAGCGCATAGTACCCATTATCTTAAAGTTGTAACCATGTCGGTGTGCCCCTGAGAAACATGTCTTCTACCTACATTCATGTTTCTACGTCCTGCAACCAATAAAATTTTATCATCATGGGCAAACTACGTTACCTGGGGACTTCTAAGGACTCTCTGATTTAATGCTGGTAGAAATTAATAGAGTAGCAGCACCATACCAAAACAGCAGAGAGGGTAGGATCACCCAAAAGTAAATAAGCAGGAAAACTCCAAAGGAAACCTGATGAATGTTAATTAAAAGATATGCTAATTTAAGATAAAATTACACACACACACACACACACTAAGCTGGAGGGCTGGGGAGATTGCTCAGGTATTAAAAGTACTTGCTGAGCCAGCTTGACAATCTGGATTCTACCCCTAGCTTCTCCAGTGGAAGGAGAGAACCAACTCCCAAAAGTTGTTCTCTGACCCCAACCCCACACATGTACCTCGGCACACATGTACACACACACACATACATACACACATAATGACAATGATATGATGATGAATAAAAAATTAGCTAGAGACACTTCAAAAATAATATTAATGAACGCCATGACATTTCAGTGGAAAGGAGGATTAAATAGAATACTTTTATGTTTTAGTGTCCCCTGAATTAGGAAAGTGCCGATTTTGTAAAGCCCATTTTTATGGTCTTTATAGAAGAAAATTGCTTCTTACTAGGGCTCTGGCAGCTTACATTTGATATGCAAAGAGCACATTAGTCGTTAGCTACTAAATCGGATTCGTTTATTTTTTTCATAAGTGGGCAGATGATTGTTGAATTTATTTAGATCCATAAAATAAAAAAGTAGATACCATCGCTAAAAGCAAGATCTGGCAGTCAGAAAACACAAAAAGTCATCACTTCACAAAACCCAAGCCAACAATCCAGACGAGCTCTATTTGTTCTGTGGACGCTGGGCCAGTTTGCCGAACCGCTGGTTAAGTGGACTCTGTATGACTGAACTTGGCTCCCAGAGACGTGTGCTCTTGGCTGGGAAAACAGACCCTGGGTTTCAGTGTACTTCCATCTGGCCTCAGCCATGGATGCGGAGTGTATCGGCACTCCTCTCTACTCAGGCCCTTGCCAGATGGTGAAGAGCCACATCACCCTGCAAAGCATGCTGCTCTCCAAGAGGCATGAGGCCTGGCATCTACTTGTCTGCTGGAATATTCCTTCCTCTGGTCTCAGATCCAATATAAGCATGCAACTGACAGGATAGGAGACCTGTGCAGTAGGCCAAATGCTAGAACATATTCTAGTGTGTGTCCTACCTGGGGAATCCCCAACACAAAAACTAGTTCTCAGCATTGTGAGGTTTTGGACTTACTTAAGTCAAGCTAATGTCCTATATACTCACCTGGAAATTGAACAGTCCCATTTCTAACTCCCTTCCCTTGCTCCCCAACTGCTGCTTCTTTATCAGGAGTAGATGCTACCCTAAATATGTGGGAACTTGGTCTTTTCTATACATAGTTTTGGTGCTGATCTTATTTCAGAAAAAAAAATGGAGACATATTTTTGGTAGAATGTGTGGCAATTGCTGATATAAGAGATGTTGGAGAAAGAGAGAAAAATAGGAATTAAGAGATTTTTTTCTTCGTTTTTAATTTTTATTTATTTTTATTTAAAAAGGAAGTAAAAATAGTTTATGATAAAATTGAAGATTTACATGGAAAATATTTCTGATAAAATGAAGAAATATATAGAAAACATGTTAAAATTGACAATTTTCATGAAAAATGAAAGAGTAAAATGGTAGACATAAAAACACTGCTAAATTAATTGAAAAGGGAAGTATAAACATTTTATGATAGAATTGAAGATTTACTTGGGAAATATTTCTGATAAAACTGTAGAAAAATATAGAATAACATGTTAAAATTGAAGATTATCATGGAAAATTATACAGATAAAATGGCAGGTATAAAAATATTTCTAAGTTGATTGAAAGTGGAATTATAAGCATTTTCTGATAAAATTGAAGATTTACATGAAAAATATTTGTTAGCCTATGTCTTTTTATTGGGGAATTGAGTCGTTTTATGTTAAAAGATACCAAGGAAAAGTGATTGCTGCTTCCTGTTATTTTTGATGTTATTTTTATATTTGTGTGGTTACCTTCTTTTAAGTTTGTTGGAAGAAGATTACTATCTTGCTTTTTCTAGGGTGTAGTTTCCATCCTTGTGTTGGTATTTTCCATCTATTATCCTTTGTAGGGCTAGATTTGTGGAAAGATACTGTGAAAATTTGGTTTTTATCATGGAATATCTTGGTTTCTCCATCAATGGTGATTGTGAGTTTTGCTGGGTATAGTAGCCTGGGCTGGCATTTGTGTTCTCTTAGTATCTATATAAGGTCTGCGCAGGATCTTCTAGCTTTCATCGGCTCTAGTGAGAAGTCTGGTATATTTCTGATAGATCTGCCTTTAAAGTTACTTTTCCTTTTCCCTTACTGCTTTTAACATTCTTTCTTTGTTTAGTGCATTTGGTGTTTTGATTATTATGTGCCAGGAGGACTTTCTGTTCTGGTCCAGTCTGTTTGGAGTTCTGTGGGCTTCTTGTATGTTCACGGGCATCTCTATCTTTAGGTTAGAGATGTTTTCTTCTATAATTTTATTGAAGATATTTACTGGCCCTTTAAATTGGAAATCTTTGCTCTCTTCTATACCTATAATCCTTAGGTTTGGTTTTCTCATTGTGTCCAGGATTTCCTGGATGTTTTGGGTTTCAAGACTTTTGCATTTCGCATTTCTTTGACTGTTGAGTCAATGTTTTCTATGGTATCTTCAGCACCTGAGATTCTATCTTCTATCTCTTGTATTCTGTTGTTCATACTTGCAACTATGACTCCTGGTTTCTTTCCAAGGTTTTCTCTCTCCAGAGTTGTCTCCCTTTGTGATTTCTTCATTGTTTCTACTTCCATTTTTAGATCCTGAATGGTTTTGTTCAGTTCCTTCATGTGTGTGTTTGTGTTTTCCTGTAATTCTTTAAGGGATTTTTGTGTTTCCTCTTTAAGAGCTTTTACCTGTTGACCCATGTTCTCCTGTATTTCTTTAAGGGAGTTATTTATGTCCTTCTTGAAGTCTTCTATCAGCATCATGAGATGTAATTTTAAATCCAACTCTTGCTTTTCTGGTGTGTTGGGGTATCCAGGACTTGCTGTAGTGGGAGACCTGGGTTCTGATGTTGTCAAGTAGCCTTGGTTTCTGTTGGTAGGGTTCTTGCACTTGCCTTTCACCATCTGGTTATCTCTGGTGTTGTTGGTCTTGCTGTCTCTGGCTAGAGCTTGTCCCTCCTGTGGGCCTGTAAGTAAGCCTGTGTCCCCACTCCTGGGAGACCAACTCTCTTCTGGCAGGGTCTGTGCACAGAAGGCTGTCGACTGCCTGGCTCTCTGATGTAAATGGCAGCTGGAAGTCCCAGCTGCTCCACTGATGGTATGTACTGTGCACTCCGTGCCTGGAAGGCTCTGTCCCAGATGCTCCACTGATTGTATGCACTGTGTGCTCCTCGCTGTTTCCTCCAGAGATACATTGGAGAGAAGGTGGATATCTCACCTCAGATCTCAGAAGTGGAGGTATTGCTGGGAGATCACTCTCTCCTGGTGGGCTGTGCACAGAAGGCTGTGGAGTCACCTGGCTCCCTTATGCAAATGGCAGCTGGAAGACTCCTGTCCCAGTTGCTCCACTGATCTTATGCCCTGTGAGGTCCTAGCTGTTTCCCTCCAGAGAGAAGGTAGAGATCTCACCTCCTCACTCAGAAGTAAAAGTGCTGCCGGGAGATCACTTTCTCCTGGTGGGCTGTACACAGAAGGCCTGGATCCCTGGTGCCAATTTTTTTTTCTTCTTAAACAGCTGAATAAGGTTAGTGATACCTTCCTCCATAGATGGGATATGGAAGATTAACAGATAGGGAATCAAAAGTCAAAATTTCCCAGTGAACATGCATTGTTTTAATCATTTCAACACATGAGTTACTTTAATTATTTTAAAAAAATGTTTTCAAGAGTCTAGAGAGATGGCTCAGCGGGTAAGAGCACTTGCTGCTGTTGCAGAGGACAAAAGTTTAATCATTGGCACATATATCAGGTGGCTTACAAGCACCTATAAAAAGAGGCTCAGGGGCCCAATACCTTCTTCTGGCTTCCTCTGGTACCTAAATGCTGTGGTGCACATATATACACATAAAATTAAAAATATTTAAAAAATTTTTTAAGAAACATAACCAAAGAAATGAAAATTTTTATAACATTCAAATGAGTGAGGAGACTAATCCCACCAGCACAGGGGCATCTTACTTCTCATATCCGTGCAATTTATGCCAGCCTTTTTAAGTCTGTTGTGCTCAATAGACATTAAACAGACGTGGCAGGTAGACAGAGCTACATATTTAGAGTGCACAAAGTCAGGAGTAGAGATCGCATAAGGGAATTGAAGGCCACCGGATTATTTAAGAATAGAGTAGAGCTCCTATGACTTAGAAGACAGTAAGGCAGGAGGACACCATAGAAGAATCTCAGGAATCAGGCAACAGGAGGGTAGTATGTGACACATGAGCTCAGGGAGGTGGTTGTCATCTGTGTATCTGTGGTGTTGGTGACATGAAACACAGAAGCATCACTGGTCTGGTGTGTTACCCTAATTAGCATTCCCAGTCATCACTGTAGTGTTTTATCATTCTCCCAACAATCTACACATCAGTGAAAGCCATCTCTGTGAAAATCAAATACATTAATGGAATGGCTTCATTAGCTCACCCTTTGAACCTAGAATCAAATATACAACTAACTCCAGGGCTGTACCTAGTTGGAGATGAGTAAGGAACTCAGACACAAAATCTCCCTTTGATTCAGTGTAATATTTTAAAAACATGAATTGACAAAGAATAGCCTGCAGACTAGCTTCCTGTTTTCGGAAAACTAGGATTTATTGGAACCAGGGCCAGAAGTAGGTGTACAGTGAGTGAGGAAGGGCCGTACAAGTAGAGAGGAAGGTTCTCTTAATTTAAAACCTTGACATTCAAGAAACACCAGGTTTTTTGCATTAATGCTGAGTAGGGTTTTTTTGGTATTTCATTATATCATTTTTAATATTACACAATATCATTTATCTTTGTATTATGAAGTTGTTTTAGCTCTTTGCTTGGTTTGATTTTATTATTTTGTTGTGGGGGGTTTATTGTTGTTTGTGGTGGTGTTGGTGGTTGGTTGGTTGGTTGGTTGGTTGGTTGGCTGGCTGGCTGGTTTTGTTTTGGTGTTCAGTTTTGGGTGGTTTTTTGGTGCCCTTTTACACCTGTGTATAAGGTCACTAAAGCATTCACCAGATCCTGGTGTTGCATCAGGACCTATCTACTTCCCAGTGAATATGTGTTCCTTTCAAAGTCAAATTATATATATATGTATTCTAGTTAGTGCTTTCAAAAATATTTTAACAACCTAAAATAAATCCAAGGATATGAAGAAGTTTTTCCATTCATACAGAGAGAAACACATCCAACTTTCACAGCAAAACAGGGGAAACTTTCTTGCTTTCACCCTGGATTTGATGTTCCCCTTGCTGGGAGTCAGAGGCCGGTGGATTAGGAACAGCAGGAGAGCCATTTTCAGATGGAGCCGTTGATGCTTTCATGGAAAAGTTCCAGAAAGATTACTAAGATGCAAAAGATATCCTGCTTTTTTGACAACTTAAATATGTTAGGATCATAATTTTAACTTGTGACTTCTTCAACAGAGTTTCTCTTTTTCTCTAACTTATTTTTTCTTTTATAATTTCATGCACAAGGATCATGTACTTCAATCATCGTCCCCGTTGTCTTTTTCTCATCTCACTCCCCCTCCCTCTTAACCCCTCTTCTCAGCAAGTCATTTCTCTTGGTTTTGTGTCCTTTTTTTTAAACTTTTTCTATATTTTAACCCACTCCACTTAATTCAGGTTGATTGAGTGACAGGGTGAGACCTGTTTATCTGAGCTGAGCCACTTACCAATGGCCACACCACTGAAGAGCGTGACTCTGCCTCTGCCAACAGCCATGACCTGCCTTTGGCAGCTCAGAGAAGAGTTGAGCTCTTTGAGTCCCTCCCAGTCTCCATTCTGGAATGTTGATGGATCTTATCCTGTGCAGGTCCTCTGTAGGTAGCCATTCGCTGCTGTTCTGTGTTCCTGAGTACAGTAGCCACACCATGTTCAAAAGTCAGCATTCTACAGTACCACTTACCCTCCTGGGACTCTTGCATTCTTTCCATGTCTTCTTCTGTGTTGTTCTCTGATGGTTAGAGGAGATTATAGAGATGTCTCACTAGGGCTGAGCACTCAACAGTTGCATCCTTTGAGAACTTTTGACCCATTATGTGCCTCCGCATTACCTATTGCAAACGGAGTTGAAAAGGGCTTTTTTTCTAGTGGCCAGATGACCAAATGCAAGAAACAAGTGTGTGTGGTTTTTTTTTTTGTTTTGTTTTGTTTTGTTTTGTTTTACTTATCTAATAAATTCTGGTTACTGTGCTGGAGCATGAAGGAACTTATAAAATTCAAAATCATGCCTTTGACAGTTTGAGGTTTGAGGTTTGATTTACAGGATAAATACGTGTTTTCCAAGGTAGCAAGAACTGTTTTTCCTCTCTTGGTCTTTCCCCTCTCTTCCATAGCCTATGCATTGTGTTTTAAAGATTGGTTTGTTCCTGTCATAATTTACATGTGGATGAATCCCAAGCCTTCATACTGTATTAACTCTCATCACAGCTAAGCTCATACTAGAGAAGAATGAGGTCTTAGATGGGCTTTCCATTATTGTCTGTCCATGCTGCCTTACATGAAACGCTGAGAATCGCTAAAAACAAAATGCTATCAGTATGAATAATGAAAATTGGTTATCTAGATCTATTGTTCATATGACCCAGAAGTCCATATAAGGCTATTGGTTAGAAGATGCCTGGAGGTATCCAAGTACATACGTGCCCCAAAGTGCTTGTCTCCTCACTTGTTAATTCTGTCATCTGTCTAGATAATGGCTGAACTTCCAGGGGACAACTAACAGAGTATTGTAACATATTCTTATGAAATATGGGTAGAGTTTTGAAGGATATCTTCATTTATACAAGACCTTTTGGGTCTGTGCTAACAAATGGTATGTGTGACTTCCATGGACTCTGTTGGTCCAGTCAAATCACAAGATCTTGTACAAAGAATGGAATAAATTTCACTACTGTACCAGTCTGGGAATCTCCATACAAACCACTCAGACACCAATCTCAATCAAGTAGGAATAGTTTATTGAACACTATATCCCAAGACTGATAGATCAGAGACATGATTTAGGCTCGGGAGCTGAACCATGACCTTAAGTGAAAGTCCTATAGGGCTTTTTAAGCCTGAGATCTACAAATATCTGTGCCAAGTTATTTCATCAATCAGGATTTAGGGATGGGAGTCTTTCTTAGGAACAGGTCTTTGTTGTATACATATCCTGCTCCCATTGGTTGGGGGATTCAACTATGGCAGGAGACAACCAAGATGAGACTTTTCTAGCATTCATGTCTTAACTTGTCAACCAGGATGTCAGTGGCCCACATACATGTCTCTTTCTGTCAAGCAGGATGTTAGTTCCCAAGGAGGTCTTAGGAACCTAAATGTTACCCGACCACTATTAAAAATGAAAGTCTTATTCCAAGTAGTTTATTTTACTGGTGCAACTGTGTCTTACTCTGGGCTCCATCCCAGGGGCAGCTTATAAAAGCTAATACAATAAAAGCTTATGCACAGATGCAGGAAGTGGTGCTGGGTGGTTGGTTAGGGTCCAAGCTGATTGTGGGTAACTATACAAAGCCGTTCTGTTTACTTCTATCATGACCGGTTTCAAGGTCATGATAACATAACAGAATATGTAATCAACTTGGCCTTAGAAAGTTTCCTAGTAACAGTAGAAACATGTGAGAAACTTCCTATAATGGCAGGCTAGCCAGGTAATTGTTACTTAGGCCTGAACATTTTACATTGGCCTTAATATTTTACCTAGGTCTTAAAAACTATCACCTGGGGGTAGGGGCAGTAGGGGTATGTGGGCTGAAAAATACCATTATAAAGAGATATGGGTATGGAAAGGAGAGTAATCGCAGCCATTCCCCAAAGCACCACAGCTAATATACTTGGAAGCCCCCTCAATTAGCTAAAATACAGTGGTACTTTTCAACAAGAGCATTGTTGGGAGAGAAGAAAATAAAGAGATTTGGGAAAGACTCTGTATTGGCTAATCCATTTGCAAATGCAAAATAGTCCTCAATAGAAAGGGAGAAACTAGAGAGATTATGTCCCCATCTCTCTAGGATAACAGCTGACTTGCCCTTTCTCCATAGCTTTGTGAAACTGAAATTTTTAGCTAAAGTTTTGGAGAGATTCATTCCGATATAGACATTCTAATCTGGCCACCAGCCATCACTTGAGTTTGGAAACCAAGTTGCTTGGTTGGAGATTCTTATCATTTTATACCTCTTGTGTGTTTACTCAGTGTCTGTAGAGAGAGGACTTTACATATGTTGTCTTATTTGATTGGATAATTAAACAGCCCTCTGAGACAGCATTCCTCCACATTCTACATGTGCAGTTTCTGAGGCTTGCATCCCTCCAGCATCCAGCTGGAGACCACAGACCAGGAACTGGCAAGAGGACTGTTTAAATGCTGCATGGCATTGTCCAGTGTCCAGTGTCCCCTTAGCTTTACCCTTCTGAGTTACAGTATTTTGAGTATATATATATATATATATATATACTCAAAATATACACACACACATATATATATACATATATACACACAAAATATATATATACACACATATATATAGTGCGTGTGTGTCATATGTATTTTTATTATACATATGTGTACTTACATGTTCATACTTCACACATGTGGAGTCCAAAGGTGTTAAGTGTTCCTCCCCCATAGCTCTCCATCTTCATTTTAAGAAAGGGTACATCACTGAATCTGAAACTTATCAGTTGGACCAGTGTGGCTGGTCAGTGGCTCTCAGAGAGCTGTCTATCTCTGCCTGGAGTCGCTCTGCCCCATTCTAGCAGTGCAGGCCTTGTAGACACTTACCACCATGCCTGGCTTTTCATGTGGGCTCTGGAGCTCTGAACTCAGGTGTTTGTGTTGTGTGCGGGTACGTTACAAACTGAGACATCCCCCCAGCCTCACCGTGTTTCTCTATTATGCTTAATACTTAGAAGTTAGAAATACTATTATCAAGCCAGGCATGGTGACACATGCCTTTAATCCTAGCATTTGGGAGACCAGGTTGTCAAATTTCTGTGAGTTCAAGGCCATCCAGGGCTGCATAGTGGGACCCTGCACACCCACCCCAAAGGAAAAAATACAAATATCAAAATGGGAAATAATTGTCCCATTACCAAAATGAACAAAACCAAGATTCCCTTAGGTCCTCCAGTATATTTAAGTGATTATTTGTAGATTTCCAATTTGATAAGAGCTAGAAAGTATTACAAGTATTAAGACTGTTCTGACAAACTAACATCTACAAATAATAGTAAATTTACTTTTCTAAAACTTGATTTCCCACAAAACTTCCTAAGAATGTGTGTACTGGATTGAGAAGATTCCCCTGGAGAAATTTTTCTTCATGCAGTTAAGTGCCAATAATCTGAGACCTTGTGCCCTCCTTGAGGGTTAAGTGTTTATTAAACCCACCTGTCCCATAGCATCAAACCCATAAGGACAGAGAACCCCCACTTCTTGAACCCCTAGCTGGATGTGAACCCTAGCTTTGCTGTATAGTTACTCTGTAGCCTTGGGCTCATCCCTCTCTTTCTCCAACAGTAAAATGAGATTAATAATGCTCAGAAAGCTATAAATATTGTAGGAGATCTCGTAAATCAGGTGGTTCAAATGTTAAGTGCTATCATCTATCTCTCACTGTCCAACAGAAGCTGGCACAAAGCTGGACAAGCCGACTGCCACGCAGTGCAGGCTGGGAACTTGGTCACATCTCTCTCTGGCCTCCCATGCTGTGTATCTATGACACCGAAAGGATGGTGGGAAATTGCCCTCTTTGGGCACAGTGTGAACCCCACACCAATCTGCTTAGTCTTGGCTCAGTCCAAGTGCTTTATCTCTGAAAATGAGATCTGAGGAGACTGCTAATACCTCTAAAGCCGGGAGACAACAGCCGAAGAAAGCGTAACATGATGCTTGGGGTTTCTCGACATCCTTGCCTTGTCCCCTTTGGTACTGATGAGGAAGTAAGCCCAGTACCCATTTTCAACATATCTAGGCAAGTAGAAAAAAAGGAGATGTTCATTATTTTCTCACTGTCTTTGTTTCTGTTTGAGGGACTTTAGGGGTGTCTACCTCTCCCTTTTGTCTCTTTGACGCCCAGTGCAATTACAGATGTGAACCGCCCTCAAGGCTAACAGTCCCTGCCCAGGCACCATTTAGAACAGAGTCAGTGAGAGCTGGCAGGTGCCCGTCCCAGAGTAGACCTTGGGCACCCTGCCCGGTCTGTGCCCACTGAATAGTGTCAGACCATCTGCGGTGACATTCCAGCTTTTTCCTCAAGAGTGTGAACTGATTGAGAGCGTGACAGCATGTGTGGAGTGCTCCACACAGCCTCTGCTCTCCCTCTCCTCTGCCAGATCCCATTGTAGCATGTGTCAACTCAATGGGCTGCAAGGGTCCTCCCGGAGCTCCTCCTTCCTGCTGGTGAGCAGTGATCCTGTGTGCCCTTTGAAGAGTGTCTTCCAGCATCCAAAGGGCAAGTAATTTGAAACCATCAAATTCATGATCCTTAGTCTTTTGGGGGCTCCTGGACAGTTTTTAGAGAGTTTCGTACAGTTGTATTTCTGTCCCCCGAAAATTCACATATGCCCAAAATTTAGCCAGTCTCAGACTTCCACAATCCTCCGCTCCCCAGATTTAGAATATAGAGCAGTTACCTCTTTCTATTCTTTCCTTAGAGCCAAGCAGCAGGCCTGTGTCTCCCCTGTAACAAACTAGCTCCTTTCCTGTTTTAAAAGACAAAAAATATCATGGCTGTATATAATGTTTATATTTACAAACTTGTAAATAGTCATGTCCGGACATGACTGAACACCAAACAGTGATCATGAAAACTGTACTTATGTCAGACCACCAGATGACTGGGTGAGTAAAGGCACTTGCTGACAACCCTGATGACCCAAGTTTGACCTTCCACAGGATGGAAAGAAAGAACCAACTTCCTGCAAGTTTACCTCTGACTTACACGCATGCACCATGGCAAGCTCAGGCCCATGTGCAAACACATGTAATAAACAAATGTAATGTTAAACCCTTACGAAACAGAGTGCTTATGTCACAGCAAAATTCTTAGTGAATTGGCTGTTTGACTCTCTGTCCTTATGAGAAAGTATTTTTTTAGAAAAATGGAAAAGGAAGAAGCCTGAGCAAGTGGTGTCATTGATTGTTTTACATAACTACACTTCAGACAGAAGTACAGAACAAACAAAATTGACAGTGTTGGCAAGAAACAAACAGACCCACCATTAGAAGGTGTTCACCTGTTAGTGTCGCCCATTTCTGAGCACACAAACACACACACACACACACACACACACACACACACACACACACATGCTTGTACATACACGGTAGCTGACTGTACAGGAGCATGTTTGTATATTCTGGGCTGAAGATATTATTATGTCTATAGTCTGCTTTCAATTATTCAGGAAAAAATATACCTATATTCACAAAACAAGTACAAAAAATATCAGTGATTTTGCGTGAGTGGCAAAAACATGACTGTTCTGAATTTTTCCTTGGATTGACATTTCTCATTATAAAAAACTTTAAAAATGAACAAAGGGACATAATCAAGCAAAATGTCAGCCCAAGTACAGCCTCTGTTTGGGGACTGGATCTTTTTAATCAGCCCTACCATGCTGGTACATTCTCTACTGCTTATTGGAGTCCTGCCCAAAGCCATCCAGTACTGCCGCTGTTGACTAAACGGTGAATGTTTAATGCTGATAGACGCAGCCTTATGATTATTCTCAGCACGTGAGATGCTGTCTGAGCAGTAAGCACCTGTAGGTGAACGCTGCTCCTCCCAGCTCCTGAAACCACCTTGAGACCAGCCGTCATTGGAAAATTTTACATCATTTTCCTCCAACCTCGCAATGGAATTTTATTCCAGAACTGAAACAGTGCTGAGTCTTTGGCCGCGAAGATGCTGCTGATGTAATACTGGTCAGTTCTTGGCTGCTTGTGACAGCAATGCAGTAAGGCTTTCCAGAGCACATCTTTCCATTTCTGTTACTGCCAGGCTACATCTGTTTTCAATTGCACACAATTTCCGCTGTTCTATTGACAGATAACAGATAAGACAGGCCCTGGGAGACCAAAGCCACTGCCTGGAACCAGATTTTTTTTTTTAAGACTAAACTTGTAACATTTTCAGCAAATATGACGTGCTATCTTAGTGTCAAACCCTAGCTTTATCTCTGGTTTTCCTTTTATGCTTTATAAGATTAGATAAATCTCATTTTAAAACATTAGAAGTATTTGTGACATTGAACATAATAAAGTTTATTTTTCAAAGCCTGTACTTTTTTGTTCAAAGCAAAGCCAATGACTAAAGTTCTAGACTTCTTCAAATATTCCCATGAAGATCTGGGGGTTAGGATTTCTAAATACATTTTACTATCCTGCCAGGAAGATGGATTCAGAGTGTGGTTTATGTCGACTTGGGGAACGCAGAGAGAGTGATGGACCCGGGGAGTCTGGGCATTAAGAATGTGTCCCATTGTGCTTCCCCTGAGTGCAAAAGGCCTGAGACTTGGTGCTCAGCACTCAAAGCACACAAGACAGGGACATCGAGGGAAGGAAGCAGATGGTTTCAACTAAGTTCCAGACCCACCCATACTGCCTGTGTAATCTGAGGGTAAAGTAGTTTTAACCACACTCACCTTTCTTCTTTGAAATGTGTAATAGCTCTTAGATGGAGGTACTTGGATGCAAGCCCAAGATCCTAAGCTTGATCCTCAGACCTTACAAGATGGCAAGGGTGACCCAGCTCCCAGGAGATGCCCTCTGACCTCCACACACACCCCTTGACACACATGTACCCACACTTACACAAACACAAAATTGACCATGCATAATAACAAGTGAGCGTCCATCACCAGAAGAACTAGACCGTCTAAGAATCCCATGATACAGCATAAAAGGAAAAGCTGATATCACCAGAATTAAAACTTCTGACATAAGAAAAACTTTAATATTTACAGCCTAATGAGCCAAATCATATAACAGGAGAAATATTTTTAAACTCGGGTATCTGACCAAACTTGTATGGAGTATACCTGTATTTGTAAAATATAACCCTAAAACACATAAATAACCAATTAGAGACAGCACAGGAGGCACACATTCACTGAAGGAGATTTAGTTGACAAATAAGGCCATGGAAAGACGCTCATCATCAAAACCATTTAAGAAAGCCACGTGAACACCACAAATAGCTATCACTGCACTAATTTGAATGTCTGAAGTAAAAAATCATGGTAATACACAGTGCTGAACAGAATGTGGAATCCATTGCTGGGGAGAGTGTAAGATGGAACAGCTAGCTACTGGAGAAAGGAGTGTCAGGATCATTTTAGTGCTAAAAGTGCTCTTAACATATGGCCCAGAAATTGCTTTCTTAGCATAAATATCAGATCACTTATGTTTATGCAAAAAAACTTGTTTGAAATATGCACAGGGTCCCAGTGATCAAGCCAGAGAATTGTTTAAAGATGCCATTGTATACTAGTCAAATAATATCTGATGGCTATGACCTACACCTAAATACCAGATCCAAATATCTCAAACGTCTTTTTCCTCATAGTTTTTCTACCTACTTAAGCATTGTCCTTCTTTTAAAAAGCTTTGGTCCCATCCCTGGTGACAAAGGCCACTGTTCACGAAGTGGTGTTAGCACAGTGGTAGACAAAACATGGAGTATAATAAAGATGTGTAAGATTTAAGATGACCTTGCTCAAGAAAAACCTACGATTCCAGTAAAACATATAAAACGGCACACTATGTAACTAGGACTTATGTTTGTATTATCATTGCTGTGACCAAATGCCTGCCAAAAAGTGGTTTTAGGGAGGAATGGTTTATTGGGGCTCACAGTTTGGAGATACAGTCCATTGTGGTGAGAGAAGCTTAGAAGCAGACACATGAAGCAGCCGGTCACGCTGTGTCTACAGTCAGAAGCAGAATGAGATGAGAGCCGGTACTCCAGTGGTTTCCTCTTTTCTCCCTCTTCTCCAATCCGGGACCCCAGCCATGATACAGCACCCCCGCTACCCAGGGTAGATCTTCCCTTCTTAGTTAAACCTCTCTATAAACACCCTCTAGACATGAGCGTGTATCTCCTGTGTGATTCCAAATCCAGTCAGTCTTCATGATGCCCTGAGATGCTCGTTCTGATTAAAGAAGTTCAAAGAAGGGAAGTTTAAGCTTGTGCCTTTCCCAAGAATTAAGACAGCGGGGGCCAGGTCAGAGCATACATCCCTGTGTTGAAGGAAGTGACTCAAGAGGCACTGGATCATCAGAAGTATCAAAGACAAGGGGAAGGTGATACAGACCAACCCTGGGCTAACCAAAAGCCATTTCCTCCAGCATCCCTGTAGACAAGCATGAGGCTCAGTGGCTCATCTGTTACTGAGCTACAGTTACTCAGCCTCTAGCACCTACAATACAGAGTGGGAAATAAGGTAACACAAAAATGCGTGCTGTCAAGAGGATCATCTGTGTTGGAAAAGAGAGATGAGGTGAATGCAGAACAAACTGGAGAGGCCATGGAAGCCACAGTGGGGAAGGTAAATGGAAGCAGTGCCCCCCTCAGCTGTGGAAAGAAGCTTTAGCTGCCTCTTGACCTCAACCAAGCACAAAGGCGCAGCTTAAAAAGTACAATGACACCCAATTGTCAATACATTTTCAACAGAGACTTTATTATGCCTTTCATTGCTTTCTCCAAAATGTATTTACCTTAGCACTGGTATTATTGAATCAGATTGGGCTGCATTGTATTTATTTGGTTCCTGGGAATTCCTAGACTAAATCCAAGGTTTCTCTATTTGTCTACACTTGTGGCAATGGTGTCAGGGTGCTGAAGAAATCAGGTGGCCCCAGCACAAGCAGCATCTCTAGAATGGAAAGTTTAACGTGTGAAGGATGCATCCATTGCACTCCTAAGGCTATGCTTTTGCACCAGAGTCTGTCTGAGAAGCTTTCTACAGCATGCAATGACCATGATGCTGCTTTCCCTGCAGACTCTCGTCATCGTCGTCGTCACACTTAAATACATACATAAAGGCCTCTAAAAAGTACGTTAGCAAGGAACTTTGCTAATGCCGATATGGAAAAAGTAAGGGACACTCAAAATTTTGTCAATTTCACTTTTATCAGTCTTTTAAGTATCTGCTTCCTCTTGATCCCTGAATTTTGCTGTACGTTGAGTTTAGACCTCCACGGACACAATCATGTTGGTCATATTTCAGTTGTCTTTGCCAATACTTCTCCAAACAAGGGGACATGTTTAGTCCAAGATTAAAGATCAGTCACAAAATATAACCACAGACATGGTAGCTAGATTCTAGGTATTTGTAAAGTGATGTAACTGCTACTGGCTCTTTCTCGTTAACTTTATAATAGCATATACCAAAGTGTGAGGTCCGTAAGGACAGGGAACTCGTGACAGGTTTACTCACACCTAACTTGCTAAAACCTAGAAAACAACCTGACTTGATATTAAGAGTGAAGTACGTGTTACCAGATAGTGTTAATGAATAGTGAATATAATAATAGTTATAATGAATGGCATCTATTAACATCTTACTGTTCAGAATATCCAACAATGTTGCCAACATTAAGGC
This sequence comes from Apodemus sylvaticus, assembly GCF_947179515.1. Lineage (NCBI taxonomy): Eukaryota > Metazoa > Chordata > Mammalia > Rodentia > Muridae > Apodemus > Apodemus sylvaticus. Next base: position 99,963,700 of record NC_067474.1, on the reverse strand, counting down.
TGACTATTTCATTTTCTGAGCTTATGTGGAGAGCCAGAGTACTTACCAGAGTACCAGAAATCAGAAGATTCGACAGTCATGTCTCCTTCTAAATAAACAGCATGCAGAACAGGATCTGCTCCTGGCCACAGTGTGAGCGAGGCCACCAGACAGCCCCAATTCCTACGGGTTGCTGAGTTATTGAGTCCTAATACAAGTCAAGCTGATGTATAAAGAAACACATTTGCACCTGCTGCATTGTGAAGGTCATAAAAAGTACCTCTATGACCCTCCATAGACAGAAATTACATTTTAAAACACTGGGACCATTGTGAATGAATCTTCATTACAATTCTGGAAGAGGCAAATGACCAGAAAATTAATTTCTATATTTCCTCTGCTCTCAAGCACTTGCTCACAATTCCCAACAAAACAAATGTGTACATAATGAATACAAATAAAATCTGTCATCATAAATTCCCAGCGATTGCTTGGCATCTTCTGGTTTCCATTAGAAGTCCAAGTTCATGTACGGTTCTTAATATTTTCATTGCATTTGGAGCTCTGTCAGTTGCCACTTTCTTCCCACAGGTTATTGTAAAGAGAATTCCACCTCCTTATTTTCCAGCAATGCTCAAAGCCCAGCTATCTGAGCTCAGATCACAGCTTTGCCATGCACTCCCTAGCCATGGGGCCTGGGACAAACCCACCCACCCTCTATCAGCCTCAGCATCTTTATGAAGTATAGGAGATAGAAGTGATTATAACACCTATTATTTTAATGATCCGGTAAGGTATTTCTTATACATTTTGCATATACTGTGCTTTCCATAAATCATACCTGTTTTCACTGAAGGGTGCCTGATTCGTATAACATATCTTTTGTCCAGCACTAGCATTTAATGGATTTATAAAAGAAACCAGGTCTGGGGAAATGGCTCAGTTGGTAAAGTGTTTGCTGCACAAGCGTGAAGACCTGAGTTTGGGTCCCCAACACCCATGTGAAACAGGAATATGGTAGCCTGCATACCAGTACTGGGGATGTGGAAACAGAAGGAACCCTGAAGCTCACAGGCCAGCTAGCCACTGAGAGATCCTGACAGAAAAACTGACATTGGAAGTGATAGAAGACACATTGTGTGACCTTCTAGTCATACAACCACAAGTATGCACCATCTGTACACACCTGTGTACAAACACATCACACACACACACATACCACATCAAGGCAGGGGCCCAGCTCAGTGATAGAGGACTTGTCAAGCATATGTGAGGCCTTGGCATTTATCACCAGCACTACAAAGGGACAGCATAGAGCAGTGGAGACAGTATTTGGATGTATTTTGGGTTCCTAACCAGTGAAGGCCAATGTTCATGTTTTATACCAGACCAACACTAACAGACTCTGGTTGGCATATCAAAATAGCTCATTAGCAATTAGGAGAATTGCTCAAACAATATGATAAAGTAAATGAGCAGCATCTGGATTTTGCAGAAGAAGGCAAGAGATAGCAGTGGTAGATGGACTGTTAATTCCCTAAATTAAATGACTCGGCATTGGTGCTACGTATCCTGAGCACAGAAACAGCCTGAGGCCCTTCCTGCCTCGCACTCTCCATTTGTAAAACACAGATTACTGTCTTCCCCATGTACCTACTTAATAAGAAAGATTAAGTAGTCATTGAAGAAGTGGACCTAAATAATCAGCATGACTATTAATTTAGCCAATGTCACAGGCAGCTGGGGAGCTTCACTTACTGACACGGAAGCACGTACCCACCTGAGTGGCTCGCTCAAGCGTGCCACGTGGTTGTGGTCCAAGTTGCCACTGTCAGGGCCATGGGAAGCACAGAGGTGAATTCTGTCCACAAAGATATTACAACTTCTGTTATTTGGGAGGTGCTGTGGAGGAGCTGGGCACAGATGTACCAGATATAGCTTGTCAGTTCTGTGTGAGGTATTTAAAGAAGTCCTATTTAAAGGTTGCTGCGGATGTGCCAGTGGAGTGTATGAGATGACTATTTGGTAAGCAAGAAGAAGATATTAAGATGACTTCTATTTATTTATATCTTTCAAGAAAGAGTCAGCAGCCAGTTTGAGGCCAGCCTGGTCTACAGAGTGAGTTCCAGGACAGCCAGGGCTACACAGAGAAACCCTGTCTTGAAAAAACAAAAGGAAAAAGAAAAAAAACAAAAAGAAAAAGAAAGAGAGTCAACCACATGGTTCATCAGATAAAGATGCTTACACCAGTTTTGATGGCTTGACTTCAGTCCCAGTGTTGAAGTTAAAAAGTAGACTATCTCAAGTTGTCTTTCATACCTTCAAACTTGAGCTATGACATGTGTATATATACACAACAATAGCTATTTAAGAGTAAATAACTCAGTCTAGGCTTACTTAATAGTTGTAAGTAACAGATAATGATATACAATAGAATAGAAGATGATAGATAGATAGATAGATAGATAGATAGATAGAGGGGTGGATGGACAGATGGATGGATGGATGGACAGATGGGTGACAGGTAGATAGAAGTGTAGATGTTCAAGAGTCAACGTCCATAATTGTTCAGAATGTTTCTGATAACCATGTATGATCAACAGTTTGTAACACTGATCATACATAATTATATAAGTTAGTCAGTAATAGTCCAGGTCTGTATGCTGCTATTACTCTGGTATCAGCCTTACTTACTAATCATTCTCAAATTACATTTTCAATGATCTTATTAGAGAGTCCAAGCTGTGCCTCTTCTCACCTTCTAGCAGAAGAATCTGCTCTCTTACATGGTAAGCTTCTTTCCAAGTTGTAAAGGGACTTTACTTCCCCTGTTAGCCAAATCATGGTGATTAAGAGATAGCATTCCATGCTTGTGTGTATTAGACATGCTCACAGGTCATCTGTATGTGGACTGACTTCTTGCATGAAGGAACCTCTAATCCAGAACCCAGCCAGAGAAGGAAGATGCTCTATTAGAGCCTGAACTTGATGGGCTCTCAGCTTTCTGATCCCATATGCTCTTTCCCACTCATGTGAGTAGCAGCCTACAAGGGAAAGTGTCATAGAACACTTAGATTTTTGAGAATCTATGGGTTCAGACCTGCATTTTATCTTCTCTCAGTCTTCTACCTCCTGAGAGCCTTGAGTACAGAAGATATGAGCTACTGACCGTTTCTTGCCCATGCTGTGTCCTCCAGAAAGTACAGAGATGAGTTCAGGGGCCAAGTCAAGGAAATAGAATCAGTTGTATCATCTTCTTCCACAGATGCCAAACTGGGACCTGCCTAAGTGGTCCTGCCTAGATTACTATTTAAGTCACCTCCCTCTACCCTCATCAATGAATGTGTCTGTTTCCCATAGAAGCCACCCTACTTCCAAGTCTGATTCCTGGCCTTAACTACTTGAAGCTGTTACCCCTTGTCTTGTCACAGTACTTTCACAACAGCACTGTATTCTTATCCCCATTTCAGAGATGGAGGAGCTAAGGAACAGAGCAATTAAGTCACCTCCTCAAGGTCATATAGCTGAGAAGAGGCAAAAACCCAATTGCCAATGCTGTCCCTGAATTCCATGTGACACTCCTCAACTGACATGATCTCTTCTCTTGATCAATGATCTTTTAAAAAAAAAATGTTCTTTAACTTTCTCCAATCAATTTATCTTCTACTCCCTCTGTTTGGTATTTCTTTCTACTGTTTTCAGATCTCTTTCTACTACCCCCAAATATTTCATGATGATGGAGACGATCTATCCAGACACATGATTGAAAGGCTTTGCTTCTGGACCCTGAGCTTCTTTGATAACATTTTCTACTTGGGTCATTTAGAGCCTTTCTCCCATCTGATGTCTCTGTAAGGCAGAACTGTGACAGGCATAGTCCGTCATCCTGGCCTACCAGCTTCAGTTGCCCTTATTTTTCTTACTTCCCTGAAGGATTAACAGAGATTGTGACCTGAGTACACAGTCCAATATCCTCTGGATCTTCCTCTCTTCTTTCTCTTTCTAAACAATTGTTTAACTTCCCCTCTGAGGAAAACACTGGCGCCTCATAATAAGAAAGATTAAGAGATGGTCTTCTGTCTAGAGGAGTAGGGATTCTTTCCTTCCTAATTTTACATTTGAGTTTTTATGCCTTTTACTTTATCTTCCCAACAGGCTTTGAGGCTTATTTACCTTTATCTGAGAAAGATCAGTTAAGTGTGTTTTTATTATAGAAAAGAACATTGACAGATAAAGGATACACCATTTTTAATGAATGTCATTCAATCAAGTCTCCTCTCACTCAATCCTGGGGTGTTAACATTAATTCTAGTTAAATATAAGATTTGCATTTTAATTACTAGATTATCTGGCTTAGGTCACATTTATGACCAAAAGGGGGGAAAAATGGAAAAAAAAAAACCTTTAAGTTTTTCTATATGTCCTTTACTTACAGTGCTGCCTGCTCTTCAGGACATTTCACAGGGCATGGTTAGAAGGTTTTGGAAATAGAAGTTAATGATTGTTGCTGTGGCATTTAGTCAGCTTCAGTGTACCTCTGTCCTGTGCCCAGCCACTGACTGGGAAAACCACCTCTCATTTTCCAGTCTTGTCTGTCAGCATCTGAAGCCTTCATGGTGACTCACTTGGTTGTATAATTTGCAGGTAATTTCAAGCCAGAATGAACCACAGGCACTTCTCACTGTGTGGTCCAAAGCAGCTGGACCACACAATATTTGCCTCATTTTCACATGCCAGGAAAAGAGCAGGGAGCAGTAAAGCTGTGTACAAAGTTACATCAAAACTGCATGTGCCATCCAGTGAAGCCATTTCCCAGCCAGAAACTTCCCAGATCAAACACAAAAAGAGATAATTTAAAGACTTGAGGGGAGGGGATTCTATCTAAAATTCTTCCAAACAGTTATAGGTTTTATTATCTGGGGGCAGAGCACTTTCAAAATAATTATAAGTAGCTAACAAAATTACCATGTGCAAGTAGCATGTTTCTCTAAGAAAGATACCAGATACTGCAGAATCCCAGTTTCTCACGTTCAATGCAGTCATCGCGTGGCTAATGTGGAGTAATGATGGAGAGGCCTATTTACATTGAATTACAAAACTGAATTGCAGAATTCTATCTGACCCTGACCTGGTTGGGTCCTGTTACTATACGAGAAAGGGGTCTTCTTTGATCACCGGAGCCCCAGCCTAGGACCTTCCAGTATATCCTTTAGAGAGCATCTTTAATAATCTGGAGAATTCTTGTGAATACTGAAGACTGGCTGAACAGACCTCTCCTCTATGTGGCTCAGCCTTGGAACTGACCTCCAAAATGGGGCTTTCAAAATAGTGCAGTCCTGATCGATAGTATTGATATATTATCAAGAAATAATGGACTGTGTTAAAATTTAGATTTTTTTTTTAAGTCACAATAAGAACACCAAGATTGGAGTCTTACTAATCTTCTTTAACATCGACTACAATAAATTTCTCAGGCAACCGTGGCCCTGAAAATAACTCTGACACCAGAGTCAACCCAATTAAAGCCCCTCTACCACTGAACTCTAAATTCAATCAGGAGCCCACGTGAGGATCGAAAACGTAAGTAAGATGAGCACTAGAAATCACTCGGGGGGGGGGGGGGGGGGGGAAGGTGGTCTTTATCACATGTCACACCTCAACAGACAACAGAAAAGAAGTCAGGCCAGACAGGTTCTCCTGCCTTCGGTATGTCACCTACTCACCTACATTTACATGCCGTAACCTGATGTATATCCACCATCTGCAAATCACACCTGGAAGAAAAAAATTAATGATGTCAACTTCTTTTGACATTAACCAGTAGCACATCTTGGAAAGGCTGCAGGAATGTCTGTAGTCTTTGTTCTTTGCAGAATCTGTGCGCTAGGCCTGTTCCTTCAGCTTACGTTATGGTCCTTCTAGCCTATAAGAGAAAAAGAAGTCACTGGGGTACAATTATTTTTCCTTTTATTCAGACCCAGATGTATAGTTTTGAATTTTTCTTCCTCAAATAATTTTGTTGCATACATTTTTTATTTTCTATATATATATTCTTTGTTTACATTCCAAATGATTTCCCCTTTCCCAGTTCTCCCCTCCCCATAAGTCCCATAAGCCCTCTTCCCTCCACCCGTTCTCCAATCAGCCCCTTCTGTCCTGGTAATCCCCTACAATGCTGCATCAAGCCTTTCCAGGACCAGGGCCCTCTCCTTACTTCTTCTTGGGAATAATTTGATATGTGAATTGTGTCTTGGGTATTCAGAGTTTCTGGGCTAATATCTACTTATCAGTGACTGCATTCCATATGTGTTCTTTTGTGATTGGGTTGCCTCACTCAGGATGATATTTTCCAGTTCCAACCATTTGCCTAAGAATTTTATGAATTCATTGTTTTTAATTGCTGAGTAGTATTCCATTGTGTAAATAACCACATTTTCTGTATCCATTCCTCCATTGAGGGACATCTGAGTTCTTTCCAGCTTCTGGCTAATATAAATAGGGCTGCTATAAATATAGTAGAGCATGTGTCCTCATCACGTGCTAGAGAATCCTCTGGGTATATGCCCAGTAGTGGTATAGCAGGGTCCTCCAGAAGAGTCATGCCCAGTTTTCTGAGGAACAGCCAGACTGATTTCCAGAGTGGTTGTACCAGCTTGCAATCCCACCAGCAGTGGAGGAGTGTTCCTCTTTCTCCACATCCTCGCCAACACCTGCTGTCTCCTGAGTTTTTAATCTTAGCCATTCTGACTGGTGTGAGGTGAAATCTTGGGGTTGTTTTGATTTGCATTTCCCTAATGACTAATGATGTTGAACATTTCCTAAAGTGCTTCTCAGCCATTTGAAATTCTTCAGGTGAAAATTCTTTGCTTAGCTCTGTACCCCATTTTTAATAGGGTTGTTTGGCTCTCTGGAATCCACCTTCTTGAGTTCTTTGTACATATTGGATATTAGCCCTCTGTTGGATGTAGGGTTGGTGAAAATCTTTTCCCAATTTGTTGGTTACCGTTTTTGTCCTTTTGACGGTGTCCTTTGCCTTACAGAAACTTTGTAATTTTATGAGGTCTCATTTGTCAATTCTTGATCTTATAGCATAAGCTATACATTTTTAAAGCATCAGCCTCTCAGCTGAGCATTTTTCCTCTTCTGAAGCCCTCCCTTTATCCCTCCTCACTCTCTTCTCTCGTGTTCTGTGGTATTGCTGGGATATCAGTCCAGCTCCTAGTATTTGCTTCACATTTAGCCACAAGGTATAAATTTGCTAACTGTAAAGGCGTGCTCTGGCAGCTGGTCTCAGTGTGTGTCCAAAGGCTAAGCTGGCTGCACTGGACAGTTTCCCAGGAGAGTTACACTGGAAAATGTGGATCCGTTTGTTGAGCCACGGAAGAACAAAGAACAAAGAACCTACCTTAGAGAAATGAGCTCCCAGGGTGCAGAGAGAGAAATCAAAAGATAACTTCCGGCCAACTTCCGTTTCCAAGTTTGTCCTTGGGAACTAAGACGTCAGAGATATTTTTCTGTGGTATTTTTCAAGAAGCCACTGAGTGTTAACCCCCAAAGAAGATGCTATAGCAAGTTTAGTGATGCCCACAGGCTGTGCTGCGAAATTATCACTAACCCAGAGCTTGTCTGTCTGTCTGTGTCTGACACACAAGTTCTACATGGATCTAATGTTTGGAAACAGAAGTGAGCATGCAATATATACATGATTCTAGGGTCCAACAAAATCAAATATTATTAAATATTTGATTAAAGGTCTAAAATAGTTAAATCAACCTTATTAAGTACCAAATTTATTTATCTTAAAAATAATATCACACACAGGGCTGGAAAAATGGATTAGCCTAGAAAAATGGCTCAGCTGTTAAGAGTACTAGCTGTTCTTCAAGAAGTTCCCAGTTCAGGACTAAGCACCCAGATTGGGTGATAATCCTGGTCTTTGGATCAATTAATTTCTTCAGGTATTATTTCACTCACCATATGTGAGGCAATGGATATAAACTCCCTCCAAACACAGAAAGTGACATTTCACTATAATCCCATCACTCAGCAATAACCATTCACAGCACTAATTCTTGCAGAATCTTTTCCTTTACATACACTATAACTTTGATGAAATGAAGTAATAAATATGATTTTAAAAACATTTTTGCACTTAATATATTTTCCATTTCAGTATGTGTGGATTCATCTCATTTTATTTTAATGATTACATAGTATCCTGCTGTGTGAATAGGCCATAATTGATTTCATTGCTTTCTATTACTGGACATCATAGTTGGGCATTCAAGTTTTACTTTTCAAGGCAATAAGTCACACGTCAAAATAAACCATTAATATCGACTAGAGATATAGATCCTGTGCACCTATTTTGACTTAACTCATATGGAGAGTAGAAATAGCCATCTGTGTATTGATTATTGTTATTAAATGAAAGCCTGTGTGGAATTTGTTGTTTATTTCCTTATCTTTTGTCTTTTCCTTTTTTTTCTTTTATGCAGACGTCTGCAGCTGGAGACAAGGAAGAGCCAACTTTACCGGTAGGGAGCAGTATCCCTGCCTGTTCCTGTACCTGTGAAGAGTGTGTAGCAGAGGTGGGGAGGGAGTTCTCTGCTTGCAAATCTTCCTCTCCCTTGGAATACTTGTGGTTTGATAGACTTAGGGGGATGTATTTCTGTCCAACAATTAGTAACAAAATAACTCTGGCATTCACTCACAAATTCTTTCTGATCTTAAGTTTCAAAATTTTGAATTCTTTCTTCCATTGGACATGAGCTTTTATACATGTTGAAGGAGTAAGAAGAGTCTAAATTATATTCCAAGGGATGTTGGCTGATACGTGGGATCCAGTACTTGAGAATTGTTTTCTTTGTGTGTCTGCATGCAACATCCTGTTTGAAAAATGCTGCATAAGATGTATATATTCAGTATATCCAACCCTGCCTGAAAGAATGCTGTCTTCAAAGCATAGACATAATTCAAGTCTAAGGAAGATACCCCCAATGATTTTCCAGAATAACAGCCATAGTGCCCATGATTATAAGGACAAATCATTAGCAATGACCACATTCTCAGTTGCTTTCTAATTAACACATGGCATTTCAGATTGTGCTGCCTGGCAAGGAAATAACCTTGTGAGTTTTTGTGTTCAGCAAGCAGTTACTGCATTTCTCTTGGATTTAAGCCTGCTACCTTTGCCCCCAGAACATTTTGAACTTTGATGATCTGTATCCTCTATAACTAAATGCTACGCTGCATTTTAAAATGTTGCAGCTTTTAAGGTTGAAAGGGATGGTCATGAAACTATTTGTGACCCTATAAATACTTTCCCCCCATTAACACTCAGAGCTAAGGCATGACATTCACTGAGTGCCCAGAGGATACACTAAACTCAAGACCAAGGTACAGCTCAAACTCCAGGCTGCCTTTGAAGAGCTCAGAATGTTTTTTCATCACTAAAACACAAATATTCTCCTTCATTCATCTTTAAACTCTGCTGGGTTAGGAATACAGCTTTAATGGAACATCAACTATACTAAAATCACTGTTGATTTCTCCTTGTATTACATGCTGAGACTTTACCCATACTTCAATACTGCAACCAGTTTTAGGTTTGCCACCCAATTTTTTAACCATGACCCTTAATAAGAATTTTCTGAAGTAAAAGCATATGGTAAATAACTTGGAAACACTGCCAAAGTGGTCAAAATAACCATAATTCTCTTGTATTACACTGGGTTGATGGCTAACATAAATCTGAGTTTCTCAATGAGTTGTTCTAGAAAATATCAGCCTGTCTGAATGTGTTTAATTATGGGGTTTCTAATGAGAAATCTGTGATAGAGGAGTTTGAAAGACTTGGTGAAATGTTTTCATTTTAATTTTTAGCTAAAATAAAATTAGAGGATAGGTTTTAATTTTACCAGAGCACAGAAAATTTTCTTGTTAAGATTTTGGACCAAGTTCAATTAAAAAAAAAAAAAAAGGAACATTAAGTCAGTCATGGTGATGCACACCTTTAATCCCAGTACTCAAGAGGAACAAACAAGCAGATCTCAGTGAGTCAGTGAGTTTAAGGACAGTCTGGGCTACATAGGGAATTCCAGGACCTCCAGAACTACACAGTGAGACCCTGCCTCAAAATAATAATAATAATAATAATAACAATAACAATAAATCAAAAAAGAAAATATTCTACTTATAGCAGCCCTCATCTCTAAGACTGTTGACAAGGCCTTGCTGCCTCTGAGAATCTTCCCCTGTACCCACAAAGTCAACCACAGAGAAGGAAATCATTTCTAGGCAGGATTAAATAGTTGTCCAAATGAAGTGGCATCAGGTGGCTTCTGTTTAAGACTGTTTGCTTTTGAAAGAAGTAAGAGCTTGTTGGTAACCTCATCTCCTGAAGTTCACTTGGTGTCCTCATATCTTAGATCCAATTATTAGAGCAAAAGATCACAGCTCCCAGGACTCTGGCATCCTGGAGGCCAGGAAGGCTCTGTGTTGGAGTCACAAGTGGAAACTCTGTCTTTTAGGTTCTCAAGTAACATGCACCACAGAACTTTCTGACTAAAGGATAGATATAGTGTCTTAATCAGGGTTTCTATTCCTGAACAAACATCATTACCAAGAAGCAAGTTGGGGAGGAAAGGGTTTATTGAGCTTACACTTCCACATTGCTGTTGATCACCAAAGGAAGTCAGGACTGGAACTCAAGCAGGTCAGGAAGCAGGAGCTGATGCAGAGGCCATGGAGGGGTGTTTCTTACTGGCTTGCTTCCCCTGGCTTGCTCAGCCTGCTCTCTTATAGAACCCAAGAACAACCCAGAGGTGGTACCACTCACAGGGGCCCTCGCCCCTTGATCACTAATTGAGAAAATGCCCCACAGCTGGTTCTCATGGCAGCACTTCCCCAACTGAAACTCCTTTCTCTGTGATAACTCCAGCCTGTGTCAAGTTGACACACAAAACCAGCCAGTACATATAGGAACCAGAGAAAACATGGAAGATGATATGGGTGTAGACGAGTCATTGACATAGATACAGAGAAACAAGGATCTCATCAACAGGACACACAATCCAAAATTTTAAAGACTATCTATTAGGTTATAAAGAGTCTTTAAGAAGAGCAAGCCTGGAATCCATGCCTCCATACAACTTGTGACCCAGGACCTCGTTTTACTCCTCAGAGACGTCATGGTCTACCTAATGTTGGTACTCACAGCATCGAGCTCGTGAGGCTCATCCTGAGAATGGAATTTGTGAATGATGTGAGGCATGCCAAGCATTGCCTGCCTTGTACTTACTTTTTAACTTTTGTTGAAAGGGGTGATGTGGGGACTAGACAAAATTGATTCATTTAATAGAAAAGCTGTTTCCTTGGAATGTTTGAAATATTCTTTGCAATTCTTTGGTTTAACTGTACGTGACCATTTAACAGAAAGGAGTGACCATAGACTAAACGAGACTCCTCTCTGTGATGCACTTGATATTCATTTCTGAAAACTAACAGCACCTTTGGTTTCTCTGTTCAGGCTAAGCCACGCCTCCAGCGAGGTGGAAGCTCTGCTTCCCTCCACAACAGTCTCATGAGGAACAGCATCTTCCAGCTCATGATACACACCCTTGACCCACTCGCTGAAGGTAATGGTCAGACTTTGGTTTGGGAGCATTGTTTTGGGGAGAGGAGGATGTCGGAGACTTTGCTTCAAAAACAGCATATGTATGCCGAGTTCACTCACAACTGTCAAACTCCTCTTGGTTAACTTCTCCAGATGAAGCCTTGACTCTTCCATGTGTTTCATTCACTACTGCTCAGGGTGGATTTATGTTGGAAGCAGAACATGAGTTCCGTGTGCTGATTCAGTCCTTTGATGCCTCTGGCACAAACACCGTTTCTTATGAGGCAGGGGACAGAAAGGTCTCCATCTGTTTAGTATTTTCCTTTATCATTTTCAAAACAAAGTTGTGTGTGAAGATAAATTGTATAGCTTTAAAAAATAGAATAAAGAACTATAGCCAGCCACATATGTAGCAGAGGATGGCTTTGTCGGAAATCAATGAGAGGAGAGGCCCTTGTTCCTGTGAAGGCTCGATGCCCCAGTGTAGGGGAAGGCCAGGACAGGGAAGTGGGAGTGGGTGGGTTGGTGAGCAGGGGGAGGAGAGATAGGATAGGGGATTTTTGGAGGGGAAAAAGCAAAGGGAAGTAGAAAAGGAGTAGCATTTGAAATGTAAATAAAGAAAATATCTAATAAAAAGGAGAGAGAGCTGTATTCCAGGGAAGGGCTATTAATGATTTAGAGGACTATGTCCTCTGAATATCGGTAAAATGGTACTATTTTTTGGCAGTTGGGTGGGGAGGGCATCCATCCAAAGAACCCATCATAACTTCTTGGGACCAGTAATTGGAGACCCAAAAGACCTGGTTCACCTCCCAGAGTGATTGTAAGAACCATTGCAAAGAATCCAATATTATGCCATTCGAATTTTACTGAGTCACAAAGCCAAATATACTTAGTTTCTTCCATTGCATAGGTGTCCTAAAAATGATATTTGTAGTAGATAGATATCTGGTATGGCTAAATAAATAACTGGGGCTCTGCCACAAGCAAGGAGTTCAGATACAACTCAGTCTATCCTTCCACTCCCGATCTTATTGTCTTACCTACTGAAGCTAACAGGGAATGTGGGAAGAGCGAACTAAATAGACACGTGTCACAGAACAGACATAGGACATCTGGTTGTCAGTCATATTGCATATATCAGAGTTCTCATGAAAAAAAAAAAAAAACCTACCTTTGGTAAGGTTTTTCCAAGCTATAGGCACTTAGCTTGAAAACTAAGTGAGACTTAACATGGTATAAATGACAGCTGGGGACCAAAAGACCATCTTCTCAGGCCCCGACTGCTCCATTGAACACAGCCTCTCATTTAGAATAATAGGCGGGGACCACAGATCACATCTCACGTTAGAACTCAGAGCATCTCAGTTACAAAGCACTCCTTCTACCCCTGGACCACTGAGTTGCCATGATGCTCCTCACGACATCGTGCTGGCACACTGAATGCTTGTGGAGCTTGGAGAGGAAACCCAGAAGATTGTAGCTTATATATGTCACTAACTTGTTTTCCTGGGAGCCTCCTTTCCAGCCGTCCTCAGAGACTACTTGTCCTCCCTCCTCAGCATTCGTGTCTCAGTCGGTTGGACAGTGCTGTCACGTGGTTTACTGGGTGCTGCGGCCAGAGGACGGGCTGTTCTCGCTCTGGTGGCCGAAGTTCTGGACTTGGAAAATCATATCCCTTCCTGCTTTTGACACCAGCTCTACCAGACAGTTGTAAGCCAGGAATTTGGGCTCTCTAGAGTGTTTTACTTATTAGAAGATCAAGTGGTTTCTTCCTGGGCCTGTCAGGCCTGTGATCTAGAAGACATCATACAACACTTTCTAGCACAAATCACATTTTGTGAGTGACTACTCAGGTTTCTTATGTATGTTAGTCTCAATAAGGAAATTGCACAGGTTTGAAAAGAAAAGAAATGGTGCTGGTTCTAACTGTCGGTGATGCCTATGCAAACAGCTGAGATACGATTACTCTGTTCACCCAGTGGTCCGGTTAATAAGGGAGTGATTCACAGCCAACAGCCTTCTTTTATTTCCAGGAAAAGGAATGAAAGAATCCTCTTGGCTTGCTCCTGCCACTATGCAGCCATGTGACTTTGGGCAAGTTAGGGTCTCTCTCGAGAGCCTGCCTTCTACATCTATTGTGGCACTTTTCTCTATAGGACACTTCAAAGTTGACAAAGCATTCTCACTCCTGTGAATTTATGTTCCAGCACATATTCTCTCTCCATGGAGTATTGTACCACCAACAGATCCTAACCGAACCCGCTGCCTACCCTTAACCATCATGTTCTGGAAGCCATCTTCTTCCTTCCTCTGCAGCTTTGGAGCTGGTCCTCTTGCAACGCTTCCACCTGTTTCCCACACAGCAGTCCAAGTCATCTTTAAGTCAACCAGGTTATGTAAGCCCCTGCTTAGCAACCTTTAGTGGCTAACCAGGGTTCTTAGGAAAACTATGAAACCCTCTCCTCCCTAGAATTCACTTCTCATTCCAAACCCAGCTGGACTTATTTTGAATAAGGCCATCTTCAGATAGCTACTCTCAGCACTCTTTACTGTTTCTATCACCAGGACGTTCTTTCTTCCCCAATCCCTCTCCTACCTCCCCTTGCTCCCCTCTCTTCCACTCTTCATCCCTCTGACCATCCAGTACAATCCAGGACCTCTAAGCCGCATCTGTGCAGATCCCTTTCTGCATTCTTTACGGTTCCCATTATAATTTCTGGGGTTGTTTCCCAATGCCCAAGTTCTTGAGAGCATGCATGCTCTGTCATTCAACAGCAGTCCCCAAAGCCCCTAGTGCAACCAGCATGTCACTACTACTAAGACTCAGGCGGGCCAGGCAACTTGGCCCAAACCATTCACAGTTCTAAAGCCCCCAAAAGCCATTCAGACTTGAGACTGTCAATCAAGTTCACTGGTTATTTTGGAACACCATCTCCTCTCCCCTTATTACTCTGGAGAATCAACCAAGAAAAGAACAGTTGTTTCTGTCATGGCTATGTCCTAGACAGCTGACAAGGAATTTGATTTTGACATGACAATGTTATGTGGTAAAGAGGAAAGGCTCCAGACCTGGGCATTCTGACTCTGATCTCACTTCTGCATATACTAGCTACATGACCTTGTACAACTTACCTACCTCTACCTCAGTTTCTTCATCTAGAAAATCAGAGTGTAATGATGTCTACCATAAATGTATGGTTAAAGGCATGAATTCACAGAGAGCATAGCACACTGCCAGCAGGTGAAATGGGTTCAGAGTTCTCCACATCCATTATTGTGATGAACAAGGACAGTTTTTTTGAACTTTTAAGTGTTCAAAGGGCCATCATGGGAAACACCTTTCTCCTTTACTCACTGTCCAGCCTGCTTTTCTCCAGTTCCCTAACCCTCCCTCACGGAAACCATGGTTTTCAGTTCTTGGGGCCTCCTTCAGAGAAGTTCTATCTTAAGTAAATGTGTGTGTGTGTGTGTGTGTGTGTGAGAGAGAGAGAGAGAGAGAGAGAGAGAGAGAGAGAGAGAGTCTATGTATATGTAAGCAAATGTGAATGAGAATGTGTGCGTATATATTTGTCAAGTGTGTGTGTGTATATATATATATATATATTTGTTGTGTGTGTGTGTGTGTGAGAGAGAGAGAGAGAGAGAGAGTCTATGTATATGTAAGCAAATGTGAATGAGAATGTGTGTGTATATATTTGTCAAGTGTGTGTGTGTGTGTGTGTGTGTGTGTGTGTGTGTGTGTGTGTGTGTGTGTAGCCACAGGTCTGAGCAGTCTAAATAGTTCTTTAGTTGAAGGATTCCTTTCTAAAAGGGCTTGTTTTTGTTTTTCTGCTTAGAGGGGAGGTTGTATTTTGTTTCTATGTGATAAGAGAAGGTGAACCTGGGTTGTCTCAGAGTTGGGCCATCAGTGATTTTCCAAAACACCTGGTCCTTATGGAGCTAAGCTGCAATTAAGCTGTTTGCAACTGCTGCTGTAGCGAGAGGCACCTTTTGAATCTGGGCACTGGCTTTCAAGGTGAAACCTCTCCCTGAAAGACAAGGGCTCCCTGAGCATGAATCTGAGAGACGCTGAGGACCATAATCAGTTCTGCACTAGGTGACTGGAAATGCAGAGAGCACTTTGATGCTTTAAAATTGCTCCATAGCACACAGACAAGAGAAGCTTCTTGTGGTATCATTCTCCCCCCGCCCCCCCTCTCCCTCTCTCCCTCCCTCCCTCTCTCTCTCCCTCTCTCTCTGTCTCTCTCTGTCTCTCTCCCTCTCTCTCTCTATGTCTCTCTCTCTCTCTATGTCTCTCTCTCTCTCTCTCTCTCACACACACACACACACACACAGAGAGAGAGAGAGAAAGAGAGAGAGAGAGAGAGACACACACAAATAAAATAAAATGAAATGAAATATTCACAATCACTTTTCATTTCAGCCAAAAACTTAACCCACTGCTCTCTCAGAAATGGTCACCTCTCTTGGTCTAGGTCTCATCACTTGAATTCACATGTCCTGTGACAAACTGCAACTTTTGAAGACTATAGAATATTCTGGTTCAATCCCCAGGCTAACCCCGTGAATGTGGCAACATATCTAGATATCTAGAAAGTTCTCTGATGCTCCTGGCAGTCACTTGGCTGAGAGGTCATGGGAACCCCTGGTGTGCAGCCAGTGTTCACAAAGTAAAGTCTTCCATGTCGCTAAAGTCATTTAGAACAGATGGCCTATAGGGACATATTTCCCCGAATCTCATTTGTGCCACACAGGTGGGTTGACTGGGCCCTAGCTAACACCTTGACAGGCATCTGGTTTGGCCTCTGGGCCAGCATCCCACAATCCAACTGTGTGTGTATCCACCTTCCATCCATGTATCACAAAGCACCCAGGACCTAGAGCTTGACTTTATGGTAGGAATTCAGTTGGGAATCGGCTGGGTGATTCTTTGCTTCAAACAGTGTGGATGGGGCTTATTTGGTGATACCTAGATGGACAGCGAATAGGTTGGAAGGTCTGAGAGGGCTTTCCTCACACAATCTTCTGAAGGAGTCTAGGCTCATCTAGATCTCTGACTCCCCATGTTGTCTTTGGCCCCTTACACAAAGCCGGATACCCTACTTGACACCTGAGGGTTCCAAGAATAGACCCAGGAGACCCAGGCTGGCAAGTCCCAGAGGTTCACTTCTGCTACATCCTCAGTCAAACTTCACAAAGGCTGGGCGAAGCTCCACTTCTCAAGAGAGCAATGCCAGAGGGCGTAAAACCACCTACCATCCTAGCCCAGGCTGTTTTATTCACCTGTTCACGGTTGTCTGGTGTGCCGGAAGCAATCTACACTGTGCGGAGGGATAAGCCAGTCAGTCTTCCAAACAAAGCTGACCTTGTCTTTTTAGGAATGCAAACCCATAAGCATGCGTTGTCCATGAATACAAGGTCTCAGATCAGACTAAAGCTCTTAAGATGGTTGAAATAAACCAAGACAGGAGGATTGCTGCTACTTCCAGGCCAATCTTGGCTACAAAGTAAGACCCAGAGTCAAATCCCAAAAGAAGGCAAGAGTAAAAGGAACAATGACTGAAATACATTTTTCCCCTTTATAAAACAAGTCCTGGAGAACCAGAATTCTCAGACTTTGAGATTATACCATGACTGTCTGAATTGATCCTTCTAATAAATTCACTGTTCTCTATTGATTTTAACATTTGTCTAAACGAGCCATCTTTATTGACCTAAAACACCAATGCTGGGCTGAGTGTTGTGCAGTGTGACATACCCTCTGCTTTGGATGTTTCTGATACTGGAGTATGCACATTTACAGGGTACTTACTGCAGCCCCGGCACTCTGCTAAGAACTCTGTGAACCAGAGTTTCTCTCCCTCCCAGGCCCTCTCTCTCTCTCATGCAAAGGACAGACATGAAAAAGAGGCCATGTCCTGCCTAAAGGTGACACAGGAATAAAATGGGAGAGCCAGGATCTGAACCAGTATCTCCTTTGCTCAAAGTCCATCTTAGTACTTCTTGTGCTTTGAGCCACTCCTGTAAGCTTCTGATGCCCAGACTCCTTCTCATTTGTCAGGCAGGTATCTGGAAAAGGAGAGGGTACTACAGTGTTTTTTACACATCAGCCTCCTGTGTAATCTCACATCGAACATGCTGTTCACTGTACTCCTGATATAGACAACAGACTAAAGCCTGGGTGCTCATCCCAGGCACATCCCTGGACTTTGTGTATTCAATTCAAGCCATAAGGTCTGCATTTCCCATACAGCAAGGCCAACGGCTCTCCCTTACCTTCCCGATCTCCAGCCCACGCTCCTCTCCTTTCGGTCTGCCTGTTTGACTAATGTAGAGGCTACTTACACCAGGACAAGAACTCCATAGCTAACTCTGCATTCCAGGTTTCAGGGGAAGGGGGGGTGTCTTGTATGCACAAGTCCATATATTGAATCCACAGGACCACAACGAGAACAGAAGAAAAGGAACCAGCAGAGTGCAGCCAGGTTTGTATTTGAGGAATAAGAGAATGGAGGGAAACCCACAACCCAACACTGCATTTCTGGAAAAGCCCCTGACCTTGTGATGACATTGGAGAACAAAACAGGTGGGATAACATCATAGTTTGGCCATGTACACCTGAACTGTGTGTGTCCCAGGACTAAGACCACCTGGGTTCAAATCCCAACCTGATACCCCATCAGACCGCCATTGGACCATGTTAAAATAGATCGTATATAACACGACAAGCACACTTGTATAATGATGAGTGTTAGGCAGGCTTTTCAGGCCTTGGTTTCCTCAGATATAGAAGGAGATGGTGTGAGAGCCTCTGGTGGAAGGTTGTGAGGATCCTATCCCATCACCCCTTGGGAGCAGACAATAGCATTGTTCTTGCTAGCAATTGTGATTTGTTAAAGAGTCCAGTGTCACGTAATGGACTCCATTTGATTTAAAAGTTTTAAGGATTTCATTACTCTTTTTTATCCAAATCCCAATAGTAAACGCAAGGCTGTATCTTTAGGGGCCTGTTCACATCACAGTTTTCTTCCCTGACCTAAAAAAAAAAAAACAAAGAAATAACCTCCCCAGACTGGCATAGAACTCAGTCTTCTGATTCAGTCATCTCTCATCTTCATTTCTGTAGGGTGGCAGCTGTGCCCCTTCAGCCAACTCCCCACCATTGTGTCTGTATCCCAGCAGGAAGGAGGGCAGGTGTTTTTTTAATGAGTGAATCATTAGGATTCCTCACGTGGAGTTTCCCGTGCTTCATTAGAGCCGAAGCAGGGCTAGGTGAGCACCTCCATGTCTGAAGGAGCCAGGAGCAGACGCTTTGCCTCTCAGCAAAAGCAGAATGTTCTTGGCAAGGCTACATGGGTGTGTCAAGAAGATGGCGTTGGTGTTTACCACTTGTTCTTGCTATTGTTGCTTAGAAAGACTTAAAGTGCCTGCTTTTCCAGAGAGGAGAAAAACTCTCTTCTCCTCTGGTTTTTGGACAATAAAAAAGTATACAGACAATAAAGATGTTCAGGACTGACATTTTGTAGAAAAGAAGAGCTTTGGGGAAATGGTGCCATTTTCTTCCTGCCAGCCTTGCAAGATCTTCTGGTCCTGTGGTTCGTTAGTTGTGTCTCGTGGAAGTGAGAGCTACACAGTTTGTCACTGTGAGCCACTCCTGTAAACTACTCCTGAAGCCCAGACTCGCTTTTCGAGGCAGGAACAACTGCCCTCTTTGTCCCTGAAAAGGAAGGGGCACTGCAGTGTTTTCAGCTGATCAGTCAAAGGCACCATGGGACCAATGACTGGTAAGGCTTCAAGAATAAGCATGCTGGAATGAAAGTTAAACCACAGTGGCTTTGAACATCATGACAATGGCATGCACTCCAAATGTAAAATATCAGCATTTAAATACAAGACAGAATTTTAAAAATTACTTCCTAGGCCAAGAAGGCAACAAAGTTATTTTAAAAAACTAATAGAGAGCTCTGACTATATGAAGGTTATTTTGCTAAAGAAAAATAAAGTATAATTTTAAGAGAGGAGCCACCACTCTTTGAAAACTTGTCTACAACCTCATACTGATACCATTGGCTCCATTTTGGATGGAACATTGGATGTTCCTCAAGGCCAAGAGCATTATAGTGGTCAGGCCAGATGTACAGCAATCTATACCCATACTGAGGTGGTTCCATCATCCTTCTGTTAGGGAGCAGGAGTACCAAACATCTGAGGTCATAGACGCTTCTCAAGGAGCTGTAGGTTGCTTCCTGATCTTCATGAAAAGCTGTGGACGTTGAATCATCAGAGGATATTTCTATCACATGATTTCGTAGCAAAGTACACTAATTTCAGGCCCTGTGGGTTCCATACCTAGTTCTGTCCTTTTCCAGCTGTGTAAGTCTTCATCTGTAAAATCAGAACAGTACTACCTGTCTCATTGTCTTCGCTAGGTTTCTTTACAAATAAATATTGAGATAGGGTTTTAGAGGTGGAGGAGGGGGGTGTTTGTTTGGTTTTTCATTTTGTTTTTTGTTTTGTTTTGTTTTTGTCAACACCACTAAGGGTCAAATGTCAGGTGCGAACCTCAGTTGACCAAATTTTCTTAACAACTGATGTGGGAGGGTCTAGCCCGCTTTAGGTAGTGTTACCCCCAGATGTGTGGTCCTGAGTTGTCTAAGGAACTAAGTTGAACAAGACATGGGAAGCAAGCCAGTAAGCAGCATCCTTCCATGATCTCTGCTTCGATGTCTGCCTCCAGATTCTTGTCCTCTCCCCTTCAAAGGGACCATGATCAGGAGGTGTGAGCCAACTAAACCCTTTCCTTCCCAAGTCGCTTCTGGTCACAGTCTCATCACAGCAACAGAAAAGTAATGACGCCGTGACCTACCTCTGTTCAAAGCCCTCTCACCAATAATGCCTATCCAGACTCCACTGTGACTGGAACTCTGCCCCTCTCCCTGGTCCCCTTGCCTTTCCTCTCTTCACTTCTGTTCCTGCTCCTCTGCTTCCCTTCTGTCTCCCTTCGTCTACCTTTATCTCTGCCTGTCCCTTTCTTTCCTTTCATTTGTTTCTTCCTTTGTTTACTTCTCTGGCTACCTAGAAGCTCCAACAAACTCTAAGCAAACTTCTGTCTTAGGGCCTTGGCACACACGCCCACTTGACCTAGACATCCACATCTCTCCTGTTCTCTGTTCCACAGAGTCAGCTCCCAGAGGCTACCTGACCGGAGAGGTCTTGATTTCCCTTAGCTCTGTAGTTCTCCTTAACAATTATCGCACGTGTTTGTTTCCCACCCATGTCTCCCCTGAAATGGCCAGTAGGACAGGATCTAAGCAGGCCCTGTTTTACCCTGAGTGCCTGGCTCAAGCAGACCCCAAGATATATTTGTTGGCTAAATAGAATGAATACTGGCTTTTATTTTTTTTTTTTTCATGCTGAACAACTATGTGTTTAGCTGCGTTCTGGTGAAGAGCTCTTTTGTTGTGATCAACAAAGTCCTATTCAGTTGTTGTTCATCTTACAGTAGTGAGAAACAACCTTCTGTGCTTTGGCTCCTGTTATAGCCACAACCTTCAGCATAGCTCCTTCCTGGAGCAAGCGATTGGTCTGCCCTTGCTGAATGGTGAGATCAACACTCCCCTCAATTGCAGCTACCAAGAGAAACAGCCTTTCTGCTTCTCACTTCCTCGGGCATCTCAGACCCCTTCCAAATACTGTGTTCTTTCCTTTTTCTTCCCCTTGATATTGGCCCTCTCATTTATTGCATTCCATGGACCTGGTTTTACAAATCAAAAACCTTAACATGACTGCAAGAGTCTAAGAAATTGGTTATCTGAGCCCATCACTCACAGTGCACAGACACACACACACACACACACACACAGCCCTGTAAAATAGCACCCAGAGTTTGTGTTGGGGCTAAGGTGCTCTCCAAGCACAAAAGCTGAGCCTGCTACATTGCTCTGAACTCCTTTCTAAGACCAGTGCTTTCTCCATCCTGTGGAGATTAAAAATTTGTCTTGCATTTTCTTTTCATTTTTAACAATTGTATTGGGAGTAGCAATATGTATGAAGTAAGTACAGTAAACACCTCCCAGCACAAAAGTAGAATCACAGTTGCCTGGAGAGCCTGTCATCAATGAAAGGTTATTTGCTGACAAGCCTGAGAAGGTTTAGGACAGCAGGAGGCCCCAGTGGAGTCCCCACATGGACTCTGTGAGGCAGCTTTTTGTGACAACGCCTTCAGAATGCTGTAATGAGGTGTCTTCAGCTGACTCCACCTTTCCCATAGGATGTGTTCTTTGTTTGCAGTTAGGCAGATTTCCCCTGTGCGAGAGTTATCTTCCAGACAGCAGCCTGCTCACCTGCCTGCAGATTGGCCACACTGTGCCTTTCAAAGGGACCTTTGTGCCCTCATTTCTTTCCCTCTCTGCTGACTTGATAGTAGCCTCACGGTTCAGGGAACGGGTGGTAAGCAGGTGACATCAGTGTCCTAAATCCCAGAATGCCTTGTTCACAAATGATAAGCAAACATGTGTGTGTTATTATTTTTGTCCCCAAAATAATAATATGTGGTAATATATATTTTAAAGTCTTCTCTATCATATAAATCATGGATTTTCTTTTTTCTTTTTCTTTTCCTTTCCTTTTCTTTTTTTAACAACAGAGCTCTTTTGTTCAAAGAAATCCCCACACAGAAGAGTAAGTCTTTACATGGTTATAATTCCTGAGCACTTCCGTCAGCTGCTCTCAGTGAGCCTCAGTCAGTCGCCTCCATCCCGTACAGCAGGAGGACTGAAAGAGCAGACACAACAAAGACATGCCAAAGTACAAAGAATACACGAAATCAAGATTTCAAATTTTTGTAGCAAAAATAATCAACATTATTAGTCTTCCTGAAGAACATTGAAAAAAATACAAGGCAATGTGTTAGGGAGATGTCCATTCTTTCCAAATCAAATCTCAAAAAGATATTGCATGAGACTGCCTAATTTGATTTGTAAATGTATGCAAACTAAGTAAGAAGACCAAATGATATTTTTTGGCAACAAAGCGGGAGATGTATGGGCCAGAGATGAAGGATCATTCTCGAAGCATCTCTGTTAAATGCTCCAGTTGAAGTCTGAGGAGGGAGAACAGACTTGATGAAGGCAGGAAAGGTGCCCCTTGGGTGGCCCTTGAGGGACTTCTGGAACCTGAATAAGTACTGCTGCCCTAGAATCTATGACCTGCTCTTGGTAAAGCACCAGGGAGGGCTGTCTTCCCAGACTGAAGAAAACAGGCCCCTCTGCATGCACTTGTGTGGGGCTTTCATTAAATGTCCTTGTGCAGTACACCACAAAGCCTGGGGACTGCCACAGCCCAAGCCTCTGACACAATGAGTGTAGCTAGTCACATCCAGTGGAATCCATATTGCTGTGTGAAGCCTAAAGAAAGGGCCATCAGCGAGCATTTCTGGAGACCACAAGCTATGAGAGCAGCTGGTAGAAGTAGAGGGATTGTGAGCACCTAAGGAACTGGGTGGTTCAAGGAGACTCAAAATATGGACTGTAAGCTCAACAGAAGCTAGAGCTCCTTTAGGAAGAGTAGGCATATCAGATGTTCCTCATTGCCCACTAGATTACAAGTCTGATAGCTGCTCCCATCAAGGATGTGTATATGTGCCTATGTCTGTATGGATGTATGTCTTGTATGTTCGTATATGTCTACATGTGCATGCATATATGTGTGTGCCTGTATATGCATGTGTATATGTGTATATGTGACTTATGTCTGTCGGTCTGTCTCTGTCTGTGTGTGTGTGTGTGTGCGTGTGTGTGTATGTGTGTGTGTGTGCGTGTGCGTGTGCGTGTGTGTGTGTGTGTGTGTGCGCGTGTGTGTGTGTGTGTGCGCGCGCGCGCGCGCGTGTGTGTGTGTGTGTGTGTGTGTGTGTCTGGCATGTCTCTCTGTGTGTGCATGTATGTGTATGTATGTGCCTTATGTGTCTATGTCTCTGTATGTGCATGTGTGTGTCACATGTGTCTGTGTGTCTCTATGTGTGTGTGTGTGTGTATGTACCTGTCTCTCTGTGTGTGCATGTATGTGTATGTATGTGCCTTATGTGTCTGTGTCTCTGTATGTGCATGTGTGTGTCACATGTGTCTATGTGTCTCTATGTGTATGTGTGTGTGTGTGTGTGTGTGTACCTGTAGAAGTCAGGTTGATGTTTTGATGTTAGCTGTCTTCTCTTGTGGTTCAACCTACTTTTGTGATAGGACCTCACTGAACCTGGAGCTCAGCAATTGTCTAGAGTGACTAGCTAGTGAGCCCCATCTTTCCTTCTCTGCCCCTCTACAAACACTGTGATTCAGGCATGAGCTGCTACTCCCAGCTCGTGTGGGTGCTAGAGAGCTAAACTCAGATCTCAAGCTCGGGAGTGCTCACCTCACTGACTGAGCCATCTCCCTGGCCTCAGGACTGGAATTTTTGAGTCCCTTTTCCTCCGTGTCCCACAGCTGACGGTCATCTGTGGGATTCTGACAGTAATGGTGCTAAGAATGGAGACGTGTTTTGCCTCTGAGGAAACACATTTAAAAACACTGTGAGTGCTAACAGCCACCCAGGCCTTAAGTTTGGCTTCAGAGCTGAGACATTTGCACCCACACAGGACTCGTGTCCACAGTCACACACGCCCATCATCGCTGACTGAGCCATCTGTCTCCGCTCCATTGCCTTCCAGCTCTCTAACATATGTGAATGTCAGCGAGAAGCTGACACGAAGATTCAGCCTTCCCTTTCCTACTTGGCTTTCTTGTTCCTTCCCAGACCCTAGAGCCTGTTATTTATTCTTCCCAGCTTCTGTTCTTTTCAAGGAAAGAGTTACAAAACGAGCTTCTACAAATTGTCATTTGATCCCCCAAAGAAAGTCATTCCATGCCCGGTTCATTCAAACTGTGGAGGTGTCCCTGAAAGCAGAGGTGTAACCTTTCTTTCTGTCTCAAGTCATACATCAGTTCAAATTAGCAAGAAAAATGTTTGCACACAGCCTCAGCCGGGGAAGTGAGGAGCAACAAGAGGGGAAAACTCCCCGGGAGAGAAGACGCTGGCCAGGGGCCTCAGTTCAATAAGATGACATCAGTGAAACTAACACCAACCTGCAGGTAGAGGAGAGCAGGCTGTGAGCAGGACAAGCCTGTTAGCCCCTCTTTTAGGGGAAAAGAAAGCTCATTTCTGTATTTTAACATCATAATGATTGGAGTACAATCACTCCTGTGTTGATCACATTATAAATAAATATCAGCTAGGGCACAAGGGAATGTGTGCTGCTTTTGAGTGTGGAAATAGTTTCTCCCCTCATCCCCTCCTCAGCCAGGAATTTATTTTGCTGGCATTTGAGAATTAACCGTAGCATGAAAGAGGCAGGCTATGAAGCACAAAGTTGCACCTCGGTTGCTTCCTTGGAACTCATTCTCCAATGGTCGCTCTTCCGTAAAGGAGGACTCCGAGTCCAAGAGATGAAAGGCAGTTTTCCAGACAGTCCTTGGATGTAGGGCAGTGCAAGGGACAGAGGCGACCCTGAAGGGGAAAAGGTGTTTTCAAAATGCAGGTGTACACATGGCACACACGGATATAGTCTGTGCCATAGCACGTTCAAGGGTTTCCTTCCAAAGGAAAGGCGTTTGAGCTGAGTGCCTACCTTTAGCAGTGAGAATGCCCTTCCCCCTTATCCCATCCTCTGGGAAGTGCTCGCCACCCTCCTAGGGATACTGATCCTGTTGAGAATACGCACCCTCAAGTGGCACTCAGGCTCCTGTCTCTCCTGGCCTTACATGATAAGGTCTGTCATATCTGGCTCCTTCATATCAACCATTAAAATCATCCCTTCGCCCACACCACACAGCCTTTACCGGTTGTTTGTGCTCAAATGAGACTATATTATATACTCATCCGTGCACATGTTTTTGAAAAATAAGCCAGAAACCATTGTTGCTTATATAAAGCTCTCCGGTCTCCATCAGATGGGGGCAGGGGGTATATGTGGACCCATTTATTTACAAAGCACTTTTCTTTCACAAACTGGCACGCATGGCGATCCCATTTAAAACATTTTCTTTGAGAACTCTCACTATATGCAAAGTTTCTGGGGAACTATTAGGCAGTGCTTGTCCCAGACTATGTCTGGATGTCCAGCTCAAACGCCACGGTTGAGCACGACCTTTGCAGTATCTACGCAGCTGCTTTCATTTTGTCTTCGAGGGTGGCGGCTCTCATGCCCAGACAACTAATAATGGAAGGAACTTTGCTTTAGCTTAAAAGCCTTCAGGACAAAACACTTGTCATTAGCGGGAGTTAATGTCATGCCAGAAAACTGATAAGAAAATTCTCCCTCGTGAGAGAGAGGTTTGGCAGGACCCAGCAGGCATGGAGGCAGAAGCAGGAAGCTGAGAGATCACATCTTCCAATGCAGAAAAGAGCAGAGAGCCAATTGGAAATGGAGTAGGAATGTAAACACTCGAGGCCCACCCCGAGTGATGGACTTCCGTCAGCAGGGCCCCACTTCCAGGAGCTCATAGGTCTTGGAGAGATGTCTCAGGGATGAGAACACTGGCTGCTCTTGCAGAAGATCTCGGTTCATTTCCCAGCATCTGTAACTCCAGTTCCAGGGGATCTGATGCCCTCCTCTGACTTCTGTGGGCATTTCACACACATGGCACACATGCACTGCATACTGGCAAAAACACTCACATAAATAAGTTTTTAAGGAAAAAGGCACGACCTCCCAAGGTTTCCACAACTTCCCCCCAGATAGTGCCACCAACAGAAGAGCAAATGTTCAGAGAGGGACAGTCTCACTCAAACCACCAAAGCCAGCTTCTCGGGAGGCCGAACACCAGCCAGAACAGCATAGGAAGAGCCTAGATGGAAACTGCAAGTGGGAAGAGCTCTGAGACTATAGCTAGTCGATGGTAGAGTCCCAGACAAGCACGCTTGAGGTTCTGGGCTCAGCCCCAGATATTACAAAATCAATCCTTGACCTATCCTTTTCTGTATTTTCCCTTAGAAGGGATCCTGTTTAGCTCCGGATGACAGCATGGCTGAGTTTCCGCCACTCACTTTCTAGTGGGCAGAAGTTATCCAGAAGCTGCAAAGCTAGAGTTTTTTGTGTCTACAAATTTTTGTCTTTTATACAGTGAGGAAGTGGCAAGACATAGGATTTCACACGTTTTCTTTGAGAGGTCTGAACGTCACCTGGAGTGCATAGCTTTAGTATGGTCAGCAGACCTGAAGAAAAAAACAAAATAAAACAAAAACCCTCTTTCGAACATAGTGAGGAAAACCTAGAAAAGCAGTTGCTGCACTACTTTTTAAACCCCACTGAAGCATCCCCAGGCTAACCCTAGAATCCACCAGGGCTAGAAAATGACTGTTTCTGCCTCCTGATTCATTCATCACATTCTCTGTATAGCTTCAGGTATATAATAGACTATCATGAAATATACCCCGGTCCTCTCCCTTCAGTCACCCGTCTGTGTGGCCCCCATCACAGAGAAGAGCGTTTAAAGAAGTCAGTCCGATGAATGGGGCTTGGAGTGGATGATGAAATCTTAGAGAATCATCTTAGTCTTCCTCCGACTTTTAATCCAGTCTTCTAAGTTTGTCTTCCTGTGGGCTGCATATTTCTGCTGTGATCAGGAGCTAAGTACATAGTGAAATCTCATCCAGGACAATACTGTCCTAAAGAACCTATGATTCCACAGATGCTCGTTTCTCTCCATTACTTCTGTGTCAGGGAATTAGTGGCTTTTCTGCTGCGTCTTCTTGCCCTGGAATCACTGTTCTCAGCCCCTCCCGAAGTTTCACGGTCCGTCTTACTCTTTGCCTTCACTTTCCCTTGAGTGATGAGATTCTGCTTTGTTTTCTTCTCTCTCATCCTCCTTCCCCTAAGTCATGTATCAGAGGGTACACAAGCCTGCCCGTACACATCCACTATCTGGATATACATTAGCTCCAATTCTCTGTGTGGCATACACCACTGAGTCCAGCCACGGCCCCAGAAGATATCCAGGAGCATGTCCACCATGTTCTCCAGCCAGGGCGCAGCAGCTACTCCTCTCAGCAGTGTCTTCCCTCCCATCCCTTAGGTGCATCTGTGTGCCGAGGTCTCATTCTTCCTATGCCTCTTTTGCATGAAGTCACCCCCCTCAAATAGAGAAAGAATTACCAACATTCCTAGAGTAACACCAAGGATAGCCTTCCCTTCACAGACTTCCTTCCAACAGACACTAAAGAGTGGTAGACCCTGCAGAGTTAGAGTAGTAAAAGAATCCTGGGCAGGGCGCCAAAGTCAGGGCTGGGAGGAGACAACCAGAACACTTTAAAGGAGGATTTAATTGTTGATCACCATCACCAACAAAGTACCAGGAACTCTGCAGGAGGCTGAATTCTGTGCCCTAAGCAAACTGGTTAAGGCGGCTTTGACAAGCGAGGCAGCAAGAGCCAAGTATCTGACACAGGCATGCAGGAAGGAAATGGGTTATGCTAGGGTTGGGGGCACTCCGTGGTGCCTAGGGGACTGGAAACCTTAGAGCTTGTTTTGGAGTGCGGAGTAAATTGGGACACTCAATAAAGTTCCAACAACAAAAAGACAGTACATGTGAGGATGAGAAGTAATGGCCTTTGAAAGATTACTTGGCAAGTGGTACGGAAACATCAGCAAAGCAGAAAACTTCAGAGAAGGCCACTGTCGCAGTAGAACACACAGACCTTGGGAGGGAGGGGCGCAGAGCAACTGGGGATCCGGATCCTGTCTCTGAGATCACTAAGGCTCTGACCAAGCCCCAGATCAACTCAGCATCGCCTTAGACGCCCTTCTCCCAACCACAGGTCTTACTCAAATTTATATTTTTATGAAACATGTTGGCCTCTCTGTATGGACAATCTCAGAAGTTTTTTTTCAAAAAAGAAATCAGGAGAACTGATTTTTTAACCAATTTTAAGGCCAGTAA
Source organism: Apodemus sylvaticus (assembly GCF_947179515.1). NCBI lineage: Eukaryota > Metazoa > Chordata > Mammalia > Rodentia > Muridae > Apodemus > Apodemus sylvaticus. The sequence goes on along the minus strand of NC_067474.1, from coordinate 99,935,137 downwards.
CAATTACATCTAGAGCCTTTAGATCTGGTAGAATTGAATCACAGAGTGCCTATAAATATAAAAATGTAGCCAGTATGTTTGAAGATAATATCAGTGAAAAGCTCAGGCTTCCTCTCCTCCTCACTGGCCCCTAAAAATCCTGAAGACCATGTTTTAGGAATGCACTATTAGAAGAGCCAAATAAGTTGTTAAAACCAACAAATGCCTGTAATTCTCAACACGATTCTACAAGATGGCTATGGTTGTTCCTATTTACAGAATGATGAAAATTGAGTTTCAAGGAGATCAGATCGCCCTATACACACACACACACACACACACACACACACAGACGCACACACGCACGCATGCACACACGCACACACGCACACACGCACCCTTACCTCCTAGCCAGGAAGAGCAGATCCTGCTATGTGAGGTTATCAGCTGTACACAGACCTATCACATTATCACCTGATTTTCACCTTGACTTTGGGAAAAAGGAACAAAGCACACTCTAGCAATGCGTCAGGATCTGAAACCATCTGCACATAGTTGTTAAGGTTTGAATTGGCACAGTTAAAAGAATTCTCATAAGAAACGATGTCATTCTAACCGAGCTGTGTTGGGCTGGGTCTTTTCTTAGGATGCTCATTATTTTGTTTTGTTTTGTTTTTTTCTGAAAAGCATCCTTCCCAGTAAAAGGCTTATTCTACTCTGCCCTATCCCCTCCCTACCCCATCTCAAAAAGAGAGCTGAAACTCACATCCAAGGGCCTGTTTTTTTTCTTGCCTGATCATCCAGCGCATATAAAATATGGTGAAATATGGTCTGAGGCAGCCCCTCACAGGACAGAGCTCGGCAAGCACTGTGACACTGCTAAGCGACACCACAGAGAAGCACGCTGCAAATTAGGGGACAAATTTGTAAGAAGCCAGAGCATCTGGGGACTCACATGGACATTTTATTATGAGCCATCTGGATGATCTACAGTAATGACCACACATTATTGTTCGCTGTTCAAGGCTGATAATTCCCACATAATTATATTGACGCCTTCCCCCTGTGATCCTAACCTAGCTTTCAAAGTCTTCTACTGTGCTTTGCTTCATCCAGGTACTAATCTGCAAAATGACAGAGGAGAGTTAGAACTAATGAGCAATTTTCATTCCTCCCAAAATAAAATCTAAAGCACAGTAAGAAAAGTCCCTTTCTGCTCTCTGCTTGCACAGTGGTGGAACTTACTGCCCAGGAGTGCCCATAACAGAACAGATGGAACAGTCACAATACCATAGATCCTCAGGCTTCCCAACGTGGGCTCCGCTACAGTTCCCCAGAGGAAACCATCGGAAGATTCAGTCCCATTCTCGCCCAGCAAGGACCCAACTAGGGCACAAAGAAGCAAGTCTTGACCTGATAAAGAAAAGTGTCAGGCAAGGGTCCCTCCCGTGTCCAGCCACCAGAATGGTTCATTTATTCAACTAACATTTGTAAGTAAATTGGACAAAGCAATCTGAATTTAAAGCGCAAGTTACAAAATTGATGACCGAAAAATATCTCAGATTCATTAAGCTTTTTTTTAAATTTAGAGTTTGTTGAAAACACATGAAAATCAAGAGGTTTCACAAAGAAAGCCAGGTGTGCAGGTTCCACTCCTAAGAAAGGGTCTGTGAGAACTTCATTTGTGGCACTCATTTACATAAACCAGGAAGCAAATGAGTGTGGGAGACAAAAGCGTTGGTCATAACAAACCACAAGGCCTAGATTCACAAAGAGTTGAGAGGAGAGTAAGAATTTCACAAAAGGCCTTTATTCAGAGGACATGAACGACCGAAGTAACTCAAGAGCACAAAGGCAGGCACCTGCGTGTGCGCATGCGCAGGCATGTATACCCTGTTTGTACATCCTACTGGGAACTCAGAAGCTCAGTACTGTCGAGTTTCATTTGGTGATGCTCTACCAGAATGCCTAGAACTGGGTAATTTATAAAGCACAGAACTGAGTGCTCGGTTGCTCATCATTCTCATCAGCCTGGCAAGGCTGGCTCTCTCCTGTCAGGATGGTACCTTGAACACACATCCTCTGTAAGCATTGAATGTCGCTCACAAAAGCAAAGACAGAGCCCTCCCGTGATCCTTTTTATAGCGCCATGCATCTATTCCAAAAGAAAACTATCCTCATGACCTGAACGGGTCTTGAATGGTTCCAAATCCCAATTTTATTACGTTAAAAATTAAGTTACAATTCATGAATTCAGGAGAACCCATCCAAACCAAGTCGAGCTCTTTATTTTCATTTGCCAAGTTCTTGTCTTACTTTGAGAAACCTAAGTGAGAAGCTTTAATCTCATAGAACAAAAAGAAGTATCTTTCGGCTGGAGGAAAGAACTCCATGGGGCAAACTGTGTCTCTTCTAACCCCTCATGCCTGGCATGAGTATCACGTGCTCAGTTCAGCCGGCCCCGGGCACCTGTGTACCATGTACCTGTTGAAGAGCCACTCAGAGAAGTTCATCTTGAATGCCAGTCTCCCACAGAATGCCACGCTGAGCTTCAGGAGTGACTCAGTACTTAGAAAGCTTTGGAAGCTTTTGAATTTGAAGGTTAAAATATTCCTTCCCTTCTCACTTGAGTAGGAAGTGAGACTGAAGGTTGTTTCCTCATTGAACCTCCATCTCTTAAGTGGTTCGGGCTTTGTTTTGGTTTTCTCCCATTTAAAAAAAAAAGATTACATCTGTTGGCCAGGAACATTTGATATATAAGATGGCTAATGAAAACCTTTAAGAAAATCATTAATTTTGGTAGTCCATACGAATTGGTTTTTGAGGGAAAAAAAATCCAACCATAAAGCTTAATATTGAACTGCATTAGAAAACATCTTCTTTAAGCCAAGAGCTAATGCTTAGTATGAAAAAACACTTTCAAATTAGGAGACATTAATAGAAGATAGTAGTTGTGATGGCTCATGGCTTTAATCCTAGTGCTTGGGGGGCAGAGGCAGGTGGATCTCTGTGAATTTGAGCCCAGCCTGGTCTACAGAGCTAGTTCCAGTACAGCCAACAAAAAAAATAAAAATAAATAAATAAATAAGTAAATAAAAACCCTCTTTAAAAAAAGGAGTAACCAATTTATTCCACACACCCCACAAAACAATCATAAGATCTACAAACAGTGCTAGTGTTATGTATGATGAGAAATTACAGATCATCAACCCTTATCCTGTCTCATTTAGAAGCGTTCATGCTGGATGTTGGGTACATGCCTGCAGTCTCAGTGCTTGGGTGGATAGATGCAGGAAGAGCAGGGGTTCCAGCCTGAGCAGCTTAGTAGTGAGTTGGAGCCCAGCTTGGGCAACTGGAGACACTGCCTCAAAAATCCAAAGTAACAAGAAATAAATAAAAAATCTTCAAAGAGAACATTTATTTACTCTGTGATTAAAGGAAATCCTCAGATTTATAAAAGAGACAAAATACCTTCATTCTGAGACTAACTTGACAAATTGCTGGCTTGCTTCTGGAAGTTTCCCAAGGCATCCTTTACCAGGTTCTGTGTATTGGGAAAGAAGTATAGGTAGTTGGTTTCTCATTTGCGCACCTCAAAATATCCCTGATAATAGCGACCCATGGAGACAATCAGCCTTTGTATGGGACTTCACTACTTTACACTAAGCTGAATTTTATAGATTGTTGCTGGACCTTCGGCAGACAGAGGAAGGAGACCAGATATTAATGATGTTTGTAACTCCCCAGTACAAAGTGTTTTACAGGCCAACTTGTCTGACCCTATAAAAACACTCCTGACAAGTAATCACCTCTCCCTGTGCCCCCACTTCAGTTTACAAAAAAAAAAAAACAGAAAAAAGGGGGGGGAAGGGGTCCCCAGCTCATAACTAGTAGACCCTACCTCTAAACTGACCAATGAGTGTCATTCAGAAGGCCTCTTGACCTCTGTTGTAATGATTGCAGTGGAAAACTTTGAGCATCAATGTTGACCTTCTTAGTTTCACAAAGTCCAGAAAGCCTCAACACACCAAAGCATTCTGAATGCCACTGTCTCTGGGGAGCTGTGCCTTTGAATACTTTTATTTAGTGAATGTGAGGAGAGCTGAGCATGTGGTGTGGGGATGTGGGTTTTCTGTTTTAGACAGATTTAAAGTAAGATAGAATCTTTACTCTTAAGGTAAGACAAGTTAGCCAGAAACCAGCTCACTGGCAAATACACAAAGGGAAAACATCTGGGCTCCGATCAGCACCTGACTGTCAGATGAAGAAGGGTCACGTGTCCCATCTCTCCCTCCTTTGGGTCAGTGCTTTGCTTTTCCTTAAATCTGAGGGCCGATGTGCAGGATTACTGAAGAGACATTTTTAAGACATTGGCCCCATCATGATGAATATCTTTTGCTATTGAACATCAAATCTCTTTTCAAAACCTCTTGGTCAGGTTGAATTTGCCTTAACAAGCTTGGATTGTCTCACCGCCCTGCTCTGCATCCCAGGGGTCCTCGTCTTTGTGGCACTTTCAATAGTGACAGCTTCTCATATTCTTCCTCGTGTGGATCATCCTGCGTGCTCCTCACTGCCACTCCATTTATAGGACAGAGCAGTGACGGTGCTGAGGAGGCCAGCATCCAGAGAGAGGCAACGCCTTGCTCAGAGTCGCATGTCCCATGAGCAGCAGATCTCAGTTCCAAGACTACACCTCCAACTTCAAACGCCATCTTCTTCCATGCACTTTATGCTGAATATAACCCTTGCAGGCAAGGCAGTACTCATCCATACATCTTGATAAGCAGCCTAACTGCACTTTGGACTGCAGTCAGGACTAAGAAAGCCTTGATTTTTTTTCAGATTGTCCCGAAAAAGTCAAACTCATACCCAGAAATAATGCTAGATCTTTGGAAAGAATAGAGCATCCATTGGTCATTATTTTTCTCTTGAGATGACAAATAATAAATGTGTATTCTCACTTATTTCTCCCCCCTCCAGTTCCCATTCAAATCAAATGAACTCAACATAGATCCTTCTACTGATCTTCCATTTCCGATTTTAAATCTTCAAACATGAGAAGTCCTTTTTCTGCTGCTCCCATCTCGAGGGTTTGGTGGTAGCTATGGAATGAAGAGTGTCTAAGGCCTTAAAAGTACAGCTGAGGAAGGAGAAATCTGTGCCCGTATAAACTTCTTGAGAAAGGTAGAAGCCATGAGCCCCCAATACTAATTCTTATTCACAGACTGGAAACAAAACCCTTACCCTGATTTTGTTCAGTGTGAAGTATGGACCAGAGCCCAGACCCATAAAGTCAACTAGAGAGATTGCTAGCAACTGTGGATCAAGGTGGTCAGACGAACAGTGATACGTTCAGTTCCTTGGTTGTATGGGAATGTGAACACCTGGGTCCCTAGCTCTCCAGATGGCACAAAAGCCAGCACAGCACCATGTTGGGCAACATAAGTGGTCAGCCTTCAAGCTCTTTGGAAACATATCGGTGAGTTTGCGGTGTGTTTGCATGGCACTGTGCTAGGAGGCATCAATGGTCAGATTTAGGCTCATCCCAAACACAAGCCAGTGGGTTTGTGATATACTCCTCCCCTTGGACTGTGTGATGTTCTTAGAGAAACCTTTCAAAGAAGAGGCACCAGATGATTTCCAGAGTGGAAACCAGGATGACACACCACTCTTTCGTTCAGTTCACCACAGTGAATGCTGCTAGCTGGGACCTTCTAACTTTCAAGCCTCTTTCCACCTTTTCTCAAGAGAGTCTCAGTTGGTTCCTAGTCCAAATAAGTTGAAACTAGTAGGGTGATGGTCATAAACACCTTTAATTGCAGCACTCTGGAGGCAGAGGCAAGAAGATCTGTGAATTCAAGGCCAGCCTGGTCTACAGAGTGAGTTCCAGGACAGCCAGGGCCACACAGAGAAACCCTGTCTCAAAAACCCAAAGTAAACACATAGATGATTGATAGATAGATAGATAGATAGATAGATAGATAGATAGATAGATAGATAGATAGAGATAGAAAAACAAGACAAGGGTGGCTTGAGAAGGTATCACAACTTGAGGGGTGGGTGATTTGGAAGTCAAGTTCTTGCACAGGTGAGTTTCAGTATGCCTTCTGGGCCCTTACAGCCAGGTTAGCCTGGCCACAGGCTGTCAACAAACAGTGGCCGAGGCCACGTTCTGTGGGGGCATCCCTTGCCTATGGGACTGTAGCCAGATGTGTGAGGAGCTCTGGTTTCTGCACGCACACCATTTGTCCTGCTTGCATGTGGCATCCCTCAACCCGCACCACCCATGACCCCAAGATCAGGGAACAGGCGTGTCTGGCTCGTGGAGATGTTGCCCTGCTTCCCTCGGGATGTGGCTGCTGAATTCACCATCTCACCATCCCGTGGCTGCCAACGATGAAGACTGTGTTCTAGTCCACTCATTTTTGTCCGCCATCCTTTCCTGAAAATATGGCCCCCTCAGCTCGAGTGGATGCTACCTCCTCCGACTGCTTGACTAGCCATGTAGCCTGTTGCTGCGCAGCTTTTCACTGCCTCCCTCCCCATCATTCGCCTTATTTTTTTCCCATAAAGTGTGCTCTGTTCTTGTTCCTGTGTGCCATTCATCATCCAAGGAAGCAGCTCAGAAGTGATCTAGATATTGCCACAGTGCAAGAATGTGTGAGGCTTGTTATATGTGAAGAGTGCCTACTCTGTGTCGACATAAAGTGACAATTCAATAATGTGATTGTATTTATTATGCTTGGTTCCAAGGAGAGATAAAGTTCAAAACAATAGCATCTACCATGAACAGATGCTTCACAGGTTGGGATCAACACGTGGAAAACAGGTGTGTGCATGCAGAAAGGTTTGCACCGGAAAAGATGGATCCACTGACAGGCAGCCATGTGTCATCACTGCGCAGAACATGGTTGCAAACACATGGCCACCCATATCCCATTTTCTAAACAGATAATAGTGGATTCCAGCTGCCTATTCCTCTGCTTTACCTGGTAGAGGAAAGGGAGTCTATAATAAAACTATTTGTCGGCTGATAGAATTTATCAATTCACTGCAAGATCACACACACACACATACACCACACACCACACACATACCCATGCCTCTTTTGTAAAGCCACTATGAACAAATGATATATTAATACTTATGAAGTATGTAGATCATTTAAGATCTCTATAAACACGCATACATGCATACACCAACTGTTCTTAAAACAACAAAATTTTCACTAAGAGCGATACCTAGAAATCACACAAAAAAATATTATTTAAATAAAATTCAACTTCTTATTGAAACACCTGCATCTCTCGTCATGATTCTAACGAAGGCCAGAATAGATCAGATCCATAAGAACATAAAGATGGGATGATTTTTCTCCCCAAAGGCATAATTTTCCATTGATGTATTTGTATTAAAATAGCTTTAAATAAAATGAGGCACGTGGAAAGGGATAGATAGAGGAGAGAATGTGTAGTATAAATACCCAGCACAGGGGTGTTTGTCATCTCCTTTAAGCAGGCTCCTGCATCTCACGTAGACTCTTCAATTCCAAGTTGATTCACATGTGAGTTTTCAGCATCTGTCCAAGGCAATGGACCATGGACACATTCTGTGGAGTCCCAAGAGTGTCTCTGGAGTCTAATTAAATTCTTGAAGTGTATTAGGAGAGGGTCATTATGACCAAGAAAGCCATTTTTAATCAGCTTACAACATGGCTTAAAATTATCTGGAATTATGAAAAGAACAAAAATCAAAGTCTCTGCTTTGAAACTAAAGTAAGAAACAGAAGAAGTGCATCCCTGTCTCCTCTCTCTCCTAACCCAGTCATCATGTCCCCATTTGACTCCAACATCCCTGCCTCCCAGTGATCTCCAGTGCAGACAGGTCCCCGGGGCCATCTACACTCAGAAACACAAAAACTGCTCCCCTCCCCTGCTCCTTGCACCACAGCAGGCCATGCCTTGGTCCCCGGGTTGTTCTACTCTCTCGCCCGTCCCAGCCAGGCGGGCTTCCCCATGAAGATGCCTCACTGGTCCTTCCAGTGCTCGCATTGTCTCTGGCACCTCGTCCAGCATCCTGCACACATGACACTCCATGTTTCATCTAAAATTATGAGACCTTCAGGAATAGGAGAGTTAAAATCGGGCTGTTCATACAGCATCTCTCCAGGTAGCCTCCTTATTCTCTAACAGATGGTTCTGCTGGCGGCTGGAAAAGCCATGCGGTGACTTAGGTCACTCTGCATAGCAAGTGTCTACAACGACCCCTGGGTGTAGATGACTGTGCTTGCTCAGTCCTTCCCTCCTGGAGTGTCACCTCTATAAAAGTCGTGAAATTAGGAAAGGCCTGGGCCGAAACGCCTTCACCAAGTATTCTGTTTTGTTGAGTGTTAAACTAACTTGTCCTATTCTGCAACGCAACAGCCCAGCCCACCTTCAGTTGAATAATATGTCTTCAGTGATTCTGGAAACGGGCCGTGAAGCCGTCTGCCGCATGGCTCCCGTTTGCACATCTCCATATCGTAACGACTGCCGAATCTGACAGCGTGACTCTGAATCTGATTAATTAAGAATGTGTAAAAGCAAAGTTCTTGCCTTATAGCTCGTTCCTTATCTTTGTGTCTTTTACTGTGATGTTGTAGAACTTGGATCATATGGAAAACTAAAATATTATGACACAATGACTGAAGAAGGTAAGAATGATTTCAGAATTGTATGCCCCTGGCTTTTTCCTTTTCCTTCTTTTATTTATGGTGTCTGTCGCTTGCCCATGTTTTAGCCTCTTTTTTTTTTCTTCTTTGCATGCTCTCAGTCACATTGTGTGGTTTTTGATTGGTTTGGTTGGTTTTTGATTTGAGTTCCGCATTTTTGTCTAGTTTACGCCATTGTGTTTAGTTGGAATTAGAGACGTGCAATACCATGGGTAATTTTGTTACTCCATTCAAACAATCAAACCATCCTGATTATATAACAACACACGCAGAGAAATGGTGTCCGCAACGCAAGTACAAATCAACACCCACGTACCCACGGGAACATACAGAAACATGTCTGCCCAGCGCTCACCTGGGATGCCCTGCATTTCAGAGGGGGATTCAGTTTTTATGGATTTATTGTTTGTGTAAAAGCAATGAAATACCTAAAGTAGCATGTACACCTTAAACCAGCCTAAAACCCAGTTCTTAAGCAGAGGGCAGTGGCCTGTGCTTGAGACCCTACTGTCCTCAGACCCTACTATCCCTGCCAATTCAGACGAGAATCCTAATCTGAGAGTCTAGAGCCACCATTCCAGTCACCAGGCTTGTCCCTAGGAGGCTCCCACACTGTCAGCTTAGGTGAGTCACTTAAACAATTTCCTAAGTCAGGATTTATTCTTAAATGTACTTACTAGTGGATTCCAGTCCTTGTCTCAGAGAGCAACCTTGTCCCTGGCAGAATCACTTTTCATAATTATTTAATTCCAGAACAGAATTCATGGAAGAGCAATTCGACATTTTTGAATTCTTGTAAAGTGACTTGTCTCCTCACCCTAGCTGTTGTTCTACCCCACGCATGTCTCCAATTTTTGAGGGATATGTGATATTTATTTAAAAAATCATTTGGGGTTTTTACATAATTTTTCCTCTGATACTAACATGCAATCAGAAGGAACCCTAGATGTCCTTCAACACAGGAAATTCCCAAGTGTGTTGCATATCTTGCGTTCAGCTTCCAGTACTTCTTAGCTGCCTTAGTTTACCAAAGATTTCCTAGTTGCTTTGCATGCATCTGACAGTCCTGGATAAGCCCATCCTCAGCCCCTCCCAGTTGTGGCTTCTGTACAGAACTGGGCCCTTCTCTGCTGCTCTCCTGGGTTTCTGGCTAACCACTGCAGAGTTTTTAAGTGGTCTGGCCACTAAGAAGATCTTCATCAGAGTCCTGTCAACAGCCGGAGAAATGCAGGTCCTTGGTCAGTGCCCTTCCACCAGGGAAGAGGTTGAAGGGAGCCGCCAGCCTGGCTGTCATTTGACTTCTGGCTTAGGGAGAGGGTTTGTTGACTCCCACTAATCCCCACTGTGTCCCTTATAACACCCTGTCCATGGCCTACCAGCCCCACCTCTCTCTTGTCTCCCTGTCACTTTATCAACCCCTTCTCTGTTTCTCTCCTTCTGCTTTGTACAACCCTCTGAACAAATGCTATTACGCAGCCGCTCCTTCCTCTTTCCCTGCTACCCCAGATAAGATCATGTGGCGATGCAGGAGTGGAGCTTGCAGTCTGATGATATTACTTGTTAATGACTGAGGTTTGGAGGAAGAAAACTAAAGTCAAACTGTTGTCTGGACTAAGAACCAAGGATGGTCCTTGGGTTAGGAAGCTTGGCCGCTGGTGTCTCAGTGGCCTCGTAGCTCACCTTTTACCCCCTTTGTCACTTTGACTGCTCCTCCCTTCATCTGCTTCCCACTCACCGTCTTATTCTTGGCTAAACACCCCTCCTCATTATGATAAGCAAACAGTAACTGAAGCAGCATTCTATGTCATACTCTCCTGTGATGTTACCAGTATGCTTCAACACCGAGGAAGGGAGCCGAGGAGGGAGCTGTACTTAAAGCACTAAGAGACTTTTGACTTAGACTTCTCTACCAGGTGACTCTTGGTCCTTGGCTGTGCTGTCAGACACCACAGCCTACAGTAAATCATGCAGACAGTGAATCAGGTCTGCAGGGTTCGCAGGCTTCTTTGATCAGAGAAATCTTTCTTCTGTGGATCTTCTTGTGGGACCATCCAGAAAATGCTACCTGAGGTTAACTCTTCATCTGGAATGAAAACCTCTGAAAGAGTAAAGTCTTCCAAGCACATAGCAGTCCCTTTGAGGTACCAACATAAAGGAGATTGTGGAACAGAGCTCCAACCCTCCCAGACCACACTATTTGACAGGACAAGCCAAATCTGACTTGAACCTGGTTCTTGGATTCCATCAAGGAGACCCAAAGTCAACTTAGATCCCTTGGACCTGACAATAGACATTCTCAAGGGCTTCTCACCTTTCACTTAAAAATAATCATAACTGTGATTTATGACCCTCCATGCTGTGCAATGTAAGGGAGTGTAATAAAGATGGAGGCATCTGGGGCAATAACTATCAGTCACCACCTTTGGGAAATACTCCATCCCATTAAAGCAGTTTTACAGTTTGAGCATTGTGACTAGCCTCCAGTAAGACTTTATTATGTCGGCTCATATGATGAGTCATTATAACTATTTACAGGGATTCTCTGGACATGATGTAAGATCAGCTACCTGCAGCAAATCCTTCTCATCCTCTTTAAATGGATAAAATGGAAAGATGCATTATACACACCATCTCATCTCTAGAGAACAATGGAATAGAGACTTTTAAATACTGTCCCACACATAGTTGACACATAATTTTTGGGCACCTTCTTGTGCTAGGCATCCTAGTAGGTTCTCTGAGGAAACACGACTGAAGAACAGGCAATCTGTTCCCATGAAGCTTACAAACAAGGGGAGTGGTAACAGAGAGTGACTGGGGCACCAGGAAGAGAACAGTAAAAACTGGAGAAGTTCAGAAGATGGTGTAGAAAAGATGTTTGCCAGTATGGAAGGGGGAAGATTTTTATGAAGAAGGGTATCTTTGAATGAGCCCTAACAGGTCAGTAGATTCAGGATAAACTAGATAAGGAAGATGGCAAAAGAACCAACCGGCTGGGCTGAGAGAAAGATGAAGAAGGAGGCCACCCCAGCATAGTGAAGTGCCTGAGTGCAGGCCTGTCTGTTTTGTAAACTTTGTATTGTCTCCCCAGTACCATGGTCACATGGGTAAGCTGTAATGGCACTGGGAGAAATCAAGGCTCGTAGAAGTGTCTTAGTACTTGATGACACTGAAGTTCAGAGGAGCAAGGTGATTCATCTAGGAATACAGAGACAGCAAGTGATGGGGAAGGGGCTGGACTCAGTACAGTCACCCCAAAGCTCTGCCTTGTGCTCTGGGAACAAACCCATACCAGTTCTCTTCTACCTCTGTTTTGGTTTGTCTCTAATAAAGTACTGAAACAGACGCAACAGCCCAAGCCATCTCTTCCTCCTCATGAGGAAGGATCAGGAGCGAGCGAAGACGATCTGCTTGAAAACCTCTGCTGTCCGGGCGGTGGTGGTGCACGCCTGTAATCCCAGCACTCTGGGAGGCAGAGGCAGGCGGATTTCTGAGTTCAATGCCAGCCTGGTCTACTAAGTGAGTTCCAGGACAGCCAGGACTATACAGAGAAACTCTGTCTCGAAAAAAACAAAATCCAAAAAACCAAAAAAGAAAACCTCTGCTGAGTGGGAGACGAGATATGAAGGCTTTAAGACATTAAGCTGGGAGAGAGCAGCAGAGAAAGAGCGCCCATCTCTCAGTCTTGGGAACCTAGAGCAGGCAAAGTCCTAGCCCTACCCCAATCAAACACTGCTTCTGTAGCTTTACTCCTGTTCCCAAGATGATAAACTGTCTAACCAGTGTGTTCCCTTAATAATAATTTCACAAGAATTAGTTTACAGATATCAGAGGTTCATGACCTTTGCTTTTCCCAGGGACTGTATTTGCTTTTGGAACAAGACACTTTTGGAAATTCTAAAAAACAAATGGATAAAGCTAGTTCAAAGACAGTGAGAGGGTTCAGCAGATAAAGGCACTTGGCTGCCAAGTCTGATGTCCCAAGTCAATCCCCCAGGACCCACATGGTAGAAAGAGAGAAACAGTTCCTACAACTTGTCCTCTTCACTCTAGATACACACATAGCACAAGCTCCCACCCCACATACACACCCCACAAAAAAAAACAAATGTACCAAAGAAAAACTTATCTCAACCTATTTTTTCCGAACTGAACCCAATATCTCAAGCATGCTAGACAAGCACTCTATCACAGACTGACCTACTCTCCCCAACACCAGTTTATATAACAGATTTAAAGCAGAGGCGATGTGCCTAAGTAGTCATTTTTGTTCTATGGAGATCAGCATTTTATAGAGAGGTAGGTGGCTGAATAGTTACTTTGACATCATTGAAAGCCATGATCTGTAGCCAAAGCTGCCAGCATCATATTGTCCTGAAACAACTGCCAATCAACAAAGACTTTTGCAGAAGAGAAGATTTCACACACACAGCCAAAAAAGCATTCATTTCATTAGCATAAATAAAAGTAAGGCAAAAAACATTGTGAAGGTCAGAACAAAAATTATTAAGACCTTTCCTTGATGGAATTAATCCTGTTTCATGGCAACCAACAACCCCTATACCTCAACAAGAAACTATTAATATTGTGCATGAATCATCTAAACTAGATACATGGCTAGATTTAAACACACACACACACACACACACACACATTGTTTCAAAGAAACAAAAGCACCAAGCACTCACCCGATCCTCCAGCTATCTAATGTTCTCTTCCAAAGACAGGTGGATTTTGGAATAGCGTTCAGCAGTGTTCTTCTCTATTGCCCAAAATACATCCTGTAAAACCATAGGAATAAAACAAGATTGTGGGTTATCCATTGCCTTTCCTATACATTTTAATCATTGCTTAAATATGCATGACTATGTCGCACACACGGGTATTATCAGATAGGGTTGACTCAACAATAAATCCAAATTAACAATGTCTTAATTAGGTAGAGGTTTATTTTTTGCTCAAGTGTAAGACCCAGAAGATATGGTTGTCCTACAATAATTCAAAACCCAGGATCCTTCTACCCTCCCTGCTGCTTCAGCGCCCTAAGGGCTCCTCGTGGTCCAAGATGTCTGCTGCTGAAGCCCCAGGATCACATCCATAGTCCCAGAAGGTGAAAAGGTCAAAATGATTCCATAATCAGATAGTCACAGCCCCTCCCCCTCAGTAGTCACAGTCCCACCCCCTCGGGTAATCACAGCCCCACCCCCTCAGATAGTCACAGCCCCACCCCCTCAGATAGTCATAGCCCCACCCCCTCAGATAGTCACAGCCCCACCCCCTCAGGTAGTCACAGTCCCACCCCCTCAGGTAATCACAGTCCCACCCCTTCAGATAGTCACAGCCCCACCCCCTCAGATAGTCACAGCCCCACCCCCTCAGATAGTCACAGCCCCACCCCCTCAGATAGTCACAGCCCCACCCCTTCAGATAGTCACAGCCCTCCACAGATATTTTCTTTTTATTTCAAGGAAGCATCTCTGAAAGTCCTTTCAATAAAACTTAAAGATTTTAATCCACATCCACTGATCTTTCCATCATCACTCCTATGAACCTAGCATTACACAGGCAAGCCTTGCCACATGGTTAGTTTAAAGACAGACTGGAAATGTAGTTAAAAAAAAAAAAACACTTGGTAAATTACTGCCCCTAATAATTAAGTAGTAAGTCATTAGGAAATGAAATTAGAAGAGGCAATGATGGGCACCTTGAAGTCTCATGACAGGGAGATCTCACTTTCAGAAACCTATGTGTGGGTGAGGAAGGCAGAGCTAGAGGCAGTGTGTGAGACCTCAAGAGCTCATTGTAACTTTGGGAGTCCCAAGAGACATCCAAGCAGAGACCCTGAGAAGGGTTTCATAAAAGGCTGAGCTTGGCAGAGTTGTTAGACTGAGCTGTAGATGTAAATTTGCAAGTCATACATGTATCCTTTGTGGTACCACAACTGGGTGCTAATATGTCACTTGTAGATGGGAAGAGATGGCAGCTGACTGAGCTTTGGTGACTCTGAAGCTGGGAATCTACAAAGAAAGACGAGGCCCAAGTAGAAAAGCCATGAGATGAGGAAGATGTCCCAGAAATCAAGGGGAGATCACTTTCCAAAGGGGGAGCTAACAGATGGGAGTGGCAATGAGCGGACCCACGAGAGCAGGGTGTGCGCTACTGCGCATGTCCCAGTTTGGGAGGTGGGGGCGTGTCATGGCGATGGGCTCTAGAGATAGCTTTAAGATAAGTGACTGAGAAGAAACAAGCTTGAAATGCGTGGGTTGCGGCAGTAAGGGGCTAAGGATGGCGAGGCTCTCCTGTGTGGTCTTGCCGTGTTCCTAGTGTTAGCAACAGAAGTATTAGAAGAGAAAACCATGATGGAAAGGGTTAAAATCTTCAGAGATTTAAGTTAGGTAGGGCTTTGGGGTGTAGACATAGTGGGGTTACTGGGTGAAGGAGATGTTCTAACAGCGAGGAGGGAGTGGATAGGGTGTTTCAAAGGCTACAGATGAAAGGGGGGCTTCTGCACATAGTGTCCGAGTTGGAAGAAAGAAAATAAAACTTGCAGAGGAGAAGTCAAGACAGTGGAGGGTTGCTGTCCTCAGAACCGGGAGGTTGCACCAGATCGGGAACAGTCAAGGCCATCTGGAGACGTAGGTCTGGATGCTGATGGACGATGCAGGCATCCTACGGGGATGAAAGGATGTTGTTTATATCTAGGAACAGCCTAATGGTTCTCGCCTTTCTTGGAATGAGCCCATGGGCCATCTGTCATGGAAAGCAGTGTCTGTCTTGTCAGAAGGGAGGACTTCAGGTCCCTTGGGGATCAGCTGGTGGTAGTGCCTGACTAGAAAAAGAACCTTCCTCTGTTCAAAGAGAAATTTCAGTCCAGCTTAGGAAAGCCTTTCTCCTCAGACATCTCCATAGCCAGGGTGGCCTTGCTTAGGAAGGACAAGCCTCCATCTCTGAAGAGATATGATCAGATGGTGAGTACCTCTTATATCCATGGCTGTTCCTTAGGAAGTATGACATCTCTTGATGACTTGCTGTCCACTGCAGTCTCCCACCACCTACCTTCATAGCTCGTTAAGCCAGGGAGCAGTAGGTGCTTCCTAGGTCATACACCTAAAGGGGAAACCCTAAATATTGTTTGGTGCAGTTCACAAGTAGTGCAACAGCTTCTAGACCTTTGAGAGAATAGATGGTATATTCCCTTTTGATTACCAACCCAGACATTTACGAGAGTATCACAAGTTAATTTTAAATTAATTAAGGCTATTTTTATTTTAAAAGGAAAACATTGCATGCATACAAAAGTTTTTAAAAAAAAAAAAAGAGTCGCTGCTTAAGGAAATACAATGAAGTGTCCTTTTTCTTCTGTAATCTCCTTAACGGTGGTTCTCAACCTTCCTAATACTGTAACCCCTTAATATAAGCATCATGGTCCTTCCTGTCACCCAGTGAGGAAGGCTGGAACCTCACTGCACAGCACCATTTCCCTCCCTATCTTCCAGTGACCAAGGCAGGAGCCCATACACAAACACCATTTCCCTCCCTATCGTCTTCCAGAGACCAAGGCAGGAGCCCATCCACAGACACCATTTCCCTCCCTATCTCCTTCCAGAGACCAAGGCAGGAGCTCATCCACAGACACCATTTCCAGTGCTGTGTTGTGTTTCATTCATTCAGCTCAAGGTTAAATTCATCCAGTCCGATTCTTCGTGGCCAGAGAATTTTTGAGGTATTTGAACAGATGCTTTCTGGAAGATTGGGCTTCGTCCAGAAAACAAATATCTGAACTCACCATCACTTCTTCAGGGATGTATTCTGGCAAGTGTCTCCCTGGGACTGGATCTTAAGAAGACAAACAGCAAACGTGCATAACCAAACTAAGCAGCTAGTTCTGGGTACTGAGTCTGTCAGAGAGAGCAGCCCCAACCCTGTGGGCAAAGCTGCCATGCTGCTGAAGACTGGGACCAGGGAGTTCTTCCTATGAGAATACATCTGCTGCTCAAACTCATTGCATCTTATTTTCCTGATCTAAACTGTCAGCGGTAAAAGCAGAAAGATCAGACTTGGCAAGCTCAGGCTGATTTTGCCACGCTGCATATGTAGAAGGTGTTAAATGGCAGCAGAAGGCAAATTGTGGATGCTTCACCCTGTCTGTTCCTGACATCCTTAGAGCTCACGAGGTTAGGTGGCCTCGTCTTCATCAGTCAAACTGAAACGCTGTTGTTCTAAATTAATTTTCCCCAGCACGCATACAGCTTTGTGTGTGTGTGTGTGTGTGTGTGTGTGTGTGTGTGTGTGAGTGTGCATGTGAGTGTGCATGTGTGTGTGAATGTGAAAAGAGAGAAAAGAGGGTCTGGAGAGATGGCTCAGCACTGGCTGCTCTTCCAGAGGACTAATGCTCAATTCCCATGGTGGCTCACTGCCATCAGTAACTCAAGACCCAGGGGACCCGACACCCTCTGGCTTTAGTGGGCACCAGACACACATGCAGGCTGAACAAACAAACATGCAGATAAAATGAATGTGCTCATAAAATAAATCAATAAGACTGAAGGAGGGAGGGAGGAAGGAAGGAAGGAAGGAAGGAAGGAAGGAAGGAAGGAAGGAAGGAAGGAAGGAAGGAGACTTCATTCCCATAGGAAGCTGGCATGTTGACTTAAGGATGGTGAGTTTCTCTTATGATTAATTCTAAGATTAACTGAATTGTCTAATTTCAGTCATGGGTCTCTCTGCCTTGAGTTAAGGAGTTCCTGCTATACTGGCATTTCTGCTGCAAACCCACAAGATTTGCAGGTACCAAACTGCAGTGTGAAGTGAAGGGAACAAAAAAATCGAACAAGGAAAAACAAACAAACAAAAAAAAAAAAAAACCAAACAAACCTAGGAACTCAAAGTAATTCTTTTACACAAGAAATCCAGATGACAACAGATTATACCAAAAGGGTAAAAAATAATGATAATAATAATAATAATAGTGACCTCTACCGAGTAAGTTTTAGCAAATCTAATGCCTTTTACAACCAGTTTGCAGAGACATTTTCCAGGCCCAAGCCTTAATGAGCTGCCTTAGACCGGGCCTTGCCACCTGATAGGAAATACTTTGGAAGTCTCTGGGTCTACTTTATCAATGGTGTCTATTTATTCATTAATCTCTTAGCTCTCTCCAAGGACCTGGGGGTGGAAACCAAGAGAGATTTAAAGCCTCCATCTGCAGGCCTACCTAGCTTAGAAAGCCAAATCTAAGAATCAGGCTTCATTGAGTCCTCTGCCCCGGGGCGAGGAGGGGCAGGATGGTCACAGGATAAAATTCTAAAACAGAGCAAACTCCCTGACAGGCCTTGCTGGGAGTCCCAGTTCTCATGAAACACTGCCTTAAAGACTTGCTACAAAGTCTTTGTCTTGGCTTGTATACTTCACATTTCCCCTGAATTTCACTAGGTAACACTTTTCAAAGATGACCACATAATCTGTATGACCACATAATCTGTTAGTGCAACTCAACTTTGGGAATCTACCAAAAGTGTGAACTTAAGCAGTCCCCTGAGGCTTCTGCCATGTGCTTTTGGGCTTTCCCTCTTTCTTACTCACCCCCCAAAAGTAAACTCAGAATTGAGTTTGAAAAAACAACCCACGCCCCTCCCCACCAACCCCTTCGCTGTTGTTTATAGTCACGGTACCACATTCACACACCCCAGTGCTAGAGCAAGCCCAGTGTTGGGGACCAGATATAGCAATCCCATGCTCGAGGCCCAAATGCTAGCCAGGGAGAGTCAGAAAAATGCCTTGCAGGGTCTCTGACAGATATCCCCAATAGGACAGATAGCAATGTGTTGTCTTAGAAGAGATCTCTGAAGGCTATGATGGGATTTGGAAGAGTAAGAGAAACCACTTAGCAGTGGGAACCTTGTGGGAGGTGAATAGAGATGAAGGAGACAGTATGGAAGCTGGAATCCAGTGAAGATGCTACAGCTGACACCCAGCCAAGGAGGCCTAGCTTGAAAGATCGAGTCAAAGGTCTTAGCATTGATGGGCATTGGCCCTGGAGAGAGCTAAGATGCCCCTGGGGGCAGGAGACTATAGTGTGGACAGCAGCAACAGCAGCTTGCCCAGGTAGAAGAGCTGACTCTTAGGAAGGAGGATGATGCCTGAAATTTGGAGCATTTGAGTCTGTCAGCCACACTCCTGCCTGGAGGAGTCAGTCTTCTGGAGAACGGAGTCTGAGCTTCAGGATTTGGGGACATTCAGGATAGCAAGTAGCTGGTTCCTCATGAGAAGAGAGGAGCTCTGAGGATTACTGATATTTGAAGAGCTCCCTAGGGGTTGTGAAAAATTAAAATGATTTTGAGGATGGGATAAAGGAAGCCAAATGCTATGGAGAAATCAGGTCATGAGTAGGAAAAAAATAACCAAGGGCAGGTTCCCCAGAGCAATGCTGGCAGACACAGGATGAGGGGGTAAGACCAGCACGGACAGGTTTCCCAAGTCGGGTGTCTGCAAGGGAAAGGTAAGAGGGCAGGGACAGCAGGAGCCAAAGGCTCCAAGGGGACCTTGAACCTGAGAGAAGAAACAAAGACTGAAGATTAAATATGATACAACATCTATGAGAGGAAAGTCTGTAAACCATAAATGTTAAAAGCAAAAATGTCAGCATTTAAATACCAACATTTGTAAAATGTTGAAAATATTTCAGTAAGTTTTCAAAACTGTGCTCATTCTGCCCATGATGAGGCAGCCAGCTCAGGGCTGTAACATAATAGATTCACACTGACCAGATGTATGCTTTCTCATTCATTACAGATCCACTCAGATGATCATACCTACCAATGTAATGACACTCCAGTTATGTTGACCACTTCTACTATGAAGTTCACTCACAATTGACTAATGACAATTTATAACAGTAATTTAATTCCATTAATATGAATGTAGTATAATAAATAAATAGCATAATAAATTCATGATGAGTCTCAGAATGAGGGAAATAATTTGGAAGCTGTATTTCAAAAACAGATTTAGGGGTGAATAAAAATCTTATGTTTTGCTTAAGATAAAATTATTATCTTTAAATTTTTAAAAGTCTCAAATGTTTTCTTTTAAGAATAAAAAGCAGCAGGATGGTGGTGGCACACACCTGTAATCCCAACACTCTGGGAGGCAGAGGCAGGTGGATTTCTGAGTTCGAGGCCAGCCTGGTCTACAGAGTGAGTTCCAGGACAGCCAGGGCTGCACAGAGGAAGCTCGTCTGGAAAAAACTAAATCCAAAAAAACCAATAAATAAATAAATAAATAAATAAATAAATAAATAAATAAATAAATAAATAAATAAAAGAATAAAAAGCAAGCCAATCCCTATTAAGAAATTACTGTTTCACAGAGTTTATAAAACAGTCCATTCGTCCATCCTAGCTGCTAGGTAGCCTCTGTGCCAAGGGGCCTTTTCACTTTTATTCTCTGAGCTCATATACACACGTGCACACACACAACATACACATGTCATATACACATATACCACATACACTACATACATATACCACACATACATACACCACATGCACACATCACACATTCACCACACACACACACACCATATACACACATACCACACACCACACACACACACACACACACACACACACCACAGCCATCAGGAAGAGCTCTATAATTAGAGTGGGAATCTGAAATTCTTGGGAATAATCCAGATTGTGAATGTTTCAGAGGCACCAGACAAACCTCCAAACTCTACTGAAAACACAGCTTTGCTTAAGATTTCCAAGATTACCTTGAGCCTTTGGGGAGAGTGTCATTGCAGTATGCATCTGATGAGCCTGGCGTTGTTGATTATAACCACTGAGCCGTCTCTCCATCCCACAGGCCTGGCATTACAGGGGAATAGAGACAGCTCGGAGAAGGCCCCTCCTCAGTGAAGTCTGCCCTCTAGTGGTGAAAATGGGTATGTTGCCAGGAAACAACACAGACTGACTGACTGGCAGACAAGTGTCATGAGACCAATGACTGAAAACTTGGGAAGGATGCTAACAGAAAAACCTTCAGGGTAGCCACTCATAAATGAGGGTCACATAGTAAAGGGGGAGCAGAACCCAGCTTTCTGCCCCCAGGTTTCCACAACACTACCCAAACCTATTCTTCCACCCCAAAGACTCTTTGGGGAGCTGGCCCTGGAAACTCACAGAAGAAGGGAGCAAATGGTATGGGTGCTGCCTTTCTCTGGGTTCTAACTACTCAGTCTGTCCCAGCCATCGCCTATGTAGTGATAGAAGGCTCCCAGCTTGGAGGATCTCTGTTCTACCATGGCCATAAGCTGGGAAGGTTCTGAGAGAAGTGAGTTTAGGTTACAGCCACTAGGAAGGAAGTCTAACCTCACCTATTTGCCTCGAGATGAGCAGCACAAGGTTTACTAAACTCTACCGGGTGCTAAGAACACAGCAAGAGGGAAGAAGAGTGGAAAGACCTGTTGGCCCCCAGCTTTCCTGCCAGTAGAAAATAACACCTAAGCAACAGAAATAATGGTAATGGTATACGCATATAAGTGTGTGTGTGCGTGTGCATGTGCGTGTGTGTGTGTGTGTGTGTGTGTGTGTGTATGTGTGTGTGTAATGATAATTTCCTGCTTCTGAGGAAGTAACATAGGCATAGGAAATGCTAGAGAAGAGCTACTCAGGGAAGACAGGACGAGATGGTGACAGTTAACCAGATTCTAGAAACTGTGATTTCTGTTGGGAGAGCTTTGCACAGAGCAGACCAGCCAGTTCCGTGGTCTAGAGTGGAAAGTTGCACAGTGTTCTCAAGAAACAGGAGAATGTGGCTAGCCTGACTGGAGCAAAACAAGAAGGGGGTGGGGGTGACAGGAACAGGGTGCCCAGGGATGAGCTAGAATCCTGCCGGCTGTTGTACTTTCACTTTGACCTGGAGATGCACTGCAGACCATCTACCAAAAATGGATTAATATGACCTAATTTTTCTACCCTGGGGTACTAAGATGACAGACGACAGGGAACGAAAGAAGAGGTCACACCAGCTGTCTGAAATGTTCCTCTCCAGGGAGGCTCAGGGTGGGACTCAGGAAGTGAGGCCTGGAGAGAGAAGGTGGGCGGAAATAATGTAAGAACAGAAACACCTGATTGGCTGGTGGGTGGCTGAAGAAAAAGGAGCGGTTGGGATGACCACCCCTGGTCTGTCAAAGCCTTGTCAGAAGAGGATGGTCTCTCCTTTGATGCCAGTCACAGCTTTCATGAGAAAAGACAAAGAAGTCCATGGGACGGAAGGGATGGGAGCTCAAGTGACCTTTGGCTTTCAAAGCGACCTGTCAAGCCCTGAATTTCAAAGAGACAGAAAAGGCAGATTTGAAAACACAGAAATAGACTTAGTGGCTGGCTCGCTTTTACATCTGTTTCTTTAGTCTCGTTTTTCTTTCTGCATTGCTGAAACTCAGACTGTGACAATCTGGACCTAGTCTAGTCACAAGCCCAAAGGGTCCCTTTTGACAGTAGCCTATCACAGGCTTGGTGGTGCAAAGGTGAAGGGATTTCCAGGGGGCTGTTTTAATCAATAGCAGGACAGAAGCCAAGTTTACTTCCCTTGAGTGACCAGGTTGTCACGAGGAGCTTGAGACTTGTGTTTTACCTCGGAGTGGTCCAGCCAAGGATTTTGGTGGCTGTTTTTCTCAATTCATTCTCCTTCCCAGGAAGCCCTCAGCTCCCATCTTTTCCTTCCAAACTTCCTGACCACCCCCTCAACACACCCTCCTGTGAGGACACTCAGCTGGTACTCTTGCACATTTCAGATCAAACTAAACTATACTAAAATTGTGTGCCAGGTTTGACGTAGGTGCCTCACGATCCCAGTAGAGTTTGCTATTTCCGAGGCTTCTAAGTATACAAATATCTGTAGCTATATAAAAAGACAACACCTTCAGGGTTTGCACCACAGCAGTGGATATTTTTAAAGCTGCTTTGAATCAGGCTAAAAAATCACTCTGTGGCTCACCTTGAAAAGTATTCAAAGGTGTCTCGATTTGTTCTTGCCAGACACAAAGCAGCATCTCTGTGCCGTACGCCCATCCTCTGTGCCCCCACCTAAATGTAGGCCTAACACTTAGAGGTGATTTCTAGAGGATTCCCTGAAACTCCAGCAACAATCCGACAAGCTGAACTGAGCACGGCTTCCTTTGTCCGGCTCTGCCTTCCTCCCTCAGGAATGTGCGTGCCGACTGTGGAAAGTGAGCCTTTGCTAAAACCTAAAACCTAAGACAAAATCCCTTCAGATACAGGTGCCATCATCAGAAAGTCTCCGTGTCAGAACAGTAGGACTAAGGACAGTCTTACTCTCATGCTGCGAGAGGAAGCATGTGAAGGAAAGAAATTAAAGAATCCCTTGCCAGCCTTGGTAGCTTTGCTCAGCTGTCCACAGAACTAAACACCAAGAGAAAAAGGCAACAGGTCAGGACCTTTTTTCAATAGCACAGGAAGCTAAAGACCTGCTACCCTACTTGGGGAAAACAGTGACACACAAGTAAGAAAACCCTCCCTCATGGTCACGTGACTGGGATCACAACACTCCAGCCTCACCACCACACCCCAGTGTATCTGCCATGGTTCTTACAGAACTTGGGAAAACCACACCAGGTATGGCCAACTGTGTGTTGAAGGATGTTTCGTGACAACATGAGTGGCTACAATGGTTCGTGTCTGGGAGTCCATTTTTTTAAATCATTTCTCTCTGGCACATGTACAAGCCGTGGAAGGAATCCTTTAAGAATGGACAGTCCTTGAGAGCTTCTCTCCTGTGCATAGTCTTTGCTGTAATTTGTGACTTGAGGGCATTGGTTGGGCTAGGTTGGTTTACATAGGCTCGCTTCTCCTGCAACCCTTTCTACTTTGTTACTGTGTTAAACAATGTATCTGATTTCCTTATTTCATAGACATACAAAGTGACCTAAGCTCAAAGGTGGATCCCCACCATAGCAAAAAGAGTTTTGTTATCCAATAAAATTGCATAACCTCTTTTTGCCTCTCCTGTGTAAAAAATGCATGATTTGGAGACTCACTGCAATTGTCTTCCATGAAAAGTGGCCTCTTTAGGCTTAAGATTTCAGGGTCCTAAGAGCCACCTGCCACACCTGCCTGGTGCTCAGAGAAGACCACCAGGAATCCAGGAAGTACCTGGCATCAGCCGGGCCACCAGCAGGCTGCCACACCTCTACCCATCTCCTTTACAGTTCTTCTTCTCTTCCTTTCCTGCTTTCTTTCACTCCCTTCTTTTTCTAGTTCCCAGAATGACTTTCCTTCCCCCTCTTCTTCCCACAATTTACCATGTAGATTAGATAGAAACGGGCAAGTTCAAATCACCTTCCAGGATGAGCGCCTGCCCATCTCCTCATTCTTCCTTTCCATTCTGATGGCCTATGAGTTGGTCAGTTTCCATCACAGTGACAACACTCTTGAGAAAAAAACAACTCAAAATGAGCTAAGATTTATTTTGGCTCCTGATTTCAGAGTTCCCCATCACCTGTTCTTTGCTTGGATCCAAAGGAAGTCACGGCAATGAAAGCCTGGGGCAAAGGCTGCTTGCTTTGTAGTGCCCAGAAGCAACGAGAAGTAACGGGAAAGAGCTAGGGTCTAGTTATTCCTGGCAAACTCATGTCTTCCCCCAACCACACCTTGCCTGCACAGTTTCCACCACCTTTACTGGCCTACTTAAGCATCTAATCCATCAATGAAGTAAACCACTGATAAGGCAAGAGTGAAATCTGTTTGCTCTGAAAATATACTCGGATATGGGGAAAGACAAGACTAATCCCCTAGATATCACTCACCCAATCAAGTTGGTCATCAAAATTAGCTATCACACAGACCATTCCACATTCTGACCTCACCTTCCGTTTCTCATTGCCCTGCCCCTTACCTTTGGGAGCACAGTGTGTAGCTCACTTATTGCCTAGGCCAACACCTTTGTCTAGTAATTTAGGTAATGGCTGACAAGATGGCTCCATGGGTCAGGGGCTGACTACCCAGCCTGACAGCCCACCTTCCATCCCCAGCACCCAAGTGGTAGAAAGAAAACTTACTCCTATGAGCTGTTCATGTATTTGCTGTAGCATGCATATGCCTTCCCAATTTAAAAAAAAAGTTTCAAAATTGCAGTGGATTGAAACACAAATTTAAATTCAGTAGTTTATAATGTTGCTCAAAACACAATTTAAAAGAGAGAGAGAGATTTGTGATAGTGGCTAATGGAGCTGTGAGCAGAAATGTGTCACCTACACATAGGTGTTCACATGTTCGATAACTCTGAATCCATCATAGGAGTCACCATTCTGACCTGCCAGAGTCCCATACTTGGGAAAAGGAGAGCTCGCCTGCTTCATTTGAGCTGCTTCTAACTTGAAAAATAGAAT
This sequence comes from Apodemus sylvaticus, assembly GCF_947179515.1. Taxonomy (NCBI): domain Eukaryota; kingdom Metazoa; phylum Chordata; class Mammalia; order Rodentia; family Muridae; genus Apodemus; species Apodemus sylvaticus. The sequence goes on along the minus strand of NC_067474.1, from coordinate 99,910,037 downwards.
AAGATCCCCCAATAATATGTTGTTAGATAACACAACCAAAAAGAAAGCCCAGTAGGAAATTGTGGGGCCCAGGGTATTTTAAGGAACACATTATGCTGGAATCTATGCAGCAATCAGCTGGTTTAAAATGAGAATCTTTGGTACCTTGAACATTCCCAAGGATGAAAATCACAGATTAAAAGAGAGAAATGTGCTTCGTGTCCCTAATCGCTACACTTTGCATGACTGTTCGTGTGCTTGTCGCATGCATTTACCCATTAATTGTGTCAATGATGGAGAAGAAATGTGCGCTGCTCTTGTGGCACAGCTGTTTACAGTGATTGCTTTGAGCATGGTATTTCTTTTCCAGCACCTTTCCCAAAGTGTCTCTTCTCCAACATGCTCAGTCGATCGTTCTTTGTCCTAAATCCCCAAATGGAATCCGTTGCCGCCTTCATGCTTTAACTGCAGCTGACTCAGCTTTTCTGGAGAGCTGTGATGTCTGGCCCTGACTCCTTTTGGAAGCTGCAATCATGATGAATGCTTGAAAAACAAAGTCAATGTGAAGGACTGCCCGGCTTGGCTTTCCTTCCCAGCCGTTGTCTAAAGCAGATCTGGAATGAGCAATTAATTCTAAAGCAGCTGTAGGTCTTCAGCCTTGTTTGGGGTTTCAGCGGTAGAGGTGGTTTGGGAGGTGATTGGTGTTTTCACGCATTTTGTGAGCAGCTGGAGGGGAGGAAGAGGTCCAAGTCACACCTCCCCTCTATGGTCCGGCAGCTTGCAGATAGATTCTCAGACAGAGAACCGGGCTGAAGAATCCACCAAGGTAAGAACACACCCTGCCCCCATATAGATTGAGAGGCATTTGGGCTGCACCAAATGTGTGGTCACTGCTGTGAGGACTCGTAGAGAGACCACCCACCTGCTTTGGCAATCCTTCTTCCTCACTCTCCTCTCTCTCCTGCCACTTTCTCTTGCTTCAGGGAGGTTCAGAGAAAAAGCTTCAATTCTCCACAAGATCGCCAAGAAGAAATGCCAAGTGGATGAGAATGAGAGGCAGAATGGAGCTGCCAATCATGTGGGTGAGTGAGAGGCCCACCCCTTGTCCTTCCCTGGTGGGTGTGGGGGAGGGGAAGAGAGACAGAACCAGAATGGGAACCCCTGCCCCAATACCAGCTCAGGTCCTTTCTAAACAATTAAATGAGTTCTTCTTCTTCCCCTGGGATAAGGCAGGAATGGACATATATGTCTCCAGTAACACTAAAGGAATCCACAGGGAAGAGTAATTGTAACCAAATCATCAGATTTGACAGGCACTCGGCGTCAGAATGCCACCAAAAAGGAGACATGTTCAAGTCATCCAAGTCATTAACATTTAGCTAGAGGTGAGAGTACTGCTTCTGCATGTTTGGTGATCAGAGTGTATATCTGTGACACTGCTCCCAGCACACACACACACACACATACACACTTACCCAACAGAGTCCTTTTAAATCCATGCCATCTCCTCTTTCTTAAGAATTCAGCACCATCCGTGCTGGGGAGATGCATCAACAGATGAAGTGCTTGCTGTTTGTGAGGACCTAAGTCTAGATCCCAGCACCCACACAAATGCTGGATGGGAATGGTGGGTCCACCTGTACTCTCAGCACTTAGGATCCAGGGACAGAAGATTCCCCAGGGCAAGATAGCTAGCTAGACTTGCCAAATTAACAAATTCTGGTTTCCACAAGAGACCCTTAGTAAATAAAGTGGGTATCAACCTTTAGACTCCATACACATGTGCACACATATACACCAACACATACACACACACACACACACCTACACATGAGCTCACACACATATATATACACAGGCAAAAAAATAAAAAATAAAGCTAGGCAAAAATCAACCTAGGTCTGTCTTGGCTGACTTTTCTAGAACTTCTGTGTGACCAGATTGTGACATTCAGGCATCTTATTTTAACTTGGGACATCATGTTCCTTTTCTCCTGTCTGTAACTATAATATAGCTCTCAATTCTAAATTCAGACTAAATTTAACCTAATCTGGATCTATGCTGTAAATGAAGCTATTGCCCAAGTGACTAAAATTATCTGCAGACAAATCTCAACAGTTTTGCCCTCAAAATACTCCATAGAAGACTTCCTGCCTCTCCTACCATCCTGAATTCTAACCCAGGCAAAATTTCAGCCAAGGAACAGTTAAGAGTCCATTGAATATTTGTGGAGAAAGTGGACAGGAATCAGTTCAAGTGTTAACTAGGATTGGGTTATGAATTGCGGGTTTTTGTCTGATCTTCTCTGCTTCCGTTAACCTGGACACATTTTGCAGAATGAGCAGAATTTTGGTTTTGCATTGCTAAGTCAACAGGAAAGGTCACTGCCTGGCTAAGCTCTGTGTGTGACTTTTTTGGATTCACTTACAAGGGCTACTTTTTCAACTCTTGTTTGTTGGTTTTTCTTTTGAGGGATGAGGTAGCTTGGAATAGAATGGTTTATATGTCTGGGTTCATTCCCAGACCTCCTCTAGCACGCTAGTGAGTGTAGGCTTAGATTTAATCATCCATGACAAATAACCCCAAGGAACGCTCTGCTGGTAGGAACAGTGAAGGACTTGGTAATGAGCGTGAATCAAAAATCTATGCTTTTCCAAACATCAGGATTTATTTTTGTATTTTTGTGACGATAAAGACTGTGGTTGAAAAGCACACTCATTTTATAGGCTGTGCTTGGGAAGTGGATTCTTATTTGTCCACTTCCCAAGCACAGCCTATAAAAGCCCAGGTTCCTACACTTTCCATACCTTCATTTGTACCTCAGGGCAACATGGTTGAACTCATGAGCTTTACCTAGGATTTTCAGTATTTGACTGTTTCAAACCAAACATTTTTATGAAGTTCTTTTTGTTGGAGGGCATAATAGGGTCTTGCTATATAACCCAGGCTGGCCTTGAACCTGTGACAGCTCTCCTACATCTACCTACCTAGTGCTGAGATTTTTAAGCTCTATTTTCTTACATACTAATGATAGAAATATTTGCTCCTTCTGAAATTGCTAAGAAAAAAATCCTACTCTTCCACGAGCATCCTACAATTGCTCTCATCTGGCCCAGCTTAAACAGACTGGTGTCCAGAGACCCTCCTGACTCGTTCCCTCCACACCCTGAACAGAGCTGGTGCCAATAGGATCCTTTCATCGTTCTTTATTTTAAAGATCTCCATTTGTTTTTATGTGTCTATATGTGGCCCACATGCACATAGGTGAACATGGAGCCCAGAATAGAGCACTGGACCACCTAGAACTATAGTTCAAGGGAGTTGTGACCCACATGATACAGGGGCTGGGGACTAAACCCAGTTCTTTGAAAGAGCAGCAAATGCTCTTAACTGCTGAGCAATCTCTGCAGCCTCAATGAGAGACTTTCTGTCTCACTCCTGCTTAAGTCCCAGTTGAACCTAATGGGACCTGAACACTGGTCACCTGGAGAGGCTTCTCTTAGCCCTGGAAAGAAAACTGCAAAAAGCTGTTTCAGTGACAGAGATTCAGATTATTCATTTCTGGCTTGCTCAGGCCCTCGAGTGCTTTTCTCGAACTTCCCAACCTCTCTGTCGGTGAGGCAGTGGTAGCAGCAATGGCGGCCATGGAAACAGTGTCACTATTAGCAGCAGGATATTCTCCAGGCGAGGAAACTGGATGCCACAGAGGTTGAGGCAGTTGCTGACGGTCATACAGCATAAAGTGTAGCACGAGCATAGAAACACAGGTCCATCTGGTTCCTAATGTGACAGAGCCCCAGGGCCTTACCAGGGCCTCCTCCCCGTCTCAGGAAAACGCATCTGCATTTGTTAACCCGAAGCTTCTCTGGCTAGCTCTCTCACTCACCCGTGTTCCTTGTCTCAGTACCCCCACCCCCTTGCTTTTCTTGGAACAGGACACCCTGTGCAGAATGTGCCATTCTCAGGATTGTAAGAAAAGGCAGGTGGCCAAATTCTCTCCCAGCACAGGCAGTTTTGAAGACTGAGTATTAGAGCAGAAAGCAGAGGACCCTGCCTGGCCGACATCCACAATGAACCATTCGGCATACAGGAGCTGTTCCAGCCCAGTGGAAAGGGGGCCTGACACAGATGGCAGACTGATGGTGACAAAGTATAGCCTAGGACATGATACCATGGACAGTGTCTTTTGCAGGGAGGTACGATTGTAGGGGTGATCCAGCTATCTCACAGTCTGTATCTAAATGTCTCAAGGTATGTATCTGTATTCTTGCATGGCCTATCATGTGGCAGCTTATAGGGCCTCCAGTGGTGTCATGTGTGAGCCAGAAACAGCACTATGGAGAGAGACAGCACACTAGGCAGCACAGGCTGTGGTAAAAACCCTTTGCCAATACCCAACACCAGCTTCAGGTCTCAGATGCCTTCTTATCCCCATTTTACAATGCTCGTTCCAACATAGCCCTTTATCCCTGTGGATCCTGATTGTTTTCTTTGTGTTTAAATTATGCCGCAGAAAAAATTGAACTCCCCAACAGCACGAGCACAGAGGTCGAAATGACGCCATCGAGCGAAGCTTCAGAACCTGTCCAGAATGGAAACCTCTCCCACAGCATTGAAGCTGCAGATGCCCCGGTATGATGTCTGACATGACAGTCCAGCTTCCTTGGTGGCCCAGCTCCCAGCTGAATGGACACCAAGGGGGATCTGGTTCATATATGTGTCTTCTCCGGGGCCGCACATGGGGCCACTTCTTTTTACATTGAATGAACACCAAAACTCTCTAAGCTATTGTCATCTTAGAATCTGGAAATGGAAAGGCAGGCAGTAATGTATGGTAAAGTTTGATGGCTATGGTTTTAAATCCAGTGCTAAATAGCAAAGAACTCACAATCTTCATACCTTTATGAGATCTTTTATCTCTGTGTTGACATTAATATCCTTTGGCCCCGCCCAGAGTTCAACCACAATCTGGAAGTAATAATACCTAGCATCTATAAAAGACCTACTATGTGCCCATATGTGGTGCTAGATACTTTAGAAATGACCATCTTCATGCCTCACAGATGAAGGTTCTGGCATTGGTACCGTACAGCTGAGGAAGTCATGCTAGCTGAGATGAAGTGGTTAACTGGGTTAACTAGTTGCAAGTAGTGAGTGGAGACTTCATCTCAGACATGTCCAAGTGCAGTCCCTGAGCCAATTCCACCATGAGTACTGCCTTTAGACCACAGTTGCTCAAACCATGGGTGTAGCCAGTATACATGGGTGTAGCCATGGTCCAGTGGCCATGGAAAACCTGATACACCTGAACGGAGTGCTGGGGGTGAAATAGGACGGGTGGTCAAGAGAAATACAGAGCCAAGACAAAGTTTTCTGATCAAGGCTCAAAGTTTAATTTCCAGCCCTGTGTTTATATAGGCAAACCCAAAGACCCATCCTTTGTTTCAGCTGGGTTCTGTTGCTTTGTTTCAGCTGGATTCTGTTGTAAAACAAGCTCAGCAGGCGATCAGATCTTCAAAGCTCAGGCAGGAAAATACAAATGCATCGAAGCCAAGAACCTACTCCAGAAAGGTTGTAAAAACTGTGGGAGATTTGTTTAGTCTACTGGAGGCTGGGGGAAGGGCACAATCCCCCTTGTTTATTTTTTAAAGATAAGCTGGACAGGAAGCACAAGATACCTGTACTCCATGATCCCATCTAGGAAATATGGTGGCTAGGTGGCCATGTCTGTCTTAAGTCTGGGTCTACATTGCTCCTTCTTACCCGTCGTGGAAAACAAGCTCAGGTTGTTGGCGTTTGTTTGGACAACCGCAGCCTTTTAGTGTTTGTTTAGACAAACACACGCCTTTTGGCTTTGCCCCAGTCTTAGGTCACTAGGAGCTCAAGAACTGCAGTTACCTGTCTCTGACCACCGCCTTCATAAGCACACCTTTTCCCATTCAGCCCAAAACCCTGAAGGACATATGTGTATGCATTCAATGCATTTCTTTATAGTGATGATAACTGCCTTTATAGGGTGAATAACTGAGCTTGCTGAAGGTGATCCTGTGTGAAGGCAACCAGTCTGCTTAAGATGCAAAGTCAAAAGTTAAAAGCAACAGGATTAAAGTTGTCTTCAGGAATGTGGTATTCAATTTAGCTGCAAATTGGCAGAGATCAAACACAAAGTCTAGCTACCAGGTATATGGGGTCGTGACTTTGAGAATTAATAGAAAGCACTCTCAGGTAAGAGTGGAAACCACACTCCAAGTTAACTCAGCTGACTCATAAGGATTTTGAGCCGTCTTCATGATTGGTATCTCCAATATTGGATTGTTTTCTAGACCAATAATTGGTCACATTAAAGGAAAGAGAAGAGTTATTATAACTTCTCCTTTTGATTAATTTTTCTAAGTCAGTTTCCACACTCTCCATGTTCTCTGTCCCACAGGGTCTAGAATCTTGAGGCAAGTTATCTTGTCCAATCTGGGATATAGGCAAGCAAAAGTGGGTCAGGAACATATGTCCAATACAGCTTTCCTGTCACCATTGTCAGGGTACTCAGCAATATCACCGTCAGCATCATTCTCTGTCCCTGCATCAGCACGTCACACCAATCACCACGGAGGCTAGCGTGCTCCTTCAGCATCCTGAGGCAAAAACACAAACATGCCCTCTTCCCCAATACCTGATCGGGATCATGTCGTATGCCAGTAAGTGGATCCTTCCATTTCACCAAGGCATAAGTATACTTGTTGTAGGGTGCCATAGACATTCAGCAGAGAGTTCCTTGGCATCCAAATTTAGAAAAATTAAGATTAAAAAGCATAAAAATAATATGGTATATGGGGATATAATTCCCCCTTTTTTTATTTTTTTAAAGAAGATGTTTTAAAGTTCCACAATACCTTGTCCTTTAGGATAATAAGGAATCCCAGTAATATGGGTAATATTAAATTGTTGACAAAACATCTCAAATGCTTGACTGTAATAACCAGTTCCATTATCTGTTTTAATCTGATTTGGAACACCAAGCATAGAAAAAACAATACAGGCAATGACTAATTACATTTTTAGTTGCTTCTCCTGTTAAAGCAGGAACTAGAAACCCTGAAAAGGGGTCAATAGTCACGTGTGCATATTTTACTTTTCTAAAATGAGAAATATGAGTATCATCCATTTGCAATAATTAATAAGTCCTTTATGATGAACGCCATTATGTGGTGCAAGTAGAAATTAAGGACTCTGAGAAGAATTCTTTACAATTTGATGTGCACATTCTCTAGAAATACCAAATTATTGTCTCAAGCCATTACTATTTTGATGATGTAAAGAATGAGATTATAAGGCCAACTGTTCCTGTGTAAGGCCTATAATCTGCCTGGGATACAAATCTGCTGTGGCATTGCCCTAAGGGGTCTTGTCCAGGCAACCCAGGATGAGCTCTTAAATGTCAAAAGACAGTCCTTTAAAGGAACAGTACTTTTTCTTAACTTGAATTGTATTTGCATAAATAATTGCAAAATCTGAGAATTAGCAGTATCTAAAAAAAAAAAAGAAACAATTCCAAGCAATTGTAAGCCATGAGCTATACATTTGTTATCAGTATACAAATTCAAAGCTTGATTTTTCAATATTTTAAAAACGGTGGCTACAGCATGTTACTCAATTATTTGTGCTGAAGTAGAGGGAAACTTCAAGAGAATAACCATGTGATCCAGTCACATATGCTTCTCTCCCATAGATGAGCTGTTTATAAATACACTGGAAGTATTCTTTATGGGATGCATGCACAAATTTAAAGAAAATACAAAAGCATGCATAGAAGCAAAATTTAACTACTTGTCTTTTGGATAATGATTGTCAATTTTGCCTAAAAAGTTTTGCCATGCAATAGGCCAAATATCAGTATTCTTCAATAACCAATTTAATTACTGTTTGGAATAAGGAATAAATGATTCATCAGATTCTTAAGACATTCTTTCCAAAATACTTTCAAGATTCTATCCTACAATTCTTTATTAACACCACAACAGCTTTACAATAGGATGTTAAAACTTTTCTTGAAGATGAAGAAAGAAGAATCCACATAAATGCTCCCTTTGCCAAAGAATTGCTGTGGGCACACAACATAAACAGCCAGCAATTGATTATCTGCAAAGCTATTCATCTCTCACCACTTAATTTGCATCCCCTTTGAGAACATCAAACAAAGGCTTAATTCCTCCTGTAGTGAGCTGAAGGTGAGGTCTTAGTTATAGAAGCTTTTTAAAGTAAGTAACCTAACTTTTCTTATTTGAATTTTCTGTGCCACAATTTGTTTAGGATATAACTGATTCCCCAAATATTGAAAAAGATATTGCCTTTGAATCTTTTCTGGAGCAACAACTACTCCAAAATTTTAAAGCTCGTTGTGTTAAAGCAAAGCCTTGTAGTAAAACTCCATCAAAGGAATCAACTAATAAAATACTCTCCATATAATGAATAATATACACTGAAAGATTCAAAGTCCTAACTTCTTGTATTGAGGCAGAAGCAAATAATTTTTTACATAATTTCCTGAGGCAAAAGTTTCCAATGATGTTGATTCATAGGCTCTTTAAAATTACAAACTCATTAAAAGCAAACCCTTTACAATCATCAGGATGCAAAGGAATATAAAAAAAAAACAATCTTCCAAACCTATAATAATTCTATATGCATTTCCTAAAATAGTATAGCGTAGGCGAGCAGGGTTTTAATGCCTTCATAAGTTCCATAGCCTCATTAACCTTTCATAAATCTTAAATTTGAACTCTGTTCTGAACAACACCTTGATAGATCTGTAATAATGATGTTTCAGCCTGAAACTTCCTAGGAAGGGTTTGCAAGACAAAAGCCTCTGCTGAAGCTGCTCTACTATTTGAACTCAAATGTAAATATTTATGATACTCTCCCAAAAAGGTTGCAGCCATAGCCAAACCCTGATTTTATGAGGGTCCAATAACAAAAGGAACCCCTGCTTGAGGGTTCCCCTCCAAAATTTCTGCCATCTGCTTTTTTAGCAGTCTATTCACAAAGTCCTGAAACAGTTCATCAGGAGCCTGTTTGATACCAAATAAATCCCCACTGAGATCTCCTTTCCAATCTTGGGGAGTTAAATTTTGCTTCTACCACTGTATCCAATAAAGCTTGTATAAAAGGGGAAGCAGGCCCATACTGGCCACAGCTATTTTTAACTTTTATTGCTCTGATAATCATCCTAATTACAAATATAAGTGACTTTAGAATCCTAAGTCTGCAATTGAACTACAAACTGCAGCCCATGGAACACTGGCAACTTAACTATAATTTTTAAGTCTCTTTTGCAATATTAGAGCATAACCACAATTTTGGAAAGCAAAACCCAATTTTAAACAATCCATTCTCTTTAAATCAATACCAAAAGCATTACTTTCACATTACAAAGTTTGGGTGCCAGTTCTTATATGTGAATGCATGACAGTGCAACTTTTAATATCTCATTAAAGAGACATTGTCTTAAATCTTATCTTTTATAAGTCTAATTTCTAGGATATGACTTACATAAAATATTATCCCAATTTACAAGTATCTTTAGAGACCTGGTTTCCTGAACTGGTTCATACCACGGGTTGTTGTTTAAAATGACTCCAACCGAAAGAGGAACACTCCTCCACTGCTGGTAGGGTTGCAAATTGGTACAACCACTCTGGAAATCAGTCTGGCAGTTCCTCCAAAAACTGGGCACCTCACTTCCAGAAGATCCTGCTATTCCACTCCTGGGCATATACCCAGAAGATTCCCCAGCATGTAATAAGGATACATGTTCCACTATGTTCATAGCAGCCCTATTTATAATTGCCAGAAGCTGGAAAGAACCCAGGTATCCCTCAACAGAAGATTGGATGCAAAAAATGTGGTATATCTACACAATGGAGTACTATTCAGCCATTATAAACAATGAATTCATGAAATTCTTAGGCAAATGGATGGAGCTGGAGAACATCATACCAAGTGAGGTAACCCAGACTCAAAAGATGAATCATGGTATGCACTCACTAATAAGTGGGTGTTAACCTAGAAAACTGGAATACCCAAAACATAATCCACACATCAAATGAGGTTCAAGAAGAACGGAGGAGTGGCCCCTTGTTCTGGAAAGACTCAGTGAAGCAGTATAGGGCAAAACCAGAACAGGGGAGTGGGAAGGGTTGGGTGGGAAAACAGGGGGAGAGAAGGGGGCTGATGGGACTTTTGGGGAGTAGGGGTCTAGAAAAGGGGAAATCATTTGAAATGTAAATAAAAAAATATATCGAAGGAAAAAAAAGAAAAAGAAAGAGCAAAGGAAAAAAAATGACTCCAGCCCTGAGTTACCAGTTTTAAGCTAAATTTCTGTTGCTAACATTACAAAATTTTAATACCCCATAACCTATAGGCTAATACTCTATAGCCAAGACATGCAGAACATTTCTATACCTTTAAAACCAGTCAGAAACAAAAATGAAGCGGCTACACAAATCTTACATATTTAGACCAAACAAAATTTTCCTTTTACTAGCTATAATTTCAAGAAAAAAAAAGCACCTTGTCACTTGCTGAACCTAATGATCACAAATGCAGAGATTTTTCTAGGACAAAACAACTATCAGCCTACTTGCCCTGAGAAGCTTCTGGCCCCTTTAAAAGCAGCTTTTTCTCCAGCTGTGCTTGATTCCCAGCTAAAGGTGCAGGGCAACCTATCTTATCAGTTTCTTCTGTGCATACTGAGACTAAATCAAGAGATGGGTAGCCAGCAGAAAAAGTTTTAACCATTTTTCCTTTTCAACATGAAACATAGGACAACAGTCATTCAAACAATGAAACAAAAAACAGACATAAATTGACACGTGGTGGACAGATTGGTACACTAAAGACAGACAGTACACAGAGAGGGAAGAGAACTTAATGTAACCAGTACTAAGAATATCTTCAGTAGGAGACAGAAAGGAAGCAGGATGTCTCCTGATTTCCCCCTGTCCCTAGGAGAGCTCTGAAATCTGTTTTCCTTCTTTTTTTGCTAACAAGTCGCAGACAGGAGACAACTGATTTTCTGAGACCTACATTCATTCTCTCTGTCTCTCTGTCTCTCTGTCTCTCTCTCTCTCCTCTCCTCTCCTCTCCCTCCTCTCCCCCTCCCTCTCATGTCATTTGTATATTTACCGTTCCCACTTCTAGGAGCCATGCACAGCATAAATATACTTGAACTAAGAATTTTTCTAACATCTGTGGTGTTTTGTTGGTTTTTGTTTTTACTATATTTTATTTTATTTTATACGCTACTCCTCTTGCCTGAAGCAGCTCTTACCTGTCGACAAGTGCCTATATAGAATTCCCCAGCCCAATTCGCTGTCACACCCTAGATGATAATCAGTGTTGGGCTGATACTGACTCAGTCTAGCCTGTATCCTTTTTGCACCCTTGCAATGGACAGCCCTCAAAAAATGAAATTTTTAGCAATAACATTAATGCTGTTTGTTGCGCACCATGAAGGATGCCATAATTTATTCCATTTTCTGTGGAGCTCCACCAAAGACAGAGTCACTCAGTTAATCTCTCCTGCTTTATCAAGCCCCTCCTTTGGGCACCACCTGTAGCCATCCAGTGGACAAGGATAACCAGTACACCTGAATGGGGCGGGGAGGGACTGGGGATGAAATAGGACGGGCAGACGGGCAGACTAGAGAAATATAGAGCCAAGACAAAATTCTCTGATCAAGGCTCAAAGTTTAATTTCCAGCCCTGTGTTTATATAGGCAAACCCAAAGACCCATCCTTTGTTTCAGCTGGGGGGTTCTTTTGTAAAACAAGCTCAGCAGGCGGTCAGATCTTCAAAGCTCAGGCAGAAAAGTGCAAATGCATAGAGGCCAGGCACTGACTCCAGCCAGGTTGTAAAAACCTTGGGAAATTTGTTTCACCTACTGGGGGCTGGGGGAGGGGCACAGGTGGGCAGAACCAAGTGGTGCTTGCTGGGGGTTTGGGTCTCCTGTGAGCCAGAACTTCTAAAGCATGGGGCCTCCGTTTTGCATCTCATCAAGTATTCTCCATCAAAGCTTTCACAGATAGAACTGCACTTCCAAATTCTGGAGTGGGTGGGGAGGATGGTGATTCTGACTTTTGAGTGCTGTAGTAAGGCCCAAGACGTGGAATGGAATTGGCTTCCTGGTGATGATGGTGCTTCTGGCCAAAGGACCATACCTTAAATAGCATCAGCCTAAAGTTTGCAAGCAGTCTTGTCCTGGAATTTTTCCCAATGAGCTGATATACAGATCTCACAAAGAGAACCGAGCCTATGGCCAGTGTGTTCTAGTATCTCCTTTTATGTCAGGAAATGCTCTGCAATAGGGGCAGTCTGCCTTCTGGAAAAGGTGTGTAACTGCTTGCCTGCTGCCCCTCATCTCTAAGAGTAATTTAGAAGGACATTCTCAACATTTATCTGAAGAGAGCTTCTGCTCTCTCTGCCCTTGTGTCCTCTGCCTTCCAGCTTCTCACCCTCCTGCCCGGAGCACTGGGCTGCCACCCCGTCAGCTCAGCCCTGATCATCTGGCAGAGTGGCGGCTTATGTCCACATGGATAAGCAGCATGTGGTGGCAGGAGGCAGGCCCCAAGGACATCTGGCTGCCCTCGGCCTGGCACAGTCACAGGTGTGCACAGGGACATCTCATCACCATGCCACTCCATCTGGCTGGCCAAGGGTCATCTGTGTCCCTTCAAGGGAGGACCTTGCTGCAGGGGAGTGAAAGTCTCAATGACCCTGGTCTGTTGAGATGCCCCAGGTTTCAGTGCATGGAGATGGGCAGATTTGTGTGCTGTGCTGACTGGACTGGAGAGCAGTCAAGCTATCAAAGTCATCATGATAGCTGACTACATGGTGACCTGCTGATTTGTTCCAAAGCCACAGGGCGAGCTGCCAGCCTGACTGAGTACTCATGTTCCCCTTCTCCTCCTCCTTTTCCTCTATCCTCCTCCTCCTCCTCCTTCTCCTCCTCTTCTTCCTCCTCCTCTTCTTCCTCCTCTTCCTCTCCCTTCTTAAAGCACAAATTCTGAAAATACTGCCTCATTGGTGCTATTGTAAGAGCTAAATGTGCCTTTGGCATAGAGCCACATGCTAGCTGCTTCTATCGTATGCCCAAACTCATTGCTTAAACATCATTCACCCCTTTCTTAAAGAATTCCTTGTAGGTAAGTGAAGGGGCATTGTATAAGTATACAATTTTAGTGAGTATTGGTGATATAAATAAGTCAGCCAACAAGCATTTGGTAGTTAATAATGGCCCAGATTAATCATACAGGGCTCTGAACACAGTGCTCTGTGAGCCTGCCCCACCAAAAAATAAAAATAAAAATAAAAAATAAAAAATAAATTCTAGCTGGGGAATATATGAAAACTCTGTAGAACATGCATCATTTGAGCTTGGCATTAATAGATGAAAGGAATTTGTCACTCAAAGAATAAAAGTGAAATAACAACCTATACAGGTGTCAAAAACGTATTTAGTGATTGCTGAGCAAAATGGTCGATCTGGAGACTGAAAACCAAGGTTCTGCCTACTTTATGGGTTCTTCTTCCTTCCCCCCTTCTCCACCCCTTTCCCACTCTTTCAACTCTCTACACTACTCTCTAACTCTCTAACACAAGTACTTGACAGCCCTGACTAACAACCAACAACCCACCGCACCTCCTGAGACCTTCCCATTTTTATACCCTTTGAAAAATCCCCAAACGTCACAGTCACAGAAACTGTCTACTGCTGGCAGAATCACACCCCTGCTAGAGCACAACGCAAGTCATAGTCAGCTGCTATGGCTGACTATGACAGTCTGAAGCGGCCCCATCTCTCACACCTGGGATTAAAACAAAACTATATTCCCATAATATTTCTGTGTTTTTTAAAGAATCCGAAATTTCACCAGAAAGTGCAAACTGGCTTGAGGTTCTTCACCCACCCATCAGACCAGAAGGCTGTCAGTGTTCGTCTGGGCCATCAGTGTACTGAGCCCTGAGCAGTCCACATGAGACTGATGGCCACAGGGGCAGAGCGTGAAGGAGGATGAGGGCACAGGGAAGTGCAGAGCCCTCTGGAAAGCCTTGCTGAGAGGGTGTCCTTCAAACTGAGATGGAGCCTGCCAAAGGCACAGCAATAGGGGGCAAAACATGAGCTTGGCATATTTGGAGACACGAGCAGGAAGGCAGGCCTTTAGACGGTGGGACGTTGGTTCTTCTCGGGCAGCCACAAGCCACTGGGCATCCCAGTTGTGGTTTGCACTACGAGAATGTCCTTGAGGTTGCATCCAGTCTGTGTTTAAAGCAATAATGAGGCAGAGCTTGGAGAGGTGCAGGAGACCCAGAGGAGGACATAAGTGTACATCACGAAGCATGCTGTGAGTGCTGGCCAGCTCCTGAGAGTGCGGAGCCTTAAAGGATTTAGAGAACAATGGCAACTTCTGGGTGTTTTGCAGTGAGAAGGCTCATCTTATCCAAGAAGGGACCAGGTAGTTAGAGGTGTAGGTTGGTAGTAGGGCACTTGCCTAGCATACGCAGGGCCCGGATTCCAGGCCATGAGCCACAAAAATGAGGGGAGGGCAGAATAGAAAAGGAGCAGACACAGAAAAGCAAGTCAAGCACCCAGACGCTCGTGGATATGTGTGTTTGGGTCCATGAGCCTGTGTCTGCATGACCCAAGGGGCTAGAATGGTTTATACATTTTCAAAATGTTTTTGTGAAAAAGAGAAGCAGGAACATATGGAACAGGGACCATATGGACCCCAAAGCCTGAAATATTTACTGTCTAGCCCTTTGTGGAGCGCGGGGGAGGGGTACTGCTCGTGCCCAATATAGACCATCTGTAGTCTCTAAAGAGAAAGCTCTCCTATACTGATTTGGAACAGTCTTCGGTAGGCGTTGTTAAGTGAAAAGGCACTGTGCCAAAGTGTATCCTAGATTGTGAGATTCGGCAGAACACTGTCTGATACGTGAAAGGAAAAAGAGGGAACAAGCAGGCAAGCCTTTGTTGGGACGCTGCTGGAGGACTCAGCAGTGCCAGTCACCGCCACACACTTCTCTGATGTGGGTTTTGCACTTTGTACCAGGTAATTGTGCTGCCTGGTCAAAAAAATTTTTTTAAAAATTAAAAATGAAGATAAAAATACCGATGGGTTAAATTAGGAACAGGGATGTAAATCGGTAGGTAGAGTGCTTGCCTAGCACATACGAAGCCCTGGCTTCAACCCCCCAACACTACAAAAAGGGCATGCCTGTAATCCCAGCATCTGGGAGGTGGAGGAGATGAAAGGATTAGAACTTCAAACTCATCCTCCAATATATGGTGATGATGATGGATCAAATTAACACATTATTCATTAATCATTCAAACAAGCTACGGTGGACCACCGGAGTCCAAGCCCCAGCCCTTCTTACCAACTGTGTGGCCTACAGCAAGGCACTAAACCTCTCTGTTCTCCACATTTCTTCTCAGTGAAACAGTAATTTAAAAAAAAAATGAAAAGAAAAGCTTATCTTGTAATGTTAGTGTGAGGCTTGGCTGCTCTTTAAACAGTTACTGGTATATAGAAAGCACCTCACTAAAGTTTATTAAAGTTAGCAATGCTTAGAAAAGTCCTTTTCGGTTGGCTACTAAGTAGCAGAGATGACAGGGCTCTCAACCAAGTACTGGTTATAAGGTAAAGCATGGCTGGATTTCAGAGTTATTTCTAAGCCAAAATTGAGAAGCTATGATAAAAACTGACCATAGAAAAACAGAAAATTCAGTTTAAATATTCATTACGCATGGATCAATTAATAAAGTGGTTCATTTTAATAATTAAATAAAAAAGGAAAAACAGGAAAAGGGGTGCTATAGGGAAGGCTGGGGTGCCTGACTGAGAGGATTGGGTGAAGGTGTGGATTAGGGTAACTACTCCAGGGTAAGAGTAAAACAAGATCTGCAGTCAGGAAACTCTCGCCTCTTGGCACAGACTTGCAGAAATGACTCGGTGGCTCGGTTTTGTTATTTCTGTGTTTTTCTAAATTGTATCTTTATCAAGTTCCATGGCAAGTGAAGTGTGCATCCTAACTTTATCCGTGAAAATCCTGAGCCCATGTTCCACGCTCATTGCTGCCCTTCTCCTGGGAGTTTAGCCCATCTCCTTAATCAACCTGCTATGTCTAAAATCCAGGTTTGCAAGTGAATTTCAGCTCTACACCTTGGGCCAGGGGTTTCTCCAGCACAGTCATTTCACGACCCATGACTGAGACGAACATATGAAAAAAATCCCGCACGTAGACCACAAGCGCTGTGCGGCAGGCTTGCTGCATGCTAGTCCGTGCAGTTACAGGGGACCCAACCTTCTCTGCCCTTCAGTTCTGAGTCTCTTCTCACCTGATGAGCCTCTGCTGCAGAGGAGTGAGGCGCAGCCCCCCCATGAGTTTGCAGCCTGCCCAAATTTTAAATGAGGATCATTTCCCTAGGCAGAGACCCTAATGTTTTCTTACATTTTTAATTCTGCCACTCTGGGGACAGCTTGCTTAGCTAGTATGAGGTTGGGGGGGGGTTCCCTGGATAGGAACCCAAGGACTGAGGAGTTGAGGGGACCACCTCACTGGATTTTAATTTTGTACTCTAGACAACACACAGCATGCTTTGTGATGTGCCTCCTTGCTGCTGTGAGGCATCTGAACTCTGCAGATACACAAAGCAAAGGTCGGGGTCTAGCTAAAGAGCTCACTGGTTTAAATCGCTCCTGCTTTTTCTTTTACTCTGAAACAGCTATATAGTCTCAAAGTCCTGGAACTCACTCTGTAAACCAAGCTAGCCTTGAACCCAGAGCTCTACCTGAAGGATGATTAAGGATTCAGCAGGATGATGAAGTAGGGGGAATATAGGGGTTAGGTGAGAATATAGGTGAGTTAGGTGAGTGTGGCTAGGCGGCGTGGGGGAAGGTGTCCAGGCGGGCCCTTGCCTGGGCACTTCTGCCCCTAAGGGACCACACACACACAGACATGGTATAGAATAGAGTTTATTCAGAATAGGGGATGGGAGTTAGTGGGAGAGAGAGAGAGAGGTAGAGAGAGAGAGAGAGAGAGAGAGAGAGAGAGAGAGAGAGAGGAGAGAGAGGAGAGAGAGAGAGAGTGGAGGGAGTGGAGGCCGGCCATGACCACATGGAGGGGGGAGAAGAGCCCCAGGGGCAGAGAGGTGAGAGTATGTGGGAGAGCGGTGAGCAAAGAGAGAGAGGAGGAGCAAGTAGCCCCTCTTATAGTGGGCCAGATCTCTGGGGCAGGGCATATCTGGCTATTGCCAGGTAGGTGTAGGGTGGAGCTTACACAAAACCCCAACACTACCTGCCTCTGCCTCCTGAGTCCCGGGATTAAAATGTGAATGGCCATACCTAGCAATGCACCATAAAGCGGCTATTTCTCTTTGCTCAGCTCTGATGTCATTTCATCAGACTGCTCTGTCCTTAAAGAGGCAAGTCTTAACTGTCCTTGTTTTGGTTGAGGCCCAGATATAGCCATGGGTAAGAAAATTCATGTGAGAAAATTGCATCCCTGGATAGAAGGATGGATGGATGGATGGATGGATGGATGGATGGATGGATGGATGAGCAGACAGATGGAGAGATAGACTGTAAAATGCAGGCTCTGTTCTTGTGTTCTCACCTTATAATTTGAATAGCACCATACTCTGTTAAAGCCCTTGTTTTTTGCATTTTAGAGCTCAGTTCTGATTTATCTCTTCCTAGTGTATCTCTTCCTTCCTTAAACCCGACAGGGTTTTCAGGACCTGACTTCTGCAGTCCCCATTCAGAGACGGAGTAAAGGATGAACAGGGGAAATGGGACACACGTGACTGTTTAAATCTCTCCTTTAAAAAAGAATTAAATGCTTAAAAATATCTCCTGCCCCTTAAATCTAGGTTTCCAAGGGTGCTTTAGAAAAACAAGTGCCATTTTTCAAGGTTTATCATTTACTGCAGCTTGGTGCTGTTGTGATCTAAGGGCTCTCTGGAAAGACTTGATAACGCAAGTGACTCAGATTGCCAGGTGTCATGGGAATTTCCAAAATTACCCACGCAGGTGGTGCCTGGGATCCATATTTTCTGTTTCTTCTGCAAATCATTACCCTTAACATAACAGCAAACATCTCTCTCCACGGTGATGGGGTTCTGCACAGGGACCCCACACTCTCCTGTTAATTAGCAGGGGAGGGTGTGTGTGGATAGGAACAGATAAAGCACTGTGGAAGTTTAGAAACACCTTCATTTTCCTCTATCATCGAAATCGTCTGCCTCTTGGAATAGCCATGGAGCACAGTGAGAGGATTCTGATAGCCATGAGGAAGTGGCACAGCCAGGCCAGAGGGCAGTAGTGGGAGAAGGGGGCCACACTTCACTGTGCAGGCAGTGGGGATGTCAAAGGACTGCCCAGTCCAACTGGCTGGATGTCGTCCTTAGAAAAGAAACCATTTGTGTCAGATAACCAACAGTAGCCATAAAATAGGCAAAACTTAGAGACTATTGCTGACCAGGCCATTTCCAGGGCAGATAATATTTTTCATTAATTTAATGAAAAATTAGGAAGTGGATAGTGGATACAAGGAAGATCTGTTCCCTGTATCCACTAACCTAGATAATATTTACCAAGTGCTGGATTCATTCAGGGGCCTTTTAATATATTTGTCCAACACAATATTTTTATTAATTATTTGGGAATTTCACACAATGTATCCTGATTACACATTCTTTCCACCCCCAACCCCAGACCCACCCTCCCTCCCTTGTGCCCTCACCCTCAAAAAAAAAAAAAAGAAAGAAAGAAAGAAAAAATACAAGTACAATTTGTATTGCCTATATATTCATTTGAGCATGGTCAAACTTCCAGTGGCCAGCCCCTTAAAGATAACTAAGTTCTTTTAATATATTTTAAGAATAAAATAGATGCAAATTTAAGACTCTTTAAAGTCTTCCCAAATTTGAATATTGACAAAGAATTATACCTTATTCACTGGGAAGCTTGTTGTTAATATTTGCACTTTCTGAGGAGTTTTGAGAATATCTGTTCATCTTTCACATGATACAACAGTAATTGACTATTATTAAAAGGAGGTAAAGCTTCATTATCACACTAGAAAAAATGAAATACCAGCATTAATAAACTGTTTCCAATGACTAATTCTAACCCAATTGATAAGAGGCTAAAAGGGCATTTATGGTTACTAATTCTCCACTTAGCTTCTGTGCAGACAGATCTATTATGAATGTATCAGCAATATTTACAAGTACCTGAAAACACTGCAAAGCCATGGTACAGCAATGCAGAAAAAATCCATCTTGTCCATACCTGTGTGCCTCAGAATCACTTGGACAAAACACACAATGAAGGGAAGACACTGCATTTCAATAGAGACACGTACATGCTGTTCTGCATGATTAGGAATGGCTCCTTGCCTTCCTTGAAAGCTGAGGTTCGGACAGCTCTATCACTCAGAGCAATACGTGTTTAAAAACCTTGGTTTTCATTCAGCGTCTAGTACAAGATGAAAATTTGGGCTTGCCACTACTCAGTGGAATCTTATTTCGTGTTTCATGTGCTAAGTGTTTGATGCCAGATTTTTTTTCCTGCATGTAAAGCAGATTAATCATGTCATTATAAGGGGAATGAGTCCCTTCCTTCCTACCACCTGCAGCAAATGTGCTCATTTTTTTGAAGGAAATCTGTTTTCTAGTTAAAGATTACTTCTGTCAGTTCAGGATGTCCACACAAAAGGCAAGGCAAATGTCTCATATGGTGCATCCCTTCTAAAAAGAGATGGCATTTGACTTGGGCTCTCTTCAACTTGTGTATAAGAGACAATGGGTAGGGACCTAGAGGCTAAGGACGCATTACAGGGAATATGGGGGGTTGGGAGAATATATGAGAGATCAGTGAGCCTCTTAGAACATGAAGGTAGGTTATTCTAAGACTCAAAAATGAGTTTTAAAGGACAGGTGATAAGCAGACTAAATTAAGTCTTTCTACTCAGCAATGAGCTGATGGAAAAGGATTAATATCTGTACAGTCATCTTGCTAGTCTACTCAGACAAACCTTAAAAATGCCATGGATGGCGTGACTTACCCAACACAAACTCACAGTTCTGAGGGTTAAAGGTGCTAACCTCCAGTCAAGGCTCTTTCTGGCTTCTTATGGAGTGCTCACATGGTCTTTCCTCCGTGCAGGGGCAGGGAAACACAGAAGGAGAGGCGGGAAGAGAGGGGGAGGGAGGGAGAGGGAGGGAGAGAGGGAAAGAGAGGGAGAGAGGGAGGGAGGGAGAGGGAAAGGGAGGGAGGGAGGGAGGGAGGGAGGGAGGGAGGGAGGGAGGGAGGGAGGGAGGGAGGGAGGGAGAGGGAGAGAAGGAGAAAGAGAAGGTAAGGAAAAGCCTAGGGGCAGGGGACACTCCAGGGAACAAGCACTCTAGGATGCCTTTTTATAAAATAACGAATCTTTTCAGATTAGGGCCCCAGCCTCAGAACCTCATTAAACCTTAATTACTTCCTCAGAGTTCCCATCTCAAGCTCAGTTCCCTGGGGATGGGGGGGGTGGGGGGGGTGGCGGTGTCTTGACATGCTCACAGTGGTTTGCATTCAGCAGGACTCTTCCCTTCAGATAACTGAAGTTTTCCTGTATGGCTTTCTAGCTTTCCATCACCTGCTCTAAAATTGTTTTCTTCTTCAAGACTTTCCTGGTTTTGTTATAGAGGAAAGGCAAATGAAAATGTATCACTTAGAGGGGTAGAGCCTTTCGGAGACCATCCCAGAACTCTGAGACTGCTTTGAACATAACTCAGCACACCTTGTTTGACAAGTCCACAAACTGATTTTGAAATCCCAAACGTTTAGATCCCATGTGACAGTAAAATGATCCATAAGCCAGTAGTAATGTTTTTGTGGCCGTCTTAGTTTGGGGTTACTATTGCTGCGATGAAACACTGTGAACAACTTCGGGAGGAAAGGGCTTATTTTGCTCACAGTCCCAGATAATAGTTCCACTTCAGAAACAGTGAGAGCAGAGATTTCCTCAGGTTAGGAACCTGGATGCAGGAGCTGATGCTTACGGAGGGATGCTACTTAGTGGCTTGCTCTTCCTGCTTTCTTATAAAATCCAGGAATACCAGCCTAGGGAGGGCAACACTCACAATGGCCCTGGTCCTCCCCCATTGATCAGTAATTAAGAAAATGGCTTACAGCTAGATCTTTATAAAAAAAAAGTCATTTTATTCATTTACATTTCAAATGACATCCCCCTTCCTGGTTACCCCTCTAGAACCCTCCAATGCCCCCCTCTCCCCCTCCCTTTTGCCTCTGTGAGGATGCTCCTCCACCCACTCTCTCACTCCTGCCTCACCGCTCCACCATCCCCCTACGCTGGGGCATCAAGCCTCCACAGGACCAAGGGTCTCCTCTTCCATGTATACTCTTTGGTTGGTGCTTTTTACAGCCAGATCTTATGGAGGCATTCCCTCGGGTCAGGTTCCCCCCCTTCAGATAACTATAACTTGTGTCAAGTTGACATAAAACTAGCCAGGACAGTGGGTCAGTCTTGTCCATAATCCATATTCTATTTCTGTAGTTGGTTGACAAGCATGTCTGTTACTATGTTAGCCTCCACAAAGTGGCCAGTACATTTTGTGAGACAATAGAGCTAGCCAATTTGTACCATTTCCTCTGTGTCAAACGCAGTTTAGCGGCTGCTTACATCACAGGCACCCTGTGGAAGTCTCCAGGCACTTTCTACCAGGCAATCAGTGATTGACCATAGAACCAGTCACTGTTTTAAAGAATCTCTGTGCATTTGGGGTAATTTTGCCTTAAAAATAATTCCAGCACTGGTATTGTTTTTTAGTCTGCGCAGAGCTCTGAGTCAAGGTGTCACAATATTATGAGTCTTACCATCTGCTTAAAAGCTCAGTTTCCAATAGAAAGTCATCTCAAAGCTACCTACTGAATAACATAGTGTTTTCCTCGGGGCTGTGGAATTTCCCTTCCCTTTTGTTTATAGAGTCTTCTATTTATCCATTTGAACTAAGAGAAGAAAATTGGATTGTTGGTATCACTGTAGTTGACAAACACTCAAAAAATACTGGATGAATAAACAGATGGGGGAAACCATGCAGTTTCCACCTTCATATCAAATAAGTGAATTGTAGGACTCTATTGATGAAAATATTACAATTCACATAATCAAATCTCTCTCCTAGAAGAAATTATTTTCCCGACTGTTTATTTTTAAGAGTGATAACAGCCGTGTTTTGAGTGTTTCTTCTGTGCCAAACACTGTTCTAAGTACTTTGCATGAATTATTTCAGGCCAGTGCTGTAAAGGAACCTTCTAGAACAAAATTCCTATTTTAAACAGCTTTCTGTCTGACTTTCTATTTCATAGGAAACACGTGATGAGTGGATCTGTGTCTATGGAGTCCTTCTACAGCTGTCTCATCATTAGATGAGGCACCCTGAGGATGTCCTCCGGGAGCATCTTACAGGCTCACTGCCCAGGCCCACACACCTTTCACCAGTTCCCATGGAGACCTACTTTGAGAGATGATGCATATTACCAAAGAGCTTCCTTTTTAATGCTCTGGGCATAAAAAGGGAGAAAAGTAGTCCCAGGATAAAGACAGAGCTATTTTCTTATGACAGTCTTCCCGGGAGGCATCATGACCTTCAAACACTGAATGACAGAGTCCGAAGCTGACCCATCTCATATCTCAGCCCTGCTGACATTAGTCCTAGGAAGGCTTGTTATCATAAAGAGTTTCATTCATTTTCCACAGTGCCCCAGAGATTCCATTTTAAAGGTAGCCAAAATGGATTATCCACAGTTGTGGGAGTCTGGGGTGGCATCAAGCAATGAGACCCACACAAATTCTCATCGTCGGGTTTATCTGCCACCTTCCCCTTCAGCAAACCCCAGGCAAAAGCAAGTCTGTCTTCTTGCCTGTGTTTGAGAGCCTAGTATTCACTGGTATCTATAGCTCCTGCATTTCAGTTTTTCAAATTTTTTTTAAACTAAATTATACAATTTCTCCCTTCCCCTTTCCTTCCTCCAACATTTTGCACAAATTTCCTCTGTTTCTTTTTCTCTGTTACTTGTGTGTGTGTGTGTGTGTGTGTGTGTGTGTGTGTGTGTGTGTGTGTGTGTGTGTGATTCAGGGATGACCACTTAGTACTGGATAAGCAATTAGGGGCCTCCTCCGTGGGGAGGACTATTTCTTCTGCTCTCAGCTTTCCTTCGCTGTCTGTGCTTTGCCTTGGGTGGGGCCCAGTGACATTCCCCTTCCATGTTAGCACGTCTGTCAGTGGTGTTCTTGCTCAGGTGTCCTATTGGCAGTCATGCTGTTGAGGTATCGGGGATGAGTCTTCCCTGTCACTTCCAGGAGACATAGTCTCACAGCAGATTCCCTCATCCTCTGGCTCTTACCATCTTTCCACCCCATCTTTTGAGATTTTGAGATTAAATGCAGGATGTATGTTGTAGATGATAATGACAAATGATAATTTTTTTTTTATTTAAATGTGTATCTCAGACCCTGGAACTAAGGAGACAGCATCTCCTGTCCATGCCCCTAAATTGCCTTTCACATCCCTTGAGTGCTATTGGGAATGCTACAAAGCACAAAGAAAAGGGAGGGGATATGAAGGGGTTTGGGGGGATTGACTTTAAAAAAAAAAATATATAGACCTTCCAGAAAATTAAAAAAATCAGTTTTAGGCTCATGACAATAAATGGGGAAATGTCTGTTAAGTGCTTAGTGTTTGTTACAGCTGAGATTTTAAATTTTTAATTTTTTTAGTGTGTGTGTGTGTGTGTGTGTGTGTGTGTGTGTGTGTGTTATGTAGGGCCTTCAAGTCCAGAAACACTATATTTTTTCAACCAGGTTCAGAGGCTGAAGAGATGGCTCAGTCTTAAAGTTCCTGCCACACAAGCATGAAGACCTAAGTGCAGATCCACGCTATCCAAGTAAAAGCCACGTGTAGTGGTACACATCTGTAACCCCAGTCCTGGGAGGCAGAGGCAGGCAGATCCCTAGAAACCGTTAGCAGTGTTAGCCTGCCAGCATAGCCGAGTCCACGAGCTCCAGGTTCATACACAAGAGGCTGCATTCATTACAGAACAAAGCTGGGAAGCCTGATGTCACAGGTCACAAATGCCTGCTCTGTGGCATGGAGAAAAGGGACAGTGTAGAATGGGGAAGAAAGAGGTCACTAAGGCCTGGCCTGGAATTGGGGCCTTCTTTCAAAAGGTCACCTCATCTCAAGGCCCTCCCTCATCCATCAGCCAAGGCAGATGGCCTTGGATGTGGGATGCTCCCGACTCTGAAGCTCTGGAGTTGCTTCTCTCTTCACCTCAAGCTCCTTTGCTGAAAGACCCCAGCAGTTGGCTTTTATGATCTCTGAGCGCCCACAGAAAGCTTAACTGACAGTTCCTCTGGGAGGCAGCCCCCTCAGCAGGGGGAGATGACAAAAAACGAACAAACAAACAGTGGCCTCAGGATGGCCTGGTTTTAAGGCCTACTGACTGTGAGGTGCAGCAGTGTCTGCAGGAGGTGGACTGCCAGCCCATGAGCATGGCAGACCCTGAGGGGCCGCGTTATATTCTTAGCCAGCACTATGCCACACGAAGGTGCCACCACTGGGGAAAGGCAGCACCTCTAAGTTCTGAAGTGAGTAAGGACAAGGGAGTAAGATCTTCACTTCCAACTTGAAGCAAATAAATCCCAGCTAAGCTGAGTTGGAGGCCAACCTTGGCAATCCTGAGTCCACTTTCTGTGAACTGGGGGTGAGGCCTTGCCAGCAACCGGTAAGACTAAATCTAAAAGCAGCTCATTTATAGATCCTTTTGGGGTTATTTTGCTTTGTTTTCATTTTAATTCCCTGGAAGAAGAGATTGCCTTAGAGTGAGTTACCTTCACCCTAGAATCTGGTAGCCACCCTTCACAAGCAAAAATGATATACTGAGTTGCTTCCGAGAAATAGTGTTCGGGCTTCAGAGGTAACCTCTGGACTGGTGAATCCCTACAACATACATGCAAAGATGCTAAATGGATGCCACAAAGCCTGCAAGTAGCCAACAGTGGGTGCCTTGGGATCATCTGGTTTTGCCTCTCCTAGGCAGGAACCCTAGATTTTCATAATTGACTTTATACCTTAAAGGAGAGGCTGCTTAAAAAATCTGGAAACTGGAGTTTGCAAATCCTGACTCTGTTGCCTGGTCTCCCTATCCTCCTAGGTCTGAAGGCTAATGTACCACCCATCACTTGGGCAACTAGTTAAAGTTGTGCGTCTATCTGTCTGTCTGTCTGTCTGTCTCTCTCTCTCTCTCTCTCTCTCTCTCTGAGTGTGTGTGTGTGTGTGTGTGTGTGTGTGTGTGTGTGTGTGTGTGTGTGTGTGTGTGTTAAGCGTTTCTCTATATATACTAGGAAAACCTGCGACTTATCATATAGCCCAGTCTGGCCTTGAAGACTGGAATCCTCCTGCCTCCACTTTTGGGAATACTAGGATTATAGATATAAACCCCCACTGTCCCATACTGAGTAATGTGTTTTCTTCTAAGGTTCTTTTATATCAGAAATTGCAGGGTCCTAAAGAGCTAGCCACTAGCCTAGTTTTGTGTAACTGTATGGTTTGTACAGGACCCCAGCAGATACCAAACCATGTTAAGCTTTTATATCAAAAATCACTTGGATTCTTTCTGGTGTATCCTGCTCTCCTTGCCTTGTTTTCTAGGAGCTTTCTTCAGATACTTTAGGAGGCAAGAATGGGTCATCCCAAGGTCAAAGCTAGCATGCTACAACTCTAGTAAAAGCTGGAGTTCATTGCCCTGACCCCAATGGCCTCTTGCTTGGCTCCAAGCCTGATTCGAGCATTGCAGCTCCTGCTCCAGCAAAGACAAAATAGGTCTTGAACTTGGAACAGTGTGTTCTTCTGCTAAGTCTCTAACCAGCTTGCAAGCTGTTGCCCCTTGAGCCAGAGTAAGATTTCCCTGGCAAGAAGACAAAAATAATTTCTTCTGAAGCGTTCTGACAGCTTGCTCCTGAGGCCCCTCTCTCCTCCATCCCAGGGTTCTAGGTTCCTTACTTCCCTGCATAGGAATTGTCCCTCACCCTCACCCCATGAAGAGTGGAGATTCCTGTTGGCATAGCCTAAGGCACAGACTCTTCTTCTACTTCTCTCCTGCCTTAGCAGCAGCCACCCTTGGACCCCATACAACACAGCTAACTGTTTGCACTGGGCATTGGTGTGTTTAGAGCTTAAGCATCCAAACAGACAATTATTTTCTGCTATTTGCTAGTGGCGCTGCCTGCCTGGTGACTTTGGCAGATGGAGAAAAGAGCTAATCCGTAGGTTACAAGCAGAAGGTTATTGATGAAATGTCACCATCTGTTGGTGTCATTAAAATGATATGAGTCATAAAGCGTTGCTTTTGGGTTTGGTTTTTTTTTTTTTTCTCAAAAAGGATAGCTTGGAGTTTAGGGAGAAGTTGTTAAATTGTGGATGGAGGTGGGGACAGAGGGGGGAGGAGAGGTTACCCCAGAAGAAAGAGCTTCGTGAATCAGATGATCTGGTTTGTCTTCAGGGAAGCCAATCCTCTGCTAGATTAAACCCTGTGTGTACATGCTATAAGGTGAGGTGCTCACGAAGGCTGGTACAGTACCTCACCTCTCCGTGCCTACCTCTTGGTGCCTACTACCAGGCTGTGGACAGAAAAGTCATTCATTTGGTTACATGAAGAAGACCTCATTGGAGGAAAACTTAATAGGCCCCCCCAGCCTTCTTAGTCTTCACTGCCCTGTGACACACAGATAATATACCCAGATGGCACTGTAGGTATGTAAGCCCATAGGAGATGGTTGTCTCTGTGGGTCACCTCTCCTCCAAGGATGATGGGGTGGCTAAGATCAGGGACAGAGCTCCCAGGAAAGAGTAAAGACAGTGGTGGAGATTGCAGCTTCTGCATTACATTAACACATGGGTTGCAGAGGCTTGAGGTGTGCGTTTGATGAAAAGGTTTGGGTAACCAAAATACATTGTCAACTTCTTTATTTAATCCCCTTAATTCTCTCCTATTTGTACTTTGTGGATTCTTACCTACTGCCACAAACCTGTTGTTTTCAGTCTTTCCCAGTACAGTTTCCAATCCTTGAGTTTTTTTTAAAGACCTTTTGTTCATCCCTAATGTGTACCAGTAAATAAATCTGTACATACCCAGTCATGACCTCCTAGTTCAGTACTTTGTCCCTTAAGCCATCTGGCCCAAGCCTTTTCCACCTGCCCCTCCTTAGGAACACAGACACTGAAGGAGCCCAGCCCTGGTGCTTAAAACATGTGCAAAAGCTTGAAGACGCTCTCTGTGCTATCTAAAGGAAACATCACTGCAAGAGCACTTATTGATATTTTTAGACCGTGTGCTCTGTCCCGCTGCTGCTGTTTCGTTTTGAAACAAGCAGCATGGGCAGCGATGGGTAGTGTCAGCAGTGCTGTGGTGCTGACACTGTGGCCCCCAGCTCAGGGACCAATGGTCATCCTGCTGGGCAAATCCACCTTTTGTGTCTTCTGCCCCTGGGGCTTGAGAGTTGCTGACTGCAGTAGAAGCTGCCAAAGCACTGGGAGCAGGCTGCCCTGTCAGAGACGGGGTTCTCACTCTGCCTCTGAGATGATCCCCGTATCATCAGAGTTGGTCCTGCGGCATGCTTTACCCGTTTCTCCGAGTCCTAAGGCACGTGTTTATATAATGTGCCCCTAATGACGAGTGAAATGGTTTAGAAGTCACTCAGTTGATTAAGCAAGTTAGGAGCACCCATGGAGACGTGCTGAGCTTATTCTTGGGTGGGTGAGAGGGACCTCTCAGGATTATCACTGAACTGTTTCTGAAGTGAGTTTTGTGTACCTGGTGGGTTGGAGAGAAAGAGAGGAGGGGGAAAGAAAGGGTAGCTAGCAAGAGATCTTAATTTTTTTTTAACCTGTGTTCTTCCTGCCAATGTATCTGAATCACAGCCCTAGGGAAAAGGAGATGGGGGGGGGGCAGTCACAGATCAAAAGATCAGCAGATATTGGTAATCATAAAGTGGTCATGAAAGGAGTTTTTTTTTTTTTGAAAGGATGAGGTAAATCCTATCAAAGCACATTATATGCAAATATCATAAAGAAGACCCCTGTTTTTACAGCTGAATAAGAGACACAGTTGGATCAAAAAAAAATGTCATGAGTAATAACTCTGGCTGATGTTAAATAATCAGTTGATAAACATGAGAGGCCATAAGATACCCCCAAGGAATGAAGAGAAACTTCTAGAGTGCTCTGGAGGGGTGGAGAGCTGCTTGTTCCTGGGCCTCATGCTGTGACAGATGGGGTGCCCTTACAGAAGAAAGCCTGTGAAAGCAGCCGGGGTGGCTTGGGAAAGCTTGGAGCCGGCCCTTGCTTGCTCTGCAGTCTTACCCTTGCCATTTGTGGCCCTGTGACTCCCCTCGTCTCTGCCTGTTTATATCTGTCCTCTCGCTCTACAGCCTGCCACAGAGACTGCCGAGAGAGAAGACGACCAGCCCCTCAGCCTGTCCTGGCCGGCCAACACCCGCAAGCAGGTCACCTTCCTAATCGTTCTTCCCATCGTATTTCCTCTCTGGATCACCTTACCTGACGTCCGCAAACCTGTGAGTGAACCCCTGTGGAAACAGCTCCCCTGTGAAAGCATGGTAGCCACCATAGTCTGTGTCCGGTTGTGTTTAAAGAGAATGGGGAGGTGACATGCGTGTACGTACGCCTCTTCTCAGACATGCCTGAAACTTCAATCACAGTGACTATTCAGTGACTAAAAAACGTGAACCACCCAGAAACTAGAAGTGTGAAACCACCATGTTATTCTGCTCATGGATCCTGTGGGACAACTAAAAAACGTGAACCACCCAGAAACTAGAAGTGTGAAACCACCATGTTATTCTGCTCATGGATCCTGTGGGACAGGAATTGAATCGGGTACACTGGGGATGGTTTGTCCCTACCCCAGGCAGATCTCTGTGAATTCAAGGCCAGCCTGATCTACATAGTGAATTCCAGGACAGCCAGGGATATATAGAGAGAGTCTATTATTTTACAAAGGGAGAGAAAGGTGGTGGCGTTCACCTAGAGGCAAAAAAATGACTCACACTGCTTTTGCAGAGAACCTAAGTTCAATCCTCAGTAACCACAATAAGTGAGTAGCTCATAGCCACTTGTAACTCCAGCTCTGGGGATGTCATCTTCCAGACCTCGAGGGAACCTGCAGGCAGGTGTGTCCAAATGCAGACATAGACACATATAAATATGCACAATTTTCAAAAATTAAATCATAAAAAATAGTTGACCTGGAATATATACCAGTGTCACGTGCCATATGAATCTCTTAATGAGAAAAATGTCAAAGAACCCACAACCACCGTAGTGATTTTCTCTTAAGAAGTACAACTCAAGGTCCAAGCAGGAAAGCAACGCTGTATTTCCTTGAATTTTTTTTGGCTATGTATTAAATTTAAAAAATAATTTAAAGAATTGCAAATGCCTATATATATGATATCCCTTCTACAATTGAATTGCCATCTTTATAACCAATATTATTTATTTAAGATTGCCAGGTGCCAAAGGCTGTGACTGCCTTACCATCTGACAGACAGCAAAGTACAATCTGAGTACAGACTAACCAAGGAACACTCTCTCCCAGGGGTGGTAAACTCGATCTTGAACCATTAATGTTTGCCCTGGAGGTGGAAACAGTGATGAGAGTGATAGGGCACAGGCATCAACACACACACATGACGGAAGCATGTACCTATCTGTCATGCATCAGATTCTGCACCGATATTTTTAAGGGACCACATCATGGGATCTCCAGAAACATCTATAGTAGGATATACATCTATCATTGGTGAAAGAAAAAATATCGGCTCAGGACCCCCAAAGACCAAGTTCTCAGCCAGGACAAAGGAGATTTATTTGCCCCAGAAGGACAAAGGACGGGGAATAAGAGCCAAGGAGAGGAAATCGAGGAAGAGGAAGAAGGGGGACAGGAATAGGAAGGAGTTGTACAGATATTTATCCCAGAAGGGATTGAATAAAGGACTGCCTCTGGCTAGAGAGGAAACAGACTGGCCTACAGGAAAAGGGCAGTTTATAAAGTTAACAAGGGGAAGCCCTGTGTTAGAATGAGGTGTTTAATTTTAATTGGGCCTGTTAATTAGGAGGCTTTTGACTGTTGGACTTCAGTATTTTGATAGCTGGCCCTTGGTAGTCAGCCTCAGGAGGAGGAAGTAGCCAAATAAGGGAATAGATCTGGGGCCAGCTTTAGGAATGTGATCTAATGGGGTTTAGCAGGGCAGAGGGAATGGGGGAGAAGGGCAAGGCCTGCCAGAGCCATACTCACCGTGCGGAGGCTGGCCAGAGTCCCTTCAGCTGGTAAAGAAAAAGAGACGTAACAGTAAGTCAACCAAATCATACCAATCGCTTTCCAGAGGATGGAACTGAGATGCATACCCACACTGCACTGATAGATCTGAGGTGTCTTCATTATCCCCTCTGATGGTTTATATTGACTGTCAACTTGGCAGGATCTAGATTAACCAGACACAAGCCTTTGGGCATATTTGTGAGAGGCTTTAGGTTACTCAAAGAGGGAGGACCCACCCGAAATGTGGGTGGTGCCATCCCATGGTCTGGGTTCCCCAGACTAAATAAAAAGGGGAAAGGGGGACTGGGCACCCACACTCATCTCTCCCTGTTTCCTGACTGGATACAATGTGACCAGCTGCCTATGTACCCCCTAACTGAGAGCCAAAGAAACTCTTCCCTACATTGCTTTTGTCAATTCTTTTGTTACAAGGAGAAGAAAAGTAACTAAAATGTCCACCATTCCCAGTCTATGCTGTTTGAGCCAGTGTTTTTGTTTACTTCACAAAGAAAACCCAGAAGACTAGGTATCGTTTTCTAACTCTCTACAGAAGCGTTAATGTGATATGGTGCAGAGTAGCCGGCTATCTGGCTAATGAGAGTCAATTGTTGCTATGCTCTGTGCCCTTGGGCAGAGCATCTTGGGAGCAGAAGTGTGTGGTAGGGCTCTTCTTCACTACAAGTGGGCAAGAGGTGGAGAGGAAATGCTGGGGCTCTGGTGGCCTTCTCCTCTCCCTTTTATTCTATCTACCCCTGTGGCAGGTCTGCCCTCCTCCATTAATCCTCTCTGAAAAGCCTTTGAAGACCTGTCCAGGGGTGTGTCTCACAAGTCTCCGGGGTGATTCTCAGTCCAGTCGAGTTCACAGTGAGTACTGTCCCATCTCACAGCTCCATCGTGACAGGTCTGACTGATGAGAAAGTGGAGCTGCATGGGACTCTCTTCTTGGCGATCCTGCTGACACATTCTTCACCAGGCAGCCTGCCCCCAAGGGCTGATAGAGCTTGCCCTCTCTGTTAGTCTCTCTGTTAACTGCTCTGACCGGCTACCTGGCAGAGGCAGCCTAAGGGGAGAAGGCTGGATTTGGGCTGGTGGTTTTAAAAGGATAAACTCCCTCAGGTCTGGAAAGCATGGCTGATTGGCATGAGGCAGATGGTCATGTGACTCTCACAGTCAGGAGCAGAGAGGGGTGAATACTAGTGCCCACTGATTTCCTTCTGTTGACCCAGTTGGGGTTCCCATAGGATGCTATCACCCACATTCAGTGTGAGCCTGCTCTTCTCAGTTAGACCTCCTTGGGTGTGCCCTCAAAGACAAACCCAGAGGTATCTCTCCTATATGATTCCAAATCCTGTCAAGACAATGAAGATTAGCCATCACCTTCCTTGCTTCCCCAAGTATCAGCCACAATGTGAACTGGCCCGTTTTCTGTCTTTTTCTGGGTTCGGTATGCTATTCCAAGCAGAAGTGAGACTACCAAGGGAACATTTAGTTATGTTCAGATTTCCTCAGCAAATATTCAGCACTAAGGAACACACAGGCCCTTAAAGAGTATAATAACACAAAATTCATAGTTTAATAACTAAACCAAGGTATGCTTGCTGTGCTGGAAAGTTTTTTTGTCAACTGGATACAAGTTAAAGCTGTCTGAGAGGAGGGAACCTCAGATGAGAAAATGCTTTCATAAATGGAGCTATAGGAAAACCTGAAGGGCATTTTAGTGATTGATGGAGGAGGGTCCAGTCCATTTTAGTGCTGCCCTCCGTGGACTGATGGTCCTGAGTTCTATGAAAAGGCAGTCTGAGCAAGCCACAGTGATCAAGTCAGTCAGCAGTATTGCTCCATGGCCTCTGCATTAGCTCCTGCCTCCAGGTTCCTGCCCTGTTCAAGTTTCTGTCCTGACTTCCTTTTATAATCAACAGTAATGTAGAAGAAGTATAAGCCAAATAAACACTTTTCTCCTCAAGTTACCTTTAGTCAGAGTGTCTCATCATAGCACTAATGGCCACAAGTAAAAAGCATTTACGCAGAACTCAAAGCAAAATCCATAGCAACAGTGAAAGAAGGGTAGAGCCTCAACCTCCAACTCCTGGCCATGCTCACTCCACTGCCCTGGCTGTGGTCTTTTGTTCCCCCTCTCCTGTCTTACAGGAGCAACCTTGGGAGGAAATGCATTTCTCTGGACCCCATTTTTGTCAGCTATTAAATAAAGGTTTCTAAGATGTCTAGATTCCCTACCAGCCTTGGCATTCTGTGATTGAGAAAAGCAAAAATAAAGAGATCAGCCTCAATACTATATTACAGACTGAAGGGGACTGTATACCCCAGCTTGTCCGCAATAGTCTCAGCCTACTCTGAGAGCATACTGGTTGGGAGACAAGCCATGCAGACCTCCCTGTCCATGCAAAAGGCCCAAATGAAATAAAATGAACCTTGCCATTAAGATGTTTCCTGGTTATATTTATTACAGGGGAGTTTTACTAGATTGTTTCTTACATCAACTTTCTTTTGGCTCCATAACACACCGTCTCAAACTCAGCTTAAAAGAAGAGTATTTCACCCCATGATTCTGAAGCTGGGAAGCGAATGCTAGGCTCAGATGGACAATTCTCCTGGGAGCAGGTTGCCACAGGAGCCTCTCAGCTGAAATAGCTTGTGTTCAACAAGGCCTCTAACCTTTATGTATGTAGTCTGTCTGGTCTGGACTTAGACACAGGTTAGAAAAAGACCAAGAACTATGAGAATGGAAACTCCAAAAAAATCCTCCTGAGATCTAGTTTGGGGTTTGACTCCATCACTGCCAGCGCATTGTGTTGATTGAAGCCAGTATAAAGCCAGCTCAGACCTCAGAGAAAATAAATAGAGATCACCTATTGCTGGGAAAGGCAGAGTATTTTAGTTTGGGTTTCCATTGC
Source organism: Apodemus sylvaticus (assembly GCF_947179515.1). Classification (NCBI taxonomy): domain Eukaryota; kingdom Metazoa; phylum Chordata; class Mammalia; order Rodentia; family Muridae; genus Apodemus; species Apodemus sylvaticus. The sequence goes on along the minus strand of NC_067474.1, from coordinate 99,876,687 downwards.
TGGAAGACACCATGACCAAGGCAACTCTTATAAAGGACATTTAATTAGGGCTAGTCTACACTTTCAGAAGTTGAGTCTGTCATCACCATGGCAAGAAGCGTGGTAGCGTGCAGGCAGACATGGTGCTGGAGGAGCTGAGAGTTCTACATCTTTATCCAAAGTCAGCCAAGAGACTGTCTTCCAGGCAGCTGGGAGTAGGGCCTCAAAACCCACCCCCACAGCGACACACTTCCTCCAGTAAAGCCATACCTACTCCAACAAGGCCATAGCTACTCCAAAAAGGCCACATCTCTCCTAATAGCACCACTCCCTGGGCCAAGCATATTCAAACCACCACACAGAGTAATGTACTGGCAGCTGGGGAGGGGTGTCTTTGATTTAGTCCTGCCACGGGCCTCATGTGTGTCCACAAAGGCCACACGATGTAATATCAGGAAAAGAGTGAGAAAATTAACAAATAGTTGCTCCTTTTTGGGCCTACCATCTCTCTTTCTTCGGTAGGATTTTTTTAAATTCCTCATGGAGATGAAAATCCCAAAGCTTACCAATAATTGCAGAGAAAGCATGATTGTGTAGCTCTAATTTCAGAATAAATATTACTCCCACTTGTTTTTTATCCCCACGTCATTTCTATGCAAATGTTTTGCCTATGTTTATTAAATATTGCATACTTTCTATTCAGGCACTAAGTAGGAGCCTCACAGTTACAGTTTTCTTAAATTAACAACTTTGTTTGAAAAGGGAAAGGGCTAAAGCGTAATCCTTGATGGGAAACATACCTTTGAAGGAAACTGGAAACAATAAACAATAAAACATGTTATTTTCTCCCATGGCCTGAGATGGGTGTTCAGACAGAGGAGGAGGATTTCCTCTTGAGACAGGAAATCATGACCCATTCGGGCTGGGAAGGAGGCTCAGCCCCCAGCTAGAGGCTTGCAGGTTCTGTCATCTATTCCTTCACCAGGTTTTTATTGATGATCCGGCAGGAGCCAAATGTAATGTAGCAAGAATGAAGTGATTGAGACCCACGGCGGGTTAGAGGTTTGTTCAATCACAGTCAGCTACTAAGAGGAAAGCCAAGACTCCACCATACCAGGCGTCCACAGTCATTGTATCTCCCCAGGGGTCAGCCTCCTCATTTCTCAAAAACCACAGTAAAGATGATAGTGTGCAGGCACAGTTGTGATTACTATCTGGGCACTTTTTATGCCCTTGGGTAAGGACTTGTCCAAGTTTTTGTGTACATGGATCTTCAGAACATTTAGATGTGTACTACTTTTCCCTTGCATTTTACAAATGGAGAAACCAAAACTTAAAGAGGTTAGACAGTTCTTTCTAAGCAGAAAAATCCCTGCTCGCTTGGGAGCAGAGATTTCAACCTCCATTATCTTACCCCAGTGGCCATGTTTTCATCTTAGTAGGATTGTTGTGGGAAAGCTCTTAAATGTGTAACTTCCAGAGCCGGCAAGATGGCCCAGCAGGTGAAGGGAATTGCTACCAAGCCTTTTAGCCTAAACTTGATTCCCATGATCCACACGATAGAAAGAGATAACAGTCCCCCATGAGTTGTTCTCACACCTTCACACACACACACACACACACACACACACACACACACACAAAATAAATGAATGAATGAATGAATGATGAACAGATAAATAAATACAAGAATGTTTTTTTAAAAATGTATGCTTCAGTCCAGACTTAATAGTAAGTACCTGTGACCACCACTACTCAGAAGACCAAAGCAAGACAATTATAAATTTGAAAACACCCTGGGCTACATAGCAACACCCCCATCCCTTCTACCCAAAGTATACTCTTCAGGACATTGCACAAAGTAGATGCTCAGTGACAATTAAATTTAGAACAGCAAGGACACAGCCCGTTCGCTCAGCCAGCTATTGTCCAGTGACATTTTGCAAACCAATATCACACCGCTCTCCTAAAAGCGCCTAATGGGAACATTAGCTGTCAATTAGGTACCTAGCCATTACATGGGAAACAAAATGGACAGCACATGGACACAATTTGCTCATTTGCTAATTGGTATGAAGCCTATCCTAACAGATGTCAAAATGAGCCACCATTACTGACTATAACCTAATGTGTTAGACCTTGGTTTTTAGGGCTGTTTTCTCTCTTCCAGTGGGACTGGTAACCTAATACCTGTACAGATGCTCCAGGGCAGTGATATCCAGAATGAAACCATGGAGTCCAAATGAGGAGAATGGTCCAGACATAAAATGAGAGAAGTGATTTCCTGGGCTGTGAGACTGGGCATGGCAAGGCAGTTTGACAGAGAAACAATTAGCCAAGCTGCTGGTGCATGAAGGGTTGCAACTTCCGAAGCAAGAACAATATGGGAGGTTGGGGAGGCAGATGGCCAAACAGCTGGAGCACTGGCCTCTGTTTCCTGGATGCTTTTTTTAAATTTTCTGGCATTGGTAACAACAGATCCTGGCATGGTGATGATGATGATGATGATGATGATGATGATGCTTGCGCTGCCTGTGGCTGTGTGTCTTTTGAGCAGTTTGTGGCCCTGTTTTCTTCAAGAAGTGTTAGGCACACATACTGTGTAGTCAGCTGACCTGAATTTCATCATCAGTTGAAGATCTGTGTACAAAGTAGGTACCCAATCTTTACCTATTCCTAGTATATGATGAGGACCCTGAAATTCACCTGAGAATATTTGTTTTTTTTAATAAGCCTCTGATTCAACATTTGGTGCTTTTCGATGCCTATCAATTATTAATTGGTATCCTAATTAAGAATCTTAAATATTCAATATTGAATTAGGCAAGTTTTCATTAATGGATTGGTTTCCATTTTGTTCCTTTATATCCCTAGTCTCACCCCTGGCTTTGTCAATCTGCCTGGGAATGTTCTACAGCTCAGTGTTATGAGGGAATCTTAGTATTTTGATTCTGACTGATGATGTCATCCCAACGAACAGACATGCAAAGGGGACATTTTAAAATGTATTAAATGAAAAATAAAGAGAAGTATATATACACTTAGTAAATATGCAAGGCTGGAAACAGAACAGCCTGTGAGGACGCCTCAGGACACGAGGAATGGATGTCTCAGCATCACGTAGATTGTAGCTCTGTGCTTCTCAGGACATAGGCAGGATCCTGATCTAGTTGCTACTGGAGTCACGGGCAGCCTCATGTGGCTATCACTGCCTGTCTCTGCCCATGACAAAGCATGACCCTGGGAGACTGAAACCTGCATCCTGAAACAATAACTAACTGTGTTATTGGAAGGGAAAGACTGGCAAGTCCAGTCACCTCAGGGCCCTGCCTGGACAAGCTCCGTGTCTTCTCTGGTGTGGGAATCTTATCTCAGGAATCCAGTTCCCAGCCTTCAAGAAATCTGCTTTGGGAATCGAAGGTGTGGGCTCCAATTTGGGGAGGGGGGAGTGTTTCCCCATCACGCATTGAAGTGCTCAGGGCTCTAGGAGAGACCAGAGTCCTTACCCAAAATACTTTCCTTCTAAGAAGGAGAAGGAGCACAGGGAAGAATTTAAGGGGGATATCTGGCCTGCTCAATGTGGCATGATGCCCTCTCCCAACTGAGCATGCCCATTTTGTCTTACAGTCACCCCAGAGAATGCTCCTCTACAAAGCAGCACCCATTGGAAGAGAGAAAAGATTCTTGTAGAGTCTAAGAGTTATATGAATAATGTGCTAATAAAAAAGACTTACTCAAAGCTTGAAATTAACAGAGAATACAAGCCTTGTCTGGAACCCTAAACTATCACCGTGCTTCAAACTTGAAAGACAGTCACACACGAATTTCTTTTTTCTTCAAATTCCATGGCAGCTCTTTGGACAACTGATGCTTCCCCTATTTACATGAACTGCAGGCACCACTGTCCTGAACTGGATAACATTATCAAAGCACAATGTGTGTTTTTCTCAGCATAGATAGCTTTGAAATCAAAGCATTGGCAAGAAGGGGTGGTAGGGTCTTACAGTCTGTCTGGACCAGTGCCCTGAGCAGACCTTGGGCACAAACTCTGCAGTCAATCCTGCAACACCCAGAGGAAGCTACACAGGCTCCTTTTGGACCATTAGGGCCAATGCCCTGAGCAGACTTTAGGCACAAACAGGCTCACAACTCCCAGAGGAAGTTCCACTCCCAGGTGCTCTAACATGTCCAGGAACATAGGATCACAGAATCATAGGAGCTTGGTCACACCAGGATCTCAGGGTCCCAGAGGCAGCTTGACTCTCAGGAGCTCTGACACACCCAGGATCTCAGGATTACAGAATCCCAGAATCACAGGATCACAGAGACATCTTGACTCAGAGGAGTCCTGATGCAACCAGGATCACAGGAAGGACAGGCTCCAGTCAGATATAGCAAGGGCAGGCAGCACTAGAGATAACCAGATGGCGGAAGGCAAACATAAGAACATAAGCAACAGAAGCCATGATTACTTGGCATCATCAGAACCCAATTCTCCCACCATAGCAAGCTCTGGATACACCATCATACCAGAAAAGCAAGAATCGATGTAAAATCACTTCTTATGATGTTGATAGAGGGCTTTAAGAGGGACATAAATAGGTCCCTTAAAGAAATACAGGAGAACACAGCTAAATAACTAGAAGCCCTTAAAGAAGAAACACAAAAATCCCTTAAAGAACTTAAAGACCTTAGGCACAAACAGGCTCACAACTCCCAGAGGAAGTTCCACTCCCAGGGGCTCTAACTTAAAAAACAAGAAAGAACTTAAGAACAGGAAAACACAATCAAATAGGCAAAGGAAATGAACAAAACCATCCAGGACCTAAAAATGGGACTAGAAACAATAAAGAAATCACAAAGGGAGAAAACCCTGGAGTTAGGAAACCTAGGAAAGAGAACAGGAGTCATAGATGCAAGCATCAACCACAGAATGCAAAAGATAGAAGAGAGAATCTCAGGTACAGAAGATACCATAGAAAACATTGACACAACAAAGAAAATGCAAAAAGCAAAAAGCTCCTAACCCAAAACACCCAGGAAATCCAGGACACAATGAGAAGAAGACCAAACCTAAGGATAATAGGTATAGAAGAGAGTGAAGATTCCCAACTTAAGGGGCCAGTAAATATCTTCAACAAAATTATAGAAGAAAACTTCCCTAACCTAAAGAAAGAGATGCCCATGAACATACAAGAAGCCTACAAAACTCCAAATAGATTGGACCAGAAAACAAATTCCTCCAGTCACTTAATAATCAAAACACCAAATGCACTAAACAAAGAAAGAATATTAAAAGCAGTAAGGGGGAAAGGTCAAGTAACATATAAAGGCAGGCCTATCAGAATTACACCAGACTTCTCACCAGCGACGATGAAAGCTAGAAGATCCTGGGCAGACATCATACAGACCCTAAGAGAACACAAATGCCAGCCTGGGCTACTATACCCAGCAAAATTCTCAATCATCATAGATGGAGAAACCAAGATAGTCCATGACAAAACCAAATTTACACAATATCTTTCCAAAAATCCTGCCCTACAAAGGATAATAGATTAAAACACCAACACAATGAAGGAAACTAAAGCAAGAAAGTAATCTTTCAACAAACCCACAAAAACATAATTCTACCTCTAACAGCAAAAATAACAGGAAGTAACAATCACTTTTCCTTAATATCTCTTAATATGAAAATTAATATTACCAACATATCCTAATCGATTGAAATTCAAAAATATGAAGAATTAGAAATTTGTTGGCTGTCACTCAGTGGTCTCTCTAATTTGGTAATTGGAGAAATAGGTCCAATATTGTACAATCCATATACACTCTCTGCTCATTTGTACATGACAGTGTCTTGCTGTGTACCACATAATGGTCTTGAAATCATGCTTCTCCTTTCTCAGCCTCTCTATTAATAGGATTGATTATTTGATGTTTTTACACTATGGTATGGTTTTCAGAACAGTTTGCATATTTCAAAATTATTTATACGTGCAAAAGAAACATAAGACAATTTAGGAGGTGGCTTGTAAGAGAACAACAAAGAATGAGACTAAATTTTTTGCTTGATATTTATAATTATTGTATTAATTTTGAAGAAGATGGCCTTTTAAGTTACCCCTTTTCTGAGATGAATGCTTTTCAAAATCATCACAGCCAATGAACCAGGATCTTACCCTCACCTAATGTCTGTGCCACCCTCCAAGCAGAACCATTGTTCATTGAAACAGTTGATGAATGACTTCATGGATAGACCATCTTAATACACACACCATTTCTTAAATGAATGTAACCTGTTCCCTGTGGGCTGAGAATGATGATAATCACTCAAGGCAAATAGCTTTGACCATAGCAGGAAACCTGTATCCAAATAATTGTGCCTGCAATTCATTCCTTGGCACAGCAGAACTGTCAACTCTTAGCTTAGCTACTATGGAGGTGAAATCCTTTGGTGTTGTGACAGACATTGAAATACAATGAATGCCAATGTCTAAAACTTGTTCTTATTTTGGATTTGTACCACAATAAGAGCCAAGATCTTAAGCTCTACTAGATCACTTAGGTAGACTATCATGTCATCTGCAAATAATGATAGTTTGACTTCTTCCTTTCCAATTTGTATCCCTTTGACCTCCTTATGTTGTCGAATTGCCCGAGCTAGTACCTCAAGTACAATATTGAAAAGATAAGGAGAAAGGGGGCAGCCTTGTCTAGTCCCTGATTTTAGTGGGATTGCTTCAAGTTTCTCTCCATTTAGTTTGATGTTGGCTACCGGTTTGCTGTATATTGCTTTAACGATGTTTAGGTATGGGCCTTGAATTCCTGTTCTTTCCAAGACTTTAAGCATGAAAGGATGCTGAATTTTGTCAAATGCTTTTTCAGCATCCAATGAAATGACCATGTGGTTTTTTTCTTTGAGTTTGTTTATGTAGTGGATTGTATTGATGGATTTCCGTATATTGAACCAACCCTGCATCCCTGGGATAAAGCCTACTTGATCATGGTGGATGATCATTTTGATGTGTTCTTGGATTCGGTTGGCAAGAATTTTATTGAGTATTTTTGCATCGATGTTCATAAGGGAGATTGGTCTGAAGTTTTCTTTCTTTGTTGAATCTTTGTGTGGTTTTGGTATCAGCGTAATTGTGGCTTCATAGAAGGAATTGGGTAGGGTTCCTTCTGTTTCTATTTTGTGGAATAGTTTGAAGAGTATTAGTGTTAGGTCTTCTTTGAAGGTCTGATAGAATTCTGCACTGAAACCATCTGGTCCTGTGCTTTTTTTTGGTTGGAAGACTTTCTATGACCCCTTTAGGGGTTATGGGACTGTTTAGATGATCTATTTGGTCCTGATTTAATTTTGGTATTTGGTATCTGTCTAGGAAATTGTCCATTTCCTCCAGATTCTCCAATTGTGTTGAGTATAGGCTTTTGTAGTAGGATCTGATGATTTTTTGGGTTTCCTCAGTTTCAAGCAAAAAGATTTTATCTATTTATATTCATTTAATAACATGTCCACCATTTTTGTGCTTGGTATATTTGTGTTGAATATAATAAAAAAAAGTTTTAGATAATTTAAAAAAGAAGAAGGGCGGTAGGCTCTCCAACAGCATTCTGTTATCTAACTAAGTATAGCTCACGTTCTCCACCAAGGCAATCAGCAGAAACTAGTTCAGCATAAACCGCCATTTCCTGGGAATGGGGTTAAATAAGAAATATTGCATTTATTATGTATTTGTCTGTTCATTGCTTACTCCATGTGATCAGAAACAACTGGCAAGAGTTGGTTCTCTTCTTTCACTACATGGGTCCTAAGGAGAGAACACGGGTTGTCTGTCTTGTCAGCGGGCACCTTTACCCACTGGGCTATCCTGTTGGTTTCTGAGTGGCTGGTTTTCGACTGGTGTTCTGAGGGTACTATGAGTGCTCTCACAGTGTATAAGCCCAAGGTGACACAAAGTCCAGTGTTGCAAGAATGGGACTTGTAATATACGTCAGAGTAGCACACAGGAGGAAACACATTCCCAAGACTGTACCTGACCTGCCCATCCCCTTTAGAGATCGCTCGGATTGGGCATCTCCACCTCTGTCCACTCCAGCTGATGTGTGAGGTTAGTGTCTGAGAGACTAGCTATCTCCACCCACCTGTGACAGTGGCTCCCCTGATAATTCATGGAACTCTAAGATGAATTATTTTCCACCTTCCTAATCCTTCCCATTTCTGTTCCACATAATCAGTCCCACAAGGGGTTTTGGAATGTAGATTATTATGACACATGGTTTGCCAGCAGCAGATTCTGATGGCCTGATTTTGGCCTTAAAAAAAAAAAAGTGGGAAGGAGAGATAGAGGGAGGATACAAGAAGTTTAACAGAAGAAATGATAGAGAATCCAGACTGTATAAAGGACAGGGGCAGAGGGCATTTGGGCATCTAGCTACAGGTATGAACTGACATTCTCTCAAGTGGCTTCCAGGCCTTACACCGCGGCACATGTCACAGCACTTTAAAGGCTAAGGCAGGAAATTCAGATCTGGAGCCAACCAGAGATACATAGTAAATTGTGGGCTGTCCTAGGCTATCCTAGGGTATGAAACCTTATCTCAGAGAAGTGGGGAGAGGAGGAGGAAGAGGAGGAAAAGGAGGAAGAGGAGGAGGAGGAAGAGGAGAAGGAGGAAGGGAGAGATAAAGATGTCTTACCGAGTTCTGCAACCATTCAGCTTCCACTGATTTTAATTTCCTAGAATGAATTTTTCCTCTCCCAGTTTGATTAGGGAGGGTAGCACCCTTTGGCTGGTTACCCTGCCAAGAGGCAGGAATGTGGGAGAAATCATGGCAAAGATGGCTTTGGCTTTGGGCTATGGATCCACCACAGCCCAAAAGGTGCCACCAAGGGCAGCGCTGACCCTCTCGGCTCTGCTTGTCCCGCAGGCTTCCAGGAAGTTCTTCCCTGTCACATTCTTTGGCTCCATCACTTGGATCGCAGTCTTCTCCTATCTGATGGTGTGGTGGGCACACCAGGTAAGGCCGCACACCACCCATCTGCTTTGTTTGTCTCTAGTCTTGGCTGTCAAGGGGTTAATCGTGTGTTTGGCTTTTGAAACCCATACAATATTGAGTGTAGTACAGACAAGGGGTGTTTCAGAAAAGGATTTTCTTATTCTCCAGGCTTATCTTTGTGGTCAGAAGTCAAATCAGCAGAGCTGTTGTTAGACGGCTCTGTGGAGAAAGGCAAGCCTGGCTGCTGCGTCTTGCTCTCACCTAAGGCCCAGCTGAAGAAAGTCAAGATTCTGTCTATCTCGGTGTCTTTATTTCATCTTGAGCAAGCCCCTCAGCATAGCTCTCTCTCTCTCTCTCTCTCTCTCTCTCTCTCTCTCTCTCTCTCTCTCTCTCTCATATAGTTTAATGATAGACATCTTGCCTAGCATGCACAATGCTCTGAGTTTGATCCCCAGGATGGATGGATGGATGGATGGATGGGTGGGTGGGTGGAGCGTCTAGCTGAGGCTAGACCAATTCTCCAAACACAGCTCAGAAGTCTTAAATAAACACCTTGATGAAATAGAATACTGCACCTTCTCATTTTTCAATAATGATGCACTATTTACAAACTGTCATTTAACCCACAACCTCCTTGTAAGGTATTATAATCCCTACTTAATAGCTAGGAATGCAAGAGTTAATACACTGTACAAACAACAGTTATCAATTGCCTTAAGTCAGTTTGGGCCTGAGGCCCTCTGATTCCTTGATGTTGGTTCTACATAGCTGTTTTGCTGATTTAGATTCATATTTCCAAGCCGAGGTCCCTGTGGAAGCAAACCAGGTTATACGTGTTAAAGAGTGGTGGAAACAATGGGAGGTATTAAGAAAAAGTTGAGACTCTATCTTAACACTCAATGGGAGATTAAAGGGCCCTAGGACTTGATGCCATTGTCAGGTGCTGGCCTTAGGTTCAAAATCCATTGGTTCTTTATGTGAATCTTGCAGCTTCCCTTACACTGTCTGAGAAGACACAGTATGGTAGATGGACTCAGAGTCTCTACAGCTCTTGATTATTTGAGATAGTCTGTTTAATCTTCATATGAACACCTCTGACTTCCTGAGTGCATGTTAAAGCAGTATAAAAACCTTTATCAGTGATTATGGCTTGTTGTTTTTATTGTATCAGCACTTATTCCAAAACAGAGGCAGGGCTCATTAAAAAGGAGTCACATAGCAACGCTGGGGTCTCTGACTTCCAATCCTCACATCTGTCCCTGCTGTGACATGCAGGTTGGAGAGACAATCGGTATTAGTGAAGAGATCATGGGTCTGACCATCTTGGCTGCTGGGACCTCTATCCCTGATCTTATCACCAGTGTCATAGTGGCCCGAAAGGGCCTGGGAGACATGGCTGTGTCCAGCTCTGTTGGAAGCAACATCTTTGACATCACTGTGGGGTGAGTAAACTGTTCTGTATGCATGCACACCAGCTCCACCTGTCTTTGTCTTCCTAGAAGCTGTAGAAACATGAGCTGGCTCTCTAACCCAAAACTTCTCAAGTGCCAACTGAACTTAAGCCTGGGAGCCCTGCTCCATTTAACCATCTGGCTTTTTATGACCAGCAAAAACAAATCCTTACATACAGAATGGTCTAGAAAATAAGACTTCATTTACATAAGTACCCTCAGCACTCAGTATGAATATGTACTGTCCAGGTAGGACTGGGGTGCCTCTGGTAGTTTCATGGTATTTTTTTCCACTCTCTAATTACTAACCTGACCAGGTAAGATTGGAATCAAAGGCAGCTTGGGACATACCCAGGCCCAACATTGACATCCTCCTTTCCTGAAAATTAACGGCAGCCTAGGTTTTGTGAAAGGCAGAAGATAAGACGTTTTCTCCGAACTGAACAAACTGGAGTTATTCTTGGTAGCAATGATCTGTAGTGGCAGGGACTCTGTTATCTCTCCCATTCATATAACTTGTCAAAAGTAGTTGGCAAATGGCCCTGAATGTCAGCTCTCCTAAGTCACGGAGTCTCTATGCTTTCAGGATAATAGGGCTCTTGACCCTGAAGTTGGGAAATTCACTAAAATGCATCCAGTTTCTCACTGACTATCTTGAAGGTTGTTCCTTTTCCTTTCAATTAAGCTATTATATATGTGTCTGTCACTGTTCATATAGTGCTTAGAGTTAGCAACTTAAAACACACAACTGTCATATAGATTGTGTATGATCAACCTCATTTTTGCATGGAAACTAGAAGACACAGAGCTAGTGTAGCTGGTAAATGGGATTAAAATAGGATCTCTGAGGGCAAGTACTCTATCTCAGAGTTCAATCCAACTGTGAGTTTGCAATGTCTGATTCATCTGCCAAAGACCAAGGTGCCCTCTCCTAGGGCCTTGTGCCTTTGCAGCTTGCCCGTTAGATGGGTGCTTGCACAGGAGTTGCTCTGGGATGAACTATATCTGTCAGCTCTGCTGCTCACAGACTTATGCTCACCTCAGTGGGCCCAGCGAGGGAGGGGAGGGAGAATGTTCTATCTGTCGTGTGAAAAAGAAAGAGCCTACGACAATCTAAGAATTGTACACAGATAAACATGTTCGTCGTGTTTTCCAAAGGTACATACTCTGACAAATTAAAGCTCGTGGTTGCCTTATCATACATAAATAGTAAGAAAGGAAAGTTTCTCAGAATCTCCCTAGTCCTGCTACCAGAAGCCCTTTGTTTTTTAATCTTCTCCTGCAAATATTTAATAATTTTTTTAGAGAATATCCAGTTCTGTTCTCTTGGAGGGCACTTATCTTTTCCAACTTAAAGCCACACAGGCCTGGCAGGAAGTGGCTTCTCCTAGTCACCTGGCAGACCATGTGCACCTTCTGCTTGGTGTTTTTATAGCCCTTGGAATTGACATTCTGACTTCAAGAGTGTCTCCTCTTGCACAGTCTAACCAGTGTCTTTTAATAGATCATCTTTTTTTTTTTTTGCTTTATGCTATTATAGGTATTGTTTCATTACAATAATCCCCTTAAAGCAGCATTAACAGACAAAATATTTTTTAATATTTTAATGGGTAAGATATAGTTTGTATTTTTATTTTCTTAAAAAAAAAACTTTCTCAAAATTTGTTCAATTTTATGTTTTTATTATTGTCCCACCAAGTGTGTCGTTAACAGTAGAGTGAGTGTAAAGTTTCTCTGCCTGCATTTCCTTTTGCACACATAAGTAGTAGATGAGGGTTTTAGAAGATACAGACAGAAATTAATGATGACCTGACACCCACTCAAAATATGTACATCCTACATGATTGAAATTGCCTTGCTGGTTTGATGTGTGCCCTTCATTTTTTAATTAAAATTATATACAAGGCTCTACTTTTAATCCTAGCACTTCAATAAATATATATCATGTGAGGGGTGGAAGGAGGAGGATCAGGAGTCAGCCAAGTAGCAAGTTCAAAGCCAGCCTGGGCCACAAGAGACCCTGTCTCAAAAGTGAAAATAAAAAGGAAAAAGGAAAGATTAAATTAAAATTACATCGTGAGTATTTTTCTGCACAACTTGCAGAGTTTATGGTTCGCTTTGCTTTGGTTTGGTTTGATGAGTCACGGTCTCAGGCAGTCAGGCGGCCTATGTCGAAGAGAATGATCTTGAACTCCTGATTCTTCTGGCTTGACATCCCACGTGCTGGGTTTACAGCACCATTTCTGTCTTAGGCAAAGGAGATGAAGCTAGGGCATCTTGCATGCTAGGCAAACATTCTTCCAGCTGTTCTGTAACCGGGATCGCTAACTATGGTTTTAAATAGCCCCGTAACATTACACTGGCTTATTCATGATCTAACTAGTTCTTTGCTGCTAGAAATTATAAAAAGATCCCCAACTCTTTATTCAAATAAGGCGGAAATGATCATTTTTCTGCATCAAGTCCCACTTGTAGCCCATTTTCTCCTTACGTTGCTTCACTGACAACAGAGCTGACAGATCAGCTCCCCAAAGAGTTTTACAAACTGTCAGAAGTGCTACCTGCTTTAACTTTCCCAAATTCAGTTGTGCATGTGTGTAAGTGTGGCAATGGGCTGGTTGGCTTCCTGCCCCATGACAAATACTCTCTATCACTTTAAAGGAGAAGATATTTATTTTCACTCATGGCTTCAGAGGCGTCAACCTGTAGCCTCTTGTCCCTATCACACTGGCCTTTGGGTAACTGTGTGTCACAGTGGGAACATGTGAGAGAAGGCCTGTGTGCCTGGTGATGGGCAGGTAGCAAAGAAAACGACAGAAAGGGGCCAGGGTCCCAAAGTCCCATTCATGATCGTGACTCCAGTGACCCAGAGTTCCTTCCACTCTACCTCCTAAAGACTTCATCCCCTTCTAAGAGCCCCAGCTCAGGCTGGAGACCAAACCTTTAACAGCTGGCTTTTAGAGCATGGTCAAGATACAGCTATAGTGCAAAATTTAAAGGGAGTCAAGTGTCGTGGTTTCCCCAGCCCAGCATAATGCACTGAAGTAAGCATCTCCCTCGCAGTCTTTAGTGAGCAAAGTTCTGTTTTAACATCACAAGTCATGGTGTCAAACACTTAAGCTTTGCCTAAGTCAGTCTAGCACCCCTATGTGTCTACAAGTGCTAGGCCTAGGAATTCGGAAAATGCATACATAATGTGGCCGCTCAAATCCTATTAGCTAAAAAAAAAAAAAAAAAAAAAAAAAAAAAAGGAAGGATGGATGGAAGGAAGGAAGGAAGGAAGGAGAAAAGAAAAGAAGAGAAAAGAAAAGAAGAGAAGAGAAAAGAAAAGCATGCTTATGTCCTATTTGCTTTTCCATTAGAAATCTTTGTGGTTCAAACTTTGTGGGCCTCCCCAAAATCCCAGACACGAGGCCACACCTGCACCCTCCTGGCCACGCTCAGCTGGGAACTGGCTGCATGCCATGGAGCTGCCTCCAGATGGTGGTACACCACTGGAACCAGATATTTCCAGCCATGTTTCTTTATCCTTCAGGCTCAGTTAACTAGCTCCTGTGTGTTCCCAACAACTGTTCTTCCTTGTGATTGTCAAAATCAGCACTCTGATTAGGAAGCAATGGTTGTTGTCAGAGTTCAAAAGTCAGTTCAAAGCAAGAAAGCTATAGGAAAATCTATAATAAAGTTTTAAAAATTAATTATAAATATAAGACCCATTGGTTGGTTGGTTGGTTGGTTGGTTGGTTGGTGGGTGGATTGGTTGGTGGGTGGGTGGGTTGGTTGGTTGGTTGGTTGGTTGGTTGGTTGGTGGGTTGGTTGGTTGCTTGGTTGGTAGGTGGGTGGGTTGGCGGGTTAGTTGGTTGGTTGGTTGGTTGGTTGGTTGGTTGGTGGGTGGGTGGGTGGGTTGGTTGGTTGGTTGGTTGGTGGGTGGGTGGGTTGGTTGGTTGGTTGGTTGGTTGGTTGGTAGGTGGGTGGGTTGGCGGGTTAGTTGGTTGGTTGGTTGGTTGGTGGGTTGGTTGGTTGGTTGGTTGGTTGGTGGGTTGGTTGGTTGGTGGGTGGGTGGGTTGGTTGGTTGGTTGGTTGGTTGGGCTTTTTTACTACATAGTCTCACTATGTAGTACTAACAGTCCTGGAACTCACTCTGTAGACCAGGCTGGCTTCAAAACCTACAAGCCTGCCTCTGCCTCCTGAATTCTGGTATTAAAGGCGTGTGCCACTGTGACCAACCCAAGACCCTTTTTAGTAAATAAACTTTACTAAATTTAGTAAATAGTTTATTCCCAGAATAAACTTCAGACTGGAGATTGTGCCTTGGTCCCCGTCACCACCATGCAACCTTGCTGCATTTTAGGTTCTCAAAGAAGTCCTTGTTACTCTGTCTCTATTCTAAAAATTAGAGGCTCCCTTCTCCATTTTTACCACTCATGCCTGTTCCCTTTTTCTAATGTCCTGTTCTCCCCTCACCCCATGCAAATCTTGGTTCACCTTTTAGGGCTGAGAGCGCATTGGAATCTCCTCTAGAAAGAATACGAAAACTAATTTGAATCAAATTCAGAGGTCACTGCAGCAGTCACACCTTTATCTTGTTCACTAGAGAATAAATGAGTCAGAAGTTAGTCAAGAGTCTAAGGGTCTCCCGACTTCTCTACGTAATTTCCTGAGCCAATCGTTTGTCCTAGAGACCCTAGGGTGTCATCCTCCTCGAGCCGTAGACAGGCGTCCTCTAGGGCTCCTTCACCGCACCTGACGGCTCCCTGTCCCTCTCCTCCTGTCTGCTTCTCTTCCTCTCAGGCTCCCACTGCCCTGGCTCCTCTACACCATCATCCACAGATTCAAGCCAGTGACTGTCAGCAGCAATGGCCTCTTCTGTGCCATCGTCCTCCTCTTCATCATGCTGCTTTTTGTCATTCTCTCCATCGCCCTCTGCAAATGGCGGATGAACAAAATCCTCGGCTTCATCATGTTTGGCCTCTACTTCGTGTTCCTGGTGGTCAGCGTCCTCCTGGAAGACAAAGTTCTCGAGTGCCCTGTCTCCATCTAGTGGAAAAGCCATATCTTAAACCAACAGCATGGATGGTCCCTCCCGGCTCTGGGCTCCAGGTTCCTTGCAGTCTTGAGAAGGGGCAGCTTGTGCACAGCCCTGGGAGGCAAGTGTCCCTCCTTGGAAGGTTGGAGGAAGGATGGATTCCCACGGGGCCCTTCACTTCACAGGCACCTCACCCTTGCCTGATGAAATGACTCCGTGTAAGAGACAAAGAGGACCGTCTCTCCATCACCACTGACAGGTACTCCTTGCTGGTCGGAGGTACGTTCATTATGATGACGCAAAAGAGGACAGAGGCTATACATACATATAAATATAAATATTATAAATATATACACATGAGCATACAAATCTTGCCTGTTTCTGTACAATACCTCTCCTCCTATACCTATAGATTAATACATAACTGTACACAAGCATAAAGAAAAATTATATATATATAAAAGTCATATATTTAAGTGCAAATGCATCTTTTCAGGGATAGCTCTAGTATATTTATAGTACCTATTTGAAGAGGGGCATCAACCTTCAACCTTCAGTTTGTGCTTTGCCCCTCAAGTGCAAAAGCTGAATTAACAGAATCAATAGGCAAAGTGTTCTTTGCTGTGATCCCTAGCCTGCCTTGGATGTACTAAGTTTAGTGAGATTCTTTGCAGGAGAGCTTAATAGAGGGAGTCTATAGGAGCCCAGTTAGAACCTCTAAAATACTCTCACAAGCCAAAAAGACTCACCCTACTCATCCCCACTGGGGTGCTCTGAGACCCTCGTGATTCCATAAGACAGAGGTGAAACTCAGACTGGGTGACAACGAAGGGGGATCTGCTGAGGGTTAGGCTGTTTCGGTCTGTTTTGTTTTCTTGTAATGCCGCAGCATGCAAGTAGATGATATGAATGAAAAACCAAATTAGTGCTTTTCTAGGACAGCAAAAATTATATAAACTGAACCCATCATGTTTCAGTGCATGGCCCATTGTCATCAAATGAACAAGAGCATTCTTAGCCGTGACTGTCATTCGACATGCTTTAATGCCAAGGGCTCCCACACAGTCCAAAGTCCTGCCAAGAGTGCTGCGATGTGTGCTGAAAATCACCATCCAGCAGAGGTGCTTAGTGGGGGTTGCCACCCGACGGGAACATAGGGCATAGCTCCTTAGAGCATTTCCCAGGGTGGTCACAAAGGGCTGCAGTGTCTAAAGATCATTCCCAGTGGATCAGAACTAAAGACAGACAGACAGTGTTTGGTTGAGGCTGTTCAGGTTTGTTTGCAGAGGCATTTAGCCATTAGGTGTGTGCCCCACCCCCGCCCCAGAACAGTTTCCAAGTCCTGTGTCTTGGATTTGGTATGTAGACCCATGGAGCATCTGTATCCGGCCTCCCATCCTAACCCCATCTGGAGCTCTAGCATTCCAAGCAGCGTGGGAATGGTACGTGTTCCATCGTTCCTTTACATTACTTTGAAGCAGTCACTCTGATCTCTTGCTCAACTTCACGTGGGGTCATCTCATTCACTGAGTGTCCCCAAGCTCTGTCTGACATCTCGTATGACTTCTCAGGTTTATTTCAGTAGCAAATAGGACTGATTGGCAGCAAATTAAATTGAAAAGGTATACAGAGTTTTTCATTTCCCTAAACCATGCTTTCTCCTTAAAATCAACTGAAAAAGAGAATAGATGGTGGCCACCTGCATGTAAATCAGCACACATCATATATGGAGAATGTCACCACCACATATTCACGTCCTGGTCTGGCATTATGTCTTTTCTGATGGTTGTGAACACCCCCACTTAACACAGGGAGGCAGGATGCAGAACTCAAAGATGAATAAGAAAAGGTTGGGTAACCCAATACCCCTGCTCAACTTGACCATTCCATCCACAGATGCTCTATTTACTGAGTGTGGCAGCAGCAGGCAGAGGCCAGCCTATCACCTCCCTCCACTCATAAGCTAAAGGCACTTCAAAGTGGAGGCCCCCTGGGGACACAAGAAGTAAAAAGGCCTGCCGCATTAGAAACTGGCTTTCAAGTCTCTCCAAGAATGCAGAGTTAGGGTTTCAATGGTGAAAGAGAAATCCATGCCCCATTTATCAAGGGTTGGACTTTGTATGGGGCAAGCATTTGGGTCGCTTCCTTACAGAGATAGACGAAGGAATTTCAGCTTTAGAATCTCAGACTCTCGTCCCGGCCACTTGGATGAGAGTATGATGATTGTTGGATAAATTCTGATTTCCGGTTGGTTTGTTGCTTAAAATGCATATATTTTTTAAACAAAAAACAATTACAAATAGACTCTAAAGAAAGAAAGGTCATAGAATGTCTGCTCCTGCGATTACTATCCCTTCCTCACCAAGAAGCCAAGAAGCACTCCAGGAGCCTAAGAGCTGGGAGGGTTGTGGTCTTTAACATTAGTTGCTTTGAGCAGACAACATTCCCAAAGCCAGTCCCCACTTCCATGGTGTTTCCCCTCCCTGAGAGGTGCAGGCACCATCCACTGCTGGCTCTTGCTGCCTTGGCTGGGGAGTGTGTAACTACATGGCCATATGTTGTCCTGGAATCATTCACATTGTTGTAAAACTGCTTCCTACAGAATAGATTCAGATCATCTCCAAGTTCTTTCTTGCTTGTCGGTGTGTGCAAGTGTACTAGGTCTGCTGACAAACAATACCAATGAAAATCATCACCCTATTGGCCCAATCACATTTGGAATCCCAAAGCAAAGAGCATCAAATTTGACAGTCGAGGAAGAGGAAACGCATGCACACTGACCATAGTGAACATTTTTGAAAAAAAAAAAGGTTTCTTTTTTTAATTCTGTGCACATATACACACAAACGTTCGCATACCATTCAAACACTCCAACACACAGAATGTAGGAAATAGCCAGCTGTGTCCCTGTTGCTTTCAGAGAAGCAAAAATATGCAACAAGAGAAATGGGGAAAATTTTTTAGACTGCTGACTCTTTGCTTCATCAGAGCAGGGTATCAAACAATATCAAAAATTCAAGCCAAATTTTTACTGCTCATCCTGCTCATCCTAAAATAAAGGAATTGTACACAAATGGGTCCATTTGCTCAGAGAAAACCAAGCCAGTCTTGCTTGCGTGCTCACCTCTGCTATAGCCTTAGGCAACCCTGGAACAGGAGAGAAATGAGGTTCAGACTGAGGAACCTAAAATAGAAACCCCTAGATTTGCATTGGGAGTGTCCATGACACATCTACCTGCCCTCTGGACCCGGCCAGTCTCTGATGGGATGAAGCATGAGATTAATGGTGTTATTCAACTTCCCAGCACCTAAGCATGCCAGACAGAGTCAGCATGGCAGAGGCGTTATTCATCATATCTGGGGTTATTCATCAGCTCAGCAGATGATGCAGAATGTCTGAGGCCTCACTTCCATGCCGTGAAAAGAGACAAGGACCATCTCATATTCAAGGAAAATGCTTTGCAAGGCCTCTGACAGGGGCCATTAGAAATTATTTTATAGGGAAGACAGGAGTCAGGTAGTTTGAGGGCCTTTCAGAAAAACAAAGCTGCCTCCGTGATTAGATTTTTGGTAACATTAGCATACATCTGCTCCTAGCCAGAGAGAGGTGGCCTACTCCCCTACACCACCTCCTCCCACATCTTTTAAATGCCTCTGTGACTTGAGATAAAGTAAGATGGGGTCTGTAAAAGAAGGTTATCCACACCCAGACCACCTTAACAGAAAGTTGATCACAGAAGAGACAACTATTAGAGCTACTGGTCAGTCAGAGGGAAAGATGGAATTTGACTGAGAGAATTGCACTGAAGCATTTGATAGGGTTTGATGCCTGTGTGAATGAAGCATTTCAGAGAATTTCAGTGGGCTTTCATACAAACACACACACACACACACACATACACACACACACACATGTACGCACACACACACACACTTGAGTGTGCAGGCACACACACAAATTCTATTCTTCCTTGCACCCAAAAAGATTGGGACTCCAACAAGTAGCATGTTACAGACAGCAGGTCTGTTCCAGAAAAAGTGTGCTATAGAAACTAACGCCCACTTGTATACTCACCTGGTCTAATATTTTTAAGCTGTCATCTTCCATCCCCATGCCTCTCACAACATTCTTTTCAATTAGCAGACAAGGTCTTCCCATTAAGAGAGAGTTGGTAGAAAAATATAACACTCAATGTGGGGAGGGGGGAGAGAAAATGATTTGTTTGTAATAGGGTTCCTAAGAAAGCAACCAAATATATCTATGATGTTTAAAGTGGTTATGAATAGCAGACATTTTAAAACAATTACTAGAGTCTATACACATCCTACATTTATTTGAAAAGCACATGTCGAGAAGGACTCAGGAAAGAAAGGTACCTGTGCCTTGCCCCAGTGTCTGTCTGAGTTCAGTTTACTGCCTTTGGATCTTTGTGGTCCTTTTTAAATCTCACAGCTTCATATTCCTTGAAATATATAGCTAAGAAAAGCAATAAAGGAAATACAGCCAGCTCAGATCCAATACATATTATTGCACCCTCGAGCTATTCTCTCATGTCACTGGCTACTTTGGGTCCACAGAAGCTATGGCATCACAGAAAGGAGGACATAGGCTTCTGTGCATTCACAGATGGACTCACACTTGCTACATCTAGAAGTAGCTTGCTTCCCACATAGACCGCCCAGACAGCATGCATCCACATGCCTTTCTCACACATAGACAATCAACCTCACTTTAGACTACCTAAATGGCACCAAAGTCTTTAATCTTGTTTGTGAGTCTTTTCTTAAGAAAGGGTGGGAGAGAGGGCCACGCAAAGGACAAACAAATGCATGACCCAGCCAGGCTCTGAGAGACCAACTAGTCCTGAAAGTTTAGCCACCTGGGCTCAAATTATTGAACAGTGAAAGACTGAATGGAGAAGCATGGTGCCTAAGCCAAAGCACTGTTCCTAAAAGACTGATGGGCTGGACTGGTAAATCAATAAATACTAAGGATGAAGGAATGCCGTGGACATGCATGGGCTCCCACCAGAGACTGATTCCACTGGGGAGAATCTGTCTGCTGGTTACTATAGTACAAAGGACCACTGGTAGTAAGTCATCATGGGATCTCAGCAAAGAGTTCCTAGTGTAACTAAGGTCAGTGTTTAACACTGACAGAAGAGTCCCCATCCAGCTTCACCCTAAGACCCTACAGCTGACGACTTCACCCTTTCACTATTTGTTTGGTTTGGTTTTTTGTGTTCCCTTTGTGGCAGAGGTCAGTTGCTTTTGAACACTTTTTGATCTTTATCCATGACAAGGTTGAAAGTTGCCATTGTAGGACCCTGTATCTATTTTCATCAGAAGCATCCTTGAATTTTTGTTCACTTGTTTAAGTGTTTTCTTCTTCCTTCTCCTTTCTTTCCTCCTCCTTTCTCTCCTCTTCCTTTTCTTCCTGCTGTTGTCACTGCTCCTCCTCAGTGTACATATTCAAAAGTTCTAGACCTTTACCCTCAACAGCACTTTCCTGTGCTTGACTAATCCCTAGAGGAGTCAGGCAGGATCTGTTACTACAGACATGCGCAATAGTGCAAATACCTTCCAAGGACCAGCAGACTTGAATACAGTACCAATAGGAGTTGGTTGTTTGGTGTCAAGATAAACACTGGGCATAGCGTTATTGTAGAGGGCTGGTGAGGGGGAGGTTGCAGGTCCTTTTGTATCTTGCATCTTCATTCCATAGAGTCACAAGGGAAGCAGGAAAGGAGCCACATTAAATCATCCCAAGGCTCTGGGTTTGTGCTTGCCTATGTTGATCCGGGGAGGAAGTCGTTTCAAATGGGAGGTCAGAGAAAGGGTCAGAGCTCCTCTTGTTATGAGTCCCACTGTGCATTTAGTTCCTCATGCAGTAGGTTTGTAGAAACAGTAAGGTCACTTCCTGACCTGGGAAACTGGTCACCAAAGGATGGGAATTTTCTCTTCGGCTGCAATTTCTTCATAATATATAAATAATGAAGATCTTGCACACTGACAGGTCTCTAAAACACTCAGCTAGCCAAAAGAGATACCAATTTTCTTCAATCATGTTACATACACACAAATGAGAAAAGTGAAATATCATTTCCAAAATGAAATTGCATGTGTGAATTAAGGGCAGAAAATTCCTTGCCAGTTAACTCAATGACTCTCCAATTCTTACCATCAGGATAAAACTGAAGGACAAAGGATGCCTCTTGGGTTTTTTAATTTTTTTAATATTGCACTTTATAGTATTTCATAAGAGACGATTGTCTTAATTAAAGCCATAAAATACCAATAATGCATATATTCAGGGCTTCTGGATATAGTCAATAAACAGTCCACGGGTCATTCTGTGTGTTGTTCGTTGTAAAATGAAGTTTATCTGTTCTGTTTTTATTACTTAAACTACTGTTCTAGACAATCCTAATCGACTAAAAAATTTTAGGTGTGTATTTTAATCAAACTTTGAAAATCAAAGAAATTATTCATTTTGTGGAAGAATTTTTCATTTCCAAAGCAGCTCGTTGCATGGTTTCTTTAAATAGCAAGTTCCACTATTGCACTGAAAATATTTCCTTTAAAAAAAAAAAGTCCTAGATTATTTTTCAGGAATCCATTTGCTATGTTAAGCAAGATTTATCCATGTGGAGATTGAAATGGGTGATTAGCAAACATGCCTGAAAAAAATTAGGATGTGCTTGTGTTTCTATATAAATATATGGTGTGTCTAAGAAGTTCCCTTATAAAAATGGCAAGCAGATATATAGCCTATCAGTAATATCTTACGCCTATATTTGTATACATCCCTGGGAAGACCAGCAAAAACAATAGACTTAATGGTGTGCTGGGTCATTAATTTCCTTTTCTGTCAAAACACAGTTTGTGGTCGGGGGTGGTGAGTTGTTCACGTATAGATATGGACAGAAGTTCTCAAGACTAAAACCCTTAATATTTCACTTTGTGACATAATCAGAGTGAAAGCTGAGGTGATGACTAGGAGGCACATAAGAGCCTAGAACAATCCACCACAGCAGGATGGCTAAGTCCTGACGTACGCCCCAGCATTAAATAGAACAACCCCATCGATAATCTCAGACTTGAACAGACAACGTACCCTAAAGAAAAATATCTGAATGCAGAGTCGGTGACATTCCTCTATCCCAGGCTGTGTGGAGCCCCAAGGTTCTCAAAGAGTCAGACTGTCCATCAAGAAGAGAGAGAGCTTTGGTTGAATTCAGGAGAGTCCACTTTGGTCTAACCTTGTTCTTTCAAGTCTTCATAGCAACAGCTTCCATCTTCACAATGTAGACTCAGAGAGGTACATGGAAAAAAATGTGACTTGCAAGCCAGGCACATTAGCACACCTGCAATCAGAGAAGTGAAGAGGTAGAAGCAGGAGGATTGGAAGCTCCTGGTCAGCTTTGGCTACATGAGACCCTGTCTCAAAAAAAAAAAAAAAAAAAAGTAAGAGTAGCAAACACTATCCTCTTGTTTTGATGAAGCCACTGCTAGAACAAAAGATAAGTTATATATTTTTAAAACAGAAATATTATTAATGTTGATCCTAAGATAGAGATATACCCTGCAAGGTATAACCTGCCTTTTAAATGGGTTATGTTAAAAAAAAAATTAAAATGTGCTCAAGATCTTCTGTTTGGGGACAAACAATCAATTACTGCCAACAAAGCCTTTTCCATACACTACGGTAGAACCTATGACCCAGATTTAGTCATGATATTGCACCCCATAAATATGTACTGCAACTATGCCAATCAAAAGAATAAAACAATTTTTAGAATTTTTAAATGAATACATTTTGGAAAGATCCAAACATATCAGAATGCCATTTTTGTGAAGGATCTTTTTAGGAGCGGTCTGGGTCTCACACGGCCTTGGTTTGCCTGCATTCTAAAGAAGCATCTTAGCCCCTGTCTCCACCCCTCCAGACTCCAGGGGATGCACTTTAAAGTCATCTTTGTCATTTTGTGTTTGTTGCGAGCAGTTTTCTCTGGCTGGCTAGACGTACAGCGACTCCGTGTCATTTACTCTGTGACTCTGTCTATGCATAACTGGAATTTGGATGGCACCTGTACATAGGCTGTTTGGAGTGATGTGCTTGGGTCACGTGGTCTCATTCTGATAAAGGGTTTTCTTCCATGTTTTACTGTCTGCATCCTTGTGCTTGTGCTACTGGTAACTTACTGAATACACTTTATGTAACTAAGTCTCCTCAGTGTAAATGTAATAATAATAAAACAGTTGACTCCAAAAAGAGTGTGTGTTTTTTTTTCCTGTGGGTGCAGGGGTGGGCTGATCTCTACTGCATTAAGTCTCCACACTCAGCATCTCATGAAATAAACACTCAGTGGTGGGACTTTCATGGAAGGAACCAGAAGCTGGCGTGGGGCAACAGGGTTACTGTTGCTTGTATCTTTTACCTGTTGATTGTTTGCTGATCTCATTTGAGCTTTTGCATGTCTGTGGTTATTTGTTCACTAAGAAATCTATGGCTAGAAAATGAGGTTTTAATTAGATATATTAAAAACCATTGTCACCTGTTTCTGAGGTCAATTTGGACATACTGTTATGAAAAACAGGGAAACAATGTGATATTCACCTGTGGTCTCAGCACTTGGAAAGTGGAGGCCGGAGGATCAGGACCTCAAGGTAACGGTAAGTTACCTTGGCTACACAGTAAGTTCAAAGCCACTTCAGGTATGTGAGACCCTGTCTTAAAAAGACTGGAAAAAATATCTCATGATAAATCTAATGTCTTTATATAAATATGTATGATCACCTTTTTATTTGAATATGACTAATTAACTTATAAGTTTAAATGATTAATTTATAAATTGAGTTATTGAACTCTCTCCAGCATTTGATATACACATCTGTTTCTCTCAGTGGCCTCAAAAACCAGATAGATTTACAAACCAAAATAGCAAAATCTAACTATGTCACAAGCAATTCTTACAGCAAATCAAATTTACAGGCTATACTAAACCAGATTGCCATAAGAATTTTAATACTGTTGACAGTATTAAAGCCAACTCTACCTTTAAAAGTCATTAGGCTAGACCTAATTGCACATTTCAAATTTTAACGAGATTATCCACTGTATTGAATTTCTTTCAAACACTTTAAAATAAAAATATATGTAAAATATTCCAATGATTATAAACCTGATTGCTAAACCACACCAGTGTGGATTTTATGAACTTGGTTTCTTTTCATCTCCACATTTTTATAGCATCTCCCCAGGTTTTGAAAGGTCTCACATCAGTGATGAACAGATCTGCCATCTTGGAGCAGGTAGGACAACTGAGCCACATCCTTCACTTACCATCTAGAGAGTCAACCTCCTGGCATAACACAAAGGTCCTGGGATCCCAAACACTACCAGGACGGGTCTACCGGAACCATAGCTGGTGGTGCTACTGAGTCCAGTCCCCTCATTGCCCGTAGTACCCTCTTCTTACCTGGACCACACTTATCAGCATCAGTTTTGTTTTGACGTCTACTGGCTGTGTTCCTGTCGGCATTGATAGGTGTTAAAGTCCCTGTCCCCTCACTTGGGTCTGTGAATTCAGCAGTCCCACCTGGATTTATAGCAGATGATAGATAGATAGATAGATAGATAGATAGATAGATAGATAGATAGATAGATGCATAGATAGAGAGATAGAGAGAGAGATATGAGAGATAGAGAGGTAGATAGAGAGAGAGATAGGCAGATGATAGAGGTAGATATTGATTGATTGATTGATTGATTGAAAGAGATAGATAGATAAATAGATAGATAGATAGATAGATACTAAATAGTAAATAGATAGATGATAGATAGACAGACAGATAGATAGATAGATAGATAGATAGATAGATAGATAGATAGATAGATAGATAGATGAGATTATAAAACTGATTCCTAGGCCACAGTGTGATACACATGTGTATGTACATGTATGTATGCATGTATGTATGCATATGTATTTATCACATAGGATTATATTGTTTCATGGGATTCTTTATTCTTTTCCTACTTTTTTATCCTGATCACAATGCTAAACTTGCTACTAACAACTTTGTGTCTCTACTATACTACAGGCCTACAAATATACATACATAAGCAGGCTGGCAGAGGCTATGGGGGTCCAGGCACCTGACCTCAAACCCACATTTCTATAGAATCATACAAAAGTGTCAAAAATAAGCTATTTTTTAGGCTATCCTAAACCAGATTGCCATAAGAATTTTAATACTGTTGACAGATTACATCTGTCTACAGATTACATCACTGTATACTTGGGGTTGCCCGAACATTCAGTGTCAGACATTTTGTGCTGAGTCACAGCCCTCTTCCTCCATGTCCAGTGTCAGCCATGGTTTACCCAACATATGCCACATAGCCATATCAACACCAAGTTATCGAAACATAAACTGAGCCCTGTAACCTTCTGTTCCCAACACTTCTATCACATAATTTTCAACATTGGCACTAGTGACATTTGCAGTTGGAAAATGATTTGGTAAATGCCATCCTGTACATTATGGGATGCTTTACCCTATAGGTACCAGATACATTTTTTTAAGTGCTCAGACATTGCCAAATTTCTCCTAAAAATATCAGGAGATAAATTTTATAGAATAAAATTGCCCCAGTTGAGAAGCACTACTGTTCTATTTGATATACTTCAGTCCACTACCTCAAGATGTCTGTACCTCAGCCAGTCCTTCCCTTGTAGTCCCTACTATAGTCTTGCCATACTGTGTAACTGAAAACCATCTCCTACACAAACACTCACAGCTCCATATGCTGCCAAAATTAGAAACATTAAGTATTCAAGCAGGAATCTGAGTGTAGTGCTTCAGGCCTATAAGCCCATCAGTTAAAAGACTTAAGGTGGGAACATTGCTGTGAGTTCAAAGCTAGCTTGGGCTACATACTGAATGCCAGGACAGCCTGGGCCACAGCGTAAAAGCCTATCTCAAAAGAACAACAAATATCAAGCAGGAAAACCTGTTTGGCATTATTTTCTCAAATGGTCTTGTGTGAACTGCAGATACTGGAAAGCTTTGAGATGACTCCTCCCTAGTCCCAGTCCAAGGGACCAATATCAGACAGTCTTGGTTGAAAACTTTTCTGAGTTTCTGGGTTTCTCCCTGATCCTTGATTCTCTCTGAAGATTTCTCCAAGCTAAAAATGGAGAGACAGTACATTTATGTCTTTAATGTCCTGTGTAACTGCCCACAGTTACATCAAACAGGTTACCTGGAAGGGAAGCTGGGGTGTATGAGAAGGCGGCAAAAAGAGACGGAGACTGTCTACTAAGACAACACCTGATATTCAAGGTCTCAAAGTTTAATGGGGGACTCAAAATATATAGGCAGGGGGAAACCCTTCCCCCAAAGGCTGGAAGCTTCTCCCCAGAACCAGCTCAGTTGCTCTGCAGGTGGCTAGTGTTTCCCAGGAGACTGCAGGCCCTTGAAGAACAATGGGCTTCACCTTGGTCTGAGCGCTCCACCCTAGGTGGCCCTATGGCACACCAGCAAGGCTCTACAGTCCCGGTAGCTAGATCGCCCATTGGAGCAAGAATGAAGACCTGTTATTGTCAACACAGCTGATCAGTTTAACCCCACCTCAGGAAAGCATGATTCCTACCTGCCTCTCATCTCCTCACCTCCCAAAATGAATTCCACTGCGTTGTAGTCAACGCCATGATGCTTAAAAGCTCTGTGTCCATCTTTGTATAAGAAAAATGGCAGGCTACTTTCCACAATGTTGACTTGGGTTTAGTCATGAAGCTGATGGAGTCTTTCATCAATTCCTTGTGGAATACAGATAGACCTTTTCTCACTGATTTTATTTTATTGACATTTTCATGGGGGAAATTTCCCTTAGGAAATTTGAAAGTGGGAAAAATAGGAACACAAAGACAAAGTAGGAGCGAACTCAGCCGCGCCTAAGCGTGGGGCTTGTCTCTGTCAATATTTTTATCAAGTTTAAGCTACTTGAAATTTCTACAAAACCCAGTTGATATCCTAGAGGTCTAAATTTCAACAACATGCATGCATGGGCATACACCACACACACACATGCATGCATGCATTCACACATGCACATGCACACATGCATGCACATATAAGACCCCCCAAAAACTGAGGGTGCCCCAGCACCCCACGCCTCAGAAGACAACACCCAAATCACTCACGAGAAATGGTCTCGATGCAATAACATGAGGATTTCTTTATTCCAGAATTCTGGGTTCCACAGCCATACACCGCACAGGGCTAGAGGACTGTGGACCCCAAGTGCAGAATTGGGACAGCTTTTATAAGTTTACAACAAAGCCTGTGAATCACTAACCAATCATTCCTTAGCATGGAGTGCCCGTGAAATGTGAACCAATCGATTTGTACCACTCCATAGTTTTTAGGCCAATCAGTTTAAATTATCAGAGCTCGCGCTCAGTGGACCAATTAGTTTCCTATTTTCTTGGAGTCTGTAGCTGCGTGAACTCCTGGATAGGTAATGGCGTAAGCAGCTTACAGAAGCAAGATAAGCTTAGCTCATTTCCAGTAACCTTGTGGGGCCAGGATCACCTATTCAAGGCCTTTTTGCCTAATTCTTAAAGGGTGGACTCTGGAATGTGACCTTTTACCTAGTTTCTAACAAAGAGCACAAAGAGCGGGCTCTGGAATATGAAGCGTTTGGGGCTCCTTAGAAGGCTGGAGTTAGGCTGTATTTTCTATTCTTTCACACACATACCCGTGAACACATGCACACATACAACCCTTTCATATAATTTTTATGGCTCTATATTTCACCATAGTTATTTTAGCAACTGTCAATTTTATTTTTATGCTAATAATTTCTACAAATTCTGTGTCTCAGCACTGCATACAAAATGTCCTCAGTATTAAAATAGTGAGCTTTAAAAAAAAATCAAAATTGGGGGACAAGACTAGAGAGATGGCTCAGTGGATAAAAGCACTGACTGTTCTTCCAGTGATACTCAGTTCAATTCCCAGCAACCACATGGTAGCTCACAACCATCTGTAATGGGATCTGTTGCAACTCTTCCGGTGTGTCTGAAGACAGCAACAGTATACTCATATACATAAAATTAGTAAATAAATCTTTTTTTAAAAAATCAAGATTGGAATTTAAACATGATTCATTAGTAAAACTGATTCCAAAGCCAGTTTCTCAAGACCGTCATGACTTGTGTGATGTGACTATCAGAGACCCATGAAGGAACCAAGGAGTCAAAAGATCGTGAACAAGCAACCGAGATCTTTTCAGATCTCCAGAATTCATTCCCAACAGATCTAAATCACAGAATTCAGTAAATATTCTACATGCTTTTCCTCAATCCCTGAATATTTCCTTATCCCTTTGGAGTTAGTCTCAGGGTCTGAGTAAATCCTTTGAGAACAAGATTTATCCTATTCTGAAAGAGAAGTTTATTGTAGATAAACTTTCTCCTCCACCATACCTAGAAGCAGTCATGTCCTTTCCTTTCCTTTTTATTTCTTTTTCTCAGACTTTACCCTCAATCCCTTTTCCCCTTAAACTGCTTCTCATCAAATGTTTGGTCACAGCAACAAGAGAGGTAGCTGCTACAGTCCCTAGAGGGAGAGTGGCACCAACTAAGAACCTGAGGGCCGTTTCCCAGCGTCTCTAAGACTCAAGGTGGCTCTTCGGAGATATTAGCTTTCAAATAAAGTGCCACTCTCATTTACATCATTCAGAGAGGATGTAAAACTGAGTGGAGGAAGGTGTGGGCTAACCCTCCCAGCAAGATTTATAAAAGTATGTCACAGTTCTTTGTTCATGAAAAGGCCTATTGTTGAGAGCAAGGCTATCCCAAAGCTTTCTCAGAAGCCTTGATGAATGGACAGAGGGAACCCTGGTTTTGTTCCTTAGGCCAGGAGCAGACTTGGAAAGGTCTCATCTGGGAATGGAGCCAGGGTGTCAAAGGAGTTAAGGTTTAGTTTTCCCCATGAAGAGACCAGAGTTGTCAGCCCCAAGGCCACTGAAATATCTTGTATTCCGTTTGTGCAACATCGCTTGATTAACTTCCTGCACACTTGGCTATGACACAACCTGCAAAACTTGTAAAAGAGAAGAAGCAAACTCCCTTTGCTCCTGTATTCAGAGTGACATGTCACATAGAGAAATGAATATAGTCCCTGAGATACAGTAAGAAATAGTTCAGAAATAAAACAGAATACTGAGCTTTCTGTGTTTATAGAATATTCTCCCAAAACTTCAGTTAGAAAGGTCTTTAAAGTAATTTTCTCCATTTGCCCACTAGAAGTTTACCATCTACCAGATGTTTCACAAGTAGTTCTGGCCATTGCTGGCCCTGCCCTCTTTATCTCCTGTGGAAGAGTCTGGATGTCTCTGGCTAATAAAAATTCTTTCATACAGAAACTCAGACATCTGTCTTCCTGAAGTGTTTGTTCGTGGAGCCTGCTTTAAAGATATAGTTCAGTGCTGCAGGTAAGAGCGCCAGCTCTGGAGTTAAGTTGCCTGGGCTCGCTGCTTTCTGCTTTAGTCTAGGAATATGAATTCCCCCTTTGTTTCCAGGATGTCTGAATTAAGTGCTTATGGCTGTGTTGAGCACAGAGTAATGATTTGATGATGATGATGTCTATCATTATTATTCTGTTTTTGATACTTATGCAACTTTTCCAGTCTCTAATTTGTCAGTTCTGATTGCCTCAAATAGCGTGTGTTCAAATGCCCACACAGATCTCGATCATAAAATATGTTCCAGAGCCTTAGTTGGAAAGGGAGGGCCCTGAGGGATTTCTCAGCTATTCTCAGTGTATTACCTCTTAAAAATTATGCCTCTCTTTACAAATGGAGTCCAAGCCTTTGAAGACATTGAGATAGGAATATCGGGTCCTTCTATAATTTAACTGTCTGAGAGTGTATGTGATTTTAATTCCAAATAAATCTTCCTTTATATTTAAAAATTACATCCTTTATATATTAAATTTTATGCAGTGTGTGTTAATCATACTCTTATACCTCCCCCAACTTCTCCATGTTCAATGACAAAAGTAAGTGATGTCTTCAGCTATGGGGCCTTATCACCAGATTGTAGAGGGTAACCAATAGCCTTGGAAATAATCTGTAATGTTTGGAGAGTCTCTGGGACCCATTTGGTCAATGACTCACAAGATAGAGCCTGTTCCTGGCACTGAGGGCTTTACTTGGTGGCATATGTCATTTAGTTGGGGCATTATCTCCCCTATTATATGGTGAATCACTTAAATTCCTTTTACTTAAGTGTATGTTTTAGGAAAGTTCTACAGTAGTGTTTCCATAGAGCTTTTCAAAAAGTGATAGTTGTCCCTTCCCATACTTTCCCTTCCCCCTACCCTCCCATACCCCACTGCTTAACTCTCCTATTCCAGTTTCTTATTTATCTCTTTGTAACACCATATTCTATTTCTCCCTCCTTGGAACATCTCTTCCTCCCGACCCCAGCCCCCAGGTCCATTACTAGCTACCTAACCTCTGTGAATATTCTAATTGAAATACCCATCACTAAAGCTTAAGTTCTAACCAGGCGGTGGTGGTGCACGCCTGTAATCCCAGCACTCTGGGAGGCTGAGGCAGGTGGATCTCTGAGTTCGAGGCCAGCCTGGTCTATAGAGTGAGTTCCAGGACAGCCAGGGATACACAGAGAAACCCTGTCTCCAAAAAACCAAAATCCAACCCCCCCCCCAAAAAGCCTAAGTTCTAATTACACATATAAGAGAGAATGAGAGAATTTGTCTTTGGGGGTCTTACCTTACTCAGAATGACTGTTCCTAGCTCCATCCACTTACCTGAAAAATGTTCTTAATAGCTGAATAATATTCCATTGTATAAATGTACCACATTTCCATTATTTACCAGTCAATAGTTATCTAAGCTGTTTCCAGATTCTAGATATGATGAGTGGAGTAGCAATGAACATTGGTGAACAGTATCTCTATAGAAAGATATAGAATCTTTTGAATATATGCCCAAGAGGATATAGCTAGGTCTTATGGTAGATTGGTTTTCAGCTTTTGTGGTGGAATATACAGACTGGTTTCCTTAGTAACTATACAGGTTTGTGATCCCACCAATAAGGAATAAGTACTCCCCTTTCTCTCAGTTTTAACCATCATGTGGTGTCATTTGATTTATTAATCCTGGCCATTCAGACAGGGGTAGGATGGAATCCCAAAGTAATTTGCATTTCAAATGATGGTAAAACTATTGAACATTTTTAAGTGTTTCTCAGCCATTTGTGTTTTATCTTTTTGAGAACTCTGTTCAGTTCTATATTTTATTTTTAAATTGAATTCTTTGTTTTCTTGATGCCAGGTTTGGGGGCTTCTTTATATGTTTTAGATATTAAACTTCTATCAGATATATAATTGGTAAAGATTTTTCCCGTGCTGTAGCTGCTGCTCTGCTTCAATGATAGTGTTCTTTGCTACCTGTGGACCAGGATGTAGAACTCTCAGCTCCTCCCCATCAC
This sequence comes from Apodemus sylvaticus, assembly GCF_947179515.1. Taxonomy (NCBI): domain Eukaryota; kingdom Metazoa; phylum Chordata; class Mammalia; order Rodentia; family Muridae; genus Apodemus; species Apodemus sylvaticus. The sequence goes on along the minus strand of NC_067474.1, from coordinate 99,844,704 downwards.
TAGGTCTGCCTGCACACCACATGCTTCCCACAAAGACAATAATGGACTAAATGTCTAAACTGTAAGCTACCCCCAACTAAATGTTTTCCTTTATAGGAGTTGCCATGGTCATGGTACCGCTTCACAGCAGTAGAATCCCTAAGACAATCTAATTGAAGATGAAAAGGTAGAAAATGTAGTAAACACTGGGGAAATTCAGAGAATCATAAGGACATGCTCTAAAAACCTGCATCCTGACAAATTGAAGGCATTAACATTATCTACAATCACTGTGTGAGGGCCAGTACGTGATTTTGGCCATAGCAGTGCTTCTTTTATGAACTTGGGTGCTCTTATGTTTGGTACATAGATAGTTCAGTACTCAACATCCTCTTGGTGGATTTTTCTTTGAATGAGTTTGTAGTGTCCTTCCTTATCTCTGCTTATTAGTTTTTATTTGAAGTCTATTTGATCAGATATTAAAATAGTTATACCTGGTTCCTTCTTAGTTCCATTTATCCAACACCTTTTCCATCCTTTTATCCTAAGGTAATGTGTACCCTTGAAGATGAGGTGTATTTATTAGATGCAGCAGGAAGATGGATCCTGTTTTTTAACCCAGTTTCTTAGTCTGAATCTTTTTATAGGGGAACTAAGACCACCAATATTGACAGTTATCAATAAGCAGTGCTTATCGATACTTGTTATTTTGTTGTAGAGATGTACTTTTCCCTCTCTTAACTGTTTTAGGATGATTTTTAATTAAAATGTTTTATTAATCCTTTGTGAGTTTCACATCCTGAACCCCAATCCCATTCATATCCTCTGCCCTTAAAATCACCCTGTCTAAAGAAAAAAGAATATCCTTTCCTCGTACAGCTTTGCACATGTTCATTGGGATAAGTCACCGGTTAGAGGCCTCTGGCTTCTGCTACACTATCAATACTGAATCCTCCCCAGAACTTGGTTGCCCTGTGCCATGTAGATTCTGCAGCTTTGAGTCTGCAGGACTGACCCCTTCACCTGCTCCAGCAGAACACAGATGGGGCAGATGCTGGAATAAAGCCAACTGAGAACCCTGGATCTGGGCCTGGGTGGAAGCTGAATTCTTCAGTTCCAAGCTCTCCTTTGTCCACACCACAAGAGTGAGCTCTTCCCTTTGCCTGGGCAAGGGCTGGGGAGAGCTCTCCTACTTTCATGCCCTCGGGGCCAGCTCATCTACCTACTGCAGCTGGTGGGGGGGAAAGGGGAACAGGACTAGGGGCAGGGCATCTCAGCTGTGCCGCTGCCACCACACAGCTGATGAGAAGTGGGGCCATCTCTCCCAAGTGTGATAGCTGGCAAGGGGCAGGGTTGGTTCACCCATGCTCCCACCACCAGGGTCCAGGCAAGATGTTGGGCCCACTCTCCCAAGTATTGCAGCTGACAAGGTTGTAAGGACAGCTCTCCAACAAGGCCAACTCTCCTCTACCCACACCACCAGACTCAGTTCTCCCATGTTGCCCAAGCAAGGGGCGGGGCTAGCTCTCCCACTACAGGTGAGGGACAGAGCCACCTCAGCATTTGCTTGGACACCTGTATGATCTCAGGCACCCGCATAGGCCCAGATGTCATCATGGCCTCAGGTAGCAATGCCAGCCACTCAAATCAATATGTTGCTTGGTGACAACATGCCCTTCAGATATCCACACAGCCTTTTGTTTTAACTTGGGGCACAAACATCAGCAAAGATGGCTTTGGTAGAGCCACAGTCCCAGTCATGACCCTTGGCAGCAGCCCAGGCCCAGACACCACCATGGCCCCAGGTGGTTGCACAGGCTCCTCATATCCACCTGTTCCTCGCCACCTTTGAGTCTCCAGTCCCACCCCTCTCCACGGAGCATGGACCTCTGGGCTTTGCTTTCTATCGCACCACTCCACTCCATACTCCCTCTTTCCCATCTCTCAGTCACATATTCTTTCATGAAAGTGGTGCCCGCCATGGAGCCCAGGACAAGAACTTGGATGTCTCCTGCTGTTTGGAGATTATTTTTATCTTGTGTCCTCTTGAATGCAGTTAATCTTCTCTTTAGACTGAAGTTTTCCTTCTAGTATCTTCTGTTGAGCTGGATTGGTCAACAGAAATTTATTAAATTTGTTTTTAATCGTGAAATATTTTTCCTTCTCTGTCAATTCTGATTGATATTTTTGCTGGGTATAGTAGTCTGGGCTGGCAGCTGTGGTCTCTGAGCTTGTAGAACATATGTCCAGACCTTTTTGGGTTTTAGAGTCTCCATCAAGTCTTTTTTCCCTTGCAATTTATTATCCTTTCTTTGTTCTATACCTTTAGTGTTTTGATTATTTTGTACCATAAGGAGTTTCTTTTCTGGTCCTCTCTGTTTAGTGTTCTGTATGCCTCTTATATCAATGATAGGCATGTCTTTACATTGGGGAAATTTTCTTCTATGATTTTGTTTAAAAATATTTCTGTGCCTTTGCCCTGGTGTTTTCATACCATTTCAGATTTCCTAGGTGTTTTGTACCTGTATTCTTTTAGATTTAACGTTGTCTTTGGCAGAGCTATTTCTCCTACCTCGTCTACAGACCTGAAAATCTCTCTTCCATATCGTATAATCTGTTAGTGAAGATTACTTCTGAGTATTTTATTTCAGTTCCTGAGGTTTTCATTTTATTTAAGATTGCCTTTTCTTTAGCAATTCTATTTCTTGGTTAATTCTACATTCATGTCTTGAATTGTTTTCACTATTTTACTCAACTGTGTTTTCACAGTCTGCATTGAGGAATTTGTTTATATCCTCTGTAAGGTCCTTGAACATATTCCTTATTTTTATTTTGAAGCCTTTGTCTTGTGTTTCAGCTACATTGCTTTTCTTGGGGCCTATTATAATACTGTTGCTGGCTTCAGAAGGAGGCCCATTGTGTTGGGCTCCTTTCATGTTGTGTATTTGTGTCAGGATAAAGACATCGAGAGTGATGGCATTTGAGGTATTTCTTGATATAGACATCTGGTCTCATCTTTGATAATGGGCATCCAGGTTTTTTGGCTACTGTTGCTCCATTTTGGGTCCTAGCTAAGTGTGGTGAATGTGGGTCCCTGAGTCCCCACACCGTTTGGTGGCTTTGTAGAACATATGTCCAGGCCCTTCTCGCTTTTAGAGTCTCCATCAAGTCTTTTTTTTTTCTCCCCTTGCAATTTATGATCCTGGTAGAGAGCTCTTTTGTGGGTCCATGGGAAGTCACAAAGGAATGAAGATGAGCTAGAAGGAAATGCTGAAAGGGGCAGCAGGGAAGAGCAAGGGAGACCCTGAGCCCAAGCCAAGGAACTAAGAAATTTAGCCTTACTGGTACAATCCTATGAAAACATCTCTTACATTTTAAGAAACTGAAATTTTCCTGGACATCACAGCCAGAGTTGTTAATATACCTTGAAGTCACTTAAGACTCAAGACTGCTATCCTACTGTTTGTATAGGAGAACAGTGTAATAACCAACCTTACTTACCTTGGATTTCCCATGTAATCCACTTTCACAACCTAAGCTGATACATAGCTGTAATCTTAAATTATGTGCTATCCCATGCCCCTGACCAGAACAATAAATGTGTATCATTTGCTGGAATCAGCAAACATAGAGGTTGAACACAGCAGGAGTGGATAATGTTGTCCATTTGGATATCAATTAATAAACAACGCTGTTTGCAGTACTGTTTGTTATCTGGACCAGCTGGAGTCAGTGATTTAATCCCTTATAAGCTCTGTTAAAGATTTCTGTAAAGTATCCCATTCCTTCTCTGTGTGATGCTTTCTGTGCTGTTCAATAAATACAGAGCAAAGCCCTTTGTCAAACACAGATTCACAAGACAGACTTCAGGCAGGCACAGATTCAGACTCATAAAACACACAATAGACAGACAGAGGATGGAAAGCAAAGGGCTCATGAAGTGTAGAAAATTCAAATCTGGATTTGCTCTTAGTTAAATGACATCAAAGGCAAGTGCTTCAATACCATTTTGTTTTGTTTTTTAAGATATATTTATTTATTTATGATATGTAAGTACACTGTCTTCAGACACCAGAAGAGGGTGTCAGATTTCATTACAGATGGTTGTGAGCCACATGTAGGTGCTGGGATTTAAACTCAGGACCTCTGGAAGAGCAGTCAGTACTCTTACCCACTGAGCCATCTCTCCAGTCCCCTTCAATATTGTTATTTTGTTTGTTTTTGTTTTTGTTTTTCTTTTGTTTTTGATATTCCTCCTTATAATTCGTTTTGTTGGGGACATAGATGGAAAATCTTGACAGAGAAGTTAATAGTATCAATTTTATGTAATGAAAATAAATAGATAAAATTTAGATATTATAATCCTCTAAACATGAAATAGACCTAAAGCAACCACTTAAAATATGAAATGAAGTATATCTTAATATACTTCATTAAGGCTTGATGGCACATGCATGCAACTGCCTTGCTTCACAGGCCAGCCCAAGCTACAGAGTGGAACCATGTCTCAAAGGGGGCAGGAGATAACTTAAAACCAATAGATGTGTTAAAATGATATTGTAAGAAATGCTGAAATAATCCAAAAGTGGCTAAGAAAGGGAAAGCATAAAAGTAACTTTTATTTGTTGGATGTAATTGTAGACTTGGAGACTTACTGCTGAATAAGCTCACCCTTTCTGGCTCTCTGAGCTCTGCCTGGCTTATTCAACTCAGCTTTTCCGGCTCAAACTCCTCTCCAAGCTGACTAAGTCAAAGTGGCTTCTCTCAGCTTCTGACTGAATTGCTCTGCTTGTCCCTCAAACTAATTCTGACAATCTGTTCTAATCTTATGGCTTCCTTCTCATTCTCTGGTTTGTTCTGTCTCTCACCTCCTTAATGTGATGACAACAAGTTACTGGTTAATTACCAATGCATTTGGTGTTAATTACTAATGCATTTAATCCGCATACCCTGGTATGTTAAAGAGCTCAGCAGTGAGACGAGTTGTAACAGTTTATCATATTAGCAGAGTGAGCAGCATCACAGAAGCCAGACCCTAAGCCTTCCCCTGCTCTGCACTGCCACCAACCAGTCACAGGATGACACTCAGGAGGGGAGTAAGCCTTGTGAATTTTACACTTGGGTTTTGGTTTGTTACTCACATAAGATATTTTCTCCTGCTTTTATCATCTACACAGAGCTTATGAAAGGGTAGTGTAAGAAGAAGCAAATGCTTTGCTCCCTAATACTGATAGTGGTTTTAATTCATTTGGGACACAAACTCTTTTCCAGACAGAAAATACTCAAAATGCATATTGAGCATGTCTAATAGCTCACAGTCATTTCTGAAGTCCCTTCCAAATGCCAGATCCATCCTTCCTTCTCCTTACCCCCCAAGTAACTAAACTAGTCTCTTAATAATGCTTAGCTCTTCAAAATATAGCTTTCACTACTCTTAAATACTTTTTGATAGCTGGGGCTTTAGCTCGACCTTAAGGTATTTACCTAGTATGCCCAATGCCTGGTTGTTATTCACAACATCATAGAAAGGAAGCAGAAAGGATGGAGAGCTAACTTAGTAAGTAAAGTATTTGATGTACAAGCCTGACACCCTGACTTCAGACAGCCAGAACACATGTAAGACCCAGACACAGTAGCAGACACATCTGTAGTTCCTGTTAACACATACAAGAAGGTGGGGAGAGACAGCACAATCTCCAGGTCTCAGCCAGGTACCCAGTCTTATACAGAAAAGAACAGGAGATGCTTTTTTCTCAAACAATGTGGAAGATGAGTACTGCCATCCAAGGTTGTCTTCTGACCCCCACATACACACCAATACATATGGATGCCCTCACTGACACACAGAGACATATTACACATACACACCCACGCACACATGCATGGAGAAAGACTAGGAAGAGGAAGGGAATACTTACTCAACTTGGTGAACAACAGGGTGACCCACTTAGGTGATTTTTACTAGCATTTTAGTTATTTGTATGTGGGACAATGGACCATAGCAGTAAACTTAGTAAGGTGGTGTAGATCCAAGACCCTGGCACTCAGGTTCCCACCTGAGACAGTAGACATCTTCCTGCTCCCTACTAGATTCCTGGCCTGGAACATGAGACACATCAGTCACATAGTCCAGAGCAGAGTTTTCCATGCTAATGAGTTATCTAGAGACCCTGAGGGTTTAGCCAATAGCTTCCTTTCCTGGACATTCCTTCCTACAAAAGATATTTAATCTGTGGCTCACCCTGAGAAGGTGGTTTGCACCCATTTTCCTCAATGAACAACCAATAAACAGTTTAGAACCAAGGACTGTCTTTTTCATCAAGAACCACCATGAGGGCTGGTGAGATTGCTCATTGGTTAAGAGCACTGACCGCCGCTCTCCTTGAAGGTCCTGAAATCAAATCCCAGCAACTACATGGTGGCTCTCAACCAGATGGTAACAAGATCTGACACCTTCTTCTGGAGTGTTTGAAGACAGCTACCGTGTACTTACATATAATAAATAAAATAAATCTTAAAAAAAAAAAAACAGTATTTAAAAAAAAAAAGAACCACCATGGGGATCATGGAGAAGGCCTTCGACTACTGAGCTGTGCTGTCTATGCCTCTCACAGAAGGCTTCTCTGTACCCCCAGCCTCAAGCCCATGAACTCCCCTCCCCCGCCCTGACTCTTCGTTTTTCCAATTCCTCTGCTCGGTCCCCTGTCCCCCTCCCCCAACCTCCCGAGTTGACTGGATGCCTGGGAGTAAGAGAACCCCAGCTTTAGCTTCCTACATCTTAGACTGTGTTTTCCCACCCCCTAAGCATTGCCTGGGTTCTTCGCAGTGCAGGGTAAATGTGGTCAGGTGTGCTCCCCACATTCGGGTCCCCAGCTGCATTTCCACACCCCAGCAGCTGGGTGGAACCCAGAACCACATTTGTATAGGAAGAAATACATATTAATAGCTTGCAAATCATTTCAGTATTCCCTTAGCATTTATTTATAGTGGCAATTGGTTGTCATTGGCAATAGCCAACATGTAGAAATGATATTAAAAAGTATGCTGTGGTCAGTGTCTAGAGGTCTCTAACACTGGCTCCCTGTGCCTATGTCTGTGTAATTATGTGCCACCTTCTCAAGGACTCTAAAGCCTCCGCTCCAAGTCTACACAGCGACGTCATTATACTGCTGCTCTGGGGATTGTTGGATTTAGTGAGTTCACCTAGCTCACTGCAGACTCAGATCTACATGTTAATTCCCTCCTCCTACCTCATATGATGAACAAATTACTTAACCTCTCTGTGTCGCTGAACGCATCTTCACTGGGACATCATAATACCATCTAAGCTGGGTGACTACAGGGACCCCACCTGTTTGTCTTGACCTGTAATAATCCTGAACACCTCAGAAACTCTCAGTCACACCCAGGGCTACCACTGACCGCTCCCACCTCTCTTCCTCAGGAACAGCCAAGGCAACTCTCAAATCTAAAACCCTAGCCCAGTCAGCAGCCACAATCCAGAGACAGCCCATTTCTTTCTTTCTTTCTTTTTTTTTTTTCTTTTTTTGAGACAGGGTTTCTCTGTGTAGCCCTGGCTGTCCTGGAACTCACTCTGTAGACAAGGCTGGCCTCAAACTCAGAAATCTGCCTGCTTCTGCCTCCCAGAGTGCTGGGATTACAGGCGTGCGCCACCACCACCCGACTGAGACAGCCCATTTCTATCTGGGTCAGGTTTATCCAGGGCATTAAGAACTCTGTAAATAAACAAAATAATGGATAAAAAATTTTAAAAAATAGAATTGTTATTTTAGGATGATAAATACTCCCGAAGTGTTTTTGCAACTTGCCAAGCATGGGCCCACCTGTAATCACAATACAGACAGGACTCAGGACTGAAGACTTAATCATAGGCAGAATAGGTAAGCACTGTGAAAAGCACTTTAAAAGGCTCAGATTTTCAGTCTTTGGTTAGGTCATAGCCAGACAGTGAATTATAACAGACTATAATTAGTGAGAATTGCACAGAAAATGGTAAAGGCTTTTGTTGAGAATTTAATATTGGAATTTCTAGGGAAAAAATTACCACAGAAATTAAATAGGTAGAGATAGAGAGATACAGAGATAGAAAGATAGAGATAGAGATGAGAGAGAGAGGGGTGAGACAGAGATAGGGGTGAGATAGAGATAGGGGTGAGACAAAGATAGGGGTGAAACAGAGATAGGGTGAGACAGAGATAGGGTGAGACAGAGATAGGGGTGAGACAGAGATAGGGGTGAGACAGAGATAGAGATGAGACAAAGGGGTGAGAGAGACAGAGATGCCCTAGCCATACAGTCACCAAACTGTTGGGCTACAGCTTTGTTTGCCTCCCAAGGCAATGCCCCCACATCCTTGTGGCTGACTCAGGTGAGGGAAGGTTGTGAACATTTGACTGTTTCTTCCAGTGGGCTCACCAGAACATGCTAGCCATTGCGATTGTAGCTGGGCTGGACCTCAGGGGTAGGGAAAAAATTACTGTTTATCACAATGAAAATGACATTCGTCCCCCTTGACCTGGCAAGGTCTTGAGAAGAGCCTGGCGGTTGAGGGAGGAAGGCGTCCAACCCCGACATCCTCAGATCTCTCCGATCTCCACATCTGGATCATTGCTTGCTCTTTGTTCTGGTGTCTTGTCTCTCCACATTCTCATGGTGTATGCTGGTAAGATTTAATGAAGAAGGCAGGAGGATTACTTGAGCTGGCTACATATTTTTAAAAGCCAGATCTCTGAGTTCAAGGCCAGCTTGGCCTACAGAGTGAGTCCTAGGCAGCCAAGGGACGCAGAGAAACCTTGACTTGAATTAAAGAATCCAACCAAGAGGCTGCACCTGCATGCAAATCAGAGGCACTGGTAAGTTTTATTCGTGTAAAGCCCAGCCCCGCCCACTTCCCTAACTCACCACATGAGAACTGCAGACTACCTCTGTTAAAGAAGGCCATAGGACAGGTTGGGAAATTAAGAACAAGGTTAAGAGTCCTGTCAGCTAAGGGTCCTTATCACCATCGGAATTACAGCTGGCTCTGGGAAGCAGGTGTCTTGAAGTTTCTCCAGATAGCACATGGAATCCTATGGTGTGTGCTTTCTGTAACAAATGTGGGGTTCCACCAGGTAGGGTTTGCGCTCCAGTGTAGAACCATCTGCTCTGGTCTGCACAGACTACAGAAGCAGGTGGGTATCAAGTACAGCCTTAAACCAGATACAGCCAGAGTCCTGAGCTGGTAACCCCAGCTCTGCCACTTACACTTTCCCAGTGTGCAGACTCTAATCTCCATAAAAGCCTCCCAGAACACTAGGGTGTAGCAAGCTGTGCCATTGACTCGGGGGGTGGGGGGGGGGTGGAGGGAGGGAGAAGGGGAGGGGATCATGGAAGGGGGGCGAAGAGGGGAGGGGGGCTGACTTTATCTGGGGTCCAGAGAAGGGATGGCCTCGGAGGTGCAGTGGAAGAACGAGAGGTCTGAGAAAAGGAAATGTTTATTCCCAGCAATAGATGGGGAGCACAGTTCAGTGGTGGGGAGGAGAGGTGGGGAGCACAGTTCAGTGTGTTGGGGGAAGGGAGACTAATAGGAAAGACAGAAATAGAGGCTGGAAGGGCAGCCAGCACCGCCTCAGAGGGGAAAGTAGCCTGGGCTGTCTCCTGCCACCACAAGTTCTTCATCAGCAGGGGACATCGAGGAAAAAAATGGCTAGAATAATTTAGGGGTGCAAGAAGAGTCTGCGCACTGCCCATGGCTGAGGGGGGTGATGTGTATACAGGAGCTCACTGGGGTTCACTAGCTGTGTTGAGCAGAAACTTTCCATTCTGCACTGATATCTTTAAAGGGTAACCCAGAGAAAACAACCTTTTTTTTTCTTTTTAATCTATGAGTATTCATAGAGGAGAAAGCACATGTGTGGGGTGCTCACGGGGACCCGAGAGGGCAGAGGATCCTCTCTGGAGTTACAGGAAGTTGTAGGTCACCCATCATGGTAAGAACCAAACTCTGGTGCTCTGGGAAAGCAGCGAGCTCTCTGAAGCTCTGAGCCTCGTCTCTCCAGCGCCACCCCCACTCACTCCCACCTCCCTGCTCTCTCCAGCGCCGCCCCCTCCCACCCCCACCTCCCTGCTCTCTCCAGCACCGCCCCCTCCCACCCCCACCTCCCTGCTCTCTCCAGCACCGCCCCCTCCCACCCCCACCTCCCTGCTCTCTCCAGCACCGCCCCCTCCCACCCCCACCTCCCTGCTCCCTTCCTCCCCACTCCGCTCTATCTCCCACCCCTGTCAATAGTCTTTGTACTTGGCTTTGGAAGATGATTTTGACAGAGAAGGAGGAGCTAGGAGATGCCTGGAGAGAGAGGCAGGGAAGGCCCGCGCGCAGAGACACCCCTGTCCCAGCCAGTCACCCTGCCCATTTCTGCTCTCCTGTCTGGATGCAGGTGACCAACTTGGGTTTCATAAGCACTCTAAGATAGCGCCTTTTCGCCAGGCGGTGGTGGCGCACGCCTGTAATTCCAGCACTCTGGGAGACAGAGGCAGGCAGATTTCTGAGTTCCAGACCGGCCTGGTCTACAGGGCCTGGTCTACAGAGTGAGTTACAGGACAGCCAGGGCTATACAGAGAAACCTTGTCTCGAAAAAAAAACAAATCCAAAAAAAAAAAAAAAAAAAAAAAAGATAGTGCCTTTTCTGTCACCCAGGATTTGACAATGATTTTGAGGGGACACTGCTAACTGATTTGTCCCCACCAGTGTAAGTGACTCCACGACAGGAGCCTTCTTGGCATCCTGAATAAGGAAGAGTTTTCTGGGTTTTTAGGGCTCTGTGTGAGATCTAGCTTATGTCTCCGATCCTTGAGAAAAAGTTCATCCCAGGACCCAGAACCATGGGCAAGAGTAAAATCTCCGTGGGAGGGGCCCAAATAAATAGGACACGGGGACATCTGAGAGCAACCTCCTTGGATTTCAGAAAGAAGCCCAGCCCCTGTGAACCCCAGAAGAGAGGCATGTCGGGAGTCACTGATTGAAAGTCTGAGAATAAGAACTGGAATGTATGTGCTCAGTATCTAAGAGACAGTGTCGGCAGGAAAGAGCACCAGTCTAGACCAAGAAAAATCTCCCCAGCAGAGCCAAGATTTTGCAAGCGCAAAGCGCCTCCGGCCAAACCAAAGGGTGGTTTTGTTTTGGGTGGGGCAGAGCAGGGCAGGGGCGGGGTTAGGGCGAGGGGGGGCGTGGAGGGGACAATAGAGGGTAGTTCATTCTAAAGCAACATTAAACCAAAAGATGAGGAGTCCTTCAGGCAAGGCACGGAGTGGGACTTCCCGACCCGGAAGGCTGGATGCTGAACTGCCCGAATGGAGCATTTTCCTGCTCTGAACTTCTGATAGTTTTCTCCCTCCTTCTCCCTCTTGTACTTTACCTGCCTTTGCCTGTTGGCATGGGGGTAGGGAGGATATAATCATTCCATCAGCTGCTTTGACATCTGTCATGGTTTAGCAAGAACTAATCTAATGACAAGAGATTGACTCAGATTCCTTCTGGGAAGAGGCATTTAGGGACAAGCACACACGGAGGAGACATGTGAGCGAAGACTGAGACGTGGGTATCTGGCAGGGGCCTCCCAGACAGTCGTCTCCTGCAGGGGCAGAGCCCTGCCAGATGCAGGCCGGGTAGGGATAGCAATTTCTCCATACCCCTTCAACAGAGCGAGCAGGCAGGCCTCCAGCCAATGCTGCTGCTGTTTTCTGGGCCACCCTCCTGGCCATCAATTGCTGAGACAACAGAGTGGCTTTGAAAATATCCCTTCTCTGTGTGACTGCCAAAAGCAGGGCAAGGTGAGAAGAGGGACAGCAAGAACAGAGAGATGACCCAAGCTGACTGACTGCCCACCCACACTATTAAACTGCAAAGAAGTTCTTGGTGATGCTGCCCTCTACTGGCAAAATGGTATATTATGACGCTGCTTCCCCAATGCCTGTAGCCTCGGGGAGAGGATGAACCAGCTGGCTTTCCTATCAGGTAGCCTAGAATAACAGAGCACAGAAACAGGGGATCCAGAGAGCCAGCTGTCATCGGAATATTACCAGAAAAGGCTGAGATAATGCCGTTAAAGATATGTCTGATTACATGAGGGTTCTGGAGGGATCTAACAAATAGGAGTGGGGACTAGCCTGCCTGGGGCGGTTGGAAATGTATGCAAATTGGTGATGAAGATGAATCAGAGGGTAAAGGCGCTTGTTGTCAAGCCTGATGTCCTGAGTTTGATCCCCGAGGGGGCCACGGGGTGAAAAGAAAAATCCTCCTCTGACTTTCACATGCCTGCTGCGGCAATACCCTACACACACACACACACACACACACACACACACACACACACACACGCGCGCGCGCGCGCACGCGCGCTCATACGCTCATATACACAGGATAAACATAATAATCAGACTGAAAATGTATGCAAATATTGTGAATTTGCATGAGGCCCTGACACATCATGTGACATCTGGAAGCAAGGCAGTGATGCTGAATGACCTGCGCAGAAAGGAGGCACTGTGCTCTAAGCATGGGAGGTCTAAGTATGTGAAAAGCACCCAGAAGGCCTTGCTTTTGTCAGGGGCACCACCATGCCACCGTTTCTCCAATACTTGCACATATGTCCCACAGCCCAATACTGCCTGATTGAGAGAAAGAAGGTAATGAATGTATAAGGTGCGTTTATGAGCTATGCCTTAGACCGAAGTACTCAAGAAAAGGCCCCAGCTGTGTTAAATCCTCTGTAAGGCGGATTGGCTAACTGTGGACAGACAGGTTATTATACATAATCAAATTATCGTGGACTGTTTCTAGACTCCTAGGGAGACTTTAGTGCTCACTTTTACATGTGCCTGGACACCCTGTGACTACTGAGTAAATTCTGTCAGAGTATATCAACAGGCCTAAGGCTCCCACAAATTCAGAAACTTATTATCACCAGATAACAGAGATTTCCCCCACTCTGCTATAACCGACCAACCCAATATTTGAAAAAAAATCTCAATTTCTAACTTTGTTCTGTTATTATAATTTTTTTTCCTGAGATGGTTAGTTACCACAATGGAATATGATGTTTGGGGTAACGTAAATCTGTACCACAGTCACTCATATTTAGCTCCAAAATAAACTCTCTTGTTCCCTTTGAGGTGAGAACTGTTCTTATGTCAGTACTAGGAAGAGCCAACACTGACAGGAAATGAAATACACCTTCTTGGTAGTGTGGAAACCCAGCACTTATCTATACAGCAACCATCCCCTGAAACCAGGCTGTCCCTGTGTAAGTGACAGATTTCTCTCAGAAGGAGCATCCCACCTGGTCCTCACACTGTGCTGGGAGACAGGCAACCCACTCAACAGACTTGGGAGCTGGGGCCTCCAGGGAGGCAACTGAAGTGCTTTGTCATTCAGCTATTTAGAAAAGAAATGAGATTTGGACTAAGTTCCATTAGATTCAGAAGACCATGTTCTTATAAGTCCCGCCAAGTTGCAGTCTGCAACATCTAAAGGAACTTTCTACAGTGGGGGAAATACCCCTTACCTGTTGCTTCTAGGCACAGGGGTTCTTGGGCACTTGGGGTGTTGCAAAGGATATAGTTTGGGGACTATGCCCTTCTTTTCTGTTTAATTAATTTAAATTTAAATATCCACGTGGGGTTAGTGGGTATTCTGTGACACAGTGGAGGTGACCTGGCTTTGTGGAATTCTATCAGTCCTCATGGGAGAAGACACACACACACATATACACACAGTTTATCAGATTAATCACTCATCTTTTCCTAAGAGTGTCAAAGGAAAGACGATTTAGCCACAGACTCGGTTACTCAGATTTGAAGAGGCCTGCCACTGTGAGCATCAGCCACCAGCCAAAGCCAAGGGTGGTAGCTGTGAGGTGCCCTGTGTCACCCACTAATGGACCAAGCAAGGGTGGTAGAGGCAAATGGGAACGTTTCAACAGGTCGTGGCTTATTCCCTTGAGGGAATTAGAGTCACTCTGTCTTATTTCCTCTAATCTCAGCTCTTCTAAAGCTAAAAAGAACAGAATCAAACGGATTCGCCAGTGACTTGACAGATAACGACCCGAGCAGGGATAACAGCCGTCTAGTTTTACTATGTCTTCAGATAAGGACAAGGACAGTAGTGTGTGCCATCTGGTTAGTGTAACCAGCACTTGTCACTTAGCCGCTGGTGGCCACTTAATGGGAAATTCAAGGGAGTGTTCAAGAGATCCCAGAACACGGGAAAGAGCCCCAATTAAAAGGACAGTGGACACTGACAGTCTCTTATCTGCGGACAAGCCCCCTCATGCATTCTGTTCTCCGTTCTGGAGATGTGGGAAGCAGGCCCAGGCCTCGCCACAAGCCCAGAAATGACAGGGCAGAGCAGCTATGGACTCTGACAGAACCAGCAAAGTCATCGCAGCTATATATGGGGAGCCATATCATCATGTTCTACAAAGTCAGCAGGAAGAGGGTGGAAGCAATAACAGAAGTAAGTGGGAAGTGATGGCAAGCCCCACCCACATGTGGGAGGAGTCCTGACAGCTGGGTACTGGAACCCACACAATGCGGCTTGAGTGATGGAAGGACAACATAGGGAAGAGAGGCTAAAGCAACTGAAGTGATACAGACAGGCTGGGAAGAGATGGTCCAGTGGTTAGCAACACATCCTCTTCCGGCAGAGGACCTAAGCTCAGTCACCAGCACCCATGTCAAGTGGCCCACCATGGCCTGTAACTCCAGCACCAGAGGAATACGACTCATCACCAAGGATGCCTGCACCTATGTGCGTGCGCGCGCGCACACACACACACACACAGAGCTATAGCTTGAATTCAGAATGACCCCCTAAAGCTTATGCGCTAAAGGACTAGTTCCCAGTGCAGCAGTGTTTGGGGGACGGGCCAGATCAGGAGGTCTGGCTTCATTGAGGGATTTAGTGCGTTGATAGTCTTATATTTGATGGCATTATGAGGAGGTTGTGGAAATGTTAGGAAGTGGTATACAGTTGCAGGAAGTAGGCCACAGCTTGGGAAAATATATCTTCTGTTCATCCCCACTTCCTCTCCCTCTCCTCTCTCTACCTCTACCTCTTCCATCTCTATCTCTACCTCTCCTCCCATCACTTTCCCCATCTCTCTTTCCTCTCTGGCCACCATGAAGTTGAGAGACCCCACAACTCAATGTTTTTAGACCCATAAACAACTAACCCAGCACAGAGTAACTTGTTTTTCTGCTTTCAGTTTAAGATAGCCCACCCTGTTCTAGTTTCAATATTTAACTATACAATGACCCAAGGATGTTTGCTCCAGATAATCTCTAACCTTCCTTAAGGTATAAACTATTGCCTGACTTCCTCATTCTGTACTTCCCCATTCCCTGCATGATTTGTCCTCCACCCCTTGCCTTGTGATTTTTGTCCTCCACCCCTTGCTTTGTGATTTTTCCCCTTTAAATACCCCTAACTTCAGTTGTACGGGGTCCCACAGTCCTCTACCCCTCTGCAGTGTATGACTGTGGACCCCAGAGCTCTGGAATAAAACTCCTCTTGCTTATTGCATCAAGACCGTTTCCCACTAGTGAATTGGGTGTCGCCTTCCGAGGTGTGGGGCGCTGGGTGCCCTCAGTTTTTTAGGATCTTACAAAGTGAGCAGTTTTGTACCACAATGACCTTCTTCTTTACCACAGTCCAGAAACACTAGGGCCAAATTTCCATGCCCTGATCCCTCTGAAACTATGAGCCAAAACCAAACATTTCCTCCTTTAAATTGATTTTTCCCTCAAGTGCTTTGTCACAGTGATAGAAAACTGACTGACACACAAAAGCATGTGCAGTGGCAGCAAGTACAATAGGCAGGAGATGTGCCTGTGCTATTCAGCAGCCAGTGCACCCCAGGGCTACATGGTGCTGGGCAAGGACTCTATAAGCTGAGCTACATTTCCCAGACTCCCTGGTCTTTTCTTTTTTTTTTTCAAGCCTTGTCTTTGAAACTGGCTATTCCTCCTATTCTTATAGGTTGAAATTTTAAATGTACAGTGTCATCATTTACTAGATTTACTAGAATTGCACAATATAAAATGTCAAGTGTTATTGAGATAAAGATAGAGGGAAGGAAGAGCAAGAAGAAGAGGAGGAAGAGGAAGAGATGCCAGGCAGTGGTGGTGCATGACTTTAATCCCAGCACTTGGGAGGCAGAGGCTGGTGGATTTCTAAGTTTGAGGCCAGCGTGGTCTACAGAGAGAATTCCAGGACAGCCAGGGCTACACAGAGAAACCCTGTCTCGAAAAAACAAAATACAAACAAGCAAAAAACAAAAAACAAAAAAAAACAAAGAAAAAAATAAAAAAAGAGGAAGAGGGAGAAGAGGAGGAAGGAAGGAGGAAAGGAGAGAAGATTGAGGGAGAAAGGAAGGAAAGGAGGGAGAGAAAGGGAGGAAAATGGAAAGACTTCTTATAATATGTAACTTGATATACTTCTATGCCTTTCTGACCATCCTTGAGCTCCAAACATCAAGAAGCTAAACCATTTAAGGTAGTCATCACTGTTTCCCTACTTTTCCAAGTATCTTAGCAGTGACTATGAATAGGCAGTCAGTTGGGCATAATGATACATGCCTGTAATCCTAGCACCTGTGCCAAAGACTAGCGTCATCTAGGTCAGGGTTGCTAAGAGAAGCAGTATTTAGGAGCAGCAAAACAAATGGCTCAAAGTCAGATTGTGGGTCCAGTTGGTGGCCTATGTTCTGCTGAGATGGTTTTTCAGACTTGTGTGTGTGTGTGTGTGTGTCTTGTGTGTGTGTGCATGTGTGTGTGTGTGTTCTGCTCTGCTCGAAACAGCTTTTTCTTGCTATTCTAATAGCTCTCTGGTTGAGACAGCTCTCTCTGCTAGTAAAAATTCTAAAAGCTCTCTGTATAGCTTATGGGTTCTCTGACCAAAGTCAGAAAAGCTGCTATAAAAAAAATTCTTGGATCTTCTGATCAAGTCAGAAATCCTGTTAGAAAAAAAATTCTAAAAGTAATTCTTGGGTTTTCCAATCAAAATCAGAAAAAAAAATGTCTAAAAGAGATGTGTTTGCTCTTCAGAGCCTTCTCTAGATAGCTGCTTGAAGACATTCTAAAAAGCGGTAACAGCTTTCTAAGTAATTCTTGGGAACTTCTGTTAGAAAAAAATTCTGAGAAAGCTATAACAAATTCTAAAAGAGCTATGTTCACTCTCCATGGGCTTTCCAACCAAAATCAGAAATCCTGCTAGAAAAAAAAAAGCCTTAAAGAGCTGTGTTTGCTCTCCAGAGATCTCCAGACAGCTCTGCTCTCTCTACAAAAACCTCGTAAAGAACCCCTATTGCTTTCTGCTAGCTCATCTCATGCAGATCAAAAACCCAGGTTTTAATTTACATATCAATTCAGTTCTTTATTCCAGGTTCCCTCTTGACCTTCTCGGGAATCACCACTCCACGACCTTAGTCCCTTGACTCTTAGTAAAAGACAGCAAACATAAGCATAGACAATAAGATAGCTGGGTAGGACCCCGCCTGGGAATCACCATTCCAAATTAGTTCTGTCCCAGGCTGATCTTGAACTCAGGATCTACTTGCATTTGAATCTGCCTGTCTTTGTATCTTTCTGACTAGCTGGCTCATAGTATAGCTACCTCTGTTCCTTTAGATCTGTGAAGTTTCTTATACAATATATATTGATCAAATCCTTACATATAAATGATGGCTCGCTAGAGAGGAGAGAATGTGGATCAGACCTGACACACCCCAGCTGAGAGCTCCCTAGACCAGCTAACCCTAACTGGCTCAGAGGACAACTGGCCACAGATTCCAAGAAAACTCAGCTGAGACCAAAAAAGTGATTAAACAGCCCTCGTTACTGACCCAGAACACGACTTGCTACTAGTTTTTTAAATCACCGACTTTCAGGTATTGTGCAGCAAGAGCTAACACGGGCAGAAATTATGTTTTATTTATTCGTATGTCTCTAATGCTCAGCAAGGTACATGGTACAATATGAGACTTGATACATACATGTTAAATAAATAAAATTTTAAAAAATTCATGTAACTGGCCAATGGTTTGCATTTAAGCTTAGCACTGTTCAGTGTATGGTGGGAATAAAACCATTCTTCCCAAAGTTATAGAAATGGAACATTTAACCAGGATCAAATAGACCATCTAACCAGACCCATAACCCCTAAAGAAATAGAAGGGGTCATAGATAGGCTTCCGACCAAAAAAAGCACAGGACCAGATGGTTTCAGTGCAGAATTCTATCAGACCTTCAAAGAAGACTTAACACCAATACTCTTCAAACTTTTCCACCAAATAGAAATAGAAGGAACACTACCCAACTCCTTCTTCGAAGCCACTATTACGCTGATACCAAAACCACACAAAGATCCAACTAAGAAAGAGAATTTCAGGCCAATTTCCCTTATGAATATCGATGCAAAACTACTAAATAAAATTCTTGCACACCGAATCCAAGAACACATAAAAAACGATCATCCACCATGATCAAGTAGGCTTCATCTCAGGGATGCAGGGATGGTTCAATATAAGGAAATACATCAATGCTATCCACTACATAAACAAACTCAAAGAAAAAAACCACATGATCATTTCATTAGATGCTGAAAAAGCATTTGACAAAATTCAGCATCCTTTCATGCTAAAAGTCTTAGAAAAGACAGGAATTCAAGGCCCATATCTAAACATAATAAAAGCAATATACAGCAAACCGGTAGCCAACATCAAACTAAATGGAGAGAAACTTGAAGCAATCCCACTAAAATCAGGGACTAGACAAGGCTGCCCCCTCTCTCCACATCTTTTCAATATAGTTCTTGAAGTCCTAGCTAGAGCAATTAGACAACATAAGGAAGTCAAAGGGATACAAATCGGAAAGGAAGAAGTCAAACTATCACTATTTGCAGATGATATGATCATATACTTAAGTGACCCTAAAAACTCTACTAGAGAACTCCTACAGCTGATAAACAACTTCAACAAAGTGACTGGCTACAAAATCAACGCAAGCAAATCAGTAGCCTTTATATATTCAAAGGACCGAGAAAGCAGACCGAGAAAGAAATTAGGAAAATGACTCCCTTCACAATAGCTACAAACAGCATAAAGTATCTTGGGGTGACTCTAACCAAACAAGTGAAAGACCTATATGACAAGAACTTCAGATCTCTGAAGAAGGAAATCGAAGAAGATCTCAGAAAATGGAAAAATCTTCCATGCTCGTGGATTGGCAGGATTAATATAGTTAAAATGGCCATCTTGCCAAAGGCAATCTACAGATTCAATGCTATCCCCATAAAAATCCCAACCCAGTTCTTCATAGAGCTAGAAAGAGCAATTCTCAAATTCATCTGGAATAACAAAAAACCCAGGATAGCTAAAACTATTCTCAACAGTAAAAGAACCTCAGGGGGATTCAGTATCCCAGACTTTAAACTTTACTACAGAGCAATAGTGATAAAAACTGCATGGTATTGGTACAATATCAGGCAAGCAGATCAATGGAATAGGATTGACGACCCAGAAATGAACCAACACACCTATGGTCACTTGATCTTCGACAAAGGAGCTGAAAGCATCCAGTGGAAAAAAAATAGTCTTTTCAACAAATGGTGCTGGTTCAATTGGAGGTCAGCATGCAGAAGATTGCCAATCGATCCATTCTTATCTCCTTGTACTAAACTCAACTCCAAATGGATCAAGGACCTCCACATAAAACCTGACGGAAATTAATCGAAAAGAAACTGGGGAAGACCCTGGAGGACATGGGCACAGGGGAAAAGTTCCTGAATAGAATACCAATAGCTTATGCTCTAAGATCAAGAATTGACAAATGGGACCTCATAAAACTACAAAGTTTCTGTAAGGCAAAGGACACTGTCAAAAGGACAAAACGTCAACCAACAGATTGGGAAAGGATCTTCATCAACCCTAAATCTGACAGAGGGCTAATATCTAATATATACAAAGAACTCAAGAAAGTAGAACCCAGAGAACCAAATAACCCCATTAAAAAGTGGGGTACGGAGCTAAATAAAGAATTTTCACATGAAGAACTTCGGAGAGCTGAGAAACATCTTAAGAAATGTTCAACATCATTAATTATTAGGGAAATGCAAATCAAAACAACCCTAAGATTTCACCTCACACCAGTCAGAATGGCTGAGGTCAAAAACTCAGGAGACAGCAGGTGTTGGCAAGGATGTGTAGAAAGAGGAAAACTCCTCCACTGCTGGTGGGATTGCAAGATGGTGGAACCACTTTGGAAATCAGTCTGGTGGTTCCTCAGAAAACTGGACATGACACTTCCTGAGGACCCTGTTATACCACTCCTGGGCATATATCCAGAGGATTCTTCAGCATGCAATAAGGACACATGCTCCACTATGTTCATAGCAGCCCTATTTGTAGTAGCCAGAAGCTGGAAAGAACCTAGGTGTCCTTCAACGGAGGAATGGATACAAAAAAATGTGGTATATTTACACAATGGAGTACTATTCAGCTATTAGAAACAATGAATTAATGAAATTCTTAGACAAAGGGATGGAGCTGGAGAACATCATACTAAATGAGGTAACCCAGTCTCAAAAGATCAATCATGGTATGCACTCACTGATAAGTGGATATTAGCCTAGAAACTTTGAATACCCAAGACATAATCCACAAATTAAATGATGTCCAAAAAGAATGGAGGAGTGGCCCCTGGTTCTGGAAAGACTCAGTGCAAGAGTATAGGGGAATTCCAGAACAGGGAAGTGGGAAGGGGTGGATGGAGGAACAGGGGGAGGGAAGAGGGCTTATAGGACTTGCGGGGAGTGGGGACCCAGAAAAGGGGAAATCATTTGAAATGTAAATAAAAAAATATATCAATTTAAAAAAAAGAAAAAAAACTATTCCACAAAATAGAAAAAAAAAAGAAATGGAACATTTCAGAACTCTGCCCTTTTGAACAACAGTAATGTCTAAGGTACTGGGTAACCGCTGGAAGATGTGGAGCCCCTACTGTGAAGTCTGAGGCTCAAACATAATTTTCTGAAGAGTCCCAACCTAAACCAGATGTTAAAGCAAAAACTAGAATAACATATGTGTCCAGCTGGATATATGAATCAATAAAACATGTATGCTTATTTAGTCCATTTTTTAATCTTGTTTACTTTGTATATGTCTGTGTGTATGGTGTATACATGTACATGTGTGTATGTTCTGTGTGTACATGTGTGTGGTGTATGTATGTATATGTGTGGTGTGTGTGTATGTGTGTGTGGTATATTTACATATATGAGGGGTATGTGTAGGTGTCTATGTACTAAGGTACCTGTCTAGAACGTTGACAGCTTTATCCAGTGGCATAGTCTGAGCCTGGAAGAGACAGCATCATGGATAAGATGTTTAGAACATTAAATGAGATCTTCCTAACTAACCATCTCCTACAGAAACGTCCACAGCCCAGGGAGAAAGCATGCACAGTTAAGCCTTGCACCCTGCCTCCTGGTGGCCCAGGGCTGTACAGAAAGCCACTGGGTGCCTTGCTTCCATGTCAGGCTACTCTACAATCATCTCGTGACAGAGATTCATACTAGATCCCCAATGGGGGGGCTTTGCCCCGGCAGCACCTGCCAACACTGCAGCAGAGCTGCTGTAACCTCTCTCCCACAAGGAGGCTATGGTACAGGAGAGAGGCTTGCTGGAGGAGGTAGAGTTTTCTTCAGGGAGTGTCTACGATCATAGAAGTCACCTGCTCCCCAGAGATAGAATTTTGTGGGATTCCACCCCCATCTCAGGACTCCAGATTCTTGAGACAGTTCACATAAGCTGCCCTGCTGCTATGGATGGTCCAGGAGATCCTTGCATTTGAGGGAACCTGGATCCCGGAACAACAGAGACAGGTCTGAAAGAGAAGAGGGAAGAAGCCTGCCTGAGCCTGGACACTTCGTCAGAGTGGGCCATGCAGAGTAGACCACTGTGCTGCCTCCTGTAAGAAGGGGCCTAGAAAAGTCATCCCTTGCTCCCTGCAGGGCATTCAAAGAATCCTAAGACTAAAGGCCACTGTGTCTCATTCACTATGGAGGAGCAGGCTCTAACCATCAATGCTGGGCAGCCATCGGGTCTTCAAGTCCTGGCTCAGAAACTCCATCTTGTGGAGTTCTCCAGGTAGAAAGCAGAAAGAAGTGTGAGAAGATGGAGGAGCATGCAGGGAAGGGCATAGGGGAACATGGGGGTCCAGAGTGACCCCAAGAATTACCCAAGAAGTAGCTGAAGCTTGCCTGCAGTGATGATAGCAAGTAGTTGGCATGAATGATGGGAAGGCCAGCCAAGTTGCCCTAGAAAACCTAAACTTCACCTTCCCCCTTGGGTGGTGTGTGTGTGTGTGTGTGTGTGTATGTATGCATGTGCTGTGCACTCTCACATACATACATGCACCTATGTGTGTTTGTGGGGGGTGAGTATGCATTCGTGTGCAAACCAAAGGACAGTCATCCTTGGGTGCCATTCCTCAGGACCGTAAACCTTGAGTTTAGAGGACTTTTTATACATGTGTTTTTTGAGACAGTGTCTGTCATCTGGCCTGAAGCTCGTGAAGTAGGCTAGCCTAACTGGGCAATGGGCCCTAGGGATCTATCTGTCTGTCTTCCCTCCAGTGTCTGAGATTACAAGTAGATGCCATCACACTGGTTTTCCATGTGGATTCTGGGAATAAGGTAGGTTCCTCAAGTGGCATGGCATTCTGGTCACATTCCTGTTGTATAATGAAACACTCCAACCAAGAGCAATTTAGGGGACATCTCATCGTATGGTTTATAGTCCATTGTTGTGGGAAGTCAAGGAAGGAACTTGAAGTAGGAACTTGAAGGTAGACAAGTTAGTATCCACACATCATTATCTCTGACCCAGGAACTCACTCGCAGCCGAGGAAGAACAGCAGAAACCACAGAGGAATGCTGCTTCCTGGCTCTCTCTACCAGCTCTCCTACATAGCCCAGGGAATGGTGCCGCCCACAGTGGGCTGAGCCTTCCTACATCAACTAACAACCAAGACTACATGCCCTGAAGACATGCCCATAAACCAATTTTGTCTGGGGAAGCTTTCGATTGAGATTTCCTTCTCAGGTGACTCTAGGATCTTCTCACGTTGACAATTAAAGCTGACTGGGCCCATGTCAAACACTCTGATAAATGAACTGTATACCTCAGGTCTTTACGTTTTCCCTTGAAAGTAATATGAGCTTTTATTCTGAATTGGAAAAGGATACTCTGGCACAGATCCTAGCTCACAGAGAATGCTCAGATACTGTTGGAAGAATACATTCCAAAGGAAATGAATTGGGCTCTTAATCGCCCATTAATTCGGGGAGATTTTTCGTCAGCCTTTAGTTATATTCTTAAAAGCAGATGTTGCTCATTGAATTATTAGAAGCACTGTCTCACTGTCTCATGTTTGACTGAACACTGAGAATATAGGAAAATTAAGATGGGTGGATGGCTCCCATACTCAGAAATTTTAATTTAATGGATCTGGGTGTTTTCTGACACTGTTATTTAAAAACAAACTCCTCCAGTCAATCAAATGAATGGACAGCCAATTTTAAGACCCCCCCCATCTGTTTACTCTTATGGCATCCACATAACAAGGTCATTCATTATCACAGTTGTGCACAGAAGAACAGAGATGAGAACTCTCCAAAGTTGGCCAAAAATTTCCCAGAACTAATGAACTATTAAGAGTCCAGTACATTTCCTGGGAGAATAATTTGGCCAGAACCACATGGTTTAGTAAGGAGCAAATTTAGGACGCAAGCCGGCATGGATGCCAGACAGACATACCAGAAAGTCACTGGCAACCTCCTGCCTCACCTTGCTCGTATTCTCCACCATCACCCACTTTTTGCAACAAAAATAATTCTTTTAGGTGAATTTTGAAACATGCAAAAATTGTGAAAGATGAAGACTGAGGAATACTTACACATCCAGGTAGAAAGCATGAGTCAGGCTTACGGAGTTTGGCATGCTTAACACAGGGCGACAGGGACAGTGTATCTATACCACGACAACCGAAATTGTCCTGGTCAAGACACAGAGGAAGATGCCAGAATTCCGCTGAGGAAGGTTGGAAGAGTTGATGCTGACAGCCCTTCCCATTCTCTTGTCAATGCAGGAAGCTGCTCTTTTAATAATTCTTTGTTTTCTCCCAAAGGACAAAGCACATTTTACACACAGACACTTCAGTCAGCAGTTGCCGTGGTGGCTTCAGAAGTGGAGCGAGAGGACAGGGAAAATAGTTTTGTTGCTGTTGTTGTTGTTGTTGTTTTTCATGCCTTTCATCCTTCTGGAATATGTTAAGCTAATAAGGTGAGGAAAGACAACGGATTGCTAACTGGCAGGGATGGGTCCCTGCAGGAGAGCACAGGAGCAAATTTTGTGTCCAGTCGTCACCGTGCTCTCAGCATCCAGAGGGCAGCAGGGTGGGATCAGGGAAGCACCTGTTCAGTGCACCATTGCTTGAGACCTAACTCTGCCCTATAATTCTCCCTGCGGATTAATCTTATCCTCACAGATCCTCTTTTGGGTTTTAAAACACAATACAACTTGATCAAGAGTCAGCAAAAACAAAACAAAACCCTAAGACTTATGAAAGACAGGAAAAATGAGGTAAAAAATGAGCTAGCATGGGAAACTGGGCCTCACAGGCCCCAAAGGCCTTCAGGAAGGAACAGAAAAGTTGTCGAGGCTTGTGTGACATGTCTGACCCCTGGCCCTACTTCCTCCCACTCTGCAGACCCCATCTAGACACTCCCCTGCTCCAGTCGGTAGATGGAGGGACAGAGCCACTGCAAAAGACATGCTACACACACACAACCACACTGTGCTCCTTTCCAGATTCCACGACCCACTCTGAGTTGTGGCAGTTCTTGGCCTAGTTAGCTGGGCTTGGGGAGATAGCTGGTAAATTGGCTACAAAACCTCACAGCTCTTATATGTGAGGGGAAAAGAGAGGGCTGGTTTTAAACTATAGCAAACAGCCCAGAAGGTGCTCAGAGCGGGCGTAAAAACAGTGCTTGATCTTCACACCTTCCATATCCACAGCTCCCACACGTAAGAAAAACCCCCATCGGCGGGGCATGGATCAGAGACACACACCTCCAGGATGCAGTGTGAAGCAACGTGTGGTTTCTCCTCAGGTGACTCTAAGGACTCTTGACTTCATCCCAGAAAAGAACTTTAGGACAATGCAGTGGTTTCAAAGAGAATGCCCCCCATAGGCTTATAGATTGACTGTTGGTTCCCAGTTGAGGGACTGCTTGGGAAGGACTGGGAGCTGTGGCCTCATTGGAGGAGGTATGTCACTGGGGGAGGGCTGTGGGGTTTCTCAAGCTCAAGCCAGGCCCAGTCTCCCTCTCTCTGCCTCCTGCCTTCAGATCAGGATGTAAACTGTCAGCTACTGCTCCAGCGCCATGCCTGCTTGCCTGTCTGCTGCCACACTTCCTATCATGGTGATCATAGACTCACATTCTGAAACTGTAAGCAAGCCTCCCAAATAAATGTTTTCTTCCATAGTGCCTTGGTCATGGTGTGTCTTCCCAGCAATAGAAAAAGAACTAAGACAGACAAGTTAGCATGGAGCAGAGATGGTATTTATTAGAAAGAGCTAACAAGCACAAGTAATAGGGAAAGAGAGAGGTGGTAACAAAAGGACAGTACACACCCAAGTGTGGGGTGGGCTTCCCAGGAGAGTTGTCCAATGGTGGCTTCTGAAGCCCCATTGTTCAAGGGGCTTTTAGGGGATACACCTCCATCTCCCTTTTTCCCTTTGTTTTCTAAAAGTTTATTTAAATTTTGTATTAATGTATGTGTGTGTGGTTTGTATATGGAGTGTGTGTGTATTACATGTGTGCTATGTGTATGGTATGTGTGTATGTGGTATGTATATGTGTGTGGTGTGGGTGTATGTGTATGTGGTGTGTATGTCTGTAGGGGATGGAGAATGGGCCTAGGCCGGAAGCAAGGCTCGTCTCTACCCTAACATTTTTGCTTGACATATCTCCATGTTCCAAATAGGTAGAGTAATGGAACAGAATGTCTATGTAGACAACCTTCACAGAAAAATTAGTTAACTGTGCTGGAATTCTGGACAATTCAGCGTCAGAGACTGAACACTCTGGGCCGAGGGGCTCCTTCTTTTCCCATGTCCCCCTCTTAGTTTTCTGTGTCCTTCTGTCCAGTCTGTGAATCCAGGATAAGCAGTGAGCAGTGCGTAGCCTGTCAGTCCAGTGAGCTCATGACTGTGTAAGAACTTGTGAATGCAGGCAGAGCCCTGAGTCACCAGAGATGCCCCAGCAGCTCCCACAGGGCTCCAGGCAAGGGAACCGAGGTGTGAGTGAAGTATGCACTGGAGCTGGTGGCAGGATTCTGGTCCTTGCTGACATGAACTCTGTGTCCCCAATGGAAATAACTCAAGAGGACCAGGTGAGAGGAAACATTTTCTTCCCTTCTGGACCACAAGCAGAGTCACTCTCAACCCAGGTGCTTCGGGAGAACGCTGTGGACACCACCTTGAAAACATCCCCAGAGATGGTGAGGGGGTCTTGTTAATCCTTCCAGGTGGGAATAAGACCACACCACAATTTTTGACCCAAATTTGAGGCAGTATTTGTAAAATACTAGCCAGGACAACAGACACTGGCTATGTGTCCCAGAGAATGGCTTCAGATTGCATTAGTCAGGTGCATAATAAAGTCAAAACCTACCCTTCCTGCCTTCATCCACTCTGTGGCAAGCATATATCCTAAATACTTCCTACACTTGTACCTCCTAGCTACATGTGATCAAACACACCCTGTGCCGTTGGAGCAACGGGGCTTGTTTACAAGAGGGCTTGCTATCTTACAACAACCCCCAATGTTCCAGGAAGCTATTTGTCCTTGGGCAAAAGGGGCTTATGGTTTAGAGGTTTGCTTTATAGATCACTTAAGCCCAGTAATTTAAACTGGTAACATAACTTCAGCCCTCACAATCTTCTGTTGGCCTCTGCGGCTCCTTCAGGCAGGGAGAATGTTCTGGTCACATCCAAGCTCTTCTCAGAATGCTGCATAAGACGACGTGCTGAGCAGTCTGAGCTGAAGCAACAAAAATCCAGGAACCCAAATATGTTCTCTCTTTTAAAACCATCATTGCTGCTGTGTATTTGTAGAGAAAAGGGAAATGGCCGCCTACAGAATAAAAGGTCATGGTTAGTGCTCTAAGAAGAAGGTCTAGAACCTGACTCCACCAGAGCTCAGGAGGTTAAAATTCACATTGAAGAGTATCCAGTTCTGCCGGTCTCTGTGGGGTCTGCCCATTTGCATTTGGATGAGTTTCCAGCTAGAGCCGACACCGCTCCACTGCAAGTCTGGAATTTCACTTCTGGGATCCACTAAAGATGAAGCTAGCTGCCCTCTTGTTTAAATAAATCACGTATTAGCAGTTTGCAGGTAAACAAGACCAAAAGGACCGCCTACTTCTGCCCTGGTTTTTCATTTCCCCGAGTCTTAGATTTGTTGGAAAAGAATAATTGTGTTCCTGCCCAAAGGAGCACACAAGAATAAAGTTACCCAGCAAGGCAATTTCTTTCTGCAAAAGAGTATGAGTGGCAGAACCCAAATCAGGCTACCGGGCATATACAGCCACGATGGCCTTTGCTTTGTATTCCTGATGTAGGTAGTAATTTTGTTTCATCTCCACTGGGAGCTCAACTTCACAGTTTGGCCCGATTGGATAATCTATACAAAGGGGAAAGGGAGGTTCAGGATCTGTGGGCCCCTGTCTGGCTACCTGGATAGAAAAAAATTATTTTTTCACGGATACACATATTTCTTTAGGTTTTCATTCTTTCACCTTGATTCTGAAGGCAAATTTAACCTGGTTTGACCTTGACAAAACCAAAAGGTAGTCTGTGTGTGGTACACACATAATCTCAGCACTTAATCCCACGGTAAAGGCCCTGTGTTTAAAGCAAAACAAAACAAAAATGTTGGGTTATAAATCTACAAGAAAAAAAAAAATCAGACAGCCTGGCCTAGCTGACTCTTCTAGCCAGCGATGTAACACCTTCTATAAAAGAAAGGCCTATTTGCCTTGCAGGTCTAGAGTAATAAGTGTTCTTCATGGCAGGAAAACACAGCAGCAAGCAGCAGACACAGCAGCTGAAGCAAAAGCCAAGTGCTAACATTTGAACCACAAGCAAGTTGGGCGGGCGGGGTAGAGTGGGGAGAGGCATTGAAATCTCAAAGCCCACCCCTCATGACAGATTTTGCCCCACAAGGCCACACCTCCTAAGTCTCCCCCAAAGAGCACCACCTACAGGGAACCAAGTGTTCAAATGTGAGAACCTATGGGACGCATGCTCATTCTGACCACCACAAGGCCCATTAGAGAAGTGTCCAAAGACACTGGCCCCAAGAAGCCAGTAGAGGGCGCCACTGCAACGAATGAATGTGTGATGAAGAGATGGGGAAGATGGAGTACTCGGTGGAGAGATGAAAGAGAAAGTAAAGCTGAGGGCTCTCTACACTGTGGAGAAAGGTGGAACTGGACCTCAAGGAGAATCAAAGTGAGGAACAGGCAGACGGTGATGTCCGGTCCCAGGCTGTCACCAAGGTCCATGTCTGAGTCCGTGGTCGCACTGCAGCAGGGATCTGTGTTGATGTCTGTGGCCTGAGCCAAAGGCCACACAGATGTCCACGGTCTGGGCTGCCACCAGAGACCACTGGATATCTGAGGACTATGCTGCTACCGGGGGCCATGTGTGGATCTGTGGTCCGATGGCAGCTGGGGTCTATGTTGGTAACCCAGACCCACATTACCACCAAAGGCCATACAGTTGCCCCTGGTTTGGACTGCCACCTGAGCTGGCCCAGGTGCTGGTGAGGCAGCCCTGAGAGCAGGAAATCTGCCCCGCCCCTTGCTAGCCTCAGTATTACATAAGCTATCTAGGGAAGTGCTGGAGAGCTCACCATGGTGGTGCAGGGGAGGGAGAGCTGGCAGGCTCTCCAACTCAGCTACCTCCCAAGCTCACATCCGGGGCTTTGACTTGGCCCACCCCAACGTCAATCCCATCTAGGATCTGCTGGAGTGTGTGAAAGGGCCAGTCTTGCAGATCCAAAGCTGCAGGATCTCCATGACATTCGCAACAACAGGATTTTGAAAAGGACAGTCCCATGCGAATCAGGTATTGATAGCATATAGCAAAAACCTATGCAGTAATAAACCTCAAAACAGACCAAGGATTCATTGCAATGAACATTCTCAAGTCAAGATGTATGGACAAAGGGTATACCATGGGACACACTGCCACACACCACAGCTTCCATAGCAAGATTTTTTTTTAATTCTATTCTATTCTATTCTATTCTATTCTATTCTATTCTATTCTATTCTATTCTATTCTATTTAGGGGGGTTGCAAGGGCAGAGAGTGGATGCGAAGGGACAGAGGCATGAGTGCATGAGTGGAATTGGGTGCATGGCATGAAATTCACAAAGAACCAACAAAAAGGTTTTGGTCTTGTTTTTTTGTTTTTTGTTGTTTAAAGAAAGAAAAGAAAAGATGTACAGAACACACACACACACATACACACACACAGCAATGGGCAAAGAGACACCTTGGTGGTGGTAGTGTCCTTATATTGAAAGGATAGAAAATAATACAGCCTAACTCTAATGACCCCAAGAAGTCACAAGTTTAAAATGCTATCTTGCTTTGTTAGAAACTAGGTAAAAGGTCACATTCCAGAGCCCGCCCTTTGTTTAGAGCTAGCAGAAAGGCCTTGAATAGGAGATCCTGGCCCCACAAGGTAACTGGAAATGGGCTAAGCTTATCTTGCTTCTGTAAACTGCTTACGCCATTACCCCTTTGCAGGAGTTCACAGAGCTATAGACATTCAAGAAAAAAAGGAAACTAATTGGTCCACTGAGCGCGGGCTCCGATAATTTAAACTGATTGGCCTAAAAACTATGGAGTGGTACAAATCGATTGACTCGCATTTCGTGGGCTCTCCATGCTAAGAAATGATTGGTTTGTAATTCGTGGGCTCTCCATGCTAAGAAATGATTGGTTTGTGATTCACGGGCTTTGTTGTAAACTTATAAAAGCTGTCACAATTCGGCACTCATGGTCCACAGTCCTCTAGCCCTGCGCGGTGTACAGCTGTGGAACCCAGAATTCTGGAATAAAGAAATCCTCATGTTATTGCATCGAGACCGTTCCTCTCGAGTGATTTGGGTGTCGCCTTCCGAGGCGCGGGGTGCTGGGGCACCCTCGGTTTCTGGGGGTCTTACAATATCAGTCAGGAGCACAGCAGATGACAGTCCTTTGCTCATCCTAGCTTGGTGGTCAAAGCCATTTTATGCCTAGAACACATGAAAAACATCAGATTAAATCAAATCCAGGCAGCACGGCGACAGAGGAGGAAGCTAGAGACCTGTGTTTCTCCATGTCACACCGTGGGGTGGGGAAAGATGCCCAGACCAGCCCTCTACCCCACAGCATGGGTGGACCATAGAAACCTTCGTGGCAGAGGATATCACCTAGGCACTCACCAGCCGAGTGGCCAGCCTGCAACGAGGGTCACCACAGTGTGTGAATATGTGGTGGACAGACGGCAGAGAAAGAAAGGGAGCAACCCCTGCATTATGAAGAGAGATGGAAGTGGAGACAAGGGTGGAGAGGAGCAGCCTGCTGTGAGTGGCCAGCCCTGCCACCCGGGGCCATGGTGAGGTCCCAGCCCGAGCTGCTGCTGACGGCCATGTCTGAGTCCATGGCTATACAGTGATGGGGTCCAGGTTGACGTCCAAGGCTCATATTAGCACTGGAGAACATGGCCGGGGTGGGTGGGGATGGGGAGGTGGGGGTAGCTCTGATGGGACCGAAGGCCACCAACCAGACCAAGGACTCATTACAATGAGCATTTGCAAATGAAGATGTATAAAGAGGCAGATATACTTTGGGAAACACTGTGACACACTACAGCTTCCATGATGAGATGTTTCCTATGTTGTGGTGTGTGTGTGTGTGTGTGTGTGTGTGGTTTGGTGTTGTTGGTGCTGATGTTGGTGTTGGTGTTGGTAGGGAGGTTGCGGGAGTGAACAGTGGCTATGAGGGGGCAGGGAAAGGAGATGATTGGGACTGGGGTACACGCTGTGAAACAAAGAATCAAAACAGTTTTTTTAAAAGAAAGTTACCCTCTATCCCTCTGATCCCCTCCCAACCCAGGGTAACCACTGCTCTACTTTCTGTAGGAAAAAAAAAAATGAACAAAAGATACAAGCAAGCCCTTCACAGAAGAACTAGAACAAACCAGTCAGCTTCTGAGAAGGTCTCAACAGCAGTCAGGAAAATTTAGGCAAAGTCCACAAAGAAGCGGTACTGCCTGTCAGCTACAGAGGCCTCAGTTACAGTGCTCTGAGACCTGCTTAGCAAGACATGGAAAATCGGTGCTACCAAGAATTGCTGATAATAGAAATTAGCACAGGGCTAATACAGCTACAATCTCTCCAGGAAATCCCATGCTGCTGGTGAGAGCAGCCCAAAACCTTGGCTGCAGAAGAGGGACTGTCCCCCTGGAAAAGGTTAGCCTCACAGGTTGAGCACTTAGCATAACTTAGCCCAGAGCTAACAGTGAGTTCCTTGACTTCAGCTTCATCCTGTCCATAAACTGCAACATCGCTACAGGCAATGAAAGAAACCAAGAATCTTTCTCTCTTATAAAAAAAATGATTATTAATATTCTATATATATTAATTAAAGCTAGAAATTAATACAGTGGCAGTTATTCCTTAATCAACTAGTACCCCCCAATAACAACACAGAGACCTTTAAATATTTCAAAGCTTAGCCCTTAGCTAGGTAGACTCTCAACCAGCTCATCTGAGTTAACCTGACCATCTAGCCTCATCCAGCTATGTGGCTAGCTTCCAGGCCAGTGTCGCATCCATTCCCCTGACGTCTTCTGGTGAAAGGGCCTTCCTCTTTCTTTTTCCCAGAGTTTAATTCTCCCTCCCAAGAAGTCCTGCCTATAGGACTCTAACAGTAGTCTCTCTACTACCCAACCACAGGCTTTAGCCTTTTATTGATTAATTTATTTGGGGAGCAAGGTTTGTGCAACAAAAGCTGGTGTGCATGAGAATTCAATATTGAGGCAACCAGGTTGAAGGACACAAATTTTGTATCTGAACACATAGTTGCACCAGACCAACCCCAATACTCTCAGACTCAAACTGTAAATAAATCCATTTCTTTTCACCTTTTACCTGTCTCTGGGAAATGTCTCTGGGAATGGCAAAGCTGTTACTCTGATTCCAACGTCACTTTTTCATAAATAACAATTTCCTGTCTGTGGGTAAGGTGAAAGCTATGCAAGTCTTACCTTCGAGGAATTGTGTCTCACGAGGGTATTCCCAGTGTCCCACAAACAACAAAGCAGAAGTAACTCAGTAAGGCAGCTTAGGGAGCAAAGGGAGCACAAGGACCCAAACTCAGCAAGCAAGGACACAGAGTGGGATGTCCACGCGTGTTAGGGTGTCATTATCCTAACACAGGATGGTGTCTGTGTCATCTCAACGCTAGAGCTTGACCTCACAGTCCAACACAATTAGCTAATTCATAATCAGTGGGAACCGGAAGGAAGTGACAGAGAGTCAAGTCTCAGGAACTTCTGGCATCCAGGGTTGGGGCAAACAGGCACATACACAAGGGTTTCACAAGATTAGGGAGATTTATGGAGTTCTGGCCCTTGGCAGGACAGCCATTGTTGATGGAAAAAGACTGATTTTTACAAACATTCTAGAAAACATATTGTCTTTTGTGCCAAGAGACATCTAAGACGGTCCTGAGAGACACCACTCACAGTAACAAAGGCTGCTCTGTCTGTTGACAGTGAGGGATGGAGACACTGCTATATTTACTGAGGGATAATTAGTCACCAGGGAGGCCGGGTGAACTGTGACTACACACATCAGTAAGAGGAAGCCCATGAAAGATGATGGGGAAACAGGTCATAAATGGGACCTAGTGTGAGACTCCATTTACACAAGTTCAAAGCAAGGCCTACGACTGCACAGAGGGTACCCTGTGGGGGAGGGGGGAGATGGAGGGAGAGAGACTGACTTCCAAGATGGCTCAAAACAAGGGGCTGGCTGGGACATAGACTTTCAGTGTTAAAACAGCTGGGGGTGAGCAGGGGTTTCCAGATACAAGGTTGGAAGAGACATGTCATGTTTTGGTTCCTTACCATTGGGGTGTGAGGACGAAGTTTGGGGGTTTTGTCTTTTTGGTTTTTGGTTGGTTGGTTGGTTGGTTTGGGTTTTTTTGTTTGTTTGTTTGTTTGTTTTGGCTTAGTTTTGCTTTGGTTTTTTGTTTGTTTCATGTTGTTTTGCTTTTATGTTTGTAAGTATTTGACCTACATGTATGTCTGTGCATCATCATGTGTGTGTGCCTAATGCCTGCAGAGGCCAGAAAAGGTGCCAGATGCTCTGGAACTGGAGTTAAAGACAATTATAAGTAGCCATGCCGGTGCTGGGACTAGAACCTGGGTCCTCTCCAAGGGCAGCCAGTGCTCTAAACCACTGAACCATTTTTGCCAGTCCTTGCATTTTGTTGTTGGTATTATTCTTTGGACCTTTAAAGCATTCGTGTCACATACATGTTTATATGTGTTATCATTTACCAATTTCTGAATGCAAAGCCACCTGGCTCACAAGGTCTGAGGAAGGGAAACGTAGGGACTTCCAAGCCACAGACGTGGAGTACAGCACTAAGGAGTTGCCTTACATGTGGCCATGTGTTCTGTGGACCCTGGAAATCGACTCATAGGCTAAGCAAACCAGTACAAACCGGTAAGTATCATAAAGCACCCTGAACGTGAGCCTAGGTGGTTTTATTATAATGCCAACTAAAAACAGGGAAGAAGTTAACAGTGAAAAAGTATTTTAGATTCCCAAAGTGCACTAGGGACACAAAGGTTTCCAAATCTGCTAAAAATGATTCTAATTGCTATCAAGTGCTAAGAGGCACTGGGTTGAAAAGAGGTCTGTGTCTTAAAAATTATAAAACTCCCGCCCCCTCGCCTGTCATACTCTGAAGCATGCATGGCTAAACAGAGACTGCAGAGGACTGGAGGAGAAGGGGTTGCTGCTTCCTACTCTTACACACCCAAGAAACCTGTGACAAGAAACAGCCATCTGCCTCACATCCCAAAGCTCAGGAAACCAGAGTCAGAAGGTAAAGGGAGAAACTGGGGAATGGTTCCCCTCAGAGGAACAATGTGACAGAAGCCAGGCAGTTAGTCCATCAAGGTAGGAAATGATGGAAGGTTGGCCAATGGATTTCCAAGTTCAGAGGAAGAAAGTTTCCCCTCCTTAGATGCGACCACAGAGTCTTATGAAAACATCTCTTACACTATAAGACACTGAAACTTTTGCTGGACCTCGAAGCCAAAGTTAGTAATACATCTTGAGGTCATTTAAGATTTAAGGCTGGGGCTGGATCGGTTAAGAGCACTGATTGCTCTTCCAAAGGTCCTGAGTTCAAATCCCAGCAACCACATGGTAGCTCACAACCATCCATCATGTGATCTGAAGCCCTCTTCTGGTATGTCTGAAGACAGCTACAGTGTACTTACATATAATAATAAAGAAGCCTTTATTGGGCCAGAGCCAGCAGGACCGGAGCCAGCGGGGCATACCTGAGTTCAATTCCCAACAACCACATAGATGATGGCTCACAACCATCTGTACAGCTACAGTGTACTTATATATACATAAAATAAATAAATCTAGAAAAAAAAGATTTAAGACTGCAGCCAGTTGTGACAACACATGCCTATAATCCCACCCCTCAGGAGGCAGAAGTAGGCAGATCTCTGTGAGTTCGAGGCCAGCCTCTTCTACAAAAGAAGTTCAGGACAGTCAGGGCTCTGTTACACAGGAAAACCCTATCTTGGAAAAAAAAAATAAAAATACAAAACTGCTAACCTGCTGAGTACTCAGCCTGTTTGTTTGACCTGCCTTTAAGAGAACAGTGCACTCCAGGTAGTGGTGGTGCATGCTTTTAATCCCAGCACTCGGGAGGCAGAGGTAGGTGGATCTCTGTGAGTTTGAGGCTAGCCTGGTCTACACAGTGAGTTCCAAATGAGCCAAGGCTAAACAGAGGAACCTGGTCTCAAAAAAACCCTTAGCTAATGTGTAACTTCAATCTTAAATTATGTCTCTTCATTGCCCTGACCCAGAGGGATGCATGTGTGTTAACTATGTGATAAATTGCTGAAAACTGCAAAAGTCAGAAGAAATCTCGTATGGTAAATACCTGCTGTAAGTGCTAGACCCAGCAAATGCATATACCTTGATAAACAGTACACTTATATTATTGTCTATTGTCCGTGTCAGTAGGGGTCACCTGGAGTCAGTGACTTAATCCCTTATAAAACTGTGAAGATTTCTGTAAAGTATCCTTCATTCATTCATATGATACTTTCTGTCCCATTTAATAAATGCACAACAGAGTCCATTTATTGGGGACACAGACAGAGATACAAATAGTCATATTTCATACAGGCAAAGACAGACACACAACAGACAGATTACAGACAAGCCAGAAACTACAAGTTTCTGATGACAGAAGGCACAAGGAGAAAAAGTGGAAAACTCAACCTTAGGCTGACTCTTGATCAAACTCCTCCAGGAGGAAGTGCTGGTGCTTTCTTTTCTTAATGTGATACTGTCAGGTTCTGGTGCTTCTGAAGTACTCTCTAATGTACTTAATCTATGGATGTGAGCATCTTTCTAAGGCTTGAGCAAGAGAGCTGGCAAGTTGGATACCACAGAGGAAAACAAACCACCTAGATACTGGTTGTTTTGGTGCTTTAGTTTAATACTTTACTTCCAGTTAATACTCCTGGATAGCAAGGGTTCTCCAGAGAAACAGAAGCTACATGATGTTTTAGGAGATGGAAAGAGATTTACTATAAGAAAACATTTCACACAATTATGTAAACTAGTAAGTCTAGAATCTGCAGGGGTGTGGTATGCTAGAGACACACAGGAGTCAAGGCTGTGTGGTTCCACTTACAGCAAACAGGCTGGAGACCAAGACAACTGATATTCTCCGGTAAGGAAGAGAAGCCTTACCGTAGCTGATGTCTGAAGCAGTGTATGAGAGGGGAAGTCTCTCTTGCTCTGGTGAAGCCAGGCTTTTTTCTATGTGAGCCTCAGTTGATGGGTGAATTCATTTCCACAATGACCCAGGGATCTATTTTACTCAAAGTCTACCAGCCAAACAGACTCTCACCTCACAAAAACACCTACAATAATGTCTGTCCATCAAGATATGCTTGGTTCAGTCAAGCTGGTGTAAAATTCATGATCATGCATTAATGAATGCTGCCCTAATTTTACATGTGGGGAGACCCAGGCTAAGAGTAGCTGATTGCAATTCAGCCTTGTCTCTCTGGCTCAAGACACTGGGGATGTGGTAAAAATGGCTGACTGTCCCCTTGAGAGAGGCCCAGGTCTCCCTCCATCTCTACACCTATCACTCTCAAATGTGAATTCAATCAACTAGCTGCTGTGTGAGGCCCTACTGTTCCTTCAGTGATTAGGCAATTAAAGTATCATTTTGGAAGCAAGAATAAAAAGTTGTAAAATGTGAGCCAGGTTTTTCTGTGGTCCAGACCCTGGGGCCAGGCTCAGGCAACCTGCCTGAGGCACACGAGAAGCAGGACCAGGAGCGGATCCTCTCTCGCCTCTCCTTTGAGACTCACTCACAGGTGACCATGGGTAACTCGAAGAGAGAGCTAAGCATTCAGATTTTGGACTGAGCACTGAAATCAGTTTCCTTGCCTAGGGGGATCGCTCTGTAGGCCCACTGAGGCAGGTGTTCCGACGTCCCTTCTTGCAGCAAGCGGGAGGGAGGTGAATCTCTCTTAGGATAACCCAACAGGGCAGAAAGCCATCGGGCAAATGTCTCAGAGCCGCATCGTGCTTTCACTCTCATACGCCACACAGAGCACTTGCTGGGTGTCGCTAACACTGCCCTGAGACCTGGTTCCACCCCTCAGGAGCCACTCCCCTCCAGGGGTTCCCAGCTCCCACAGGGAACCTGCTGCTCCCCTCCCCTGGACTGCAGAGCCACTAGTGACACCTAGTGGCCAGAGGCCGCAGTCGAAAGTCAGACCTCTGGCTTAGTCCCTAAGCGGTCTATGGGGTCCCCCTGGAGAGAGATCCCGAGGCAAGAGGTAAGGGGAGGATTAGGGTCCGTGATGCACTTAGCCTAAGCCGTGGCGATGGGAGGAATCAGGCCTCACACCTCGCTCTAAAGCAGGGCACCCTGGCCTTCTCTTGACCCCGCCCCCCAAGGGGCCAAGCGCAGAGCTTCAGGGTGGGACACCCTCGTCTGAGCTCCTTCAAGTCTTCCTCCTCTGAGCCTCCCCGCACTGCCCACTGTTCAGTGCCCTCCGACATCAGACATGACTGATAAACTTAATTATTAGCTTCTATCTGGGAATCGAGGCACACGCCTGTAATCTGAGGACTGGGGAGCAGAGGCAGAGCGATCAAGTCTGAGTGAGGCCAGTCTGGAACACAGTGGCTTCCAGACCAGCCTGGGACACGCAGTGAGGCCAGTGACACAAAGCAATAGTCCCCTCTTCCGTGGCACCAACACCATTTCAAGGGCTCAGACAGATCACACACACACACACACACACACACACAAATCACAGAGAGTACAAGAGGACCGTGCAAGCTTAGCGCCAGGGCAATGGTTGCCTGCGCGCCATACGTGCTCTTAATCCATTGGCTTTCTTTAGCTTGAAGAAAGAGCTGGAACTTGGGTGACCCTGTCATCTTGTCAGCGCTTCAGCAGCAGGGAAGCACAAAAGGGACAAGGGGGAGGTTGACACGAGTTTGGGTAGAACTTCTCCAGATGCCGCTCCTGGGGCCTTTCTCCCCAAACCCAGCCACGTGGACCCACGCCAAGCTGTGTGCAGCCCTGGAAGTAGGACAAGGCACCCCTCCCTTCTCCCTTTCTCTTCAAACTTCAGACAAAGAAGAAATGCTTGGTGGGAATGAGGACCGATTTGGGCTGAGGGGGGAGGCACCTTTGGGAGACAGGCTAGGCTAGTTTTAAGGCCACTGGAGTGGCCACCAAATCTAATTATCCCACGGGGATGCCACATGCCTGTTTGGGACTCAGCGCCATTTCCCAGTGCCGAGGACACAGCCGTGAGCAGAGCAGAACTCTCCCCTCCTCTCCCTGCTTTCGTGGGTGGTCCTGACCCTCAGAGGACTCAACAGTGGCCAGCGGCCAGCACTGCCTGGCCCATCCTGTTCTACCTTGACGGGCATAGTACTCCTTAACAGATCTCCCATCGCTCTCGCAGGAACTGACCAGGCTGTTGTGTATGGACTCAGAAGTAGAGCAGGTGACCCGCATTCAGAGTCCTTTTGTGAGGCGAGGCGGCACCTGAAACCTCTCACTTCCAAACGCTGGAGACAGGCAAGTGCCACCTGGTGCCACTTGATTCTAGAAACTTAAGGACCCACAGGTCTCCTCCTCTCCGGTAACAAAGACAAACAGAAGGGTCTGTCCATGGTAGGAAAAGAGTCATGTCTATGGAAATGCAGGAAGGTCACAGAAACCCTTCTAGGGTATCAGGCTGTTAACCCTGGGGAAACTCACAGTGAAGAGTTTCTAGGGAGTGACCCTGGAGCAATAGGAATGCTACCCTCAGTCAGCTTGGGTTGTCTGGATATGCCAAACTATTTTTGCTAACGTCACTCCCCACTACTCCTCCAGCCTGGGTGGGT
Organism: Apodemus sylvaticus; assembly: GCF_947179515.1. Lineage (NCBI taxonomy): Eukaryota > Metazoa > Chordata > Mammalia > Rodentia > Muridae > Apodemus > Apodemus sylvaticus. The sequence goes on along the minus strand of NC_067474.1, from coordinate 99,805,841 downwards.
CTCAGAGCACACGGTGGGTCAGCTTATTGGAGATGTGCCCACAGCCAGCCACGGCCACTGAGGCACCACCTTTTCATCCCGAGGCCCCTCCTTCTCACATGTTCACTCGATTCCTGACTCAAATGACAGGTGTCTGTGGACCCAGGCCCATGGAGAGTGTGCTGGCTGGCAGTTACGCCAGAACGCCCTGGAGCTCCAGACCAGTCAGCCCCGGTAAGCTCAGGCTGCGTTCCAGGCCGTGGTCAGTCATTCTGTTACAGGGCCCCAGACCTTAGCACAACTGACTCCATGATGGAAATGCTATTCAGGCTGTAAAATGCAGCGTGTAGACAGCACCACCTGCCAAAATGAAAACAAAGACCGAATCCATCAAAGTCCACAGTTGAGAGAAAGTCTCTAGTATACTAGCCTTGCTCTTTGGCTTCTGTAGTTCCACCTCTAGCTAAATGTTCCTATTCACTGAAGTATGTCACCCAGAACGCTACCGTATGCGTGAATCTGGAGCCTCCAACCCTAAAGGAAACAAATTAGAAAGTCTCCTGGTCTGTCACCTCCAGGAGCAAGGCCCATTCAGGCGCCTTCCATTTGGACAGAGGAGCGGTCAGATGGGGCTGCTGATCCAGTGACCAGGACCCATGTGAGATGTGCGGTAGCCACCACTGGCTGGTGTGTGTGTGTGTGTGTGTCTGTGTGTGTCTGTGTGTGTGTGTGTGTGTGTCTGTGTGTCTGTGTGTGTCTGTGTGTCTGTGTGTGTCTGTGTGTGTGTGTGTCTGTGTGTGTGTGTGTCTGTGTCTGTGTGTCTGTGTGTGTCTGTGTCTGTGTGTGTGTGTGTCTGTGTGTCTGTGTGTGTCTGTGTGTCTGTGTCAATGTGTTTCTGTCCATTTTGTTTCCCTGTATTGACCAGTAGCTTTCTCTGGAGTAAGATTCGCCCTGCTCCCGGATTAAGACCCCGTGCCCCCTCCTGGTGGGGACACGAATCTCCCCCCCCCCCACCCCAGTCCTGTAAGCAGAATGTGCACAGGGAAGGGGAAACAGTCCCCCTGAGTGAGGGCCCCCTCCACTCTGTGTCAATCTAAGCAAACCCCAGGGAAGGGGGAAAGGTCGCCTGGCTGAGCTTGAAGGAAGGGAAAAGTCCACTCCTTTGCCTTTCGTGATTTGTGTCCCCTCATTAATCAATGGTCCACATAACTGAAAAACTCAAAGCCCACCATTCTCTGAAAAGAGATAGAACCACCCCATGCTCCCTGACCCCCGGATGGGATCACTACCAGACAATGCAACCTGGACAGGGCAGATTTTCCCTTCTGTTCAACACTGACCAAGGAGATGTTAAAGAATTTTCACTAGGTCCTTTCTTAGAAGGATTAAAGCTAGCTGCTGCTAAAATGTTTTCCATTGTCACCCAGTCAACTCCAGATGGTGATAATGCCAGTATTCAACAACAGAGAACTGCCTGGGACCCTCTACACAACTGGAAGCCACTGTCACCCCCAGGCACTGTCCCAGAGGACATCTTACCTCCCTTACCCCCTGCACACACCCTCGGTCTGTTTGCATGTTGTTCTCCTACCTAAGGAGACTTTGCTCAGCACGGCCTTCCTGCCACCGTGTCTCTTACTCTGTGAACTCACTGATGAAGTAATGTGACCGACATGTCAGCCCTGCATGCTCCTGGGAAGTGGGAACTGTGAAAGTGACAGAAGAACCTGGGTGTGCATGTTGTATGTGCGAGGGTGAGTGTACTGTGTGTGTGTGCATGTGCACGTGCACGCATGCAAGTGTGCATGTGTGTGTGTCCACGCATGTGTGTGTGTGTGTGTTTGTGTGATACAGAGTTTGACAGTGGGGAGGGAAATCCCACATTCTCAGCTCATGTAGGAAGCATCTTATAGAGATGTTGGAGTGGATGGAAAAGCCACCCCTCCCGCACATTTACTCAGATGAAATGTGACTTGTCTGGGGCCAGGTGCCTTCTAGAGACATGTAGAGAGCCCCGCCGTGCTACCTCCACCTTGCCTGTTGACCCGGTGGCCTTGTAGGTGCCCTGCTTCGGTCCTGTCTGTACAGTCATGTGGCTTCTCCCGTCCCCTCTGGTACCTAACTCTCCTTCTCTTTTACCTTAAAAAGATGTCAGCCACAATGTTTTGAGTCTATCTAAGTCCAGTGTGACTTTGTCTCAACTAAGTATACCTTCTAAACTGGCTGTCCTGGAACTCACTGTGGAGACTAGGCTGGCCTTGAACTCACAGAGATCCTCCTGCTTCTAACTCCTGTGTGCTGGGATTAAAGGTGTGTGCTACCACACTCTGCTCAGAAGAGTCTCCCAAGGGGACAAAGTCAGAAAGCTCAAAACAGGAAGAAGGCAAGGACAGACCAGGCTCGGAACGCACAGCGGGGGGGGGGGGGGGGGGGGCGCTGTCGGGGCGGGGGCGCTGTCGGGGCGGAGGGGGGGGGGCGCTGTCGGGGCGGGAGGCGCTGGGTGTCCCAAGCAAGGCAAGAGTGAGGCCCCGGTCCCTCCCAGCACTACGAAATAATGAAAAAGTAGGTAAGCGGGACTCAGCCTTAACTGGCTTTGTGTCGAAATGTTTCTTGTGTGTAAATGGGACTGTTGACCCAGAGCGCGGTGGCTGGGGATCTCCCGGGAGCTGCAGCCTTGCCTCCACAGTTAAGAGCGCTTGCTGTTCTTGTTCTTACAAAGGACCAGCTGCCAATCCCAGCTCCCACGTGGCAGCTCACAACCCTCCACAACTCCAGTTTCTGGGAATCTGACACCCTCATCTGGCCTCCAAATGGTACTAGGCACACATTCAGGCAAAAACACTCACACATATAAGTAAATCTTATAAAAACAAACAAATAACAACAACAAACAAACCTCTCAATAAACCAGATGCACACACATGTGATCTCAGCCTTGGAAGATGGGGGCAGGAGGATCAGAAATCGCAGGACATCCTGGAATTTATATTAAGTAATATTAAGGTTACAGAGTAAGCTACATGAGCATGAGACCATGTCAAATAGGTAGGTAGATAGAAACATGGACCCAAGACAGACAGACATACAGACAGACGAACTTCTATATTAAGCCAGTTCTACATGCAGGAAAATATTTGCTTTATTACATTGAGGAAATTTTTTAAATTCCAGTAAGATCCAACACCCTAGGCCATAAAAGTGAGTTACTGAGGGACGAGATGATGCAAATAAAGTCAGAGAAATGATTGGAAAAAAATCCAAGGAAACATACGCGTGCCCTGAAAACACTGGCAAAATTTGTCAGACAAACGTTTGAGTTTGGAGACAAGCGTGCACCGCTAACTGCAATACCACAAAGAGCCACACGGTGGCGCGACGACTCCATTAGTTTCTCTTCCCCCTTCTGGCCCGTTGGTTATTATTGTTTGCATTGTTCACAGAATACCTAGCAAATCCCATAAAGCCTTGTTTGTGCCTTCGTTCGTCCATTTAAACTTTTTATCTTGTCCTTCTGGCCCTATCTTCGGTCATTTCCACATGTACATTGGGTGTCACTGGCCGGAGACGGTCAGAGACAACAGAGCCACTTGAGGCAATGAAGGAAGAGGCTATCAGAACCCTGAAAAGTGGCAGAGGCCTGATACAGGCGGATCTCACAAAGCTGTTCTAGCCCAGCCAGGGCAATAGCTCTGTCTCCTTGCCACTCCCAAAAGGGTGCTCTGCAAAGGAATGGAACCCGGCGCGCAGGCGCCTCTGACGCACTGGCTTCACTGTGTTTGGAATGTTCGGTCTTGTGCTAGAGTCTTTTTATTATTATTATTATTATTATTATTATTATTATTACATTTTATTTGTTTGTTGTTGCTGTGTGTGTGTGTGTGTGTGTGTGTACATGAGAAGGTTAGAAGACAACCTACAGGAGTCTTTCTTTTACCACATGGATCCTGGGGATTGAACTCTGGCCAGCGGGTTTGACAGCAAGTGCCTGTACCCACTGAGCCCTCTCCCCAGCCCCTCACACTTGCGCCGTAGTGTAATGAGTATCTCTGCATTTCATCCCTTTCTTCCTTCTCCTCCTCTCCTCTTTCTTCTTCTTCTCTTGATTCTTTTTCTTCTTCTTCCAAACAAGATCTCACTAGCTAGCCTGGAACTTGCAAGGCTATCCTGGGCTTTCCTCTGCACTGGCTCCTGAATCCAGAGCCCTCAGCTTCCCTAGGCTCTGCCCACACTGCCCAGCATCAAGGGACTAGGCATCCTGTTTTCAGAAACAAGGACACAGTTTCAAAACTAGATCCTTGCTTAGTCTTGCACAGAGAGGGTTGTTTATTGGGGGGCGTAGCTCCTGGGGACATCATTCCCCCAGGAAGTCACATGCGGGGACATTGCCATAGCGAGAGGAGCCCAGCCCTCATCAGACACCAAAGGCTCCAAGGCTGCCAGTGTCTCTGGAAAAGTCTGGTTTTCAAAACCGATAATGCTGGTCACCGAATTTAACCTTAAATTGAAAGTTATTAACAGTAAGAAGGTAGGCGCAGAGATGCCGCCAAAGCCACTGACAGGTTTTGGAGTTTTTGATGTTGTTTTGTTTTGTTTTGTTTTGTTTACATCACAGCCCAGTTTATTTCCCAAAACATACTCAAAGAGAAAAGCGAAGACTCCAAGGTCCGTGCTTCATCAGCAGTGCCTGCACACTGAACAAAGGCAGAGGCACACACCAAATGGGGGCGACCGGAGCAGAGACATTAGACCTAAGAACTTATTACAGTGATTCCTATGCCTCTCATGTACAGACTGTGGTTTCTGAATGGTGGATGAGGTCTGTCAAGCAAGGTCAAGCTGCCTGCCAGCGGCCACACTGGCAGAGATGGCGAGAAGACCCTGACACAGAAAAGTCCCATCGGTAGTAAGTCCTCCCACATAGCAATCGGGGCATGAAAGTTTCAAGTGTGTTTGGAAAAAATCAAGGAGAGATAGATAGATAGATAGATAGATGATAGATAGATAGATGATGGATGGTAGATAGATGGATAGATAGATAGATGATGGATGGATGATAGATAGATGGATAGATAGATAGATAGATAGATAGATAGATAGATAGATAGATAGATATTTGTTATTTGTTTTACTATTTTTTATTCATTTTACATCTCAGTGTCAGCTCCCACTCTCCCCCCCCCCCCTCCTTATGCAGAACCCGCTGCCTGCCTGTGGATCCTGTTCCCCTAACTGGACTGCCTGTCTGGCCTCAGTGGGAGAGGATGTGCCTAGTCCTGCATCCACCTGATGTGCTGGGGGGGGGGGGGGGGAAGGGGTAGCAGGAGGGGGGTAGTGGCTTGTGGTGTTACTTGGTGGGGGGGTGCTCCCTTTCTCGAAGGAGAAGGGGGAGGGATAGGGGAGGGTTCTACGTGAGACTGACGGTTTTGAAATGCCACCAGATGTTGCCTCCACTGACTGCAGCGCCAGTAAGCAGTCATCTGTGTGAGATGGCACCTGGCACATCACAGAATCCCTGATCAAGGGCACCGCTGTCTGGTACTCCATGCTGGAACATTTTGACGTGTTCCTTTCACACCCCAATAAACTTCTTTGAAGCACACACGTCATAAATGCCCAAACCTCTCACACGTAGAGCCAGACAAATACATTGTGCTTTGCAACCCGTGAACTGATCAGAGTAGTGACCCCTGCCTGCAACCCAAGCATTCAGGAGCCCAAAGTTCCAGGCCAGCCTAAGCTACAATACAAGTTCCTGCCTCAAGTTGGGGAGGGAAGGAGGGAAGGAGGGAAAACATAAATTTTCATTAAGATATTTCAGAAATAATTTTGAAGATCCAGACACAGTGGCTATTTTAGTTATTTTTCTATTGTTGACATAAAGCACCGCAACCATGGCAACTTATAAAAAAGCAAGCATTTAGCTGGGCGATGGTGGCGCACACCTGTAATCCCAGCACTCCGGGAGGCAGAGGCAGGCAGATTTCTGAGTTCGAGGCCAGCCTGGTGTACAGAGTGAGTTCCAGGACAGCCAGGGCTACACAGAGAAACCCTGTCTCGAAAAAAAACCAAATCCAACCCCCCCCCCAAAAAAAAAGAAAAAAGAAAAGAAAAGCAAGCATTCAGCCAGGCCTAGTTTCACAGCGTTAAAATCCACAATGACAGCGCAAAGGCAGGAACAGCTGTGCTCACATCTTGATCCTCAAGTGTAGAGTGCACTGGAGACGGTGGGAGGGTCTTTGAAACCTTAAGCTGTACACAGTGACACACCCTCTCATCCTTCCCAAACAGTTCCAACTGGGGACCAAGTATTCAGACATATGAGCCTGTGGAAACCACCACCATGTAATCCCAGCACTTGGGAGGTAGAGGCAGGGGGATCAGAAGTCCAGGGTCATCCTCATCTCTCTCTCTCTCTCTCTCTCTCTCTCTCTCTCTCTCTCTCTGTGTGTGTGTGTGTGTGTGTGTGTGTGTGTGTGTGTGTGTGACTCTGGTAGAACAAACAAATAACTGGGTTAACTGGGTGCTCAGTGGGTAAAGGCAATCAGCCCCAAACCAGACAGCCTGAGTTCAATTCCTGGAACCCACATAAAGGGGGTGAGAGAGCCCAGTCTCCACAGTGTGAGGGCTGCCATTCATACACGTGTCATGCATACATACATACATTCATACATACATACATACACACACACAGATGATAATAATAATAAATGTTTAAAAAAGAAATTATTTCAGAAATAGATACACATACATGTTTATTCACAGAAAATGCCAGTTAATGGCTTTAATATTGACCATGGTTATCAGAGTTCACAAAAAAAGCATAAAGTGCAAAAGGTCTGTAAATCCCACCCCCCCCCCAGAGCTATGATTAATATCACCTCAGCCAGGGTACACACCACCTATGTGTAATCCATCCTACATAAAGTATAAAACACAGTGTATATCTGAAAATAGTCTAGCTGCTCGGTCTAATTATTGTGGTTATAAAATAGTTTTAAATCTGACATGATGTGTGAGAAAAGACACAAGCCATGTTTTAAAGTCTGTGGGAGAATAATGTCCTCAAAATCTATTGAGTATCCCGATCTGGCCCACGATGGGTCATTGGCCAGTGGGACCAACAACGCCCAGGCCAAGCCCTGGTTAGGAAGAATCCAAGTTCAGCTGGAGAAAGGAGCTGGGGGACCCTAGCTGGGTGTCCCCAGAGACCGTTATTTGTCAGACCTGAGGGAAGAAGAGAGCCAGGGAAGGTTCAGGTCCCAGCGCTGGCTCTGGGTGGGGGTTGAGAGAAGAGGACTCGTGAGGGAAGATTCAGACCCCTGAGAGCTCCAGCCAACAGAATGGGTGGCAGCATTTTTACAGAGGCATGTTTGATCCTCAACACAACGCTGTTGGCCGTGACTGGTGTAGGCACTTTTCACCAGATAGACACCCATTTCCCTGCATGGATCACAGATAGACAGAAAACTTCAGAGGAGCTGGCTTTGGCATCATGGGGCACTAAAGAGTGAAGAATTCTCCTAAAAATCAACAATAGATCAAAACTGTAAAATCACTGACAGACATGACCACCAGTAACATCTATGACTTCCTCTGTCCTAAGATCCTAGGCAGATTCGGTACACAACAGAGCCTGAGGCTCATGCTGGGAACAGCAGCCGGGACATCACTCATCGATGTCATCTCTACCGGAAGGGAGCAGATTCAGGAGTGCAGGTCAGTCAGAGCACTCCGCTTGTCATTACCCCTCTCAACACAAGAGAATCCACGAAGTCTGAGCCTTAACAGCCGTTCACTGTGGCTCAGAGATCCAAACGTGAAGCGTTACACTGCAAAGCCGAAGTCAGTTCATGTCTTAGGAGCCTCTCAGTCAGGCTTCATGGGAAGGTAGCTCCAGTGCTGAGCTCAGAACCCAGCCGTCAGCACAGGAGAGAAGGCTAGCTCTCCAGGAAAACGCTGGTGTGCACAGCCCATTCAAGGATAAACGGTCTAAATGACATCTCATTGTGGCTGTGGGGCAGAAAGGATAGGAAGGAAACTCACCCCAAAGGCAAGATATTGCCAATGGAGGCTCTAAGGCAAGAGAGGTAGAGTAACTTTTCTGCTGCTGCTTTTCTGTAGTTTCCCAATTTTCTTTGAACATGTAAAGCAAGAAGAAGAAGAAGAAGAAGAAGAAGAAGAAGAAGAAGAAGAAGAAGAAGAAGAAGAAGAAGAAGAAGAGGAAGAGGAAGAGGAAGAGGAAGAGGAAGAGGAAGAGGAAGAGGAGGAGGAGGAGGAGGAGGAGGAGGAGGAGGAGGAGGAGGAGGAGGAGGAGGAGGAGGAGGAGGAAGAGGAGGAGGAGGAGGAGGAGGAGGAGGAAGAAGAAGAGGAAGAAGAAAAGAAGAGAAGAAAAAAGAAAAGAGGAGAAGGAGGAGGAGGAGGAGGAGGAGAAGTGATCAATGCCCAAAGCCCAGCTCAAAATTAGATTCATACGCATCTACTCCCTTGATTAGTTAGTCAGGCCCATGCCAGCAAGCCGTAGAGAGTTCTGTTGGGAGTAGGTGTGGTCCCTCGCTCTGATAGTTATACCTAGCACTCAGTTTCACCATCAGTTTGAGGCCAGCCTGAGACAAGAAAAAGAGCAAATCTCTGTCTCAGACTGAAGGGGGAAATGTTCTGTTTGCCCCCAGACACACTCCCTCCCAAAGCAGCTATGGTGGCACCCACTGAGGCGGAGTCAGGGTTCAGTTCCTTTCACGCAATCATGTTCATGCACATCCATCAATATGTTATCCCTATACCTAGGAATGTTAGCAGGAGCCCCAGGGAATAAGTCCTTCTCCTGATAAAAAAGAAATGATTCTGCCGGGCAGTGCTGGCGCACGCCTTTAATCCCAGTACTTGGGAGGCAGAGGCAGGCAGATTTCTGAGTTCAAGGCCAGCATGGTCTATAGAGTGAGTTCCAGGACAGCCAGGGCTACACAGAGAAACCCTGTCTCAAGGGGGAAAAAAAGGAAAAAAAAAGAAAAAAGAAGAAATGGTTCTTCCCTGACTTTGAGGACACCACCACTGTCATGGAAGGGCCTCAGGAGAGCAACATGTGTTCTTAACTGCTGAACCAACTCCCCAGCCCCAGACGACCCTTACAGATGAAGGCAACTAGGTGTCATCTTCAGGACATTTATACAGTGCAGAACATATAGGTGCAGCCCCAGGGCCTGGGAAGGAGAACCAGAAACAAGGCTAGCTTGGTTTTGGCCTCTGAAACATTCTAGACCCAAAAGGACTCAGCAGCAGTTCTGGTCCATGAGCCTCTAGACTGCCGCAAACATTTAACTCAAAATCATTTTAAATATATTTTAAGCTACAGTAAAATAACATATACAATCATTCAAAACCAAGTATTTCTGCCTTATAAATCACCAATCAAATGACTGTGTATTTGCTACCTGGAAGATTTAGTAAATGCTATAAATTTAACGAAAGACAACTTACTTCACACATTCATGTTCTATAAATATTTGTGACTATAAACAAGAAATAGCCCAGCAAGTTACTTCTAAAACTTCAAAGCTGCAAAAGCAGAATGAAGTCTATTCATTTAAAAACTAAGTCCAGTTTCCACTTGGACCCTGTGAAGGTTCTAAACAGAGTAAGAGCTCCTGGAGGTGCCAGAACCAGGCTGCTCCTTCAGACTCAGGACACCGCTCAGAACAGCGTCCCAACTCCAGACCCCTGAGCACTGTCCCACCCCTGACAACGAAATGTCAGAAAGCAGAAGGTGTCTGAGCTTCAAACATCCCTGAGATGCCCCATTCCACCCCATACCCTGAAGACAGCCCAGTGAAGACAGGATGATGCAGGGGAGAGACATTCGTGTCATAGTCTGCCCCCTCCCCCACCCCCGACCTCCCCACCCCCACCCACGTGACCCGCAGCAAGCCAATCAGAGTGCAGCGACCGCCCAGCATCCAGAAAGGCAAAGTGCTCTGGGAAACCAGTTAGCACCAGGCATTATGGAAACAGAAGTCACATCCCCCAGGAGAGGCACATCCCCTAAAAACAGCAGGAAAATGGGGTCAGAGTCTTGGAGGTAACAACACACTGAAGGCTTCTGATAAGAAAAGATTCTCAGAAGTTTCACAGGAGCTCCACAGTCAAACCCCCAGAGCTGCCTCCATGATTGCAATGAGGCCCTGCTCTCACAGAGGTCAAGTGACAAACAGAGGAGGGCTGCGTGTAGAATCTTCACACCGGAAGGATTCTCTGTGGGTCTGTGGCTGCTGCACTCTGGAAGAGCAGAAATAGTGTCACTATTTAATGTGTGCTTAAAATGGAGTGTAGCTTTTGACATAGAGGGTGCTACTGGCTTTGCCCTCTGAAGCCGAGGCTCCGTCTCTCAGCAGAGGTAGTGGAAAGAGCCCCAAGCCTGTGGAGAACCTGGGAAGGCTAAGAGGTGTGAGTGGCAAGCCACCCGCCGTAGTCACAGTCCCCACGTGTGTTTTGCCCACTTGGTTTTGTTGAAGGACAGTCTCTCCCAGCAAAATGAAAAGTTCTGGAACCTTCCATCACCAAATCAGAAGGCCTTGTATAGCAGGGGGCTGAGTGCCCTGTAATGAGACAGCCTGGAAATGGTGGGATCTACCGCAGGCCACCTTCTCCAGCAAGAAGCTTTGGGCTGCCCTAGGTCTCCCGAAGAACTACGGTGTCATCATGGACATGAGCCAGCGAGCCCGTGTGCCTGGAAAGGACACCGAGGAAGACACACAGGTCCCTGAGCCCTCCACTTCCCAACCCGGGGACGTCAGGCACAGCGGTCCAGTTAAATCACAAAGGAGCAGGATGTTAAACACCCACACCACACTGATTCCTCAGCCCCCTTGGCCACCATCCTTGCTAGCAAACGAAGCCCCAGCGCACACTCGAACAGAAGTAGAGAAGGCAGCCACTGCCTGGCCATCACGTGATCTTGACTGGCGACTTCTTGTGGGCACACAGGAGAGACACATAGGGGACACCGATAAAAGCCCACTTCTCGCTGGGCCAGAATCTGATGACTGGACCTTGTTCGGGTATCTCTGAGGCAGCATCAAAGTAGGCGAAGCACACACAGCCCAGGTATGCAGCAAGACAGATGAGGATATGCCTGCAAGAGAGGGCGGAGGTGAGCAGAGAGTTGGGGGGCAGGACAGGGCGGAGGTGAGCCCCGGGCAGTGCTTCTCCTGGGCCACACATCCTCCCGCTGTCCCTTATAGCCAGCAATGGCAGGAGGGGTGTGATAAACCTTGAGCACCTGAGACTGTCCTAGTATTCAAAGCAGTCCCATTGAAATGGCATGGTAGCTCAGATCTGTAACCCTAGCTCTCTAGGAGGCCAACTCAGCAGGAGTGTCACAAGTACAAGATGACACAGAGTTCAAAGCCAGCCAGAGCCACAATACAAAACAAACAAACAAACAAACAAAACCTACTAAATAATTGGACCAAATACCTTTGGGGCCTTTGGGATAGCCATTACAGACAAAAAGTAGGACTGAGGGCCAAGGATGAAACTGGAAATACCAAGGCAGAAACTGATGGACCCAGAATTAGATCTCAAGAACCTTCGTAAGATGTACATCTTACGAAGGTACAGCTTGTGTTTCCATTGGAAATTAGCCTGTATTAAAGCAAGCTCCAAGCTTTATGGGAAAATCCCTTTGTCCTTCATTCATCTTCCTGTCCAAAGTTTCAATTTTAACCTTTCTCAGGAAATAAATCCTGGCCGTGGTGCTGCCTGCCTTAAATACCAGCACTCAGGGGACAGAGGCAGGCAGATTTCTTGAGTTTGAGGCCAGGTAATTCCAGGACAGCCAAGGTTATACAGAAAACCCCTCCCTATCTTGAAAAACAGAACAAAAATCAATCAATCAAACAAACAAAAAGAAGAAAAAAAACCAAGAAAGACGTCTTTTAAAGGGAGACAGAGTCTTTCTTATACGCTATACTGAAAGCTTATTCCAAATGAATTAAAGATTTAAAATACAGACCTGTAAGATGTCACAGTAGACAAAGTGATTGCCACCAAGTCTGATGACCTGAGTTCAATCCCCAGAATCCATATAGTATAAGGAGGGAGCTGACTGACTCCCCAAAGCTGTCCTCTTGACCTCCAAACATGGACTACTATATGGACCTCCAAACATATACTAATGTGTGTATATATATATATATGTATATATATATATACAAATTAATAAATAAATGTAAAAAATGAGTTATTTTAAAAATATTAAAAAGGTAATTTTAAAATGGTTTACTTTCTATGTATGTGCGAATGTATGCAGTACTTGCAGAGGCCACCAGAGGGCACGGGATTCCCCTGGAATGAGCGTTGCCCATGGCTGTGATCCACTCAACCTGGGTACTAGGACTGAACTATAGTCCTCTCTATAGAGCAGCAAGTGCACCTGGTCGTGGGGGTGCACGCCTGTAATCCCAGCACTCTGGGAGGCAGAGACAGGCGGATTTCTGAGTTCGAGGCCAGCCTGGTCTACAGAGTGAGTTCCAGGACAGTCAGGGCTACACAGAGAAACTCTGTCTCAAAAAAACAAACACACACACACACACAAAACCCACACAAAAAAAAAAGAAAGAGAGAGAGAAAGAAAGAAAGAAAAAAAGAAGCAAAGAAAGAAAGAAAGAAACTATCTGTCCAATGTGATAACGACCTGAAACTTATAACACCCAATGTTGTGTGAGCTTTGCTTTAGAATGGGGCTGGATGGCGGACAGGAGGGAAGGTAGGAGGTGAAACTTGGCCTCCAACGAGAACCACAGCTGGACTTGGCACACATGACGGCTTCATGTATTGTACTTTATGCTTTGAAAACGTCTTCATCTTGGGTACAGTGGCACAGCTTTAATTCCAGCACTTGGGAGGCAAAGGCAGTTGGATCTCTGTGAATTTGGGGCCAGCCTGGTCTACAATCAAGTTCTAGGCTAGTCAGAGCTACATAGGGAGACCCTGTCTCAAAAAGAAAACAATTATTTACTAATGAGTAGTTAATTAACATTTGCATTACAGAGCCAGGCAGTAGTGGTGCACGCCTGTAATCCCAGCACTCTGGGAGGCAGAGGCAGGTGGATTTCTGAGTTCAAGGCTAGCCTGGTCTACAGAGTGAGCTCCAGGACAGCCAGGGCTATATAGAGAAACCCTGTCTTGAAAAAAACCAAATCCAAAAACAAAAACAAAACAAAAAAAATTGCATTACAAACAACACATAGCCATTGCAGACAAAAATATTAGAAAGAGGAAACATGGCATTTGGAAAGATTACAGTTAAATTACATCCTAAAGCCACACCATTCAGATTATGTTTTTAAAGATATCTGGTGGGTACTGTCTTTTTAAAGACATAAAAAATAAAAACATGCCTTTCTCCCTATCAGATTAGCGAAGTTTTAAAGCAATTAATAATGCCTGAGTGTGAGCTTGTGGGCCGAGCATCCTGACAGACTTCAGTAAAGGGATTGAGGAATTGGCCCAGAAGCCGCAGGACACTAACATTTGAGATGACCAGCACTGCCAACACAGACAAAACAGTGTCTGTCACGGTGGCACCTGTCTGTAATTCCAGACTTGGGGCTGCAGAGTCACTGTGAGGCCAACCTGGGAGAGTAAAAGTCTCTCACACAGGAAATAAACACCTGGGCATGGGAGCACGTGCCTTCCACCTCAGCCCTTGGGAAGCAAAGGCAGGCAGTAAGGCAGGCTCTGTGGATCGGAGCCAGCCTGGTGTGCACGGTGAGTTCTGGGCCAAATGGTACTGCATAGTGAGATTGAATATTAAACAAAACCACACACACACATACACACACACACACACACACACACACACACACGAAAGAATAATAAGACAGATAAGATAAAAATAAGGCCTCTAATCCAGTCTGCCCCCTGCCTCCGCCTCCCAAGTATTAAAATTATGACCCTGTACTAGTAGTCTCAGTTTATGCACTGCTAGGGAGCAAATCTCTGCCAATTAAATCACATCCCCAGTCCAAGACCTTAAAAGCTCTAGAAGACTTAGAAAAAAAATTAGAAAACTGTGTTGCTATCTTGCAATCTATATTATAATTTAACCTATGAAGATTAGAATCAATATATGTTTTTTAAAGATTATGTATAAAAGTGAAAAATTAGAAATGACAGAATATGGAGGTCAGGAGATGGTTTAGTTAGAGCTGTTGTTCTGCAAACCTGAGGCCCGCAGTGCAAATGCCCAGTGCACCTGCGACCCTAACACTGTGGGACAGCTAGACAGATCCCAAGAGCTCTGGGCTAGTCAGCCCAGCTGAAAAGGCGAGTTTCTGGTTCAGTAAGAGACCCTATCGCCAAGGCAAGAAAAGGCAGCAGAGGGGAATAACAGGTGCTTGCTGTGGCTTTCCCATGCACGGGCGTGTCCATGCATTCATATGTGTGCAACACACACCCACATTTGCACACACAAAGAACCTGATACTTACTAATAGGCAGATTGGCTAAGTGAATTATGAAGCACCTATGTAATGAAGCATATGTATAATACTTTGTTATTATATGCATAATAATATATAATAAAGATCTATATCTCTCTACACCCACCCACATCTATGTAAAGAGAGATGAGGGAGGGAGGGAGGGTGAGCATTGGTGCTGAGAGGCTACAGTGCTTACCTAGCACACATGAAGTCCTAGAGGGGCATAAACCCAGGGTGGTGCTGTATACCTAGAATCTCAGTACTTAGCAGATGGAGGTAGGAAGACCAGGAGTTCGAGGTCGCCGGGCGGCCTTTAATCCCAGCTCTTGGGAGGCAGAGGCAGGCGGATTTCTGAGTTTGAGGCCAGCCTGGTCTACAGAGTGAGTTCCAGGACAGCCAGGGCTACACAGAGAAACCCTGTCTCAAAAAAAAAAAAAAAAACAAAAACAAAAACAAAAAAACAAAAAAACAAAAAAACAAAAACAAAAACAAAAACAACAAAAAAAGGAGTTCAAGGTCATCCTCACATATGCCATGACTTCAAAGCTAGCCTGGGCTACTCGAGATACTGCTGTCTTAAAGGAGAGGGGTGGCATGATCTAGACACAGAGTTATCTAACATTTCAATACTGCAATAGAACCTCGTCATCTATAAACATGCTGGGTCATATTCACAACTATCCTGTGTGGCATGTGGGCACATGTGGGCCAGGGACCACTCACTGGCTGGACATGCCTGACAGGAGTTTGGCCTATGACTGGAACAAGTTTGCATTACATATAGAAAGGTGCCATTGTAGTTTTCTAGAAACAGAATAATTAGTGGGTGTGCAGCTGTAGATAGATTAAAGAGGTAAAGTTTTTTGTTGTTGTTGAGTTTGGTTTTGAATTTTTTTCAGAATTATTTCTTTATGAATCCACTGTAGCTGTCTTCAGATGTACTAGAAGAGAGCAGTGGTTATCATTTCAGATGGTTGTGAGCCACCATGTGGCTGCTGGGAACTGAACTCAGGACCTCTGGAAGAACAGTCAGTGCTAACCACTGAGCCATCTCTCCAGCCCTTTTGTTTTGAGATGTTGTCTAATTAAGTAGTGCTGGCTGGTCTAGAAGTCAGTACGCAGACCAGGTTAGCTTCTAATTCACAAAAGCCAGCCTGCCTCCACCTCCTAAATGTGCTATTAAAGGTGTGTGCCATCACACCCGTTCCTTTCTTCTCCATTTTTCATTAGCAATAAAGGAGAAAAAATATCTTTTTCAGGAATGTGTATGTATACTGTAAAATCTGCAAGATATACATCAATCCTTCTTTGAGGAGTAGAAAGATGCGAGCCACTTTCTGTATGTCTATGTTGTTTAAAACTATTCAAAAATTCCTTCATGGGGCTGGAAAGAGAACTAAATGGGTAAAAGCACATGCTGGTCTTGTAGGGACTGGAGTTTGACTCCCAGCACCTACGTGGTGGTTCACACTGGCTGTAGCTCCAGTTCTAGAGGCTCCAATTCCTTCTTCCGGTCTCCTCATGTACTTCATACATATGGTACACATACACACTTGCAGTCAAAACTCTCATGCACATATAAAATTAAATGTAAGGAGCTGGAGAGAGGCCCAGCGGTTATGAGCACTGACTGCTCTTCCAAAGGTCCTGAGTTCAAATCCCAGCAACCACATGGTGGCTCACAACCATCTGTAATGAGATCTGATGCCCTCTTCTGGGGTGTCTAAAGACAGCTACAGTATACTTACATATAATAAATAAATAAATCTTTTAAAAAATAAAATTAAATTAAATTTAAAAAATTAGTTCATGCATCTGGCAAAATACCTGGGTGGGTAAAAGCATTTGCTCCAAGTCTGAGGATGTGTTAGATCCCTGGCATCCACATGGTAGGGGAAAGGAACAAACATACACATGCACACACAGACACTCACCTCACACAGACTACAGCACACGATGCACCAAGCACCCGCCCTACATGAACAAAATCACACCATAATGAGGAAAAAAGGACGGTTCAACCTTGGAAAACAAAGCAGACGCCATGAGCGAGCGCCTCAGTCTGTGCTGCTTTGTTTGATTTGGGCCTTGTAAGTTTTAGGTGTTTCTAGAACATTCCATTTCCCACATGTCTGTATGTGCACTCAAGCTGAAGTCCACTTGGGTAAAGAATGTCCTGTTTGGTGTGTGTGTGTGTGTGTGTGTGAAGGATCTCACTGTGCAGGCCATACTAACCTAAAGCTTCTCCCCCCAGCCTCTCAGGTGCAGGAGTGGCAGGTTGGCCAGCATGCCCAGGTCACACTGGCACCTGTAAGGTCCAAAGATGACTCTGGATAAACCAAGCCCTGTAGAACTCCCCTGGACGCTGCTAATCTACCAGGACAGACTAGGAGTGACTGTCCCTAGATGACCTGCAGAGGTCCCTGACCTCAGAGGGCCCTGAGGGTGTGGTTCCAGCGGAGAACCAGCCTGTCCTCGCGTCACATAGGCTCCCCTCCCCCACCACCCTTCCAGACTGTGGAGCTCAGGTTGCAGACTCAGTTTTCAGGCTCTCACGTACAATTTAGGAGCCGCCAACCCGCTGTGCAGCCCTAACAATTAGGTCTTTGGGAGAGTTCGGTTTGGCTAGACAAGCTCCTTGGAGCCATTGTCACACTCTACCTTACTTTTGTTACTAAGATGTGTGGTAAAAGAGGAAGGGAAAGAAGAAGGGTCAGCTCTGTGTCCCTCCCCTGGACACGCCAGTGCTCCTGGCAGGGAGCACTTCGCCCTGCAGCTAGCCAGGACGCCAGGGCAGGAGCACCCTGGGGCACGAGCACCCCAGGGAAGGAGCACCCCAGGGAAGGAGCACCCTAGGGAAGGAGCATCCTAGGGTAAGAACACCCCAGGGCACCAGCACCCCAGGGCACGAGTACCCCAGGGAAGGAGCACCCCAGGGAAGGAGCACCCTAGGGAAGGAGTACCTTAGGGTAAGAACACCCCAGGGCACCAGCACCCCAGGGCACGAGTACCCCAGGAAAGGAGCAGCCCAAGCAGGAGCACCCCAGGACACAAGCACCCCAGGGAACGAGCACCCTAGGGAACGAGCACCCCAGGGCAGGCTCTTACCATACACAGTGCAGGTAGGGAAAGTGAAAGGAGGACAGCAGCTCACAGAAGGCTCGGTCGCTGATCCAGCAGAAGAGAGCGAGAGTCCACCAGAGGCCCGAGAAGAGACCCAGCTTAAATACACGCACATTGTCGCACCTGTGAAGGAGAGGGAGAGAAAGTCAGGTCAGGTCTCTACCGGGTTTGCTGGCTACCTCCCCTGGGTTCAAAACTTCTCGTCTGCTCCGGCCGGTGGCATTGGCCCTCACACTGATGTAAATATTGCATGTATGCAGGTGACTCGATAACCTTCTTCTCCACACAGGCCTGACCTCTGACTCCAGAGACATAGAACCACCCACTATCTTAAAAAAAAAAAAAAAAAAAACACTATCTCTGACGTCTAATGCTGATACAAAACATAGTTGTCTTTCCTCCTGCTTACAGACTCCAGACTGCATCCAGTTTCTTAGCTTTTCCTTCAGAATCCATTCCAAACCTGCCCTCTGACCCTGTGGGTCCAGGACCCCATCATCTCCTCCCTAAAGCACCCTTGCCTTTGACCTTGACCTTGTGGTCAACCGGCAATGCTCTGAGACTTGAGAGAGAGAGAGAGAGAGAGAGAGAGAGAGAGAGAGAGAGAGAGAGAGAGGAGAGAGAGAGACAGCATTCAGGGTGGCCACAAGACCCCTTCTTTTTCCGTTTTCTCTCCATGCCTCACTACCTTTGCTCACACTACTGTAGATCTTTACTGTTCCTCAAACACCCCGGGCCTTTGCATGAACGGGCCCTCCAGCCTTCCTTCCCACTTGCTCTGCCCCTGACCTGCCTCTGTTCTGCTCTCACAGAGCCATGCAGTTCATTTGTCTCCAGGGGTCTGCTTAGCATCACCCAGGAAGCCTGTGTTGGTGTGAAGGAGACCAGCTCATTAAACGAAGTTGGCGGTGCTGTCTGGGAAGTTCAGAAGGTACGGCTTTGTAAGAGAAGTATGTCACTTTTGAGAGTTTAAAGACTCACGTCATTTTAAGTTTGCACTCCCTGCTTCCTGTGAACTCTGACCTTGCCACCAAGCGTCCTGCCATGATGATGATGGCCGCTTATGTGCTAGAACTGTAAGCCCCCGCATACCCTTCCTCCTGTGAGTTGCCCTGGCTTTTCACACACTGATAGAATGACCCTGTTGCTAAAGACAACACACACATGACTCACAGAACACAGAGGAGTGAAGCCGGTGTCTGCCTCACTCCTCTGACTAGTATTCATTAGTACTGGAGGTCCTCTGCATGCTAGAGAGATAAACACCAACCCAATTACAAACCTTTCAGTGGTCGAGTCTGGCATGACATGTCCCTTGGTAGGGACAGAATGACCTGGTAGGATAGAGCCAGCAGGCCTGAGCCTCCAGGAGTGTTGGCGTCATCTGTGGGCGTAAGGCTTGTTTGTATAATAACATAGATATTTTCGGGTTCCTCCAAGGAATGTCCTCCGGGTTAATGCTAATGACTCTGTGACAATCAGAGATAGCAGGTATGTGGGAGCTGAAGGTATGGCTAACATCTCAGCAAAATGGTAAATGCTGGGCCTTCAGGATAGCCCTTAAGGCTGTGGAAAAGAACTCTAAAAACATGAGTTTGAAAATACATAGTTGATAAACTATTCATAAATATAAGGAAAGGATGCAACACAAATTGTATGAGGGGTTTCACAGATCTGAAAGAACAGAGGCAGCTGCCCTATGCAGCAGTGGTCAGAAACCTACAAAGGAAGGAGATGAAGAGATTTAGGGAGTGGTGATCACCAGACAAGATTCCACCCAGCAAAGTGTTTTTAATTTATGCTTACAAAAGCAGGCAGATTCCTGAGTTCAGGGTCAGCCTGGGACCCAGCTACTTTATTTAGGTCTAGGTGTGGTCAGAATGGTCATCTCAGGACAAGGTCCCACCCAGCTAAATTTTCAAAGGCAGGCAGATCTCTGAATTCTTTTTGCAATGTTAAAAAAAAAAAAGGAGAAGAAGAAAAATGTACTATGGACTTGCTGGTCCCAGGATGGAGATTCATAGGCTAATCAAAAGGGAACCTAGAATAAATAACTGAATTTATATGTAAATTAAAACCTGGGCTTTTGGTCTGCAAGAGGTGAGCTAGCAGAAAGCAATAGCAGTTCTTTAAGAGCTGAGCTATCTGGAGAACAAATACAACTCTTCAAGAATTTTTACCTAGCTGGGCGGTGGTGGCACACACCTTTAATCACAGCCCTTGGGAGGCAGGGGCAGTCAGATTTCTAAGTTCGAGACCAACCTGGTCCACAGAGTGAGTTCCAGGACAACGGGGGGCTACAAAGAGAAACCCTGTCTCAAAAAAACAAAAGAAAAAAGGGGGGAGCGGGTTTCTAACAGGATTTCTGATTTTACTCAGGAAACCCATGGAGAGAGAACACAGCTCTTTTACAATTTTTCCTAATAGGATGTATTGGTCAAAAATCCCAAGAATTACTTAGAGGGTGAGCACAGCTCTTTTAGGATGTTTTTCTAGCAGCTATCTAGAGAAGGCTGTCTGGAATCTTCTTTTAGAATTTTTTTTTCCTTTGGCTTTCTGATTTTGGTAAGAAAACCCAAGAATTACTTTTGTAATTTTTCTAACAGGATTTCTGACTTGGTTGGAAGATCCAAGATTTATTTTTTTTTTAAGATTTATTTATTCATTATATGTAAGTACCTGTAGCTGTCTTCAGACACACCAGAAGAGGGCATCTGATCCCATCACAGATGGTTGTGAGCCACCATGTGGTTGCTGGGATATGAACTCAGGACCTCTGAAAGAGCAATCGGTGCTCTTAACCACTGAGCCATCTCTCCAGCCCCCAAGAATTTTTTATAACAGCTTTACTGAGGTCAGAAAAGCTACCCAGAGGGCTTTTAGAATTTTTACTAGCATAGAGAACAGAAAGATCATTTCAGTTTACCTGCTGCTGCCTCTATTGTAATACTAAGTGAGGCCGGAGGTCTGCCCTTGCCCTGCCAACTTAGTTCTGATTGGTGAATAAAGATGCCAGCAGCCAATAGCTGGGTAGAAGCGACATAGGTGTGGCTTAGGTTTCCCAGGCTTGGAAGAGAAGAATGTGTAGACAAGAGGAGAAGCCTCCACAGGTTAAGTAAGAGTCAAGAGGCTGTGGCCCTAAGGGCTGCCCAGCACAGTACATTGTAAGTAATGACTCCAGGTTATCGATAGGAAAGTGGATTCTAACATCATGAAGGGTAGGCAGCTGTCCAGCTATCATGCTGTTTGGGTCTTATTGTAAATAAAAAGGCTGTGAGTGTGTCTTCCATCTGTGAACGCAATAACCAAAGGCAGGGTAGAAGCTCCGGGCTGGGACTTTAATAATGTCTACAACATAAAGCAGAGCAGAACCCAGAGAGCAGCCTGGAGCCCGCTCGGCTGAGCACAGGCTCAGACCCACGATCTGACTTCAAGCTGTTTGCCTTCTCTACTCCCAGACACCCCTTCCTCAGGACCCCTCTCCAAGCCCAGGCTGGTCCTTGGCGAGAATCTGCATGAACGACCTGTCTGCAAGACATGCTGGTGTAAAGAGGAGACGAAGAACACCAAGGAAGAAAGTTCCTCTAAATCAACAAGACCAGTGCATATCTGAGCTCACAGAGGCTGTGGTGGATGTACAGGGCCCACCCCAGATGGGGCTAGAGCAGAAGTAAGCGTCCCCCATCCCTAACCCAACGCCATCTACAATCGATAGCCACTTGCACTGAGTTGTATTGAGGTTTTGGTTTGTTTTTTGAGAAAGAACTTAAAGTTAGGTGAGTGGCGGGTCAGGAGAGGATCTGGAAGGATATTGAGGAGGAAAAGAATACAATCAAAATACACTTAAATTTTAAAATATTTTTCTGGAATAACAAAAAACCCAGGATAGCTAAAACTATTCTCAACAACAAAAGAAATTCTGGGGGGAATCAGTATCCCTGACTTCAAGCAATACTACAGAGCAATAGTGTTAAAAACTGCATGGTATTGGTACAGTGACAGGCAGGCGGATCAATGGAATAGGATTGAAGATCCAGAAATGAACCCACACACCTATGGCCACTTGATCCTCGACAAAGAGGCTGAAAACATCCAGTGGAAAAAAGACAGTCTTTTCAACAAATGGTGCTGGTTCAACTAGAGGTCAGCATGCAGAAGAATGTGAATTGATCCATCCTTATCTCCTTGTACTAAGCTCAAATCCAAATAGACCAAGGACCTCCACATAAAACCAGACACACTGAAACTAATAGAAAAGAAACTGGGGAAGACCCTTGAGGACATTGGTACAGGGGGAAAGTTCCTGAACAGAACACCAATAGCTTATGCTCTAAGATTGAGAATTGACAAATGGGACCTCATAAAAGTTTCTGTAAGGCAAAGGACACCATCAAAAAGACAAATTGGCAACCAACAAATTGGGAAAAGATCTTCACCAACCCTACATTCGACAGAGGGCTAATATCCAATATATACAAAGAACTCAAGAAGTTAGACCCCAGAAAACCAAATAACCCTATTAAATGGGGTACAGAGCTAAACAAAGAATTTTCACCAGAAGAACTTCAGATGGCTGAGAAGCATCTTAAAAAATGCTCAACATCATTAGTCATTAGCGAAATGCAAATCAAAACAACCCTAAGATTTCACCTTATACCAGTCAGAATGGCGAAGATTAAAAACTCAGGAGACTGGAGGTGTTGGAGAGGATGTGAAGAAAGAGGAACATTCCTCCACTGCTGGTGGGAATGCAAATTGGTACAACCACTCTGGAAATCAGTCTGGCGGTTCCTCAGAAAACTGGGCACGTCACTTCCGGAGGACCCTGCTATACCACTTCTGGGCATATACCCAGAGGATTCCCCAGCATGTAATAAGGATACATGCTCCACTATGTTCATAGCAGCCCTATTTATAATAGCCAGAAGCTGGAAAGAACCCAGGTGTCCCTCAACGGAGGAATGGATACAAAAAATGTGGTATATATACACAATGGAGTACTATTCAGCCATTAGAAACAATGACTTCATGAAAGTCTTAGACAAATGGATGGAGTTGGAGAACATCATACTAAGTGAGGTAACCCAGTCTCAAAAGATCAATCATGGTATGCACTCACTGATAAGTGGATATCACTAGAAACTTGGAATACCCAAGTCATAATCCACATATCAAATGATGTCCAAGAAGAACTGAGGAGTGGCCCCTGGTTCTGGAAAGGCTCAGTGCAGCAGTGTAGGGCAATACCAGAACAGAGAAGTGGGAAGAGGTGGATGGGGGAACAAGGAAAGGGAAGAGGGCTTCTGGGACTTTAGGGGAGTGGGGAGCCAGAAAAGGGGAAATCATTTGAAATATAAATAAAAATATATTGAATAAAAAAATTGAAAAAATTGTTTAAATATTTCTAAGTAAGAAAAAAATCCTGAAAAGAAAAATTAGTTTTCTCCAAGGGAGATAACTAGGGGATACAAACCACTCCTAAGGGGGTTCCCATGCCCAGCCGTAGATGACAATACAAAACAAACCCAAACACATCTTTAGAGGTTCTTTGTCACATAATGTTAAGTCAGGGCATTTCTTTTTCTACCATACACATCCTTTGTATATGTATTATGCATATATGTATTATGCTTCCAGTCTGGGGTTTGTATAGGAGTCCTGTGAGAACATATGTGAATCTCTGAATCTATATGACTTTCTTGTGCTTTTTCATTGGTTCTTTTTCTTGATTGGTTGTTTTTGTCTTTCATTTTTGGTTTTTTTTTTTGGACTTGGTTTTTTTTCGAGACAGGGTTTCTCTGTATAGCTCTGGCTGTCTGGCTGTCCTGGAACTCACTCTGTAGACCAGGATGGCGGATGCCTGCCTCTGCCTCCCAGAGTGCTGGGATTACAGGCGTGCACCACCACAGCCCAGCTTATCTTTTTGGTTTTTAAATTTTATATATTTTATATTTTTAATTTTATATGATAATAATAAAATGTTATTTCATTATCTTTCCTTAGATATCTGTTTTATATCTAAGAAACAGAAATGATGTAGATCTGGATGGGAGGGGCCGGGGAGGAGTACAGAGAGGGAAACTGTAATCAGAATACACTGTACAAAAAGACATCTGTTTTCAAAAAGGAAAAAAATTAAGTTGCTATCTCATGGCATTTATCACAGCAACAGAAAGGTAACTAATACAGAGTCTTTTCGTGAGCACGACTTTTAATAATGTAAAAAGCCATCCCCTCCCAAGACCCTTCCTCCTTTTGGGGGACTTGAGGGTTGGATTTGGGGTTTTAGTTTTTCAATACAGGGTTTCTCTGTGTAGCCCTGGCTATTCTAGAACTCTCTCGATAGACCAGGCTGGCCTCAAACTCATAGATCTCTGTAGGCATAATGTTATTGTGAGCTGTATAAAGTTTATCCTTGTGTTATTCAAATGCTGATTTCTCTGCCCTTATATCTTGTTGAAATCTGAACATGGTAGTCTAACACTTCTGTCAAGAATCTCACATCTAAATTTGTGTAAACAATGTTCCTTGTTTATTCTCTGCCTTGTCAATAAAAACTGGACAATCCAATGACCAGGTAATAAAGAGAATAGGGCGGGATTTCTGCCAGCCAGGGGAGGAGGGAGACGAGGAGAGGAGTCGCTCTGAGGAAGGGGTCTGTAGAGACCTCAAGGTAGAGCACACCTGATGGCCAGAGGGCCAGAACAATACAAAAATGCAAATATCTCAGGGATTTGGCTGGGAGGTAGGCAGATTAGATCTCAGTATGGGAATAAAATTATAAATCTAGTTATTGTACTTAAAATTGAATATAAATCTTGGTCTTTCTGTGTCTATTGGGAAACTAGGTAGGATTTTTTTTATTAAAGCTGCTGTATTCGCTTACTGATTACATTTATATTAAAATTACCATTTCAAAGCTCCCCCTGAGCACTGGGATCAAAGGTGCGTGCCTCCTGGCCCATTCCGCCTTTAATGGAAGCTCTGCATCTTCTGTTTTACTGTTTGTTCCCCCATTGGCACTTAAGCTGTTCACCTGTGTCCTCAGCACGAGAACAGCACTGGGCATAGCAGAAGCTCTCAAGGTTTGCTAAGTGAGGGCTGGAAAGACAGCTCAGTGGTTAAGAGCACTGACTGCTCTTCCAGAGGTTCTGAGTTCAATTCCCAGTAACCACGGGGTGGCTCTGTAATGAGATCTGATACCCTCTTCTGGTGTTTCTGAAGACAGCTACAGTGAAATCATATATATATATATATGATATATATATTTTTATATATATTTTATATATATTTATATTTTATATATATTTATATATATATAATATATATAAATATATATATTTATTTTTATATATTATAATATAAATATAAAATAAATATATATTTTTATATATTTTTATATATATAAAATATATATAATATATATTTTATATATAAAAAATATATTATATATATTATATATTTTATATATATATATATTATATATTTTTTATATATATATATTTTTTTTTTTTAAAGATTTGCTAAATGAATAAAAGATTCTTTCACACACTGAACAACTGTTCTTCTGAAACAAGTCTCCTGCCGCAGATTGGCCTAGTGCTGCTTGTATTCTAATGCTAATATTAGGCCCCCAAGACCTAAGTCCCCTGTCCCCTGCCCCCCATGTTATTTCTGATTGGTAGTTAAAGATGAGGTCTTGGGGTCGGAGGAGAACCACGAGGAGGGAGAAGGAAGGAGAAGCCACCATTGGTTAGGAGTCAAGAAAGCATGGCCCTGAGGGCTGGCCAACTGGAGGTAAGAGCAGCTCAGATGAAACACAGTAAGGAATAGCTCGGGGTTACCGATAGGAAAGTAGATTCTAATAGCACACCTCCATGTTAGTATCTGTTAGCATGCTATACGTGTCTGCCCAGCTCTTGTCCTATTTAAGGCTTATTGTAAATATGAAGGTTGTATGTGTTGTGATCATAAAAAGAGAAAGCGGCATAGGAATATGTTCTATGGTATATGTGGGGCATGTGTGGGGGAAGGGGTGCCTCAGCCAGCCCATGCCGAGGTCCCCTGGGGGACTGGACACATGTCGGTAGAGAATAGAGTTTATCCAGGGCATGGGGAGGGGAGTTAAAGGGGTAGTAGAGGCAGAGAAAGGCAGAGAGAAGGAAAGAGTAGAGAAGTAGAGGCCAGCCATGACTACTGGAGAGAGGGGAAAGGAAGAGGACAAGAAAAAACCTAAGAGAGTAAGAGAGGCAAGAGAGGCAAGAGAGTGAGGAGGGGCAAGCATCCCCTTTTATAGTGGGCCAGCTGTACTGTGGGGAGGGGCATACTTGGCTGTTGCCAGGTAACTGTGGGGTGGAGCTTAGACAGAATCCTAACAGTGTGCGTCTTTTATCTGGGAACTAAATGGTGAGGCTGGGTGGAACCCTGGGGTGGAATTAAATAATTTCCATAGCACATACTGGTTTCCTGAAACCTTCACAGTTTTTTTTTTTCCTTGTTATGGAATTAGTCCTAAAGCTAAAGGAGGGTTTCCATGCCTGGGGGGGAACTCCCAGTGAGCCCACTGACAGCTGGGAGCTATAGAGGTGCTAAACCTTTGTCCTCCGCAGACCACTCCTTAGTCAGTTATGGTCTTGCAGGGGGCTGAGCACCAAGAAAAGGTTTAACTGGTATTTACTGAGCAAATGGGCAGATGTCAAAGACCCCGCATGTACCGCCATTCCCACTGCTGTGGGACACAGAAGCAAAAGCTTTGGCGAAAACAGAATAATAGCAGCTCGCAAGTCTGATAAAAAAACAAAACACACAAAAAATGCTCTCTTACCGGAAGGTTGAATGCCACCTTTGAAAAGTGTTTTTGAAAGAACAGACAGAGGTCCACGACACATAGAAACCATTAACTTCCTCTAATCTTGTTTGCAGTAACAAAACCATTATGACCAAAATCAGTTTGTGGAGGAAAAGGTTATTACACCTTACACACTAGGTCACAGGCCACATAGAGGGAAGCCGAGGCAGAAACTCAAAGCGAAGCTCTGGAGGACCATGGAGGAGACCATGGAGGAGACCATGGAGACCACGGAGACTACAGAGACCACGGAGACCACAGAGACCACGGAGACCACAGAGACCACAGAGACCACGGAGGAGACCACAGAGGAACACTGTTTGCTGGCTTGCTCTTCATGGTTTGTCCTCCCTAGAGCTGGCACTTCTCAAAGTAGGCTGGGTCCTCCCACGTCAATCATTAATCAAGAAAACACCCCCAGAAACTTGCCTACTACAGGCCAGTGTGATGGAAGCATGTTCAACCGAGTTCCCTTCTTCTCGCATGACTCCAGTTAGTGTCAACTTGACAAAAAAACTTACCAGCAAACCATCACTGTGACAAGATACCTAAGCCAAGTGACTTAAAGAGAGGAAAGAGTAATACTAATACTAGCTTGTGGTTTAAGAGGCTTCAGACCATGGCCACCAGGCCCTGCTGCCCTTGGCTTGTCAGGGCAGGAGAATGAGGCCAGGCAAAGCGACTTACTTCACAAGTGCCAGGAACAAAGAGACAGAATCAGATAGGGCTCCAAAATACATGGCGGCTCTCAATGGCCTGTAACTCCAGTCCCAGGGGATCCAACCCTCTTCTGGTCTCCGAGGGCATCAGCATGTAAGCACAGGCATGTGGCACACAGACATGCATGCAGGCAAAATGCATAGACAGAGAGACAGAGAGAGAGACACACAGAAAGAGAGACAGAGAAAGAGAGAGACAGAAAAACAGAGAGAGAGAGACAGAGAAACAGAGAGAGAGAGAGAGAGAGCATAAACCACATATCATGGTGGTTTTAATCCCAGCACTTGGAAGGCAGAGACAGATGGAAAGTTCAAGGCCAGTCTGCTCTAAATCGTAAGTTCTAAGCTAGCCAGGGCTACATACTGAAACCCTATCCAAACAAAACAAAAACCACTAGCCCTCCTGTGAGTAAACCGAAGCTCCCAAAGCCGACCTTCTGCACCTCAGGCCTGAATTCCAACACTCCCTGAACTGCGCCCTCTGATGGCCATCTGTTCCTATTGCGTCCTCTCGGTGAGCCCTGCGGTTCCCTTCACAGCGCTATCACAAGCTGAAACAGTCTATTATTTATGCAATTATTTGCTTCATGTCTGAAGGTCAGTGGCAGTAGGAACTATACCTGTTTATTCACCAGTGGATACCTACTACCTAACAACAGTCCCTGGAGCAAAGCAGGGGTTAAATAGTGCTTGCGGAGGAATCAATAAACTAATAAAGACCAGGCACAATTTCAGCTGGACTCCAGTGGCTTGGATAGAACTATAGTATATTTTTTCAACGTTTGTTTGTTTTTTTGTTGCTTGAAACATGTCTGACTTCAAAGCAATTATGCAGCTTTCTGCAATTTTTTTTTTGGGGGGGGGGATGGTTCGAGACAGGGTTTCTCTGTGTAGCCCTGGAACTCACTCTGTAGACCAGGCTGACCTCGAGAACTCAGAAATCTGCCTGCCTCTGCCTCCCAAGTGCTGGATTAAAGGCGTGCGCCACCACCCAGCATAGCTTTCTGATCTTAACTTCCAAGCACTCCCAGGTAATCCCAAGGAGTAAATACTAAAATTACATACTAATTCAGAGTCAGACTATATGGTAAAGTGTGATCAAAGGACAGGAAAGGGAAGAAACTGAATGGAAGGATAAGGTAGGGAATCTTTTTTTAAAAAAATTGGGGGGGGGGGATAAGCCAGATGTGGTGATGTACGCCTTTGATCTCAGCACTTAGGATGTAGAGGCAGGTGTACCTCTGAGCTCAAGTCACCCTGGTCTACAAAGCCAGTTCCAGGACAGCCAGGACTACATAGAGAGACCTTGTCTTGTACAAATTGAAACAAAATTTTAATTAAAAAATGTTTTTCCACACATCATTACTTTTATTATAAAAAGTCGAATGGCTGAGAAGCACCTTAAGAAATGTTCAGCATCATTAGTCATTAGGGAAATGCAAATCAAAACAACCCTGAGATTTCACCTCACACCAGTTAGAATGGCTAAGATTAAAAATTCAGGAGACAGCAGGTGTTGGTGAGGATGTGGAGAAAAAGGAACACTCCTCCACTGCTGGAGGGATTGCAAATCGGTACAACTACTCTGGAAATCAGTCTGGTGGTTCCTCAGAATACTGGGTATAATACTACCAGAGGACCCCTCTATACCACTCCTGAGCATATACCCAGAGTGTTCCCCATCATGCAATAAGGATACATGTTCCACTATGTTCATAGCAGCCCTATTTATAATTGCCAGAAGCTGGAAAGAACCCAGATATCCCTCAACAGAGGAATGGATAGAGAAAATGTGGTACATTTACACAATGGAATACTACTCAACAATTAAAAACAATGAATTCATGAAATTCTTAGGCAAATGGATGGATCTGGAAAATATCCTCTTAAGTGAGGTAATAAAAGAACACACATGGAATGCAATCTCTGATAAGTGGATATTAGCCCAGAAGCTCTGAGTACCCAAGACAGAATTCACATATCAAATCATTCCCAAGAAGAAGGAAGGAGAGGGACCTGGTCCTGGAAAGGCTTGATGCAGCATTGTAGGGGACTGCCAAGACAGAGAAGTGGGAGGGCGTTGATTAGGGAACTGGTGGAGGGAAAGGGGCTTATGGGACTTATGGGGAGGGGGAGAACAGGAAAAGGGAAAATCAGTTGGAATGTAAACAAAGTATATAGAGGAAAAAAAGTCTCTATGAACACCCAACTAAGTCTAATTCTAACTAAATTTAGAAATTTTGGCTTAAGGATCACTGGAAAACAGTAGCATGGCTGAGTTGTAATGTGAGAAGCATCCGTGAAAGCAGAGTTAGTAGGGGGCCACTGGGGGTTGGCAGAGTAGACAGAGGTCAGCGGAGAGCCAGGAGCCCAGGGCGGAGCCTGTGTGTCCCCCTCTATTCCTGAGGATGCAGGACCTGGCTCCACCAGGTTCTGGTCTCACTGTCCCAGCTTTCATCAGAACATCAAAGTGAGGGCAAGTTTCAGAAGGAAACCAAAAAGGCAAAATGAATATATGCAACAGGACCAGACTTCAAGATACAAACCCCAGAGGGCAACACCCACTATTTCTTCTCTTACTAATCCTTTATTGGCTGGGGGTGGGGTGTTTTGTTTTGCTTTTGAGACAGAGTCTCACTCTGTAGCCGTGCTGGCTGTCCTAAAATTCACTATGCAGACCAAGCTGGCCTTGAACTCACAAAGACTTTCCTGTCTTTGTCTCCCTGGTGCTGGCATGTACTATCTCACCCAGTCTCCTTTATTATATTCTTAAGGTGCTTTTAAGAATAAAATAATTGCCAAGCAGTGTTGGCGCACGCCTTTAATCCCCAGCACTTGGGAAGCAGAGACAGGTGGATTTATGACCAGCCTGGTCTGCAGAGTGAGTTCCAGGACAGCCAGGGCTACACAGAGAAACCCTGTCTCCAAAACAAAAACAAAAACAAACAAACAGAAGAATAAAATAATCATCTGGCCTCTGTAGGAGAGTATGTATCTAGTCCTGCAGTGACTTGAGGTGCCAGGGTGGGTAGGGACCCAGAGGGGACATCCCCCTTCTCAGAGATAAAGGGAAAGGGGAAAGGCCATCTAAATGGGGGACTGGGAGGAAAGAGGGTGCTGTGATCAAGATGTAAAGTGAATAAATAAATTAATTAATAGCAAAAATGAATACAGTAATCATTCTTAGGAGGAGGAAAGATGTGTTTTAGAATATCATTCAAAAATGTGTAGGCGTATCTATGTGTGTGAGCATTTTGCCTGCATGTATGTGTGTGCACCATGCACATGCTTTGGTGTGCAAAAGACTCCTGAAGACAGTGTCTGGGCCCCTGGAACTGGGACTAATGTAAACTATAATGTAGTATTGGAAATCAAAACCCAGCCCTCTGTCAGAGCAACAGACAAGTACTCTAAAGCCTTTCCAGCCCCCAGGAAAAGTTGGGTTGCTTGTTTGTTTGTTTTTAAAGATGTATTTATCTTATGAATGTGAGTACACTGTTACTCTTCAGACACACCAGAAGAGGGCATCAGATCACATTACAGATGGTTGTAAGCCACCATGTGGTTGCTGGGACTTGAACTCAGGAGCTCTGGAAGAGCAGTCAGTGCTCTTAATCACTGAGCCATCTCTCCAGCCCTGAGAAAAGTTGTTTTTAAAGTATTTTAAATGCAAGAGGGTCTTTTAGCAACATGATTTAAACATCCCAAAGTTCAGCACATCAGGTCATGACCCCGAATCAGCATAAACTTTCATTTTCTCCCGGTGAGAGAAGGTTCAGAACTGACACTGCAACTCTAAAGGCCAGACATGCTTCAGGAAGGAAGGCTAGGGACACGCAGAGGGATAAAACACAGTGCTTCCTCTCTGCCCCCTGAGCAAAGCAAGGCATGATGGGACAGACTGGCTTGGCATGACATGTCCTGTGAGAACACACGGGGAAGCTACTGGAAGGAAATGCACAGAGCGCCAAGAGCATCCTTTTACTGGGAATATCACCAAAGCAGGGAACCTTCCCTTTCCTTTTCCTTACTGGGATTTGGGCAGTAACTGAGTTACAGCAGGGAACAAAAATACCCGAGTCCTGTCCACTCACTGTCCCTCTGTCCCTCTGTCCCTCTCGTCAAGCCAAAGTCAAACAATGCAGTGGGTGCTGTAAAGGAGGTCATAGGACCATATGTAAATGGCTGAGCCCCAGACTAGAGACCAGCACAGCTAATCACACAGGGTCAGAAAGGGGGAGCGTGAGCAAGGACCCGAATCAGAGGGACCTGCTCCAGGCAAGTCTGGGTTCAAGTGAAGACACAGAAGTCAGAATGGCAGAGAACAGACAGAAGGGGGGAGCTTCATGTGTGTGTGTGTGTGTGTGTGTGTTGTAGAGTTGGGGCAGGGGACAGAATGACACACAACACGCTCAACTTACAGGGGCAACAGAGATGTGTGGACTGAATTCTATGGGCATGCCAACACAGTGATGGACACCAGAGGAGATGCCGGGAGAGAGAGCTTCTGACTCGGACATCTGGACACATTGTACTCCTATTTAGCACAACTGGAAACACTACAGAGAAAACTAGGGCTAAGAGAGATGGGTGAAGAGCCTGACTTTGCCAGCTTAAATTCTCAATACCTGTGACTCCTATAGCAGTCAGGTAAGCAGCTTAGTAAATTAGGTGCTAATGATAAGAAAGACTGCGTAAACCCAGTGTGGTGGCAAACACCTTTAATCCCAGGAGGCAGAGGAAGTCCTACAGAGAGAGATCCAGGACAGCCAGGGCCACAGAGAGAAATCCTATCTGAAACAAAACAAAAAATAACAACTACATTTAGGGGCTGGAAAGACGGACGGTTCATGGGTGAAAAGCGCTTGGCTGTTCTTTAAAAGGACCCAGGTTCAATTTCCAGCAACCAAATGGTGGCTCACAACTGCCTTTAGCTCCAGTTCCAGGGAATCTGATGCCTCCTTCTGGTTTCCCCACGGACCAGGCATGCGAGTGGTGTACAGACATATATACAGACAAAGCACCCACACACGTAAAATATTGTTTTTTTAATCTTTGAAAAGTCACTCGTGGGTACTCACTTCACACTTCACACTCACTTCACACCCTAGCACTAATGAAGAGTGAGAGCCGGGCGTGGTGGTGCACACCTGTAATCCCAGCACTTGGGAGGCAGAGGCAGGCAGATGTCTGTGTTCGAGGCCAGCCTTGTCTACAGAGTGAGTTCCAGGACAGCCAGGGCTACACAGGGAAACCCTGTCTTGAAGAATGAAACTAACGAAGAGTGAGAATATCAATATGAGTTAGCCTGGCTAACCTCGGCTAGCCTCAGCTACACAGCAAGAACAGATTTTAAAAAAATCGAGACATTCAGTGTTGATAGTAAGAGAAGTATGAATTCAAATTGAATTCAAATTTTTAAAGTAGCTACAATAAAAACAATGTTTTCAGCAAATCTTAAAGTGATCGTATGTATTTTGTGGCTGGAAGACACACACACACACACACACACACACACACAACCTAAAATACAATATTTGGGAATTCCTTCACTGCTTTTGTTTTGTATGTATAAATATTTTGTTTGAATGCATGTTCCGTGTGCGTGCCTGGTACTCGCAGGGTCAGAGGAGGGTGTTAGATGCCTGAGAGCCACCACTGAGATGCTGGGAACAAGACCAAGTGCTCTGAAACCCCAAGCTACATCTCCAGTCCCCATACAAGGTTTCTGGAAGGACTAGAGAGCTGGTTTAGAAGTTAAGAGCATTTACCACTCTTCTAGAGGACCCAGATCTGGTCTGAGCACACACGACAGGCATCTCACAGCTCCAGTCCAAAGGGTCAGACTACTCTTCTGATCTCATGTGCGTGATCCTACACGCTCATAGTATGATACGTTCAGGCATAAACATATACACACGAAATAAAATATATAGATTTTTTTAAAAAAATATTTTAAAAATACAAAAATGAATCTAAAAATGTATACATATTTCTGAAATATGAACCTGAAGCCTTCATCTACAACTTCCCAGAAGAAAATGGTTACCTAGGCAACAAGAGACAGGAAGAATGGTACCCACCTCTTCAGCTCTGCAATGAGCAGCGCAGTGCAGGGAACCCCCAGAGCCATCAGAGAGATGTTGTTGATGGCCGGCTTGACGAATGCCAGGCATGTTGTAACTGCAGACAGGACACACACCACTGCCTTGAACCTGCCCCTGAGTCAGTGGAAGTAAAGAAAATCCGTTAACAAAGGAAACCATGCTTGTCTGTTTAACACACTCCCCCAACCACATGCCGGGAATTTGAACCCAAAGTCTTGTGCACGCTCCCATTGCTTGTCACTATAAGTGAGGGGCAGCCAGCACTATCTGTGCAAATTGAGAAGAACTTCTACACCAGTGATTTCCAGCAGTCCTGATGCTGTGACCCTTTAATACAGTGCCTCATGTTGTGGAGACCCCCAGCCGTAAAATTATTTCGTTGCTACTCTATAACTGTAATTTTGCTACTGTAATGAATCGTAATGTAAATATCTGATATGCAGGATCTCGGGTATGAGGCTGGGTCATGACTCACAGGTCGAGAACCACTGTTGTACACTGAGTACTGTTAGGTCACAGATGAGCCCGATCTAAATGCCCTTCTCTCTGCTTCCAGGAGCCACGGCTGGGAATCAAAGACTCTGAAAACATTTAGCTAGGAAAATGGTTACAGAACAATCAACCCAAGTCTCTAGGGAGGTAATGAGTTCCCTGCTCTTGTCTTTCTGGGTTTTATCAGATCTGCAGGACTTGACAAACCCTTTCTGTAGAAGCCAAACACAATAGCATAGGACTATAATCCCAGAACTTGAAAGGTAAAGGCAGGAGGATGAGGAGTTCAAGACCAGCCTCAGCTACTTAACATATCCCATCTCAAAAACAAAAACAAAAACAAAAACCCCTGTAAAGGGTTTCGGGTTTTGTGGGTTCTAAACTCTAGGCTACAGCTACTCAAATCTGCCTGCATAAAGATAAGTTCAGGAATGTGCATACCTACATACTCATAAAATTTCACAGAATCCATCTAGCCCCAAGTAGTTCTACCAGGTCAATATGGATGACTTTTATGAGACACCAGAGTCTATTAATAGGGAATAAACATTACTACTTTAAAAGAAAAAAATTCCTATGTGCCCAGCCTACAAAAGTAAAGGTTTTATGAAAAAAATCAAATAAGATGTTTCCTGGCAACCTATAGGTCTAGCATGAACTGGAAGTTTGTCTTGACAGGATTTTAACTTGATAAGTGACTGGCACTCTCCTCACAGCCTTCAGAGATGTGGAGCCAGCCAGAAGTGGCGACGTGATCCTGAGCACACTTCTTCCTTTCTCCAGGGACTCTGTTTCCTGATCTATAGAGCAAAAAGGCCCTGGCCCAGCCACTCTCAGAGGCCTTATCCATGACTTAAATTAAGGAGCTCGTGATTTTCCTGTACTTTCTGTTATTTGTCATTAGCAGAATTTGTTTTGGCCGAGAGCCCCGGAACAGGTCACAACTAGGAAACGGATTGGAATGAAGTTCTATTATAAAGAACTCAAAAAGCATTGGCCCTTCAAAATACAGATTTATCTTCTAAAGAGGAAAGACATTTATCATCAAGGCACAGGAAATCATTGATCAAGCTGCCAACCTTCTGACTGGAACGAACAGGCTTTGTAGCGCTGAACCAGAAGGGGACAGCCCTATGTGAAAGGAAGCAGGCCGAGAATGATCAGGAGACTCATGTTTTCTTCCTGACAGGCCAGAACTGTTCAGCCACCGGAAGCTGCCTGTCCAGCCTGAGGTCGGCCTGACCAGCACCAGGCACACGGCCTCTGGGGCACTGGGCAACTCCCCCTACAAGCTCCTGACCCACCAAGGCTAGTAGGACATTTTGCTGGTCTCTTTCTGATCCCCTCCGTCTTCTGTCTTTGTCACAGGACAAACCCATGTATTTCCTTAGTCTCTCGCCACATACCATGTCTGTATGTTGTTTTACCCTCCAGACTTCATTGTAAGGTTTTCTTTACTATGAAATATTATACTCTCTCTGTCTCTCTGTTTCTATCTCTCTGTGTGTCTCTCTCTGTCTCTCTGTCTCTGTCTTCCTCTCTCTCTAACACACACACAACACACACACACACACATACTTCTATTAGAAACATATAACCAGAGCCGGGCGGTGGTGATGTACGCCTGTATTACTTGCACTCTGGGAGGCAGAGGCAGGCAGATTTCTGAGTTCGAGCCAGCCTGGTCTACAGAGTGAGGTCCAGGACAGCCAGGGCTACACAGAGAAACCCTGTTTGGAAAAAAAATCCAAAACAAACAAACAAACAAACAAAACACAAGAAACTTATAACCAGAGATGTGAAGGCTAGAGATAGAGCTGAGTCAGTGTAGTGCTCCCCTAGCATGCACACGGCCCTAGGGTCCATCCCTTACATCTCAAAAGCTGGGTGTGCTTGTGCATATTTGTGATCCCAGTCCATGAAAGGAGATAGGAGAATTAGAAGGTCAAGGCCTCCTCAGCTAGCAAGCTCGGAGTCACCCTGGGACACATGAGACCTTACTTCAAAGGAAGGAAGGAAGGAAAGGAGGGAGGGAGGGAGGGAGGGAGGGAGGGAGGGAGGGAGGGAGGGAGGAAGGGAGGGAGGAAGGGAGGAAGGGAGGAGGAAAGGAAGGAAGGAAGGAGGAAAGGAAGGAAGGAAGAGAGAGAGGAAGGAAGGAAGGAAGGAAGGAAAGGGGAAAGGAGGGAAGGGAGAGGGAAAAAATAAAATGTCAAGGTATAACATCTTCCATACCCAGTGGAATGGGAGCTTCAAGCAGAGGTTACAAAGAGGAATACAGTAATTAAAAGCACAGACATTTCAGATGGACAGATAGACAGATGGACCCACTGCTCAGTGGCTGTGGGACCTTCATAAGAAGCTTAACTCTTCTAGACTTTCCCACTGGAACTGAACCGCTGACGCCCATGACATTCTTGAGAGCACAGCAGCACTTAATACAGAGCCCAGGCATGTAATGTGCCCATATGATTGTTAATAATATCACTACTTAAGCAATAATCTGAGCATTTGGGAGGCTGAAGCAGGAGGATTGCTTTGAGTTGAGGCCAACTAGACTCAGAGCATGACCGTGTCTCAAAATGAAACAGAACAAAGCAAACAAGACAGAAAAAAAATGTTATTGTTGATAATATCTTCTGAAGGAGAGCAGGCTGGGCAGCCATTGTAATTCCCCCGAGGCTCCATCTAACACTGCCAAATAGTTTAAAGGCAAATGCTTTCCGAGACAGCTGGAGACACCTCCCCACACTGGGTCCACAGGGAGTGGAGGAATGTGTGGACAGCAAGGACATCCTGTGCATACACACAATTTTGCAACCAGTCAAAGTAAACAGAGGTCACACGGCCAGCAGAAAGCCAGCCCAGCCCACCGGTGATACTCAAGAGTCACCAGAGGCCCTAGGCAGAGTCAGAAATTTCCAGAATTGAGGGGCCTTGACAGTGTGTTCTAACTGTGATGACAGGTGGTCCCTACAACCCACAGAGTCATGTGAGAGCTCACGGTGACTGAACTCTTAGTACCCTCTTCCTCCATATTCCCCAAACAAAAATCTAGCAACCCAACTTCCTGACCACTAATACTGAAGAAGCTTTCACTGTTACCATTACCCCTTAAAGAGGAGGTTTAACTGATCCTGGTTTTTATATTTAGGACTTGATAATATCACCTTTACTCCTATAAAGTGAGACGGAAATTTATGAAAGATAAAACCATATCCATAAACCCTGAGATGTCCCTTTAGGTGGTTAGGACTCACTAGTTTTGACCATCAGAAAGCAAACATAGCTACTTAAAGTAGCTATCCATGATGCTACAGCCCTTGGCCTGGGACAGCCCTCAGGGAGCTCACCCAGTGAGCACCGAGGCCCAGACAGTTTAAGCTACTAGCCTTCCATGTGCTAAGACAGGCAGGACCTAGCCTGACCCTGGCCACTCAAGATACTAAAAACAAAGTGGACTCCAAAATGAAAGCTGGCTGTAGGTTTTGTAAGAATGAATCATGACTATATATGTGAGGGTTATTTAGGAGGCATATTCCATTAGCCTATAAGAACCACCCCCCCTTTTTGCTTACTTTGTCTTAAAATAAAAAACATCTAAAATTTTAAATAGTTGAGTGTATATTCTGAAGAGTCCTGGGATTTCTAAGTAAAATGAGACCGTGTCTTTTCCTAACCTATCATATTGGTATGATGAACACTAACTTTCTATAGATAGTGTTATTTTTTTGTGCTGTTTAGTTTCTGTCAACTTCCCTCACTTGAAAAGAGGGAACCTTAGCTGGGAAGGTAATCCCATCCAATAGGTTGGGAGCAGGTCTCTGGAGGCATTTTCTTGATTGGTGATTGATGGAGAGGTGGGGCTAGCCCACTCTGGGATGCTGGGAGGTATAAGGTAGGTAGTTGGCTGTGAGCCTGGGGATTATACCAGCACCAGAAACCTAATTAGGACATCTTGTAACTGTATGTCCAGATTTCTGTTTTATAGTAGCTTCTAGCACTTACTAAGTCCTCATTCTCTGAGAAGCAAAGTTCTGTGTATCACATTTAATTTCATCTTCTTTTCAAAAAAAAATATTTTTTTCAGTGCTAGGACTTGAGCTCAAAGCATTATGCTACACAAGGCTCTGTAATAAACTATACTCACCCACCTTTTATTGCTCTCTGATCCCCTTAGGGGTGTGTGTGTATGTGTGTGTGTATGGGCACTCACACACACACACATATACACACACACATGAGTTTGTGCATGCATGTGCCTGTGTCTGTAGTCTGTGTATGAACTGTGTATCCCTTTGCTTTGAGTGCTAGGATTACTGATAAAAATTCTGAAGGCGGGCTGGAGAGATGGCTCAGCGGTTAAGAGCACTGACTGCTCTTCCAGAGGTCCTCATATCTCCATGAATCTCAGAAACCCCAAGCAGAGCTGGTCACTGTGTGCCTCATGGAGCCATGAGCACCGAGGGACAGCCTTGGCCATGTTGTTCAGCGAGGTGCAAAGTGTGTGCCCCGGGGGAGTTCGGAGATCAGGAACTAGCAAGCCAGGTCATCCGGGTCCTAAGCCCCATCGGCAGGAAGCCAACCCCATCTCCAGTCAGGAGTCAGGACATGTGGTTCTCAGCCTCCAAACGACTCTCCCCACACCCAGGGCTCAGTGCTCTCTCACATCACAAGCTCCCTAGGGTAACACTTCTCGGGGCTATGATGGGAGGTCCCATGTAAGTCCCCAACATTGCATCTCACACTGTTTTCATTATTAAGTTGATAGATTTCAATCACCAACATCAACACCCCACACCCCTTTCTCCTGTCAAACATTCCCCACTTCTTTTTCTTTTCTTTCTTTTTTCTTTTCTTTTCTTTCTTTCTTTCTTCCTTCCTTCCTTCCTTTCTTTCTTTCTTTCTTCCTTTTTTGTTTGTTTGTTTGTTTTCAAGATAGGGTTTCTCTGTGTTGCCCTGGCTGTCCTAGAACTCACTCTGTAGACCAGACTGGCCTCGAACTCAGAAATCCACCTGCCTCTGCCTCCCAAGTGCTGGGATTAAAGGCGTGTGCACCACCACAGCCTGGCAACATTTCCCATTTCTACTCCTTGAAATGAGGAAAGAGAAATGGTGTCTATAATTAATAGGATAAAAACTGCTCCCTTCGGGATGATGCGATGGTTCAGCAGTTAAGAGCACTGACCACTCTCCCGAAGTCCTGAGTTCAAATCCCAGCAACCACATGGTGGCTCACAACCATCCATAATGAGATCTGGCGCCCTCTTCTGGTGCGTCTAAAGGCAACTACAGTGTACTTACATATAATAATAAATAAATCTTTTTAAAAAAGACCAAAAACCTGCTTCTTGGAATCTCAACCCAGGATTACAGGATGACACAAATAGAGAAAATCCTGATTCTCATTTCTTCAATTTCTCACTCAGATCCCCCAAAAAGAAAGAGGAGTTCTTAGGAAAAAGTGGTTCCTTGGTGCAGAAACTAACACTCACCAGAATGAGTAAGAAGCTAAGGTGTTCTGAGTGGGTGTTTATTGATGACATAAGCATGGTCAAGATAAAGACCACAGTGCCTCAGACTCAGGATTGGCAAAGCCTTCCCACAGTCTGTATGTGGATATTGACAGTGCGTGTGGAGAATGTGCACAGAGGCTTCCTCCTCTCTATAATTACAGCCTGAGACGGATTCTGTACAAGGACCTCCTGCCAAGCTTAACTAAACCTGCCTCCTGCTTTAGCTATATACAATATCTCTGGCTCCTATTTCAACTGTATACAGTAACCCTTCCTCCTGCTTCAGCTATATTTAGTAATCCTGCCTCCTGCTTCAGCTGTATACAGTAACCCTTCCTCCTGGTTCAGCTATATTTAGTAATCTGGGCTCCTGCTTCTGCTGTATACAATAACCCTGCCTCCTGCTTCAGCTGTATACAGTAACCCTGCCTCCTGCTTCAGCTATATTTAGTAACCTGGGCTACTGCTTCTGCTGTATACAATAACCCTGCCTCCTGCTTCAGTTGTACACAATATCCCTGGCCCCTGCTTCAGCTGTATACAATAACCCTTCCTCCTGCTTCAACTGTATACAGTAACCCTGCCTCCTGCTTCAGCTGTATACAGTAAACCTGCCTCCTGCTTCAGCTGTATATAGTAACCCTGACTCATCTATTCAGATATATACAAGAAAGGCACTGAATTTCCAAGTTGCCATCACTATTGGTGTACTCCATCAGACCCATGGCCATTGGATGCCAGCTTTTCGGTCTGTGTGCCTGTCATTACTTTACACCCTTATGGCACCAGTTAGGTCAATCCCTAAGCCTTGCAGAGTGCAACACCAGAGGTGACTGACTGGTGGGCACCTGATTGGTAGGTAAAGTTAAAAGTTGTCACCTGCAAAACCACCTTGTGACCTTGCCTCATGCCCTTGGTCCCTAACCCTGCACTTATGTGACTTCTCGTGAGATGAATCAAGTTTTACCCCGTGGTCACCATAGCAACCTGGACATACTGTAAAGCACATCTCTGGGGCTGGACATGGAGTTAAGAGACAGAGCACGTGTAAGGACCTGAGTTCAATTTCCAGTAACAGACAGACAAACAGAGAGAAGACAGGAAAGAAAGAAGGAATGGAGAGATCTTATAGCATACTTTTCTCTTTTAATCAGAAAGCAAGATAAAGTTCTATCTATTTGCTCTCTCTCTTCTTTTCTTACAAATAACATACATTTCTTGAGGATAATTTTAAATCTAGATGATATTCAGAAATAATTCTATTCAAGTCCTATTTTGAAGGATAAAGATTAATTCACTTAAAGAGTATTTTCCCTCTATCCCAATTAAAGTTTAATCTTTCATATTAAAATGAACAATGCTCCTTGTATTTAAATAACATCAACTAGTTTAGAATAGCAGTAAACATAGATATCTCTGGGCCTGGCATGGTCTACAAAATGAGATCTAGGCCAGCCAAGACTCTGCCTTGGGGTGGGGGGGGGGGGGAGAATGAGTGGGGAGGAGCTAATGGCAGCCAATGGTTGTTGTCCCCAGGGCACCAAAATGTTTGTACATATAGGAAAACACATATTGAGCAAGCCAAGCATAGTGGTACATGCTTGTAAGTCACACACATTTAGGAAGAAGAGGCAGGAAGATTCTGTTCAAGTCTCAGCTCAGCTACCTAACGAGTTCTAGTCTAGCCAAGACTGCCTGAGACCCTGACTTCAAACCAAACCAAACCAAACCAAACCAAACCAGGAGAACTGGAGAGATAGATGCTTAGTGGTCAGCACAAGTGCATATTGCTCTTACAAAAGATACACATTCAGTACCCAGCCCCCACATCAGGAAGTTCACAATCACCTGGAACTCCAGTTGCAGCAAGGCTGACATCTCCTCCTGGACTCCACGCACAACTGCACTCACACATGCACACTCCAACACACAAGTACACACATAATTAAAAATAAAGTAAATATTTTTAAAAAGACACTGTCTGAGCTCCAGTTCTATTCACAGAGAATCCTGTTCTATTCACAGCATTCAAGCGGCAGCTCACAGCCATCTCTTACTCATTAGAGGTGCAAACGCCCTCTTCTGGCCTGTGAGGGAGATGCATGCTCATGGTACACAGACATACACACAAAGGCAGAACACCCATATACATAAAATAAAAGTGAGCTGGGCGGTGGTGGTGCACATCTTTAAACGCAGCACTTGGGAGGTAGAGGCAGGTGGATTTCTGAGTTTGAGGGCAGCCTGGTCTACAGAGTGAGTTCCAGGTCAACCAGGGCTATACAGAGAAACCCTGCCTTGAAAAACCAAAAAATAAAGAAATAAAAATAAATAAAAATAAATACAACTTTAATCTTTTAAAAGCAACAATGAATATATGTTCATTTTATACATAGATATAAATCTGTGTGTATTTAATCTACTTGACTGATCCTAAAAGTAAGATATCACTCACACACACACACACACACACACACACATACACACTTGTACCATGTGTTTTCTGTAGCCAGTATTTTCTACAAATATCCATACCATTCAGGCTTCAAAAAACAAACATTTTTTCCTATATTTACTTTATCTTTTACTACATGTATAGGTGTGTGTATGTGCATACAGGTGCTCACGGAGGCCAGAGGTGTTGGAGCCCTAGAGCTGGAGTTACTTCTTCTTTTCTGTCAGCTCAGCTGTCCTGTCAGATCATTAAACTGGTAGAGAATAAGCGAGGGAGGAGGGGCTCGTCACCAGCTGAGCTCACTCAGGCAGTAATTTGCCTGATGAGTGTGCTGCATTGATAACCACATCTAGCAGAAGGCTTTAGCACAAGCTTACCTGTCATTCCGAAAGATCTTTGGTAAATACCTCCTGGGAAACCACATGGCCAAAGCGCACATCAGAACCCAAAGGATGGCTAGTTCATCAAGCATCTGACCCAGGAAACTAAGAGTTGCATGGAAGTAGACAGACCCAATTCCTAGAAACAATCACAACCAAAAAAAAAGATTAATGCAGAACAGGCTTGCTGCTTCAGGATGGCCCCTCTCTAGGAGCAATCAGAACCACCAGATCACTCTCAAGTAAGAAAGAGGAAAAAAGGAAAAAAGAAGGAAAGAAGAAGAAAAGAAGAAAGGCAGGCAGACAGGCAGACAGACAGACTCACAGGGCCCAGGCATACAGACTAGAAAGAGGGTTTCAAGTTGGGCTCAAAAGTCAGCACATCACCACAGTAAGAATTCCACAGCCAAGCACACTCTGTTTCCATCCTCTGAACCTTCACGATAACAGGCAGTAAATAAAACTCAACACTATCTCTTTGTTAAGAATTCCCAAACTGCCGGAGAGGAAATGGAAACCACACAAGTATTTCACAGAACAATGAGGGACCAAACGTCTAAATATTTTTCTTTAAGTCCTCTGGAGCCACATCTCATCAGACTTCAATTGTTTCAGGGGTTCTTCAGAAGTTCTCAGAAAACTACACTGACGCTGGCAAGCCACCAGTGGCTGCCCCACAGATGCCGAGATATGAGATAGTTACAGGCAGCCTTGTTATCAAGCCGGCACTCAAGAGTCCTTCAGGCATCAGGGAATCAATGGCTAAGACGTCAGAGTGACTTTGGTTTACAAAACATTGTGTTCAAAAGGGACAGGAAACATGTGGGGTCCCACTTCCTGCCTTTCAGCGCCGTTCCCACATGACTCCACTTACCCACTACAACTAGGAGGGTCCAGATTAAGTAGATGCCGCTGTTGAAGCACGTTGCATACTGGCGGAACAAACACATGCAGATGGGCGGTAAAATGAAAAACAAGACGTTGCTGATCTGCAGCGGAGAGAAACGGGAAAAGATGAGTCTTAAGTAAAAGCATAAAAAAGTAAAGATGCTTGTTCAGGTGTGTCCTTTGCAAACATGGGTGAATGTGGCCATGCATCGTGTGCAAGCTCTGCACTTTTTAAATTGCAGACACACAGAGCAGGAGCAGGGCGGCAGGGGGGTGGAGGGAGGGGGAGGGGAGGGGGCAGGGCATAGCATGGTTAACACTGAGACTTAGAACCTCTTAAAGACCACGGACAAACGCGCTCCTTGCTGCCTCTTTTGATCAACTGTAAACAGCACCATCAAGGCTAGAGCCCTCCTCTAGCGTCAAACCCTGGGGTTAGTCCACGGCGGGGGGGGGGGGGGGGGGGAGGGGGAAGGGGTTACATGAATAATTTTGATTTGTGAAAATTTCCTAAACTCTTCTTCTAAATCAACAACTATTGCTTTCCACACGAGGGACGTGCTTTTGCTATCCTGACAGTTTTCTTATCCTAATCAAAACCTATTTTTAAAAGAAAATCAAGTTTGTGCGCTCTTTTCCAACTTTAAAATATGATCATTTTGCCAGGCAGGGTGGCGTAAGTTAGTGATGGCAGCACTCAGACTGAGGAAGGAGGATCAGGAGTTCGAGGACAGATTCAACCGCATAATGAGCCTGGGCAACATGAAACTCTGACACTACCCCCACCCCCACCCAACCCCCGTGTTCCAAAATGTATTTTAACTTGCTTTTTTATTTTATTTTTTTTTTCTTATTTTATTTTTTGGTTTTTCGAGACATGATTTCTCTGTGCAGCCCTGGCTGTCCTGGAACTCACTCTGTAGACCAGGCTGGCCTCGAACTCAGAAATCCGCCTGCCTCTGCGTCCCAAGTGCTGGGATTACAGGCATGCGCCACCACCACCCAGGATGCAATTTTTATTCGTACTTAAACCTATTATATCTCCAAGGAGGTTGCAAATCTTTAAAAAATTAAGAATGTTTCATCTAATGATCGGAATATGTAATCACTATTAAAATATTATTAGCTTAGGAAGATAGCTTGTACCTATATCCCAAGTTCTTGAGAAGCTGAGGCTAAAGGACTGTGAATTTGATTAGTTGAATTTAGGCAACCAAAAATAAATGAATGAATAAATAAATAAACAAACAAACCATTGGATGGAGAGCTGGCTAAGCAATTAGGAGAACAGGCTACTCCTCCAGACACGGGTTTGATTCCCAGAACCCATGCTAAGGTTCACAACCTTAACTCCAGTTCCAGATCCGATGCCCTCTTCTGACCTCTACAGGCAATGCATGTATGCAGTGCACAGCCATACATGCAGGCAAAATGCCCACACATATAAAATAAAAAATAAATAATTTTTTAAAATACCAGTAAATCAATGAAAAAATATTAAAAATAAAATATATTGACATTTAAATATAAAATACATTTAATATAAAAATTTTATAATCTTTTTATTTTCCATGAAATATACATTCCTTGGTTTATAGTAAGCCTTATAGACCCAATGTAAATGTCACACATATAGCAAGTCTCAGTCTTTAGCCACATTTCCTGTGTTCAGAAGCACAGGAAAATACTGTAAAGCACAGTTTTACCTCACTCTAAGTTTTTTTAAAAGATTTATTTATTTATTATATGTAAGCACACTGTAGCTGTCTTCAGACACCCCAGAAGAGCATGTCAGCTCTCATTACAGACACCTTGTGGTTGCTGGGATTTGAACTCAGGCTCTCTGGAAGAGCAGTCAGTCCTCTTAACCACTGAGCCATCTCACCAGCCCCATTACTCTAAGTTCTAAGAGCTGGGACTATATCTCAGTTGT
This sequence comes from Apodemus sylvaticus, assembly GCF_947179515.1. Classification (NCBI taxonomy): domain Eukaryota; kingdom Metazoa; phylum Chordata; class Mammalia; order Rodentia; family Muridae; genus Apodemus; species Apodemus sylvaticus. Next base: position 99,760,924 of record NC_067474.1, on the reverse strand, counting down.
AGGATGCTTGTCTGGCATTTGCGAGGCTCTGAACCAACAGAATCATCGCAAAAAATAAAATAAAGGAAGGAAGAGAGGAAGCTGGAAGGCAGAAAGACAGACAGAAAGGGCAGGAGGCAGCAGAAAAGGGGCAGTGCCCTCCTCAGGACAAATCTGCTGCCTCCTCATCCTGCATTACCAGAACTGTCAGAACCTTCTGATATCGAAAATGTCTGGGTTTAAGGTTATTTGTTATAGGAGCAGGGGCGGAGCTGGCACCAGGTGGTCTGGTGATTTTCCATTCAACAGTGGGCTTTTGAGGCACTTCTTTCTCTTTTGTTTTGTTTTGTTTGTTGGTAACAGTGTACAAGGGTTCTAGTCCTGGCCCACATGTATTATTCTCTAGTGCTTGTTTTTAAAATGAGGCCATCTTAGAAGGCATGCACCAGTAGGGATGTGCAACTCTCTAAATGTCCTCTCCCACAGCCGAATGAGAAGCTCTTGGTCCAGGCCTGTGCATGCAGAATGTAAAGATAACATCTAAGTCTAAACGGTTTAACACCTGAGGTGAGGTAGGAGGCAGGCAAAGACTTTGGAAAAACAAAACAAGTGACTCAGCAGCTAAGAACAAATGTTGCTCCTGCGTAGGCCAGGTTTGCAGCACCCACATCCGGGTAATGCCAGCTCCAGAGTATGCAGTGCCTCTAACCTCAGAAGGCAACACACAAACACATACACACACACATACACACACACACATTAAAATAATAAAAAGAAGGCTAGAGAGATGGCCCAGTGGTTAAGAGCACTTGCTACTTTTACAGAGAGAGGATCTCTCTTCAGTTCCCACAACCATACGACAGTTCACAAGTCATCTACAATTCCTGCTCCAGGCGATCCAACACCCTCTTCTGGATACCTCAAGCAGTAGACATACATGTGGTTCACACATACACACGGAGACAAAACACTCACACACATGATATAGAACAAACGAATCTTCAAAACTAATCTTAGCAGTAATAACAATAACTATTTAAAAAATAAAAAGAGCCAGCCCTGGTTGCTCTCACCTGCAATCCCAGCTAATCTGCAAATGAGAAAGGAGAATCACAAAGTCAAGGCCTTCCTAGGCTACGCCTTGCATTAACAGCCAGCCTGGACAACTTAGTGAGACCCTGCCGCAAAGTTTTAAAATCCCAAAGAGCAAGTCTGGCAAGATGCTCCGAGGATAAAGGCACTCGTCAGTAAGCCTGACGGTCAGGATTCCATCCCTGAGACCCATCTCGGAGAACCAACGCCCTTAAGTTGTCTTCTGACCTCTACATACATGCTGCAGCAGGCAAGCACTCACACACATACACACTCATTAAATGAATTAAGCAATGAAAAACAAATATATAATAAATAAAAAGAGGGCTGGGATTATACCTCATTGATAAAACACTCCCCCAGCCTGTGTGGGGGCCCAGGATCAATCCTTAGCACTGTCAGAAAAATTCAGGGATGAGTAGACAGGGTAAGAATCCTAGAGTTTCTGTTGCTGTGATAAAGACCATGACCAAAGCAACTTGGGGAGGAAAGGCTTCATTTCCTCTGAGACTTCCAAGAAACTGTCCATCAGGGTCTGAACGCAAGAGGGGAGGGGCTGGCATGCTCACCCATTACGTGCTTTCTATAGCACCAGGATCACTCCCCACAATGGGCTGGGCACTCCCACAATGGGCTGGGCACTCCCACAATGGGCTGGGCACTCCCACAATGGGCTGGGCACTCCCACAGCAATCACTAATTAAGGAACTGCACTACAGATTTGACTACAAGCCAATCTCACAGGAATATTTTCCCAACTGAGAGTCCCACTTCCCAGGTAATTCTAGCTGTTGTCAAGTTGATGTAAAAGTAGACAGTGCAGTAAAGATGAACACACACACACACACACACAAAACAAGGACAAGATGGCTTCCAAAAGAAAGGTGTGGCTACCCCTGTTGGCTGAGGTAGAGATGTGGATTAGATGATGGCTCAAAGGAGCCACATGGGCATCTTGAGCCCAGATGAAGATAGCAAGGCAGAAGGGCTTTCCCCAGGCCTCAGAAACCACACTGGGAACATCGCACTACAGTGTGTCACAGCAGGGGCTGGGGAGATGGTTTAGTCAGTGCAGTGTTTGCACTTAAGTTTGGAGAGCCAGGAGCCTGGCGTGGTGGCACACGCCTTTAATCCCAGCACTTGGGAGGCAGAGGCAGGTGGATTTCTGAGTTCAGCCTGATCTACAGAGTGAGTTCCAGGACAGCCAGGACTACACAGAGAAACCTTGTCTCGGAAAACCAAAAGAACAAAAACAAAAAAATGTAGAGAGCCAGAACTCCAGTACCGTGCACAAAGCTACATCTGATGCTTTAATGCAAGTGCTGGGGAGGTAGAGAGAGGATTTCCCAGGCTTGCTTGCAGGTGAGTCTAGCCAAATGTGTGAGCTCCAGGTTCTACAGACAGTAAAATAGAAAGGGATAAAGAACAGTATAGCTGTGCACATACAGAGAAAGAAATTCTTTTCAGCAAACCTCAGAACTCAGGCACCCCTTGGAGGTGACACAGGTTTTGGAAAGGAAAGAAATAAGAGAATAGTCAAATGATAGAACAGAATCTTGATGTGTGATTGACAACCTTGAGTGAATAAATGCTCTCAGAGGCCCCAGGGACCTAACTTCCTCTCTGATGTCCATGAGCACAAGGCATGTCTGTAGTGCACAGATACAGTGCAGGCAAAAGATCCATACATATAATTTTTATGTATAAAAAATAACTTTTAAAAACATTATGTTTAAAAGGGGAAAGAAGCATGTGAGGCCTGAGCTCAGTGGCATAGTGCTCTGCATGCATGGGGTCCTGGGTTCAATCCCCGGCACCGGAACAAATAGGCTAAGGTGGAATGGGACAAGGGTTTACCTTTTGCATACACACAGATTTCTGTTCATGCTATGAGCACAGCCATTTAAAGGACCAGGGACCTTTCAGGGTTAGGGTCCATTAAAACCATTACTTGCTTTAAGGGTATATGAAGACCCAGAAAGACCCCAAAGCAGCAATTACCCAGAGCTAACCAGCCAGCAGGCTCTTCTCACAGTCCCACCCAGGGTTCACCTCCAACTGGGCCATTCACATATGATACCTAAGAACTGTAAATGCAGGGACTGGAGAGATGACTCAGCGATTAAAAGCCCTGACTGTTCTTCCGAAGGTCCTGAGTTCAATTCCCAGCAACCACATGGTGGCTTACAACCATCCGTTATGAGATCAGACACCCTATTCTGGGGTGTCTGAAGACAGCTACAGTGTACTTACATATAATAAATAAATAAATCTGAAGAAGAAGAAGAAGAAGAAGAAGAAGAAGAAGAAGAAGAAGAAGAAGAAGAAGAAGAAGAAGAAGAGCTGTGAATGCCGTCACGCTGTGTTCAAATGTCCCATCCTATGATTTAAACTTGAGTTTCATTAGGTAGCAGGGAAGTAGATGAAATGGGGAAAGCTGAAGAGGGAGAAAAGAGAGAGAAGAAATAGAAAAATGAACTGTAACTTAGTCATTCTCCCTCACATCCAGGGGCAAGCACTCCCTCTAAGGAACATCCTAAGAGTAAAAAACTCCTTCTCCCCAGAAATAAACCCTCTTCTGGATGCAAACCCTCTATCTCTTTCTTTGCATTTATATGAGTGAAAGGATACCCCATACTGCGTGGCCTCACCCTGCTAACCCTTTCATCTTGCACACAAGGATTCAGCTCACCACTGTACACTGCTGCAGAGAGCAGGAGTCGCTTTTGTTTATTTGGTTTTAGCTATTTTTCAGGGGAAAGAGCAGCAACTTAGAGTCTCCTTTAGAGTGCTGGGAAATATAATCCACTTGTGGGTGTGCTTGCTTTTTTGTGGTAGGATCTCAGGTAGCTCAGGCTGGCCTTGAACTCAGTAGGTAGCCAAGGCTGACCTTAAATGCCTGCTCTCTCGCCTTCACCTACCAAGCACTGCCGTTACAGGTGCGTTACGATATGCCCAGCGCGATCTTGCATCATGACCTTTTCTCCAGTGTATCTTTGTCGACTGAATGCCTATTAATATCCCTTGCTTCTGCCAAGTGCAACTATGACTGGCAAGCTGTCCATTACATGGCTCTGTAGATTCCTATTACCACAGGCAAGGAACACTCCTGACACACTTAAATGTGTTCATGTGATATTCATGAAGGTGTGAGTTCATTTACTACACCTGTATTATTATTATTTATTATTTTATTTGTTAAGATTTTGAGAAGGGTCTCATAGTGTAGGTGTAGCTTGGGCTGGTCTCAAACCACAGCAATCTCCTGTTTCAGCCTTCTGAATGCTGGGATTAAGGGCATTTCCCACAATCCCGCATTATTTTTAAGTTCACACTTAAGCACAGTTCCAAGCTCTATTTTGATATAAATGCTCCAAACAACACTGAAATCACATTTTTAAAACTTCTGAACAGCCTATCTGCCAGGGCTTGCTGATTACGACTATTCCTTTTAAAGGCATCAATATATGGAAAGGAAAAGCCCAAATTAGAGAGCGACCGTTCTCAAAACAAAAAGAGGAAGGAATACCAAAATAAATATGGAAAGACAAATGAGTTATGGCTAAAGACAGACTCTGTGGCTCCATCTCTACTGAGAAACAAGCTCTCCTTCAAAACGATTTGGGTCTCTAAAATCGTAGGACTGTTTGGCCAAAGGGAGCTTGTTTTAAGTTCATTGCTGAATTATCCCTTGAAGATTTGATTTGCTTTCTGTCTACAGACATTTTTAAACCACAACTTCAAAATGTATTAATTGTTTCCTTTAAGAGTTCCTTATTCTGTGGATTCCTATCCAGCATTTGTTTCAAAATCATCTCAAGAACACACAGTGCTCTGGTCCTGATGCATTGGGATGAGCCTTCCCCCATGGAATGGGGCGTCTGAACAAAAGGCATGGGGGTTAGCTGGCTGAACACAGGTTCAGGAGCAGCCCAGGATGCTAAGGGTACTGTCTGTGCATTCCCGTTGTGGGCAGGATTCTAGTCCTCCACTGCACTGTCCTGCTCCTGCCTGTGGGGTAGTCAAATAGCCTGGGTGGCCAGGAACCCAGTGGGTCTTCCAGGGCACAGGACTTCCAGTTGTAAAAATCAAGAAAATTGGGCAGGAGAGATGCTTGATGTCACATCCAAGGACCTGAATTCTATCCCTAAACCCAAATGGTAGAAGGAGAGAACTGACTCCCACAGCTGCACTCTGACTTCCACATGTACACAATCACTGACACACACACCACAGACATGCACATGCATGTGCACATGCACACCCCCCCCCATGCACACACATATACATACATACACACAACAAACAAGCAAACAACCAAGGGTGGAGACATAGCCCAGTGGTTAGGAGTGTTGATTGCTCTTGCAGAGGTCTGCAGGTTCCCAACACAGCATCTCACAACCCTTCTAACTCTGATTCCAGGAGGACCTGATGCTCTCTTGTGCTCTCCATGATCTCCATGGTCAGGTCACTGCACTCACGTGGTGTACACACATAGAAGCAAACATCCATACACATAAAATAAAATGTGAACAAATTAAAATAAGCAAATAGAAGTTTTTCTTTAAGAATAATCAAAACTTTCAAGCAAAATGCTTAGGATAAGTTTTCTCAGATGCCGGCTTACACAGCCTCCTACCAGCCCCACCATGCACACCTTGATGCAGTCTACAAACAACATCTCCGCAGCTTGTGTGTGCTGCTATGATGAATCCCGATGCCCAGTGACTTTTTCCAGATCTGGTTTCTGTGACAGACACACAGGGCAAAAGCTTAGGCAGGCCTCCAGCCAGGCACATTCTGTCCATCAGATGGCGGACCCAGACTTGGACACAGAAAGAAAGCTTAGCTTCCCTTTTTGTGATAGTTGAGTACAGAGGAGGAGATAAGAGGCCATGGGCTGATTTTATGCACATTTATTTCATTTTTTTCTATACCTGTTAATTTCTGTTTTCCAAGTCACTAGTGGGCCAGCAACAGAGCCTTCAAAGGCCAGACCCAGTGATCACAATTCAGACTCTACTTTTCTCCTATGTGGTAGGAGCCCCCAAGGGAGCCATATTGGCTCACACCCAGAAGCCCAATACTTGGGATGCTGAGGCAGGATTTCTGTGAGTTCAAAGCCAGTCTGAGTTACAAAGTGAGTTCTAGGCCACACTGGGCTATAACATGAGATTCTGTCTTAAAAAGCAAAGCAAAGCTGGGCGGTGGTGGGGCACGTCTTTAATCCCAGCACTTGGGAGACAGAAGCAGGCGGATTTCTGAGTTCGAGGCCAGCCTGGTCTACAGAGTGAGTTCCAGGACAGGCAGGGCTACACAGAGAAAACCTGTCTTGAAAAAAAAAAAAAAGGCAAAGCAAACAAATCTACATCATTCAACCCAGGGAAGGTTCTCTGTAGAAAAAAAAAACAGTATCCTAGACATACAAGTGAGGGGAAAGAGTAAGTTCTTTCTGTTTTTTGAAACAATGTAGCCCTGGCTATCCTGCAACTTGCTATTTAGACCAGGTTAGCCTAGACCTCTCAGAAACTTGCCAACTTCTGCCTCCTGAGTGTTAGGAATGAAGGTGTGTGCTACCACATTAGGTTTAGGAGCCAAGGATGATAAGAGGGACTGGGGCCGCAGTGAGAGTGGAAGGAAGCTGTGTTCTCTCTTTGCTGGGCCAGGAGGTGATAGTAAGCAGCATTTACAGTGAACATTTCCAAGCCAGGCATGACCACCCATGCCTGTAATTCCAGCACTTGGGGAGTAGAGGCGAGAGAACCAGGTATTTAATGTCATCCTTGGCTACATGGGGAACTCACTGTGAACTGCATGAGACCTTGTGGGATTCTGAAAAAAATTAAAATAAATAAATAATAAATAAGTGAACACATTGGTCTGGGCAGGTGTTACATGCTTGCAATCCCAGACATTTAGAGGCAGAGGTGGGAGGATCACTGAAAGTTTTAGGTCAGTGTGTTTTATATTAGTAGGTTCCAGGCCAGTCAGGATTACTGACTAGGGAAAACTATATCTGAAAATTAAGACAGAAACAAACAAACAAACAAACAAAAAACCTGAGTATTCTCTTCAACACAACAATCCTCCAATGAGAATTGATACTTATAAAGTACATGTGTGTGAGCCAGGCATGCAGCTCAGAAGTAGAATGCTTGTCTTACACAAGACCTTAGGTTTGAAACCCATTGATGAAAAAAAAAAAGGAATCTCACAATGTGTGGGCATTCTCTGAATCCCTCTTTAAAAGTCAAAATGAAATCTATAAAGCATCCAAAAACATCGCCAGATGTTCATTAAGAAGGAATTAACTAGCTAAATGAAACATGGCCAATCTGTTACAGGGAACACAGCCCAGAATCTGTGAAGAGGTCATCGCTCTATACAGCCAGTATGATCATATGATCGTTGGGAGCACAGAGAGAGAGAGGTCTTTGCCCTCACAGACAAGCACTATGGAATCCAGGAATGTTAAACATATAGGGTTGTCTCAGCAAGGAATGGGGTAGCTAGTAGCCAAGGTAATCCTTGTGCTGTGTGCCAGGGATTCCCTGAAGTTCCTGCAGCCAGGACCAGAGGGAGCTAAGAGCCCAGATGACCTCTGAGCTATCTATTCTACATGACCAAGACCATACCAGAGCCTCCCAATCGCCCTTAAGATAAGACCTGCGTCCTAACTATAAATCCCACCTTCGTGGAAGAAGTGACATGAACTTTAAGAAGAGTTTCTACGTAATTATGTCTCCTTGTGCACATGAGTTTGTTACAGGAAAAATTTTATAAATTGCATTGTAGCTGGGCAGTGGTGGCACATGCCTTTAATCCCAGCACTTGGAAGGCAGAGGCAGGTAGATTTCTGAGTTCAAGGCCAGCCTGGTCTACAGAGTGAGTTCCAGGACAGCTAGGGCTACACAGAGAAACCCTGTCTCAAAAAAAAAAAAAAATGCACTGTACTTAAATAAACTGCCTAGTGTCATATTCTACAAGTTTAGGCCAAAACCAGCTAGAGTCATGTTCAACCAGATTTCCTTCTTGCCTCATGTGAACCATCACTCTGCTGGCAATGATGTTTGCAGAAACCCCCACAAATGACAACCTCTAAGAAGTGCTTAGAAAAGAAGCGACATACACACAGTCCATTCAGTGTGATTTCAATTGAGTTGGAAAATAGTTTTGAGCGTGTGCAAATGCAATATTCATATTTTGCATGTAAACACAACGTCTATAAGCTGGGAATTGAACCCAGGCCTCATGCATGCCAGGCAAGCTCTCTACCTCTGACTTCCCTGGCCCTTCCATGTGCTGTATACACGCCCAGGAAATGTCTGAGAGGATGCAGAAGAATAATGTGTTACTTTAAAACTTCCATATTCTAGTCTACCATGGTCATACTGTTACTTTTCTATCAAAAAGAAACTTTTCTGCTTTAAAGAAGCTGGGTTTTTTTGTTTGCTTGGTTTGTTTGGCTGGTCTGGTGCATGACCCACCACTTGGAGGAAACAAACTATTTTTGTTTTTAATTAAGCAAATGTGTGTTATTCTGAAAATAAGACAGTTCCAGGATAGGTATTTTAAGTGAAGCGCCGATTGAACAGTATATATTTTGTTAGGCACACAAATAGTGGGCGCTTATATTTATAAGAGAACTCTTGGTAGAGTCAAAAGGGCTAAGCTCTAACTCCATCGCTGTCATTTTCTTCACCTTGGCAAGTAATATAAACTAAATGGGCCTTGTCACCCTCCTTATCCAAGGCACACATGGCAATGATGGTAAAGTACCCGATGTCAGCACGACCCAGCAAACAGCTAAGTGTAGCCAGTAGTCACTGAAGTTGTTGTAGTGGTCACCTATTACCCTATAAGACTCATTAAGGAGATTCTAGACCCCTCCCCCACTATTCTTCTGCTTTAATTGTTAATTGTTTTATTTTTCTCAACTCCTTAAACTTTTTTCTCAAAATTGATAATAATTATCAGTTTCTTACAAAATAGATAATTAAGCCAGACATGGTAGTACACCCTGAAATCCTGGTGTTCCAGATCTTGGTGACTTTGAGGCTACATACTATGGGCCTACAAAGTGAGATCAGGTCCAGCCTGAAAGATAAAGAGTCGGTGAATCTGAGGCCTGTTTGGTCTACATAGTGCTACGTGGTGTGAGACCCTGTCTCAAAACAAATTAGCAAATGAATAGTGAAGCCTGCTATCTTGTTATAAGGGCCTTAGGAGATGTGTATCATCCGACAACTCATTGATCTTCTCTGTGCATGAGAGAGAAAGGTCCAGGAAAGCATCAGTCAATCAGCAGAGCCACAGTGAGAGGTTTTGGGGGCTTACGCTCACCACTCAGCTGACCGGCTACTTCTCTGTGACCCTCCTCCACATTCCAGAGAAAATGTGGCGGCTTATTAATCCCGAAGAAAAAGTTTGCCAGGTAGATGGGCTAGATTAAGCAACCGCAAACACTACGGCTCTTTTACACAACAGAGTTTTATACTCATTGTACAGTTCCAGTGGGACTAGATTGCAACAAAGAGGCAGGCAGATGCGCTGGCTGTTTGAGAAGCTGTGATAGGAGGACCTCAAGTTTAATCCCAGACTGGGTTATACAGGAAGACCCTTGGCAGAAAGAGAAAGGTTAAGAGGAGAGGGTAGGAGAGAGGGGAGCAAAGAGGAGGGGAGAAGGAAAGGGAAGGGATGTCAATTCTTCCCCTCCTCCAACCCTGGGGGCTTTTCAAGGCTGGTTCAGAGCCAGAGCGGCTTTGCATGAGCTTTGGGGGACCTTATGACAGGGCTGACCCTGGCCGGGGCTCTCACACTCCACAGGAGGCTGCCACGGTGGATGTGCAAGACCCTGTCGCCACCCTGTCATTCCGATGACTCTAGGGAAATCTTTAGCGGTTCTCTGCTTGTTACAGCCGCCCTGCTCCAGCCTCTTCTGCTGGTGCCTGTATATATAGATAGGGAGCAGCACAAATACCCCACCAGGTTGGATAACAGGAAAAGTGCGGCTACTTCCACTACCTAGATCTGTCCCTATGTCTCCGAATGGTTTCGTTGACCAACTAACCTGGCCACATTAAAAAAAAAAAAAAAAAAAAAAAAAAAAAAAAAAAAAAAAAAAGTGGACGTACAGCTGGGAAGGACAACCGTGCATTTTAAACACTGAGGTGAGGCACGGTGGAGAATTCTGGGTTGTAGGAGCAGACACACCAGCACGAGGGCATGACAGCTCACTGCTCAATAGCCTAGTCTTTTCCCCATGCGAATACAAGAGCAATACAAACAAAAACGGGGGTGGGGGATCAAAAGTAAAGGGCAGGGAAATACAGGGACTAGAGGTCCATCCAGGCAATAATGCCTGATTCTTGCTGAGGACATTCTTTCCAGAAATCCGAAAGGAGAAAAAAAAAATCCTAAATAACAATCTCAAACTCACAATGACTCAAACCAAGAGTTCCTGTTTTCTGTGTCTGAACAATAACAACAACAAAAAGATATGCCAGAAAAATGATCATGCAAAGTCACATTGGGTGCCAGAAGCGCCCGGAGAAGAGGGCGTGGAGTGACTCTGCCTTGGAGGTCCACGGTCATCCACGGTCCTGAGCGATGGGTTCAGGGGAAAAAGCAGAAACATTTCGTCTCCTAGGGACAACCCTTCCCTCTCACAAAGACCAAAATCTCAGGAATTCTGTAAATTTCCGCTTGTCCACATGTAGGGACCTAGGCAAGTCCAGAAAACCCACCCGTTATTACTCCCAAATTTAAATTTCCCTGTCACCACCAGGAGCTGGCTCAAAACTGGACTCTAAAAGCAACAAGAAAAAGAACTCATAGTAATTAACTTGTTTCAGAACAAAAATAATTCGATCAACATTGTCATAGTTTAGCGAAAAGGACATGTCGACTTGTGGGAACGAGCCCAACCCCTGGACGTGTCCAGGGCTTCCCTTTCCCAGGGAGCCCAAAGCAGGTACTCAGCGCGCAAAAAACGCACAATGAGACCTAGGTGCGTCACGCCACAAAGATCCTAGGCAGGAGGAAGGGAGCTGCCCCTGTGGGCTCACGTCCCCAAATGACCCAAACTGGAAGAATGGGTTGAAGAGGACCCTTGGTTCCCGGACCACCGGAGCCAAACAAGACAATAGAGCCATAAAGAAGAAAAATGACAGGAAGAGCTGGAGGAGCTCTGGAAGGGACCGGAGAGGGCTGCAGAAATGGACCTGGAAGAAGCGCTCCCGGAGAAGGGGGCGTGGAGTGACTCTGCCTCGGACGTCTACGGTCATCCACCGCCTGCTAACAGGCGCCGCAGCCACGGGGACAGCTCCCTCCCTCCTCCCGCCTGCCCTGCTGCTCCCCGGGTCCCGCACCGTGTTGTAGAACTCGGCGATGGCAGGCACGATGGTGTAGTTGTCCTCGCACCAATCCACCTCCGAACTGCCAGCCCGCAGCTGGTCCCACCAGTGCGGGGCGCCCATGGCCGCTCTGGAGCATCGGAGCAGCTTCTCCGCAGCGGCGACCGGCCCGAGCGGCTGCGGGGGACACTGCGCGTCTGTGGCTTTATGCGGTGCGGGGCAGCCTCCGGATACGGCGCCTCCCGGCGGGCCTCCCAAGCCCGGCTGAGTCCGCCCGCCACCGCTGGGGGCAGACCCGCCCCGGCCCCGCCCCCGGGAGTCCCGGAGCACGGCGACCACGCCCACCCGGGGCGGGACCTGACAGGCCGGCCCCCGAAAGGTAGAACCGGGACCCGGGTGGAAGCCGGGACCCTAGCCACCAGCTCTCCGGTTCCACCATGGTTGGCGGCAAAGGCCTTCAGAGTCGCTCTTGTCCGCGTGCGTCCACGTTGTTGAAAGACCGCCAAAGCGGCCCCTACCCTTTGTAAAAATGTAAAATACAGAAAAAACGCACAGAGACCCGGACCCCTTTGGACTCCAGAGGAGTTCGCAGCAATTTTCTTCACTGCTCTCAATTCTTCTGCCTAAGGAAGGTTCTTGCTCCTCTTGAAGGCAGAACAGCTTTACCAGTCCCAACTCGCTGCTGGCTAGAGTAAAAAGATCCTCAAGGCTGTAGCAACAGGTTTTCTGAACCCTTGCAAGCACCATGGGCCACCCACACCAGGAGAACGTTTCTGTAGTACTTGATGCTTAGCTGTTTATGGGTAACATAGACTTGGGGAAACCTTCAGCCATCCCAACCTACAGAAGATGAAGTATAGCAGGTAAGAACACACACGTGCAGGACATAATGCATATACAGTTGTGTATAATACATATAGTAATATGAGCTGGGCACTGTTGAGACAGTGTTCATATGCCACTCATTAGGTGTCCCGGTGGCATCCCGGGGTCAGCGGGTTTTATTAACCTTTCTACCAGTGTGAATGTTAAAGCTAGTAACCAAGTTGACCTATCGGCTCGTAATGCGTTCTGCCTCGGTTATTCTGCAGTTTCTAAATGTAAGCCAGTTTTACGAGGCACAGGTAAGATCTTGGAGAAAAGCATTTTATTCTTTTTGGTGGCCACTCAGGACCTCCTTCTAGGCAAGCTCCAGGTAAGGACAGAGGCAGAGGTGGCAGCAATCTCCACTGCTTCGTCATTTCTTTGCTCAGGCAGGTCTGCCTTCTCTCCTGGCTGGAGCTCCTGTAAGCAAATACATCTGTGGGTCTCTTCCTCAGACACCCACACAGTCATTGTCTCCACGGCCGGCAGAAGTACCTCCTGGAAATCAGGAAATCCCACTTTATTCCTTACAGGCTAAACCACTCCTAGGACTTCATTATCCCACCTTCTGTGCCCTCTTCCTTCTCTAGAGCCAGGTCTCCTGAAGGTCTGCTGGAAGCCATGGAGAAGAACCCAGACTGTGACCTCCTAGGGTCAGTTACAGCTAGCAGGAGTGAGGAGGTCAGAGCCACAAAGGAAAATGCACTGTAATGCTCCCCCGCCCTACCCCCCACCTCATCCCCCACCTCATCCCCCACCCTCCCACCCCCGCCCCACTGCTGTATACTGAGCACCAACTGGTCCAGCAAGGGAAATGCTTTCTCATGTGATCGTATCTTTCTCCTCCCGATAGCTTAGGCAAAAATAAGCTGGGTGTAGTAGCACAAGCTTGTAATCCTGGAAAGAAAAGCTATCCACATCTATCTATCCAAGCTGACATAAAACAGTTACTGTGTGTGGCAATTTTCTGAATTTGTGGTCCACATGATCAAAATTTTTCCTGTTAGTACTGTAACAGTACTTATCATCTGCATCATTTTTATTTTTAATTTTTTTGAAACAGGATCTCGTGTAGGCCAGGCTGGCCCCCAAAGTGCTAGAATTTATAGACACAATACCATATCCAGATTCCTTCTCATTTTTTAAAAAAAAAAAATCAGTGTGTATTATAGCTTTCCAAAGGCTGCAGTGTGATATATGGACACCTGATAGAATTTACACATTCATAGGCATTAGATACCGCAGTTTAAATTCCTAGCATTGTAGAAAAGTTGATGATAGACTCACATAAATAAAGGGTATTCAGGGTCCTCAATACTTTGTTGTTGTTTTGTTTTGTTTTATTACAGACAGGGTTTCTCTGTATAGCCCGGGCTGTCCTGGAACTCACTCTGTAGACCAGGCTGGCCTCGAACTCAGAAACCCACCTGCCTCTGCCTCCCAAATGCTGGGATTAAAGGAGTGTGCCACCACTGCCCAGCTCCTCAATACTTTTTAAAGGACTGAGTCATGTGGAAAGGTGTCTGTCTGAGTGTACACACTCACACACAAGTCTGTTCATGCACAGAGAGGCTAAAGGCAGGTGCCAGGCACAGCCTCTCTTATCTCTGCCTTTACCTTTAGACAGGGTCTCTTCCTGAACTTTGGGTTTGCATTTTCTCGACTAGGCTGGTAGCCAATGGACCCAGTACTGATCCTGCTTCCGTCCTTGGAACTGGATTACAGTTGAGCACCAGATACATGACTGTACATGTAGTGGTGTCTTACATGAGTCCTGGGATCTGAATTCTGTTCTTCATAATTGCCTAGCAGGAACTCTTAATCACTGATTTATCTCTTTCCAGCCCCCAGTGTCCTCAATAATTTTACATTTTTATTTATTTTTATGTATATGGGTGTTTTGTTTGCCTACATGTTTACCTGTCCACTACATGTGTGCAGTACCCATAGAGGCCAGAAGGGGGCACTGGCCCCCTGGAACTGGACTTATACATGGTTATGAGCCACCATGTAGGTGCTGGGAATTGAACCCAAATCCTCTGGAAGAGTAGTTAGTACTAGCTCTTAACCACTGAGGGAGCAAGTATTGTCAGAAACAATTCAGGTTTTATTTTAAATAAGATTTATTTATATGTAAGTGAACTGTAGCTGTCTTCAGACACTCCAGAAGAGGGAGTCAGATCTCGTTACAGATGGTTGTGAGCTACCATTTGGTTGCTGGGATTTGAACTCAGGACCTTTGGAAGAACTGTCAGTGCTCTTAACCACTGAGCCATCTCTCCAGCCCCAATTCAGGTTTTAAATCAAAGTCCTCTACTGTGAGAGAGAACAAGCGCTTTTACCTTCTTGGTTCTTATGTAGGATCTCTGGCTAGATTTAAGATTCCAAACAATACAAAAGCTGGTTGGTTGACAAGAGAAAAAACATAAAAGTTCTGTTAATTTCACATGTGCCCAGGGGTCTTCATAAAGGTGAAACCTGAAGAAATGATCAAATAATGATATTTTTGTATTAAACTAGAGCAATGATATTTTTTTAAAACAAGGTCTGGTGGCCTTAAATTTACAGAGATCTGCCTCCAGTACTGGAACTAAAGGCCTAAGTCATCATGCCCAGCTCAAGATCAATAACTTTATGTAGTAAATGGACAATGAATCTAGGGCTGTGGTTCTCACCCTGTGGGTTGCAGCCGCTTTGGGATTAATGACCCTTTCACAGAGGTCACCTAAGATCATCCACATATCAGATAGCTACCTCAAGACTCATAACATTAGCAAAATTACAGTTATGAGGTAGCAATGAAAATAATTTTATGGTTGGGGATCTCCACAATATGAGGAAGTGTATTAAAGGTCACAGCATAAGGAAGGTTGAGAATCACTGCTCTGGGGGCTGCTACTAAGAGAAATGAGACAGAACAATGTAGGCTGTAATAGAAGATGGGGCTTTCGCAAAGAATTTCTTTATTTGGGTTCACATCACCAGACTCTAGTACTCTAAGCTATCTTCTGCTTTCGGTATGCATAGGACAGGTTTCTCCCACCAAAACTCCTTTAGTTGTTTTTTTTTTTTTTCTTTCTGTGGTGCTGGGGATAGAATCTAAGACCCAAAGCATGTTAGGCACACTCCCTTCTACATTTCTAGCTATCCCTCAAAGAATTCTTATGGCTTGCTACAGATAGGGGAAAGGCTGACTGGCTCTTTATGAAAGTGCAGCACCTTAAGTGATTTCAGCTTGCAGTGATCAATATACCAGCCCAGCATTTTCTGCCTAATGCCTTCATCTCCTTAACGCCTTCTTACTGCACACACTGTGTGAGCCACTAGCTGTAGATGAATGGCAGAGAGCACTAAAGTTAGCAAATCCTCCAGTGACACCGTGTTGGTCTGCTGATGACTATTACATTTTTTTCTGATCAAAACACTTTCCCAATGACTATAATGATCTTATTTAATAATATCAATAGCTATTGCCTGGTAGGAGATTGTGAGATTGAGCTCTACTAATACAATGGTTCTTCAGATCAATGGTTTCATACTCAATCTTATAAACTGTGTGTGTGTGTGTGTGTGTGTGTGTGTTGGGGGTGCATGACAACAGGAACAAAGCCTTGCTCAGTTCTATGGTGAGTTCACTCATTGTACCTGTCTTAGGGTTTTACTGCTGTGAGCAGACACCATGACCAAGGCAACTCTTATAAAGACAGCATTTAATTGGGCCTGGCTTACAAGTTCAGAGGTTCAGTCCATTATCATCAAGTAAGGAACATGGCAGCATCCAGGCAGCATGGCACAGGAGGAACTGAGAGTTAGTTCTACATCTTCATTTGAAGGCTGCTAGCATAATACTTGCTTTCCAAATCCAAAGTCCCAAAATATATATTCTTCCAACAAAAGCATGGTCAGGCCTATCACAGCAACACCCCAGTCCCTGGTACCAACTTCTGGTCCCAATCAGGGTTCTCTAGAGTCACAGAACTTATAGATAGTCTCTATATATTAAGGGGATTTGTTGTGGTGACTCACAGTCTGCAGTCCAGCTAACCTAACAATAGGCAGCTGTGGGTGAGAAGTCCAAGACTCTAGTAGTTACTCAATCCCATGAGGCTAGCTGTTTCAACTGGTCTTCTGTAGAAGTAGTTCCCAACAGATGTGCTGGCAAGTAAATGCAAGCAAGTGAGAAGACTGAATCTTCCTTCTTCCAATGTCCTTGTGCAGGTCTCCAGCAGAAGGTGTGGCCCAGACTAAAGTTTGTACCGCCATGCCTGGATCTGGGACTTGCTTAGCACCAGGTTGACCTTGAACTCCAAGATCTCTTTGCCTTAGTCTCATAAGGCATGTACTACTACCCTGCCTGGGCCTAAGCTTTTCATAGCCACTATGCCTCAAGATTTTCATACCAAGATCCATTTCAGAAACCTGTATCTTCCAGCCTCAAGATCTGGATCACAGGTGTGCCCTCCAATTCTGATTGTAGATCATTCCAGATATAGTCAAGTTGACAAACAGGAATGGCCATTACATTACCTTTGGTCTAAATGTGAACTTCTAATACAGAGCTGTGAAACCAGGTTCTGGAGATGCCACCACGCAGGTATGCCCAAACACCCACGGAATCTTGCATTTTTACTTAGTGTGCAACAATATTTACCTAAGCAAATATCTAACAGGAAGTATCCAGTTTAGCTTGTTCCACGAGTAGAATTTATCAAACCACAGAATCATTACTGGAAAAAACAAAAACTGTAGGCACCCGAGCCAATGAAGCAAGTAGTGCCCCATTAGAGATGAAATTCTTTGCATTTCTCTGTTTGGCCAGAGTTCTCCTCTGCTTGCTTGGTGTAGGCTGGTGATCCCTCTCAGGATAAACCGAGCAGCAGCCAGAGCTGGGAATGTTTCGGATATGCAATTGTCTAGCACCAACTACAAATACACTGGAGGTCCCCCAGCCCACTCTCGGCCATGTTCAAGAAGTGTGTAGAAAGGGTACGGTTTCACTCTGGGCTGTAATTCTTTAAAAAAGCCAAGTTTAACCAATGGTGAGGGGCCAAATGAGACCAATATAAAGGCTAATCAATCGTGTCACCTTGGCTATATTTGGAATCACCAAGAAGATGCGGAAGAAGGAAGAGCCCCCTGAATGTGAGCAGTAGGATCCCACAGGCTGTGGCCCCCAGACTGAACAAAAGGGGAAGAAACCAAAGATGAGCTTTCACCTCTCGTAGCTTCCCGACGTCGATGAAGGGTGACCAGCTTACCACGTCTTCCTTCTGTAATGGACTATATTTCTAAGAACCATGAACTAAAGTAAGCCCGTTCTCCTTGACATAACCCTTTGTCAGATATTTGGTTGCAGCAACAAGAGAAATAATTAAAATGTGTGTTGAAAATGTCACAATGAGACCTATAGCTTGCTCATGACCTCCTTGTCTCTGCCTCATGGGAGGTAGGATTACAGCGTGCACTACCATACCTTACTCCTTGCTTTCACTTTGAGAGTCTAGACTCAGAAATGAGGGAGAGGGCTGGTTGTAACTCAGTGGTAAAGTGTATATGTATCATGTACAAGGTCTGGGTTCTATCCCCTGCACCAAAAAAAGAAGAGGAGGAGGAGGAGGGGGAGAATAAGATGGAAGGGGAGAGGAGAGGGAGGGGAGGGGAGAGGAGGGGAAGGGGAGAGGGAGAATGAGAGGGGGAGGGGAAAGGGAGGGGGAGAAGGGGGAGAAGAGAGGGAGGGGTAAAGGGAGGAGGAGGGAGAGGGAGGGGGAGAGGAAGGGAGGGGAAGAAGTGAGGTTTGCAAGCAGCAGGTATTTGCCAGGCAATACTTCATCCACAAGTAGGCACCAGGGTTGCTGGGGTCAGGTATCTGCTACTTGTTAGCTAACAAGCCCTTGATGGCCTCTAGAAGTGTTTCTCTTCTGGCTCTAATCTGAGCTGAGAACCCACAAACAATGTTAAGATTGGATAAATGATAATAATCAGTGGTTTTGAGGTTAAGGATGTAGTTCAATTGGCAGAAGGTTTTCCGGGCAAGCCTCATTGACATGCACGTGAGGCCCTGGGTTCCACCTCCAGCCAGCAGCACTGGATATGGCAGCACACGCCTGTCATCTCAATATCTGAGAGATGAAGGCAGGAGAGCATCCTTGTCTACACAGAGAATCTGAGGCTAGCCCGGGCTTCAGGAGACCCTGTCTCGAAAAAAACAGCTGGAGGAGGGAGGCAGAAAGGTTTGCCTGTTTGGAGGCTATAGGATGCTTCTGGTGTGTTTGGTCTAATGCTCTGGATAGAGGGCTGTTACCTAGCTCTGGTTTGCAAAGAGTTAGCAGGCAGTTTTTAAGCATCTCCATATAAGTGATGGATAATATAAGACCAATTAAAAAACTGCTCTTAGCCCCAAAGAACCCAATTCAATAGCTGGATGTAACAAAAGTACTGTGTAACCCAAGCATAGGGAATGCAGAGGCGAGAGGCTTGCAAAATTGAAGCCAAATCGGCTTCATAATGAGTTCCAGACAAGGCAGAGCCATAGGGTGAGACTGTCATTTAAAAAAAAAAAAGTGCAACAGGATTAACTGAAAAAACTGAAGTCTGGCCATGGTTGTGAATGCCCTTAATCCCAGCACTTTAGAGGCAGAGGTAGACAGATACCTGTTAGTTCAAGGCCAGCTGACACACTTTCAAACCTATGGGATAGGGCTTGACCTCCCAGTTGTTGTAGCCAATACCTTTTCTCCCCGGTTACATCACAAAGTGGGGCTGTTCTTTGACCTGCGTTTTTGACTGAAGAAAGGTCCATGAAGCAAGTCAGAGCTTCAGGCAACTCCTTGGCAAATCCCTAACTTGAACAAGTTGTACTGTATCGCAAACTACTAACACGGAAGCTTTGTTCCCACCCCAGCAGGAGTTAATGAAGGCTAGCAGGCACAGGAGAGTTTTAAAAAGCTAAATCTCTAGAAAGAAATTAGGGCATGAAGGAGACAATGTCAAATGTCCTGAGTAGTCAAAAAGTAGATTACTAGCCCAAAGCCCAGAAGAAAGAGAAAATGGAGACTTAGATTTATCTGACTTGAGTCAAGGCTCAGGCTGAATATCTTGCGAAGACACTGCCCCACCACCGGAAAGGCAGGCTAGGAGAGTAAGAACACACTGGGATTAGAGAGATTTGTAGAATCTCTCAGGATGAGCAGAATGTAGCAAACTGGAAAGAAGGACAGCATCTCCTTGGGCATCCACACATCTATAGAGCCTGCACCAAGGGCGGCAATGGGGCCTGACTGCTGACAAGTCAGACTGGTGTAGACAGCAGTGGACCAGGCTGAGAAGCAAGAGGCAAAACACCCCAGCAACCAGCTCAGAAGGGGATGGGGTGGGGGTAGTTGTGGTGACTGTTGAACCATCAAGACAACTTAGATAGACATGGTGCTTCATGACTATGCCCCAGCATGAGACAGTGATACAGGTAGATTGCCCAAAGTTCTAGGCCAGCCTGGGCTACTCTGTGAGACCCAGGAAGAGGAAAAAGATGCCTCGCTACTTCTCACTACCAACCTGTAGCAGCAGAAGAGTCCCTGTGGACCTGACTTGGCATTACGAATGCAGATCATGACTCAGTGAGTGTGGTTGCTGTACACGTTGACGTAGAGTCTCATAGACCCCAGGGTGGCTTTGAACTAATGACAGTTCTTCTGATTTCATCCTCTAATGTACTGACATTCTAAGTGGATGCAATTGTGCCCAGCTCCACATTTAGTTTTTTTTTTTTTTAAGATTTATTTATTATTTATTATATGTAAGTACCATTGTAGATTTCTTCTGACACTCCACAAGAGGGCATCAGATCTTGTTACGGATGGTTGTGAGCCACCATGTGGTTGCTGGGATTTGAACTCAGAACCTTCAGAAGAGCAATCAGTGCTCTCAACCTCTGAGCCATCTCTCCAGACCCGCATTTAGGTTTTTTAGTTATTGATTTTTATTTTATGTACGTTGGTGTTTCGCCTGCATGTATGTCTGTAGAAAAATGTTGGGTCAGATCTCCTGTAACTGGAGTTCACTCAGGCAGGTGTAAGCTGCCCTGTCAGTGCTGGGAACTGAACCTGAAACCTCTAGAAGAGCCTGAGGTGCTCTTGCTCACTGGACCATCTCTCCAGCCCCCACAGTTATGTCTTAAAGGGCGGCTGATAAAAGGCTGCCGTGGCTTCATCTCTCTGGCGTTCTGACAAACATAAAGCTATAGTGCAAAGCGAGCCTGTGGCTGCTGGATGAGGGAGGGACTTCCCTCCAGATGGACACAGGGCTCTGAAAGGTAACAGCACTTGGAGTTCATAAACCCGGGACCTTATTTAAGGGTAAATCTGATCAAACTCAAAGACAAATCAAAACCAAAAGCTCATTTAGAGGTATAGACTGAAGTATTTATGATTAGGTAGAACATGGGAGATCAATATTGCAATAATAGGGGAGGGGACAGTCTGGCCTGGGAGGTCCAAATGGAGCAGCATTGACCCAAATGGGTAACTGTTGAAACTAGGTAGCAAGTGCTTTGGATAGTTATCTTTACTTGCTACACGTTTACACTGTTTTCAGAAACAAAGGGCTTCTGTAGATTATCAGCAAGTGCATCACATAACTCAAGACCAACAGAAATTCGAGTTAGTGCCAAAGGCAGTTTCTGTACAGCTCGTGGTTATTATCTTTCATCTTTCTTTCAGAGGGCACAGGCGGAGCAGCCAAGGTTGCCCTATGAGAGGACACAAACACTCGCTATCAATCACTCTCTTCCTGGAAAAGTCTGGGCTCAGGGAACCTCCCGTAAACAAGCTCCTAGCAGAGCTCCTAGCTCTTATCTCTGGGAGCTAGCGATGGGGGGTGGCCTACCCCCTCATGGTTCCTCACTCTGCCAAAGATCAGGAAATGCCAGAGAGAAGGAGGATTGAGGAGAAAACGAAGAGGGACAAATCCAGACAGGGTAAAGTGTTATCAAAGAGCAGGTGACATGTACATGGTCTGGAAGGAAAGCCTGGATATGGAGTGGGAGTTAAGGGACAAGGGGTGCTTCTTTCACTGAGGAGAGTTTGGGGCAAATTAGAGCCCCAAGGAAAGGGGCTTGAGTTGAAGTATTCTTACTTGTGAAAGATGCGGGTGTACTGGTGCATGCCTTTAATGATTGCACTCAGGAAGCAGAAGCAGAACCAGCCTGGTCTACGTAGTGAGTTCCAAGACAGCCAGGGCTACATAGAGAGACCCTGTCCCAAAACCAAACAAAAGAAAACCAAAAAACAAACCACAGCTAAATTAAATAAGTAAATAAGTGAAAGGATCCCGGCATAGAGATACATTGCCCCTTTAATCGCAGCACTCAGGTGGCAAAAGTAAACGGATCTCTGTGAGTTTGAGGCCAGCATGGTCTACACAGTCAGTTCCATGCCAGACAGGGCTCTAGAGTGAGATGCTGTCTAAACACAAAGGAAAGGGAAGGAGCGCACGGAAGAGATGTCTCACCAGGTCAGGGTACACAAGAGAGATAGTTCACTGGGTAAAAGTAAGGTTTGTTGTACAAACCCAATAACCTGGACTTAATTTCTGGAACCAACACAAAGGCAAAAGGAGAAAACTATTGCTTATAATCTGACTGCTGCATATATCTAAAACTCTCTCTCTCTCTCTCTCTCTCTCTCTCTCTCTCTCTCTCTCTCTCTCTCTCTCTCTCTCTCTCTCTCTCTCCCTCTCTCTCTCTTGGATGAGAGTAAGAAAAACTGGAAGAGAAAGAAATGGAAGAAAGTCCTATTCCTGAGATTTCGAGGCATGAGAGTGAGCCTGGATTTGGGAGCAGCGGTAAAGACTGGGATCAATAAACTCACACAACAATTTTTTAAAGATTTATTTATTTACTTTTATTTCATGTGCATGCAAAGCAGGTGTTTTGCCTGCTTGAATTTCTGCGTGACAGTGTTGGATCCCCTGAAACTGGAGTTACAGTTTTGACCTGCCAAAGGGGTGCTGGGAATTGAATCCCAGTCCTCTGGAAGAGCAGCCATGCTCTTAATCACAGAGCCATCTCTCCAGCCCTTAAGATTTTTTAAATTATGCATATGTGTGTGTACATTTTGCATGAGTTTTATGTGCATTGCATGTACATAGTAGCCTGGAAAACCAGAAAAGACTGTCAGGTCCTCTGGAACTGGAATATACGGTTGTGAGCTGCCATCTGGGTGCTGGCAACCAAACCTGGGCCCTTTGAAAAAGCAGTTCAAAGCCGACTGGGTCTGCAGAGTGAGCTCCAGGCCTACCAGGGATACACAGACGCCCTATATCAAAACAAAACAAAGGAGAAGAGCCAAAGAAGTAAGTGCTCAGCATTCCTTTTCTTTCTTTTCTTTCTTTTTTCTTTCTTTCTTTCTTTCTTTTTTTTTTTAAAGATCTATTTATCTTATGTATGTGAGTACAGTGTTGCAGTCTTCAGACAAACCAGAAGAGGGCATCGGATCCTATTACAGATGGTTATAAGCCTCTATGTGGTTGGCTGGGAATTGAACTCAGGACCTCTTGAGAGCAGTCAGTGCTCTTAACAGCTGAGCCATCTCTCCAGCCCCTGAAGTGTGCAAATTTGGAGAAATTCAATCTAGAAATATTTGGTGGTTCCCTACATGGACTTAGACGAAAATTTTCCATTCACAGAGAAGTTATTCTAGCACGACAGGCAAAGCTGGCCTCATAGCTCTCTTCCAGCCTCTACCTTGTGTGTGCTTGGGTTACAGTCATGCACCCCACACTTGACTGCATTTCTTTCTTGTTTCTTTCTCTTTTTTTTGTTGTTTGTTTTGTTTTTGATAAAAATGGGAGCAAGAGGGTGAGGAGGGGCCAACCAGCCCCTTTTGTAGTGAGTCAGGCATGCCTGGCTGTTGCCAGGTAACAGTCAGGCAAAGACTAGAGGAAACGCTAACAAATATCTCTTGTAAACAAGGTGTGGTGGTGTGTGCCTTTAATCCTAGCACACTGGAGGTAGCGATAGTGTGATATCGGAGTTCAAGGTTAGCCTGATCTATAGAGTGAGTTCCAGGAGAACCAGGGTTACAGAAAGAACCTATCTCACCCACCCACCCACAAATCTCTTCTAAAAGGGGCCAGCGGGATGATTCAGCAGGTAAGGGAACTTGCTACCAAGCCCGATGACCTGAATTCAATCCACAGCACCAACATGATGGAAAGAGAGATTCAACTCCTGCAAGATGTCCTCTGACCTCCACATAGGCACCATGGCACTTCCATGTCCACACACACTCACTCACACAGAAAATAACAGGACACACTATTTTTCAAAGAATGGCTGTGGGAGCTGGAAAGCTGACTCGGCAGTTAAGAGCACTTGCTGGACCTAAGTTCAGTTCCCAGCACCCACACCACACAGCTCACAACTGCCTGTCACTCTAGCTCCAGGAGATCCAACACCTTCTTCTGGCCTCCATGGGTACTCACACACATGTGATACATGATACTCGTACAGATCCATACACATATGCATAAATAAAAATTAACCTTTAAAAAAAATCTCTTGTGAGATATGTGAACCAGTGAAATTTTCTCTAGGTTTCAAATGAAATTTTCAGGGTTTTTTTTTTTTTTCATTTTGAAGGATAACTTGGTTATTTATATATAGAGAAATTTAAGTATGTAAACTTCTTTCAATAATTTAAGGGTTAGAGATGTGTGTGTGTGGTGTGCGGCAGGGGATGTATGCATACATGTCTAGAACACTTGTTTGGCATGTATTAGGTTGTTTTCAACAAAATCCCAATCATTTGATTTTACCAATGAAGACTCAGGAGCCAACGTGAGCTCAGAGAGGCAGCGATAGCACCCAGCTGACCTTCCTCTTCAGCTGATGTCGCAGGAGGACTCTCTCCTTCTCCATGGCCACCTCACAATCCCTTCAGCCGAGCAGTGGTGGCACACGCCTTTAGGCCCAGCACTTGGGTGGCAGAGGCAGGCGGATTTCTGAGTTTGAGGCCAGCCTGGCCTACAGAGTGAGTTCCAGGACAGCCAGGGCTACACAGAGAAACCCTGTCTTGGGGGGAAAAAAAGATTCAAAATCTCTTCAAACTGAATGTCCCACCGTCTACTTCTGTGCTTTTCTCTGTCTGCCTTCCTCTTACTCTCTATGGGTTATCCAGTAAATAACACAATTTGGGATTTACAGTGTGCTCAAATATCCTGCAACACACAAGTGTGCCCCTGAATTTGGATCCTAGCATCTACATAGGCAGAGTGGTATGAACCTCTAGTCCCCGTTCCAGGGAGGCAGAGATGGGTGTCCCTGGAGCTTACTAGGCAGCTAGCCTAGCTGAATTGCTGAGTTCCAGATGCAGTGAGAGACTTCTAGCACCTGGTGACACGTCGAGTGAAGTGGCCATCTTACGTAGCCAGGTGGGACCCACAAAAACTTCAACCCCAAATGTATCCTGCCTTCAAGATATGCAAGGATAAAGATGGAGCGGAGATTAGGGAAGGGCCAACCAATGACTGGCCCGCCCCACCCCATGGGAGACAGTCAACTCCTTGACATTAGTAGTGATACTCCACTGTGCCTGCAGACAGAAGCCTAGAATACCTGCCTCCCGAAAGGCTGCATCCAGCTGCAGATGGAAACAGATGCAGAGACCCATAGCCAAACAGCAGGCAGAACCCAGGGAATCTTGTGGATGACTTGGAGATGATGTTGAGCAAACCGGAGGGGTCAAGGGTACACATGAAGACCTCAGAGTCAGCTAACCTAGGCCCACGGCAGCTCACAGAGCTGGGCCAGCAAGCAGGGAGCACGCAGGACCTAGACCTAGGCCCTCTGCTTCTTTGTAGCAGATGTGCAGCTTGGTCTTCACGTGGATCCCCTAACAACTGGAGCAAGGGCCGTCTCTGACTGTTGCCTGCCATTGGGTCCCCTTCCCCTAGGTGGACAGCCTGGTTGGGCCTCAGTGGGGAGGATGTACTTAGTCCTGCTGCAACTTGATGTCCCAGGGTAGGGTGGTGCCCAAGAGGTGTGTCACCTTCTCTGAGGAGAAAGGAAGGGTGCAATGGGGAGAGCAACTTGTAAGGGTGAGACTAGGAGAAGAGGGAGGGGAGCTTTGATCTGGATGTAAGGTGAGTAAGTAGATAAACAAATGACAAAAGGAAAAGAAGTAAAGATTGTTCTTTAAGCTGAACTTTTGTGTTTAAAATGGTTCTCTCTCTCTCTCTCTCTCTCTCTGTATGTGTGTGTGTGTGTGTGTGTGTGTGTGTGTGTTTGTGTCCAAGACTGGGCTAGAAAGCAAACAGCTCTCTGAAACACTAGAACCCATTTTCTTCCCTACAACTTCTCTTCCTGTATTTTACTGTTTTGTTTGAGAAAGTGTATCTGTATCCATGGAATCTGCATTTCTAGATATAATAATCTTGAATATTTGAGAAAAAACCTGTATACATAATGAACATTTGCACTTTTTAAATAGTCATTACTCTTCTAAAAATAGCATAAAACAACTACTTATATAGCATGTATACTGCATTAGGTGGTACACAGGAACTCAGATGTGTGCAGTACTCAATATCATGCTAAGGAACCAGAGCATCCATGGACCTTGGTGTCCACGACACCAACAATTCACAGAGACTGAGACAAGCCCTCACACGTGCTATGTAGCTAAGGCTCACCTTACACTCCTCAACTTCCTGCCTCATCTAAGTGCTACGATCATGGCAGGTGTATACCAAGACATGCTACTAATTTTTAACAGTTCAAGCCATCTTATATAGAACAGCGTGCTTCTTAGAGTTGTACCATGGCTTTCTTCATATTCAGAGTCAGAAACCTTTACCCCTTTACTCTAACACAAGTCCATTAGTTAGCAGTACTTTCTGGAACAAACATTCTACATTTACTTTGTTGGCTATCTGCCAAAGATCTGGAGTCAGTGAAATTTGCTAGAGAATACTTGTTTTTCTGAATAGGTCATAGAATTTAGAAACCAAGATCTGGGGCACAGGTGTGCCCCAAGTTCCAGATGCTATCTAAACATCATGGGAACAACACCTGAAGATACTGACCCTTTACACACAGCTCATAGGATCCCTGCCGTCTTCTCTATCCCATAGCAAAACCCCGGTTCTCTCTCTCCTCCCCACCCCCGACTCTCTTTTTAGATACGTTCTCTCTACCTTGCCCTGTCTGCCCTGGAACTCACTCTGTAGACTAGGCTGGCCTCAAACTCACAGAGATCTGCCTGCTTCTGCCTCGTGTGTGTGTGTGTGTGTGTGTGTGTGTGTGTGTGTGTGTGTGTGTGTGTGAGAGAGAGAGAGAGAGAGAGAGAGAGAGAAGATCTTGCTAGGTTGTGGAGGCTGCCCTGGAATTCACGACTCTCCCATCTCTCCTTTTGAGTGTTAGCATTACAAGCCCCATTCTAGGAATCTTACAAAATTGGTAATCAAAACGGTGTGACCTGGCACTGGACAGACATAACAACCCAAAGGAACTGGTCTAGTGTGCAGAGAGAACCTATCACATGTACTGCTGGAACAACTGCATACTGACTCGGGGAAAAGAGGAGGCAATTCCACCTCTGGAGAGGCGAGAGGACGGCCTCTGTGAAGATTTCAGTGGCATGTGTTGTGGCTCCAGACCCTTGGAAGGCTGGAAAAGGAGAACTGATCAAGCAGAGGCCAAGAGGCCAGCCCAGGCAACACAGTAAGACTTGGCTTAAAAAATAAGCAAAACTCCAAGTGGATCAATAACTTGATATAAAAAACAAAATTAAAAACAGGGACCAGTCTTTAAGATCAGATTAGTGGTAGCACAGGCCTGTGATAAACTCAGCGCTTGAGAGGTAGAAGCTGGAGGATCAGGTCATCCCAGCAAGGCCACGAACCTTGATATCAGCCTGGACTGCACAGTGAAAGCCTGCCTCCAGGAGACACCTCAACACCACAGGCGTGCTTCTCCAACACCAATCTCTCTCTCTGCCTTTCTTTTTGGGTTTTCGAGACAGGGTTTCTCTGTGTAGTCCTGGAGCTCACTCTGTAGACCAGGCTGGCCTCAAACTCAGAAATCCGCCTCCCAAGTGCTGGGATTCAAGGCGTGTGACACCACGCCTGGCTCAGATAAACCTTAAAGACTAACATTCACTGACATCAGCCAGTCATAAAAAGACAACTATCAGCCGGGCAGAGGAGGCGCACGCCTTTAATCCTGGCACTTGGAAGGCACAGGCAGATTTCTGAGTTCGAGGCCAGCCTGGTCTACAGAGTTCCAGGACAGCCAGGACAGCCACACAGAGAAACCCTGACTCAAAACAAACAAACAAACAACCCAGAAATTGGTGACAGTGGTGAGCAGACCAGTATGATGTACACAGGGAGTTTCAGAACAGCCAGGGTTATACAAAGACACTTAGTCTCAAAAAATGACTTTGAGCAGAACAGTATGTATCTGCAGTAAACAAGAGACCCATGGAAATGGTGTTAATTTGTGTTTTGAAAAAGAGCTGAGGATGACAATGACCTCAGTGATGAGACTCTAGGCTCAATCTCCAATCTGAGTTGTCACCTCCACCCTACCCACAAAAGGGAAAAATCTGCAAAAGAAGAGAAAGCAGAAAGGCTCAAGACTGCGAGGCATCCGGTCTGTGCTGGGGAAGGTGACTGACTGACTGCTTGGCTTCTGCGGTCCGGCGACTACAGGAGTCACTCTGACCGATGTAGCACAAAGCACGACTTTCGGGATTTTTTGCTGTCAATCGCTGGGTCTAGGACAAGATCCTGAACTGTTAATCTTCCGTAGAGATGAGGGACAGGCCAGCCCTGGCGGCAATTCTGGTCGAGCTTTCCCTTTTAGGTACAGCTAGAATACAGGGTCGGAAACGGAGATTCGGCTCCTCAGTAGACCAGTCTGGTCGGACACAGGAAAAATTAGCTAGGAAGCGGCTAACCCTTGTGATAAACGACAGAGCCCCGTACGCCGCCACCAGGAAGATACAGAAAGTTAAAACACCAAGACGCGCTACAAGCCGGCCTCCCGGTAGTCTAGTTAATCCCACCCCCGGAAGTACCGCCCCTCAACCTCACGTCCGCCGGCTCCAGCTCAGGCTATTCTCGCGAGAATGTAGAGCGCTATGTGACCTGGGCTAAGCGGAAGTCGGGCCTCTTTTTCGTGACGCCTCCTAGGCGGTCGGCTGTGTCAAGATGAAGGTAGGAGTCTCTGGCTGGGGCACAGTGAAGCAATTCGAGCCCGAGAACGCGGCTCTGTCTAAGCCCCAGGCTTTCACAAATCCCTCACTAAGCGGAGACGGGTCCGAGGCAGGAGGAGGCTCGCTCTTGCTTCCGTGGGATCCTCTGGGAGAGCGGATGGCGGGCGATTGTAGCGCCGTCCCCGCGGACGTAGCGCTATGGCGGCGCCCGGCTCCTGGCCGGGCACACGCGGTTCTGAAGCCCCGCGTGCGGCGGGCTGTCCCGCGGCACTTGATCCCTCGCCACCCTGCTCTCCGAGGTGGTGAGGGTCGCTCTGGCGTCCTACAGCATTGTACAGAGCAATTGACGTGTGCAAAGTCAGGGCATTCGATTCCGAGCCGCGGATTTTCTGCTGGGTACTGGAGCTGCCTCAACACGTTCTGCGACCGAATTGTTGACGTTGCGTAGGTTCCTAAGGTTTTCTTTTGCTCCCTCTTAAAATTCTAGCTGAATATCTCCTTCCCTGCCACCGGCTGCCAGAAACTCATTGAAGTAGATGACGAACGCAAGCTTCGTACCTTCTATGAGAAGCGCATGGCCACAGAAGTAGCTGCTGATGCTCTTGGTGAAGAGTGGAAGGTGAAGTCACGATTGACATCATGGCCCCAACTTGGGAGCGCAAGTGCTGTCGGGTTTGGTTAAGTTTCGTTAATAGAACCAAGTTTGGGAAAAATGTGCCAAGCGGCGTTGCTTTTGGTTTTTCTTGCTTGCAGTAATTCAGGGTCTTAAAAAGGCTTTTATGTTCACTCTAGTAAATCCTGGGTAGTTAGGAGTGTAAAGTCCAAATGGGAGAGCTTGCTAGTTAAAAAGAGACAGCATAAGCGGTCTCAGTTACTCTCCCTAGTGGGGTGTCCCACATAAGAGGTTAAGACCCTGTACTTTGAAGATTGGAACTAAACTAGTAAATGTACTATTTTATGTCCAATGCAGGGTTATGTGGTCCGGATCAGCGGTGGGAATGACAAACAAGGTTTTCCCATGAAGCAAGGCGTTTTGACCCATGGCAGAGTGCGCCTGCTGTTGAGTAAGGGCCATTCTTGTTACAGACCAAGGAGAACTGGAGAGAGGAAGCGCAAGTCTGTTCGTGGGTGCATTGTAGATGCCAATCTGAGTGTTCTCAACTTGGTTATTGTAAAAAAAGGTGAGGCTTCTCTGTTCAAGTTTGTTGGTTGAAGTTGGTTGTCCTGGAATGCAAGAGTTCTGCCTCCTAGGTAGTGGGGCATTGACCAATGAACTTGTTTCCTAAGTGATACAAGTTTAATGTCTTTATTCTGATTGTTTTCTTCTAAGGAGAGAAGGATATTCCTGGGCTGACAGATACTACTGTGCCTCGTCGGTTGGGACCTAAAAGAGCTAGTAGAATCCGAAAGCTTTTTAATCTCTCCAAAGAAGACGATGTCCGCCAGTATGTTGTCAGAAAGCCTTTAAACAAAGAAGGTAACAGGGTTTGGGGGCATTGTGCTGCAGCTTTGCCTAGAGTCTGGCTTACCAGACAGCTATGCACATGGCTTTGGGATTAGGAGGGACAAGGATTCTGAGCTTACGAGAGTATTCTCATTTTAATGCATTTGAAAAACCTTTAAAGCACTTTGTATATGTGGGGGGTCAAAGGACAGCTTGCAGGAGATGGGATTTTGGAGAGCCCAGGTTCTAAGTTGATGTTTTGGATTACAGAAGAAACACTTTAATTTGCTGAGGAATGGCTCTCATGCTTTTCTAGGACATATCGATTATAAGAGAAATGTAGGAGCAAATACTATTTTGTTAGGCAGCATTCATTCATGAAGATGCACAGCCTCAGTTACACAGGTTACTGATTGATTGCCTAGGAAGCTTAGCTTATACAGTAAACAGATAACCCAGGATTGCTGACTTAGACATGCATTAGAAAGTATGGTATGAGAAAATGTGAAACTTAGTTGACAAGAGGTTTAAAAATGGTTCCTGGCTCATGGACAGAGTGGCCAAACTGTAGCAGAGTTTGGCTATCCTGCTTATTTTGCAAGGGTCCATGAGCTGCGATGACAGCAGAATTCTGTTCCCAGAGAGGCCTGTAATGTGAAGTGAGGAGTGTAAATCCAAAAGGCTAAAGTGAATATTTTAGAATTTAACATAAGTTTCTAATAGTAGGCAGTGTCTGTCTGAAAATAGAATTCAAGCATAGTGAGAAATTGAAAATACGGTGGGATTTTAAGAATGCAGACCATAGGGCCAGAATGATACCTAGAAAATGTTATGAGGACAGCATTGGCCTTGTGTGGATGGTGGGAGTTGAATTGGGCCTTGGATGTGCCAGGCTTGTGTTAATACCATTGAGCACAGTCATCCAGTGTGGATTTTGAGAAGTGATTACTAATTTCTGGATTTTTAGGTAAGAAGCCCAGGACCAAAGCACCCAAGATTCAGCGTCTTGTTACTCCCCGTGTCCTGCAACACAAGCGCCGACGCATTGCTCTGAAGAAACAGCGCACTAAGAAAAACAAGGAGGAGGCTGCAGAGTATGCTAAACTCTTGGCCAAGAGAATGAAGGAAGCCAAAGAAAAGCGTCAGGAACAGATTGCCAAGAGACGCAGGCTGTCCTCTCTGAGAGCTTCTACTTCTAAGTCTGAGTCCAGTCAAAAATAAGTCTTGAAGAGTAACAAATAAATAATGACCTTGAATCTCTTTTGTTGGCTTTTATTAATAGTGTAGCTAGATAAATAAAGGGAAGAAATGAGTCAGAAAAAGGAATACGTATATAGGACTGCTAGAATATGGGGAAAGTGACTGTTTTCAAATTAATACATATCTAGCCCCTACCCCAAGGTAAATAAATACATTTGGAGACCATTAAAAAGGATAGAAGAGGCCTTAAATTATTACTATGTAAGATTAATAATTAAACAGCCTTTAAAGGCCTTTTCAAAACACTGCTTTTGAAACTTGTTAAAAAGATAACTTCTGTTCCAAAAGTTATCTCCCAAGTACTACCTACCACCTCTCCTGCTCCTGTAATATACCGTAATTTCTACAGTGGCAATGACCTATTTGGTTGCATTCCTGGTAAATGGGAGTGTTAGTGATTAAACATACCCTTCTTGCTTCCCAGTCACTGCCACTCATTAGTATACAGCCACTTAGGTATGAAGGTAGTTTTCGTTGTGTATCACAACTTAGAACCTGAGTAATGAAAATAGGTTATTATCTTTTGTAGGTGTGCGGCAAACAGTAAAATGATTTTGTTTTGGGGTGGGGGGTTTGGGACAGGGTTTCTTTGACTTTGGAAGACCCTCTGTAGACCATGCCCTGATGCAATTCATCTGCTTGTCTATGCCTCCCAAGTACTGGGATTAAAGGTGTGTTCTAAAACTGCCTGGCAGGTTTAGGAATTCTAGTAATTTAAGATTTTTTTTCCTGGCAGAATTCATGCCATTACGAATGTTAGGGTACCATTCACAGGTACCAGAAGAAAAGGGTGTAGGCTGCCAGGAACAGAGCCACCTCTTGTTCAGTGCACAGGTTTTACAATACAAATCACCTGGACCCAAGTGAAAGCCTTTTGCTTGTAAAATATTCCAGGTACCTTCCTTGGTAGTTCCCAGTTATTCTGTCCTGTGTCATATGCCAGGATTTAACTGACCCACTAAAACCAGTATTAAGTCCAACATAACACTGGTCAATGTACATTTCTAATTCTGGAAGCTGGTTAACCCTGGCTGTGAATATCGCAAGTCTTTGTACTATTTAGTGTATGATTTTACATCTTCATTTGTTTGCCCAGCAATTGCCACCTTTGCTTTTGTCCAGTCTTCCATCTTTACATGACATGAGACCCATTGTGCTTGTGTGTTTTTCTGATTCTGGCTGGCCTGGGGTCAAAGTTGCTTCAAGCCTCCCTGAGTGCTGACTTGAGTGCCATCATCCCAGCTTTGACTGTAAAACAGGATCTTTCTAAGGCAGTGTCTGTCTGGCCTGGAAATGACTGGAAAGCAGGATCTTAAGGTACAGGAGGTTCAAAGTAATGTAAGCATTTCCCTAGAAAGCAACTCCCATATAAACCAATGCTGTTAATGTCTACTATTTGGGGGAGGCAATAGGCCTGGTATATAC
The DNA here is from genome assembly GCF_947179515.1 of Apodemus sylvaticus. NCBI lineage: Eukaryota > Metazoa > Chordata > Mammalia > Rodentia > Muridae > Apodemus > Apodemus sylvaticus. The sequence goes on along the minus strand of NC_067474.1, from coordinate 99,728,291 downwards.
AATCGAGTTCCAAAGCAATATAGTAGTTTGTAATTTAAAACCTTTGCTGCATCTAACACCAAGAGAGGAAATGTAAACATTTTTAACTTAAAAGCAAACAGGACATTCCCTAAAAGGCATACTGTGACACCACACAGAGATCACCTGGCTTAGTATTAATTGTATAGGATACCCTGCTTCCTTTTTTTAAAAGGTTCCCAGGGGGTGGGGGGGGGATGCCCCCCCAGACATGGTTTCTCTGTGTAGCCCTGGCTGTCCTGGAACTCACTCCGTAGACCAGGCTGGCCTCGAACTCAGAAATCCACCTGCCTCTGCCTCCCAAGTGCTGAGATTAAAGGCATGTGCCACCACCACACAGCTTTAAAGGCTTATTATATGTAAGTACACTGTAGCTGTCTTCAGACACACCAGAAGAGGGCATTAGATCTCATTATAGATGGTTGTGAGCCACTATGTTATTTCTGGGATTCGAACTCAGGACTTTTGGAAGAGCAGTAAGTGGTCTTAACTACTGAACCATCTCTCCAGCCTGATACCCTGCTTCTGCATTAACAAAACATTAGATGACTTGTTCACTAGGAAGTACAACCATAAGCTAGATATGTGACACTAGCACCCAGGAAGCTGCCTCAGGTTAGGATTACACCTCAGTTATAAGGTGATATAAAGTGGTAAGTCATAGTGTCAAAATTAAGATGTTTTGTTAAGCAAAATTTAATTTTGGGTTTTTTTGTTGTTTTGGTTTTTTGTTTTTGTATAGTGTACTTACATATAATAATAAATCTTTTAAAAAAAGATTTATTTATTATAAGTACACTGTAGCTGTCTTCAGACACACCAGAAGAGGGCATCAGATCTTATTACAGAGGGTTGTGAGCCACCATGTGGTTGCCAGGATTTGAACTCAGGACCTTTGGAAGGGCAGTCAGTGCTCTTAACCACGAAGCCATCTCTCCAGTCCAACTCTGTAGGTCTTAAGGTGTTCCTGACCCCTCCCTTCTACCAGCTCTTTCACAAAGCTTCCTGAGTTCTGCCAGTTGTATGGCTGTGGGTCTCTGCATCTGTTTACACCAGCTGCTGGATGAAGCCCCTCAGAAGAGTTATGCTGGGGTCCTGTCTGTAAGCAAAGCACAGTGTCATTACTACTGTTAGGTGCTCTCTCCCATGGAACGATCTCAAATAGAGCCACTCATTGATTTGCCTTTTCCTCAATCTCTGCTTGTAGGCAGACAAATTTTGGGTTGAAGGTTTTTTGGGTGGGTTATGCCCCCTCCCTCCACTGGAAGTCCCACCTAGCTGGCTATAGGAGGCAGCCACCTCGGTCTCCATGTCCCCCAGGTGCCAGGAGTCTCAGGGTCATCCCCATAGACTCCTGAGAGAACCCCCATTTCTATTCTCTTTCCCAAGCCTCCCGCCCCAACACCTGATCCCCACTCCTGTTCTCCTCCGTATCTCCTTTCTCCGTCCACTTCTGATGTCTATTTTATTTTCCCTTCTGAGTGAGATTCCAGCAACCTCCCCTGGGGCCACCTTGTTACTTGGCTTCTTTGGGTCTGTGGCTATTCTGTACTTTATTGCTAATATACACATTGTACTTTTTTTTTTTTTTTCTTTTTTTGGTCTCCTACAGCCCAAGCTGGCTTCAAATTCTGAATCCTTAACTCTTAAATTCTGGGATTTGGTTGTAAGCCACTAAATCCAGACTGTACTATAAGTGTGATTAGTACTTCTCTATAAAGGTGCTAAAGCAAAACAAAACAAAAATTAAAAATCAAACAAAGCCAGGCAGTAGGGTATACACCTTTAAGTCCAAGGATGGGTAATCTCCAGAGCAAGTTCCAGGACAGCCAGGGCTACACAGAAATAAAAAACAAAAAATGAACACCAGTAACTGGTTCCTATGAATCTAAATGGTAGCAGAAACTGAAGTTTCTAAAAAGATAACAAAAGGTGTCAATTAATATTTTAAGTATGTAACTATCTCATAAATTTGGTAAAGTTCTTCAACAAGTAACAAGTTACACAGACCAAAAAAAAAAAAAAAAAAAAGATTCCCAAACAGAAATGAAATAGTCAATCTTACAGATTGCAGCACCTTTAGAAATTCAACAGACACAAAATTTGACATTTTTCTTTTTATTCAACTTTTATTTTATATATGGAGGATAATTTCAAAATTTGTTGGGTCAATAAATGTTAAGGTATAAGCTGTAAAAATATATATAATATATATATTTGAAACTGTAAAAGATCCAATTTGAATGTAAGAAAGCCTTTATAAAATTTCTGATAAAACTTTTAACACTCAAATTGAGACTAGAATTCTGCAAAGTCAGATTAACAACCTTTAACGTTGAAATGTTGGTACATAATTTTAAAAATTGCTCACCATGTTGAAGATGCTATTAATGTGTACCACATTGAGGTAAGTTTGTCAACTGGTTTAGTCATCTGTACTATTACTGTAAGTGCACACATAGCCACTGGTTTTCTAAACCACATAGACAGCTAAGGCAAATTTGCTGTTTTTAGATGATGTTTTAAACAAAAAGCACAATTTATGTCAAGGTGGGTGGGGCATGTGAGGTCATGATTTCCTTAAACCTGGCAATGAGCTCAATAAGCTTTAAAGTTTTTAGACTTAATTGATTCGACCTAAAAAAAACAGTATTTACAAATACACACTTTTATTCACAAGCATATAAATCAAAATATTGTACAAGAATAAAACTTTTATGTGCAGTGCAAATTCTCCATCCCACAGGTTTTATCTATTTATTTACTTATTTTGTGGTACCAGGAACTGAACCTAGAGCTTTATGTATGCTAGGCAAGTGCTCTACCACTGAGCTACATTCCCAGATCTCCTTTCAAGTTCTTGAGACAGGGCTCACTAAAAGTTGTTCAGGCTAGCCTTCAACTTGAGGTCCTCCTACCTCTGCCTCCCATGAAACAAGGATTATAAAAAAGTAATCAATATCAACAAATGGCCTTCCTGAATAAAGATTTCAGAGTCAAAGACTATTCATTAGTATTTAAAAAGCATGTTCTGGATAATTTTGTTAGGTTACAAAGATTAATTTCATTTTACCTATTGGATTCCAATGAAAGCATTGCAGATTAACTTAGTATTAGAAGAAGATGGAAAGGAGCACCTGGATATCTAAGATATAACCTATTAAGTAAGATATTACATAATTTAAAAATCAAAGATATAAGATTTTAAGTCACAGGAAAGGCAGTTGTTAAGAAAGACTTAGATGTTTTTGGAACTGCTGACTTCAAACAAATGTAGTAGTCACTGACTGGGCAATGAGGCCTCCTTCAGAAAACTGCTGCAACATGCAATCTAGTATTTTAATAAATAGACACCTATACACATACAAACTACACAGCCTCACACATACAATCATACACAGTTATTCTTATTGAAATATTTCATGTCTTTTGGTTAGGCAAATTTAATTTGCCACTGCCTAGCTGGACAGCTTCAACAAAAACAAGTTATCTAGAAAGATGAAAACTTCATTATTTAACACATACTATGTGAAATGGCAAAAAATAGTTGTGTTGCTTTTCAGCAGAGGCAGAGAAATAGGTCAGGAGTCTTCGCCATCAATAAACCTCCGGGAACTGAGTGCTGTTGTACATTCTGCAAAGATTCAGTATGAATTATAGTTCATTTGTGTTTTATCCCCAGGGTTACTTCATTTCAGCTTTCACCAAGTTACCTTTGGGAAGACCATAGAAAGTGTCCAGACAGGATCTATTTCCCCGGTACTCTACCAAAATTTGAAAGAATGTTATTTAAATGAGAGGTGCTCCAAAACACTTCCTGCACCACTCCACACTGACACTGAGTGGGGCATCAATCTTCTGTAACTTTTCAAGAATCTCTGAAGACAGACTTCTGTATGCAAGTCCATATTCATTGTCAAAAGCCTCTGAAAGACATTTTCAAAAATGCAATTGTAATTTGTTAGTGAAACAAAAGCTATGTACTTTTAAAAATTATACCGTCATATAACACAGATTGCATTGCTTACTTAAAGTAGTGATTATTTAGTATCTTTTTAGATAGAAATTTTTAGGGTAAAGTGAAGTAGGCAGCACAGGGCTATAGCATTTGTGTGGAGATCAGAGGACAATCTGAGGGCTCCTCTATCTCAATCTGATGGGACTCCTCTAGTTTTAAGACAGCCTTACTTAGTATAGAGCCCACGCCACCCCACCCCACCCTCCAACTTGTAGTCCTCCAATTTTAGCCCCCAGGGGCTGAGAATACAGGCACATGTACTAGGCCCAGCTAAAAGCAGTAATCTGTTTTACTTTTCTTTTTAAAGAAATGTTTTAGCTTACAGTTCCAGTGGGACAGTCTGCAATTGTGCAGAAGGCGTGGCGTGGCATGACAGCAGGTGTAGAAAGCTCTCCAATCATACTACAGCCTTTTTTAAAGGCAACTACTAATATCAGCCACATATTCTTTCCTTTTTTTAATGCTGATAAATGAACCCAGATCCCTGTAAGCTAGGCATGTGATCTAACATTCCCACCAGCTCCATTTACAAAACAAACAAATTTTAACTTCAAAATTAAAACTAAAATTTTTATTGATCCCCCATTAATTAACTCACCAATATCAATGTTTTCTCTCCCAAGAGACACTAATGATAAGAAAAGGATTTCTCTGTATAAACTCCTATTTAAGAAAAAAGAAAAAGAAAGGTTCTGAAGTAGTCAGCAAAACAACAAAATACATATAGATGGAATGTTGATTTGGGGGTTTCTTTGTGACAAGAGGGCCACTCTAGTCTAGGGTGCCCAGGAACTTACTGTGTAGTTCAGACTGGCCTCAAGCTCTTGGCCATCTTCCTGTCTTACCTAAGTGCTGAGACTACAGATATACTTAGGCTAACAGCTATGTAATTATTTCCCACTTTTATGTAACACCTCAGATATGTGAAGTGTCTTTGAGGAAACTAAACTTTTTTTTTTTTAAAGATTTATTTATTATATGTAAGTACACTGTAGCTGTCTTCAGACACTCCAGAAGAGGGGGTCAGATCTTGTTATGGATGGTTGTGAGCCACCATGTGGTTGCTGGGATTCGGTGCTCTTAACCGCTGAGCCATCTCTCCAGCCTGGTATACTAAACTTTATATTATAAATATATAATCCTGTGAGCCTCTAGTTCAAATTTTAAGCTTCTAAAAACAGTTAAGGGGGTTGGGTGGCGTGGCTCCATCACAGCCCTGGCTGAACACACGGCCTTCTCTGGGTCTGAATGCCAGTGCTATTGCTCTGGGGCTGTGACAACAGCAGCACTGGGTGTGTCTACCATGCACAAGAGCCAAAGGCTAAGCCCTAACTACCAAGACAAACATGAAAAAATAACGATGAGGTGGACTTGCAAAATGAATTTACTGTCCTGGTGGCACATGCCTGTGATCCCAGCACTTGGATGATAGAGAGAGGGTGACAAGGAGTTCAAGTCCAGCCTGTATCAAAAAATAAATTAGGAAGCAATGCAAATTCTAATTATGCCTCATATAAAGCTTTCTTTAGAAGTTTCAGAAACAGTGAAATGACATTCAAATCCTCTTTAGCATGTAAACTACATATGCAAGTCACTCCTGAGACTTCAAAGTTATCTCAACTTCAACAGTTAGATGCTAAGTACACCATCAGGTGTCAGTGTGAATTCTTGTTCTATCACTTCTGAGGTCATCTAAGAGGTTATGAGTAAGAAAACCCCAAAAGTCTCTGGAAATGGTGTGTGGTGGCACATATCACTGATCTCAGCACTTTGGAGGCAGACACAAGTGAACTCTGTGAGTTCAAGGACAACCTGGTCTACATACTGAGTTCCAGACCACTCAATGCTACACTGGGAGACCTTATCTCTAAAAAGGAAAAAGAATAGGACTCTGGGAAAATTCATGATGTTTGATGTAATTATGCTCCACTTCCATTCACTTCCAAAGCTTGCACAGTAAAATTCACTTAGTCAAGATGGGAATGTGTACAGATCCCAACAAAAGGATCAGGAAGAGACTCACATCTGAGTTCTTCATTATTTTTATCTCTTTCCTAAACCAATTCTACTTCTAATCTCATAATCTTTTAAAAAACTGTGTGGTCATCACAGGATGGCACATACATAATTACGTGTATCAAAATTTAGAAATTAACAATCTCCAGTGAAGAGAAGAAACACTTTCAAAATATATCATTTCCAAAATATATACCATATACCTTCATTATCTATGGCTTACCTTACTAAAATTTAACCTATATTCTTTGGCTCATTGTACATTTGTGATGAGATATGAATGCATATATATGAATAGCACTTATTTCTTTTATGTCAGAGGTATTACATATAACATACATGCTCATGTGACCCGGGTACTCCCAGTGCCTGTTGGGATAATCTCTGCACACTATATATGAAGCATCACCTATGTCAGTGTTCTATAAACATCTCTAACACATTCTGATTGATTTAGTAAAGAGTTGATGGCTTCCAGCAGGGCAGGAAAGGATAGGCGATATTTTGGGGAGGAGAAAGGAACTCTGTAAAGGAATAAGGTGAGAGAGTCACCAGCCAAACTCAGAAGAATAAGCAGGTCTTGGTACTCAAGAGATAACCAGCTATGTAGTAGAACATAGATTAGTATGGGTTCAATGCAAGTATAAGAGCCCAAGTGAAAGCTAAGCTTTCTTTTTGTTTCCCTTTTCTTTTTAAAAAATTTATTTATTTTATGTATATGAGTACACCATTGCTCTCTTCAGACACACCAGAAGAGGGCATCAGATCTCATTACAGACGGTTGTGAGCCACCATGTAGTTGCTGGGAATTGAACAAGACCTTCGGAAGAGCAGTTGGTGCTCTTAACTGCTGAGCCATCTCTCCAGCCCCAAACTTTCATAATTAGTAACAAGTCTCTGTGTCATTACTTGGGCAGCAGGCAGGCCAGAGACAATCAGGCGATAGGCAATAGGCTGGCCCTGGTTGTGGAGGTTGCAGGTGAGGGGGACCCAAGTATGTGAGCAATGGAGAGCTGGCCCTGACACTTGTGTGCCATGTGGTGGAGAGCTGGGACCCCCCTCCTTTGCCACCTACAGCAGGCAGGAGAGTCGGCCCTACCAGCATGAGTATGGGTGAGCCAGCCCCAAGAGCATGAGAGACAGCCCTGCCCCTTGCTGGCTGTGGCCTTGGGTGAGCTAGCTAGGACAGTGCTGGAGAGCTAGCCAACTGATCATCTCAGCTACCACCCAGGTCCAGATCTAGGACTCTGAGCTGGCCCATCTATGAACTGCAGGAGCACATGAAGGGTCAGTCCTGCAGACCCAGAGCTGCAGGACCTCTATGACAAAGGGCAACAACAGGATATCTGAATGGCATACTGGTGAGGATTTAGCACTGATAGAGTAGCGGGAGCCAGAGGCCTGGAACCAGACCAATTACTCATTGTAACGATCATTTGCAAGTAAAGAAATGTGGACAAAAGGGTACACTGTGTGACACATACTACAGTATACATTGTCACACAGCACAGCTTCTACAATGAGAATATTTTTTCCATTTGGCAGGGAGATTGCAAGGGTGGAAGGCAAGTAAGAAGGGACAGGGAGATGAGTGGGATTGGGCATATGATGGAGAATTCACAAAAAAAAATCAATAAAACATTAAAAAATAAATAACGTAACATAAAATGCTAAATCAAGTGGAATCAAGTAAAAGATGCTGCAATCATTACCTTTGTCTTTTTGTGTCTGGCTTCATTTGCTGGGCAAGCAGGTTGATGGGCCTAAGAACATCATTCTGTTGAATACTCTCCCTGATAGTCTCAACTAAAGTGCTGGCTGCCTGTTGCTCCTCTGACAGAAGTGATGGTTTCTTCTCAGAATCTAAAGAACGGTACACAGAGAGTAGGTTTCCCAAGCAGTAACAAGTTTCCAGAGCTGTGTCACCTCTCCTTGTCTATTCAATATCGCCTCCCACTTGCCAGTAAAATTATGTGACAGTGTGCTTACTAAAGCATATTCTCTGTTCTTTTAAAATAAGATAACCTTCTTCCCTTTTCTCCAACTTAGAGTTTCTTCCTGGAGGCTGCGGTGTGATACTAAATGCCAGAAACTGTAGTAAGACCACGGAGCAACTTTTACTTAAAAAAGTGAATATACCAGAAGGAATCAGGGCACTGATGAAAAAGGAATTGCTTAGAAACTATCCAATTTACAGTTAAAGTTTTATTAGAGAATAAAAATCACAGGTTGGGTGGTGGCTTTAATCCCAGCACTTGGGAGGCAGAGGCAGGTGTATCTCCATGTTGAGGCTAGACTGATTTACATTGTCAGTTCCAGGACAACTAGGGTAAGGCAGAGAAATCCTGTCTCAACCTACCCTCCCTCCCCCTAAAAGAAAAATTGTATGTGTTTAAAATATACAAAATAATTTCTAAAACATAACCATGAGAAAGAACTATTTACATGTTTATGCCACTATACTTTTCATCTTAAGTATTGGAGAACATAGTCGTGCATTTACAGACTTCATAAGTTATAAGTGTGGATCTCTAGACTGAACTCTGATGGCCAAACTTGATGGCAAGAGCTTTACCTGTTGAATCACTTTGCCAGCACAGTTTTGTCTTCATTCGTTCGTTCGTTCGTTCGTTCGTTCATTCATTCATTCATTCATTCATTCACTCATTTGTTTTTTTTGAGACAGAGTTTCTCTGTGTAGCATTGGCTGTCCTGGAACTTGCTCTGTAGACTAGACTGGCCTAGAACTTGCCTCTGCCTCCAGAGTGCTTGGATTAAAGGTGCTGTTCTGTCTTTTTTTTTTTTTTTAAAAGACAGGGCTGGAGAGATGGCTCAGCAGTTAAGAGCACTGACTACTCTACCAGAGGTCCTGAGTTCAATTCCCAGCAACCACATGGTGGCTCACAACCATCTGTCATGGGATCTGATGCTCTCTTCTGGTATGTCTGAAGACAGCTACAGTGTATTCACATACATAAAATAAATAAATATTAAAATTCCTTGCTGGGCGGTGGTGGCACACACCTGTAATCCCAGCACACTGGGCGGTAGAGGCAGGCGGATTTCTGAGTTTGAGGCCATCCTGGTCTACAGAGTGAGTTCCAGGACAGCCAGGGCTACACAGAGAAACCCTGTCTCAAAAAACCCAAATCCAAAAAAAACCAGAAGCAAACAAACAAAACAACAACAAAAATTCCTTTAAAGACTGCCTTTCACCATGTAGTGAGTCCTGGCTGGCTTAGAACTCACAAAAATCCACCTGCCTCTGCCTCTAGAATTCCAGGATTTAAGGAATGTCCCACCAAGCCCAACCCTGTTATTTTCTTCTATTCTCTTTTACTTACTCAAGTTCCTCCAAGAGACATACAGGGGTTCTCCTGGCTCCTGATGAAGGTTGATATTGTCCCATAGCAGTTGTATATATACCAGTTTGCTATCCTGAGCCAAGGATGACAGAGGAAGCTAAAACAGATAATAAAATTAGTGTTCCAAATAAAATATGTTCTTTTTTAAATTATAGATTCAAAATTAATTTTTATTAATGCCTGATGACAAACTATCTTGCTATTTTCTGGCATATATGTTTTGTTTTTCTGACATTAAAAGACTGGATGGGTAAACCGTACAAAGGCACAAATGATATAATCATCATTACAACCAAGTATGCTACTTTTATGAGGTACCTTTTTTTAAATTATTTATTATTTGTTAAAAATAAACAAGTCAAACAGTGGCCTGGGGTCTCCGGAAGTTCAGTATGATAAAACAGAGGCATGCTGGCAGCTCCCTGTCTGCAGTCAGTCACCCCAGCACAGGCTTTGGGAGGCAGGCGCCTGGAGTGGTCTTAGTGTAATCACTAATTAGAAATTTACCTTATACAAATACCTCCCTAATTTTTAATTATATTATCTGAAAATTATGAATAAGATCTTTCCTATAAGATAGCTGTGCATTTTTCAGGAGAAAATATGATAGCTGATGATAAAAGCTTCCTTTTCTAGCCATCAATACAGCTAGACAGAGCAACCTGAATCCAGGCCATATTGACACATATGTGTGAAAACACTATGCACAACTCTATGAGCTCTAAGAGAGAAGATGCTCTCTTCGCTACCAATTTTGTCCTCACTGATGGCTGGGATATGACTCTGATCGCCTGTCAGTCATCTTAGACCGACAGGCTAAGATGGAGAGCATACACGACTAAGAAAAAGAAAACAAAACCAGAAGACTCTCAGCCCAAACACTACCGTCCCATCCCAAGTTTCCGCTGCTCCTCTGTAAAGCTCCTATTACCTAGTTTATAGCCTGAGGTTCCGCTTACTCAACTGCAGCAGTGCAGCCGCAATGCACAACTGCTTACCTGCACACCTTCATTACAATGCTCAGAGGTGAGAATAAGTCCTGGCAAGTTGCTAGGAAGGTCCAAACGTCTGAAATACCAAACCAGGTTCCAGAAAATGATTGGATGTTGATTGATGAATGAGGATGTATGAATGACCTGATCACCTTCATTTTCTAGCAAAGATTCAAGTTCCTTCCGAAGCACTAGAGGACTCAAATAGGGCACAGACACAGGAGGAGGATTGGGCCGCTTGCCTAGATGGTCCTTTAAAAATAGACAAAAAGTCAACATTATCTAACTCTGTAATGCTTACCAGTTCTCTGCAGTGAGATGATACGTATCCATCCTGTTAAAATTGTTATCTTAGGGCTATTATTACACGCAGTAAAACATGCTAATGAACCAAAGCAGAGAAAGCCACTAGATTACACTTAAGCTAAATCATTATAGGAGAAAACTGATAATCTATATTTCAATAGACTTCCACAATGCTAAAAGATGGAATAATGTTTTGTTGTCTTTTCAGCTAGGAGGTGTGGCTGGCAGACAGCACTGCTCCATGTGTGAGCCAAAGTGACCCACATATTGAATTCAAGGTCAGCTAGAACTAGAAAGAGGTCTCAAAAAGACAAAAATTCTTAAAAATTTTTAATTTAAATTTTAAATTCACGTTGTAAAATCTAAGCTCACAACCTCAAAGTAGCTATTCCAGATGCATAAAAGATGTATAGACTTTGGGTCTGGTTAATTTTGGTATCTAATATTTTTTTGCTTCCAAGTTTTTTCTAAAAGTTAATTTTAGAATTAAATTTAAAAAGCTAAATTTAGAATAAAATATAAACAAAACAAACCCTGAAGCTAACCATGTTTCTAGATTCAAATGCCAATTTGTAAGGTTGCAATCAACCAAATCAGGACTGTGGAAACCTCTCATACCTAGTTAGGAAAAAAACCGGTTCCTGCAATTTAAAGACTAAAGTGTCCCAACCAAGAAGGCATGACTATACTTTACCTTGATGGCCAAGACCGCATCCTGCCCCAGACACACTTCTGACACAACTGCATGATTAAAACTCTGAACAAAGACTGATGAGTCTCTAGTTTAGGGTAAAATATTGTGATTATATTTTTTAAAGTCATAATTTACACATACATGCTGAAATATTTATATGTAGTATAGACACTGCTTGAAATTGCTTTCAAAATAATCTAGGCACAGAAATGTTAACAAGGATTTTCATAAAATAATAACCAAAGAGTGGCCATAAACTATTAAAAGTAGCTGCTGGGTGAGGAGACTTAATGAGCTAGGTATAGAAGTACACACTACTTGGAAGACAGAGGCAGGAGAATCTATGTGAATTTAAGGCCAGTCTAGCCTGTATTGTGAGACCTTGTACATTTTTGAAAATTTCAATACTAACGTTTAAGCTGGGTGCCGTGGCCACCATGTGTAGGGCAGGAGATCTGAACTCCATCTACTTGGGTGTTTGGATTATTAGGCACACACCATGTGTGGGGCAGGAGATCTGAACTCCTGAGGGAGGGTCCGTGCTTGTGCAGCAGCATCTCAATGGCTGAGCCATCTCCCCAGCATGACAGGGTCTTGGTATGTAGTTCTGCCAGACTTAAAATTCACTGTGTACCACAAAGATCAATTTAATCCTCCAGTCTCAGCCTCAAGTGCCACCAAAAAATTGTACCTATCACTTTTCACATGATACCATGAGATTGTGAGGTGTTCCAAGCTGTATTACAAAAGTATACAGTGTGGCTACAACAGAACATACCACATCTTCCTGCAGACTATTTGGGAGACTGACTGTTGAGATACCATGAAATGGTCGCTGGGAGAAGTCGATATTCTGCAGAGGACCTCCAACACTATGACTTCGAGTCAAAGATACATTTCGCTTAGGTAAACTATTAGGCACAGATGAAATTTTCACACTCTGGATATCAACACCGCTTTTCTTCATTTCATCACTGAAAAAAAATGAAGCAATGTTAGTCATGAAAGACAATCTAAATTCTGGAGAGGTACAGTATTTTCTACAGTGGATTTAAATGTTCTGCATCCCCTGAGAAGAACTGGCATCTGTTAAGAATTAAATGTGGGGCTAGAGCAATGGCTCAGCAGTTTAAGAGCTCTTCCAGAGGTCCTGAGTTCAATTCCTAGCAACCACATAGCGGCTCACAACTATGTGTAATGGAATCCAAAGCCCTCTTCTGGTGTACTTACATTCATAAAATAAATAAAATTGTTAAAACAAAAACAAAACATGCACTTCTGATAACACAGGACAAATTTATATATATGAAGACTTAACCGTGAATCTGGAGGTGGCTCAGTGGTGGAGCACTTGCCTTCTGAGGCCTGCTCAATCTCTACCATCCCTCTCCCCATGGAAACAGTAAACATCCCCCAAGCAGTCTCCTAACCCAGGTCAGATGGCCAACCAGTGACGGATATGTGAGGATTAAAAAAACTGCCTACTTAGCTGTTTTAAACATTACTTCATCTTTATTAAACACAATCTCAAAAGAAGTACTTGTCCATGTAAGCAAATACAGATTTGCTGAGAGGCTTTTAATTTCTACCAGGCTATGATCTAACTAAAAACAGAGACAGGTCGTAATTTACACTGGCAGGGGGCAGGGATGGGACTGACTGGCTTTGGATTTATAATCTTCCTCATTCAGCCATGCACCACCTAGCCCAACCCAGCTGCCTTTAGATGCAGAATGTTCACAGGAATACTGTATTTCTTATAGTGAACTCTATGTACCCAGCAATACCTTGATTCGACTGTATAACTTGCTTCTTCTGTTATGGTCTCACTGTGTTTCGAGAAATCCATAAAGCTGATCAAGTCAGGTTCTGCTGACCTGGACATAGGTTTGTGTTCGGAGGGCTCATTTGCAGATGGAATGCTGCCACTTTGTAAACTGTCACCAGACGTACTTGGTTTCAAGAAAAAGCTAAGTAAGGAACAGAAACGGGGGAAAAAGGCTTAAAAAAGAAATCTCCAAGTCTAGGTTAGCTCAGTGAGTAAACATGCTTGCCAGGCAAGACTGAGGACCTGAGTTGGATCCCTGGAGCCCACAGTGGAAGGAAAGCGCCAACTCTGGAGAAAGTCGGTCTGGGACCTCCACACACATACAATCACACACTCATATCTACAATATATGTTCTGTTTTATTTTCATTTTGAGAAAGGGTTTCTTTGTGTAGCCCTGGCTAGTCTTGAACTCACTCTGAAGACCAGGTTAGCCTCTAATTCAGAGATCTATCTGCCTCTCCCTTAAAGATATGAGCCACCACCATCAGGCTTACAATATATTTTTTAAAGCGGGGTCTTACTGTTGTAGCCATTGTTGGCCTGATCTCTGTGATACCAAGTGCCTCTGCCTCCGAGTACTAGGATTAAAGGCATGTGTGACTAATTCTCTCCATTTAAATCCCCATGTCCTCAAATGATTATATTTAGAATCACTGCTTTAAAGTAAAACAGCATTAGCTGGGAATCCCCAAGGTCGTGTAATAATATTAATAAATAAATAAATAAATCTAAAAACCCACTTTATTGAAGATTAAACAAACATCGGCAGCAACAAAAATCCCTAAGGGAGAGAAGAAAGTAGCTCAGAGTACATGCTTATATTACATGATAAAGTGCTGGGTTTGAGTCTCAACAATCACCAAACAGCAAATAAAATGTTAATGTCATTGATTAGGTCAGCACACTTTTCAATTACTTACCTATTTCACCAACTTTTAACTGGTCACAGACTGATTAGTCTAATTTCTTTGTTTCCAGGGCTAGGGCCTCAGGCATGCTAGGTCAAGAGATCTACTACTGAGCCATATGCCAGCCTCTAATTCGTGGCTTTTCTATTACCTAAGATTTGTTCATCTCACAGTGTCAGACAGTAGCAACAAGACATGAAGATTTAATTCAGGTCTCTAAGGCAGAAGTTTTTTGTACATGTATATTTGTGTAGTTTTATGCACATGTGTATACATGAGTATGTATGTAGGATGTGGAAGTCACAGGTCAATATCCTGTGTCTACTTCAATCACTTTCCACTGTTTAGTTTTGTTTTTATTTTCAAGACTCTCCTTATATAGCCCAGGCTGGCCTTGAACTTACAGGCATTTGCCTGCCTCTGCCTTCTGAGTAAAGGTACCAGACCTAGTTTCACTGTATCTTGCTGCTGCTGCTGCAGTTTGTTTGTTTGTTTGTTTGTTTGTTTTTGTTTGTTTGTTTTTTAAACACAGTGTCCCTCACTAAGCCTGGAACTCACTGATTTAGCTAGGGGAGCAGGCCAGTGAGCTTCAGAGACATGGCTGTCTTCACTTCCCCAGTGCTGGCAATTCAGAAGGGTGCTCAGAATCCAAACTCAGGCCCTCATGTTTGCTCTGGAAGCATTTTCAAAACCAAGCCATCTCCCCAGCCCAGGGAGTAAAGACATAACACTAAAACATTAGGGTTTTTTTTGTTGTTTTTTTTAAAACATTAGTTTTTTAAATCAGGTATAAACAGAGTTTAATTTGAAGAGTCTGCTCCTGGTATTCATACATTAAGCAGAGTAGAAAGGTAGCCTAGAGAGAAAGGAGAGGCCACCCTTGCAGCCCGCCGTGTGCTGCACCTTCCGGAAGAGCCATGTCTTCAGGGACTCACCTCCCGAGGGAGCTTGCACATACTAACCTGGCAGAGCCTCTCAGGTCTTTAAATTCTACATTGAGAAGAGGCAAGAAGTTGCTTTTACAGAATGGGCAGGTTGTATTCAAATTTGAGTCATCTGCTGTCCATCCAGCCATGATTTCTTCATCATAAACCAGAGCTCCACAAGCTCTACACTGTGAGCAACTCGACATCAAAACCTAAAGGGAAGGTAGGAAGGCACTCAAAGTCTCTATGGTGGAAACGGATCTCAGGGGTCTATTCCCCTATTCAGGGGAAAAAATTACAATTTTTAAGTTATTGGTTTTAAGTTACAGACTACTAGTCTGTAACATAAGCCTCAAAGATATTAAGCACTCCTCTGACTATCCACAGATCCCACTGAATCCTACTAAGTGCTACTGAGATAAGAATATGTTGACTTGCACTTTATCACAGGCACAAGAACTACAGAATCTTTACCTCTATTGCACAATTTTGATAGATGCTAGACATACTGGTATTCTGAGAAGAACCATGGTCTGATTTTTCAAAGTCCTGCCCTTTGATATTTCTTGAAAATGGAACTTCACCTAAAGACAAGTAAGAAACAGAACATATAATGCAGAAGTATGTTTCCAATGCTTTGGAAATACATACTGAAATATTAAGAAAGTAAGTATAATGAAATCTGGTATTTATAGATAAATATTTACTACATAAATGTGAGCATATATAGATATAAAATGATAAAATTAATAAATGTTAACTAAATGCAGGTAGAAGATATATAAATGTTTATTAAATAATTTTCTCAACTTTTCCTAATAACAACTTAGATGAGTGTAGGTGTATATCTATACTACCAGTACTTGGAAGGGGGGGAAAAGGAGAACAGCCCCCCCCCCCCACGGTGCAAGTCTGTGCCATGTGACGAGACTTTGTCTTAAAGAATCAGAAAAAAAAAGTAGGTAAAGTTTTTAATAATAGAGGCAATAATTCTCTCTGTCTTGAAATTGCAATTGTATTCCCCAGAGGTCCTTAAAATCTATTTCAATCACATATTTACCCAGAGAACAAGTTAAAAAAAATTATTCCCAAGGCCCCATTCTACAAATTCAGTTTCAGAGGAGGAAGGCAGGAAGTGTGTGTGTGTGTGTGGGGCAATAGAGGGGAGGAGGACTGATTCCCTAACTGGTTCAGCTGACAATACATGGATACTTGTTGACAATACTTGGATATCATAAACTCGAAGTAAAATAGATATATGGGGGTGAAGGGTTATAGGCATAATGAAAAATGGGTTAGAGCGAAGCTAAGTGATAGCACTGTTGCCCTTATGCATAGACCCAAATTCAATCTTTAGCACTACAAACAAGTAAAAATCAAGCAAAAACGAAAGGCAAAGAAGAAACGGTCCCCATACCTGTTGGACATGGCAATTTTCCAACATCTCCACTGCTGCTACTACTGCCGAGGCTTGTGTTGCTCTGGGTAAGTTCACTGGGAACCAACCCTGAGATACTTGCATTAGGTGACAGATTCTCCCCCAGTATATGATGATCTTCTAGGCCAGCAGGGAAACTATAATCTTTATTAGTTTCTTCCTATTATTAAAAAGAATAAAACCTCACATACATAAGTAATATTTTCTACAATGGAAATGGTTTCACTTTACTCCTTTCACACTGAAACTTTGTATCTTAAAGCAAATAACCCCTTTGTCTTTTGTCTTTTCAAAACTGTCAAGTTATCTCACTGACTTATGAAATTTCCAGTCTAAGACATTCAAGAAGTGACATACCTCGATGGGATGCTCAAAAACTGTTCCCTCACAAAATCACCTACTTCAAAAACGGCTGGGTTGTGCCCTAGGTGAACTAATCATTCATTTACATACTACTACATAAATAGTAAACCCCCCCCCCCATTGCTTAATTAAGCACTCCAAATACATTGATACTTTTACAAGACTAATACAATCATAGAGTTCAAGTCCAAAGGCCATGAAAAAAATCCTTTCTAAATGTCAAAATGGTTCAGTCTGTTCTTTATCATAAGGCTACACTACCTCTCCATCCCTACCCTCTGTCCACAACATACACTCATGGTGAGAAAACCCAAGGGCCTTCTATGTGAGGCTGGCACTCTACCAAGTTAAGTCAAATCTCGGGTCTCAGAGGAACACTTTTAAAGTGATTCTGTGTTGTGTGGATGGATCTTTTAAAGGTTGTATTTAAAACTCTTTAAATGTATTTAAAGCTCTTTAAATACAAAGGCTAACTAAGAATGCAGGAGATGGTTTAAAGCTAACCTAGCATGTACAAAGGCCCTAGTGCCACACAGACAAAAGTCAGTTTGTTGTCATAATCCTGTATTTTTTATTCAATTAGTTCTTTTCCTAGAAGCTTTCCTTCAATAAGCATTACTTATCCAGTTTATTTTCCAGCTTCTTTACTTTCTTTGTCATTCTTATTTTGGCTGACTTTACACCCAAGAGCTTTAGCAATCTGGAATCATATTATCTTAAATTACTCACATACTATACAATTCTGTGAACACAAAGGAGAAATTACAACTTTTTTTTTTATAATAAGTAGTTTTTCTATTTGTATTTTCACAAAAAGAAAATCTAATGATTTCGTCTATTTACAATATTTTAGTCTGCAGGTCGATTTCAAGTATAATAAGGTGGTAACATGGGCAAAAAGCTATGTAAAAATGACAATGCCCATGGAAAGTGCGGTGGTAAACACAAACAAGACCAATGCATACGAGACAGCAGGAGGAAGAGAAGGAGCCTCTGCGTGTTATCCTCCCATCTCTCAAACCCCCAAAGAGACACTGAAATGTTATACACATACAACAATGATACTGTTGTAGTTCAAACACTATCAGTGCTTCCAAAAGTTTTAACTTAGATTTATTTATGGAATTATAAAGTGATTCTAATGTTATTTTTATTTGTTTATTTTATTTTATGTGCAAGGGATATATGTCTGCACTGTCTGTGTACAGTACATGTGGAGGTCAGAAGATCGTATAAGATCCTCTGGAAGCCTGGCGATGGTGGTGCACACCTGTAATTCCGGCACTCTGGTAGGCAGAGGCAGGCGGATTTCTGAGTTCAAGGCCAGCCTGGTCTACAGAGTAAGCTCCAGGACAGACAGGGTTATACAGAGAAACCCTGTCTCAAAAAAACCAAATCAAAAAAAAAAAAAAATAAAATAAAATAAAACAGAACATGTATAAAGTTTTGAAAGTATAAAACTATCCTTAGCAGAAACCTCTAGATTATACAAATATAAACATATACATTAAAGCACTATAAGCATTCCTACATCAGACAGACTACACACTACAATATTCTTACCTCGTCATCTGAGTAGCTATAGGCAGATGCTACAGCCACCCACATCTTACTGGCTACTGTTGCTGCTTGTTTCATACTAGATTTTAGGACATCTATCTTGGGCCCCGAGAGTATATTGTCCAACTTTAGCCCCGATAAAGAATTTACTACAGAACCCAGAGAGCTGTTTGGTGAAGAACGCACTAATGCTGATAAGGAGCTGGACCGGTCTTTGTAAGTGCGGTAAGGAGTTTGTGGCTTGAAACGCGTGGTCAAAGTTTTAGACCTGGACACTGCAGGGGAGCTCTTCTCAGTCTCAGTGCTGTCCTGTGCTGGTGGGCCATGGTCTGAAGGTAGACTCGATCTCCTTTCTAAAGGGTGAGCAAACACAGCAGGAGAGCCAGGCTCTTGGTTCCCCTCTCCATGCAATTCCATACTAGAAGATTTACTACCCAGTGGACTTTTTAGGTTCATGTAGCTTTCAATTTCATCAGCCAGATTACGTGAAATTACTGGAGAAAATAACTTAACTTCAGAATCAGAAGTTTTTTCTACACATTCAGTGGCTAAAAGAGACAAAGGATCTAGTCCAGTTTCAACATCTTCCCTCTCAATGGCTTTCCTAGTAGCATATGAACTGCTCCTCTTATTTACTGTATCCTGGGATCCTGCTTTTGTGTCTCTGGACTGGTTACTGTTACTCTGTAGATTGTTACATGTCATCTCTACTGCAGTCTCTGCCACATTATCACCAACCACAGGTTCCAGGAGCTCCTGGCTTTCTTCCAGCATCTCTAGCACAGGCGATGATCTGTGCTCAGAATTCCAGGTACCTTCTGACACACGAGTCCTACTGTCAGCTAGATGACAGTTAGCGTTCTCAAAGCTATGAGTTCTTGAGACATGGAGCGGAGAAGTCTTGGGACACGTGAGTGCTGCCGTGAGGATCTTGGCATCTGCTCCCATCATGACGGCCATTTCACTCGAATTCAGATCCAAACTGTTCTTCTTCAGCAGCATCCCCGCTCGGCTTTCAGAACTAAAGCTGCAGCTCCT
This sequence comes from Apodemus sylvaticus, assembly GCF_947179515.1. Classification (NCBI taxonomy): domain Eukaryota; kingdom Metazoa; phylum Chordata; class Mammalia; order Rodentia; family Muridae; genus Apodemus; species Apodemus sylvaticus. The sequence goes on along the minus strand of NC_067474.1, from coordinate 99,708,819 downwards.
CTCCGCGAAATGCTTCTGCCTTTTTTCTCCTCTCTCACCATTCTTCTTGAAATTAGCAACCTCGCTGAAGACTGTGTCCTCGACAGGAGTTTGAGTAGAAAACAGCACATTTGAAGTACTACCTAAAGGGGGCGGCAACAGAGTAAAGTGAAACGTCACTATTTCCCAAAGTAGCAAAGTCATTACTCTGATTATGCTGAGAGCAAGACACAGGTAGAAGCAGCATCTCCCAAGGGGTCAAGCAGTTAAAATGCCTGGCTTCCATCTAGAGACTATATAAAGTATATGCAGAAAAAGTGCAGTCCAAATCTATCCAAGCCTGCCTTGTACAGGTAACATCTACCCTCCTCCTCTGTGCATATCATGCCTATGGGAACACAGCATACAGTCCATGCTGGATATACCTGCACTGCTCACCTTTGTCAACAAACATATAACTATGCTTCTTATATTTTAAGAGTCAATTTAGGAAAAATACTCTGAGTTAAACAGCAGACTCAAAAAGAAAAATTCTCTTCTGATTTAACTTTCATATATCCAGTTCTTCACTTGCCAGGAAGCTGGAGATATAGCTAAGTGGTAAAGCACTTACTCAGCATAAAAAAAAAAAAAAAAGAAAAGAAAAAAGATTTGGGCTTAATAACTGCACATAGAGGGATGGGGAGGAGATCTACTCTATACAAAACCAGTTGGTAATTACAGAGAAATATATATTTGTTACAGGCAAAGCATTACTATACCAAAGTAAAAGAATTGCTTCAAAGTTAAAAAAAAAAAAAAGGAAAAATCCTAGATGGCTGATAAAAACTTGAGTGAATTTTATATTTGATCTTTGAACAAATATATGAATGCTAGTTATTAACTATATAATGTGTTACAAAAACAATGGCAACTAAAACAGACTGTACCATTAGATCAGGTAAACAAAAGCACGGGCAAAGTCTGAAGACCCAACAACTGCTTTAGGGAAATAAGTGACTTTTTGCTTATTTGTTTTTGTTTCTTGAGACAGGGTTTCACTGTGTCTTAGAACTAACTCTATAGACCTGGCTAGCCTAGAACTCACAGAGATCCGTCTGCTTCTGCTTCCTGAGTACTGGAGTTAAATTCATGCACCATCACAGACCTGCTGGTCTGTCTGTCTTTATTTATTTTAATGAAAAACTTTGTTAGGTTCATTTTATAAGTATGAATTAATGTTCTGCCTATGTCTATTTAAGTGCAAAACATGTATGCAGTACCCATGAAGGCCAGGAGAGGGTGTCAGACTTCCTGGAACTGAAGTTCTGGATTGAAGTTGTGAGATTACAGTCTTAAGCCACACCACACAGATGCTAGAAATTGAAACCAGGTTCTCTCTGCAAAGAGAGTACATGCTCTTAGCCACTGAGCAATACCCCCAGAACACGAGTTTGTTTGTTTTTTTAACTCTTTACCATACAATTGTTTCCATTCCTCTATTTAAGTGAACTGTATGTGTATATATGTATAAATATGTAATATACATATAAGTTTGTATACATGTATACATATATATATATATACACACATATAAGCAAACTTGTTTTATGTATATGGGTGTTTTATGTGCATGATGTGTATGTGTCTGTACAATGTGTGTGCCTGATACCTCAGCTGTCCAAAGAGAATGCCCTGCAACTGAAGCCAGTGCTCTATCTGGCAGGGTACCTCTCCAGCTCCATGTTACTTTAACATTTAGGTCTAACATGGTTGTATGTCTGTAATTTTAGACTTTAAATTTAGCCACCAGCACATAGGTGGTTGAGGCAGGAGGATCAGGAGTTCCAGTATATCTTCTGTGATACCCACAAGTTCAAGGCCCTGTCTCTAATAACCAGAGGGCTGTTGAGATGGCTGAACAGGTGGAAGCGCTTGCTGCACAAGTCTGCCAACCTGAGTGTGATTCTCGAATGCTATACAAAGGTGAAGGAGAGAAGCAACCGCACAAAGCTGACCTCTAACCTTCACACATGCACTGTGGCACATTCAACCCACTCAATAATAATGAATGAAATAAAGTTTAAAAATTTAACATGGGGAAGCAAAGCAAGAGGATCTTGAGTTCAAGGTTAGTCTGAGCTACATAAGGAGTTCTAAGCTAGCTACGCAGAGCAATTATCTCAAAACAAACAAACAAAAAACCCCAAAAGCCCCAAAAAACCAAAACAACAACAAAAACCCCAAATCTAAAACCTGGAAAAATAAAGACTTAAATCTAAGAACTGAATACAGGAGATAATTAGGGCATATGATAGCACTCTTATGAATGAATTAAGATTCTTATGAAGGAAAATCCAGAGACCTGTATTTGATCTCTCATCCTGCCTGTCTCCCAAGTTCTAGGATCACAAACATGTTCTACCACACTCAGGTCTTTACAAGCCAAGGACACAAAGAGAAGCAGGCAATCTGCCATCTAAGAGGACCCTCAGTCAAACTCATCATGTGCCAACTCCAGTCTTAGACATTTCTGCCGGCATATATAAGCTGCAATTTGTAGCGTATTCTCTCATAGCTACTCAACTGAAATATCACCACTCACATCTGAATTTGTCGTTTTTCTTACTACTTTATTTATTTACTGGAGTGTATGGTGGCTCCTATATGCCAGCCACAGTGCACATGTGGTCTCTATCAGAAGACAGTCTGCAGGAGCTGGTTCTCTCCTTCCACCACATGGATCCAGGAAGCTGAACTGGAGCTATGGTCATGGCAGCGAGCACCTTTACCTGCTTTTTCTTGAGGGGGGCTGTGGGAGGGTAGGGTCTCATTATGTAGTCCTGCCTTGTCTTGAACTCAGAGATTCACCTGCCTCTGTCTCCTAGGCACTGGTTTTAAAAGTGTGCACCACCACAACTGGTAGTGTTCTTATTTTGGAGGGTGGAATGGGTGATGGGATGATGTCCCAAGACAGGGTCTTACCCAGGTAGGCTCTGTCTATCCTGGGACACATTGTGTACAGCAGGTTGGCCCTAAAAAATCAGAGATCTGCCTGCCAAGTACTGAGATTAAAGGATGTATGTTAGCTTTAGTTGGGTTTTTGTTTCAGTTTTGTTTGCTTTTTTGTTTTTAAGAGTATAATGATCTAGAAGCTTTAAAGTAAAAAGTTGCCTTTCATACAATATACTTTTAATTTTTTCAAACTGGTCTAATTAACTATTGACTTTGTGTTTTCTATATTTGTAAACTGTTTCTTTTATACTCAATTTGTTCTTTGAAAAAAATCAAAGAACAAATTTAAATTTTTTTTTTTTTTTTTTTTTGGATTTGGTTTTTTCGAGACAGGGTTTCTCTGTATAGCCCTGGCTGTCCTGGAACTCACTCAGTAGCCCAGGCTGGCCTCGAACTCAGAAATCTGCCTGCCTCTGCCTCCCAGAGTGCTGGGATTACAGGCGTGCGCCACCACCACCCGGCTTAAAAAAATTTTTTTTAGGCATTTATTTTTATTGTGTGTGGTTGGGGACATGCTTATCAAAGGACAACTTGTGGGAGTTAGTTCCACCATGTAGATCTCAGACTGAATTCAGGTTGTCACGATTGACAGTTAGGGCCTTTACTCACTGAGCCATCTCCCAGACTCTCTGAGAGACGTTTAAAAAGGCTTTTGGGAGAATTCAAGTAACTTATTTACACTCTATACTTATACTGGCTTTGACACCTTTCTCAATATATGAGAAATGAGTCTTTGTGATTATTTTGGCTCTCATTGTAGTTTCAGCTTATTTTCAATTTAATATAAGATTGACTGACACAATACCAAAAGCCCCATTACTGTCTCTTCCTTTCTTATTGAATAAATCTTCTAAGACCAAGATACATTCTCTCAAATCGGGCATGGTAATGCTGCATGTCTGTAATCACTGGGCAGGGGGGAAAGCTGAACGATCACTGCAAGTTGAAGGCCAGCCTGCGCTCCACACCAAGACTGTGTCTTGGCCTCAATCACATTTGTTTGTTCATTCGATCGAGACAAGAACCCTCTGTATAATCCTGGCTGTACTATGTAGACCAGGCTGGCCTCAGATTCAGAGATCCACCTGTCTTTGCCTTCTCAGTACTGGGGTCTTATCAAATCACTGCCTCTGTTCTTGACAAGCACAGGAGACCCTCTAATACCCCCATTATCTATCATGAAAAGGAATGACCAAATAGATAAGGTACTATACAGCAAGAAAAGCACACCAAGTTAACAAACACACCTCATACCCATCCTTCACAAAGTTTTACTGGTCACTACCAAAACACACCAACACTCAATTTCTTTACATAAAATGGTACAGTATTTTCATATAACTTACATTATTTCCTCACACCTGCTTTTAATTACTCCATATTAATTTTGGGGGGAGGGTATGTGTCACTATGCAAAGATCTCAAACTGTTCCTTTACGTTAGAAACTTTACCTTTACTTTAGCCCACTTATAGAATTCAGACTCAATCATGGCTTCCTAGCATGTCCATTGTAATAAGCCAAGAGAAATAATATTAAAGATACTCTGAGCATGGTGGAGAAAATGTGGAGGTCAAGGTCAGCTTGACTACAGGTTAGTGTCCCCAAAGGAGGCAGAGGGCACTTTCTACTCACCAGTACTACTTGTCCTATTGTTGGTATCAAATAACCCAGATGGAACTTTCACAATACTGCTGCCCCATGCAGGAGGCTCAGTAGGACTCTGAGGTTCAGGAGTAGGTTGCAAGTGTTTTGAGACAATGGCAGATATATCATACTCCTCTGAAAGAAAAATATTTGGATGTTATCATTCTGACTTTTAACAATAATAATCGGAAAGCAGAGATTTTTATAAATGGGTGTAGTCTTTCATCAGGTAGGAATGTGTGTATGATTACTCATTGACTTCTTTAGCTGGTTTATTATATGCCATAAATACCAAGAACACTGACTAAGTGTGTTTCCCCTTAGATGTACTTATTAGGTAAACAGAGTTCTGTCTGCATGCATGCCTATAGGCCAGAAGAGGGCATCAGATCTCATTGTGAGCCACTTTGTGGTTGCTGGGAATTGAACTCAGGACCTATGGAAGAAGAGCCAGTACTCTCTCTCAACCTCTGAGCTGTCTTTCCAGCCCTGAAAAATAGTGTTTTATGCTAGCATTCAATAATCTGGACCTGAGCATTTCTCAGTGAGTCAATTAAACCCTTGGCCTTGACTTCTATTTCTTCCATTGTCAAATAGCTTATTTATAACTCTAGAGCATAATATTAAGTATTATAATAAAAGAAAATATACATTTGAGTAAGAAAACAGGAAAATCTATTGCCATAAACCAAAATACTCTTTACAGATCCATAAAAGGATTACAACAGATGCTCTCTATCTCGAGGAGTCCCGTAAAAACAAGGAAAAACCATTTGTATTTATTTTTAACCTGCCACGCAAATTATGTACTTATAAACACCAAAAAAAAAAGGCCTAATAAAAAACACCCTTTTAAACAACAAAGGAACCTCAGGGCTTGGAGATATAAATTGTTTACCTTCTATGACCCTGGGAATAATCCTCTGGTTCAGAGTTCAATATCAAAATAGGACAAAGTTTAGTCCTAGTTTTGGCAAAAACTTATCCATGTAACTCTGCCAATGGACCAATGGATGGCACCTTTTTTTTTTTTTTTTTTTTTTTTTACAAAATAAAGGATGATCTATAAACTTTCTCAAGTTGCTAAAATTTCCACCATAAAGACTATCATTGTCAATCTATGAACCAGGCCTTAACTTCCTGAGAATCACTGCTGTAATCACTCCATAAAACAAAACAACCTGAGCATGCTTGCACACAGCCCACAGACATCACACTCGCCTTCGATGTGCAGCTCTGTGGCCATCAGCTCATGCAGCGTGTGCTCTTCAGGTGCCTGAGTGTCTGCATCTTCCTTCACGAGCTCATCCTTGGACCCGTAGCCCTGGTCAGACTGCCCACCTGTTTAAGAGATGCATGCTCATAAATACTTTCACATGTTTAAAATACAGTTACAAGCAGAAAATACCACAGATTGATATAATCAAAACTATACAATAGAAAAAATTTACTCTCACAAGACACATTCCAAAAACAATGATAAGCATAAACGAGGGGAGAGAACAGATTGACGACTGTTCTACATTTGAAAGCACCAAACCTTAATTTCCACACCTAAAAATTAAAGGTAATTTTTGAATCTCTTATGAAGAGGGTTATAGCATATTGCTGTCTTTTTTGTTTCTCATAAGAACAAAAAAGGACTGAAATGGGCACCCCACCCCCACCTACCCGTAGGAAACAAACCTACTTACCTTTTATAGATTTGACATTCACTTCCATGCACAGAGTGTGGATGGACTCCAAGTAAAGTTTTTAATCTTAACCTCAGAGTTGGGTATAATAACATACACAAAGACCCAGTATTTGGGAGGAGGATCAGGTGTTCAAGCAAGGCCAGCTACATATTGAATTTAAGGCTAACCTGAACTACATAAAACATTGTCTCAAGCCAGGCAGTGGTGATATACACCTTTAATCCTAAAACTTGGGAGGCAGAGGCAGGCAGATTTCTGAAGAAAAGAAAGAAAGAAAGAAGGAAGGAAGGAAGGAAGGAAGGAAGGAAGGAAGGAAGGAAGGAAGGAAGGAAGGAAGGAAGGAAGGAAGGAAGGAAGGAAGGAAAGAAAGAAAGAAAGAAAGAAAGAAAGAAAGAAAGAAAGAAAGAAAGAAAGAAAGAAAGAAAGAAAGAAAGAAAGGAAGGAAGAAAGAAAGAAAGAAAGAAAGAATCTGTCTCAAAAGAAACAAAGTTCATGTAAGTTCATCATGGCATGATGGCTCACTGGGTGAAGAGATTAGACATTTTAAAATTGATTCTTTGACAAATTCACACTTGCAAACAGCGTATCTTTATCACATCCAGTCCTTGCCCCCAGCCCTGCTTTATGCACACTGAGTAAACAACTACATGTAATGGTATCAGGAGACAGGGGCTTCACTATGAGAGCACATAGGAGGTTTTATATGCATGATATGGGAACTAAGTAAGAGCATGTATGTGTTAGGCAAGCATCCTGTCAGGACCCCAGTTAGAACAAAAAAAAAAAAAAGACTGAAGAAAGATTAAAAAAAAAAAAAAGAATCCTGTGGAGCTGATTTGGAACTAGACATATTTCTACAACATTACATATAATTAGTTTCTCATCTTGTTCTTTAAAAATCTAAAAGCAGTGCCACAACGCCTTGGTATAGCAGTGGGCACAACAAGACCTAGACTTGGACTTCTAAAATCTAGTCTTCATTAAATGAATTCTGGGGTTGTTGAGAGAAAAAAAAATGTTCCTAAGCTCAGAGAGGAAATGCACAAAAGTAAGGTCAGTGGGTTTGGCCCCAGAAAAGAACCATAACCACACATCTAAAAGGCATTGATAACCACGTTAAAAGGAGTGTCCACTGGGCCCCACTGAGGTACTCTGAGAATGGGTAAAGAGTGCTATATTATAATCTACTAACTAATACAACCCATAAAATAAACTTATACTTTATCAGAGAAGAGAAGAGAAGAGAAGAGAAGAGAAGAGAAGAGAAGAGAGCTTCCTAGCTATACTAGAATGTCATCACCTAATACAGCAATGAAATCACCACTGTGTGACTGACCACCACAGGGAAGATCCATTTAGGCAAGCTTCATCAATGGATGCTAATTCTTAAAAATCTGATGAAAAACAAACAGGATATCACTACACAGTCTCATAGCTTCCCCAGGCCTCCTAAAGATATGATCTAGAAGAGGCAAGAGATTTACAGAGAAACCAGACCACACTGGTATCAAGTGCTAAATTAACACTACTTACAAAGTGCAGATAGGTATATAACAATCTGAAAAGGTATATAAGAATCACATATGCAGTACACAAAACCTAAGCTAACTGCAAGGAAACATACAAACATAAGTTGAATCCCAACAAGGTTAAAGTCATAGCAAAGTAATGCTGATGAGCCTGGTGTGGGGGTGCACACTTTTAATCCCAGCACTTGAGAGGCAGAGACAGAGATCTCTTTGAGTTCCAAACCAGCCAGAGCTACACGGTGCTCTCAATAAATAAGCAAAAAAAAAAAAAAAAAAAAGAAGAAGAAAGAAAGAAAGAAAGAAAGAAAGAAAGAAAGAAAGAAAGAAAGAAAGAAAGAAAGAAAAGAAAAGAAAAGAAAAGAAAAGAAAAGAAAAGAAAAGAAAAGAAAAGAAAAGAAAAGAATAAATACTAAAGAACTATGTATCAGGTTAAAGATGACTTAAGATTCCTTAATCACTACTGTTTAAAATCACTAACTTCAGAACTGACAAAATGGCTCAGCACATAATGAATGGCTTATGCTCCCAAATGTGACAACCCTGGGATTCACTTGGTAGAAGGACAAAACCAACTCACAGCACTTGTTCTGACCTCCACACTTGTGTCATGGAACACTGCTCCTCCCCATCCCCCACATCCTGCCCAGACCAAATAAAGTTTTTTGGTTTTGTCCTTTGGGTTGGCTTCCTCAGAAAGTCAGTTGTTAAAATATAGTGCCGTGAATTGAACAAGGACTAGGAAAGAGAGAGGTAATTAATCCAGGAGTCCCTGAGAAGATCTCCGTATTAGGCACCAAGTGTAAAGATTACCAAGATAAAGAAAATGAGCACAATCAGCACAAGGCCAAAGACCCAAGTGTCACACAGCTCCACTAGAAACTCTAAGAACACAAGATCACTGGGATTAAGTATCTACTGTTTAGCCATTAGAAGAAATTCAGCTGAGCTGTTGATAGTCATCTTGACAGGAAAGAGCACTAGCTGTTCTTCCAGAGGACCGAGGTTTAGTTCCCAGTACCCACACAACTGCTCACAACCAACCAGTCTCAGGGGATTTGATACCATCTGTAGGCCTCTGAGGGCACCAGGCACACATGTGATATGCAGATAAACATGCAGAAAACCCTTATATATATAAAATAAAGTTAAAACAACGAAGCTGAAAACCTATAAAAAGGTCTCAAAAGTGCCATCCTAACTACTGAAATTGTTACACTAATTATTAAAATAGTAAAATACTAAATTACATTTATAAAAGAAGTTTTAAAAACTTGAAGAATCAGAAAGAAAGATGACTCTTGTTATCAGTATCACTCATAAACTAAGTTTATATCAAAATTATATAATTAACTTTTAAAAATAAGGCTAATTTTATGACTTTATAAGTTCATATGAAAATATAATAAGACACATTATTTTATCTAAATAATATACAATAAAATACCAAAACAGAAATTTAAAATAAAAAAGTAGCAAGAAAAATCAATAGAGGAAACAAATAAAGTAGGTTAAAACCAAAGACCAAGGCAGGAGAGAGGGCCAGCAGCTGGTTAAGAGCACTTCCTGCTTTTGCAGAGGACCCAGCACCTACATGGTGCCTCCGTCACTTCCAGTCCCAGGGGATATGAATGCCTTCTTCTGACCTCCTCAAGATATCAGGCATGCACATGGTGCACACACACAACATACAGGCAAAAGAACCATACACATAAAAATAAATAAAATCTTAAAAATAAAAGGACCACAAAAGTTTCTTAAGTAACAAATAGTTGGTTTAAAAGGCTAATTACTACAAGTTGGCAAACTGCAGGCTCATGCTGTCTTAGTGGTTTACATACACTTTGGTAGTTGTAGCAAGGCAGTTTTGGCACAAAAGATAAGCAGACTTTTGGAAAGCAGTGAGTACCTCAACAAACTGGATTCTTTCATACCCATGATACCATTCCATGCAATGATACTACAACAAATCTTAAAATTATAATTGCAGAAAAACATACTTTATTTGTAAATAAAACAATAAATGTTTATAAACTTGTCACAAATTGTCATATGAACATCTTTATGATTATTCTTATCTAAGGAATAATTCAGCCAAGAAACTGAAAATTGTTCCTTAAAATACAACACTTAAAATACAACCAAGTATCTTGCCCCCACCCTTGAATGTCAGAAAATTTTAACCTAATAAATGAGAAATTACCTGAAGTGGTTAACATTCAAAGGTAGAATTAAAGCACACGTGCATCCATAGCTTCAGTTCACAAAAGTCTGTTTGCCCCACACCTTGACAGCCCAGGACAAATGCAGCACCAAGAAACAGCATAGAGTAAAAAGCAGAGCAACAGAGAGCAGAGAAAAGGAAACTTCAGTCATTGAGACAAGTTCATCAGAGAAGCACAGGAACTAGACTGTGAGCTCTTTAAAGGAAGCCTGGCACCAGCCACCAGACAACAGAGAGGGCGGATGTGACGTTCATATACCTGCCAGTGGGCTTTCAACACAGTTGCTCTGACTTCAAGACACTGGTTGTGCCCGTGGCTACATACATATAAGCAGCTTTTACAATCATACTTCTTAAATGGAAACATCCTTTTTCAAAATGAATTATTTTCTTTCCTTTATAGATATTCAAGATTTGAAAGTTCTAAGTTAAATTTTCAACTTAATGAAAAAAGGATTTATAAATCGTGTCAGTAACATTCAAGTTCACTAGGTCTTAGCCTAACAACTGTCTCAGACACGTTCATAAATTGAAGATGAACAAACATAAAGGTATACCATGCTAGCACACTGTGCACTGTACCCCAAAGTTAATTTCACACTACAGGAAGTAGAGAGAAGTGCAGAAGCAAAATCCTCTCTGTGATATACACTACTTTTAGAGTACTCCCTTTATGAAAATTCAGGAAATGTAATTTTTTTGGAAAAGAATCATTTAAGTGGTGGTAACTAAAAGGTTAGTAAAACATGTATTTTAGTACCTGTGCTAGAGTGATTATCAATGGAATCAAGGCTGATTAGGTCTCTGACGAAGACTGTGTGTTCCCCATTGTTAGCATCGTTAGCACTATCCACACTACCATGGCTCACTGTGTCCCCATCACTTCCACATGCAGCATTCTGAGGAGCTAAAGATAAGGACAATGTAGTTCAGTAATTCATGGATGGTATTTCTGAAACTAACCATGAATGGCCCACAGTTAATTTATAATTATACAACAATTTGTAGATTTCTATGAAAAAAACATAAGGAAATCTATCTTTACTTTTAAATAAAAATATCAAACAGAATTACGTTCTCTATTTCATATAATTAGAACTTTGTGTCTATAAACCTATGTTTTAAAACCAATTGCATGTATTACCTGATATCGAAAAGACCTGTGAGTTTTGCCCAGTCTTTTTAAGTGGTTGCCTAAACTGGGCCAAACCATGTACAACATTCCGTACTTTTGTCCATAAGAAAATACCGCTGCGAGTGCTGCTGGGCCAGGGGCTCTCCAAAACTACCTATAGGTTTAAAAAATAAATAAAAGTTATTTAGGGCAAGGGGCTACCTTAGGGATAAAAATACTCTCTGTACATGCCTGATACCCTAGAACCCTAAGCTAAAGAAAAGAACCAAAATTTGTCTTCTGACCACTACACAAATTTTAAAATAAAAAATTAAGTTAAAAAAGGAAATATATGACAAATATGTGGAGAAAAGATGACTTTGCACCATTGATGGGGGTATAAATTAGTAAACTCACAGTGGAAAACAATATTTAAATGGTCCTTAAAAGCTAAGAACTACTGAATACACACCCACAGGAAGTGAAATCACTATTTTGCACAGGCATACTCCCAAGTTCACTATAGCATTATTCACAATAACTGGGAAATAGGACCAACCTGAACATCCATGAACAGATACAGAGAATGTGGCATATATACAGAATGAAATACTAGCTTTAAAAAACAAAAACACCACCAAAACCAAAAACCTTGCCAGAATAATCCAGGGAACCTTGCGTACATTATGGTAGGTAGAACTGGCAGATCACATGATCTTGCCTTTCACATAGAATTCACAAGGTGAATGAAGCAGAAGTAGTAGGTGGTAGGGAGCAGTACAGAGCTGTTGGTCTACAGTCAGACAGAAGGGATAAACTTAAGAGATCTACTACTTAACATGGCAATATAGTTATTAACAACATATATTTTTTTTAATATTTTTATTTTCTATATTCTTTGTTTACATTCCAAATGATTTCCCCTTTCCCGGATCCCCCCTCGCCATATGTCCCATAAACCTTCTCTCCATCCCTTCTCCAATCACCTCCCTCCTTTTTCTCTGTACTTATATTCCCTTCCCATGCTAGATCAATCCTTTCCAGGATCAGGACCCTCTCCATATTTCTTCATGGGCGTCATTTGTTATGCAATTTGTGCCTTGGGTATTCAGGGCTTCCGGGCTAATTAATATCCACTTATCAGAGATTGCATTCCATGTGTATTCTTTTGTGATTGGGTTACCTCACTTAGGATGATATTTTCCAGATCAAACCATCTGCCTAAAAATTTTGTGAATTCATTGTTTCTAATTGCTGAGTAGTATTCCATTGTGTAAATATACCACATTTTCTGTATCCATTCCTCCTTTGAGGGGCATCTGGGTTCTTTCCAGCTTCTGGCTATTATAAATAAAGCTGCTATGAACATAATGGAGCATGTGTCTTTATTGCATGCCGGGGAATCCTTTGGGTATATGCCCAGGAGAGGTATAGCAGGGTCCTCCAGAAGTCTCATGTCCAGTTTTCTGAGGAACCTCCAGACTGATTTCCAAAGTGGTTGTACCATCTTACAGCCCCACCAGCAGTGGAGGAGTGTTCCTCTTTCTCCACATCCTTGCCAGCACCTGCTGTCTCTTGAATTTTTGACCTTAGCCATTCTGACTGGTGTAAGGTGAAATCTCAGGGTTGTTTTGATCTGCATTTCCCTAATGACTAATGATGTTGAGCACTTCTTAAGGTGCTTCCTGGTCGTCCGAATTTCTTCAGGTGAAAATTCTTTGTTTAGATCTGTACCCCATTTTTTAATAGGGTTATTTGGTTCCCTGGGGTCTAACTTCTTGAGTTCTTTGTATATATTGGATATTAGCCCTCTATCAGATGTGGGGTTGGTGAATATCCTTTCCCAATTTGATGGTTGCCATTTTGTCCTTTTAACAGTGTCCTTTGCCTTACAGAAACTTTTTAAAACTTTTTAAAATAAACAACATATTTATTTTAAAAATTGGTAAAAGTAGATTTTTGTGTTCTCACCACAAAAATTAGTAAATGAACATGTTAACTAGCTTGACAAAACTATTTCAAAATATATCCACATTTCAAAACATGTTGTGCATAATTTATCAATTCTGTCAATGAAGATGGGAAAACAACCTCCTTTTAACTGAAGTTTAACAAAATAATAAAATTTTTAACAAATATACTGCCCTGCCTAGCGTCAACCCTACTCACCTTATTGTAATAGCCGTAAGTAATAGCATTGGGCTTTATTCTAGCAGTTTTCATTTCGAACAGGACTCTCACTGCTAACACAGGATGGACCCACAGTCCACAGAGCTGCATGACCACTCGATAGCACACCTAGCAAGAGAACAGCAACTTTAAGTCCTGAGCATATTAGTGTGCTTGAGACTCAGAGACTTAGAAAGACTATACTCAACCAGAGTGGTTAGGAAGAGGCAAAGGCAAGAGGGTCAGGAATTCAAGGCTATGCATAGTGACTTCCAGACTAGAATGAGCTACAAAATACTCGTTTAAGAAAACATTAAATAAAATACAACAATAAACCCTATTCAACCTAACAGAAATAGTCAATAGTATTATTTCATGCAGCATTATTTCTCATCTAAGAAAATAAATCTATAAAGGGAAAATCATTGTTTTCTATAATGTAAAATACTGTTCTCCATAATGTGAAAAAGAATTCACTTCTAAAATCAAACATGGTTAAAATACCTTTCATCCCAATCAGTACACTTAGCAGACTAAGAGCTTAATTAACTTCCTGTTTTCCTTTTTGTTTTTTACTTTATTTTGTTTTATTATATTTAAGACAGGTTGTTGCTCTGTAGAGTCAGGGTGTGCTAGCCTGAAACTTAGAACAATCTCCTGACTCAGCCTCAAAAAGAGCTAGGATTATAATCATGACTCACCATGACCCAAGCACTTAAAATTACAAAACAATATGTATCATCTAGGGCTAGGGATATAGCAAACTTGCCAAATACAAGCAAGGACCCAGGTTCATCCACTGCACTGCAACAGCAGCAACTGCAGCAGCAGCAGCTGGGAAAATATCTCAGTGTCTTGTACTTGCCTCATCTAGTGGATCCACGTCTGTCTTCCTCATCTTAACAAGCACATCATGTGCCTGCTGGAGTGCTCGGACCTTAGGGTGAGAAACTCTAACATAAGCTGGGAGACAAATAAACCATAAACTGTAACAATGGCTGAATAGATACTTGGCCCATTGTGGTGGATTCGTATAACATCTCTTCGCCAACTTATGAGCTGTTTTTATCTCCTATAAAGAAAATAAATATCACTGTATTCATTAAAATCCATTATAGTAAAGGAAAAAATATAGAAAAGGGGAAACTTAATGTAAACTTAGACTTTAAAAATGAAGGCTTTTAGCCAGGAAGTGGTGGTGCATGCCTTTAATCCTAACACTTGGGAGGCAGAGGCAGGCAGATTTCTGAATTGGGGGTCAGCCTGGTCTACAGAGTGAGTTCCAGGATAGCTAAGGCTACAGAGAGAAACCCTGGTCACAAAAAAAAAAAAAAAAAAAAAAAGAAGGATTTTATGGTCTTAATATCGTGTCACATGGATCCAAAAACTTTGGCTTATAGCCCAGCTTCTTCTTCTTCTTCTTTTTTTTTTTTTTAAGATTTATTTATTATTATTGTTAGTAAGTACACTGTAGCTGTCTTCAGACACACCAGAAGTGGGTGTCAGATCTAATTACAGGTGGTTGTGAGACACCATATGGTCCCTGGGATTTGAACTCAGGACCTTCAAAAGAACAGTCAGTGCTCTTAACCACTGAGCCATCTCTCCAGCCCCAGCTTCTTCTTTTTTAATAGTTACTTTTCTTTATTCTTTTCTCATACATTACATTTCAACTGCAGTTTCCCCTCGCTTTATTCCTCTCTGCTCTTCCCCCCACCTTTCCCCTCTCTCCCAGATCCACTCCTTCATTTCCTTTAAAACAAAACAGCAGGCCTCCCAGGGATATACACCAAACAAGACTTAACAAGTTACAATAAGACCAGGCACAAAACCTCCTATCTAAATTGAAGGAGGAAATCCTGAAGGAGTCCCTCAAGAACACTACGCTATACAACCATACATTTATGCAAAGAACCTAAACCTAGCTCAAACCAATACAGGCTCCCTGATTGTTGCTTCAGTCTCTGTGGGCTCCTATGAGTCCTGCTTAGTTGGTTCTGTGGGCCATAGTCTCCTGGAATCCTCTACTCCTTTGCCACCCCCACCCCCCCCCAGTCATTCCTCCCCCTCTTTTGTGGGATTTCCCCAGCTCCACCTAGTGTTTGGCCGTGAGTCTCTGCATCTGCTCCAAATACACAATGGCCAAAGAATAATTTAAAATCACGCTTGTAAAGACTCCAAGGTGTGCAGGTGCACTATGCTTCATTGTATGCGTGCATTGGATACCCAATCACATCACCAATGCCAAGAGACACTGCCAAAAATGCCCTTACTGTTACTCAAGACAACCAAATGTTAGGGACCCAGTGTTTTACAACACATGCAGTTCCTTGCTCTTACAGAAACACAATGGCTTACGTGTAGAAGAGAAAACACTTAATATTTCCCTATCCCTATTCCTCAGTGTATAAACATCAAAAAAGGATTTGTGTGACACGTGTTCATATTTGTATGTGCACACAGACATGTGGAGACCAGAGGTCAACCTCAGGTGTCCCTCATGTGTTTATCCACCCTGGGTTTTTTTTGTTTTGTTTTTTGTATGCTCTCTTGTTGTAGGATATTTCATATCTAATCACATTGAGGCAGTGAGAGGCCTATGATTGAAGAGGAAAGAGGAGGTGGAACTAGGGTTGGGAGGTCAGAGAGCAGACACACGAGTGTGCGGGGATGAGAGAGGTGAGATCAGAGCAGACACACAAGCGGGAGAGAGGAAGAGACACATTATCAAGATGGAATCAGACATTAGATTATCTAAAGGTTAGAACTTGGTATAAGACTTTTATCACTGTAAATTGGCATCATATAATTGTGAGTTTAATATACATAAATATAATTGGTTAACTATTTAATATTTAAGATCAAGAGTCATGCTTTACCGGGTACTTGGGAGGAGTGGGCGAAGGGACCCCGCCGTAGATATGGTCAGGGCGGCAGGATTGCTGTAGGAACTAGCTGGGACAGATGAGCTTGGCAGCAGCTGAGCAGAACCTGACCAAGACTTGGTGCTGAGGCCTGGCGGGGCAGGAGTGTTGACCGGGCAGTTTCTGTTTTAATATTCCTGCTATACTCTCCCATTGGCCTGGACCTCTCTGGTTAGATAAGGCTGGCTGACCAGCAAGCCAAGGGATCCTCTTGAGTCTTTGCCTCCTCACTACTGAGATTACAAGTGTTGACCCCCTCACCTGCCTCTTTTATGTGGATCCTGAGGCCAGAACTCAGGTCCACATACTTGTAGATCAAATCTTACTGACTGAGCTATATCTAGTTTTACATTTGGACTGTGTTGTATCACAATGTTTTACTTTAAAAAATATATGGGCTGCCAACTTGAGTTTCATTTTTAAAAAAAATCATTAACCAACTTTTTTGGCTTAGGATTAGGACAAAATTTCCAATAACATCTGGACTGGTCCTAAACATACTTTTGCTATTTTATACTATATATTTATGCAAAGTGGCATTTTCAGCATTAAAATATAAAATCAAAGTATCGATAAACTCTGAAAAACACTCAATAGGCTGTCTATCCTGCAACATGCCCATAGCTCATGTGCAGGGTCAGAGAACAACTTTGTGGAATCATCGCTTCTGCATTCAGATGGGCTCTGGGGATGAGCTCAAGTCACCAGGCTTGCACAACAGGCACCTTCTCACCTTCTTCCAGGCTGCCACGATCTTAAAAAGTATTTTCTTATTCTTCTCTCTACTAACAATTAAGATGCCCTAAGTTATTTTCTGCCAAGATTTCCACTTAATTCTCTCTTCTGAGTTTATTGTTTACATAGATTCTCTGAATAGGTCTTTAAAAGTAACTAGTCCAAAGCTAGACAATGTGGCTTATAACTGCAATCCAAATACCCAGGAGGCTGAAACGGAAGAATTGCTACAATCAGTTCATTCTAAAGAACCTCCAAATATCAGTGTATAAAGGATGTTGTTTTAATGCATCTCAGCATAGTTTATACTCCTTTCTTCCTAAGTTAGATGCTGAAGTAATATAAGATATCAAGGCTGTCCTGAGTTATTAACTCCCTGTGATGTGGTATTTGTAATACTGTTTTGTACATAAGACACAAAGAAAATACAAATCAAAGCTACAGAGAAGTATCCATCACTTCATATTCATCAGGCAGATAATAAGTGAAAAGGATATTGTAATATCAGAACCCTTAAATGGTGTTAATAGAAATGTAAAATGATATAGCCATTCCAAACAATACCTTAGCATTTCCTCAAAAAACCAGAAACACAGATTTATCATATAATAAATATAACAGCTCTATTCCTTTTTTTTTTTTTTTTTGGTTTTTTGGATTTGGTTTTTTTTGAGACAGGGTTTCACCGTGTAGCCCTGGCTGTCCTGGAACTCACTCTGTAGACCAGGCTGGCCTCGAACTCAGAAATCCACCTGCCTATGCCTCCCAGAGTGCTGGGATTACAGGCGTGTGCCACCACCGCCTGGCTCAGCTCTATTCCTAATATACTAGAAAGACATGAAAACATACATCTACTTGGTAACTGGACACAAATACTTATACCAACATTATTTATAGTAGCCAAAAATAAGAGATGCCTATTAAGAGATAAGTTGCTATGTGCATGCCACTGAGTCAAAATTAAGTACTAATGCATGCTAGAGGATGGATAGATCTTGAAAAGAATATGCTAAGCTATAAAAGATATTAATGAAGTAAGAATACTACATTAGCCCACTTATATGAAATGCCTAGAATAATGTACCTGTGGGGACAGAAAACATATTACTGTTACAGAGGGTTATGGGAGAAAGGCTATGAAGCTTAAAAAAGGGAAATGGGTTTTTCTTCTAGAGTTATTTTCATCTCTAAAATTAACTGAGGTGATGGTTGCAAAATCCTGAGAACACATTAAAAATACCAGAGTAGAAGTCAAGATATTGAATTACATAAATACTTTAAGTGGGTAAATTATGTAGAATATCAATTTTATCACTATAAAGTTACACATGCACGCGCACACACATGCACGCACGCACGCACGCACGCATGCACGAGCGCATGGACCTCGAATTCAGAGATCCATCTACCCCTGCCTCTCAAGTACTGTAATTAAAGGTATGTACTAATACTACTACTGCCCAGCTAAATTACATACTTTTTATTTTATTTCTTTTAATTTTTGATGCAGGGTCTCTCTAGGCAGCACTGGTTGGCCCGGAATTCACTATATAGGCCAGGGTGACCTCAAACACATAGAAATCCTCCTGTGTTTGCTTCTTGAATGCTAGGATTAAGTGTGCCACCACACATCCAGAAAAATTAAGATTTGTGTCGTTCTCAAGACTTCTTTTAAATGTAAATGGGTGCTTTAAACTTCAGCTTTAATATAGAGTTGAGTACAAGAAATACAGCTACACACATGACAACCACAGCAGGCCTTCAAATGGCTGCTAAGGATTCTGTACGTATATATTTTACATTTTCAATAAACATGGGTTAGAGAAAGAATATCTGACCTGTTTAGTTCTTTTAGCCATGAGGGCAGGGCTGTTTGAAATGCTACTCCCAGGAGGATGTCTACTGAAACACAGTTTCAGCTCCTGTGGGCTGTCAAAAAGCTTAAGATCCAATCTTGGAAAGTACGTGTAACTAAAATAGAAAGCAAAATCAGAACTGCTGGTTTACAATCCATCAAATTCTTTAACCACTGAGTATTTAGGTTAAAATTTCTAAACTTCAAATATTATTCTATAATATTCTTTAAAATTCCTTATAATTTGTCTCAAAGTATGAGAAAAAAACAGCTAGTACTACAGAATGTCTTGTCAGGAACTCTAGCTGGTCCCCGCTATTGTTATTTTCAAACAGTCTGCAAAAAAGAAAACAAATCCTTGATGTCTGTCTTACAGAGGAATTAATAAAATAAAATCTGTATGTTCAAGGATAATTATATTTAAAGTATCAGTTAGTATATTTAATAATCAACTTTTTCTTTAAGATACTAGCTCACATCAGTATTTTAAAGAAAAAATGCAGTCTTCTTTAGAAATGTATTATAAGGGCTGGAGAGATGGCTCAGCGGTTAAGAGCACTGACTGCTGTTTTGAAGATCCCGAGTTCAAATCCCAGCAACCACATGGTGGCTCACAACCATCCATAATGAGATCTGATGCCCTCTTCTGGTGTGTCTAAAGACAGCTACAGGTACTTACATATAATAAACAAACAAACAAACAAACAAACAAACAAATCTTTAAATAAAGAAATGTATTATGATTCAACAAGTTCTTTACACTTCTGATATTATTCAGTTTCTTTAGAATATCATCAAGTAATTGTCTTTATGTGTGCATCTTTGTAAATATTCTTGCTTAATTTCTTAAAATACTAAGCTAAAGCAGTATTTCTCAAGAGAACTGGACATTCTAATCAATAGCAGATGACTTCAAACATGGGTATACTAACACACACTCACAGCACAGCTCAGCCTCCAACAAGTAAACTGCTGGTCGGCACTTGAGTGTGCATTTGTTAAATGCTAGAAACACTGAGTTTTTTCCTATGGCCGACTGTTTCTTCTTGGAAACTGATTTATTTTGATAAATTTTCCCTGTAGAAAGCTTGCCTTGTGTGTGTGTGTGTGTGTGTGTGTGTGTGTGTGTGTGTGTGTGTGAGAGAGAGAGAGATGGCTCAATGGTTGGTTAGGAGCATTGACTGCTCTTCCCAAGGTCCTGAGTTCAAATTCCAGCAACCACATGGTGGCTCACAACCATCTGTAATGAGATCTGACGCCTTCTTCTGGTGTGTCTGACGACAGCTCCAGTGTACTTATGTATAACAATAAATAGATCCTTAAAAAGTTAAAAAAAAAAAAAAAGAAAGAAAGCTTGCCTTCCCTTGATTGTGCTTTATATGTCAATACCTAAAGCCTCAACCACATGAGTTAAGACAAAGTAAAAATTAATTCTATGGAATAAAATGGAACTAGCATTTAAGACAATTACAGTATAACTCCAGTCTCAGCCCTGCTGAGTTGTCTTTTTACAAAGGTATTTGACTTTTCCTTAGAGAATCATTGTGTGTGTGTATATGTGTGTGTGTGTGTGTATGCATGTATGTATGCATGCAAAGATACTATGAACAAATCCACAAGAAACAAGGTAAATAAATTACAATATCTGCACACAATGTGGTCACTAAAGTTATAAGCCATGAAAATTTTCAGTGACATGAAAGAAAGTTCAGACCATTAAAGGTTAACACAGGATACAAAGAAAATGTTTAAGATGACCTTGTCTACACAAAATATACACATACCTAAAATTATTAATAAATCTAAAATTAGTATTAAAATTATGTTACATTTCTTATTTCATTTAAGTTTATTAAACTATGTACTATGATGATTATAAAAAGGAAAACATATTTACTGTAGTTTCTGAAAAGAGTCTCATCTAAATCCTACTTGCTAGGTTGTCTTTAAACACAGTCTG
The DNA here is from genome assembly GCF_947179515.1 of Apodemus sylvaticus. Lineage (NCBI taxonomy): Eukaryota > Metazoa > Chordata > Mammalia > Rodentia > Muridae > Apodemus > Apodemus sylvaticus. Next base: position 99,687,996 of record NC_067474.1, on the reverse strand, counting down.
ATTCCTCTACTTTCACATTTTCCTATCTCACCAACTGAAGAATTTCACAGGATTAAACTCTTAAAGTTAGTTATTAGGGAATGTCAAAACCACAACAACAACAACAAAAAACCCAAACCCAAAACATTTTTTTAAGAAATAAAATTCTGCAGATTAAACTACAGTATAACACCTAAGTAAATATTACTGTCTGACCTCCCTTCCAGTAAAGCCATTTACCTTACACAGTAACAGCTGGTAGTAACTCCACAGAATATTTATCTCAGGTCACTGAACTTACACAGAAAATTACCCATATATTACAAACATGTACATCTTAATCATGGCAAAAACTGAAACAAACTATCTAAACTGCTCAAGTAGCTCTTTAACAAATTCATTCTACCTGTACTGAGGTGACAAGTTATTTCCATCATCTGGAGGTGGCTCAGGTGGCGTTATAAATACAGTGTGTTCACTTTTCTGTGAATCATCTAGCTCTATCAATTTTGTATCTTCTGCTGAATCCAAATCAACCTGAAAATAAGTATGTTCTCCAATTAATGTGCATATAAGTAATATCCAATTCTGAATGGTAACATTTAAACCTTAGAAAAAAATCATACCTTGTCTATTTTCTCTACACTTTTATCTGGAAACAACTGAGAAGAGAAAAAGAGAAATTTTAAGTGTATTGAGTTAAATAATTTTTAAAAATTTCAAATCCTGATTCTAAAAAGAAGAACTTGAAGAAGAGGAGAAAGGGAAAGAAGAAGAGAGAGAGGAGAAACAGCAACTTAGGGCTGGAGAAATGGCTCAGTGATTAAGAGCATTCAACAGACAAACAAAAGGATCCGAGTTTGATCTCAGCACCCACATAAAAAGCAGGGCAGCTGCACATGCCTGTAAGCCCCGAACAATGGGGAAGAGGTTGGCAGAGACAGGAAGACTTTTGAACCTTGCTGACAACCAGTCCAGCATGAAGTTCAGTAAGAGACCTATCCCAAAGGAACATGGTAGAGAACATGGGTACAGCATGACACCCAGCATCCTCCTCTGGCCTCTGCACATGACCTTCACCACACATGTGTACATGTACCCCACATACACAAAAATATACTTTTATTTCAAAGCCAGGTATACACAATTAGGTTTTCTTTCTTTTTTCTTTTTTGCAATTTTTTAGAGATTTACTTTATATTTATGAGTACACGGTAGCTGTCTTCAGACATATTAGAAGAGGGCATCAAATCCCATTACAGATGGCTATGAGCCACCATGTGGTTGCTAAGAATTGAATTCAGGACCTTTGGAAGAGCAGTCAGTGCTCTTAACCGCTGAGCCATCTCTCCAGCCCCCACAAGTAGGTTTTCAATGCTTACATTAAAGCGTGTTGTCTGTGACTTATAGGACAGAAGGGTATTCCTTTTCATTAGCTTCCTTTCCTTCCTCTCTCTCACTCTTTGAGACAGGTCTTACTTGTCTTCTAAGCTGGCCTAGAACTTGCTGTAGAGTCTAGACTGAATGTCCCATCTTTCTGCCTTAACTTCTCAAGCAGAGGAATTACAGGCATGTTATATTTGACTTTGATTAGTTGTTTTATAAATCTTATTCAAACATGGTTTCTAAGGCATATGAATCACTGAAGTTCAATAAAAATTAAAACATAATACGCAACCATTCATGGATACAATCTCAAATCTTAATCATATGATCTGTGAAAAGAAAAAAAGTGGCTCCTAGATCTATTTAGAAAAACTGTTAAACCTATTGAAAATTAGAAAGACATATGAACTAATTCCTCACTATTGAAAGTCAAGAGCTGGGCCTTGGGGTACATGGCTCTGATCACTTCAAGATTTGTGAAACAGATGTACAATTTCAAGTTCCAGGCCAGACTAGTCTTAGTCTACACAGCAAATTCCAGGCCAGCCAGGGTAACATACCAATACCCTATCAAAAGAAAAATAAAGCAATATGGTGTAGGGGTTGGAGAAGGGGTGACACACGCCTAAAACGACAGTACTTGGGAGGGGAACTCAAGTCATCCTCAGTTAAGGAGCAAACTCAAAGTCAGCCTGGGTCACATAAGACTCTGGCTCAAAAGAAAACTTGAACAATAACAAAAAGTCTTACAGATATTATCAAAGTATCCTGAAAGACATTAAAGCAACAAGACACAGCAGGGCCACTACCCATAAATCCATAGCTTCTAAATAATAAAATATCACATCCTGTTGATTTAGATTAAACTACCACCATCAGCAAACAGTAAGACTTAGGTAAAGAAACATTTTTAACATTTAACAGGCTCAGAGAGAAAAGCAAACAGAAGCAAGTAGATACCACAAAGGAAAGATATGCTCTCTCTCTCTCTCTCTCTCTCTCTCTCTCTCTCTCTCTTTCTCTGTCTCTCTCCCCCCTCCCTCCCAACATCCCTCCCGCTCTCTAATCTTAAACACACACACACACAAACTACTATTATAGAGGTTAAACCAAGGTGTTCTTTCTTAAAGTTGGCATATAAAACAATATATTACCTTCTCAATGCAATCATCAAAAAAAGCCAATCCTGTATCTTTATCACTTACAAAACTACACTCTTCAATGAAACGAATAAAAATCTGTGTTTTGGATAAAAGAGTATAGAATTTTGTATAGGCACGATCCCGACTTTTCAAAAAACCTGAAGAAAACAAAATCATAATACATTTTTAAAAAGGAACTAATGTCATATCAAACATTAATCTCATATATATTATATTCCCTTCATGCAAATTCACATTTATGAAAATTTCTAACACTCACATAAAGTTATTTCTGCCTGACATAACTATGAACCCCTGATACCAATCTCTTCACTGAATCATGACTCTTCTAAGGAATCTCAGCCCTATGTCCTGAGCAAGACAGGAACTCTTCTCTGGGTGGGCATGGTGCTGCAGGCCTGGAATTCCAGCACTGAGAGGCAGAGACAGGTGGATCTTTGAGTTCTGAGTTCAGATCTTGCATGGTCTACAGAACAAGCTCCCGGACCTACAGCCAGGTCCACACAGAGAAACTCTGTCTCAAAAAACAAAACAATTTTTCTGAGACTCTTCAACTCTTAAGCCAATGGCTGATATATATTTAATGGGTCCATTTTCTTCCTCTGCTATCAGACCATCATTCCTGCATATGAAGCACTTGGCTAGTAGTCCACTATTTCACTAAGGACAGGGTCTTCTTCAGTGATCACACATCAGTTTGTCCTTCCTACCATCTTCATTCTTCACTGTTGTGGTTTGGCTATGAGGTATCACATGAAGTGGCTCATGTCCACAGCTGAAGGCGCTAGTGAGATCTCGGTGACCAGATCATTCACCATCGGGTTCACCTACTTAGTTCAAATTAAAGGAGGAGTTAGCAGGAAGGTCCACAGGAGGAAGCAGGTGAGTAGGGGCAGTTCTGGAAAGAGAATGTCTTGTCCCAAGAGCCCTGTCTCTCTGTTTCCTGACTGGCAAGAGATACACAGGTTTCCTTAGCCATGCTCTTCCATGAAAGTTCTGCCTTATCAAAGGATGTTTTCCTCTGGCATGTTGTCCCAGTGATTAAAAGGTAACTAACACACACACATGAAAGACTCAGGGCTTTTAAAACCACGGTTCCCAATGAGTCTTCACAGAGGCATACTCATCATACATTCCTTGCTGGTTTTCAATATAACTTAACTACTAATCTTTAATTTTCATATCACTCTCAGATCAATATCTCTGTTTGGTTTGCTTTGCTTCTATAAAGTTGAATTACTTCTACCAGTCTTGTTTGGTTGTTTTTGTTTTGGTGAAGGTAGCAGACAAAGAAGGCGAAGAAGTAGGCTTACTGAAACTACTACTATACTACCCCCCCTCCCCCTGTGTGTGTGTGTATGTGTGTTTGTGTGTGTGGGGGGGTGGGTACATGCACCACATGTGCAGGTATCCTAGGAGGCTATTAGAAGACACTGGATCCCCTGGAACTAGAGTTAAAGGCAGTTATGAGTGTTCAACATTGGGTTCTGGGAACCAAACTCAGGTTTTCTATAAGAACAATTTATTCTCTTAACTGCTAGCCATCTCTTTAGGTTTGAGAAAGTCTCACTATGCAGCACTGGCTAGCTTACAGCTTTCTATATAGAACAGGCTGCCCTTGAACTCAAGAGATTTTTCTCCCTCTGCCTCTTGAATGCTGGAATTAAGGGCATGTAAGCTCAGCCAATTCATTCTTAAAGACTGAAATTTTAACTATCTCAAATAGTCCTCTGTACTCTAACACCAGTTTTTCCTTTGTTTTTGTTTTTTGTTTTTCGAGACAGGGTTTCTCTGTGTAGTCCTGGCTGTCTTGTCCTGGTCACTCTGTAGACCAAGCTGGCCTCGAACTCAGAAATCCACCTGCTCTGCCTCCCAAGTGCTGGGATTAAAGGCGTGTGCCACCACCACCCAGCTCTAACACCATTTAAAAAGTTGTTTTTAGGTAACTTTTTTATCTCTCTTCCTTTTTTTTTTGATGCCTTAGGGCATTTGGCATGCAGCATTACTCATTCACTCCCACCCTCTTGATCAACAGGTAAATTATTAAATAAAATAGGAGCAAATTATGAGGGAACGTGAGGAGAGCGGGAGAAGTGAGGAGGAAAGGAGAGAAAAGGGAAGAGAGGAAGAAAGGAAATAGAGGGAAAGGGGAAACCGTGAGAAAGGAAGAAGAGAGAATGGACAGCATTCTGTTGTTATGTGCCAAAACTACTGAACTTAAATCTTTAGTAACCAAGCTTACAGACCCGTACTATTAATTTCAGTAACCACGGATGGTAATATACCATCTTAAGTTCAACTAATAGAACTATACTGTAAGTTACACAATACATCCTGCACTTTATAGACAATATAAACATAAGGAATGTTAAGGCTATTGCATTTAATAACTAAAAATTTTTAATTGGGGGCTGGAGAAATGACTCAACTGACTGATCTTCTAGAGGTTCTGATATCAATTCCCAGCATCTATGAAGGCTCACAACCATATGTATTGGGATTCAATACCTTTTTCTATATGTCTGAAGACAGCTAGCTACACTGTACTTACATACGTAAAATAAATCTTAAAAAAGATTTTTAATTGTATGTTGAAAATGATACTGTTTCAAACATGATAAGAGGAAATACAGTTACGATTAGTTTTTCTTAGTTGTTAAATTTTTATGTGGCTACTACAAATTTAAAACTATGTGTAGCAGCTCACATAGTATTTCTACTAGGCAGAGTGGATTTATTTATTTATTTATTTATTTATTTATTTATTTATTTATTTATTTATTTATTTATTTATTTGGTTTTTCAAGACAGGGTTTCTCTGTAGTCCTGGTTGTCCCAGCTGTGTCTTCTTGAAATGACTGATCATATGGGATTGTACACAACACACTGGACTCTTCAGATTAAATACAGTCAGTTTCACATTTTTCACAAAACATAGTAAGGTATAAAAATAGTTATCTACCAATAGAGGTTACAGAAAATGGAAATTCCTTACATGTGAATGAACTTTTATAGATGTAGTAAATGCATCTTCGTAGTAACCCTAAATAGAAATACCTTTGACTTGAATGAAGGAAGCTGTGAAATCACTGACACTCACCCTGTCGATCAAACAATGAATCTGCAGCTGTGGCTTTATTGGAAGGAGCTTCTGTGATTGGTTTGAGATATGACCTGTATCCTTTTAGAACAGACGCCATAAATCGCAAAAATGTCTCTTGAATTTCCATCTCCAATTGCGTCATCTTTTTTTGCCAAGAGAAATCTGCTTCAATTGGAGTCATCTCAATTGCTGAACTTTCCTGAGGTTTTCGGTGAACTAACAAAACAAACAAATGCAAAACAAGGTATTAATATATATTTATATCATGATTGAATGATAAAATCGTCAAAATGAAGTCCACAACGCTCTCTGTCCCCTCTCCCACTCTCTCCCTCTTGCTATATTCTAGCCATGTAATTCAGGCTGGCTTCTCTTTCACCATCTTGTTGCCTCAGCTTCCCAAAGTGCTGGGGTCACTCAGCTACATAGCAGGTTGGAACCAGCCCTAGGAAAAACATGAGCTCCAATCTCAAAAGTTCTCAACAAACAAATACAAACCAACAAAACAAAAAATCGGAATTGGGTTATAGCTCAGATGGCGTGCTTCCCACCTCTGGTCCAATGCCCAGCACTGCAACTAGCCTTGGACTTTACACCTGTAGCCCTAGCATTTGGGAGGGAGGTACAAAAGGATCAGGAGTTTCAAGTCATCTTTAGCTCTTAGGACAAAGGGTAGCAAAGAAGACAGGATACAAAGAGTATGTTAAAAAACAAAAATAACTAACCACACATTGTTTAGGTCTGGTTAATGAAAATAATTCATTAAACAGAACAAAATATGTCTACTTAACAATTACCTTTATTTTAATTATCTTAATTTGTTCTCACATTTAAAACACTTTCAAAGAGGAGAGGCAGAAACAAAAGGATCACAAGTTCCAGGTCAACTGGAGCTATATAACAAAGACAGTGTCTCAAAACATAAAAAGGGACTAGACAGATGGGTCAGTGGTTAAGAATGCATACTGTTCTTGTGTAAGACTAACCAATCACACTAGGCAGCTTATAGCTCCTTGAGATTTGACGCTCTCTTTTGGGCTCCACAGGTACCTAACACATGCATGCACATGTCTCTCTCACACACACACACACACACACACTCACATGTTATTAGAAATAAAATACTAGAAAGAAAGGATGGGAGAAAGACAGAGCAAGAGACAATTGCCATTTGGGTTTGTGGCAAGTGCCCCACCCCCGCACACTCACCTGAGCAGAGCTGGAGATACAGTCTCCTCAGGGTGCCAAGCAGACTCTTGCATGGCTTTTTGGGAAGCTGCTTCCAGTTTATGTTCTTTTTTTCATCAGCTCTATTAAATGAGAGTTAAGAAAATCTGCTATATAATTCATTTGTACTAAACAAAATTCTTCTGTCAAAGTTAAAAGGGACATTTTTCATGCACTGAAGACTAACATTGACACACGGAATGGGAAATGCTTTAGGGTGCTTCTCTTTCCTTATCAATAGCCTTAGACAATGTGACTGACTGTTCCCAACAGCCTTCACCATAGTAGTAAGTCGCACAATACTGACTTGAAGTCTGACTTTAAAAGTTAAACACTACAAATGTTTTAAGAGTTAAATTAACTGACTTGAAACACTAACCTATCGGCAGAACTCTAAAATACTATATGCCCAAACCAAGAACTGGATGGAATTTAACAAAGAATCAAAGAAAATCTAATTCATTGGATTCCTCAGAGGTGTAAGAAGAAATCAAATACAACATTATTTAATAAAATCTATGACCATAATAAAAGCATTAAAAAAAAAAAACCTAAAGACACAGATAAAATAAAAGCAAAAGCTAAATAAAGGTTAAAATTTTCAAAATTTTATAATCCAGAAATATAGAGCAGAGACAATGGCTTTGAAAAATGTTCTTCTACAAGTCAGCATATACCAGGCTTCCTTTTAATGTTATAGCTTAGCCTTCAGTCTTCAGTGATTAGAAACCTAGAGAAACGCCAAAGCCCCATCTGACCTAAGGACTAATTAACAGGCCCCTACTTTAATCACAACCAAGTATGGTGTTGAATGAAAACCAAACTAAGATTCAGTAATGTTGACTTTGCTTAGATTTCAACGGGGAAGGGATTCCTTCCTTCAATTACTTCGGTTCACCAAATTTACCAGCATGGTCCAAGGAACTCCAAATAGAAATTAACTTCAAATACTCCCTGGCTAATAAAGCCACCAGCCAGAAGCAAATATGGTATCCTCACTGGGAAGAGAACTGACTAACAGGGCTGTAACACTGCCATGTTCCAGGTACTGTGAAAAGACTCACATGTTGAAGACTCACTTCACACTAGTTGAACATGGTAGCACATATCTATGACTTAGGAAGCAAAAGCAGGAAGATCACTGTAAGTTTAAGGACAGCCTGCTCTATAACAAGCTTCAGGCCAGCCAAGGACACATAGTAAGATTTTTCTTATAATTAAATAAGTAAATAAGATGTCAAATCAACTATGAAACTTTCACGTGTTTAAAATTGATGGCATGTAACATTTAACTGATAGTGTAATCTCACCTGACATAATTACATAATAAATATTTTAGTGCCTTTAAATCCCCAGATGCACACTGTCATCCCTATATGAGTTATCATCAGTGTGGAATCTGCTAACATTTACTATCTATCTGACTTTGAGAAATAATCTGAGTAAAAGTCTGTTACTCAAATTTCTTCTCTACAAAATGACAATGATAACGTATCAAATGACTAGGAACTGGCATACGTTCATGTGCTACAGTTCAAGGGAACCATCAACTATAAAGCACTTGTTTTTACTGCCATAAAAGGATTTTGGACTTGGGATATGATATATACCTGTAATGCCAGCACTTGGGAGAGGCAGGAAGATCAGATCAAGATCATCCTTAGCTACCAAAAATAGCTCAAACTCAGGGCCAGTCTGGGATAGAAGAGACTTTTACAAACAAAAACTGCAGAGCTGGCTATGAGGCTGAGTAGTAGAGATCAGGCCTATCTCACAGAAGACCCAGGAGAACAAGGAAAGAAATTTAGGAAATGAGGGAGGAAGAGGGAGTGGGGGCTAGCAATTCATGAAGTGACTCATACTTCCAAGTTATCTATAAATCTGGATATACATAATAATGAGCCACTATAGCTATACAGTTTCAATTTTAAATTTTTGTGGGGTTCTTTAAGGCAATGTCTCACTCTGTAGCTAAGGCTGACCTGGATCTCACTATGTAGCCTAGGACAATCTCTAATTCATGGTGATCTTTATCCTTCCAAGTACAGGGTTTACAAGCATAAGCTACCACACTGGCTTAGTATTATTTTCTAAGCAATGTTTGCTTCCTTTCATTCAACTATTCTGTCAGTTTACATACAGGTATTTTCCAAACAATTGCCCTGCAGTGACCACAAGGGCCTGAAGAGAGAGGGTTTCATGTACTATATAGGCTGGCTCCAAAGTTACTACGTAGAAGGTCCATGAATTTCTGATCCCGCTACCTCTGTGCGCCAAGTGCCTATGATATTAAAGCACCTACTAAGTACTAGAACTGGAACCCAGGGCTTCAAGAATGCTGAGCAAGCCCTCTACCAACTGAGCTACATTCCTAGACCCCATTTGGAGGGGAGTATGGATTTCTAAAACAGTTTCTCTGAGCAGCCCTGGCTGTCCTTGCTCTGTACCAGGCTGGCCTTGATTAGCCTGCTCTGCCTCCCTAGTGTCAAGACCACCACTACTAACAGCACCTTCAGTTTCTTTATCTGCACATTTCCTGCCAATTCAACTTATTTCTAAATGTTTCTAAATAATTTAATTATATATGGTAGAAACTACACATGGGAGACAATAGAAGATGAATCACTTACACATATAACGTGTTCGTATCCAAGTCAATGCAAACAACGTCTTGTGGTGGGTCATGAAGATCAAAGTACCTTGAGTCCACTCCAACTATAAATGGTAAAGGTGCACTAAGCACTCCAGCCAATGAGAGAGGACAAAGGGGGATATATGGGCACTGCCACTGAAATGGAAAGATCATCTAGGGGAAAAGTTTTTTAAAAATTACCAAATTTGAATTTGCAATGACAACTATACAATTAACTATTACTGAAAGGGACCATTGAAAAAGCAATGACATCTATTTTTTTCAACGTTAAGTTTCATTCCAAAGTTAAGTGACTAAAAATACTATTGGGTTAAATTTTCAAGAACACTGATGATCAAGGCACACTAACAGCTCTTTGCAGGTTAGTTCTTCTCCACAAATGTCATACAGACTTATGGAGACTCAAAGCAAAAAGATGAAACTGCCCCCAAAATAATAAAACAAACCTACATTTTTATAAACTTGGGCATTTTACCCACTTACGATCTCTGACCAAAATCTGAGAGTACAGAGGTCCTGCAGCAGTGGGAGAAACAAACTAGTGTGGGACTATGGTTAGGTATAGTGTTTGCTTAGCAGGTTTTAGGAACCAGGGGTTCTATCTCAAGCACTACGCTAAAAAATAAAATATATTAAAACGAAATCACTTAAAAGATTTCAATAAAACATTTTCTACACTTAAATAAACATTTAAAATAATTCAACTCCAGTGAAACTTGACCTCTTCAAAATATAGTTGATATTGAACATTCTCTGAGAATCTTAAACAAATAAAAAGCCAGGCATGATAGGCTTTTACAATCTCAGCAGGGAGGCAGATGCAGGCAAATCTTTGTGGATTGCTAGCCATCCGAAATAGCCAGTGAGAGAATCTGTCTCAAAAAAAAAGGGGGGGGGGAGGGGGGAATGTACCAGAGAAGAATGACATCAGAAGTTTGTCTCTAGTGCGTGTGTACACACGTACACACACACACACACACACACACACACAAACACATACACATACACACAAATATTTAATGGAAGTTTTAATTTACAAATCGCCATCTTGGTGTATATGCACTTAGGTTTTTGTCTGTTTAGGGTTTTTTTTCTTTTTTTTTGGTTTTGTTTCTATTTTTAAGAGTACTTTCTAGTAGGTTGAAAAAATATACTAAGGGGCTGGAGAGATGGCTCAGTGATTAAGAGCACTGGCTACTCTTCCAGAGGACCTGGGTTTAATTCCTAGAATCCATACTGAGTGGCTCACATCCTTCTGTAACTCTAGCTAGCTCTAGGAGATCTGATGCCCTTCTCTGGCCTCCATGGGCACTAGCCCATATATACATAGACATAAACATATAAAACAAATAAATCTAAGAGAAAAAATAGACTAAAATATTGTTTTGGTTCATATACAGTTACCTTCCCAACTACAAAGCCTCATTCAAAAAAACATACTTTTATATGAGATGGAGCACTACATAGTATAGGTGGTTTCAAACTCACTATGTAGACGATGACCTGCCTCTGGACCTGAATGCTCAATAAATAATCAGCCACAACTGTAATCAGTGATGACCTATTGCTCTAAGGTCTGGTTCAATTTTCACTGTTACTCATCAGCAGTAACCCCAAAGAAATACCTATAGCACAACTTCTGCTAGGCATTACAGATTATTATCCAAGACTGGCATTTCTGTATTCAAGAATTATGTACTAGTAGATATACGAGCATTTATTAAGTGCCAAGCACTCTTAGACAATGAGATTACAGTATCAATAAAACAGACCCATGCCTCCTAGCTTCAAAGTCTAGAATTTTAGTCTTTTTTCTGTAAAATGCAGAGTATTTTAGGCCTCAAAGCCTTTGTAACAACTACTTAATTCTGCTACTGTACAAGAAAACAGTAACAAGTAGTAAGTCAATAGGTAGCCTCTGTTCCTATAAAACTATTAGTCATACACTCCTGGCAGACATGAACTGGCAGGCCAGACTTGGCCCGTCTGTTCTACCCCAAGCAAGCAGGGTGACTGGGCATGGCAGCTTCCACCTCTGATCCCAACACGGACAGTTAAGGCAGGAGAACTAAGAAAGTTTACACCACCCACATGATAGGTAAGTTCCAGGTCAACTTTAGCTGAATGTGAACCTCTCTTTAAAAAAACAAAACAAACCAAAACATAATCCACACATCAAATGAGATACAAGAAGAAAGGAGGAGTGGCCCCTGGTTCTGGAAAGACTCAGTGAAACAGTATTCGGCAAAACCAGAACGGGGAAGTGGGAAGGGGTGGGAGGGAGGACAGGGGAAGAGAAGGGGGCTTACGGGACTTTCGGGGAGTGGGGGGGCTAGAAAAGGGGAAATCATTTGAAATGTAAATAAATTATATCGAATAAAAAAATTAAAAAAAAAAGAAGAACTGGTAAAAACAAAAACAAAAACAAAAACAGGGATAGGAGAGATGGCTTGGCATTCAACAGTGAGTACTGCTCTTGAACAAGAATTGAATTTAGTTCCAGGAACCCACATCTAATGGCTCACAACCACCTGAAACTCAAACTCCATCTCCAGGAGATCCAATGCTTTCTTCTGGCCTCCACAGGCACCTGCACTCATGTATGCAGACAGACAGACAGACAGACAGACTGACAGACAGACACAAACACATATTAAATAGATAGCAAAATAAACAAAGGCCAAAGAGATTACTTAGTAGTTAGGGAACACTTGCTGCGGAACCATGGAAGCTGATGTTCAGATCCCAGCACCCGCAGAGCAATCCTGGCATTCCATGAATGCAGAGGCATGTGCACGCACATGTGCATACAGCCACACACAGCAACACAAAATTCACTATGACCTGATTTCTAAGTGTGGTAAAAAGGCATTACAGTGTTTTAAATACAATTTGACTTCATTTGTGATTTACCCAAGAGCAAATCATTTTTATATTATCCTATTAACAATAAAGCCATATATATAAAATGAGAGACAATAGTTAAAAGTTAAAATTAGAAATTAACCATGTAATAATTTGTATAACTTAAAATAAAATCAACTAGAGTTTCATTAGTGTTCTGGTTTATTTCTTTTTTATATTTTTTTTGAGGCAAGATTTTGACACACACACACACACACACACACACACACACACACACACTTCTACCTCAGCCTCCTAAGTGCTATGATATTGTGTAGCAACATTCTTCAAATTGAAACATTCCCTTCTTGAAAAAGCAGAGAGTTAAGAAATTAAACTAACAAGTCTGGGAAACTTGACTCAAATTTATAAGGCCCCTCTTCTAGGTCCTAAGAACAGCAAATAATTGTAGCACCTCAGTATCTGGAAAGACTCTGACCTACTGAGATGCCTGCAAGTCCCACAGCGACTGCCACAGTTCCAGCATCCATGAGTCGTCATTTAGGCTCCAGGGAGCATTTCCATGACGCAGCTACATCTGAGTTGTCCCTGCTCCTCTGTGTAACTGCTCATCGATATCCTTGTGAGCAATCTCAATACAACAACCGGATTCCAATTTGGACTTTGGGAGATTCATTATTTTAGTGTCTTCTGGGTTCTCCATTAGGATGACAAGACCCTTGTTTGTGTCATCCCAGGAAACATAAGACTATGGGTAGAGACTGCCAGGCTCCACTTACAAGTTTTACTGTTATGTAATGAGTATTTACTCTTAGGAGAACACTAAAATGTTAAAAATTACAAACTGACATTTTTTTTTCCCTCAAACTTTTGTTTTCTTCATACACTCAAATTACATTCATATCAAACTGACTGGGCTGGACTTTGCAAAGTTGCCTTCTTTGAAGAAGAGTACAAAACCCTCTAGTAGTAATTCTGTTCTAAAAGAAAACTATACTTACAGCAACAACAGCCTCAGCTACCCCAGTCAGCACAGCTGGCCTGAGAGAATGCAGCAGAATCTTACTCTCAAGTAAAACCAGAAGTAGCAAGGTTGCACAATTCTCAGGACCCAGATTCATCAGCAAGGAACTAAAGTTGGCTCCACTAGAAAACAGAGAAAGAAAGGATTGGGAACTACTTTACTAAAACATATCAAGATTTATTTAATAAACAGGTTAAGAGTCTGATGTTAATTTCAATTCATAACTTAGCAGAATGCAACTAATTTAATGAGGTAGTATATGGTATGATTCAAATATACATTATTAAAGATTTTCTCAAGTTCAAACATCTGAGCTGAGTTCAAAGGAACAGAGGGAGGGGTATAATGGAGATGGGAGACAGCATTATATAAAAACTCTGAAGCAGGAAAAAGCTAATGTCATAATCCAAGAAAGTCAAAATAAGGGAGCATGTGAAAATAACAAGAGATTATAGTAAAGAGGAATGACTCAAACTCATATTCATAAGAGGATATACTGGCTGCAGGTAGATAAAGAACTGAAGGTCTAACAGTAAAAGGATCAATAAACAAGAGGCTACTAACGAAATAGTCCAGAGAGTAGCTGGATTAGTGACGCAGATGAAAAGTAGCAACAGGGTATGCAGGTCTGTGAGCAATGACTTACAAACTGAAAGTAGGAAGAAGAGATGAGAAAGAAGCACTTCCTGCATTAGATCTTATAACTGGATTTTGTAGAACACCTGTGCATGATGCATGTGGACATGCATGTGGTGGTCAGAAGTCAGCTTCAGGTGTTGGGTCTTTGGCACCTGCTGTCTTTTGTTTTAGAGTTTATCCTTGGCCTAGAATTTAACCAAGTGGGCTATCTGGCTAGACAGTAATTTCTAGGGTTCACTTGTCTTTGTTTCCTGTCTGCCCACTACTGGGATCACAGGCATGTACAACCCATACATGCTTTCTACAAGCATGGGTTCTGTGGACCAAAATTCAGATCCTTAAACTTGCAGGGCAAAAGCTTCACCTACTAAATCATTTCCTGAGCCTTGCAATTGTCTCAAAGTGCCTTCATACTAAATTAGCCACGCCACCCACCCAGGTATCAAGGGTGGCAATACTAAGTGATACCCTATCTTACCTAGTGTCATCCTGCCTCTAAAGTATTCTGACCTGTTTTCTTTTTGAGACTGAACTCAGGGCTCGTGTAACCTAAACAAGTGCTCTATCACAGAGCTACTACATGTACCCGTAGTTTTCTATTTTAAGACAGGATCTCATTAAGTTGCCCATGCTGGCCTTAAACTTGCAATTCATCTGCCTCAGTCTTCCAAGATTCTAGGATTACAAGCTTGTACCATGCATATTTTAAAATATTTTGTTCTAAGCAAATAAAAATAACATTTTAAATATTATAAAATGGGATGAGGGTGTGGCTCCTAAGGCCCAACATATATAACGTCCTGGGTTCTAGCCACAGACAAACAAATAAGCAAACCATCATTACCTTAATGGTAAAGGTGTGGACACTGGTTGTGATAATATTAATGCATCGTGGACTGATAGCTTAAACAAACAAAAAGACAAATTAGCCAAAGCAATTTTATAGTCTCAATATTTAGATAAGAGCTAAACAGAAAATTGCTAATATTCAGAAAGGTCTGTAATTTAAGGTACACTGAGATGTAAATGATAACTATAAATACTGAGGTTTTTTTTTTTAAATCAGCTCTTCTTAAATTAATAACTGAGTTTTAACCCAGTTAGGAGGTTAAATGCAGTTATTTAAAATTTTGGAATAATTTTTATAAGAGCTTCGAATTTATTCATTCAAGACACTTAGTTCAACACTTAGTAACTGTCTAGTACAAATACTTGCTGAACTGAAATACATTCAAGACCAACAGTTTGTGACTTAGTCCTGCTATATAGATAATATCTTAGAAGAATATTAAACAGATTGTCTCATTAGATTATAATGCTACTAAGTGCCAGTTTGTAAACTGTTGTGATTCAGGAAGAGACAGTAAATAAACAGAAAGCTAAATATTTCACAACTTCCATAACAACCTGATCTCATTCCTACAGCCAAGCAGTAAATCTCTGGACTCTTGTTTGTATGGATTCTAAATAGTAAGTGTCACAAGCTGTGCACCTACCTAGGCCTGTCACTACCTAGGTCTGAGAAAGAAGCAGGTAATTCAGAACAGTCTGAAAGTACTGTTATAAGCTGTATTAGTTTCCCTCCTCACAAATACATTTTAATCTTGATTTTTTGGTTTTTTTTTTGTTGTTGTTGTTGTTTTTTTCCTCCGAGACAGGGATTCTCTGTAGAGCCCTGGCTGTCCTCGAACTCAGAAATCTGCATGCCTCTGCCTCCTAAGTACTGGGATTAAAGGCATGCGCCACCACCGCCCCACAAATACATTTTAAATTTAAATATTGAAATACTATATATTATCAGTTACTCAGAAGCTAAGGACATAACCATAACATAATTTTGTTATGAGTTTAATTATTAAATTTAACTATTGAAAGGGCGCACATGAACCAATGAAAACAATACCATGAATTATAAGTTATATTTACTCCAGTTCTATTTACCTGGAGTCTAAAAACCAAATAGGAAAGAATATTCAATGAAGAATAGTCAGAACTTCAAACACACATACTGCTTTATCTCACACTCAAAGAACTTAGCACAAACTGACATGAATAGACTTTTTCATTACCTGTACGAGGATTCTTGGTCTTTGTGGTGAAGGAAAAGGGATATTTTGCATAAAATGTGAAATATGCCTAAAAAAGATTGTAAAATGAATACCATAGTTACTTTTCTTAAATGTATCTCAGATCTTAGCAAGACTTTCATTCCACTATATATCACCCCAAAAGAAAAAAACATATATTTAAAACTGAGCTAAAGAATAAACTTTTGTAAAGCATACTGGTGGGTTCTTGTAATTCTGGTGCTTAAAAGGTTGAGGCAAGAGGATTACTACAAGTTGAAAACTAGCCTGGGCTTCCTAGTGAGTTCTAGGCCAACCTGCACTACAGAGTGAGACCTTATCTAATAAACAAACAAAAACCATTATTTTCATCAGGAAAACAATAATATAAAAGCAGCTCTATTAAAATACAGAAGAGCTAAGACTGACTCCACTCCTGCAGTGAGCCTGAGTTAAGTCCCACCGGCTCACCAACAGCCTGTAGATCCAGCTCCAGGGACTCCGCTCCTCTCTGGCCTCCATGGGTAATCACATGCTTATGGTATACATACATATGAACATCAACACAACACAAATAAAAATAATTGCTTTTTAAAAAGCTATTTTTGCCAGGCAGTGGAGGTATATGCCTTTAATCTCAGCACTCAGAAGGCAGAGGCAGGCAGATCTCTGAGTTCGAGGCCAGCCTAGTCTACAGAGTGAACTCCAGGACAGCCAGGACTACACAGAGAAACCCTGTGTTAAAAAATAAAAATAAACAAGAGTTGTTTTTATAGACTTGCTTATCAATGCCAATATAAGGAAGTATAAATAAGAAATTTAATTCTAGATTTACTACTTGAACTTTGAATACCTAAATGCTGTTTCTCTTCTTACAAACAATGTTTTTCAAGTTTCTCTAGAGGCCTATGCTCTTGGGAGAGGCAGAATGGAGACATTACTTTAAGAGAAGAACAACGATCATATCACTGATGTCTGAGTCTACTGCAGAAACCACAGAATCGCAGTTGTCCATAAGCTTGCTTACTTACCACCAATGTTAAATTTCGCTTCAATGTAATTAATCTGACAACCAAAAATTAAATGTAAAACCATAAACCACTAACTTACATTCTGGGGAAAAAGCAGAAATCCTATTTTTATACTAAATTTTGATTTTGTGATGAGTTTACACAAAGTTCTTAACCTTTCTTGGTTTGTTACTAAAGTCTTTATTAGATACAATAATAAATAAACATGAGTCAGAGAGACGGCTCAGGGAGTCAAAGTATATGCTACCATGCCTGACAAGCTGAGTTTGATCCTCCCAGAGCCCACATGGTGGAAGGAGAAGTGACACTCAGTTATTTTCTTACTTCTATTTGTGTGCCTTGGTGGTTTATACACATGTGTGCACATATATAAATGCATGTATATAGTAAGTTTTTATTTATTCATTTATTTCACCCACTAATTTTATGTCTGAATGTTTTGTTTATGTCTGTACACTACATGTGGAGGTCAGAAGAGTGTGTTAGATATTCTAGAACTAGAGTTATGAGTAATTTGTGAGCTGACATGAGGGTGCTGGAAATCCAACCCAAGTCTTCTGCAAGAGCAAGTACTCTTACCTGCTGAACCATCCCTCTTGGCCTTAAAAAAAAAAAAAAAGACCCATGCATTCCTATAAATTCCCTGAACTCTGAAACAAAGAGGCCCAGGAGTTTGCAGTCAGTCTGGGCTACAAAGAGAATCCTGTCTGAAAACAAAACAAAACAACCCTCCCCAAAACAAAACAAAACAAAACCCAATCCTCATACATAGCTCCACATCTATTTTCCTTCCTTATAAAACATGTCCATGACAAAGAGAATTATGAAGCATTCTGCCTCATGATAAAATGACACATTTAAAATCAGTTAATTTATCTTTCTAATTTCCCCATTAGTTTAGAGATGAACATTTATTATAACTAGATCTTGTATTGACTACTTACACAAAGCACACGTGTACATTCATTCTCTTGATTTCCAAAGAACAAGTAGGAAAACCCCACACATCTATGCAAGTTAACTCCTCACCAGAATTCTTAAACCATCGTAAGGCCATGCTCCAACTTCAAGTTCCTAATTCAACGACTCAGGTGAAAAGAGAGTAAGCTAAGCTAAGGTGACTGTGACTCTCCTTCCCTTTCAACTCTGCTGCTAAGTTATATAAACAATGAAATGCGCATTACACATCTGATTTCCATAGACATGACTCCTCTTCATTATACATACTTTTCAATGGGAAGAGGATGTGGTCCAGACACAGAAACTTTGTAGATAAACATAAGAAATTTCTTAAAAGCTTCAAAAAAAGGCCAGTGTGAAAGCAAACAAATGCACTTGTTTGAATTGATGGGTTTGGAGACCACTTTTCTCTCCACGGGGGTCAGCAGGCCCAGCTGTGTAAGTTGTTTCTCTGTTAGCAGTTCTTGAGAGTAAGGTTCATAAAACTGGATGGCAGCTCCATACACCTACAGTCAAAGAACTGCTGTAAGATTTGAGATTGTTTTTGAAAAGTCATCTTTTTCTCTGCATTTTTCACTTTTTATATTTCATGCTGGAAATTAAACACCAAACCCCAAGCATCTTAGGCAACCAATCTACCCGTAGCATTCATACCCAATGATCTTTATTAAACAAATATTTTCTGGGACTACACACCAAACAGATAAATAACATGAAATATCTCAACCAGATATTTCAACCCAAACTCAACCAGATTTTGATGCAAATCCATCTAGATCCTCCCACACAGTGTAATTAAATATTTTAAACATATATTATCTACAAAAAGAAAGAAGAGAAGAGGAGAACAGAAAAGCGCAGAACAGGCCGGGCGGTGGTGGCGCACACCTGTAATCCCAGCACTCTGGGAGGCAGAGGCAGGCGGATTTCTGAGTTCGAGGCCAGCCTGGTCTACAGAGTGAATTCCAGGACAGCCAGGGCTATACAGAGAAACCTGTCTCCAAAAAAACACGCAGAACAGAATAGGAAAGAATAGAATAGAATAGAATAGAAAAAGAGGACAGGGCAACCTTTTATGCAGGTGGGGCAGCTTAGCCGACACAACATTTAATCTTGTAAGCCTGACACTCTGAGTCCAAACTGCCAAACGCCTACTAGGAGAGAACTGACTCCTAAAAGTTGGCCCCTGACCTCTACAGGCATATGCAACACATGTATTCCTACACTCACACATGCATTTTTTTTAAAGGCACCCTTTTGACTTATTCTCACTTTTAAGCACTCTGTATTTTTAGCCAATACCTAGCAGAGTCTGCTAAGGACCTCACTGAACTTGTACTTGCTTGTATGCCATTTTTCAGAACACCGGGTATACAGAAACATACAGTTGGTCACATTTGTATTCTTTAAATGTATCTACATGTGCAGGTACATGTGCCATGGCACATATATCAACTCTCTCTATCATGACACAGGGTCTCTGTTGCTTGCCATTATATATGCCAGCCAAGTAGTCTAACAAACTTCTGGTTCTCCTGTTCCTGCTTCCCACCCTACCCCTGAACACTGAGGTACCGAATGTACTACCAAATCTGACTTTATGTGGGCTCTATAGATTCAAACATGGGTCCTCATACCTGCAAGACGAGAAATTAAGCACTGAGCCATCCCTTCAGCCAACATTAATTTTTTTTTTTTCTCTTAAGATACATAACCCTGGCTCATCTGAAACTCAGAGATTCACCTGTTTCTGCCACCTGAGTATTGGGGTTAAAGGCAGGTGTCCCTCACCTCTGGACATATTAACTACTGTTATGAATACAACTCAGTGGCATTAGTCTTCACAATAGTGTGTAACCATCACTGTTATCCACTTTCAAAATCTTTTTTTTGATCACTAAAGAGAAGCTCTGTATCCCTTAAACAATAACTTTCCATTTTTCCCACTCCTAATTCAAATCGTTAGTAGTTTCTATTCTACTTTCTGTCTCAATAAAATTGCCTATTCTAATGGTACCTACTATAGTTACAAGCAGTATTTATTCTTTTTGTGTCTTGCTTTTTCTTAGCATGTTTTCAAAGTTCATTCATGTTACAGCATGTAGTTGAATTTTATCTTTTTAAGGCTGAGTAATATTCTATAAAATATATGAAAAAATTCTACTTTCCTTCCACTCGTCAGTGGACACCTGCACTGTGATAATACTGTAAGAATACTGGCATCCAGGTTCTTTCTGAGTCCCTAGGTTCAATGAGTCCCAAGTTCTCTGTATACAGTCTTCAGAATAGAATTTCATCAAGTAATTCTATTTCCTTTTGAAAAAGCTGCCAATCTGTTGTTCATACAAACAGGATTCAAGGTTCCACTTTATATTCTCAGTAACACTGACTTTCTGACTTTTTTGCTGTTACAACAGCCAACCTAATAGATGTGAAATGCCACTTTACCATAACTTTGTATCTCCAAATTACATGAAGTTAAGCATCTCTTACAAGCTTACTGGTCATTTATGTCTCTTTGGAGAAATGTCTATTTAAGTCTGTGTGGTGGTTTGAATAAGAACGGCCCTATAGGCTCATAGATTAGAATGTTTAGTCATCAAGAAAAAGGATTAGGAGGTGTGGCCTTGTTGGAAGAAATGCTGCACTGGGAGCAGGCTTTGAAGTTTCAAAAGCCCAAGTTGGCCCATTGTCTCTCTCTTCCTGCATCCCATGAGTTAGGATGGAGAACTCTAAGCTACTTCTCCAGCACTATGTCTGCCTGCATGGAGAATGCTTCCCACCATGATGATAATGAACAACCTTTGAAAGTGTGAGCCAGCCCCAATCAAATGTTTTCTCTTATGAGAGTTACCTTGGTCATGGTATCTTTTCACAGCAATAGAACTGTGAGTAAGCCTATAATGATTAATCTTGGTTGTCAACCTGACACAATTGAAAAGAGGTTTGGAACCTCAATTAAAGCACTACTTCTACCACAATGGCTTGTGGCCATAACTGTGTGGCATTTTCTTGAATACAAATTGATGTCTCAAGACCCTGCCTACTGTAGGCAGTACCATTTCTACAAAAGTGAGCCTGGACTATTTTAAAAAGTAGTTGAAAATGAGCTGGTGGAGAAAGAAACAGTAAACCATTTTCATCTAGTCTCTCTTGCCTCAATTCCTGCCCTGACTTCCCTCAATGACAGACTGTGACTTGGAAGTGTAGAATGAAATAAACCATTTTCTCCCCAAGTTGCTTTAGGCCATGGTGTTTAACACAATAACAGAAACCAAGCTTAGACACAGTCCTTTGACCCATTTTTGAATTGGGATGGTCAAGACTTTGTTGGTGGTGTGTTTACATGTTTTGAGTATAAACACTTAAGAGTTAGGGGTATAAACAGAATACTTTGCCTGCAAAGAGACCCCTGAGTTAAAGCCCCATCAGAAAAAATAAAAGCTTTCTAAGATATATATTTCACAAATATTTTCTCCCTTCTTGTCAGTTGTGGTTTCTTTCCTGCTCTTAAAATATTGGGGCTTTTTCGTTTGCTTTGAGGTAGTCTCATGTAATCCTGGTTAGCTTCAAACTTGAGGCTCGGGGTCCTTGTCCAAATGCTAGAACTGTGATTGTGCGCCACTCATATATTTTTCTCTGACAGATCAGTTTTCATTTTGGCAAAATCTAATTTAGCCATTTCTTTTTTGTTTTGACCTTTTGGTGTCATAGTAGTAAATTCAATGGCATGCACGAAGACTTTCCCCAATAGTTTCTTGTAAAATATTTCTTTAAAATTTTATCATTAGAGAGAAGGCCAGTCCTCTAAGAGATTTATACTTTTCGGTCCTTAAGATGAGGCCTGAGGTAGAATCTGAGTTTAGCATGTGATTTGGTTGCTTGTCTGGTGATGGTAATACAACACAAGGCTGCCCACAGCAAGCTCTAGGTCACACGGTCT
Source organism: Apodemus sylvaticus (assembly GCF_947179515.1). NCBI lineage: Eukaryota > Metazoa > Chordata > Mammalia > Rodentia > Muridae > Apodemus > Apodemus sylvaticus. The sequence continues at coordinate 99,665,957 of NC_067474.1, read as the reverse complement.
AATCTCTACCTGGTTGTTGTCACATCTGAACTCTTTATTCTCCCTTTTTCTCCAGTTATCTGAAATTATAAGTCCCTATGTGGCCTGAACTTCTGCTAGTCCTCAGCTGCCCGGTGAAGCACCTGTGGCGGGCTAACAGCCATGTTCTGTTAGGTAACTATTTTCACCTCCCCCCAACCACAACAATCCTCATCAAGATTACCAATAATGACCTAGCAAAAACACTTTCAGTGCTTTCCCTCCTTTTCTTCTCTACAACAAAATTAAAACTGATAATCCTATCTTCAAAATCTTGACTTCTCTGGTATGAGAGTAAACACTTTATTGCTAACTTCTTTCTTTCCCACAGTAGATCCAAATTCTGCTCATCATTTAAATATTGCTATTTTTCAGCTAATTCTATTGGGAATAGCTCATTCTCTAATGGTTTGAACTATAGCCATCTCACTAACAGAATACCAATCTTTATTTTTGTCTGACCTCATCCCAGAAATCAATTCCTATGTCCAGATGACTTGGTAACATCTCTATCTAGACAGACAACATGAGCCACTATTTTCAAAAGTGAACAGATACTGGGAGGATGGCTCAGTGAATGAAGCACTTGCCACACAAGCACGAGAAACTGAGCTCAGCAGATCCGCAGTACCCAGGTTAAGTGCTAGGCACTAAAAATGTAATCTTTACTAGTCTACTCTTTTGAAATTCATTTATTGAACCTTCTAACTCTACATGTTATATTTTTATTTGTTATCTGCTTTTTTGTTTAAGACAAGGTCCCACTGTCCCCTGCTAGGACAGAATTTCTATGTAGACCTGACTGGCCTCAAACTCAGAGATCCACCTGCCTCCCAAGTGCTGGAATTAAAGGTGTGTACCACTATGCCCGGTCATATCTGCTGTATTTTTGAATTTCATGTTCTGCCCTTTTCAGTGCTATATTTTAGAAAGTCTACCTTCTTCTTCATTAATTCTCCCTTTGAATATTGGATATGTATGTTGCTGAAACCACTTGCTTAAAGCTAGGCATGGTAGAACATGCCTATAATTTAACACAAGAGACTGAGGCAAGAAGATTCATGTAATGAAGTCACTCTAAGCTACATAGTAAGATACTATCTCAAAAAACCAAAATCAAAGTCAATAAATTTTAACTGCATTTATTTTTTTAATTTTACAGATCCCATTCCCAATTTCTAGTCATCTGTTTTTTGTTTGTTTGGTTGGTTGGTTGGTTGGTTTGGTTTATTTTTTGTTTTTTTTTTTTGGATTTTGGTTTTTCGAGACAGGGTTTCTCTGTATAGCCCTGGCTGTCCTGGAACTTACTCTGTAGACCACGCTGGCCTCGAACTCAGAAATCCGCCTGCCTCTGCCTCCCCGAGTACTGGGATTACAGGCATGTACCACTACCGGCAAGTCATCTGTTTTTTTCTGTCTACTAATTTTGTTTGTTTGTTTGTTTTGAGACAGGCTCTCTCTATATACCTCTGGTTATCCTGGAACTCGCTATGTAGATCAGGCTGGCCTTGAACTCACAGATCTCTCTGAACCTACCAGTCTGCCTCCCAATCACAGTTTTCATGACATTTAAAAAAAAAATGTAAAGTTTATTTTTAAAAAGCTTGCAAATAAATTTTAAAAATCATAAACTACAATCAACCTGACCCAAAGTCTGCTAATTCTATCTGTATAAAAGTTCACTGGGTTGTGCATACTTTGGGACTGATTATTTTTTACTTTTATACTGGGAATAATAGTAATATCTTTTATCCAAATAATCCTAACATTCAAATGAAACATCTATGAACCACTTTACAACATTAAAATATGGACAAAACAGGTTTTATCAATAAGACACAAAATATACCTTTTCAGCTGAAGAACCTGTCAGGACAAATGTTGAGAAAACAGGAAGTGGGTATTTGGTTTGAGGATCCCAGCATTCAATAGTGGCTCCCATAGGAAGGCAGAAGAGCGGCACAGATTCTGAGAGCGGAAAAGACTCATAGTCTTCTTCTGGATATCGAAAAATCAAACCTTTCAAAGAACAGATAACATTTCTTTTTTTAAAAAATCACTTTTATATAAATTATTCATGATACATACTTAATAACATTATAATATCAAATTTCTTAGAAATACTGGTATAAAATTTTTAAATAAATTTTTCTATGGCAGAAATGAAGATAAGCCAACCTATCCTTTATATATGTTATTCTTAAACTTATAATTACAACATAAAATGTAAAATATTCCAGGACAGCCAGGGCTCCATGAGATGGAGAAACCCTATCTCAAAACACCAAAAAATAAAATAAAATAAAGATACTAATAAAGAACTCAGTCAATCTGATCAACAATCAACATATTTTTCCCTAAGTATGTCAATACCTTATAAAGAATGATAAGATTAAGGTAAATTTAATTACTTCAGGTAATCTTTAAGAAAAATTCAGAGAAGAGATAAATGTCATTTCTTAAATGTGAGAGAGTACTGAAAGCTATGGTGTGAACAGCATTCACCGGGGTAGAGTATGGGAGTCCCAGGAAGGTGGGCAAGGAACAAGCAGCCTTGAGTGCCCTAACAGAGCCCTTGGCAAAGGAGCCGCGCACCGCTGGCCAGTTATCTAGCCTCTAATGGCACCAACACACAGCCTACTTCCAAGCTAAAAACGAGGAAGTTCAGCCTCTAAAACTCTGTATTCTATGTGTAAAATTCAGATTCTAAATACTTTTGCAAACTTACTGTAAATATTTTAGGTTTGAGGATTGTCTATTGGTACCATGTCCCTTTTCAAAGAAAAAAACTTCAAGGTTATCGTGTATTATAGACACAACAATATGATTCTGAATTTCCAATTAATTGTTGCTTTTGTTTTATATAAAGTAAATGGTTTAATTCATTAGTATAAGTGATATTATGAGGACGAGAGTTTTCAGATATGAAGTTGCCTAATTTTCCTAAAATAAAATTTCATATCAAAAACTGCATAAGCAAAAGTAATTGACATTGCTTCTTTTCACAAAGAAGCATTCCAGTATCTGCTATTTACAACTGGAGCATACCTGTATTTTCAGATTTTATCCCACCATACCAGTGGGATGAAGAAGTCACACTTAAATCTTTACAGCCCTTGACACTTTAGTGTTCAGTTAGAATGTGGCGATAGATTTCCCAAAAACTTCATGGCAGAAAAGTTTCTCAGGCCCTCCTCTCCTCCATAGAGCTGATTCTTTGCAACAAGAGAGAAAGGAAGCAAGTCCACCTTTCCTGGCAAGTAACGTGCTTTCAAATCAGACACACAGAGATAAGAGAGGGAAATGTAAGAAGTAAAGACGCAGGTTGACACCTTTATGACTGCCCACATACAAAGACAAGGAGTAAGCAATTTCCACTGAATTATTAAATCTATTAGTGTAGATCAAAAACCTGGAGGTTTATGCTTCAAATGCTTGCTTGGACAAAAGTTTAAATTGAATAACATATAGAGGGTGGTATTAATAGATCTAACAACATATAATGAGAAAACTTCAGCATTTACATGCTAAAATTATAATTAATAAATACATCAATTCTACAAAGTATATAACAGAACATATTTTGTCTCTTCTAGTCAGCCCAATTTAATAAGCATTCACCAGTTTGTTCAATTGGGACAGATCTTCAGTTCACTTACCAGCCTTATATGCTATTGCATTTGAAGCAGGCACAGACTTCTTGTAACACAGAAATACACTGGAACCCCACTGTAAAAGATACATAAGTTTTCAAAAAACTAACCAAAAGTGAAAGGGCAAAAGTGATGATCTTTAATGTCATTTAGAGATTTTGATATTTATCTACACAAATCATTTACAACTCTTAGGAGCCAGGAGGGGTAATACCTGCCTGTAATCCCAGCATTCAGGGTGAGGAAGCACAGGGTAATGACTCGGAGGCCACCCTGGGTTACAAAATACAAAGATCCTGTCTTTACAAACAAACAAAAAGAGCAATGGTGGTGGACGCCTTTAATCCCAACACTCTGGAGGCAAGAGAGAGGATGCCTATGAGTTTTGAGGCCAGTCTGGTCTACAGAGCAAGTTCCAGGTTAGCCAGGGCCACACAGAGAAACCCTGTGTGTGTGTGTGTTAAGGGAGAGGCGGAGGAGCAAGAGTGGCAAGGAAGAGCTGAGTATCTTAGTTATTAATAAGTCCCTGCCTAGTATGTGTGAAACCCTGTCAAACCCTGAGTTTGATTCCCAGTGCCACATAAAATTGGGCTTGGTGGTGCATACATGTTATCTTGGCACTGGGGAGGTAGAGACAGGAAACAGACTGGGAGTTGAAGGTCTTTTTTACCTACATCGCCATTTCCAGACCAGCCAGGGATGGCATACATGAGACTCTGACTCAATAACAATAACAATTATAAATATTCTTAAACTAAAACCTACATTTGTAAGGGTAGGAGTGTAGTTCAGTAGTGGAGTTCAATTCCAGCACCCAAAAATAAATAGATAAAAACACTATTTACTAAACAGACCATATGGAATAACATAAAAATATGGTTGACAACACTAACTGGAAAGAAACAAGTTGGGATTTTTGGTTTTGTTGGTTTTTTAATAGATAAAAAGTTTAGAGTTGATGAGGCCAGTGGGGTGATGGCTCAGTGGACAATGGTGCTCACTGGTAAGCCTGACAACTTGAGTTCAATCTTCTGGGAGCAAAATGCTAGAAATATTCAACTCCCAAAAGTGACTTCCTATCCTCCATGTGCCCACATATGCACACACACGGGGATGGGGGGGGGTAACTTTTTAAAAAGCTTAGTTTTGTCATCTTTCAGAGCCTACCAGTGCTTGAAAGAAAGCCACACAAAGAGGAATGGACACTAAAGCCCACACAGGAAAGCCTAAGTTCTCTAGAGATGATCACCTCCACTAACAAGTTATGGATGGATGGATGCATCTCCATCTATCTCCACAATAAATCTAACCCAATATAAGCATTAGTCTTATAAAACTATAACTCAAATGCATATGGCCAATTCCCTTCTTCAGAACTCTGTGTGCTTATTTGAGGCAGATCTGACTTTTGCAGCCTCAGTGCTGGGATTATTAGTCATGTCTGAATTTTAGAAGCCCTGTCAAAAAGTAAAACCACAATGTAAGGAGAGTTCCCAACCACTCTATCTGTAACTGTCCTTCAAGCTACTATTGAAAACCAAAAGTTAAGCTGGGCAGTGGTGGCACATGCCTTTAATCCCAGCACTTGGGAGACAGAGGCAGGCAGATTTCTGAGTTCAAGGCCAGCCTGGTCTACAGAGTGAGTTCCAGGACAGCCAGGGCTACACAGAGAAACCCTGTCTCAAAAAAAAAAAAAACCCAAAAAGGAAACCAAAAGTTAATAGATCTCTATAATGATATAACAGAAAATATTAAAATACACACATATATAAAATCCCAAGCTGAAATTATACTTTTTCTGTGTCATCAGAATATTAAAAATCATGATTTATGCATATTAAAAAGACACAGATAGTACTCCCTAATAAGGGAGCTAGTCTAGCATGCACAAGGTCCTGGCCTAATCCCCAGCTCCACAAATCCTTTTAAATTTGAAAAATAAAGACATAAAGATATAAACAATAAAAATATGAAAATATACTATGGACCCAGTATTAAACTTTTTGGCTTATATCCAAACAAAACTTTGAATAGGAGACAATTTTGCTCTTACCATGCCACAGTTTAAGTTTTTATCAACTTTGCAGAAAGTATGAGGAGGCGTTTCTCCTTTACTGGTTATAATAACACAGATATCAGTTACAGCCAAGGAATTCTGGGACCGCACTGGAGGAGCCCTTCGATAGGTGATAAAGATTCTTTGAGAAGTAGTTGAACTATTGTTGACATTGGCACAGCGGCCGTATGGCGTAGCTTGGATCACTTCGCATCCTGGAATAAGCCTTTCTTTCCCTTCATACAGAACTCTGTGTGGCAGGGAGGAAAGGGAGAGAAAGGTTTTAAGTTAATGCTGTTTTCTTCTTGAAATGAGCAAACAAAATTTTAGCCATTTCTGTTGCTCTCCAAACTTCAACCATGACTAAAATTATTATTTTAGAAATTATACTTTTCTGGATTTTTTTTAAAAGCTTAGACATGATTTAAGAAGCAAAAATTGGATTGAGCAATTCAACTTTTTATGACAAGACACAGAAGAAAGGAATGGGAACACTACAGACATCCTCCGGTCAGGCTCTAAAAATTCTACAGAGTATTCAGATGGTTTTAGAAAACATGCCTCCTAATTCTTGTCACTTATTTTTATCTTCAAAAATCCTTAGACAGAATGAGCTCCACTTACTAGGCAGGCAGAGGAAAGAGGATCTCTGTTAGTTCAAGGTCAGCCTAGTCTATACAAGTTCCAGGTCAGACAGGGAAAGAAAGCAAACAACAACAAAACCATACTGTCCAAATACTATCAAGTAAGTAAACTGTGCCAGAATTCCCTCCCACAGAAGCACAAGATTGGCAAGTCCAAGGCCTGCCTTGGATCCACAGGGAACTCCAGTTCAGCTTAGTCTACACAGTGAAATCCTGACTCAAAACATACACAGACAAACAAATAAAACAACAACAACAACAACAACAACAAAACCAAACCTCTCTGGCTTGAGAGGTGGCTCGGTAGGTAAGGGAACTAACTTACAGCCAAGCTCAATCACTCTGATCACTGAGACTATATAGTGAAAACAGAGAAATAACTTCTGTAGGCTGAACTCCACGTGTGCTCACACACACATTTGTACATACACAAAGTAATTTTTAAAATGTAACTTTAAAAAGAATAAAAAGAAAATATACAAAATGTGAAAAAAATCTGCAAGTAACATAATATAATTTTTAAATGTACACACAATAGGACATGGTGGCACACCATGTATAATTAGATTGCCTCAGAAAAATAAAGGGGCCAGGTCCGGTGGTACACACCTTTCCTCCCAGAACTTGGGGAAGAGGCAAATAGATCTCTACATAATATACATATGAGTTCCAGGTCAGTCAGAGCTACACAGTGAGACCCTGTCTCAAGACACAGTGCAGCTGGGCTGGGGGACGACTCAGTAGTTAAGAGCACACCTGCTCTTCCAGGAAACTCAGGGTGGATTCCCAGCACCCACGTGGTGCACAGACACACATAACACAAAACACCCTCATACGTAGAATAAAAGATAAATATTTTTAAAAATATATAAATTAATGAAATATCCCTGTTTTCTAAAGAAGGCAAAGAATGTAAACAGACATTCAAAAAGGACATGCAAATGGCCAAACACACAATCATGTGTGTGTGTGTGTGTGTGTGTGTGTGTTGGGGATGGGGTTAGTTCTAAGACAGGCTTTCAAGTGATCTATCAAACTAGATCTATAGCCAAACAGCCTTGAGTACTGATCCTGCCATGATCACAGGGAAGTACCTCTATGACCACCAGGTTCTACCATCAGTTTTTATAGGAGTAGCTATAATAAACATGACATTTCAATATAATATCCACTCACAGTAAATCATCAGGGGATTATAAAAGTCATATCATTTTCAAAGAAAAATATCAACACAATTTTTTGAAATTAAAAGTCTTTGCAGCATTTACAAAGAAGAAATCTTAATGGACAATTAAACTACAACTACTGATTTTTTTTAATGATTTACTTTTATTCATGTCTACATGTCAGATCCCATGGATTTACAGGCAGTTGTGAGCTGCAATGTGGGTTATGGGAATTGAACCCAGGTCCTCCGAAAAAGCAGCCAATGCTCTTTAACTACTGAGCTATCTCTCAGCCTCCCACAACAGCTACTGAAAAAAGTTTTTTGTTTTCTTGGTTGGTTGGTTGGTTGGTTGGTTGGTTTGGTTTGGCTTTTCAACAATAGCCTTGGCTGTCCTGGAACTCACTGTGTAGACCAGGCTGCCCTGGAACTCAAGAGATCTACCTGCCTCTGCCTCTTGAGTGCTGGGAGTGCCGAGTGCACCATTACTGTCCAGCTATTTTTTATAAGCAGTGCTGGGAACTGAATCCAGAAGCTTGTACGTTAAGCAAAGCAGGCCTATCTCCAGGGAGAGAAAAAAAAAAGACTTCCTCCAACCCTAATATTTGAGATAGGATCTCATGTAGCCGAGGCTAATCTCGAACCTGGTATACAGACACAGATGACCTCAATGTTTTAACCCTCCTGCTTCCACCTACCAAGTGCTTGGATACAGGCATGAGCCACCACTTAGCTTCCAAATACATATTTTAAAAAGGAATGTCCTTCCCTAAAGACGTTCATGGTTATAGACATTAATTAATAATTCAACACACCTCTTAAAAACTCAATGCCTATTGTCATAACTTCTCATGTGTTTATATCTAATTAGGAAGACATACAGATATACAAAATAACTTTAATCTTAAAATAAAAATTAATAAAACTATCAAACTTCAAATTTCTATAATGTACCTTTTTAACCTTTAAATAAATTTAATTCCCTTTACCATAGCAAAAGAAAGTGATCATACCCAATATCTGTAAGAGGTGGTTTATCTCTCCCTCTCCTATAACACAAGAAAAGCTCTGGGCTTTTCAGACTTCCATAATTCAGGTTTGCTTGGAGTGCTGATGGAGTGGCTTCAACACAGGTGTAACCTTCAGGGACAGTTTCCCCAGCTGATCTGATAATAACAGCAATGTCTGTGATTGGAGCTTTAGGGCCAATTGATTTAATTTCTTGATCCAAAGGAGTGGATGTGTCAGTGAGGCCTGCCACAACGAAGTAGTCTGTCACTCTCGGTCCTTTGTCTTCAATCATGATGGCTGTTCTATTTCCTAAAAGACAAGAAAATGTAGCATTGGTTGGAAATACTTTATACTGACCAAAATCATGACATTCCTGAGTTAGGAATAATCAGCTACCACTTTCCTCAAATTTGTAATCAAGCTTCATTCTGTAGAAGCATTTTATCATCTCATCAGCTTTTACCTACAACAAAGTCTAATACATTTGTAACACAACTATATTCATTTCCTGTACCTACAGCTCTTCCTTTAAAAGTCATCAGCTGAGTATGTTGGCTCAACCTGCAATCCCAGCACCTGGGAAGATAAAGCAGAAGGATTTTGAGTTTGAGGCCAGCACTACACAGTGAGATCCTGTTTCAAAACCTGAAAAAAGGGGCCATTGAGGTGGCTCAACGGGTAAAATATCTTCCTCAAAAGTCTAATGACCTCAGCTTGATACCTGAAACCCACAAAGGGAGAGAGCCAGCACCCCTGAAATCTGTCCCCTGACCTTCACACTCACAATGTGGCATACACACACACACACACACACACACACACACACACATACTACTATTTGGTAAAGACTTATGCTATATAGATCTAGTTAATACTATGGATAAATAATAAAATGATGTGAAATTATTATGAGTAGAAGTAACCAGAGCCCCCCAAAAGAATGCATATATGATTCCATTTGTATTGCTGTTGTTCTTATTTGTGTGTGTGTGTGTGTGTGTGTGTGTGTGTGTGTGTGTGTGTGTGTGTTTTGAGACAAGGTCTACTATGTAGCCCCAGCTGGGGCCTACACTTTATTTAAAAAAGCATTAGTTAATTTCTAACCATGTGGGTCTTTTCTATACATCACCCAATTTTTTCTTATTTCCAACTAATTGTAAGACAAATATTTTGCATAATTTTTTCAAATTACTACTTGTTTTTATTATCTCCTCAAATCACATATATTTTGTATTCAATACCTATCATATAACAACAAATTATAATAAATTCCACTTCTAGTTATCTAAGCAGAGTAAACTTGCTATCTTGAGATGATACCTGCAGCCCTGTGTTCTTGCTAGCATTATGACAACAGCAATACAATATAGGAGCAGTTGCAGTAATGGCTCAATGGTTAAGAGGACCAGCTGTTCTTTTAAAAGACCCATGTTTGATTTCTAGCACCTACATGGTGGCTTACAACTTTGTAACTATTCCAGTTCCAGGGTACCTGATACCCTCTTCTGACCTCTGTAGGCACCAAGCACAAGCACAATGCATATACATACAAGCATTCATACACACACATATATATATACCCCTAACCCTTATATTGATACATACACACATACATATATACAGACAGACAGACAGACAAATATTAGTAGGTCTTTAAAAAACAAAATAAAAGGGGTACTAATTTGGAAGGAACATAATCTGAAAATGGAGTCAGGTGAGAATTCTGAGTGCTTATGAGACTTCAAGAAAACAAAACAAAAAAGTCTTGTGACCTCAGACCTTCAAAGGTCTGAGCGAATTATTCCTGGAATGTGTTTTTGTGCTCCTATCAGGCAGGTAGTGGATAGGAATGAGTTTGCTTCAGAGGAGGTAGAGAGACAGGAGAGGATAATAAAAAGTTAAAAGGGTTTTCTTGCTGTTGTTTTTTGAAACAGAGTCTCATTATGTATCTGTGGCAGACATGGAACTTGATAGCAGACCAAACTGAACCTGAACTCTTGGAGATCTACTTGCCTCTGCCTCTCTCATTTTTTTAAGATTTATTTTTATTTGTAAATTATGTGTACTGGGGACTGCAGTGATGCTCAGAGATTAAGAGGACTGGCTGCTCTTACAGAGGGCCTGGGTTCAATTCCCAGCATACGTAGAGCAGCTCACAACTGTCTAATTCCAGTCCCAAGTGATCCTAAATTCTCTTTCTGGCCTCCAAATGCACTGCATGCATGTAAAGCCCAAATATACATTCAGACATATCATCCTTATGCACAAAAATTAAAAATCATTTTAAAATATATGTATCTGTGTAGGGTATGTGTGCATGAGCTTAAAAGACCCTAAAGGGCTAGAGTGTTTGAATTCTCCTGAAGCCGGAGTTACAGGCTGTTTTGAGATGCCTGATGTGGGTGCTAGGAACTGAACCCAGGTCCTCTGAAAGAAAAGCCAATGCTCTTAACCTCTGAGCTATCTCTCCAGTCCTGTACTTACTTATGTTTGGTTTCTTTCCAGTGAGGGCAGTAGAGGAGTAGGACTCAGCCACAGCAATCCCTTTGTCCTTTGCCTTACCCTCTGAAATGCCCAAATACTAGACCTTTAACTCTCTCTACTATGACCACTTCATATTGCACCTACTTCACGCTGAACACTATTTCTCTGTGTATGTGTACCTCACATTTTTTATTCATTCATCTATTTATTGACACTAAGTTATCTCTATACCCTGCTGCTATCATAAAGCTGAAATGAGCCTGGGGATATAGGTATCACCTCAAGATAGAAATTTTACTCTGGGGCTGGAGAGATGGCTCAGCAGTTAAGAGCACTGACTACTCTTCCAAAGGTCCTGAGTTCAAATCCCAGCAACTACATGGTGGCACACAACCATCTGTAACAAGATCTGACTCCCTCTTCTGGAGTGTTTGAAGACAAGTACAGTGTACTTACATATAATAAATAAATAAATCTTAAAAAAAAAAAAAAGAGCTGGGCAGTGGTGGTACACACCTTTAATCCCAACACTTGGGAGGTAGAGACAGGCGGATTTCTGGTCTAGAGTGAGCTCCAGGACAGCCAGAACTATCCTGGCTCGAGACCCTGGCTCGGGGGGGGGGGGGGGGGGGGGGGGGGGGAAAAGAAAAGAAAAGAAAAGAAAAGAAAAGAAATCTTACTCTGGCTAGATAACTAAATGTTTGACTGCCAGACTATATAATGGTTCTATTTTTAATATAATTTGAGTAACCTTCCCTAATTAATTTCCATGTTTGTACCAATTTACATTCCCACAAATAGTGTTTCATGCCTCTCTTTGCTCTAAACCTTGAGTAACTCTGTGTAGCAAAAGCTTTTCTTTCAGTTTGCTTTTTAAAGACAGGGTCTCACTCTGAAACCCATGCTAGCTAGAACTCACTCTGTAGCTCAGGGTAATCGCAACCTCTCATTAGTCCTCCCACTGAAGGGTTACAAGTGTAAGTCATCATGCTTACCTTTAACAAAGCTTTTCTTAAAGTGTACTTCCTCTTCCTTTTCCTCCTCCTCCCCCAGCCTCTGTTCCCACATGTTCCAGGCTGGCCTCTCTGTCCTTCTCTGCCCCTCCAGCCCCCCACCCCCCCCCACCCCTCCCACCCCATAGCTCTGATGAATTCTATCTGCTCTGCCCCTTCTCCAGGTCCTTACTCCCCTCCTTTCCCCCAAATAAACTTCCCTTATACCAGGTCTGTTACACGGTCTAATTTCTCAGAAAGACACCTTGACCCATGCCAAGTCAAGTCCCCTGCCTACCACCTACTGCATTATATTTTATAACAGCTTCTCCCTCCTGAGTGCCAGAATTAAAGGCATGTAGTACAACTGCTGGTGCCCAGGGAATTCATGAATGTAAACAAAACACTATTCAACTTACACAACAAAATATCATCGCTACAATTCTTCTCACTGTTATCAAAATTTCAAAATTTATCTGCATGTTCCCACATCATGCATAATAAATGTTTTTTTAATCAAAGAAAGTACCATTTTATCAGCTATTGGCTACACTTAAGAGGGGGTTAGTGGTTTCCTTTAGAGAGCTCTATCAATACCACTTAAGTCAAAGAACTATAAAATTGAAGTCATTTTGAATAAAATCAGTTGATAGAACAATGACATTCTCCACTACTGTGTCTGTGGCTCAAAGTTTTACACAAGAGTGATGTAAAAAAAGACTGCAAACACAAATGCCTAAAAGTACTTAGGCCAACCTACAGAAGGTTAAAACAGGAGGATTAAAGCAAGTTCCAGGCCTAGGCTAGATAGTGAGATTCATCCAGGTCAGCAAAGGCTACTTATTGACTGAGGTCCTGTCTCAAGAGAGCTGGAGCAAGAGGAGTAAAAGGAGGGAGGAAAGAAGAGAGAGAAATTAAAGAAAGAGAGAAAGAGAGAGAAAGAGAGAGACAGAGAGAGAGAGAGAGAGAGAGAGAGAGAGAAAGAAAGAAAGAAAGAAAGAAAGAAAGAAAGAAAGAAAGAAAGAAAGAAAGAAAGAAAGAAAGAAAGAAAGAAAGAAAAGAGGAAAAGGAAAAAGAAAAGAAGGCCAGGCAGGATAAACAAGCCCTGGGAAGTAGAGGATGCAGACGGCCACTGCTAACAGGGTAAATCCAGTTGTTAACTGTCTAATCCATTTGGGAAAACTAGAACTTCGTTTCTGAAGGCTATGCAAAGTCAAGCTGGCCAGGTGTGGTGGCAAATAGAGAAGATTCACCAAGAGCTTGAGGCTGGCCTGGTCTACTCAGTGAGTTCTAAACCAGCCAGGACAGCTTAGTGAGATCTTACCTCAAAGAAAGGAGGTGGGGGTGGCAAAAACCCAAACCCAGCTTGGCTATATCAGTAATCCCACAATTTAGGAGGTTGCAGCAGTAAGATCAGAAGTTCCTGGTGGACAACCTCATAGAGGGATTCTGGAGCCAACCTGGGCTGCAGGAGACTCCATGAAGGGACCAGGAAAGGAGTAGAAGAGAAGGAGGCCATTAGCTTACCACTAAGAGTCATAGGCCAATGCACCTATCTATCAAACTAATAGTACAATACATGTTGGGAAATTTAAAAGAACAACTTTAGGTCTGGTTAATTTTGGTGTGTGTGTGTGTGTGTGTGTGTGTGTGTGTGTGTGTGTGTGTTATTTCTGGCAAGGATATATAATAAAATTAAAAAAAAAAATCAATGATTCCCAGTGGCATTTGAACAGAGTACGTTGGCATGAAGAACTAAAAAAGAATTTTTTTGGGGGGGGGGGGTTAGATTTGGTTTTTTTTCGAGACAGGGTTTCTCTGTATAGCCCTGGCTGTCCTGGAACTCACTCTGTAGACCAGGCTGGCCTCGAATTCAGAAATCCGCCTGCCTCTGCCTCCCAGAGTGCTGGGATTACAGGCGTGCACCACCACCGCTAAAAAGAAAATTTGGCACTTTGTTTTGTTTTGTTTTAAGAAGGGGTCTCATGGTGGTATGGATGTGACAATTTTGAAATTATTCTGTGTCTATATCTGAGTGAACACTTGTCAGAATTCCTGCTGTAAGAAAAAGGCTACAATTTGGAGACTGAAGACAAGATTCAGTATATTAGAAAAATCCAAAGCAACAGTAGGAATGCGTAACTTCAGCACATGTATACTAAGGCCAGTTCATGCCCTTAAATAGCATATTAAAGCAGGTGTGGTGGAACTAGCATAGCCCATAATCCCAGCACTCAGGAAGCTGAGGCTGAATGTTCAGGTATTTAATAAGCAGGCTATCTATATCACCCACTCCAAGGGTGGAGGAACAGCAAGAAAGACAGAGTAGAAAGAAACTAAGAGACAAAGTTTGGGATGAAATGTTGTAAAAGTCCATCATCCAGGTAAAACCAGATGTGAAGTCTCAGCAGAAGAGATTTCCTAAAAAAGAATACATCCATCAACATCCTGGCTGGAGGGATGAGGGAGTTACAAGGTCCTACCCACTCCATGGGGAACTATAGACAGTTAACAGTTAGAGAAAGAGGGACATTTTCTAATGTTATTCCTATAAATAGCCTGTTCCCAAAGTCCATGTAAGCAACCCTAATTAAACTCATTAGGTCACTAAAAAGACGGGAGCAGATGCAGGGCTAGTTAAGAGATGAGAAATTGTAGGGGAGCGAGAGAGTAAGGGATGCATAGGATTAAATACACTACATATGTGTATGAAGATGTTGGAATTAAACATATTATTATGTATAAATAATATATGCCAATAAAAACATTAAAAATTTTAAGGAAAACTAAATAAATGCATATTGATATAAAACCAAAGTATGTATGGAGATGAATCTCATTAGTAGGACAATTATGCATAGTTTCATTTTTGCAAAATGTTCATTTTCAATTATGCAAAATGTTTCATTTTGGAGAAATCTGTTTTTTGAGACAAGGTCTCACTTTGCCACTCAGTATTTGATCCCAGTCTGATATGGAAACCATGGCATCCTCCTGCCTCTGCTGCAACAGTGCTGGGAGTTGAATTGTGATCTATCACATCCAACTAGTAACATAAAATGTTATCAGTAGAAAAATAAAAAAAAAATACCATCTTTACAACTTTCCTACAAATCTAAAATTATTCAAAAATATTAATTTTTAAGGTTGAGGACATATCTCAGTGATAGATCACTTTCCTAGCTTGGGAGAAGTTCTGAGTTCAATCTACAGCATTACTAGAAAAAGTTAAAATAATTTGATTTTCTTTAATTTTTTTACTGAGGGAAAAGGAATGTGCCCATGAGTATGAGCACACAAGCCTGTGGAGGCCAGAGGCAGATTCTGGGTATCTTCCTCAAGTGTTTTTCTGCCTTATTTTTGAGTCAAGATTTGTCACTGAACCTAGAGCTCACCAGTTCAGTAGACTGGCCAGCAAGATGCCAGGGGTCCTCCCATCTCACCTCCTCAGTGCTGGGATGACGGGAGCACAATGTCACAGCTGGCTTTTTAATGTGGATGCTGGGAATCAAGTACTCTTGCTTACATTGCAAACACTTTAACAAATGGGTCAATATCCCTGTTCCAATAATTTAAATATATGTTTTATTAACTTATTACATATTCATATGGACAGTATTTACAACGGCAATTAAAACAGTCCACACATCCATCAACTGGTACCAATATCCATCAGTACCACATATCCAAAATGTGGTACAATATATTTATTTACACAATCAAGTGCTGTTCAACAATAAGAAGAAATAAAGTACCAACACACGTGTCCACAAAGATGATGCTTGAAAACATTCCACTAAGCTAGCCACAGACAAACATATGTAATATGGTTCTATTTCAGTAAAATGTTCAGAACAGCAAATCTCTAGAAGCAGAGTGAAGAGGATTCAAGAGATGTAGGTGTAGAATAGAGTTTATTTAGGGCATGGGGAGGGGAGTTAAAGGGGTATTAGAGGCAGAGAAAGGCAGAGAGGAGAGAATAGAGAAATAGAGGTTGGCCATGGCCATGTGGAGAAAGGAGGGAAGGGAAGGGGTAGAGAAAAAGGAAGGGAAGAGCCCAAGAGGGCAAGAGAGAACAAGAAAAGAGGCAAGAGAGAAAGGAGGGGCAAGCAGCCCCTTTTATAGAGCGCCAGGCCTACCTAGCTATTGTCAGGTAACTGTGGAGAGGAGCATACCTGGTTGTTGCTAGGTAACCTTGGGGTGGAGTTTAGACAGAATCCTAATGAGGTGTGTGTCCTTCCTAGTTCCGATTGCTTCAGAACACACCCAGAGCCAGAAGGTGGTGTCTTACTCTTTTCATTCCAAGACTAGGGAGGCAGAGGGAGATGGATCTCTGAGGTCGAAGGCAGCCTGGTCTACAGACTGAGTTCCAGGTACAGAAAAACCCTGTCTTGAAAAACCCAAAACCAACCAACCAACCAAGCAAAAAACCCACACGCCCAGAAGCAGCAGTCAACAAAAGCAACAAACAGTACTTAATCCACCCCCTACAGTAACTCCCTGGGGCAGGGTCCCTTAGAGAAATGACAAGGCTGAAATGAAGCAAGGAAAATATAAGGTACACTCAGAATGCCACATGCAAACGACACTTTAAAGATTAATGGGGCCCTGTCAGTAGTCACAGGTACTAGGTTAATGAGTCTCCCATAATTCAAACTGTGGATGATCTCTGAATCAAAATGTGGGGCATGACTCAGGAGTAAACTACATACAAAAAGACAAAGAATGGTAGCAATAGATTATAATACATTAAGTTTTCCAAACGTGAACCCATCCTGGTCCTGCAATATGAAGGCCAGAAGACTTTTACAATATAATGTCAAATGGTGTGGGTGAAGAGAAGGAATGATAAAAACAAAACAAAACAACAAAAAAAACCCCACTTTATAATCACGTAATCAAACTCAATCTAGAGTTGAGACTTGAGTGTTAGGTTTCAAACCTGGGACAAAGGGCTGAGGTGCGAATTTAACATAACAAAGTGGACCTGGCTACCAAGTTCTCACTGCATCCCTTAGTCCCTAACACAGGACCTTCCTGGCTAGTATACCCAGGCCCCTGTACCTTCAGTTCCAGTCCAGAGTCTGGGCTGGGCCTCTAGTCCTCCAGTGCCCTTTCCTATATGATCCAGCCATTTTGGTTACCCCTTCACTTTTGGGCCTCCTGTTGGCTGCGCCTGGTTCTCCTCTTCCTCTTCACTGTCCCTTCCCCTTGTCCTCACATGGCTTAGAGTCATGTCTACTCTGGACTCTCCCAGATGTCCCAGTCTCTGGCTACACACTCTTTTTTATCTATAATAAACTTTCTCCTCCACCATACCTAGAAGCAGTCTGTCCTTTCCCTTTTTATTTATATTGGCATTCTTTCTAGCCTCCGCCCAACAGTTACCTGGCAACAGCCAGATACACCTGGCTTGCTATAAAAAGGAGCTGTAGACCCCTCCTCACCCTCTGACCCTTCTCTGAGTCTCTTCTTTCCCTGACTCCTTTTCCTTCTCCATTGTGTTCCTGGCTGCCTCCTCCTCCCACCCCTCTGTCTTTCTCAGTCTCTACTCCCTTTTCAACTCCCCTTCCCACACCCTGAATAAACTCTATTCCACACTATATACCGGTCTATGGCTGGTCCCTCAGGGGGAAGGGAAGCCTCAGCATGGGCTCTATAAAACATATCCTGGTCTTTTTGTTTTTTTTATAAACCACAACAATTTCTTTTTCATTCAAAGAACACTGAGCAAAAGTCCATTAGAAACTGTACTGCTAGAAAATGTTAGTCTGGTGAGAGATGATATACCTGGAACTCCACATTTAAAATGCTGAGTGAGGGACTGGAGAGATGGCTCAGCAGGTAAGAGCATTGGCTGTTCTTCCAAAGGTCCTGAGTTCAAATCCCAGCAACCACATGGTGGCTCACAACCATCTGTAATGAGATCTGACACCCTCTTCTGGTGTGTCTAAAGATAGCTTCAGTGTACTTACATATAATAATAAAAAACATTTGGGCTGGAGCAAGTAGAGATACCGAGTTCAATTCCCAGCAACCGCATGATCACAACCAGCTCACAACAACTGTACAGCTACAGTGTACTCATATACATTAAGTAAAATAAATAAATCTTTTTTTTTTAACAAAAAAAAAATGCTGAGTAAGGATCTTGAGTTTAAGGGTGGCCTGGACCAATAAATATGGAGCCCCAGGCTAGTCTGGATTACAAAGAAAGATTATGTCTCAAAAATCAAAACAGATGGGTCAGTGAAACGGCTTGGTAGATAAAGGAACTTACCAATATATGACAACCTGGGTCTCCAGGCCTCAAATGGTAGAAGAAACCAATTCCTGCAAGTTGTCCTCTGACCATCACCACACAGGTACCACAGCAACCACACACACACACATACACACAAATGTTTATTTTTTTAAAAAAAAGTCAGAGATGGCCCAGTGATTACAGTTCTTGTCCCACAAGCAAGAGTTCAATCCCTGAAACCTAAGTAAATTTTGGGTAGGCTTGGTAGCTTTCCTGTAATCCTACCTCTGAAGGCAGAGATGGGAATCCCAGAATAGTTGGGCTTCTGAGACTAGCTGTATGTGAGCTTTTGGGTTGATCCTGCCTGGTAAGAAAATAATGGAAGAAAAATTAAGGAAGATTCCCTGATATCAACCTCAATCCTCCATATGCACACTCAATGCCTATATACACACCTACACATGCATGTGCTTCACACATGTAAACACATATAACACACACAAGCACATGAAAAAGCTTTAAAATAGTGACATAGAAACACACACACACACACACACACACCAGATTTATCTTTAATCTTAGCACTCTAGAGATAGGCTGTTGGATCTCTTGAGTTCAAGGTCAAGGCCAGGCTAGCTACATAGTGAAAGACCCTGACTGTGGGGCTGGAATGGAACTCTCCAAAAAATTGAAAGTCACACTTCAAGCCAAGTATGAAGGCTAAGGCAGAAATCTTTTTTGCAAGTTTAAGTCCAGCCTACACTATAGAGTGCGACCATGTCTCAAAAAAGAAAAGAAAAACATACAGGCTAGAGAGAGGGCTTTGTGTTTTAAGAGTTGACCCCCAGTACTCACATGGCAGCTCACAACCATCTGTAACTCCAGTCTGGGGGGAATACACATTCAAACCAAAGACTCACACACATAAGAGTTTAAAATTAAAGAGAACACTGGGTCTCAGGTGAGAATAGTCTTTCAGAGAAAAGTTGAACTGTCATATAATAAGGGAACAATTTTATAAGAGAGAAGAAGGCTTCAGGCCAGTTAACTAAGCCTCTTACCTGAGAAGTGAAGAGCCACACACCCCTCCACCACATCTTACAGTTGCCACTGTGTTATAGTCTACAGTGCAACCATAGGACCCCACTGATCACAGCAAAACTAAATTACTGAATAATCCCTTTTTAAAATGCATATGTAACAACTATTTTGTGAGAGAGGGAAGCACAAGCATCATAGCATCAATGAGGAAGTCAGATGACAACTTTGCAGGAACCAGTTTCTCTTTCTACGATGCAGAAGCTGGGGATCAAACTCAAGCTGGCAACGTGACAGCACGTAACCTTATCCACTGAGCCACGTCACTAGCCTCTGAATAATTCACCTTTCTATATAGTAAAATCTCCTTTATAGAGGCTAGGAATCCAGCTAAATGCTGATATACATGATCACCACGTAAAAGAAGGCTCCAAATTCAATGTACAGCACCCTTTAAAAAAAAAAAAGTCTACCTTCCGTTTTGTTCCATTAGCCAATTCCCAAGCAACATCCAGTTAATTGTGACAGGTCTGTGTTTTGATCTTGTAAACTCCCTCTCTTCATTCTTTCCAAAACAAAACTTTTCAGGTTTATTCATTCAGGAGGAAAGTGGGGCTTGTTTTGTGGTACATACTTCTAATGATGGCATTCAAGAGGCTAGAGAAAGAATCGCCAAGTGTTTGAGGCCCATCCATGCCATACTGTGAACTGCAGGCCAGCTTAGGACATACAGCAAAATCTCATTCAATAAACAAATAAGAATAAAATGTTTTAGAGGGAGCCAAGTAGAGAGTTTTGTTAGTAACTACTCTTTTTAAAGATGTATTTATGTGTCTTAAATGTCTCACTCCATATATATATATATGTATATATATACATATATATATATATATGTACCAAATGCAAACCTGCACTTGTCAAGGTCAGGAAGACCTGACAGTATCCTGGAACTGGAGGATACCTGTGGGTGTTGGGAACCAAACCCTGGTCCTTTACAAGAACAAGTGTTCTTATCTGCTGAGCCACTTCTCCAGTCCCAGAACTGTACAGGAGAATCAGGAGATATCTCCGCAAGTAAAGAAAGTTATTGGTAAGCTTTGTCCAAAATGTTAAGAATCAGAACAACAAATATATTGAACACAACTGGGCATATAGTCTATCACTTGGGAAGCAAAATGGAGAAGGACAGCTACTGGTACATGAATTTGAGGACTGATGGAGGACACTCCCCTGGCATCTGCAGGCACCTACACTCACATATACATATCTACACAGAGACATATATATATATTTTGTCTTTATTTTTATTATTTTTGATCATGTATATATACATGATCAAAATTATATATTTATATATATTTACATATAAATATATATAAATATATTATATATATATATTTACATATAAATATATATAATTATATATATATATATACATGATCAAAAATAATAAAAATAAAGACAAAAAGAGAGGCAAACTTAACTATTAGGAAGCAGAAAGGGCAAGTGACAGAAAGAGCTGGAGAGATGACTCAACAGTTAATACTTGCCACTTTTCCAAAGGACCCAAGTTGAATTTCCAGCACCACATCCTTCCGATCTAATCTATTCCTTCAATTTCCTTAGGTATCATGTACAAGCAATTTTAACAAAGAGAAATCCAGAGCAACAAAAAAAAATCAAGAGCCAGCACAGTGTCGCACACCTGTAATTCTCCCACTCTGGAATCAGCAGCAGGCAGGAAGGTCTGGAATCCAAGGCCTGGCCGTGATGGTTAGCCCAGCTCTACATACTACAGTTCCCATAGAATCTCACCAGCGCTTAGCCACCTCCACTATAAACACCCCCTTCAGAGTGGTAGCTGTGTCAATAACTGGAGAATCTGCTGTGTCCACACAGTCATCACCTAGAGTCTCTAGTATACAGGGTTCCTCTTGGTGGTATTAATTCTATGGCTTTGAACAAATGAACAGTGCACACATCTACTATTATAGTTTCACAAATATTTTCTGTGCTTTGCCTTTCCTCCCTTCTTTTCTGGACCTCCCTTTGTTGCTGTATTTCTTTTCCTTACTGCTTTTTAAGGCAGGTCTCATAGTACAGATAGGCTTTGAACTCCCACTTCAGTCTCTCAAGTAGTAGGATGACAGGCAGGCACCAAAACCACACTTTGTTGTTCCTGGGGTTTTGGGGTTTTTTTGCTTTGTTTTCATTTGTCTAACTTTTTATTATTTATTTGTGTATGTAGGTGAAGCAGATGGTATAGTACATGTATGAAGATTGACTTGCAGGAGTCACTTAGCTCCTACCATGTGGGGCCTAGGGATCAAATTCAGGTCATTAGGAGTGATAACAGGTGCCTTACATGCTCAGCTATCTCAGTGATCCTTACTGTGTTTTCTGGGACAAGATCTTGACTAGCCAGGCTGGCCTCAACCTCACTCTGAAGCTCAAGCTAGTCTGGATCCTCCTGACCACCTTCTAACTACTGGGGTTACAGGCATGTGAGTTCATGTCCAGCTATTGATTTCCACTTATTGTTACCCATTTTAGTGCAGCGCCACTAAATGCCTAAACCACATATGTGAGCTGGAGATATGACTTAGTGGTGGAAAGAATGTTCATTATGCTTAAGGCTCTGAGTTCAACCCCCCCCCCAAAAAAATCTTAATAGCTGGGTGTGGTGGCACACACCTGTAATCCCAGCACTTGGGAGGCAGAGGCAGGCAGATTTCTGAGTACAAGACCAGCCTGGTCTACAGAGTGAGTTCCAGGACAGCCAGGGCTATACAGAGAAACCCTGTCTTGAAAAATTAAAAAAAAAAAAAAACAAAAAAATTCTTACTAACCCAGAAGTTATGAGTGAGAATTATACTGCCTTTCCTCCACAGCAGTAATCCAAGCAGCAGCAGTAAAACAGGGGAAGATAAAAGTCAGCCAATTTGAAAGGAGAAAGTTTATCTCCAGCTTTCTTAGCAAAATACTATGAATGAACTTGGGGAAGAAAAGAAAGAAAAGAAAAAAGAAATATAATAGCAATTAGAAATAAAATGAAAGTCTGAGCAGACCACAGTGAGGAACGACCTGCAAGCCCTGCACTTTGGAGTAGGAGGCAGAAGAGTTTAAGGTCATCCTTAGCTGTGTAGTAAGTTCAAGGTTACCTAGGTATTTACCTCTCTCAGCATTTAAGACAACAGCAAGCACAGCAAGTTCCAGGCTTACCTAAACTATATACCAGGACTTTGCACTCCCCCCATAGACACAAAAAGTAGGCATGCCTTTGGTCCCACACTAAAGCAAAAGCAGGAGGCTTATAGAATTCAAGGCCTTCTCCCATAAATACTATTATAAATCTTAAATAATAAAGTATCTAAATTTAGATTCCTTATACCATGATGCTAAAAGACCTCTTTTACTAGGTTATCACACAGGACTTTCCTTCCTGATTTTCAACTCTCTTTTTTGGTGCTCTTTTTGTTTCTTCTAAACAAGGTGTCACCACTTAACCCAAGCTGAGGTGGAATGCTGAGTAGGAAGGCCGGCCTCACTTCTACAGTCATCCTGTCTCCACCCTCCAATTGCTGGGGAGGGGGACTGCAAGTATGCAGCACCACACCTGGCCTCCCAAAGCTTAGCTGCTAGAGAGACTTCCCAGTCCACCAAGGCATCCCACGGATATAAAAATCTATAAACCTGACAGTCTGAAAGAAGGTATGGCTTGAGCAGCACAGTCCTTAAAAAGGTGACATCTTAATTCACGCATTATAAAAACTTGTGTCCTAATATTCTGCAAGCATTTTCTACTAGAAATTCGAGTTATAACCGGCATTCTGTTTCCAAGTCAGAGCAGTCGGATGAGGGAGACAACGTGCCACTGACTCAGCTGCTTTCTTTTTCCCTTTACAACCTGTACTTAAGGTTCAAGAACAAGGCGAAAATGTAACTTTCAAAGTGAGCAGCACCCGGGCAGTGGTGGCGCATGCCTGTAATCCCAGCACTCTGGGAGGCAGAGGCAGGCGGATTTCTGAGGTCGAGGCCAGCCTGGTCTACAGAGTGAGTTCCAGGACAGCCAGGGCTACACAAGAGAAACCCTGTCTTGAAAAACCCAAATCCAAAAAAAAAAAAAAAAAAACCAAACAACAACAACAACAAAAAAAACCACCAAAAACAAAACAAAGTGAGCAGCAAAGCCAATATGGTATTTGTCTTAGCAATGAGATAGGAGATGCTTCAGTCTTAACTGGCAGATACACAAAAAAGCAAAGGTGCCTTGTCATTACTTACCATGCAAAACCCTTCATGCATAAGTTACAAACTGCTGTTTACTACAGATGCTTAACGTGTTTCCTTAGAAAAAGCTCCTGCCCAAATAACCATATAAATCTGCCATCCTGAATTGTCACAGCCTACACAATTTAAAACATTTGCTTTTAAGAATAGTCGCCACCCACAACTTTACCACAAATTTCTTCAGCTACATGCTCAAGTTTATACTATAAAAACTCTGTATTTATTCCCAACAGAATGCACTCGTTTACAAATTACACAAGAGTAAATTATTAAAATACAAAACATTAACATTTCTGACACATCTTTTCTATTATTCAAATAAACAAACTCCAAGCAAGTACCATTGGCCAAAAATCAAATGACATGGTATCATTTCACTAAAACCAGTAATAAAGACTATTAGACCCCTTAATCTCAATCCATTACTTTATAAATAGTAAATAATCAAAGGAATGGACTGAATAGCAGAAAACCTTTTACCACTAACTAAAAAGCAATTCAATGCAATCCAGTAAGAGGCAGGTCATGTTCATGAGCACAAATCTAAGATTATGTCTGAAATTTCTGAGGTCCCAGTCTTACATCAAGAAGACAGTTTGCCAACTTTTTAGCATTAATATTGAGAACAGAGCAGAAAATATAGCGGGTTTTTATGGTCATAATGACTGTGATAAAGTTTTCCTTTTGCAATTCTTTTTTAACAGAAAAGTCACATGAGTTCGAGATTTGAGGTAGTTTAGTATATATACATGATTATCAAATGTTTACTGAAGACCTGACAATAGGACATTACACCTAAAGATCTTTTCTAGGTTACTTCTCCTTGGAAGTATGGAAATAGACGGGAAGATCGATTTCTAGAGTTAACTGGGCTCGTGTTTGCACACAATTAAGTAGCCTCAGTACATCAACTGTTCAGACTACAGTGCATGACACAATCACACAGCAAGTTGAGCTTTCAGTACTGGGGAATGACACCTTCTTTCACATTTGCTCAAGTAACTGCGGTAACTGCCTTAAATTTTCCCGTGTGAAACCAACGAAATTTGAGGGAAAGGGGGGGGGCATTCTAAAAACTGGGTCATTCCTTATTTGTTCTCTCCAAGCACATTCTTCGGGAGGGAAACGGCCTACGAATAAAAGGGGAGGGGGAAGACGTGACAACGTGACAGCATCTCTAATGCTTAAAAGTTACGGCTCTTACAAGAGTCAGCACTTAGGGGCTCATTAGTTGGCTTCATTTGAGTTTAGTCACCCCAAAGCTGAATGGAGCCTTCCTGTAAGTTAGCCCCAACAAAGCAGCCCTAAACATCAGCCACGGTCTGGCAGAGGAGGAAATGCTCTGGATTCACCTGCGGCACCTGTCTGCACCCCGGTTCCTCCACCTCCGCAGCGTCCGCAGATCCTTACGCTCCACCACAGTCGCCACCGCTCTGGCCCCGCCGGCCGGGCCAGGGCCCGAGAGCCTGGTTCCCGCCTCACCCCGGCGGCAGAGGCCAGGCCCTGTCCCTGCACCGAGGCGATCCTCACGAGGCCCTCCGGCCGCAGCCTCTCCGCACGGCAGCCCGCAGGCTCTGGGGACCTCCCGCCCGCTCGGCGACTAGGCCAGCCGGCTGCTCCCCTCCTCCGGCGCAGTCCCGCACGCTACCTGAGCGGCTTGGCGGCGCGGGAGGGATTAGGCAGGGCGGCGGTGCGGACTCACCTGCGCCGGCCCAGTCGGCGACTGTCCGACACCGTCGCTTCCTGGGCTGAGAAAGCGCCGGCTAGGCGGCCTGGGCACCCTCCGCTGGCAGGACCCGGACGCCGGTGGCCCCTCTGCGCCTGCGCCTCCGCGCGGCCGGGTCTCCTGGGGCACAGCCTGCAGCGAGGGCAACTGCCGACCGAAGGGCTCGCGGGCGCTGCGGGAGGTCCGACGTCTAGGCACTCCGGACCGCTGCGAAACTGCCCCGACCACAGACCGCCATGTTTCTGTTCCCTTTTCTTTTTTGCTTTCCTCTCCTTCCGCTCCTTTCCACAGAACACCACTTTCCCTCCCTCCGTCCCTCTCCCTTTCCTTCTGCGGGGGCGGTAGAAAGGACGCGGGAGGTGGGGTCCGGGGTCGGACCCGCCCCGCTAGAGCCACGCCCCTGTGGGTTGGGCTCCGCCCAGAGGTTTGACCCACGCCCCCAGACTCCTATCAAGCCTCACGCTCAGGCCACGCCTCTGCGCTTGGGCTCCGCCCCGTGAACGCCCTCCTCCTGGCAGAGGGACCCATTCTAGTCGACCTCTGGGTGCTCCTTAGAATCCCGTCGCAGGCCTACCGGATCCCGAAACGAGAAACCGCCAGCTCTTCGGGCGCTAGTTGCAGCCTTTCTGTTTGTTCTGCGTTCTTTTTGCGGTGGCCTGTGGCAGGTGACTCCGGGCTCGGGCTTTTAAAGAATGAGAAAGTGACAGAATAGCTCAAGGTCAATGAAAGAAAAAAGAAAGCCAAGGGAGACTTGCAGTTTCCCTTTAGTAGAGGTTGGAAGTCCCACCCATAGCTGTGTGACCCCGAAGTATGACACTGGAAGGCTGCCCTTCTCTAAATCTCTGGACCTTAGCTGCGTTGGATTTCTCTACTTCTGCCCAGATTTTGATAACGCCAAACATGTAACTCTTTAATTTAGATAATCGTAACTTGCTGCCTCCCAAAGGTAACCTAGATCTAAAGGTAAACATTCTGAAGCTGATGGTTGTCTGAAGCTCAGGACAGGGGAGGAGTATTTAACAATGGTCCTCAGGAAGAGCAGCAAGTACTCTGAAATACTGAGTCATCTTTTTAGCACCCATTTTTCAGTTTTGCAGGTACTAAAGAATGGAGTTGGAGAGTCTTCGATGTAATGAAATTTTGGCAAAATACTTGTGTTGTTTGGCAGAGGGTGAGGCGGTGCGCAGGGTCTCACTATTTAGCCCTAGCATTTCCTGCAAGTCTTATTTGTAGATCAGGCTGGCCTTAAACACTCACCCTCCATTGTTGCAATTAAATACCTGTGCCACCACTTGATGACAGTTTTTGTTTGTTTGTTTTTCGAGACAGGGTTTTTCTGTATAGCTCTGGCTGTCCTGGAACTCACTCTGTAGACTAGGCTGGCCTTGTACTCAGGAATCTGTCTGCCTCTGCTTTCCAAGTGCTGGGATTGAAGGCAACAATTTTTTTTAAGGTATCAATTTTTCAAAGAACAAATAGAGTAAAGTAAGTTACAACTTTTTTCCTCTTGGCAAAAGATAGATTGGCCAATGACTTGCAACTAATTGAAATTAGAACTAAAAAAAGGTGGTGGGGGGGGCATGTAGAGCAACAATGACTGAATAACATGTGTGAGCGTGTCTTAATGAAACCTATTTCTTTGTATGCTATTAAAAGATTCATTAAATTATTTTAAAGATTTGTGCATAACTGTTGAGTACCCATGTACATAATGGTCATTTTGCTGAGAATTATTCTTTCATTTGTTCACTATTCTTGCCAACAAGTGTAATGTTAAGTCTGGTTGATACATGCCTGGTTGTCAATTTTTTTCTGAAGTTAACTGCAGGTTTGAAAATTTCTGGCTTTTGACTTCTGTAACAGACGCCGCTTTCCTAACCACATTAGCAATCAGAATTGACTCAAGAAGAAACACTTAGTGATATGAATATGGGTCCATTAACAATAGTTAAGAGTTGGTCTGGGGGCCTGGAAGCATCCTAACACTAACAGTCCAGACAGCAGAAACAAACGTTAAGGACACATTCATATTTGAAAACCTAACTTGTGGATTTCTTGTACTTCCTCACCAATGTAAAAACTAATGCTTTCAAAACATTTAAACAGAGCTATGGGTTTAACTTAATGGGAGAGTGCTTATTCAGCTAGAGTGGGACCCTGGATTGGATCTCTAGCTCTGATGGCTGCTTATCATTAACCCTCAGGCACTGAAAGGGCTCCTCTTCTCCCCAACCCCATTCTTTGGTACCTGTAAATCTGAAGAGCAGATGCTGGAGAGATAGATGACTTAGTATTTCAGAGTGCTTGCTGCTCTTCTTGAGAACCAGTGTTAAATTCTCAGCACCTTGTCCTAACGTTCACAACAATCAGCTTCAGGGGATCTAATACCCTTTGGTACTTTTGAATATACTTGGCCCAGGGAGTGGCACTATTTGGAGGTGTGGTTTTGTTTGGAGGAAGTGTGAATGAGGCTTTAAGAGCCTCATAAGCACATGGGAGAGCCAGTCTTCTCCTATCAGCCTTCAGATGAAGATGTAGAACTTTCAGCTCCTCCTGCACCATGCCTGCCTGGATGCTGTCGTACTTCTGCCTTGTTATAATGGACTGAACCTCTGAACCTGTAAGTCAGCCCCAATTAAATGTTGTCCTTATGAGAGTTGCCTTGGTCACAGTGTCTGCTTACAGCAGTAAAACGCTAAGACACAGCCTTTTCTGACCTCCAGTGTTACCCATGTGTACATGTACATACTTACCCACAGGCACACCACCATATATATAAATAAAATTTAAAACTATGGGACCCTTAAAAAGCAGTTAAGTCAGAGTGTTGACTTTTCTCAACTGAGGCTCCCTCTTCTCCAATGACTCTAGCTTGTGTTAAGTTGACATAAAACTAGCCAGGACACAGGCTGAGCAAACCCTGGGGAGCAAGCCATTCCTTAAGGCCTCTACATCAGTTCCAGACCTTCCTGAGTTCTGACTTCGTCCAATGATGTACAGTGCTGTGGAAGTATAAGCCAAATAAACCCTTTCCTCCCCAAATTGCTTTTGGCCATGGTGTTTCATCATCACTACAGTAACCCTAACTAAGACAGACACGCCAAAAACCTTTCCCTACTTAAAAGAGAAAGAAGAAAGAAAGAAAATTTGAAGAAGCCATTTTTCCATATAATGGATTATAAGATTTGAGAAAATCTGTAATTTTTTCTTAATTTTAATGTTTTCATCATCCTAAAGTTTTACCATAATATTTTTATCTCCATTTCCTTGCCAACATCTCCTAGAATGAACTTACAAGTCTAACTTTTCATCTGAGCCAGCCATGTTCTTGATCACTCTTGCATATCCAGAATAAATTCACTTTGATGTTTAATATAGAGCTATTGTCTACCCTTACTGAGAAACTATTTGCAGTTAATAGTTGCTCAGGGAAAGAGAGTCCTTTTTTGAGGATCTGGCCACTTGCCAGAGTCTCATGTTCTAGTGGACTGTCTCTCACCCACGGCTATATGGATAGTAGTAACTGGACTTAATACAATATACATATATTTGGGTGGGAATACATAGAATCATTTCTCCTTGCATACATGTATGAAATTCTAAAGAATAAAGACAAAATGTAATATTCATTTAAAAAAGTAGAGGCTGAACACATGGGCACAAGATTAAGAGCATTTACTCTTCTTACAGAGAACCAAAGAGTCTAGTTCTGGGAGACACAATGCCCTCTTCTGGCCCCTGTGATCATCTGCACAAACATGGTGTATGTCTTAGTCAGGATTTCTATTCCTGCACAAACATCATGACCAAGAAGCAACTTGGGGAGGAAAGGGTTTATTGAGCTTACACTTCCATGCTGCTGTTCATCACTAAGGGAAGTCAGGACTGGAACTCAAGCAGGTCAGGAAGCAGAAACTGATGCAGAGGCCATTGAGGGATGTTTCTAACTGGCTTGCTTCCCCTGACTTGCTCAGCCTACTCTCTTATAGAACCCAAGACTACCAGCCCAAAGGTGGTACCACCCATAAGGGGCCCTCCTCCCTTGATCACTAATTGAGAAAATGCCCCACAGATGGATCACATGGGGGCACTTCCCCAACTGAAATTCCTTTCTTTGTGATAACTCCAACCTGTGTCAAGTTGACACACAAAACCAGCCAGTACAGTGTACATACAAATGATCAGAAACACATATATATATAACATAAAATGAATAAATCCTCACCCAAAAAACAAATTACTTGTCTAAAAAGCTGGAAGAGAACTGCAGAGCCCAATAAGCATATTAACTGTTATGATCTTACAGCATCAGAGCTTTGTTTACATTTATAGATACGAGATTACGTACAGGCCAGGCATGGCGGCACATGCCTTTAATCTTGGCATTCGGGAGGCAGAGGCAGGTTAATCCCTGAGAATTCCAAGCCTGCCTGGGCTACATAGTAAGACCCTGTCACTAAATAAATAAAAACGTACATAAGGGATGAGGGTGTCGCTCACTTGCAGCCCTCCTGCCTAGCATGTATGAGATCCCAGGTTGACCCCGCTTCACAAAAAGAAGAGGGGCAGGGGTGCACCTCCGTAATCTGGCCAACCCTCTGAAAAGGGAAGTGACATTCTATCTGGAAGCTCCTCCTCCAGCTGAGTGCTCACCTTCACTGTAGAGGCCTGTGGATCTGCAAAGCTAAAGAACTAAATAGGCAGGAGGTGTTGGTGGCCTTCTTCATGGCCACATCCTACAGGTGTCGTTTTTTTCCTCATTCTCCCTGTTTTCTTCAAAATCTTCTGAACAGGGTTCTGTGGGGACAAGGTCACACAGGGTCCTATGTGAGCTCATAGGATCTTTTCCTTTCCAGGTGCACAGAACCTATCATAGAAAAACATGAAGAGTAGTCTCAAAAAGTAATGAAGGTGGATGAAAGACGAGGGTGCAGTTCAGAGGTAAAGAGGAATTGTTCAGCCCTGGGCCCACTCCTCAGTGCCACAAACAAAACCAAACCAGAGAAGAAGGAAGGATGAAGGCTGAAGAGGAAAAAAGGAAAAGGATGATGAATGATTCACACAGAGAAGCCTTCGCTTCGCTCACTTTCTCTCCATCTGGGGGCTGCTCACTTAGCTTTCCCTCATCCACTGAGGAGACTGATTTTCCCAATGAAAACACTTTATTAATTCACAACATTGTCTTAGGGTTTCTTTTGCTGTGATGAAACACCATGCCCAAAAAGCAAGCTGGGGAGGAAAAGGTTTATTTAGCTTACACTGTACTCATCACTGGGAAAAACCAGAACAGGAAGTCAAACAGAGTAGGGACCTGGAGGCAGGAGCTGATGCAGAGGCTCCTGGGTAATGGACCTGTTGGGTAAACAGTATGCAGGTGATAAGCAGGCTTTCCTCTTCACAGCAGGTCCTGCCTTCTAGGTAGTTCCTTCCCTCTGTGTATAGGGTAGAAATATTGATTGCCTTTTCTTTTTTCCTTTTTCTTTTAAACAAGGCACACTCAGGATGGGGGCACCTACACCTCCAGAGGTAAAAGCAGAAGGATCAAGAATTGAAGGTCAACCTTGGCTACAGATCTAGTTCTAGGCCAGCCTCAAATTCATGTGACCCTGTCTCAGAAAAGAGAATGAAGAGGCGGTCTATCTTTAATTTTTCAATCTTATTTTTAATGATGGTTCTTAAATGCTTTAACCTCTTTTTTAGCCCACCACCTACCAGAAGTAGTCAGAAAGACAGAATACAGGAGGAGGGGGCTGCAGGGGGAGAGTGGACCTGTTTAGAAATGGTTCTTTGGAGCAACTCCCATCTGTGTTGTCTAGAAATCAACAGTTCGATTCACAGGTTAGCAGGCAGAGGTGGTGTTTTTGATCCACTCGCAAACACCTCATGAATACACCAGCAGTCCAGTTAGGTAGTTGGGTTAGTAAACATGAATCAGCAGTGGTGGCACTACCTAGCAGAGACAGCCAGGCCTCAGCCTGCACACAAGTCAGCAGGAGGGACCAGCAGGAACCCCAGGAGTTCTCAGCTCTGCCTTTCTCAGGGAAGCAGATCAGTGAAGTTCCCAAGCATTGCACAGATAGCTATACCAGCAAGCCACGCTCTGTTTCTGTCACTCAGTCAAGTCCTATTTATACCCTCCAAACATCACGTGTCCTCCACGTGCCTGGCCTCAGCACGTGCCCTAGTCCAAGGAGTCCCAACAAATGCAGCTCAACTAAGCAATATAAGGCAACTAAGCAATACATGTGCATTGTTAGCAAAGAATCCTTCATCACAAGTCCTTTCCCATGCTTGCTTTAGCAGAACATCCTCTCTCCTGTGTCTGCTACAGCTAAACGGTCCTACATATGTTTGCCCCAGCAAAACACCATCCAACACAATTGAATTTCCAAAGAATCCTTAAGTTTCCACTTCAAGGAGGGGGAGAGGAAGTGGGGGAAAGGAAGAAGACCAGGAGGAGTAAGCGGAGAGGAAGCAGAGCAGGCCTAATGCTGTGAGCTGGTACAGCATCTCCTGCGGCTATGTCTGGAGTCTTGGAGGCTTGATGAGTTTGACCACTCTATATTCGCCTACAAGGGGAACTTGAGAGCCTGTCTGCAAGTTTTAGCAGGGGAACAAAATATACACCTTTGATAGAAGAACAGAGCTCAACAGTGCAGCAAGGTGAAGGCCATGGCTTCAGGAGGAATATTTATGAGTCTGTGAGGGAAGACAGAAATCTCTACCTCACCAGCCAAATCAATACTAGCAATCATTGATTCCTTTACCTGCTTGTACTTACTTGCCAGCATATCTATTGGAGCCTACTTCTTCGGGATTCCAGCTTATACAACAGGCCAGCTGACATACCCAGACTCACGGAACTGACCATCTTGTAGATTGCTTGGACTTCCCATTCACAGCTACCCATTGTTGGGTTAGTTGAACTGTAGCCTGTAAGTCACTCCAATATATATATATATATATATATATATATATATATATATATATATATATATATATATATATATATCATAAGTTCTTTAACTCTAGAGAATCCAGACTAATATACATATATTACAGCTGGCTATGGACTTGCTATAGAGACAAGAATGGCCTTGAACTCCTCCTGCCTCTTCCTCCCATTACTAGGGTAATAGACATAACCACCAAGCCAGATATTGTGTGTGTGTTAGGGGAGAAGGGAGAACGAGGTATGCCAGGCACATACATGTTCCACTGAGCTATATCTCCAACAATCTGCTTTATTCTTATGATACCTAAATGACCCAGACTGCTGGCAAGTTCCACGTCTCTCTTCTCACACCTTATCTGCATACACTCTGTCCCTGCATTATCAGGATAGGCTCATGTGAGAAACTGGTGGTTTCTCAGCCCAGTCTCTCTTCAGCCTCCTTTGTGAGGCCCCTTAAGCAAGTTTGATGAGATACAGCTTGAATCGGAGGAAAGGAAGCAATCCTCAGAATAGTGTGCAAAGAGTAAAGGGAGGGGGTGGAGAGATGGCTCAACAGCTAAGAGCACTTTTTGCTCTTGCAGAAGACTGAGTTCATTTTCTAGAACCCACATTGAGTGGCTCACAAAGTTCTGTAACTCCAGATCCCAGGGATATGATGCCCTCTACTGATCTCCCTGGGCACCTGCACGCATGCAGCATATACTACAGAGACACAGACATGAATAAAAATAAAATCTAAAAAGAGTAAAGGCAAAGTCATATGTGGTGTAAATCCCTGAACTTGGGAGGCAGAGGCAAGAGAATCAAAAATTCATGACGAGTCTAGACTGGACTATGATTGTACAAGTAGTAGAGTGAAATTTTCCAGAGCTAGAAGTGATGAGCACGTATATAGCATGTACAAGACCATGGGGTTCATGGGGTTCATGGGGCTCATGTCCAGCACCGGAAATAAATAAAATAGCTTCTGGATCCTTTGCCCAGCTTTATCAGTTAACTAATGTTAACCTTATTTTCTGTGTACCTCGACTCACTTTTTGCCCTTTCATGGATGTTTTGAAGCAAATAGTCTATCATTTCCTATATAATCATCTTATTATCTCTCTTAAAAAGGTTTTTTTCCTGTGCTTGGTGGTGCAAACCTTTAATCCCAGCACTCAAGAGGCAGAGGTAGGCAGATCTCTGTAAGTTTGGGTCCAGCC
Source organism: Apodemus sylvaticus (assembly GCF_947179515.1). Lineage (NCBI taxonomy): Eukaryota > Metazoa > Chordata > Mammalia > Rodentia > Muridae > Apodemus > Apodemus sylvaticus. The sequence goes on along the minus strand of NC_067474.1, from coordinate 99,632,479 downwards.
TGGTCTACAAAGTGAGAGAGAACCTGTCTCAATTTTTTAAAAACTTAGAATATAGTGAGTCAATAGGAAAAAAACTGTTAGGGCTAGGGATAAACAGTAAAAATATAGCTAAGTGTAATGCTTACCTGCCATGCACACAATTCCTAGAAGGTCAGAAGTTCAAGATCATCCTCAGTTGAGAGAGAGGCTGGGAGGGAATATGTGTGGTACCTCCTGATGACCCAAGTCAGTTCTTTCTTTCTACCATATGGATCCCAGGGATAGAACTCTGTCATGTGGCTTACTAATTAGTGGTTTTACCCTATGAGCCATTTTGTCAGGGACCCTTTTAACCTGTTATTGTTTTAGGTTCAACTTCTTTACCTTTGATGGAAAGAGTTTATCCCAAGAGTATTAATTCTATCCTTGACTTGTTTGCTAGTAGATAAATTTCTCCAATTCTATATTCCCTTGAACTACAGAATTAATTGTCCAACTGCCTCTCCAGCCCTACATGTTGAGACTCTCTGTCTCAAAATCGATTTATTAAAAATAAGTAATTGGGGGTTGGCGAGATGGCTCAGCAGTCAAGAGTATCGACTACTCTTCCAGAGGTCATGAGATCAAATCCCAGCAACCACATGATGGCTCACAACCACCTGTAAATAGAGAAACAAAAAAACCTTTGGGCTGGAACGAGGGGGGCCTGAAGTAAGAGGAAGGGGAGAAATAAGTAATTGGAACTGGATAGGTGGTACGTTGGATAGGTGGTACATTGGATAGGTGGTACATGACTGTAATTCTGGCCCTCAGAAAGCAGAGGAAAACAGAGGCCTCTGAGGCTCTCTGTACTGGTGTCTGTCATTTCTCTCTGAGTCTAGAACCGTATTTCTTCTATGTAGTTCTTTCACTATTGAAGAAAGTAATTAGCATCATGGAGGTTCATACCTGTAACCCCAGAACTTGGGAGGCTGAGACAAGAGGATTATAAGCTTGAATCAAGTCTTTGCCAGGTAGTTAGTTTGAGACCAGCTTATGCCAAATGAAACCCTGTCTGAGAGAGAGAGAGAGAGAGAGAGAGAGAGAGAGAGAGAGAGAGAGAGCCAGAAGATTCTTCGAGTTGGGTCCACAGCAGTAAACCCCTTCATGCTCACAGTCACCAGGATGAAACAAGGGTCTAAAGAGAACAAGTGACCGAGCTGTCTCATTGACCTTCAGTGTTGTATTAATCTTCGACTTCATTTTTACTCTTGCTGCCACCTACATTAAATATTATTAGACTTTTTTCCTTTTTAGCTTGTCAAAGGAAAAAATGTATTTCAGTTTAGTCACCAAATGTAATTGCTATTTTAAATGTTCTCTTGATATATTAATAAGAAGCATTAGTTAAGAAACTAAAAGAAGGCAGGCTTCTGCAGACATTTTAAATCTATTCCCTCTATGCTACTCTTGGTCTGTATATCCTGGGATCTGCTCATTGGTTCTGGCATTTTCTACAATATAACAAAAATTACCACTTATAGGACAAATAGAACAAGCTTTTGAATCTCAATACTTTTCAGTCATTACTGGACTAGTTACTCAAAATTTCTGAATCTCTGTTTTCTCATCCATAAACTTCCCACCGTGCAGAGCAGTTTGATAGAATAGAGAACCCAGAAAGCAATCCATACAACCTCAGCCATCTGATTCTCAACCATGGGGGGGGGGCAGGTCAGATTCACATTGGGGAAAAGGAAGCCTCTTTAACTAATAGTACTAGACAAACTGGATATCTACATTTAGAAGAATGAATCTACATCCCTGCATCTCACCCTGTACAAACAACAATGAATCAAATGACTTGAAACTTTTGGATCAGTTCCACAATATGCCTGCCTTAGAGATTGGCCTAACTTGGTTAGGAGAGTGGGGCAGGGAATGAAAAATTGACCCAGACACATATACAGAAAAAAACTGGGATCTGGTGGGGCTGTATGCACTAGTGGAGACACACCAGCACCCTGGCAACTCAGGAAGTTTGTTGTGTACAGCTGAACAAGGAGGCAAGGTTATGGCATGCAACTGAATAAGGATTCTGGTTTAATCTTAATAGGAGGACTCTACAGGGGTACAGTCTCCTGCTGTAATCATCCAGGAGGAGGAAACTGTGGTGATACTTTCTAGACACACTGTCAACTCCCATACTCAGACCAGGGGAAGACTGTGCCATTCTCTTGGGTCTGAGGTATGGGGTCCTTGATGTGGTTGTACCCATGTCAACAGGATGCATTCATTCACTTAGGACTTCATCTGATCCCCATAGGCCAGGGAGATAGTTCAGTGCATGAAGGCATCAGTTCCCGAGCCTGATGATTTAAGACCAACCCTTGGGACCCATGTGGTAGAACTAATTCCTGAAAGTTGTCCTTAGACCTCCACCAGTGCACTATGATACAAAGAAATCATGTGAATGAATAAAGCAGAGTAATTTTTTGAAGACCTGGATTTTGAAACTACTATAGGAAAAACACTTCAAGATATAGACTATGATTTTTCTAAATAGTATTCCAATTGCTTAGAGACTAATAGCAAGAGTTTACAAATTAGAATGTATGAAATTAAGAACTTCTATAAAGCAAAAAAACAAAAAACAAAAAAACCCAAACAAAAGACAAAACAACAACAACAACAAAAAAAAAACCAATCAGCACAAGCCTTAGGGTTTCATTGCTGTGAAGAGACACCATGACCAAGGCAACGCTGATAAGGGAAAACCTTTAGAACTAGCTTACAATTTCAAAGGTTTAGTTCATTATTGTCATGATGGGAAGCATGGTGGATTGCAGGCATGGTGCTGGAGAAGGAGCTGAGAGTTCTACATCTTGATCCACAGGCATTAGAAAAAGACTGTGTGCCACAATAGGCATAGTTTGAGCGTATTTAAGTTAATTTTGATTTTACAGGAACTCACAGCTGAAAGGCTTTGTAGTTTAAAAGAAATGTTGGATTTTTAGAGAGACTAGATATTTTAAAGAGATGGAAAATCTAATGGGTTTGAATTCATAAAAACAATGGGACTTCTCAAGTTATTTATGCTATTAATGTGAGATGAAATAAGACCGGAAAGGTGTGGTTTAGTGGTGTGTTTGTGTGTCAAGCTGACATGGGGTCAGTTGTGCTGGCCAGGCTTATGTCAATGAGATACACAAACTAGAGTTATCTGGAAGCAGGGACCCTCAACTGAGACGATGCCTCCATAGTGTTAGGCTGGAACGCCTGCTCATCCCCTGCACAAGGCTGCCCTCCTTCCCCCAACCCCAATCACACAGAGAAAACCCTCTACCAGCTTGGAGAAAACTCTGGGCCAACATGTCATCCATCATTCCTCATCTCCAGATTACCACCAACCCACCCAAGAGTGCCCGCCCAGGGGCTGGCAGTCATCTCTTCCTACCTAAGCTCTATAAAACCCTGTTGCTTTAGCCTGGATGTGTGATTTCACTGACCTACACACCCATGAGATCAGTGACAAACCAATCACAGAGCTGCCTCCTAATAAACCTGCCTTTATCTACTTTTAATCTGATCTAATCTGACCTATACCTGTGTCCCCAAGGGAGAGAAAAAGCTTTCCACATAGAATCCAGCCATAAAACATTTTCTTAATTAGTGGTTGGTGGGGGAGGGCCCAGCCCATTGTGTGTCCTCCCATCCCTGAGCTGGTGGCTCTGGGTTCTGAGCAGGCTGAGCAAGCCAGCGGAAGCAAGCCAGTAAGCAGCACCCTTCCAAAGCCTTTGTATCAGTTCCTGCCTCCAGGTTCCTGCCCTGTCTGAGTTCCTTTTCTGACTTCCTTCAATGATGAAGAACAATATGGAAGTATAAATTCTTTTCTCCCCAACTTAACCTTTTGGTCATGGTGTTGTTATAGCACAGCAATAGAAACTCTAAGACAAGCCCCCATAGGCTCATATAGTTGAATGCCTAGTCAACAGGGAGTGACACTACTTAAAAAGATTAGGAGGCGTGGCCATTTTAGACAAAAAAGCATCACTGAGGGATGGCTGTGAGGCTTCAGAAACCAAAGTCAGGCCAAGTGTCTCTCTTCCTATTTTCTCTTAATCAGGATGTAGAACTACTGGCTCCTTCTCTAGCACCATGTCTGCCAAGCTTCCCACTGTGATGAGAATGAACTAAACCTCTGAAACCGTAAGCCTGCCCCAATCAAATGGTTCACTTTATAAGAGTTGCCTTGCTTATGGTGTCTCTTCACAGCGATAGAACCTTGGCTAAGACACCATATAAACATGGTGGTAAGCAATCACCCTTTATTTTCAAAACAGAAAGAAGAATGTACAAATGTCTTAATCTTTTTCGTGACCAACACTGAGTCCTAAAGTCCATCTGTTTGAACTATATAGTATATCCTGCTAACAGTAAACATGATTTACAAACTCAAAGGCATACAAAATCATCAGAACTCTGAACTTGAAATCTAAAGCTTTGACCAAGTCAAATCAGTAAAACTGCCAAGCACAGAAGAAACAGCCAAGCAGCTCTTGTAAAGTTGAATTGTTATCATTGGATATTTTACCCCCAGTTTTTAAGTTTATTATTAATGTGTGGGTGTTGGTTGGTAGGGGTGGGGGGCACTTGTGGGCCACAGAACTATGTGGCAGTCAAGGGAAGACAATGTTGGGAAGTTGGTTCTCTTCTCCCACCATGGGCTCCTAGGATCAAAGTCAGGATGTCGTGTCTGACAGTAAGTGCTTCTCCCCACTGAGTTAATGTGACCAGCCCTATTGTTAGGTTTTTCACAAAATAACATTTTCTAACTACAAACCTCACAAAGGAAAATTCATTCTCAGAAATTGTTCTTAGATATGACAGCGTACACAGTCATAAGATGCACTAGTTTATTTACTTAATAATGTTGGCTAAATACATGGGTTGACTGAACACGTAACTACCTGGGTAGTCAGGTATCAGATGACTGAGGAATCGAGTGCCCCATCTCAGGTCCAGCCTGATCCACATGCATGGTGGCTGTTTATATTTCTCAGTTCTCTTAGCATGTGGAAGCGTCACAATTTGACACTGTCTTCCCAATAGTCCCTGTGCATTCTAAATCTGATTTTTATTTTTTCCTGCTGTATTGTTGATTTGTGAGCTTAGGTTTGGGTTTTGGTTTTATTGATCACTTCCCTCCTATTTTAGGACCTACTTGTGGCACTTCTGTTCCATCCAGGGCTGGTGTGTAATACAAAATCCTGAACTTGACATGCCCAAGCTCCAACACCATCACCCCTCACTTTTTAAGCTCAGATCTAGAGCCTAGAACCAAAGAAAATACATGATCTCAGCTAGAAAAGTCTCGTTTTTAATATCTACATAAGATCTTGGACCTTCCGGATCCAGATGGCTAACCAGGGGATGGCATTTGCTAAAAAGCAGGCTGATCTGAGTTTGAATCCTGGGACCCGCATGATGGTAAAGGGGAAGCAATTCCTTGTCTTGTGACTTCCACAAGCTCACTGTGTGCCGCTGAAACAATAAGCAAGCAGACCAAACAAAATAGGTAAGATCTTTTACTAGATGAAATCTCTTCACACAGAGTCCTGAATCTGGAGCAGATGGGGTGCTACTCTCTTGGAATCACAGCTGCTCATGACGGTCAGGTGAAAGGGTTGAGAGGTCAGTGTTAGCCTGAACAACTTAACCAAACCCTCCTCTCAAAACCTAAAGTTCGTCGGGGCTGGAGAGATGGCTCAGCAGGCTCAGTTCCTAGCACCACATAGTCTCTTACCACCTGTAACTGCGATTTCAGGGGGCCAGATGCTCTCTCCTGGCCTACACAGGAACAAGGCACAAGGAGATGCACACACACACACACACATACACACACACACATGTATTATGTATATGGATACATATATGTATATGTCATATATATTTATGAAGGTGAAGCCCTCATATATGTAAAATAAAGATAAGACAAATATTTGTTTTTAATTACCACAATCATCAACAAACCCCAAATATATTTCATCTAAAAGCCACTGTGAGGCTGGCAAGATGCTTCATCTTAAAGAAAGGCACTTGCCACATAAGCCTGGCAGCCTGGTTCAGTTCCCATACACAGCCCACAGTAGGGGAGAACCCAGTCCTGAAAGTTGTCTTTTGACCTCCAGGCAAGTGCTAACAACATAACAAAACCCTCCTCAAAACCTAATGGGCTGGAGAGATGGCTCAGCAGTTAGGTGTTATGGCACAGGTGTGTCCCCAACACACACACCATACACGCAGAACAATAACGAAAGATTTTAAAAATTAAAAAAAACAATCATTGTGTAAGAATTATCTGTATTTGCTTTCCCCGAAAAGAGAGATCAAGAACCTGCTAGACTCGTTGTCATTGCTGAGCTGAGAGAAGATTCGTGGGATTCCCCAGCTGAGACCCGCCTTTTCCTTACCACTCACCCCCGAATTTGCTCATCAGATGCAGCCTTGCTTGCCTCAATGGTTCTGTCTGGATCAGGAATAGTTTAGTGGGAGGAGCCAAGGTTTCTCAAGGTTGTCACTACCCATGAGTCCAGGCACAGACTTCCTCCTGGGTTTGAGAATGTTAGAGTAGCAGGAATCAGCTTGCTTAGGAGGAATACGTTCAACAGTTACTGTTGATCTCAATTTGTTCCTGTTAGTGTTACATTATGAATATTCATCATGGGTGTAGAGGTGTTTGAACCTCTTAATTTCTGAGAATCTAGCATCATCAATTTAAGGCCTTATATTGCAAATAGAGACAGCCTTTACTCTGAATAAAGCATCAGCCTGCCACCATATCTGAAATTCCTGCTATTTTGGGTTTATATCTTTCCTTTAATTTTTAAGATTGTTTTAGGTTTGTTTATTTTATTTGATTTCCGTGTGTGTGTGTGTGTGTGTGTGTGTGTGTGTGTGTGTGTGTACATGAACCACATTCATGCCTGGTACCCACAGAAGTTAGAAGATATCCTAACTGACACAGAAGGTGTCAGATATCCTGGAACTGGAGTTAAAGGTATTGGAAATTAAACCTGGGTCCTTTGCAAGAGTAGTAAGTTCTCTCTTAACTGCTGAGCCATCTCCCCAGCCTTGTTGCTGTTATTTATAACAAGCTTTGTCTCTATAGTCCTGGCTGGCCTAGCACTCACTACATAAACTAGGCTGGCCTCCAACTCACAAAGACATACCTGCTTCTCCTCCTGAGTGCTGGGATTAAAGATGTGTGGTATACTGGGCTAGAGAGATGGCTCAGCAGTTAAAAGCACTGGCTGCTCTTCCAGAAGACTTGGATTCAATTCTTAGCGCCTACATGGCAGCTTACAACTGTTTTAGGGGACCCAACACCCTTACATAGCCATAGATGCAGGAAAAATACTAAAGCACATGAAATAATTTTTTTAAAAAAGGATATATGGTTAAACCACCACACCCAGCTATTTTTATGATTTAAAATTATGTGGATATGTGTGTATATGCATTGTGTGTTCAGGTGCCTGAGGAGACCAGAGGTGTTGGATCCCTCTGGAGCTGGAGTCACAGACAATAGAGAGCTGCCTTGTAGGTGCTGAGGACACTGAGCTGTGTGCCACCACATCCAGGTATGTCCCATTTCAATGTTAGGTAAGTGTATCCTCTGACCATGAGACCATAGGGACTAAAGTACGGCAGGCTCTTCTAAGTCTACCCAATGTCTATACCATTTTCAGTTTGTTCATAGAAAAGTGGCCTGTCTTTCAAATGCTTATTACAAATCCATTCATTTTATTACATATTCCTCCAGCTAATATGCTAAATGTCTACTAAATTTGTTATGGGGATTGTAAAGATTGAATGAAGTCTTGAGTGAATTGCGTGCTGTTGACTCGTCAAGTTCCCCACAGAACCTCGGCCCCAAGGAAGTGGCACAGCCTTCCCAGAATGAGGCTTGGAAGGAAGAAGGCAAAGCCTTCTTCACATAAGGACCCTGCTTCACATGAGGACCGTGTGCAGAAAGTATCCATCATAGCTTTCTCTCCCTCATCCCCAGCTGGTGAAAGCCTGAACACTGCTTCCCTACAGACACCATTCCTTTTTTTTTAAATTCGATTTATTCTTTATTTACATTTCACATGATTTCCCCTTTTCTGGGTCCCCACTCCCCACAAGTCCCATAAGCCCTCTTCCCTCCCCCTGTTCCTCCATCTACTCCTTCCCACTTCCCTGTTCTGGAATTCCCCTATACTGTTGCACTGAGTCTTTCCAGAACCAAGGGCCACTCCTCCATTCTTTTTGGACATCATTTAATATGTGGATTATGTCTTGGGTATTCCAAGTTTCTAGGCTAATATTTGAGATTAGATAATCAGGCATCCTTGATTCACATGTACACAATAGCCTCCCTTCCTGTTCAAATGTATATAATAAACACACTGAGCTTCCGGGATACTTCAGTCCTCCACCAGATATCCCAGTCTAGTCAACCCCAGCTTTTTTTTTTTTCCACGTGTTTTTTTTTCTTCTTCTTTCCTTTCTGGTCAGGTCAGTCCCTGGAACCTTGCAGGACGTGGCAGGTGTGGTGGTTTGAATAAGAATGGCCCCCACAGCTCATAGATTTGAATGCTTGGTCACCAGGGAGTGGCACTATTTGAAAAAGTGTGTCACTGCAGGTGGGCTTTGAGGTTTCAAAATCCAAAGTCTCTTCCTGCTGCCTGCAGATATAGATGTAGAACTCTCACCTAGCTCTCCATTATCATGTGTTCCCCATGCTTCACATCATGGTAATAAAGGGTCAAACCTCTGAAATGTCCAGGAAGCCCCAATTAAATGCTTTATTTTGTGAGAATTGATGTGGTCATGATGTCTCTTCACAGAAATACAACACTGACTAAGACATGGAATATTTTGAAAAACAAACCTGAGGTAGTCGTTGCTCAAAAGTTGCTCCCAATCTTGTATGTTACCCTTACCAGTTGTATACGCTTTGCTATCTTTATCTAGTAAGGTGGGCTGTTGGGATCTCTTAGTATATAAAGGCACCTGTCGCCAAAGCTTGATGAAGTTCCAGTCCCTGGACCCAACTCTAGAAAGTTGTCTTCCAACAAAGGAGCATGTTCCCACCCTCCTCACACATCAGATAAGTAAATAAATGTAGAAATGAAAGAGTTTATTAAGAAAGATACTTGGGAGATGGAGAGATGGCTCAGCAGTTAAGAGCACTAACTGCTCTTCTGAAGGTCCTGAGTTCAAATCCCAGCAACCACATGGTGGCTCACAACCATCTGTAATGGGATCTGATGCCCTCTTCTGGGGTGTCTGAAGATATAGCTATAGCAGCTACAGTGTACTTACACATAATAAATAAATAAATCGAAAGAAAGAAAGAAGGAAAAAAGGAAGGGAAGGAAGGAAGGAAGGAAGGAAGGAAGGAAGGAAGGAAGGAAGGAAGGAAGGAAGGAAGGAAGTTACTCGTAGCCTGGTGTGGTGGCACATGCCTTTAATCCTGGCACTCAGGAGGCAGAACCAGGAGGTTCTCTGTGAGTCCAGTGCATAGTGAGCTCCAGGATGGCCAGAGACTAAGTAAAAGACCTGGCTTCAAAACAAACAAACAAACAAACAAACAAACAAGTGGTGCCTTTCATGTATTAGTTGGGCTTCTTGTTATTTGCCTGTAATCCTAGCCCTCAAGGGATGGAGACAGGATATCAGGAGTTCAAGGCAAGGCCTTGCAAAACAAGTTATAGGCTACCCTGAGCTACATTTTTTTTCTGTTTTTTTTTTTAAATTAGATATTTTCTTTATTTGCATTTCAAATGCTATCCTCTTTCCTCTGTTTCCCCTCCAAAACCCCCTATCCCATTCCCCTCCCCCTGCTCACTAACCCACCCACTCCCACTTCCCTGACCCGGCCTTCCCCTACCCTTTGGCAATGAACCTTCACAGGTCCAAGGGCCTCTCCTCTCATTGATGTCCGACCAGGCCATCCTCTGCTACCCATGTGGCTGGAGCCATGGGTCCCTCCCTGCGTACTCTGGTTGGTGGTTTGCTCCCTGGGAGCTCTGGGTGTACTGGTTGGTTCATATTGTTTTTCCTCCTATGGGGTTGCAAACCGCTTCAGCTCCTTGGGTCCTTTCTCTAGCTCCTCAATTGGGAACCCTGTGCTCAGTTCAATGGTTGGCTGAGAGCATCCACTTCTGTATTTGTCAGGCACTGTCAGGGCCTCTCTGGAAACAGCTATATTAGGCTCCTGTCAGTAAGCACTTGTTGGCATTCACATTAGTGTCTGGGCCCTGAACTACATTAGATACTTAGAGAAAGAAAGAAAGAAAGAAAGAAAGAAAGAAAGAAAGAAAGAAAGAAAGAAAGAAAGAAAGAAAGAAAGAAAGAAAGAAAGCAATCTGCCAGTTGTGCCAATATTTATTCAATTTATTTTATTTCATTTATTTATATTTTTGTGTGTGTTAAAGATGAAACTCAGGGCCTTGAACATACTGAATCAGTATTCTCTGGCCCTGAGTATTTATCATATATTGATTATATGTAATATACTGTGTTATATAAATTAAATAGAAATAGAGCCAATTTTCATACAGATGAGATTTATCACACAGGTTCTTGTGTTGGGGAGGTTTGGTGAAGAATTTGCTTCGAGTGTGCCTTAGCATGTGGCTTCAATCTAGTACAGAAGGTAGAATGAAGATTTTGAGCCTTTTCATCTTCTGGGTTTAACCTGTTTATTTATTTCCACTTGAAACATACCATGATTGATTAGAATTAACCTATACTTATATGAACTTTTTCAGGGATTGAATATAAGGTTATTTTTTTCCTTGGGTTTTTTGTTTGTTTGTTTCTTTGTTTCTTTGTTTCTTTGTTTTTGGTTTTTTGAGACAGGGTTTCTCTGTGTAGCCCTGGCTGTCCTAGAACTCACTCTGTAGACCAGGCTGACCTTGAACTCAGAAATCCTCCTGCCTCTGTCTCCCAAGTGCTGGGATTAAAGGCATGTAAGAGTTGATCTCTTGCTGGTTGTGATGGCACAATTTTAATCCCAGCATTCTGAAGGCAGAACGGGCAAATCTCTGTGAGCCCGGTCTCCAACTACAGAGTGAGTTCCAGGACAAACAAGGCTACACAGTGAATCCCTGTCTTTGGTCTCTATTTTAAGACTTTGGGATGGACCTTGTCTGTGTAATGGCTTGCGTGCTCAGGGTTTTCCCATCACTGGTACAGCCCACATGATTCATGTCTGAAAGTGTGAAGCTAGCATTCCAGCCAGACCCAAGCTTTGCTGCAAAGAATTTCGAGGATCCTGAAGATGCGGATTTCCCATGTTGTCCTTATATGCATATTTCTATTCAGTAGATGTTGGTTAAACCAGAGTCTGCAGTTCTGGTGAGCCTAGAAACTCCTGACCCTGTTTTATACTGAGTGGTCAGATTGTGTCTTCAGAACTGTGCCTGCTAAAATACAATGCCTTTAGCTGAGAAGGTGCCTCACTCCTAGCACCCTCAGATGTTCCTCTCTGAAGGCTTCTAGTCTCATGCTTCATTCGGGGTAGCCTTCCCCCTCCCCTCCACAACACCTTGGCCTGGGAGGGCTATGCTCCACTCTCCCACCCCATCACAGCAGTCAAGCTAGTTTCTCCTCAACCCGGTGACTGACAAGCCTCTCTGCTGCTCTCTCGCTCTCTCACTCTCTTGGGAGCTGCTTCTCTTTCTGGGTTCTAACTAGGCACCCTGTATTTATGGCCCATTTACAGCTGTTTATCTATGTGATAAGAAGGCTGAGTGAGTCAGCTGGCCTTTGTGCGGTCATTTCACTTTGACGTACACCTTGGCCTGCTGTGCATTTTCTCCCAGAGTTTGCTGTTTGTTTTGCAGGCAGGAGAAAGTAGTTAGAGCCCAGGGCTTGTTTGATCCTTGTTCCAATTCCTTCAACTCCCGGCTGGCTGGTAAACAGCTTAGAAGCCATTGGCTGCTTAGCCTTTATTTAAGACCTTTATAGCCGGGCAGAGGCAGGAGGATTTCTGAGTTCGAGGCCAGCCTGGTCTACAGAGTGAGTTCCAGGACAGTCAGGGCTATACAGAGAAACCCTGTCTCGAAAAAAGCAAACCAAAACAAAAAATAAATAAATAAATAAAAATAAAAAGACCTTTATATTTGTAGATTTTTGACAGCTCTAAGGGGCTTTCAAGGAATTTTAATTCAACCTCTTTATTTGACACATTAAAAATTGGTCCAGGGAGTTTCTGGATCTTGCCAAGGACTACAAGGGACAGTTCTGGAATGGTGAGTTGCCCATACACTTTAAACTGTACTCTAGTGCCCACTTCAGCAGCAACTGTACTCTAAAGAAAAAATTGAGGTCTCAATGTGTAGCCAAGGCTATCCTCTCTTAGTTCTCTTGCTTCCACGGCGAAGTGCCGAGGTTAGGAATGTACTTCCCACAAGCAGTTAGTTAGGTGCTAAGGCTGAATTTTCTTTATGATAAGTCCCAGTCTCCAGCACTAAGATTATCCTACAGTCTTCTTGTTTTTCCTTCTTTTCTTTTCTTTTCTTTTTTCTTTTCTTGTCTTTTCTCTTTAAGCAGCAAGAAGCTTTTTATGTAGCCCTGACTAGTCTGGAACTTGCTACGTGGAAGCTTCAGTGATCCCCTTCTTCTGTTTCCTCAATGCTAAGGTTATAGACAAGCATTAGCCACCATACCAAGCCATGAGTTTTACTTTTAAAAAACATTATTTATTTGTATTTTATGTGCATTGGTGTTTTGCCTGCATGTATGTCTGTGTGAGGGTGCAGATCCCCTGGAGCTGGAGTTACAGACAGCTGTGAGCTGTTATGTGGGTCCTGGAACCTGAACCTGGGTCCTCTGAAAGAGCAGGTGGTGCTCTTAACCTCTGAGCCATCTCTCCAGCCCTTATTTATTTATTTATTTACTTATTTATTTATTTATTTTGCCATTTATTATTTTTCTTTGTTTGGACAGGGTATTTAATTTGATATGTAGCCAAGAGTGATTTTGAACTCCTGACCTGACTTTTGGCTTTTGGTTTTTGGTTCAGTTGTTTATGATGGAGACAACACAAGACTTAGAAACCGCTCTGTAGTATTAAATATTAGTATCCTGCATTAACTCACAAAGTTTTCCAGAACAGGAACTTGGTCAGAGTTCCCCTTCTTCTCTGAGTGTCATGGCAACAACACAGCGACACTGGTTTTAGGTAGACAATAAGAATCAAGTAGGTTAAATAAGGGTAGTACTGCATGCCTGAAATCCCAACATTGGGGATGCAGAGGCAGGATTATCACCAAGAGTTCAAGACCATTCAGAGCAACATAGTGGATTCCAGATCAGCCTGAGCTACACAGTGAGACTTTTTATCTTACAAGAAACAAAACTAAAGTCAAAACAAACATCTGGGAGGGCAAGGCAAGTAGATCTCAGAGTTTGAGGCCAGCCTGGTCTCCAGAGTGTGGTCTAGGACAGTCAGGGCTATGTGTAGAAACCCTGTCTCTACAAACCAAACCAAACCAAACCAAACAGCAAAGATTAAGCAGATATCCAGTTGTGCTGGTGAAGGCCTATCATCCCAGCAACTGAGAGGCTGAAGCAGGAGGATTGCCATGAACTGGAGGCCAGCTTGGAGTACCACACCATCCAAGGTGTGGAATAAAATAAAGTAAAGACCCAGATTTTTTAAAAAACCAGCAAACAAAAAACAAAAGAGAGATGATGAATGTATTGTTTGATTGTAGTCTTAGAGTGTGAGTTAGGCAGGAGCATGGAAGAGGACAGGAAGAAAAATCAGTTGTTCTAGGGATGAAGCAAATAGAGGCCATGGTCCAAGATGCATACAGTGCAACTGAGAACTATAATGAACAGTACGGAGAACTGCTGGAGAAAAGCAGACGTCCACACAAAAGAATGAAGCCAGCCACCCATCTCTCCCCTGGGGCTGGGGATTTAGCTTGTCTAGCAAGCATAAGGTGCCCCGTTTGGTCTATTGTGTACAACCAGACATGATGGTACACATGGGTAATTTTAGCACATGAGGAATTGCAGCACCGAGGCATGAGGATTAGTTCCATATCATCTTCTGTACATTCAGTTCAAGGCCAGCCTGGGTTTCATGAGACTGTGTCTCAAATACACACGTGCAATGTTTAAAAAGAACTTGCATAAGTATTCCTCCTTGGAACCCTTTCCTGTCTTGGGAGTTTTTATCATTTCTCCCTAATAAATCTTCATTCATGCCACCATAAAAGAAAAAAAAAACCCATAACATTAGAGCATAAGATAGGTGGAGAGAACCCAGGACGTGGGAGAAGCCAGTGGACATCAGAGCTGTGGTTTGTTTGTTTTGGGATGCTTGGGGTTGAACCCAGGTCTTTGTACATGCTCAGCATGCCCTTGGCTACTCAGCTACACCCTGGGCCTTTAATGTGAGGGGATTTTGTTTGTCATTGTTTATGAGACAGGATCTCAAGTAACTCAGGCTGGCCTCCAACTCTAAGTAACAGAGGATGACCTGGAAATCCTGACCCTTCTGCCTCTGCCTATTCAATGCTGGGCTCATAAGCAAAGGTCACCACTCTCCACATCATTGTAGTTTCATTCTTTCAGTAAAAAATGTCTTTTAAGTTGGCCTGTGTACAGAGAGGTGAGAAACCAAGCCTCGTGTTCAGGAAATCAAATCAACGGAGCCAGAGAACTATTCTGGCTTTAAGTGTTGCTTGAAACAATAAAATGAGGAAGATTAAAGAGCCATGCTACTTTGATGTCAGGCATAATCACCTCTATGTTTAATATTTACTGTGGTCAAAGTTCAAGTGCTAATTATCTTTATAGAGACATTGCTTGCATTTAAAAGTTTTATCACATTTATTACATGTGTGTATGTGCTCGCACACGCGTGTGCTACATGCCCAAACCTCTTATACCATAGCAAGTATGGAGGTCAGATGACATCTTCTGAGAGTCACCTTTCTTCTTTACAATGCAAATAAAGGGATTAAACTTAGGTCATCAACCTTGGCAGCAAACACTCCCTTCAGATGCCTGGACAAGTTCCATCACCTCCCACTCCCACACCCCCCACCAGCCCCCAGGTATATATTTTACCTACTAAGGCAGACCTGGCCTCCAGACTTTCCCAGCATCCCTCAGTCCCTACCTGGCACACCCTACTCCCACCCCTGAACTTTCCATCCCAGGGTCTGGGCTGCCCTTTCCCCAGAGGCTTGTCCCTATGTAATCCAGACATTTTAGTCTTCTCTCTCTCTCTCTCTCTCTCTCTCTCTCTCTCTCTCTCTCTCTCTCTCTCTCTCTCTCTCTCTCTCTCTCTCTCCTCTCTTCTTTTTCTTCTCTTCTCTCTCTCTGCTGGCATGCCCTTTCTCTTTCTTTTCCCTCTCCCTGACCTCTGTCGTTGGGGCCATTGAACTCGCCTGAGAGCAGTTTCCCAATAAACCTGCCTTGTTTTTACCTTTAATCTGGCTTGAATTGGCTTATTTCAGGGTCAGAGAAATAATTTATCACTTGGTGTCAAAACCTGCGAGGAGCTGAGTTCCCAGGTGGTGGCCCAGGTCTTTCCTAGGGACTTGGGGACTGCTCCTCTCCCCTTATCCTTCTCTAGACACATCATACATCCTTCTTCAGACTCCATGAGTACCTATCACCAGCTACTGCGTATCCATGTCCCGGACCCTCCAGCATCCTCAGCTGAGCGGCGGCTGCACCAGAGTTAGCCCCATTCCTCAACAAAGATCAGGTCATTGTTTTGGAGTAAACTTTGATACAAAGACATTTGATCTGAGGTCATATAAACCGTTTGACCCCAGACTATCAGATGGCATGCCATTTTTATAGTCTTGGGATCTCCTGCAAAGCTTGGGAGAATGGGTGCCACTGGATGTAGAACAAAAATTTATCCAAATTGGTCAGAATTCCCTATGTCCAATTTTTTTTTTTGAAACTACTGAGCCTTTACCCACTGAGTCTTCTATCTTACTAGGCCTGCTTTTATTGAAAGTTCATCACAGCAGCTCAAAGATCATTGGGATCCTATGTTTTAATTTCCATGCCAGCCGGGCGGTGGTGGTGCACTCCTGTAATCCCAGCACTCTGGGAGGCAGAGGCAGGCAGATTTCTGAGTTCGAGGCCAGCCTGGTCTACAGAGTGAGTTCCAGCACAGCCAGGACTATACAGAGAAACCCTGTCTCGAAAAAAAACAAATCCAAAAAAAAAAAAAAACCAAAAAAAAAAAAAATTTCCATGCCAAGTGTGGGCTTGTTGATTTGCTGAGATACCTCTAGATTGCTATCCTGTCCCAGAATGTCCCTTTTACATGCTAAGATGACAGACACATGGTACAATACCTACTAAAATGTTTATTTTTTTTTTTTAATTGAAAATGTGTTGGAGAGATGACTTGGTGGTTAAGAGGACTAGCTGCTCTACTAAAGGATCTGGGTTCAATTCCCAGAACCCACATGGCATCTCACAACTTTTCGTAACTCCAGTTCCAGGATCCAACATTCTCTAACAGGCATACATAGATGCAGGCGAAACACCAATGCACACACAGAAAAATGAATAAGATGAAAACGTGTTGCCCATTTACTTAAGAACTTTGAGCCAGGTGTGATAACATATATCTTTTCTCCAACACTCAGGAGGCGGGAGGTAGGTAGATCTCTGTGAGTTGGAGGCCAACCTGCTCTGTATAGAGAGTTCTAGATATAGCAAGACAACATAGCAAAACCTGTGTTTTAAAGAAGGAAAGGAGGAGGAGGAAGAGGAGGAGGGAAGAAGGAAGGAAGGAAGGAAGGAGAAGGCTGTGAAGGTGTCACAATAGGTACTTGCTGTTGGCACTGCCTACCTGCCTTGTTTTTTTGCTTTGTTTGTTTATTTTTTATTTTTTTATTTTGTCTTTGCATCAGGACTTCTTATATAGCCAAGACTGGCCTTGAACTGCTTGCCTTGTCCCCATGCACTCAATGCTGGCTTTATAAGTGTGTCCCTCCATGCCTGCCCTTCAGTTCCACGTCCTTTGGTGAGGCTCGCTTGCTGTTCCTCCTTCTCCTCCTCCTTTACTTCCTCCTCCTCCTCCTAAATGATATGCTTTGAGGTTCCATCAAAATGTAGTGGAAAAAGAGAAAACAAAATAAAACCAAGTCTTTTTCTTTCTGTCCTCCTAAGTTCCCTATCTGGACCTGAAAAACAGGCAAAAGATTTGGGTTGCTAAGAGTCTAGAGTGATCAAGGGTTACTCTCCTTTTCCAGGATGAGAGTGGGAGACACTTTTACAAATGGAAAAAAAATATTTTTGAGACAAGGTTTCTATTGTGTAGCTCTGTCTATCCTGAAACTCTGTGCTGGCCTTGAACTCACAGGGACTGCCTGCCTCTGCCTCCCAAGTGCTAGGATTAAAGACATGAGCACTACCATGTCCAGTTTATAAGTGAAAACTTAAATCCCAATTTAAGTCAGATATACAAAGAACAGTTTCTCATAATGCAACCTGCTCAAAGCAATCATATTCCAGAATAGCAAACTTAGAATGGCAAATTCCCACCCCCTGTGATGCAGCTTCCTATAGCAACAAACACTGGAGCATTAGTAGTACTTGCTCTCAAGTGGGTTTGTTTGTTTGTTTGTTTATTGCAGACATAAGTCAGGGTCTCACTTTGTAGCCCTGGCTTGTCTGGAACTCACTAAGTAGACCAAGTTCACCATGATGTCCCAAAGATCTGCCTGCCTCTTCCGCTGAGTACTGGGATTAAAGGTGTGTACTACCATGCCTACTATCAAGTGGGCTATTAACCTTTCTCTATTAGTGAATTGAAGATTACATTTTCAAATGCCCCTTTGCACGGCTCACGTAATGAAGCATTGTAATGTGCCTGAGTCTAAAGAAATGGTCATGGTGGAAGAACCAGTCTTACAACGGGATTATGTCCAGAAAATTTTATAGATCCACATTAGCATGTACCTCAGGAAATGATCTCATCCAGTTAATGATGAAGCAACAGAAAACCAAAAAGGCAACATTGTGATTGTGCAACCTTGAGCAATTTACTTATCTTCTTGCTTTTTTAATCTCTTGAGTTGATCTCACTATTACCTATACCTCAGAGGAGTCTTGCCAGGAATAAATGAGACAATGCAAGAGAAACAGGGAACCCTGCTTAGCCACATAAGTCATCAAGCAAATAGACTGTAGCTTTAAATTTGATAAAGGGTTCTGAATTAACTATTAGCTTTCTTTTTTGGTGGTATTATTATGATTATTATACACATATGGGTTTTGCCTGCATGTATGTCAGTGTACCACATGGATGTTTAGTCCCCATGGAGGCCAGAAGAGAGTTGGTATTGGGTGCCCTAGGCATAGAGTTATAGTGGTTGTAAGCTGCCATGTAGATGCTGGTCCTTGGTACCCTGGAAGAGCAGTCTGTGTTCTTAACTGCTGAGTCATCTCTGAGGGTCTCTGTTGTGATGCATTCAACCAAATACAGACCCCTATGCATGCTGTGCAAACAAACACTATCACAGAACTACAATCCAACCAGGTGGTTCTCTCTCTCTCTCTCTCTCTCTCTCTCTCTCTCTCTCTCTCTCTCTCTCTCTCTCCCCATCTCTGTCTCTCTTCTCTTTCCTCCTTCCAAGTGTCTACCTCTCAACAAGATGGAGTTTTACTAAATTACCTAGTCTAGATTGGAACTCAAGATTCTTCTGCCTGAGTAGCTTGGATTACAGATCTCTGACTCAGCTCCACCAAGTCTCAGTTTGGCTACTCTGTGAATTGAGAAGGTCAGAACAAGTTAGTGAAATACCAGGGAGCCTTAGCATTCCTCAGAGAACTGCAGCGAAGGGAAGAGAACAACATAGAAGCCGAATACCCGCCCTTCTTTATGGGAATCTGCGTAGCTCTCATTTTCTTTTCTTTCTTTCTTTCTTTCTTTCTTTCTTTCTTTCTTTCTTTCTTTCTTTCTTTCTTTCTTTCTTTCTTTCTTTCTCTCTCTCTCTCTTTCTTTCTTTCTTTCTTTTAAATTTATTCATTTTGCCTCTAGTGATATGTGCCTTTAATCCCAGCAGCTGGGTGGCAAAGGCAGGTGGGTCTCTGAGTTTGAGACCATCTTAGTCCACAGAGTAAATTCCAAGACATCCAGGGTTACACAGAGAAATCCTGTCTCAAACAAAATTTTAATTAATTAATTATTAGATGTATGTGTGTGTCAGTGTGTGTTTTTGCACACCACATGGGGCCAAAGGGCATCAGATGCCCTGGATCAGGAGCCCTGGTTGTGAGATACCTGATGTGGACACTGGGAATGCAGCCCAAGTCTTCTGAAAGAGCAGCAAGCACCCTTAGCCCTCTAACCTTCTCTTTAGTCCTTGGCTTTCATTTTTCTTATATTTTTTTGTTTCTATTATAGCTCTCCCAAATAGGGCTGGAGAGATAGCTCAGTGGTCAGAGCACTCTTTGTTTTTTCAGCAGATCCAGGTTAGGTCTAATATTCATATCAGGTGGCTCACCACTGTCTGCAATTGCGGTTTCAGGGGATCCAAGACCCTCTGGCCTCCACCAGCATTTGCGGAGCGTTGCACATAAACTCATGCACACAGGCACACATACACACAAATAAGAATAAGTAAATTTTTACCAAAAAAGAAAAAAAGACTTGTGCCAAATAAATAACAAAATTAGTTACAAAACTATCTTCAAGGTCCTTTCAGCTCAGGAGTTGGAGGTTTTGCAAAGTTCACACTGTTTCTGTTGTTATGGTTTCAAAACAAAGCCAAGGATTTTAATGTTTTCAGTATAAAATCAACTTATAACTGTTGGCAGAGAGCCAGAACATAACTCTCGGTCTCCTGACACTAAGGAAGAGATAGGATAATCTTTCTGGGCTCATGGAATTGGACCAAATGGTTCGTATTTGTTAGTAGCTGTGCCTGTTTCTGTACTCTGCTTATGGAGAAGCAAATTCTATATTTTTGCTTCTTAATTTTTATTTTTCCCTTAGTGTCGGGGGCCAAACTGAACTCAGGACTTTAGAGGAAAGATCTCTACCACTGATTTAATCCACAAACCTCCCTTTGAGTATAAAGAGTGAGTCTCTTTGGCTTGCTGGTGAGTACCTTGTCTGTGATTATCATATTTATTGCTCAGTACTCTCCTAGGTAACTGTAGCTTCATGCTTGCCTGAGTTCCACCTTCCTGATAAAGAGGACACGGAGCAGAGATTTCACTATCGCTTCTACTCAGATTGTTTTAGCAAGCTTATTTATTTATTGACTATTTTACTTTTTTATTTTACTTTGTATGTTACGTATGGATATGTATTTGTGCATGTATGTTTTTGTGTTTGTATTTATGTATGTGTATGTATGTATACGTGTGTGTGGGGGTGCCCATGCCGGAACATATAGAGGCTACATACAAAGTCGATGTCTTTTTCAATCTCTCACCACCTTATTCTTTGGGACAGGCTCTCTGGCTGACCATTTAGCTAGACTGGCTGATCAGGGAGACCTTAGGTTCCTCTTGCCTCTCAGTCCTCAGGAAGTAGGTTCTAAGTGTATCTGACCACACCAGGATTTTAATATGTCTTCCGTGGATTCAAACTCAGGTCCGCATGTTTGCTCTTCTGACCGGTCCTCTTCCCAGCTTGCTCTTTATTGTTATTTGTTTTATATATGGGTATTTTGCCTGCATGTGTGTATATGCATCAGGTGCATGTTTCGTGCCCAAGTTGACCTGATGAGGACATTGGATTCCCTGGAACTGGAGTTACAGATGGCCGTGAACCACCATGTGGGTGCTTGGAATCTAACCCAGGGCCTCTGCAAAAGCAGCAAGTGCTCTTAAAAACCAAGATATCTCTTCAGTCCTTATTTTGACTTTTAAAAGTAGATTACAAAGTCATAGGTTCCCGTCTGGGAAATATTTCATTTTGGTTGCGTCTTCTTGCCTCTTTCCTTCCTCTCCCTGCCCCAGTTCTTTTTCTACTCTACTCTTTGGCCCTTGTGTTCTTCCTTCTGCGTTATCCTCTTGTGTTCACCACCCTTTCCCTTAAAATCTCTATGTTCTAGACCAATGCCCACTTTCAAGATTCTTGGCCTTTAACCCACACTTAACACCCAAATACACATATTTTTTAAAAAATATTTTTGAGATTTTCTTTTTTAATTTTATTTGAATGGCTGTTTTGCCTGCATGTATGTCTGTACACCATGTGTGTGCAATACCTAGGTAGGTCAGAAGCAAGCACTGAATTCCCCTGGTACTAAAGTTGCAAACTGTTGTGAGCCACTGTGTGTGTACTAGGAATTGAACCTGGGTCCTCTGGAAGAACAACCAGTGCTCTCAACCACTGAACCACCTCTCCAGTCCTCAATACACATATCGTACAACTAGAAGTTAGGATCTGCATATGGGTAAAGGTACACAGTATTTTCCTATCTGAATCAGAATTGTTTTCTATAGTATAATGCTTTTCAATTTCCACCTGTTTTACTAAAGAATTTTTCTTTATGAGTAGATAAACTTCCACTATATGTGTTCCACATTTCATTATTCATTCATTTATTGATGGATGGATTCCATTTCCTTACCACTGTGAATAAAGTAGCAATAAACATGGATAAGCATGTGTCTGTACTAAGATTGGGAGTCCGTTGGGTATGTGCCCTGTAGTGATATAGCTGGTCCATGTGGTAATTGTATTATTGGTTAGTTTGCTGTGTGCAGCCTCCAGACTGATTTCCAAAGTGGCTATACCAGCTTACACTCCCACCCCTGGATGAGTCTTCCCATTTCTCTACAGCCTCACCAGCATTTGTTATTTCTTCTTTCTTTTTGTTGCCGTTGTTGTTCTTTGTTTGTTGTCCTTCTGAGACAGGTGTTTCAGAAAATACTTAAGATGTTACAACATATTAAGACAACAAATAGGGCTGGAGAGATGGCTCAGCAGTTAAGAGGACTGACTGCTCTTCCAGAGGTCCTGAGTTCAATTCCCAGAAACCACATGGTGGCTCACAACCATCTATAATGGGATCTGATACCCTCTTCTGGTGTGTCTGAAGACAACAACAATGTACTTATAGATGTGAAATAAATAAATAATTTTTTAAAAAGACAACAGATAGCTTCCTATGATTAGGTAAGATTCTTTTCAAATGAATGAATGAATGAATGAAATTTATATATTAGAGACTATAAAATGCCTCAGTGGTTAAGAACACTTAGCTGATTGTGGTGGTTTGAATAAAAATGACCCCCTTAGGCCCATAGGGAGTCGTGCTATTAGAAGGTAATCCCTTATTGGGGTAGGTATGGCTTTGTTGGAGGAAGTGTGTCACAGAGGATGGGCTTTGAGGTCTCCTATGCTCAAGCTATGCCAAGTGTGTCACATAGTGTCCTTCTGCTGCCTGCCAATCAGCATATAGAACTCTCAGCTACTGGTCCAGCACTGTGTCTACCTGCATGCTGCCTTGCTTTGCACCATGATGATAATGGACTAAACCTCTGAATTGTAAGCCAGCCCCAATTAAATGCTGTCTTTATAAGAGTTGCTGTGGTCATGGTGTCTCTTCACAGCAATAGAAACCCTAACTGAGACACTGGTCCTGAAGAGGACCCTGCTTTGGTTCCCAACAGCCACATGGTGGCTCATAACTTGCCATAGCTTCAGTTCCAGAATACCTAACATCCTCTTCTGATATCCCTGGGCACTGGGCATGAATGTGGTGCCCAGACATACATATAAGAAAATACTCCACACAAAGTAAAAATAAAATAAAATCTTATTAAAAAGAGAATAAAGCCGGGCGGTGGTGGTGCACACCTGTAATCCCAGCACTCTGGGAGGCAGAGGCAGGTGGATTTCTGAGTTCAAGACCAGCCTGGTCTACAGAGTGAGTTCCAGGACAGCCAGGGCTATACAGAGAAACCCTGTCTCGAAAAAAAAAAAAAAAACAAATCCAAAAAAACCAATAAATAAATAAAAAATAAAAAAGAAAGAGAGAATAAAGTTATATCTAATTATTTCTGCTTATTCAAACTTCTGAATATACTCAGGTATGTCAATAAATACTATTCAACTTTATTTCTAGAAAATATTACCTATCCTTAGTATTATGCCTTAAATAGCAGAATAAAATAAAGACTCTCTTTTGGGAAAAAAAAAGCAAATAGTAACAACAAAAACAATAATAAAGAAAAGAAAGAAAAAATAACCTAGCTGGTTAGGGTGACAGATCTGTAATTTCTGTACTTGGCAGCTGAACAGGAAGAGTTCCTTGAGTTTGAGACCAGCCCTGTCTCATAGCAAGTATCTAGTCATCCAAGGGTCTTCTACAGGAAGACTCGCAAACAAACAAAACCAAAACAAACAAAAATCCCAAGACCAAAGCAAGCAAACCTGCGAGCTTCTACTTCCTGCACATTGTTTCGTATGCACCTATAAAGTCTTGAAAATGAACTCATAGTCATTAATCATTGTAACCGTGGTTGGAGCTAGCAAGGTGATCACACCAATCAGTTACCTGATTTTTATTCATGTTTTTGAGAGAGGATCTCACGCTGTAGTCCATCCTGGCCTTGAATTTACTCTCCTTTTCCTGCCTCTGTCTCCTCAGGCCCTGACAGTGCTGCTGTTATGTTATAGTGTGAACCACCAATATTCTGTCAGTTAAATTTGTTCATTAAGCACATCATGCAAGCAGGTTCAAGTGTAGAACCCAGGCTCAAGTCCCAACACATTATATCTCGGTGCTGTTTTCTGTTCATCGGAATAAACTGATGAATACATACATTAATTTAAAGTTCTCACAGTTTTAAGGTTTCTAGAGGCCTTTTTTGCAATCGAAGCCTATTTAATAGGGAAAGGTTTTTGTTTTATTTTACAGAACTATATACCCAGCAACAATCTCCAACGACCGAAGAGAGGAGAGAGTAAGATAAACATGGCTTTTTCAAATGTCTAAATATAGCATTTGCTTGTTAAGCATGCTAGGATCACATTTTGAAGATTTCTTACGAAAAGGGACATTATAAGGAAGTATTGCTTTTGGTTTAATGTTTTATCCTGTTAGTGTGCTCCACCCTTAGCTGATGTTGGTGACTAATACAGCTGGCACCAGTCACACTCCCCAGATGGGGATCCCACTTACCAGCTTGGCATTCATGTCTGTTGTTAATTTGCAGCCATGATCAAAAACAGAGCAAAGATTTTCTTAAAATAATCGAGAGCCAGCAGCGCTACGGCTGTTCTTGCATTTCTAACCGGCCTGGTGTGAAGGCCTCACCTAGGAGTCAGATGGTGGTTAGGCAGCCTGATGTTGGAGGGTGCTCCCTAAAGCCACAATGAC
Organism: Apodemus sylvaticus; assembly: GCF_947179515.1. Lineage (NCBI taxonomy): Eukaryota > Metazoa > Chordata > Mammalia > Rodentia > Muridae > Apodemus > Apodemus sylvaticus. The sequence goes on along the minus strand of NC_067474.1, from coordinate 99,608,126 downwards.
TCAGAAGTCAGCAGCCCAGAACAGGAAGGCCTGAGGCACATGTGACGTGCACCAGCCTTTACCGGAGCAAACGGCAAGGGACACGTTGTCCTCCTCAATCCAGTTGCATGGTGCATCTCAGGGATTTTTTCCTTCCTCAGACTGCTCTAGATTTTCTCTTTGACCTAATTTCATCTGTGTAGAAATGTCCAGAATGGGCTGTGGAAATTCTGCCTGGGTCCGGCTCACTGAAGAAACATAAAAAAAAAAAAAAAGTTGGAGGTAGGGTGGGGGAGAAGCAGGCCATGCTGCAAAATGAAGCAACTCCCTCTGACTGGTGGGTGGGGAGGAAGGGCATGGAGGGTGGGTTATTTTCATAGTGCAGACAACGTTCTCTAACTGTTCTCTAAGACTTCAAAGGAGAGACTATACACAGTCCCAGTTTCTTGTACTTTCTTTATCAAATTTAGGTCACTTTTTTCCCCAAAACTTAACTCGAGGGTTACCTACATTAAAAAAAAATGTAAATAGGATAGCATTGTCTTTAGGGAAAAACAAAAGATTTAGTGAACTGTGAGGGGTTTTGTTTTATTTCAGGATTTAAAAATGAATTTTTTTTTTTTTTTTTTTTTTTTTTTTTTTTTTTTTTAGTGAGAAGAGTCTTACTTTGTAACCCAGAATGATTTTAGATTTGTAATCCTCCTGCCTCAACCTCTGAGGTGCTTGGATTATAGGTATGCACCACCATACCTGATGTAATTTGTTTTTCTTGTTCATCTGAGATTGGGTCTCTCTATTTAGTCCTAACTGTCCTGAAACGCCACTGGTTGCTGTGTAGACTGTATATACCAGGCTGGCCTCCTACCTGCCTCTGCCTCTCTGAGTGCTGGGATTAAAGGCAGGCATCATGATACCCATCTGCACATGCTCAGCTTTACTGTTCTGCAGAAAATAAACTCAGCTAAGCCATCGTTCACAAGCAATCAGAAGTAACCAGATCCAAGAGAGAGTCTTAAACCACCAGGTATTGCAGCACTTGGGAGACTGCAATAGAAGGATTGTCATTGAGGGGTAGCCTATGCTACAGAATGAAACCCTGCCTCAAACAAAACAAAAACAAAAAAAACCTCACACACATACACAATTAAATATACCTGTGTACACACATGAGCATGCTAAGCAATGCTCCCAAGCAAGCAAGCAAACGAAGAGTGTGCAAGGGTCAGAGGACCACAGAATTTATGTCTCCCCTGTCTCCACCTGTGTGGCAGCAATGTTCTCTTTGTTGCATTGATTTAAAAACAGATCAAGGTGGATTTTTAAAAATTGAATTTGTTTATTATGCTTGTATATATGCACTTTAACAAAATATTTCAATTTTAGTGTGTGTGTGTGTGATTCATATATATGTAGATATGTATGAATTTATCCGGTCATCATATGTTAAAATAGTAACCACAGCTAAATAATGGCAAGGACCAGCCTCGGCTTAGAGAGAGGTTCTGAGGAAGGGGTGTCTGGGAGTAGCGAAGCAGATGACTCAAAGCGTAGCAGTAAATTATTAACCACTCTGAGCTCCCAGTGGGCGATAGCACTTCTTGCCACCCGCCAGAGTTCTCTGGATCCCCGAAATGAAAGATATTAATGCTGGTGTTAATTTTAATGTGCTCTAACAGTGCGATGGCTGTACTTCTTCCTAACTCCACAGAGCTAACCCACTTTCCCCTCCAATATCCCTAGCTTATCACTTTTCAAAATCTAGATTTCATTTCTGCTGCCCTAGACCCGGTCAGGGGAATGGCCACTTCCCTGACTTTTACATGGTTGGATGATTTCTCTCCTGCAGCTCTTAAGTCTGATCGCTCTGCTTCCGCATCATGGCGATTCTGCTCCTTTTTCCCTTAGTCTCTTGTCCAGGAAATCTAAAAGTCCCGCCTCCGTCTTCTTTTCAGATTGCTTTCTTTGCGTTCTGCTCTTCCTGGAGATCTCCAGACAGCTCTTTCTCTGTTTTCTGCTAGAGACAGTTTTCCAAGCAGTTCTCTCTTGCTATTCTAAAAAAATTAGGGCTTTTTTTCCTTCTGCCATGGGCCCTGGGGAATCAAGGCGTGGCAGCAAACACCTTTATCCACTAAGTCACCTCACTGGCCTACAAGGCTGATTTTAAAGAGCAATGGAATCCTAAATATACAGCAGAATATATAACGGCTCAGTGGTAAAGTATTTGCCTCACAAGCATGAAGAGTTGAGTTCTCACCCCCAAGAGCACCTTTAAAGATGTTAGGCATAGTGGTGCTTGCTTGCTCCCAGTACTGGGGAGGTAGAGACCAGAGAATTTCCGGGTTTGGCTGGCCATCAAGTCTATCTTACACATGTGTGCAAACCTGTGCACGAATGCCTTCTTTAAAAAGTTAACATCAGTGAAATAGAATGCTTAAGAACCTCAAAGTCAGCAGGGCAGTGATGCTACATTCCTTTAAGCTCCGGATTTTCCTTTTGATTATTCTATGAATCAGCATTCCATCTCCCCAGCCCCTTAGTTCTTAAGAGACTTCAAGCATACAATTGGTTTAACATTGCATTAGAATTCTGCCTGCCTCCGTTAAGCACAGACTATAAACTAGTAGCAGTGTGGGGCACTGTCCAGAAATTGCCATTTCTACTGTACTGAGCCTAACCTTACTTTGTCCCACTAGATCCCTGAACTCAACAATCTGCCGAAAAGCTAGCTGGGTGGGATCTCCTTTGATCACCACTCCTTAATTCTCTTTATCTCCTTCCTTGGTGTCTCTGGCTGTCCAGGAACTCAACTCTGTAGACCAGGCTGGCCTCGAACTCAGAGACCTGTCTGCCTCTGCCTCCCAAATGCTGGGATTAAAGGCATGTGCCTCCACCACCTTTTGCACAGCTTTAAGAGCTGTCCTGAAGGTCCCAGTGTTTACCATTTTGCCGAGACATTAACCACACCTTTGCCTCCCAGACTTTCTCTGTCTCTTATCATGAAGTCATTAACAGAGAGGACTTTTCTTGGAGGATGAATGTGAAATATGCACATTATTGTTTTTTTTTTTTTTTTTTAATTAGCCAATCCGATTTATGTATACATAATATTACAATTTACAAGATGTCACTATAGTAATTCCAGAGCCAATTCGAAGTGATAAAGTTTTATCCCAATATTTCTAACCTTTTCTTCCCCTCCTGTGACCGCTCTCTCTCAACTCCTAGCTCCGCCCCCTATTTCCCCGTCCAATCACAGACCCTCTCTGCGCTGATACACCTGAACAGGAAAATTCCTGCATCAGAAGATGACAAGTGCTGTTGGGTGCTGTGCGCCTTTGCAAGCGAGCTAAGTCAACTGGAGCAACACTTGCAAGAGCAGAATGTGAACCCACAGACAAGGTTTTCCAACTCCAGGAAAAGCTATGATTCCTTCTTGCTCGAGTACCTAGAAAACTTGTATTGCCTCTGTGCTTACTGGATAGAACATTTCTTCTTCGTCCTGATTCATCCTGCTACTCAAACACACCGTGTTTATAAGCACTGGTATGTGTCAGGCACTGTCCTAAGAGGTCTCCATGCATCTTCTACTTAATCCTCTCCACAACCCTGGTAAGGAGGGGAGTGGTAGGATCTTTACAGCCAGGGTACAAATAACAAAATGGTCATTTAGGAAGAGCGAGTGACTTCCCAAGGCCACAGAGCCTTCTGACCTCCCAACCCTGCCATTCTGAAGCCTTCTGTCTCACATACTTCAGAAACAATCAAGCAGTAATGGAATCAAGACTCTGCTGCCACCCAGAATCACCAAAGCCCCGAGTCCAGCAGCCCAGGGTTTGCAAACACCTTCTGGCTTCTAGGTTTTAAAAATGTCTAAATAAGGGGGGGCAGTATTGATCAGCTTAGTAAGAAAACAAGGATAGAGAATGCAAGTACGGGGAGTTTGGAAAGAAAAGGCAGATCCTATCTAAAGCCAATGGACTTTTTTTTTTTCTTTTGGTTTTTCAAGACAGAGTTTCTCTGTGTAGCCCTGGCTTGTCCTGGAACTCACTCTGTAGACCAGGCTAGCCTCGAACTCGGAAATCGGCCTGCCTCTGCCTCCAAAGTGCTGGGATTAAAGGCGATGCACATTATTGTTAACCCACTGCAGCCATCTACACTCCTGGAGGGCCATGCCTGCGGGCTCTGTCCTAGGGGCGGGAACCACGTCATTCTGTCCCTATCATGGCCATCAGGATATGGCAAAATAATACCTGACAATCTGAGAAACAAATACTTTCTCAGTCCACAGGTTGGGAACCTCAGCAGTCCCAATCTGAGCCAAAATCTTGGAAGGTTCCTAAAGAGCTCCTGGTTCTGGGCCACGCTGGAACCTGGAAACCCTGGTTCTAACAGCGAGGATCAGTAGCAGCCACAGGGTAAGTCAGATGGAGGAGTCAAAGCCCAACAACCTTCCTCTTCCATGCCCTTCTGATCTGGACAGATACCAGAAAGTGCTGCCCACCGCCAGCGTGGCTTTCCATGTCAATCCAGGCAATCTGGACGGTTCTACAGACATGACTCTACTTAGGTGACTCTAATTTGTGCTAAATGTCAGGAAAACCACCTGCAATGCCGCACAAATACCTAAAATTACTGTATAAAAATGTGTGGGTTTTGTAATTAGCTGACATTTTGTTTTAGTATAGTCTGTGCTTGTCCTAAGAGAGTTTTTATTCTAAAGCAATATTAGCTTTAGTGGTACTACATACTGATAATCCCCACATTCAAGAACCTGAGACAAGAATATCATGAGTTGGGAACCAGTTTTGGCGACACAGTAAGTTCCAGGCTAACCTTGGCTACAAAGAAAGACCATGTTAAAAAAAAAAAAAAAAAAAAAAAAAGGAAAGTGCACCAACCAGATATGATGGCAATCCTAGCACTCAAGAAGCTAAGCAGAGAATTACCATGAATTGGAGGCTAGCCTGGGCTATATAATGAGTTCTAGGCCAGCCTGGGCTACAATGTGTGATCTTAAAACAAAACAAAACAACCCAAAAAACAAAAAAGAGCTCCAATGATTTTGGCCAATATTTTCATGAGTCATTCATTAACTATATATTGATAAATATAGTAGTGAATTGTATAATTAATACTATTAATGTGTTGGAGATTCTACACTATTCTCCATTAGTTACATTTTATTTATATATGTTTATATTAATTCCACCTGCATAGATGTTCTGCCTGCTTGAATGCATGCACGAGTACTATGTACAACTCCCTGCCATCAGACACCACATAGGTGCTGGGAACCACAGGTGCACCCCCTGGGAGAGCAGGAAATGATTGCAAACTCTGAGCCATTTCTCAGGATCCTAAGTATATTTTGATGAATATAAACTTTATTGCATTTTTATATTACACAAATATTATTAGAGAAGTCATTTGTATTTTTCCAGAGTCATTTGTTTTGCTTTTTGCTTTTTTTCAAGACATGATGTCATGTGTCACAGGCTGGTCTCAACCTCAAGGTTCTCCTGCCTCAGTATTCTGAGTTCTGGGATGACAGGGTGTGCCCCCACTAGCTTCCATGCATGTGACCTGGAAAACCGCATGGAGTTGAGAAGTAAGCGAGTGAGGAGGTGATGGAGGCTGCAGCAGCTGCTCAGTGGGTAAGAGCGCACGCAGCTCTTGCAGAAGACCTGGGTTCAGTTCCCCTACAGGCTGGCTCATAAACATCTGCACGTCTAGTTCCAGGGATCTCTGATGACCTCCAAGGGCACCAGAGATGCATCTACAATACATGCACACAAATAGGTATACCCATAAAATAAATACAAATCTTTTTTTCTAAAGAAAAGAGGAAAGGTGAAAATAAGTATTTAATAAATTATTACCCAGTAAGTATATAAATGCATATTTTTAATCTCTTACATAAGGTATCTGAGTTTATTGCTATCATTCCCAGTTTACAAAGTTGCATATGTGCATGTGTCATCATGCTCAGATAAAGTAATTAGAAGTTAAGTTTTGGTTTAGAATGATATCATGGACTACTGACATGACTCCCCAGGAGCAGACACTTGACATAAGAGCCAGGTGTTGAATTCAATTCCCTTAATCTACATAAAGGTAGAAAAAAACACATTCCACAGTCATCTTCTGTTATGCACATGCAGGCACAGCATGCGTGTCCACACACACATCGTACATACGAATGTCTATAATTATATAATGATTCTTTAATCTCATCATTCTAAATCCTATTATTTACTCTTGGTGAAAGTAAAAATTCACTGGTTTGAGGACTGCATTTTGCGATAGCTGCTTCATTCCCAGGACAGTACAGAAAAGTAGCCAGGATAAAGCCATGGTAGCTTGTTAAGTTGTGCAAAATTTTACTGTTGCTTTTATTTGTTGATTTTGCAGGGGGAACACAAGATCTTACTATGTAGCCATGGCTGGTCTGGAACTCATTGTGTAGACCAGGCTAGTCTCAGACTAATATGGATCCATCTGCCTCTACTTCCTGGGCGACAGAAATAAAGGTGTACATCACCATCCCTGGCCTTTATCGTTTTTTATTGTTGTTGCAGTTTTTGAGATACTCTCATGTAGCCCAGGCTGACCTGGAGCTCACAGAAATCCATCCTCAAATTTTCTGTGTAGCAGAGGGTAACCTCGAACTCTTGATCCTCCTTCCTCCCTGTCTAAACAAGTTCTCTATCATTGAGCTCTGGGGATTTCTCAGTTTTTCCTAATAGTTTTTTATGATAGTTCCTAATCAGTTTTTCATGATAGTTTTTCCTAAAGAGCTGTTTTCAGTTAAGTCATTATGTCACACTCCTGCTCAAAAACTTCAACGGGATCTTGTTTATGTGTTGAGCTCCTTTGCCTCATATCCTTGGCAGACCTCTGGTATGCGTGCACATTTGTGTGTGGTTGCTGTTAACTGAATCAACAACCTTGCGCATGTCCTGTAAGCATTCTGCCACTGAGCTACTTCCGCAGGCCATCATTTACTTTTTCACTTTTAAATTAGGCTGTCACTAAATTGCCCAGGATGGCCATGAACTCACTCTGTAACCTGAGCAGGCATTAAACTTGGCAATTCTCCTGCCTCAGTTTTCTGAGCAGCTAGAACTCCAGGCCTGGTTCATGGTTCAGGTCTTTGAACACCTGACTCAGTTCACCTTCTGGGTGTTATGAGTAGGCTATGAAGGCCTTCAGTATGTGTTGAAAGCTTGGTACCCAGTGTGGCAGTGTTCAGAAATAGGGTGTTTTGGAAGTAACTAGATTTGAGGCTTCTGACTTGTCAGTACATTAATATGCCAGTGGATTCTTGATTCATTGGCATTGCTGAGAGGTGATGGAAATTTGAGAAGGGGGGGCCTGGTTATAACAAGCAGGTCATTTTATCCTATTGACAGGGTCCTTTGCCTTACAGAAACTTTGTAATTTTATGAGGTCCCATTTGTCAATTCTTGATCTTAGAGCAAAGGCTATTGGTGTTCTTTCTGTTCAGGAAATTTTTCCCTGTGCCCATGTGTTCAAGGTTCTTCCCCAGTTTCTTTTCTATTAGTTTCAGTGTGTCTGGTTTTATGTGGAGGTACTTGATCCACTTGGAGATGAACTTAGTACAAGGAGATAAGAATGGATCGATTCATATTCTTCTGCATCCTGACCTCCAGTTGAACCAGCACCATTTGTTGAAAAGGCTATCTTTTTTCCACTGGATGTTTTCCATTCCTTTGTCGAAGATCAAGTGACCATAGGTGTGTGGATTCATTTCTGGATCTTCAATTCTGTTCCACTGATCTACCTGCCTGCCACTGTACCAATACCATGCAGTTTTTAACACTATTGCTCTGTAGTACTGCTTGAGGTCTGGGATACTGATTTCCCCAGAAATTCTTTTACTGTTGAGAATAGTTTTAGCTATCCTGGGTTTTTTGTTATTCCAGATGAATTTGAGAATTGCTCTTTCTAACTCTATGAAGAATTGAGTTGGAATTTTGAAGGGGATTTCATTGAATCTGTAGATTGCTTTTGGCAAGATGGCCATTTTTACTTTATTAATCCTGCCAATCCATGAGCTTGGAAGATCTTTCCATCTTCTGAGGTTTTCTTTGATTTCTTTCTTCAGAAACTTGAAGTTCTTGTCATATAGATCTTTCACTTGTTTGGTTAGAGTCACACCAAGATACTTTCTATTGTTTGTGACTATTGTGAAGGGTGTCATTTCCCTAAGTTCTTTCTCAGCCTGTTTACCCTTGGAGGATAGGAAGGCTACTGATTTGTTTGAGTTAGTTTTATATCCCTTTGCTGAAGTTGTTTATCAGCTGTAGGAGTTCTCTGGGGGAGTTTTTTGGATCTCTTAAGTATACTATCATATCATCTGCAAATAGTGATAATTTGACTTCTTCTTTTCCAATTTGTATCTCTTTGACGTCCTTTTGTTGTCCAATTGCTCTAGCTAGAACTTCAAGTACTATATTGAATAGATATGGAGAGAGAGGGCAGCCTTGTCTAGTCCCTGATTTTAGTGGGATTGCTTTAAGTTTCTCTCTATTTAGTTTGATGCTGGCTACTGGTTTGCTGTATATTGGGAAAAGATCTTTACCAACCCTACCTCTGACAGAGGGTTAATATCTAATATATACAAAGAACTCAAGAAGTTAGACTCCAGAGAACCAAATAACCCTATTTAAAATGGGATACAGAGCTAAACAAAGAATTTTCACCTGAGGAATATCGAATGGCTGAGAAGCACCTAAATAAATGTTCAACATCCTTAGACATCAGGCAAATGCAAATCAAAACAACCCTGAGATTTCACCTCACACCAGTCAGAATGGCTAAGATAAAAAAAAAAATCAGGAGACAGCAGGTGCTAGAGAGGCTGTGGAGAAAGAACACTCCTCCACTGCTGGTGGGATTGTAAGCTAGTACAACCCCTCTGGAAATCAGTTTGGCAGTTCCTTAGAAAACTGGGCATAATACTACTAGAGGACCCTGTTATACCACTCCTGGGCATATACCCAGAGGATTCCCCAGCATGTAATGAGGACACATGCTCCACTATGTTCATAGCATCCCTATTTATAATAGCCAGAAGCTGGAGAGAACCCAGATGTCCCTCAACGGAGGAATGAATACAGAATATGTGGTATATATACACAATGGAGTACTATTCAGCCATTAAAAACAATGAATTCGCCGGGAGGTGGTGGCACACGCCTTTAATCCCTGTACTTGGAAGGCAGAGGGGAGCGGATTTCCGAGTTCAAGGCCAGCCTGGTCTACAGAGTGAGTTCCAGGACAGCCAGGGCTATACAGAGAAACCCTGTCTCGGAAAGCAAAACAAAACAATGAATTCATGAAATTCTTAGACAAATGAATGGAACTGGAAAATATCATCCTGAGTGAGGTAACTCAATCACAAAAGAACACACATAGTATGCACTCACTGATAAGTGGATATTAGCCCAGAAGCTTGGAATACCCAAGACATATTTCACATATCAAATGATGCCCAAGAAGGAGGAAGAACAAAGTATGGATACTCTGGTCCTTTGTAGAAAGGGGAACAAAATACCCACCGAAGGAGATACAGAGACAAAGGGTGGAGCAGAGACTGAGGGAAAGACCATCCAGAGACTGCCCCACCCAGGGATCCATCCCATGTACAGTTACAAAACCCAGACACTATTATCAATGCCCACAAGTGCTTGCTGACTGGAGTTGGATATAGCTGTCACCTGGGAGGCTCTGCTAGTGCATGAGAAATACAGAGGGGGACATCTCAGCCAGCCATTGGACTGAGCACAGGGTCCCCAATGGGGGAGCTAGAGAAAGGGCCCAAGGAGCTGAAGGGGTTTGCAGCACCACAAGAGGAACAATAATATGAGTCACCCAGTACTCCCAGAGCTCCCAGTGACAAAACCATCAACCAAACAGTACACAGGAGTTACCCATGGCCCCAGACACATAGGAAGGAGAGGATGCCCTTGTTAGACTCCAAAGGGAGGAGAGGCCCTTGGTCTTGGAAAGACTTGATGCTGTAGTGTAGAGGAATACCAGGACAGGGAAGCAGGGGGTGGGGGCTTGTTTGGGGAAGGGGAGATGGCTTATGGGATTTTCGAGAGAGAGAGGAATCAGGAAAGGGGACAACATTTGAAATGTAAATAAAGAATATATCTAATTTTTTTAAAAAAGCAGGTTGTTAGGGGCTGTCTCTAAAGGATGATTGACATCTGCCCACTGCTTCCTTTTTTGTTGTTTCTTCTTCCTCCTTCTTTCATTTGTTTTTCCAGACAGGATTTTTCTCTGTAGCTCTGTCTGGCCTGGAATTAGGTCTATAGACCAGGCTAGCCTCAAACTCAGAGATCTTTCTGCCTCACGTGAGCTGGGATTGAAAGAGTGTACCACCACCACCCGGCTTAGTTTCCCAGTTTTCAATTGATATTTTAAATGTATTTTGATATCGCTCTTTGTTTTTGTTTTTTTTTAAATTTGAGAGATGCTAGGGAAACTGAGGCAGGGAAGATACCATACTCAGACACCCAAAACAGAGTGGAGGAGCAGGGAAAGTATATATTTTATTGATGGGCTAGGTGGGGTTGTCTCTGTAACAATGAACAATTGCACAGGTGTTTTTACACCTGCACGGGCTTTTCAGCATTAGTTTTAACTATTACACCATTAGTGGGCTTATGTTTCTATTATTCTTAGTACAGATGACTAAGATCCCAACAGAAAATGCCTTTTGTAATTGTTATCCTTTTAAATTATCTAATATTTACACCCACAAAGACAAAGGAGGTAGTAATTTTATTCTCTTAACTATATACAAATTATTTATTTACAACCCTGATTCTACAACTAAGCTGCTAGCCCTTTAGGACTCTCTATCTGTATCATTCTACCGAGCTAGTCTACTTTTCTCTTGAGCTCCTCCAAACCCCATAGCTCTCTTTCCTAGAATACTGTTCCACCTTCATCCAGCCAGCTGCTTCTCTGTGGTTCTGGCAAGCTAGAGAGAGACTCCCTATCTCATATCCAGAGCTCCTTCCAAATGGCTCTTCTGAGCCAAAAGAGAGCTCTCAAAGGTCCAATTGCTATAAAAAGACCCTGGGCAGGCTGACCCATGTTACTGCCATGGTGGGGGGCTCCAAGTCTAGTCAGTAGGGGTTAAATCATTTCACCTTTACAGTGAGGCAGCTTAAGGCCATCCGGAGGACTTTGCCTCCGGTCATGGAGCAAAAACTTCTCACAAGCAACTTGCCTTAAAAGAAGCAGGGACTTCCCATTCTCAAATGTTCTTATCTATGGAAGCTGTTAGAGGCACTCCCAAACTACTGCCTTCCTACAGGACACACCTAACAACATCTGACAAATGCAGTGTCTTTCTAAGCTTGTATATGTTGCTAACAAAGTTCTATGTATAATAATCAAATATCCCGGGCTGGAGAGAAGGCTCAGGGGTTAAGAGCACTGACTGCTCTACCAAAGATCCTGAGTTCAAATCCCAGCAACCACATGGTGGCTCACAACCATCCGTAATGAGATCTGACACCCTCTTCTGGGGTGTCTGAAGACAGCTACAGTGTAATTGCATATAACAATAAATAAATCTTAAAAAAAAAAATCAAATATCCCGTAACGTCTTTCTTGTGGTCAGTCTTGTTAACAGAGCAGATACTGTGCAGAGGTACCTGGACTCGTCCCCCTTTGAAAGACAGGGTAATTATTGACTGGCAGCTGTTTCACCAGTAATTAACTGCAACTGCTTTTCTCCATTGCTATCATTCCCATTTGGTTATGAGCAATTTAAAGTCCCTCCCTGATTTCTTCAGTCTTTCTTTGATCTTTTAAAAGTGAATCATGGGGCTAGCCCAGTTGGTAGAGTGCTTGCCTGGTATGCACAAGACTCTGAGTTTGATCCCCAGTGTCACATATGGGCACTCACTCTCGAGACACACACACACACACACACACACACACACACACACACACCATTAAAAGTCTTTTTTTTTTTATTGGGGTTGCTATTCAGTTTCCAAGTGTGTGTACAATTCTTCAATTTCCCTTGCTGCTGATTTCTAGTTTTATTTTACTATGATCTGTTAGGCTATAGGAACTGCTTTTATTCTTTTGTATTTGTTAAGGCTTGCCTTGGGACACAGACTGTGATGACTTTTAGAAAGGCTCCATGGACCACCCAGAATGTATTCTTGCCTGTGCTTTTGTCTATCCATTTTTGGTCTTAATTCGCTTTTTATTGCTGTGATAAACACCATGACCAAATACAACATGGGGAGGAAAGGGTTCATTTTAACCTAGAACTTTTTTTTTAGTTTTTCAAGACAGGGTTTCTCTGTGTAAACCCGACTGTTCTAGGACTCACTGTATAGACCAGGCTATCCTTGAACTCAGAAATCCACCTGCCTCTGCCGCCCAAGTGCTGGGATCAACCTACAACCTTTTTTTGTTTTGTTTTGTTTTGTTTGTTTTTATCATGCAGTGTTTCTTTTTTTTTCCTTTTTTAATTATGTTTTTATTTTCTATATTCTTTGTTTACATTCCAAATGATTTCTCCTTTCCCAGTTCCCCCCTCCCCATATGTCCCATAAACCTTCCTCTCTCCATTCCTTCTCCAATCACCTCCCTCCTTTTTCTCTGTCCTGATACTCCCTTCCAGTGCTAGATCAAGCCTTTCCAGGATCAGGACCCTCTCCTTACTTCTTCATGGGAGTCATTTGTTATGCTAATTGTGCCTTGGGTATTCAGAGCTTCTGGGCTAATTAATATCCACTTATCAAAGATTGCATTCCATGTGTATTCTTTTGTGATTGGGTTACCTCACTTAGGATGATATTTTCCAGATCCAACCATTTGCCTAAAAATTTCATGAATTTATTGTTTTTAATTGCTGAGTAGTATTCCATTGTGTAAATATACCACGTTTTCTGTATCCATTCCTCTATTGAGGGACATCTGGGTTCTTTCCAGCTTCTGGCTATTATAAATAAGGCTGCTATGAACATAATGGAGCATGTGTCTTTATTGCATGCTGGGGAATCCTTTGGGTATATGCCCAGGAGAGGTATAGCAGGGTCCTCCGCAAATGTCAGGTCCAGTTTTCTGAGGAACAGTCAGACTGATTTCCAAAGTGGTTGTACCATCTTAAAACCCCACTAGCAGTGGAGGAGTGTTCCTCTTTCTCCACATCCTCGCCAACAGCTGCTGTCTCCTGAGTTTTTAACCAGTCAGCCATTCTGACTGGTGTGAGGTGAAATCTCAGGGTTGTTTTGATTTGCATTTCCCTAAGGACTAAGGATGTTGGCCATTTCTTAGGTGCTTCTTGGTCATCCGAATTTCTTCAGGTGAAAATTCTTTGTTTAGATCTGTACCCCATTTTTTAAATAGGGTTATTTGGTTCCCTGGGGTCTAACTTCTTGAGTTCTTTGTATATATTGGATATTAGCCCCCTATCTAATGTAGGGTTGGAGAAGATCTTTCCCAATTTATTGGTTGCTGTTCTGTCCTTTTGACAGTGTCCTTTGCCTTACAGAAACTTTGTAAGGCAATTTTATGAGGTCCCATTTGTCAATTCTTGATCTTAGTGCATAAGCTATTGGTGTTCTGTTCAGGAACTTTTCTCCTGTGCCCATGTCCTCAAGGGTTTTTCCCAGTTTCTTTTCTATTAGTTTTAGTGCGTCTGGTTTTACATGGAGGTCCTTGATCCACTTGGAGTTGAGTTTAGTACAAGGAGATAAGAATGGATCAATTCGCATTCTTCTGCATGCTGACCTCCAGTTGAACCAGCACCATTTGTTGAAAAGGCTATCTTTTTTCCACTGGATGTTTTCCGTTCCTTTGTTGAAGACCAAGTGACCATAGGTGTGTGGATTCATTTCTGGATCATCAATTCTATTCCATTGGTCCAATTGCCTGTCACTGTGCCAATACCATGCAGTTTTTAACACTATTGCTCTGTAGTATTGCTTGAGGTCTGGGATACTGATTCCCCCAAAAGTTCTTTTACTGTTGAGAATAGTTTTAGCTATCCTGGGATTTTTGTTATTCCAGATGAATTTGAGAATTGATTTTTATAACTCTGTGAAGAACTGAGTTGGGATTTTGATGGGGATTGCGTTGAATCTTGCCAAGATTGCGCTTGGCAATATGGCCATTTTAACTACATTAATCCTGCTGATCCACAGGCATGGAAGATTTTTCCATTTTCTGAGGTCTTCTTCCATTTCTTTCTTCAGGACCTGAAGTTCTTGTCATACAGATCTTTCAGTTGTTTGGTTAGAGTCACACCAAGATACTTTATATTGTTTGTGACTATTGTGAAGGGTGTCATTTCCCTAACTTCTTTCTCAGTCTGCTTATCCTTTGAGTATAGGAAGGCAACTGATTTGTTTGAGTTGATTTTATAACAAGCCACTTTGCTGAAGTTGTTTATCAGCTGTAGGAGTTCTCTGGTGGAGGTTTTCAGGTCACTTAAGTAGACTATCATGTCATCTGCAAATAGTGATAATTTGACTTCTTCCTTTCCAATTTGTATCCCTTTGACCTCCTTACGTTGTCTAATTGCTCTAGCTAGAACTTCAAGTACTATATTGAAAAGATATGGAGAGAGAGGACAGCCTTGTCTAGTCCCTGATTTTAGTGAGATTGCTTCAAGTTTCTCTCCATTTAGTCTGATGTTGGCTGCTGGTTTGCTGTATATTGCTTTAATTATGTTTAGGTATGGGCCTTGAATTCCTGTTCTTTCCAAGACTTTTAGCATGAAAGGATGCTGAATTTTGTCAAATGCTTTTTCAGCATCTAATGAAATGACCATGTGGTTTTTTTCTTTGAGTTTGTTTATGTAGTAGATTGCATTGATGGATTTCCTTATATTGAACCATCCCTGCATCCCTGGGATGAAGCCTACTTGATCGTGGTGGATAATCATTTTGATGTGTTCTTGGATTCGGTTGGCAAGAATTTTATTAAGTATTTTTGCATCGATATTCATAAGGGAAATTGGCCTGAAGTTCTTTTTCTTTGTTGGATCTTTGTGTGGTTTTGGTTGGGTAGTGTTCCTTCTGTTTCTATTTTGTGGAATAATTTGGAGAATATTGGTGTTAGGTCTTCTATGAAGGTCTGATAGAATTCTGCACTGAAGCCATCTGGTCCCGTGCTTTTTTGGTTGGGAGACTTTCTATGACCCCTTTTATTTCTTTAGGGATTATGGGATTGTTTAGATAATCTATTTGATCCTGATTTAATTTTGGTGTCTGATATCTATCTAGGAAACTGTCCATTTCCTCCAGATTCTCCAGTTGTGTTGAGTATAGGCTTTTGTAGTAGGATCTGATGATTTTTTTAATTTCCTCAGTTTCTGTTGTTATATCTCCCTTTTCATTTCTAATTTTGTTAATCTGGATACAGTCTCTGTGCCCTTTGGTTAGTCTCGCTAAGGGTTTATCTATCGTGTTGATTTTCTCAAAGAACCAGCTCCTGGTTTTGTTGATTCTTTGTATGGTTCTCTTTGTTTCTACTTGATTGATTTCAGCCATGAGTTTGATGATTTCCTGCCCTCTA
This sequence comes from Apodemus sylvaticus, assembly GCF_947179515.1. Taxonomy (NCBI): domain Eukaryota; kingdom Metazoa; phylum Chordata; class Mammalia; order Rodentia; family Muridae; genus Apodemus; species Apodemus sylvaticus. Next base: position 99,592,562 of record NC_067474.1, on the reverse strand, counting down.
CTCCTCCTGGGTGAAATAGCTTCTTTTGGTTTCAGGGCTTTCAGGTGTGTCATTAAGCTGCTAGTGTATGCTCTCTCCAGTTTCTTTTTGGAGGCACTCAGGGCTATGAGTTTTCCTCTTAGCACTGCTTTCATTGTGTCCCATAGATTTGGGTACGTTGTGTCTTCATTTCCATTAAATTCTAAAAAGTCTTTGATTTCTTTCTTTATTTCTTCCTTGACCAAGGTATCATTGAGTAGAGTATTGTTCAGTTTCCACATGTATGTGGGCTTTCTGTTGTTTTTTGTTGTTATTGAAGACCACTTTTTCTCCATAGTGATCTGATAGGAGGCATGGGATTATTTTGATCTTTTTATATTTGTTGAGGTCTGTCTTGTGACCAATTATATGATCAATTTTGGAGAAGGTACCATGAGGTGATGAGAAAAAGATATATTCTTTTGCTTTAGGATAAAATGTTCTATATATATCTGTTAAATCTAATTGGTCCAAAGCTTCAATTAGTTTCACTGTGTCCCTGTTCAGTTTCTGTTTTCCTGATCGGTCCATTGAGGAAAGTGCAGTGTTGAAGTCACCTACAATAATTGTGTTAGGTACAATGTGTTCTTTGAGCTTTAGTAAAGTTTATTTTCTGAATGAGGGTGCCCTTGCATTTGGAGCATAGATGTTCAGGATTGAGAGTTCTTCTTGGTGTATTTTTCCTTTGACCAGCAAGAAGTGTTCCTCAGAGTCTCTTTTGATGACTTTGGGTTGAAAGTCAATTTTATCTGATAATAGAGTGGCTACTCCAACTTTTTTCCTGAGACCATTTGCTTGTAAAATTGTCTTCCAGCCTTTTACTCTAAGGTAGTGTTTGTCTTTCACACTGAGGTGTGTTTCCTGTATGCAGCAAAATGTAGGGTCCTGTTTACGTATCCAGTCTGTTAGTCTATGTCTTTTTATTGGGGAATTGAATCCATTGATGTTAAGAAATATTAAAGAATAGCGATTGTTACTTCCTGTTATTTTTGACGTTATTTTTAAAATTTGATTGGTTAACTTCTTTTGGGTTTGATGAAAGAAGGTTACTATCTGGCTTTTTCCAGGGTGAAGTTTCCCTCCTTGTATTGGAGTTTTCCTCCTATTATCCTTTGTAGGGCTGTGTTTGGGGAAAGATATTGGGTAAACTTGGTTTTGTCATGGAATATCTTAGTTTCTCCATCTATGGTGATCAATCACTCTCAAGAGTTTTGCTGGGTATAGTAGTTTTGGCTGGCATTTGTGTTCTCTTGGAGTCTGCATGAGATCTGCCCAGGATCTTCTAGCTTTCATGGTCTCTGGTGAGAAGTCTGGTGTGATTCTGATAGGTCTTCCTTTATATGTTACTTGGCCTTTTTCTCTTACTGCCTTTAATATTCTTTCTTTGTTTGGTACATTTGGGGTTTTGATTATTATGTGACGGGAAGTATTTCTGTTCTGGTCCAGTCTGTTTGGAGTTCTGTAGGCTTCTTGTATATACATGGGCATCTCTCTCTTTAGGTTAGGGAAGTTTTCTTCCATAATTTTATTGAAGATATTTGCCGGCCCTTTAAGTTGTAAATCTTCACTCTCATCTATGCCTATAATCCTTAGGTTTGGTCTTCTCATTGTGTCCTGGATTTCCTGGATGTTTCGGTTACAAGCTTTTTGCATTTTGCATTTTTTTAAACTGTTGAGTCCATGGTTTCTATGGTACCTTCAGCATCTGAGATTCTTTCTTCTATCTCTTGTATTCTGTTGTTGATATTTACATCTATGGCCCCTGATTTCTTCCCAAGGTTTTCTAGCTCCAAAGTTGTCTCCCTTTGATATTTCTTAGTTGTTTCTACTTCTGATTTTAGATCCTGTATGGTTTTGCTTAGCTTCTTCACTTGCTTGTTTGTGTTTTCCTATAATTCTTTAAGAGATTTTTTTTTTATTCGACATATTTTTTATTTACATTCCAACCTGGACTATACAAGAGATTTTTGTGTTTCCTCTTTCATGGCCTCAGCCTGTTGACCAAAGTTCTCCTATATTTCTTTAAGTGATTTTTGCGTTTCCTTCTTATTGGCTTCTGTATTCTCCTGAATTTCTTTCAAGGAGTTTTGTGTTTCCCTTGTCCTAAGGGCTTCTAACTTTTGATCCATTTTTCTCCTGAATTTCTTTAAGAGATTTATTTATGTCCTTCATGTGTTCCTGTAACAGCATCGTGACCAGTGATTTTAAATCCAAATCTTGTTTTTCTGGTGTGTTGGTATATCCAGGACATGCTATTAATGGAGAATTGGGTTCAGATGCTGCCATATTGCCTTGATTTCTGTTAGTGATGTTCCTACGTTTGCTTTTTGCCATCTAGTTCTCACTGGTATTAGTTGGTCTTGTTGTCAATGCTGGACTCACCAGTGCAACCTGCCTCTTCCCAGATGGTCTCTGAGTGCACAGCTGGCCTCCTGCACTGCCTGGCGACTGGGTGCTGTGGCCCAGGCTGGTCCCGATCCGGAAGCAGAGACTGGAAGGCTTCTGCTGGAGGCCTCAGGACTGGATCCTGTGGCCCTGGCTGCTCCCAATCCTGAAGTGGAGCAACCTACAACCTTTATGTCACACTCAACTTTATGTCACTGTGAAAACTCAGGACAGGAGTTGAAGACAGGCGCTTAGAGCAGAAATTGAGCTGGGCAGTGGTGGTGCACACCTGTAATCCTAGCACTCTGGGAGGCAGAGGCAGGCGAGATTTCTGAGTTCGAGGCCAGCCTGGTCTACAGAGTGAGTTCCAGGACAGCCAGGGCTTTACAGAGGAACCCTGTCTCAAAAAACAAACAAACAAACAAATAAATAAATAAATAAATAAATAAATAAATAAATAAAATAAAGAAATTGACTGTAGAGGAATGCTGTTTACTGGCTTGCTCCCTCTGGCTTGCTCAGCCTGCTTTCTTACACAATTCAGGGCGGGGTGGCACTGTCCACAGAAGGATTTGCCCTCTCATAACAATCAATAATCAAGACAAGTTTACTGAATAATATGATACAGGCAATTTGTCAGTTGAGTTCCACTCTTCCCAGAGTTGTGTCATGGTGACAGCTGAAGCTACCTTTGATAACTGTCTTTCTTGTTCTCCATATTTTCTGCAATGTTGTCTTTGTTGTAATGAATTGCCTTCATTTGTGACTGTCCTGAAATGTTTATATTTTTCTATCAATTTTAAGAGATAATTTTGCTATGTATAGCAAATTATTGGCTAACGATTATTTATTTTGAAATATATCATTTCATGCTTTCTTGGCTTTTTGAGTTACTGATGATGACCTTATGTTATTCTGATGTGTTTGGTTTATATATGATATATATATATATATATATATATATATATATATATATATATATATATATATATATATATATATCATATACACACCATAACATAATATAATATAAATGTATTATATATGAGGTAGGGTCTCATTATCCAGCCCAGGCTGGCCTTCAAGTCTGTCTTGCTAGTCCTCAGATTGAAGGTGTGTGCACCATGCCTGCCAGCCTTGATGTATCTGTGTTAGTGTCTGAGTTGGTGTTTCTCTCTTACAGCTTTTCATATCATCTCTTTTCTTGGTAGTTTTGGTGTCTTCACTGATACACTGTGGAGATCTTCTATGGACATGTGTATTTGGAGCTCTAAGTGTCTCCTGTGTTTAGATATCCATTTTCTTCTCTAGGTCTGGAGGAGTTTTTGCTATAATTTCATTGAATAAATACAAAATTATCTGTGACTTTATTTCTCTCAGCTCCTTCTCTACTCTGTAGTTTCTCAGGACTGGTTTCTCCCCAGTGTATCCCGGATGGTTTGCTCATGCTCTTTGCTTATGTTCTTTGTTTTCTTTTAAAGATTTATTTATTTTATGTATGTGAGTGCACTGTTGCTGTCTTCAGACACACTAGAAGAGGACATCAGATACCATTACAGATGATTGTGAGCCACCATGTAGTTGATGGGATTTAAACTCAGGACCTCCTGAAGAGCAGTCAATGCTCTTTAACTGCTGAGCCATCTCTCCAGCCCATTTTTCTTTCTTCTAGTTTACTGAAATTATTATCGTTTGACCCTCTCTTACATTAAAACTAAATTTTATGTAAAACTCATTTTTCTGCATGGTCTTGTGTATTGTTACTTCCTGATGTATTTCTTATTTTGTTAACTGATTCATTGCCAGCATTTTGTATAGTTCTTTTTTTTTTTTCCCCAAGACAGGGTTTCTCTGTGTAGCCCTGGCTGTCCTGGAACTCACTCTGTAGACCAGGCTGGCCTCGAACTCAGAAATCCGCCTACCTCTGCCTCCCAAGTGCTGGGATTAAAGGTGTGCACCACCACCGCCCAGCTATAGTTCTTTTTCAATGTCGTTTCCTTAGTACATTTTTCCCTCCATGTTTTTGAGCTTACTAACTGTTGCACGGAGCCCCACCCAGGTTCCCTTGGATTTACTGATGAACACAGATATTTGCTAATTTCTCAACCCGCCTTGTGGCTCAATTGCTGGGAACTTCTAATCTCCCATAGCTAGCGTGCCCTTTCCAATACTCTCAGCTCAGCACCCTAAATCAACTTTAGTTGCTCAGTTACCTTCTCCTTGTTCAGCAACCCAAAACTGCCCTCCACATAGTTTCATTTCTAATCTCCTGCCTGGGGACCAGCCTATGGCCGCACCACCTGCAATCTCACATGGCTAATCACCTTTTCTCCCTCTGAAGCATGGTGAAAATCCCCTTTCCTCTTTCTGCATCTCTTAGCCTGCAGGGACCTGGAAGTCCCGCCTCTTTCCTTCCACCCAGCAATTGGCCCCTGGCATCTTTATTGATTGATCAAGAAACAATTGGGGAATAGGACCTTAGCACCAGAACCACCCCCTACACTGACCATCATATTCCTTTTGGTATTTCTTTGTCTAAGTCGGTACTTGATTTTCTTTCTTCATCTCTTCATTTGAGTTCTCATGTATTCATCCTTCTTAGAGAGAAGAATGCTGTTCCATGCTAGTTTCTAACTTCAGATGTTCTCAAATAGAATCTCAAGACATGTTTGATTCTTTTTCTTTTGTTAAAAAATCAATCATAAATCTGTATGTCTGCCTATCTCTCTACTTATTTATTTGGCTTTTTGAGACACAGAGAAAACACAGGGATCCCTCTGTGCATACCTGGCTGTCCTGGAACTTGCTCTGTTGACCAGGCTGGCCAAAAACTCACCTGTGATGGTGAATCAAATCTTTCTTTTCCCCAACAAACTGCCTATAGATCCTCTGGGAGGGGTTGAGCCCCTTGAGCTCCCTCCTTCCTAGCAACAATTATCCTCAAAAAGAGAAGAGACCTCGTGATGGAATGTTAACAGATCTAGTCTGGTGTCCCAACTACTGAGAATTCAAGAATGTAACAATCCTGTCATGCCCAGAAGACAGCATTACATAACACTCCACACCTTTCCCCAGCACTTAGATTCCCATCCACTCTCCTGCATTGTTAGGAGTCTCTATAGCAACCATCGCCCACTACAAAAAGAAGTTTCTGCAATCAAAGCCAGCAACACAAATCTATGACCACAGATATAAATATTTAGAAGGCAACTTGACAAGAACTTTGTGTTTATGTGGCAGAACAATAACGCTAGCTTCCCCACTAGGGGGTGCAACCCTGCATCCCAGCCACAGGCATTTGGCCAGATTGATAGTACTGGGTTTGAATTCCCTCTGGTGGGGCAGGCCTTAGAGTCAATAATAGTAATAGTAATAATAATATTTTGTCATTTCCATGAGAGTTCTGCCATTATTGTACTGATGGGCATGACTTACCTCTCAGGTTGGAAGAAAAGCAGGCAAGGCACACAGCTGAGGAAAGCTCTCCCTGGCAGTTTCCCCATGCAGCACGCTTGTATCTCCAGCACTAAGGAAGTTAGTCACGAGGAAGGAGCGCCCAGTGCAGCTCCAGATTGACTCTCCACATCCTGCTCCCAATGTGTGCGATGGCTTCAGCAATAGGGTCTTACCATCTAGTTCTGGGTTCAATCCCCACCCTAACCCTAACCCTAACCCTATAGTACATGCCTAGCTCTTGGAAGGAAACAGGAACAGAGTTATCCTTGGCTACTATAAAGTCTGATGACATTGTGGCTACATGAGATTTTGTTTCAGTGAAACAAAAACAACAAAAAATAAAAATAAAACTTTATGTATTCCATTTTTGTTGTTGTTTGTTTTCAATCCAGGGTTTCTTTGTGCAGCCTGGGCTGTCCTAGACTCTGTAGACCAAGCTGTCCTCAAATAGGCCTGCCTCTGCATCCTGAGTGCTGGGATTAAAAGGGACTTTTTTTGTTTGTTTGTTTTTCAAGACAGGGTTTCTCTGTGTAGCCCTGGCTGTCTTGGAATTCACTCTGTAGACCAGGCTGGTCTCAAACTCAGAAATCTACCTGCCTCTGCCTCCCAAGTGCTGGGATTAAAGGCGTGTGCCACCACTGCCTGGTGGGACCTTTTTCTTTGAATATAAACATAACGAAAACTCTGTTGTAGAGTGGTAGCCTACTCCTTTAGTCCCATCACTCGGGAGGCAGAGGCAGGACAGTCTCTTGATTTGAGTCCAGCTTGGTCTTCATAGTGCATTCCAGGATAGCCAGATCTGCACAGAGAAACACTGTCTGCAAAAAGAAAAAGGGAGGAAAAAAAGAAAAGAAAAAAAGGGGATGCGGGTGTGTGTGTGTGTGGGGGGGGGGTTGGGAGTGGGGGAGTCTAGTAGTTGTAGTTTCCCTATTTGCCCATTAGATGTCACTCAAGGCCCAGAAAGTGGGAGACAAAGGTAAATACATTTTGAAGTTCTTGCTCATTTTCCAGAGAAGCTCCAGGTCCCACTGTCTGAATTTGTTTTGCATAGTCATGTACTTAGAACTGTATGTTCTTGCTGATTATCTCCCCTAATTCTCTCATCTGTGTAGAAAAATGTGTTCTCTGTATGTTTTGTTTGATTTGACAAGGATTTATGTAGAAAAGGCTGGCTCCCAACTTTTGTGTAACTGAGAACGACTTTTAACTCTTTAAAATATTCATTTCAAGTTGGGCTTAGGGAGCATGCCTTTAATCCCAGAACTCGAGAGACCGAAGCAGGTGAATCTTCGAGTTTGGAGCCAGCCTGATCTGGGGAAACTTCCAGGACAGCCAGGGCTATACAAAGAAACTCTGTCTCAAAAAAAAAAAGTATTTTATTTTTATATGTATGAGGTTTTGTGTGTCTGTGCACAACGGGCATACTTGGTGCCCACAGAGGAAGCTGGAATTATGAATGGTTATGAGCCACCATGTGGCTACTGGGACTTGAACCCAGATCCTTTGCAAAAACAAAAAAACAAAACAAAACAAAAAAACAGCAAGGGCTCATAATCACTGAGACACTTCTCCAGCCTGAATTTTGAATTCTTGCCCCCACAGGTTCTACCTCCCCTGAGCTGGTATTACAAGCATGCACCTCACCACACCTAGCGTGAGGTGTCTTAGTTCCATCACATAAGCCCATGTGTAGTTAGTGGATCCAGAGATGAATTGCATTCGTGTTTCAAGAGCGCCTCCCACCACCTTTCTGTGGCGCTTTCGCGGTGTGTGTGGGACAGCCAAGGATGTAGAATAGCAGCCAGGGCACTTACCTGGAATGTGTAAGGTTTCTACATTATTTATATATTTATGTGTTTACGTGCGTGCACATGCACATGTGTACAGTATCCACGGAGGCCAGAAGAGGGCGTCCCATCTCTTGGACGGAGTTAAAGGTGGTTATGAGTTACCCTTATGTTGGTGCTAGAAAATGAACTCAGGTCCTCTGCAAGAGCAACAAATACTCTAACTTCAAAGCCACCTCTCTAGCCCAAAGACCTTGGGTCGAATCCCAAACAATTACGTATCTGTGTCTAAGAGCAGGGGAGGAGGAAAGAGTAGACAGTACAGAGAAGAGTCAGATGTGGTGGTGCACACCTTTAAATCTCAGCATCGGCAAACAGAGCCAGGCAGATGGGTCTCCATTGAGTTCGAGGCCAGATTTACAAAGCAAGTTCTAGGACAGACAGCCAGAGCTGCTAGGGAGAACAGCCAAGCTACAGGTCTCATCTCAAAACAAAAAACAAACAAACAAATAAAAAACCACCAAAAACCAACCAACCAAACAAACAAACAGAAATAAAGAGAGACAAGCACATAATTCTTGGCTTTGTACCAGGCATGTAACACTAGCACTTTGGAGATAGAGGCAGGAAAAGCATGCGTTCAAATTCATTCTTCCCAAATAGCAAGAGTCAAGACATCCTGGGTTACATGAAACTATATTCTTCCCAAATAGCAAGAGTCAAGACATCCTGGGTTACATGAAACTCTATATCCAAAACAGCCGGGGGTTGGGGGAAAGGTATTGAGATAGCTTAGTGGAGAAAGGTGTTTGTCACACAACCCTGAAGAACTCAGAAAACCACACAAAGGTTGAAGGACAACCAACTGCTTAAGTTGTCTTCAGACGTCCACGCATGCGCAGCGGCACAGGTTTTTCCCCCTCGCCCCCTGTCCACTAATCCCCGCTAGTAAGAGTTAGAAACGAAAAAAAGAGCCATCTGTACATGGAATAGGTGTGGGAGGATGCTGGTGGGTGCGCGTGACTGTGGAAGCCCGAGGCTGACACGGGGTTTTCTTTGATCGTTTTCCTCCTTATTCATCGATCCAGGGTATCTCAACTGAACCTGGAGTTCATCAGTTAGACTAGTCTCACTAACCAGTTTATTCCTGGGATCCTTGTCCCCCAAGAGGTGGGGCTAGAGGCAGACGGCTATGCCCATCCAACGTATTTATGAATTCTGGGGATTGGAATTTGGGTCTTCATGTTCCAGTGGCAAGTGCTTCACTCAAAGGACCATCTCTAGACTCAGATCCATTTTTTATGCCCCTTTATGCAGGGAGCTGATGGGAAGGATTGCCAGGAGGAAGCGGTAGCCATGCTTCTTGAGCTGAGGTAGCTCCGGCTATTAAGTGAGACTATGTCTAAAACCGGCCAAAGCAAATATGAAAACGTACAACAAACAAGCAAAACACAGTGCGGGGGCTGGAGAGATGACTGGAGAGATGCCTCAGGGCGGCAGAGCACTTGCAGCTGTTGCAGAGGTCTAGAGTTTGGGTCTCACGACCGAGACTGGAAAGCTGACAACAGTGAGCAAGCCCAGCTCCGGGGATCTGAAGGTGCCTCTTCTGGCTTCTGAGGGTGCCCATACTCAAGCGCATTCGCACACACATAACGAAAAATGAAACAAATCATTTTTTAAAAATCATTTTATAAGAAACCTAGTGTTGTGGTGCACACCTTAAACCCCAGCACCTGGAGTTCAAAGCCAGTCTGGTCTACATGGTGAGTTCCAGCACAGCCAGGGACACATAGTGAGACCCTAACTTGAGAAACACTACACCCACCGTGATGGTTTGTATATCCTTGGCCCAGGGAGTGGCACTATTAGGAGGTGTGGCCTTGTTGGAGTAGGTGTGTTACTGTGAGTGAGGGCTTTAAGACCCTCATCCTAGCTGCCTGGAAGCAGTATTCTGCTAGCAGCCTTCAGATGAAGATATTGAACTCTCAGCTGCTCCTACCTTATGCCTGCCTGGGCATGGCCATGTTCCCTCCTTGGTGATAATGGACTGAACCACTGAACCTGTAAGCCAGCCCCAGTGAAATGCTGTCCTTGTAAGAGTTGCCTTGGTCATGGTGTCTCTTCACAACAGTAAAATCCTGACTAAGACAGACTTGGAATATCTCATACCTACCACTCAAACTTTCTACCACTGATATACATCGTCCAGCTTTAAAAACAAAACAAAACAAAACAAAACAAACAGAAAAACCTAATAATCTTGCTGTGTAGCCCTGGGAACTCTGGACCTCTTCATCCTCCTGCCTCCATTTCCCAAGTACTGCCTCCATGCTCTGTTAATCATTCTCTTCCTCTTTGCCAGCCTCTGGTGCACGTTGTATGTTGGCTGATGTGAATTAAACTGGAAGAAGTCACAGTACACTTTGCTTTTGCCTGAGCCCAGGGCCTTGTGCATGGTAGACTACAACTCTACACCAGGCTGCACCTACAGGCTTTTATGAAAGTACTTCTGAGTTCTAATTATCAATAGTAGTATATGAGTGTGGTGTCCAGGCCCTCACTTCCATCAGGTTTCCAGCTACTCTGGTAGGCGTGTAGCAGTATCTCTGGCTTGTGTTCAGATGTCCCTGATCTCTAACTATAGTGAACATTTCCCAAGCACAGTTACTGTCTTCTGGGGAAAATGTTCAAATCTTCCATATATATATGGAGAGAGAGATGGTCTCATGGGTCCCAATGCCTCATTCTCCTGCCCCTACTTCCCAAGTGCTGGGGTTGCACGCCTGTGATAGCATGCTTAGCCAATCTTCTATTTGTTTGTTTTTTAAAGACAGACTCTTACTATGTAACCATGACTGGCCTGGAGCTTGCCAAGTAGGCCAGACTGGCTTTGAACTCACAGAGATCTGCCTGCCTTAGCTTCCTGAGCATTGACATTAAAGACATGGAGGGGAGGGGCTGCAGAGATGGTTCAGTGGTTAAGAGCAGTGGGTACTGTTCCAGAGGACCTGAGTTCAATTCCTGGCACCCACATGACAGCTCCTAACTGTCTGTAACTCCTGTTCCAGGAGATCCAACACCCTTATATAGACATACATGGAAGTAAAACCCCCAACGATCATAAGATTAAAAATAAAGTGATTGAAAAAAAGAATTATATGCACGGGCTTGTATGTCACCATGGCTTACTTTGTATTCTTCAAAAACAAAACAAAATATTGGGTAATAAAAAAATCAAGTTATTTAACTGGACATGCTGCACGCCCACGATCCCTGCCCTTGGGAGGCAGAGTTAGGGAGCCCCTCAACCTCAAAGGTTAGCTTGCTCTACCTGGCAAGCTCTAGGCCAATCACGACTACATGCTGAGACCCTGTTGAATTTTGAATTCTTGTGCCACTGGAGCAAGGATTATGAAATACGGAAATATAGAAATGGAGTCTGGATACAATGTTTTCAAGGTGAAACCATTATCCTCCTAAACACCCTTTGTGACATGAGGTCTCATGTTTTAATGCTGTATCTTCCTGATCTGGAGTTCCTGAGCCTCCAGGAGGTCAGCACGTGGCTCAACTAGGGCAAAGGTGAAGGAGCAGGAGTTGTAACTAGAGGATAGGTGGGTCAAAAGTGTGATTTACAGCCTTGGATTTTACTGTGAGGGAGGGACGTGAGACATTTTAAAGCCCCCCCCCTTGAGATAGTGTCTTACTCTGTAGACTAACTGTTCTCAAACTCAGAGATTCATCTGCCTGTGTCTCCTAAGTGCTAGGATCATAGGCACGAACCACCAAACCTAGCTTTGAAAGGTTTTGAACAGAGGATTATGTTGAGGCTGTATTGAAAAATACAGGTTTATCGAGTGGGTTGAAGTGGAGGACTTTCATAAGACATGAGTTAAGAAACCATTGTTAGCTGTACATTGTTCTGTCGGCACGAAGCAGGAGAATCTTGAATTAAAGCCGGACCAGCTACTGAGTGTGGTCAAATGAAAGGTAGGGTAGGGTGTGGTTCTGCCAGAGAACACTTGTTTATCCTACAATCCAAGAAATGAAAAGCCACTTTGAACTAGGCATGGGGGTATGATCCCAAGGAGTGTAATCCTATACCCAGAAGGTAGAGGCAAGAAGATTGCCATGAATTTAAGACCAGCGTTGTCTCAAAAACAGAGGGGGAGGGGGAAAAGCCATTTAATTTCACACTACATTATTGATTTTAAAATCCATCCTCCTTCCTTTTGAGACAGGGCTCCACATAGCCCAGGCTGGCCACCAGTCCTCTGTAAGGCTTGGGATTACCAATGCGTTCCCACTTCTGGTTGCAACTGTTTTGTGTGTGTGTTTTCTCAGCTGGTGATAAAAGCCAGTGCCTCATTCGTGCACGCTATTGACTCCACTACCAGCCACTGCCCCAGCTTTGGCCACGGCTCTGACTGCTGCAAAACCGATTGCACATCAGCGTCTTGAGCAACACGTCACCCCACTCATCCTGAGAGACACTTAACACAGATCCCTTTTGTCTTGCATAACGCTTCATTGTTCATGGGACTAACTTTGCTCTAGATTAGAGTCATTTCCTGTTAGAATTTTATACCTACCTCGTGATGCTAAAAGGTTTACTGGTCTTAAAAGGGAAATGAAAAACTCAGCAGCTGTCAAGCTCTGAACTTTGCCCTAGTTTTCAGTGCAGTGATATGTTCTCTTTGGAGAACTTTAACCTGTAAGTCTGATTCCCTGAGATTATTAAAAGAAGTGAAGGGGAGCCTATTAGTCATTTTAGCCTATCTAAATATCTCCTAAACAGTATTAGCACATGCATGTAAAAATAAAACAGTCTCTTCTTTCTTTCCTCTTTTTGTTGGTTTTTGAGATAGCCTCTTGTTTTTCAGGCTGAGGATGACCTGAACATCTGATCCTCCTTCCAAGCACCTCTTGGAGTCCTTAGGGGAATATGCCACTACATGGAGATTTTTTCTGTGCTGGGGATCAAACTTAAGGCCTCAGGCACACTAGATGGATTACACCCCCAGCCCCAAATGGTTCATTTCTATCTCAGCCAGAGAAAAGAACGCTTTTAATGATGGATTAGTTGATTAGGTAACTAATTTTTTAGACAGGACTTGTTTAGCTCATGCTAGCATGACTCACTGTAGTGTCCACACTGACCCTCCGGCCTCTACTGCCCCAGTGCTAGGATTAGAGGTACGAATCACTAGACCCAGCTGCTTTTGTTCCTCGTTTGTTTGCTCTTGTGAGTGAATCTCACTATGCCTACAATTCCAACACTCTGGAGCCACAGGACGAGGCATTGCTCCAACTTTACAGCCAGCCTATGATAGAGAACCCTGTCTATAAAAAGCCAAAAAGCAAGAATGTGCACTGTACTGCCTCTGCTTAGCTATTTATACTTTGGTGCCGGGGACTGATCCCAGCCCTACTGAAGGACCAGCTTTACTGCAGAGCCATATCCTATTTCCTTTCCTTCCTCCATAAATGCTCCCCCTTGAGTTGTAGCCCTGTCATACAACTCCAGACTTCCATAATCACCTCCAAGAGAAAGCCTCTTCAAACAACCCTGGGCTTTGTATGTGAACAGGGACTATGTATGTAGACTATGGGTTTCACCTTGAGTGCAAAGGTTGAGGCCAGAGGTTAGAAGCCTTGGTCTATAAACGGTAGATGTGTTTGATTTCGCAGACCGTGGGTCTTCTGTCCTGACTTCTCAACTCTGTCAGTATAAACTGAGAGCAGCCGGTCAGCATGCCATCAGATGGACACGGCTGTGCTCCAGAAGGGTTTATGTGTAATGGCGGGCAGCAGGCAGGAGTTGGTTGAGGTTCGCCAGTCCCTGCTCATTGCTGATGTTCAAACAAGCCTTTTGGTAATCCATGGGGTTGAGAAGGGACAAGAGGGGAAAACTTTTCTCTTGGGTACTTTTCTCTCAGCTCTTCAACTAGAGACATTTAGCTTTAATAAATCTTGTTTATGTGTTTTATTTTAAATGTGCATAGTTAATAGATCTTTACATAATTAGTTTTTACAATGGGTTTGGCAGTCAAATGGTTGGAACGCTGCTTATTTGATGTATTTATTGAAGTTCATTGCATGGGTGAAGCACACTTGTGTTTGTTGAAGTTTGTTGTAGGTGTGAATTGTCACTTTCTGCAGTGTGGTCGCTCTGCTTGGCCTCACTTTTTCTGCCTTAGTAAATTATCTGATAGCTCATTCCTCAACTCTTTATTTATTTGCACACATGTGGTAGGTGTGTGTGTGTGTGTGCCTGTGGGTGTGTGTATGTGTGTGTATGTGTATGTGTGTGTGTGCCTGTGGGTATGTATGTACACACACCAGTGTATGTAGGAGCCTGAGGAGGCCAGAGGAGGGTGTTGCAATCCCCTGGAACTGGAACTACAGGCAGTTGTGAGCTACCGTGTGGGTACTAAGAATAAAACCCACAACCCCCTGCAAGAGCAGCAATAGCTCTTAATGGTTGTTCCATCACTCTAGCCCCTTTAATAGCCACTTCCGATCATAGAACTCAAACTACAGTGGTCCTCAATTTACCCCTCTTAATCTCCCTATTATCCTTTCCTAGAAGCAAATATTTTCCATTCTATGAGCCTTAAGGAAGGAGAGGTTTCTAACTGACCTTGTCCCTTGTGGCTCCTTATTTTAGACTCCCTAAAGAGTCTTTCTCAGTTTTCAGTATGTTCCGTTACTCAGTATACCCTCTCCTTCCCACACTTCCTGCTGGTGCTCTCCTCAAATGCTGGCTTTAAGGAATCATCTGTTTGCACCATTCAGAATCTTCTTAATGTTCCTTCTGTCCTCTCTGTCTCTCTCTCTCTCTCTCTATGTATGTATGTGTGTGTGCACGCACACATGTATATTGAACCCATGGCCTTATGACCACAAAGCATTTACCACTGAGCTACACCCCTGCCATTATTATTCTTGGGGCATTTCATAGGTCCATGTCCCTCCTCTCTGCCAGATTAACGTTCCTAAGATCAAGAATCAAGAAACTCATCATGTGGATTTCTATACTTAGCAGAGACATCACCAACCACAGCTGACACCGGAGTGCTTTCTTTGGCTGGAAGTGGAGCATGCCTTTACAGAGTGTGCCCTGTGTGGCCAACTCTTCTTCACTGGCCTGTCACTCACTCTTTCCCTCCTGACCATCTATAAAGGCCATGGTTATGATTTACAGGTGTTTCCCAGTCTGTTCTCAGTCTATTAGAGGACCTAGCTGATACTCAGGAGATGAAAAAACATGATCCAGGGAAAGTCGTTTTGAAAAGCACCCCAGAAACAGGTCTTGGAGGAAGAGACAGGACCAGAGAACAGGGATGTAGCTCAGTGGTAGAGCACTTGTCTAACCTTCATTAAGGCCTGGGTTTGACCAAAATGAATCAGGATGGTTCACACCTGTAATCTCAGCACCAGGAAGGTGGAGGCAGGAGGATCAGAAATTCTAGATCATTCTTGGATACAGATAGAATTTGGGCCAGTCTGAGATACATGAAACCCTGTCTTGGAATATGGGAATCAGGTGTGGTGGCACATGCCATTAGACCCAGCACTGGGGAGGCAGCAGGAGGAGGGTCTCTGTGAGTTCAAGGTTAGCCTGGTCCACATGGTGAGTTAGCTTCTGGCTAACCAGAGCTACATTGAAAGTTTTAGAACTAATGGGATAAAACAATGAGAGCTGTCATGGTTCAGGAGAGAGCAACTAGGCAAAGGATGTGAGGAAAAGAGCAGTTCCCAGGAGAATGGAATTGCCCGGCCCTCACTTTTAACTAGTAAGAATCCTTGGTCCCTGCGATGGCTACTCCTGGTTAGTACCTTGACTATATCTGGAATGAACTACAATCCAAAAATGGAGGGTACACCTGCGATACAGATCTTGAGGCTGAAAGACACAGGTTTCTGACCTGCATCTTGACTTGGAGATCTTGAGGCATAGTAGCCGTGAAAAGTTTAGGCCCAGGCTAGGTAGTACAGTCCCAGGAGACAGGGGCAAGGAGATCTCTTAGTTCAAAGTCAGCCTGAGACAAAGCAAGTCCCAGATCCAGGCACAGTGGTACATAATTTTAATCTGGGCCACACTTTTTGCTGGAGGCCTACATAAGGACATTGGAAGAAGAAAGATTCACTCTTCTTTGGCTGTCTGCACTTACTTGCCAGCACATCTGTTGGAACCCTCTTCTACAGAAGACCAGCTTAAACAAGTAGTCTCATGGGAATAGATTCTTGGACTTCCCATTCACGGCTGCCCATTGTTGGGTTAGCTGGACTGCAGACTGTAAATCATCACAATAAATTCCCTTACTACATAGAGACATTCTATAATTCTGTGTATAATATAATTCCCCTTTTGTTTTTGTTTATTTTTGAAGTTATGTCTCACTATGTAGCATTGGTTGGCCTGGCTCAATAAGTAGACCAAGTTAGCCTCAAACTCACAGACATCAGCCTGCCTCTGCCTTCCCAGTGCTGGGGATTAAGGGTGTGGCTACCACACCCAGCACCCTCCCCGCCCCACATCCCTTTTAATCTTGACTGTAGTAAAAATGTACTGGTTTTGCCAGCAGTGGTGGTGCCTGTGGGAGGCAGAGGGAGTTGGAGCTGGAACTCCCTGAGTTTGATTTGAGGCAAACCAGAGCTACACAATGAAAACCTGTCTTAAAATAATACAAAAGGCTTGATCTGTCTGACTTGTGAATAGGGACACCTAGAATCTTGTTAAAATGCAGATTGTCCTTTAGTGAGTGTAGGAGGGAGTTACTGAAATTGTGCCTCTATGACATCATGCAGCTGACTGACAGGGTGACTCAGAAGCTATTGAGAGAAGCACTATGCTGATGAGATAGAGAGATTTGTGGAGATGGTTCAGCTGTTAAGGGTGCTTGCTGCTTCTTGCATATCTAAAAAGTGCTAATAAGTTTAAGAAGAAGGAGGTCCACTGAAGGAGGTTAAAGTTCATTAGGGAGAGTGACACCTGAAGGCACACAATGTCAATGAGTAGGGGACTCACAAGTGAACAAGTGTTCTCTGGGGCTTACTGGCAAAGCACTGCCAGAACCGGATTCAAATTCTTGGGGCAGGCAGCCTTTTGGGCTGTGCTCTGAAATAGTAGACTAGAAAGGGACTGAGAGTGAAGACAGTACTCAGCTTTGCCATTGACATTTGTCAGTTTCAGCAATGGAAAATGGGAATAATAATAATAAATTCCTAATGAAGGCATAGATTATCTAAATCTAAATGTTGATTGGGTGTTTACCTACAAAGCTTTCTGTTATGCAAGATAACATCCCACGAAATGCCTCAGGAAGCCATACAGTCAACTCTGATGTTAGGCAGCATGTGGCCCAGGCTGACTTCAAACTCTGTGCTTTGTGTATAACTAAGGATGACCTTGAATTCCCTTGGCTCCTTCCCAAGTGCTGGGGCTAGAGGCAAGAGCCACTGGGCTTAGCCATAAGACTTACATCAACACAGACTTTGAGGTTGTTTTTTGACTAATAGTTTGCCTTCTCCCATCCTGCATCCCTACTCAGCCTCACAAGAAGGCCCTTGGGTTTCGTTATGTGGCCAGCCTAGGTGGGGTGGGGACTAAGCAGGCCAGAACTCTCATTTGCTCATTTATCAGGGAGTGTCACAGACCCACAGGTGCTGGACCCTGGAGCAGCACGCTTCACTGTTGAAACGGGGTGAGTAGAAGAATGGAGCCATTGTAAGTACCTGGCAGAACACCACTTAGCATAGAGAGGGAGGAGGCAGAGGAACAAGAAGCCTGCTACCCCCAGGCACTTCTTGGAATTGGCAGGCAGTACCTGGCAAGGGACGGCTATTGCCTGAGTTCCCAGTACTCTGTTGAGTTTAGACGACAGAACACGTTTTTGTTAGAGTGATCTGGGCTTTCTTCTTAAAACCTTAATGGTTGTCTGGGAAAGGAGCAGGCGCCCTCTGGGGCTGACGTAACACTGGCTAAAAGTGGTGCACCTCATGGGATGTGTGGAAGAAGAGCCGCTGAACAGAGATGGAGGCCGTTTACACCAAGAACCAAGCTGACCTGCAAGAAAAGTCAGCCCTCATCATCGGGAGCTGTCGGTGCTTCTGCTCATGTCTCATGGGAGCAGAAGGGCGGCTGGAGAGGAAGAGAGGGCTAAGGGCAGAAGGCCAAAGGAGAGATTGAGCGGCAGCCCCTGACCTGACAGAGAAACAAGGCTGAGCTTGTGGAGGCCTGATGACTAGCTGTCTTGGTCAGTGTGTGAAGAAGAAACAGAGCTTTATACTACATTCTTTGGAGAGGAAAAGGAGGGAGGGGGAGAGAGAGAGAAAATATCACTCTAACTCTCACAGAGATCTCAGACGTTAACTATATGAAATATGTATTTTTAGTTCTTGATTTTTTTCTTTTCCTTCCTCCCTCCTTCCTTCCTTCTTCCTCCCTCCCTCCCTCCCTCCCTCCCTCCCTCCCTCCTTCCTTCCTTCCTTCCTTCCTTCCTCCCATCTTCCTTCTTTCTCCCTTCCTCTCTTGCTCTCACTCTCTTTCTATTTTTGAGACAGGCTGTCACTCTGGAGTCCTGGCTGGCTGGAAACTCACGGTTGGAAGCTGGCTTGCACACCCTGCAGCTCCAGCCTCCCTCTTACCGGATCCCAAGCAGGTCCCACGACACAGAGAGCAGTCGCTATGAATCTGTGCATTTAATGGAACCTAATGCAAATTTGGATACTTGGCAGGTCCTCCGTAAATAAGACAGATTACCCACTGGGGTATGATAAAAAACAGGCTTGGTAAGCTGTGCTGAATGATTTGCACAAAAACTTCCACCTCACCTCTGATATTCTTCCTTACACACGTTGAAGGCTGTAGGTAACAGTCCACTCTACTCTTACCATGTAGACCAGCCTGGCCTTGAACTCACAGAGATCCACCTGCCTCTGTCTCTGGAGTTCTGGAATTGAAGGCTTGTACCACAGGCCTGGCTCACTAGTCTACTTCTAAGATCTTTGACTAAGTGTGAGGTTGTGTTTCTGGCAACCAAGACTAATTAAACCTCTGTGACCATTAGCTACTTGTGGGGGGCCTTGGAGAATCAACCGTGAAAAAGGCGGATGGAGAGAAATAGCTTGACTGAGTAGCCTGCCCTGCCACCCGAAGCCATGGTGAGGTGCTGCCTCTGAGGGCCATGTCTGGGTCCATAGCTCATATTACCATCAAGGCCATACTAATGTCCCTGGTCTGGGCTGTCACCTGGGATCATGTCGATGTTCAAGAGCTGTGCAGAGCTGGCCCCATCCCTCTCTGGCGGAGTCGTTTGGGAGGTAGGGCGGGTACCTCACTTGGCCCTGGTGGCAAAGGCATGGATGAGCAGGCCCAAGGGTGTAAGAGCAGGAGAGCTGGCCCAGCTTCTGGCTTGTTGTGTGTATTAATTAAAAAAATCAATTCACACTGTCGCCGGCACTGGCTGGCTGTGGCATTAGATGAGCTGGCTAGGGCAGTGCTGGAGAGCTGGCCCCGGTGGTGTGGGTGTGGAGAGATGAAAGCCTAACCAGCTCAGGCCTAACTACCACGCAGGCCTCCATCCAGGCTTTGAGTCGGCCCATGCCAGCATCTACCTCACCTAGGAACTGCAGGAGCACACCACGGGGCCGGTCCTGCAGATCCAAAGCTGCAGGATCTCCATGACACAGGGCAACAGCAGGTTACCTGAGAGGAGGCCTAGTGAGGATCCAGTCTGAGCAGTGGAGCAGAAGCCTCGTGCCAGACCAGTGACTCATGGCCATTCACACGTAAAGCTGTATGGACAAAAGGGTACACTGCGTGACACCCCGTGACACACAACAGCCCGTATGACGAGATGTTTTGTTTTGTTTTTTTTTATTTTCTTTTGGGGAGGTAGGCTACAAGGGCAGAGGGCAGATAGGAAGTGATGGGGGAATGAGTGGGATTTGGATGCATGATGGGAAATTGACAAGAAATCAATAAAAAGTTAAAAAATAAAATTACAGTTCAGTTTTTTTTTTCCTTACATAGAGTGGTGCTATGTATGGAGATCAAAGGACAACTTGTGAGAGTCACTTCCTCCAAAATGTGGTTCCTGTGGAACATACTGAGGTTGCCAGGCTTGGGGTCTTTACTCACTGAGCCATAGCTGGCCCTGTGCCGGTGCTTTACCAGCTGAGCCATCCAGAGAGATCGTGTGTGTGTGTGTGTGTGTGTGTGTGTGTGTGTGTGCTGTTACTGTTGCTGTTGCTGTTGTTGCTGTTGTTATTTGAGACAGGGTCTTGTTATAGAGCTCTGGCTATCCCAGAACTCACTATGTAGAGCAGGCTAGACTCAAACTCGTGACAAACTTCTCCCTTTGCCTCCAGAGTACTGGGATTGATATAGGTGACCACTGTTTTTTATCTTTTAAATGTATGTGGTTATATACAGAAGTAGGAATACAAAATCACTAGATATCTTCAGACATTATAGGAAATGCATACTGTATATGCCAGGGATAATAGTGTAGGCCTGTAATCCTACCACTTTGAAGAAGGAGGCTGGAGGATTTCAATGAGTTCAAGGCCATTATAATGGGAGTTACACAGTGAGAACCTGTCTCACAGAAAAAGTGGAGAAAAGAAAGAAGCTAGGGACCAAAGAAAGACAGGACAGTGGAGACATTCTTGCTATCTCTGCTCATCTACTGTTACTAATCAATCATTGCCAGTATTCAGTATGTTTCTCAAAATGGCACATCGTGGGATCTCTCTCTCTCTCTCTCTCTCTCTCTCTCTCTCTCTCTCTCTCAAGTCAGGGTTTTCTCTGTGTATCTATGCTCAGTAGACCAGGCTGGCCTCAGACTCAGAGATTTGCCCACCTCTGCCTCTTAAGTGGTGGAATTGAAGGTACCATGCCATGCACATGCATTAGGATTTTGAAGGACATTGTGTCTTAAATTACACAGAATCTCTGACCAAATGAAAGTGCACCACAAACTGAGATTCCTTGGTAGTTTGTGGTATGAGTTCCAAGCCGTAGAGGAGGGGGGCTTGTACGTGTGAGGGAGGGAGGAGGAAGAGGAGGAGAGAAGACCTGAGCAGTACAGGGAGGAGGGAAGGAAGGGAGAAGTCACCTGTATTTCCTTCTGGCAGGGCCTGGGACTACAGCTCCGTAATTGTTCCTTTAGTGCCCCAGGTCCCGAGTTGGTTCCCAGCACTGTCTATATTCCTTTTCTGTGAAATACTCTATCGTTCTTGGTTGGCTCCCTTTCAATAATGTGTATTTCCCAGTTAGAAGAGAGGTGATGACAAGCTCCTTCCTCTGTCTGTGAGGCCAGGGCCTGGCAGATACCACAGGAGGATGAGGAGGATGAGGGAAGGAGGGGAGGAGAAGCTCGGGAGGCAGCTCCCAACTGTGAGTGCATTTGGCTCCAGGTCTAACCTGGCTGGGTCCAGAGAAAGCTTGCACAGAGATGGTATCCCTGAAAGCCAGGGCACAGGCAGTAGGCCAGCTCAGGGGAGGGCACAAACTTTGTCAATAAATATTGATGGGCCAAGCATTAAGTTTCAGGCTGCAGGGACTGGGTGAAATAAGGCTTAGTCATTAGCTTTGAACCTCTGAGACTCTGCTGTCTGTGGGGAAAGGCCCTTAATATGGCCCCTAGGTCAGAGAAGGAGACACAAAGATACTTCTTCTCCCATCCTGGCTGGAGTTGTTCAGCTGCCCTCACCAGGGCCAAGAAGAGGGGCTGATTGAGAGGCTGGCAGGGAACAATAGTAGCTTGCTGCAGGGTCGCTGGGATTGGAGTCACAGATAGAACAAGGACAGTGAAGCCACACATGCTCCACCCGATATGGGGAGTGGGTGAACGTCAGCCTCCAGCACACATTCTACATGCTAAGGTACCATAGTTAGATTGGACCCACTAGTCCAGGGAGCAGTGAGGCAGGAGACAGCCTTGTCTGGTACCACACCATACTCCAGGTTGGCAGGGTGTTTCTCTGCTGATGAAAGGAGCCTATTCAACTCAGATTAGAGTATATTAAAAACAGGTTTATTGGGAAGCAGCTCTCCAATGGGCAAGTTCACTGCTCCAAGGCCTGAGGCCAGGGAAATTGACATAAGGAGAAGGGGGAGGAGGGAGAAGAGAAAGAAAGGAGGAGGGAGAGGAGGAGGAAGAAGAAGGAGGCGAGAGAGATCAAACTGCAAAAATGTCTGGATTATATAGGGAAGATCCTTTGTGGGAAGGGTAGCCCAGTCCCTGGACTGGAAAATTCAGGATTGGGGGCTCCTCTTCCTCTTCTTTCTCCTCTTCCTCCTCCTCCATTTGAAGTAGTGTCTCTCTTGGAACTTGCTGTGCAGATCAGGCTGGCCTTGAATTTATAATAATCCTCCTGTCTCTACCTTCAAAACCTGAGACTACAGGACCATGCCACTGTAGCTAGTTTATCACTCAAAATTCTGACTTACCATGTTAAGGGCACAATCCAGAAATATTTAAAAAAGAAGTGCAAATCATTCTGATAGAGATGATCCAAGACACATTACACAATAAATTCTACAGAATCCAGGCATGGTGGCTCACTACCTGTATTTGCAGTACTCAGAAGGCTGACTCAAGAGGATTGACATGAATTTAAAGTTAGTGTGGGATACATAGTTCTGATACAGCCTGGGCTACAGAGTTTGTCTCTATCTCAAAACAAACAAACAACAAACAAACACAACAATAACAAAAACAAAGGGGGAGGACTGGGAGGAGCAGAACATTTGCCTAGCACACAAATACACACACACACACACACACACACACACACACACACAATCTTAGGTTCAAGCCTGAGAAGTCCTTAAAAAAGAAAGCAAGAGGGGCTGGAGAGATGGCTTAGTAGTTAAGAGCACTGGCTGCTCTTCCAGAGGTCAAGAGTTCAATTCCCAGCAACTATAGAGTGGCTCACAACCATCTGTAATTGGATCCAATGCCCATCTCTGGCATACATCAATGGAATGAGTACAGTGTACTCATATACAATCCCCCCTCCAAAAAAAAGCAAGCAAGAGAGGGGAGGGCAGGGAGGAAAGGAAAGGAAATGTGAGAGACAGCAAAACCTGGAGTAATGGCGCACTCCATGGCCCATCGTTCAGACGCTGAAGGAAAAGGATTGTGAGTTTGAGACCAGCCTGACCTACATAGTGAAACTCTACCTATAAACAAAGATATTTGTAAAACTGGCATTTAAACTGGGCCTAGAGGCACACTCCTGTAATCCTAGCTTTTAGGAGGCTGAAGCAGGAGGATCACAAGCTCAAGACTAGCCTGTGCCTGCAAGACCCTGTTTCAGAAAAAAAAAAATCAACTTTTAAACATTTAAGTAAGACTCTTTAGCTATTTGCCTACTTGGCAGATTAAAACTGGAGTCTGGGGTTTCTGATTCATGGCCTTTCTACATTTCTGCATTGCTTCTATGGTGGACACAGAACAGAGCTCAACAAGTCAGCCAATGGAGTTTGTTTCATGTAAAGAACTTCCCCTGGTAATGTGTTACTACACTGCAGCTTCCGCCTCACTGACCCTCCAGCCCCGAGGGAGAGCCAGTTCTCATCCTCAGGACCTAAAGCCCACAGGGACATGAACGAGTTGCTGGAGCATGAATGGCCCTTGAAAAACAGTTTGTTTTGTATAACAAGTAGCATTTGTCTCTGATAACCTAAGTAGCCTCCCTGGAGTTCATTGTGTATATGTGTGACTGATTATCAAGGCCCAACCATAGGAAGAATGAGGTGGCAAAAGCTTTTGTTGTATTAGATGAAATCTCATGTATTCTGGACTGGCCTCAGACTTACTGTATAATTACATATATGGGCCAATACTCCCAACTTTTACTTTTGTTTACAGTGTAGCCCTGGCTGGATTTGGGGACTCATTTATAGATCAGACTAGCCTTGGACTCACAGTGTAACCTCCCTGACCTGTACAGGCCAAGCAGACCTTGAACATTTGACAGGGAGGCTGAACAGACCTTGGCTAAGCAGACCTTGAATATCTGTCGCGATAGGCAAGCTATACAGACCTTGAACGATAGGATTTATTGGCCTGAACAGAGACACCTGCCTTGGCCACAGCTATGAGCTTTGATGTAGTGGAATTAATGAGCTGGTAAGAAATGGAATGGGGGTGGGTTTTGTAGTTTTCCCCTTTATATATACTGTGTTGAATATTAAATTTTGGGCCTTGATCAGAATCTTGTCTTGGCTCCATAGTTCTCTCGGACTCTGCCCTTTCCATTTCCAGCCCTCCTTTCAGGTGAGCCCTGCTCAACTGTAAGTCACTGGACGGCTCCATCACAGTGCTGGATTAAAGACATAGGCCATGATGCCTGGCTCAAAACCCAGCTTTGGAGAAAGCGGCTTACTATGTAGCCCAGGTTGGTCTGAAACTTACTGTGTAAAACAAGTTAGCTTTGAATTTAAGAACTCAGAAGGTAGCCGAAGATGATTTTGAAAATCTGATCCTCCTGCCATGTGCTGCAATTACAGGGATCAGGCCAGTTTGGGAAACAGTAACCTAACACCTCAAAAACATTCAACCGTCCAACTAACCAACCATCCAACCAACCAACCAACCAACCAATTAACCAACCAAGCCCAGCTCATTGGGTAAATAGGCTTGCTGCTCAGCTGTAACCTTAATTTTTTAAAGGTCTACTTTTAATGATGTTTTTTAAACACTTTAACTTCTCTTATATCTCACTACCTACCAGAGGTAGTGGGAAAGAGAGGATATAGGGGAAGTGGACCTGCTTAGAAATGGTTTTTCGGCGTTAACTCTTGTCTGTGTTGTCTGGAAATCGGCAGTTCAGTTCACAGTTTAACACTGGCAGCTTGATCCATTCTGAAATACGTTATGGATATATCAGCAATCTAGTTTGGTAGAGTTGGGTTAGCAAGAGCAGTGGCACATCCTCGTAGGAACACCCAGGCCTCAACCTCAGCCCAAGTCAGCAGGAGGGACCAGTGAGGAATGCCAGGAAAAGTTCTCAGCTGTGCCTCTTTGAGCAAAGTGAACATCGGTGACGACTCGAGACGAACAAGCTTTGTACAGCTAGTTCTACAAGCAAGCCAAGCTCAGCAGCCTTCACTGTCGAATCTCTTTTATACTCTCTCTAAACATCACGCGTCCTCTTTGGGTCTTGTTTCAGCATGTATCTTGCCTTAGCACATGAGTCTGTTCTGACATCACTCTGCCAATCAGCCCGAGTCCGAGGAAGCAGCAAGAAGCCGAGGCACACTACCAGAACTACACAATGTAAGGCAGACCGATACATGTGTGTCATTAACAAGCAACCTCTCATCACGTGTCTTTTCACATGCTTGCTTTAGTAAAACAGCCTTGCACCTATGTTCACTTCAGAAAAACACTCCTGTTTGTGTTTGCCCCAACGAAACACCATCCAACACAACTGACTCTCCAACGAACCCTTAAGTTTCCACTTCACTGAGCCTGACAATCAAGACTAATGATAATATGAGTTCAATTCCTGGGACTAGCATGATGTAATGAGAGAACCACCTCTAGAAAGCTGTCCTCTACCCAAGATATAGTTCACAGACCAAATAAAGCTCAAGAAGAAGGAAGAACAAAGTGTGGATACTCTAGTCCTTCTTAGAAGGGGGAACAAAATACCCAAAGGAGGAGATACAAAGTATGGAGCAGAGACTGAAGGAAAGGCCATCTAGAGACGGCCCCTCCTAGGGATCCACCCATATACAGTTACAAAACCCAGACACTATTGTGGATGCCAACAAATGCTTGCTGACAGGAGCCTGATATAGCTGTCACCTGTGAGGCTTCCTTCCTTTCTTCCTTCCTTCATTTATTTATTAGATTTTTTTTTTTTTGAGATAGGATCTCTCTGTGAAACCTTCACTGTCCTGCAATTCACGCACTATCCCAGGCTGGCATCGAACTTAGAGATCCATCTGCCTCTACCTCCTGAGTGCTGGAGTTAAAGGCACAAGCACCACCACCTGGTGGGGTATTTTCTTGACCCATGATTCATGTGGGAGGGCTCAGCTCACTGGGTGCTGTCGACCCCTGAGCTGGTACTTCTAGTGCTATGAGAAGGAAAGCAAAGTCGTCTAGCAGCACTCCTCCATGGCCTCTGTAATCAGTTCCTGACTTGAGTTCACTGGATGATGAACTAAAAGCTCTGAGATGAAATAAATATTTTCCTCCCCAAGTTTCCTTTGGTTGTGTTTTATCTCAGCAGTTGAAAAGTAATGTTGAGTATTTAAGTTATTTGGGTTGTCCAGAACTTGCATTCAGTGATGACCAATCCACACAGACCTTGAACTGGTCAAACCAGAAACCACCTTGCCTCATAGCTTCTTACACTGACTTTTTTTTTTTTTTTAAGTTTCTGGCCCATGAGAAAAGTAGTTTCATTTGCTTTCAGGCTCAGGTGAAAAGACAGGGCTATTTTCCCCATGTAAGGGAGCTGTTTTATGATGGGGACTGGCAATTCATCAGTCTGGTTTGAGACAATCTTCCAGAAAGAACATTTTGGAGCTGTGTACAATGTAAGGTTTTTGATTTGTTACTTTGAGACGAGTTACTCTGGGTAGCCATGGTCCTTCTGGAACTTGCTCTGTAGACCAGGCTGGCCTTAAACTCAGAGGTTTGCCTGCTTCTGCTTCCTGGATGCTGGCATTAAAGGTGTGCACCAACAACCACTGCCCTGCTATGTCTTGTTTTTATCTTGGCTGGAGGGTGAAGGAGCATGACATAGCTTCAAGGAACCCTAGATACCATCTCTTCCAACTTCATCTTTTCTAAAGTAGCAAATGGAAGTTAGCCCTATGGCACTCCCAAGAAGAAAGAGAGTGTACATTCTTGAGTTAGACAGACCATGACTGAGTACTGGGTGTGACTGGCACATCCCTGCAATCCCCGCACTTGGGGGAGACTGAGGCAGGGAGATCAGGAGTTCAAGGCCAGCCTCAGCTATATGGGGAGTTTAAAGCCAGCTTAAGCTATAAGAGGAGAAAACTAAAACCCAAACAAATAAACAATGTACGTAGAGCCCAGCCCTACCATTTAGTAGTTTAGGTCTTAGGGTGGGGAGATGCCTTACAGAAGCAAGAGCTGACTATGCCACAGCAGAGCTTACCAGAGGGGTCAGATATTCTAGACAGAGAGGGAGGAGACCCAGCAGCACAGAGAAGGGGATGAAAGGGGGAGATTCAGACAGAATTGAGCTAGAACACCTGGTGCTCACAAGAGGGAGGAGGAATGCTGATGGATAGGGTGCGGGGAGGCTGTCTTCCCCACAGCCAAGTCTTCAGATCACTGTGTATGAACAGCAGGCCTGGGGAAGCCTTGGCTTCATCTTAGTAGAAGGTAACTGCAAATGTGCTTCAAGGCATTCCCGTTCCAATCACCATTGCCACAGTCTAGACAATGGGTCATCAGCCACATCAGCCCACGGTTTACAGCTCAGGGAAGTAGACTGGGCAATGTCTGGGAAGTCAGTGATACCTGAGATTCCTTCAAGCCCTCTGCTTGTCCAGCTCTTCATTTCAGTGCACAGCAAGACTCCCTTAGCAATAGGCCATAAGCCTGTCTAAGTCATTAACAGTCACGTGTCTCTGTGTGGGACACTCTTCTAACTGTTCAATTTATTGATTCGTTCATCTTCCCCAGAACCTTACAAAATAAACTGCATCCCTTTCTTTTCTCAACTTCTCAAAGCTTCAGCCAGGTGTGGTCACACATACCTTTGATTCCAGCACTGGGAAACAGAGGCAGGCAGATCTCTATGTATTCCAGGGCAGCCTGCACTAAATAACTAGTTCCAGAGCAGCCACAGAAACACGGTGAGACCTAGCATAACATACATTAAAAAATAAGTATATATACAGCTTAATCAAGTTTCAGAGTATAGACATATAATGCTCCTAGAATAAAAAAAAAAACCAAAAAATTCCCAGCACCCAAAGATTGCTTATAGCCCCCCCCCCTTTTCTAGTCTTACCACAGAAACAAAAACTATCCTTCTTCTCCCAGCCCCCTCTTTTTTTCCATGAGTCAAGGTCTCTTACTGTGTAGCTTTGGCAGGAGTTCAGACTCCTTAAGTAGACCAGACTTTCTTTGAACTCACAGAAATCCATCTGCCTGTCTCCCAAGTGCTGGGATTAAATGCATGCATTAGGGTTTTTTGTTTGTTTGCTTTTTTTAAATTTCGGGGGTGGTGGTGGTGACCGGTGTGCATGGAGTGCTTGAACAGGTCAGAAGACAGCTGTGGGAATCACTTCTTTCTCCTCTTACCAAGCGGGTTCTGGGAAATCTAACTCAAACCATCAGGCTTGATAGCAAACCCTTCTATCTTCTGAACACCTGCCCACACCTCTTTAAAGAGTACCTCGCTGTAGTCCAGGCTGCCTGGAATGAATGCACTAGGAGTCCTGAACTCCTGTCAATCCTCCTGTCTCTGGTTCCCCAGTGCTGTGATAACAGGTGTGTGCCATCTCACCCAGTGCTCTGCCTTTACTTGTGTGGGTGCGGCTGTGTGTATGTGTGTGTGTTATGCATGCTTAGGAATGTGCAGGTGCAGGTGCACGCAGGTATGTATGCCCACGTGCATACAGGCACAGAGGCCAGAGGAGGAGATAGGGTGTACTTCGCTGTCACTTCCCACCTTGGTCCTTTGAGACAGATCTCTCACTGAACCTGGAGCTAGGCTGGAGCCCAGCAAGTCCCAGGGATTCTCCTGCCTTAGCCTTCTCTCCTCAGTGCTGGGCAGCCACATCTGGCTTTTTATGTGGGTGCTATGATGTAAACTCAGGCCCTCAGGCTGACACAGTAAGCACTGTCACCCACTGAGCCATCTCGCCAACCCCTTATCCTTACCTTGTAACAGCAGAGTTTAGAGAGGTGTGGTGATAAGTGACTGTAATCCTAATCACACATCTGCAATCCCAGCATTTGGGAGGTAGAGAGGAAGATCAGGGCCAACCTCAACTACACAATGAACGTGAGAGCAGCCTAGGCTACACAGTGAGACCCTGCCTTTAATAAAAAGAAAGAAAAAAAGAAAGAAAAGAGCAGACAGACAAAGACTAATACAAGGAATAGACAAATAACTTTATATCAGAAAGCAGTGTTATCTCCATTTCACTGGTGAGGCAACCAAGGCCAAAACATTAAGCAACTAGCTCAGGTCATCGCCTTGGGATCTAACCTTGGTAGGTTCCTGCTTGGTCATGAGACAATGGCAGATGAGGTAACTTTCCTGAGACAGTTTCTTTATAAAATCTCGGTAGTAATTCCATGCCAGCAAGGCTCCATGCTGTTAGAAGGTTCTACTAACTCCCCTCAGATCCTTACTCATTAGATCTGGACTAGGAGGCAGAAGTCTCTGATCAGGTGACTCAGTTTTATAAAAATAGCCTTTTCTGGGCATAGTTCATGCCAGTACTCAAGAAGCTGAGGCAGGAGGATCACTGCAAGTTTGAGGTCAGCCTGGGCTCCATGATGAGTTTAAAGCCAGCCTTGGCTACAGAGTGAGAATTTGTCTCAAGAGGAAAAAGAAAAAAGAGAAACAACTTGAAGGCCCTCCCACTCTTGGGAATTGTTAATTTTTCTTAGTAAGTCTTCTACTCAAGTTCTCACTCACAGTGATGAAAGTGAAACGGAAACAGGTGAGGTCCAACCTTTGCAGGTTAGGATAGTCTGGTCCCAGTCGATTCCCCCAGGGCCCTCTCCTTCCCTGGCAGATAAAAACAGAAGAAAAATTGCACATCTTTTAGGAGAGGAAGTGACTCACAGGCCTGGAATTTAAAAAGAGTCTTTTTGTAGGGGAAAGGGCAAAGAAAGAGGTCGTGTTGGAGAGTAGTCATTAGGATGTGGGGGAGGGGAGTAGCAAGCAGTGGACAGACCAAATATTTGCTTAGAGCAGTGGTTCTTAACCTTCCTAATGCTGTGACCCTTTAACACAGCTCTTCCTGTTGTGGTGACCTCCAACCATAACATTACTTTGTTGCTACTTTTTAACTGTAATTTTCCTACTGTTATCAACTACAATGTAAATATCTCCCATGCAGATGATCTTAGGTGGCGCCTGTGAAAGGGCTGTTAGACTCCAGAGTCGAGAACCTCTTGCTTAGAATAATACCAAAAATATTTTTTAAATCCTTTAAAAAGGATTTAATTGATTGTTCTTATTTTTACATCATCCTTATCATTGGAAGGAGAATTGTGGGGTGTTTTGTTTTGTTCTGTTTTGGTGGGGGCAGGGTCTTGTAGCCTGGCTGGCTTAGTATGCATCTCAACCTAGTCTCAAACCTGTAACCAATCCTTCTGCCTCAGTCTCCTGAGTGCTTTGGCTCACAATCACATGTAACTCAGCTCCTAGTGACCCACTGTCCTCTTCTAAAAGGTCTCAGACCGCATCTGTACAGATGTGGCATACATACATAAAACAAAATCTTTAGTAAAAATATTCAGAACATCTTTGGACTTCCAGACATTTTATTTTATTTATTTTTTTAATTATATGGTGGTGTCTTCCAGTGCCTGCCATCAGTTCAGACACACATTTTAATGAGCTAATTTGGATCTTTGGATCTTTGAAAAAGCAAGCAGCACCTGTGTGCATGTAAATTTGTTTCAGTGGTTGACGTGGAGGCGAGAGCTGCCCAGAGTTCAAATTCCACAGCTCCGGCCACAAGCCTCGCTTATGCTGCTGCTTTAGTGGTTAGTGCACTGTTTAGTGCACTGTTGCTGCTGCTTTTACTCCATATTCTGGTGACCAGGGACCTACATAGCTAGGGCACCAGAGCTTCCTCCCTTCGCTCAACTGTTCCTTCTAATTTCCCTTGCAAGGATTCAGAAACCTGCACCTCTATCTTTTTCCAGGAAAGAGAATCCCTGAACCCTTATGACTCCAGATGGCTGTACAACTTTCATGATCAAATAACCCAGTTCACGTCCCTGTATTCTCCACAAGCTTTAAGAAATGATTCAGATGTTCACTATTTAAGTTCCCTTAAAAAACACTGCTTAAGTCACAATAAAGTCGGCCATCTTCCTTAATGGTTGGTTGATATCACTGAAGAGTGATTTGGAATTGTCATGCTGAAGAAAAAAACACAGAAGAGGCTCAAGCTTTGTTTCTGGAAATTCAGATCAGCCTTTCAATTAGATGTGATGCATTTGATAAGTTGTCTCTGTTTGAGAACAGGGTATCTTTCTGGCCTAGAATTCCAAACAATCCTCCTGCCACAATTTCCCTAATACTGTCCGGGGATTACAGACCAGAGCCACCACATCCCATTGATGAATTGTTTAAATCCTTAGAGCAGTAAACCAGAAATCTCTACAGGTCATTATTATGTTGGAATTCCACAGATCTGTGTAACTTTCTTGACTTAAAAAAAAGGTTAGCAGCACTCTGGGAGGCAGAGGTAGGCGAACTTCTGAGTTCCAGGCCAGCCTGGTCTACAGAGTGAGTTCCAGGACAGCCAGGGTTATACCGAGAAACCCTGTCTCAGAAAAAAAACAAAACAAAACAAAAAACAAACAAACAAACAAAAAAAATCCAAAAAAAACCAAAGGGGGAAAAAAGGTTAGAATCCCGACTTCCAGTTTTGAAATGGTTTTTTGTTGTTGTTGTTGTTGTTTGTTTTTTTATTTTTCTGAAGACTCTTGTTCATTTGTCTGCATTTTCCTAAACCCCAAGGTGCCCTGGCATGCAAGGCGGCTTTCAGGACTCCTGACCTAAGTTAGACCAACAGGGCCTTACCCCGGCTGGGTCCTGGGCTTCTTGTACTGATCTGGGATCTCTGGGCACTGGGTTCAGGAAACCAAGGGTCCCAGGTTTCCTGGCAGGAGGTGGCTGTTCCCACGCCCGGGCTGGGTCCCCACATGCCCACTGAGAGGCCCCAGAGCCCCACTCTGCCGGGTTCCGCTGGCGCAGGGTTCAGCGGCCCCGGCCCCCTGGGCGATCACGTGGCGCGGAGACAGGGGCGGGGCAGCCAGGCGGTATTTAACAGTCGCCCGGGCCGCCTTGAAGTGCTGTGATCTGGACCGCACGAACTTGCTCGTCCCTCAGCTCTCCTGTTCGGTGGGTCCTGCACCAGATCTGACCCCAAGGCCGCTGCCGCTCTGCCTGCGCTGGGCTCGGAACTGCAGCAACGGGTCGGTGGCCGGGCGGGAGCAGCCCGGGGCGGGGCGGGAAAGCTCTCGCTTTTGTTCTAGAGGTTTCCTTTCTGTTTGCAGTCCGTGGTAGAGCAACTTGCATTTGGCCTGTAGAGGCAATTTTTTTTTTTTTAAAGGGAAACACCTTACAGAAGAACTTTTGAGGTACATAGAGAGAATTGTCCGGTTTTCCTTTAGTGGCCCTCTAGGCTGCCCTCAGGCGCTCTATAGTCCAAGCTGGGCTGGAACTCATGCTCCTTCTCTGCCTCAGCACCACCACACCCCTGGAAAACAGAAGGAGATATTTTATGGGCTGCTCCTCGGTATGGATGCTGCTTGAAGCTTCTGCTTTCAGGGCAGTTCTTAAGGAACTGGGACTTTGGGTTGTAGGCTGAGCTGTGTCTGGACAGGTTCAGTTGCTGGGCAGAGGTAGTTTCATGTGGTTGTGGGTCACTGGGAGTAGGAGGTTTTACAGTTCCCTGGAGCGACTCTGTCTTGAGCTCAGTCAGCATTAAGGCAGCCCCTGCTGGTTTGTCTTGTTCACAAGAATGGTAAATACCCTAAAGTATCAGTTTCATAGTCTTGCTGAGAGCCAGGCATGGTGGCCTGTGCCTAATCTCAACACTAGGGAAGCTGAGAGGGCCAGCCTGGGCTTTAGACAAGCAGAGATTAAATCAAGGGCCATCTTTAATTCTAGTACTTGGGAGGCAAAAGCAGGCAAGTCTGATGAGTTTGAGGCCAGCTTGGTGTGCAGCCTGAGTTCCGGGATAGACAGGACTGTTAGGAAGAGAAATCCTGTCTCGGAAAGCCTACAGAAATAAACTGATTGATTAATCAAGGGTAGGTGTTTGGGGAAGCTAAGATGTCTGATGTTTAAATTGAACTTTCTGCCTTTCTGGTTAGCGTTTTTTGAGAACAGACATTTCTAGTGTCCTGTTTAAGAGACAGGACACATCTCAATGACTACTCTTTCCTATTGAAAGTGTATAAACAGCTCTGGAGCCTCCAGTCAGGCTGTTAGCCCTGAAGAGGGCTCTGAATTAGAGGGTGGGAACTGAAACTGTCTATGCTGGAATCATGCACCTGCCTAGGTTGGGACAGGAATTGATCTTTAATGATCTGGAATCAGTTTCTTTTCTCTCCAGACGTCTCTTTTCTCCAGGAGGAAAAATGGCATCGGTATCAGTGGATCCACAACCGGTATGATTTTTAAGTACTTGTTTCTTGGTCCTTCTCTTTCTCGTGTTTTGGGTCGTTGACTATCCACCCCTCCGTGTTTGCAGAGCGTGGTGATGAGGGTGGCCAACCTGCCCTTGGTGAGCTCCACCTACGACCTCGTGTCCTCCGCTTATGTCAGTACAAAGGATCAGTACCCGTATTTGAGATCGGTGTGTGAGATGGCCGAGAAGGGTGTGAAGACCGTGACCTCTGTGGCTGTGACAAGCGCGATGCCTATCATCCAGAAGCTGGAACCACAGAGTAAGTTTAGAGTCTTCTGCCAACACTGAGCCCGAGGGCCAGGGTAGGGTGAGTTCTGAGCCACCCCAGGGACCCCTCAGGCCTTCTGAAGCACAGCACCTCCTCTACCACACCCTGTGGTGACCTTC
The DNA here is from genome assembly GCF_947179515.1 of Apodemus sylvaticus. Taxonomy (NCBI): domain Eukaryota; kingdom Metazoa; phylum Chordata; class Mammalia; order Rodentia; family Muridae; genus Apodemus; species Apodemus sylvaticus. Next base: position 99,559,118 of record NC_067474.1, on the reverse strand, counting down.
ATTCACACAGAGGGACTGCTTCGTAGCCATAACTGATGCTCGCTCATCTTACTCTAATAGAAGCTTCCCAGCCAGGCGTGGTGCTCACACCAGTCACCCCAGCACTTTGCAGAGAAGTGTCAATCAAAGGCCGGCCATGGCTACCTAGAAGACTCCAGGCTGCCTGGGCTGTATGAGACACTGTCTCTAAAAGGAAAAACAACAAAATCAAACAAGCAAACAAAAAACTGTATTTGAGGGTATATGGCATTAGTCCTAGATGGGGGCAGGCAAATCTTTGTGTTCAAGCCCACCCTGGTCTACCTGGCAAAATCCAGGTTAGTCAGAGCTATATAATGAGAATGTGTCTCAAGAAAAGACAACAAACCAAAAAAGAAAAGAAAAAGCAAATTTCCAAAATGCTTTTGTGTTAATAACTGAAATTACAAGGAGTGAACTGAGTTAGCTTTCTCATATAGCATGTGCAAATTGAAAAACAAATTTTTGTTACATTGTTATTTATTTTGTGTCTGCATGTGTATATGTGATTGTATGTAGATGCATGTGGTGGTAATGCTCAGAGAATGCCAGGGGTCTAATTCAGGTCACCGGCTTGGCAGCAGGCACCCTCCCTCACTGAGTTATGAATTATCTCACCAACTCCCAAACTTTTCTTTTTGAGACAAAGTTGCACATTGGCTGGGAACTCACTATGTAACTTTGTCCTCAAACTCAAGGATATCCCCCTGGCTTAGCCTCTCAGATGGCTAGGAATACAGACCTAAGCCAACATGCTTGGTTTCTACAGTACTGGGGATAGAACTCTGCTGAACCACATCATCAGCTCAAAACTCTTTATTTATTTATTTATTTATTTATTTATTTATTTATTGGATTTTTTTCGAGACAGGGTTTCTCTGTGTAGCCTTGGCTGTCTTGGAACTCACTCTGTAGACCAGACTGGCCTCGAACTCAGAAATCTGCCTGCCTCTGCCTCCCAAGTGCTGGGATTAAAGGCATGAGCCACCACTGCCTGGCAAAATTTTTTATGTTTAATATTAGCATTATTGAGATAAGAAAATGCACTGTACAGTTAATCTACGTAAGTTAAACATGGCTGTGCCTCTAGGAAGGGCGCTTTCCTGGCCCGTGTGAGACCCTGCATTCAAGCCCCAGAACTGCAAACAGAGAACAAGCTCATGTTTGTGAGGAGCCAGGGCCCACTTCCTTCCATCCCTTCAGGTTGCTCTTTAACCTATTTTTATATAAGATTATTTCTGGCCTTTTGTACAATCAAAACAAATCAAGAACAGGCGTCTTTCACTTAGCATAGAGGTTTTCAGGATTTATCTGTGATACAGCATTATATGTACTTCGTAGCCATGACAGATATTCATGTTGTATCTGTATTTAATTCCCTTTTACTGAGGAATAATATCACATTGTGTGGGTAGAACATATTTGTCTTAGGGTTACTATTGCTGTGATGAAACGTCATAAATCCAAAAGCAACTGGAGGAGGGAAAGGTTTATTTGACTTACATATTCTGAATCATGGTCCATTAAGGGAAGCCAAGACAGGAACTCAGACTGGTAGGAACACTGGCAGATGCTGGCTCCGAGGCCATGGGAGAGTGCTGCTTACTGGCTTGATTCTCATGGCTTGCTCAGCTTGCTTGTAGAACCCGGGACCACCAAGTCAGGGGTGATCCCACCCATATCGGGCTGGGCACTCCCTCATCAATCACTAATTGAGAAAATGCCCTACTGGTTTGTGCTATTTTTTGGAGACAATTTCTCTGTTGAGGTTCCCTCCTGCCTGATGACTCTAGCTTGTGTTAAGTTGACATAAAAACTTGCAGGACAATGCTCCTCCCACTGTGTGTGTGTGTGTGTGTGTGTGTGTGTGTGTGTGTGTGCTTGCCAGGAACTTCCCTGAATCACTCTTTTGAGGCAAAATGTCTCAATCAAAAACCAGAGCTCACTGACATGGCTACTCAGGCTAGCCATGATCTGTTCTTCAGATCTCCAGTTAATGCAGAGGCCATGATTACGGATGACTTGTAATCCACATTATGTGGATGCTGGGGACCTGAACTCTGGTCCTCAAGCTTTCGTGCTTGAAACACTTTTAACCACCAAGCTGTCTCCCCAGCCCCAATACTTACTTTATCCATTCGTCAACTGATGGACATTTAGGTTGTGTCTACCTTGGGAAGGTGGTGATTGATGCTTCTGTAAACATATATGTGTTCACCCCAACTTTTGGGGGTAATATTTTCAGTCTCCTTAGTATGTACTTAGGAGTGGAACTGCTGGATCTTTAATAACTCTATTATTAAATTTCAGAGGAACTTGGGTTTGGAGCGATGACTGAGGGGTAAGAGCACTGGCTGCTCTTCTAAATAACCTGGGTGAGATTCCCAGCACCCACATGGTGGCTTACAACTCTCTGTAACTCCAGTTCCAGGGGATCCAATGGCTTTTTTGGGCTTCCACAGACCAGGCTTGTGCACTTGGTACACAACATCCATGCAAGCAGAACACCCCACCATACACTTTGAAATGTTTTTCTGCGATTTTAGAGGAACTACCAGACTCTCCAAATCTCTCCAAAAATACAAATGATCTGCCTTAAACAAACATTTGCATCATTGTCCAAAGGGTCAATTAGGACCTGGGATTATGAGGATCGTTTAAGAAACAGCTATTCCAACAGTGCTAGCTCCCTAATGAATTTGGTGTGGATTCTTGACCTGTTTTGGCCTCTTTAAGGGGCAAGCTGGGACTGAATTCTGGGCCTTGTTAGGAAGATCCAGGGTGCTACTGTTCACTGGTGAGATCCCAGCAAGTATCTCTGTGTACTGAAATAAATAGGGATTAACCAGCATGGGTCTACTTTACTTCCTGAGTGAAGATTCAATAGAAGCTTGCCTCACCTGTCCCGTCACTAGCCTTGAAGCCTTCTTCCTTACCTCCTTTTCCCACACAACCCCTCAATTACCTATCACTGGAAGAAAGTTGCCAGGAACCTGCCAAATTTCCTCCTGTAAGAGTGAGAGAAACCAGGAAGTAGATTTTGTGGTTTTAAGAAAAACAAAGGTGTGCATTCTTGCTGTTTTCTTAGTAAGACTAAATAAATCCCTGAGGTGTCATCTGTGTACTCATTCTATCCTTACAGTGAGTGATCATTTTCCTGTCTGTGTTTTCCTGCAGTTGCGGTTGCCAATACCTATGCCTGCAAGGGGCTAGACAGGATGGAGGAAAGGCTGCCTATTCTGAACCAGCCGACATCTGAGGTGAGCTTGGGATAGTGTTGAGGCTTGGGGGGTTTTCATGTCTTCTTTAGCCTAGGCTATCTGTGCCGTAAGCACACAAATACCTTTCTCTCAAAGTGGAGCTAGAGCTGGGTATATTTTTGAAGGAGCAATGACTACTCCCCGTCTTCCATAACTGCTGTTGGGGTGAGTCCAAGAAACAGAGATGAACTAACTGCTTTTGTTTAGAAGGCAGGCTGGACTCTGTCAGCTTGTAACTCTGCTCCTGCTGTGAAACTACTTTTAAATAACTGACTCCATATGGTGCTGGATGTGTATGCAAACAGGAGAGATAGTTCTGGGCATTGCTGATAGGAACCACATGCATACATGACAGACAACCTATGCTGGCAAAAACTATTGCTTTCTCCATCTTAGTGACTGTGTAGTTCGGATAATGCCCTAAATTTTCCCTTCTGGTTAAGAATACAGCATTGCACAAAAGGATATCAGTTAGGGGGACATTGGGTTGTGCCTTTCACTATTTAAATAGATTAGTGTATAGCCTTTAGGTTCTTTTCTGTGTATCTAAAACTTTTATTGATGTTGTTTGAGGGATTATTTTCCATTTTGGGTATTTTAATTTTGATGGTTAATATGGTCGTGCATGCCTTGAATCCCAGGGATCTAGGCACAGACAAGCCGTTCTCTGTGAGTTCAAGGTCAGCCTGGTCTACACAGTCAGACCCTTTTTCAAAAAAAATTTTGATGACTTATTTATAATAAACAGCCCAACTTATGGACTTGTAGCTCATAATAATGAATTTGGTTCATTACTTGCCTAGTGTGTATAAGGCTGAGTTTGATCTACACTACCACCACAACAGAAATAGTCGACTTATTGTGTTTTAAACTAGATAAAAATTAGGTTGGGATATTAAACTGAGAACTTCATAAATTGAGATCGTATTAAAAAGTGACTTTGGGGTGTTTGTTCCCCGTGGCTGTGTGTCACCCTGCCCTGTATCTCTTGCTGTCTTTTCTTCTCCCCTGTGATTCTTTTCGTTAACTTAGACAACCGTATGTGCCAGTCCCTAGAGGACCAAGTTCAGCTTGGTCTGCAGTTTCCTTTCTGGAATGATATGGATTCTGCATGAGCTATGTAAAGCTGTTTAATCTTACCAGGAGATAGTGAGGAGGTTTTTTTTTTGTTGTTTTTTGTTTGTTTGTTTGTTTTGGTTTTTCGAGACAGGGTTTCTCTGTGTAGGCCTGGCTGTCCTAAAACTCACTCTGTAGACCAGGCTAGCCATGAACTCAGAAATCCACCTGCCTCTGCCTCCCAAGTGCTGGGATTAAAGGTGCATGCCACCATGGCCCTGCTTGAGTTTCCACTTTTTATTGTTGTTTTTTGTTTTGTTTTGTTTGTTTTTTTTTGAGTGACAGGGTTTCTTAGCCTAGCCTGCTCTTGAATTACATTTGCAGATAAAGGTGACATTAAGCTTCTGATCCTCTTGCCCCTACGTCCCAAACGCTAGGGTTATAGACTTGTAGGCTACCACGCACACTTTCTGTGGCCTCAAACGCAGTGTTTCATGTTTAAATACTCTACCAACTGAGCCGCATTCCCACCTATTTCCCTCTTCAGTGGCTTTTTTCCTCCTTCACTTTTGCCTATATGCAGATGTGCCATGGTAAAGGTTTGCTAGATTATTGTTTGTCAGGAGATCTGTTGAGCGTTCAACCCAGGGCTTTTGTTTTATTTTGGTTTTGAGTCATGGATTCCTTGTGTAGCAGACCTGGAACTGCAGCCTTAGCCTCTTGACTGATGGGATTATAGACATGAACCACCTGCCCACAGCACAGGGAGGCAGAGGCAGGCGGATCTCTGTGGGTTCGGGGCCAGCCTGATCTATGGAGTGAGTTCCAGGACAACCAAGGCTACACAGAGAAACCCTGTCTTGAAAAACAAAGCCAAATAAAACAACAAAAATCAAAAACAAAGAGAAAACATGATAAAGTTTTGAAAAATAACTATATGTAAATTAACTCTCAGGGGGTGGGGTGGGGTGTCTGTGTCACAGTGTATATGTGGACTTCAGAAGACATTTTGTGGAAGTTGGTTCTTTCCTTCTGTCATGTGCACTCCAGAGGTGGAAGGTGGTCTTCAGGCTCTGTAGCACTTCGTTTTGTCGGCTGGGCCATCTTACTAGCCCTAAGATAAAATTCTTTTTTGTTCTTATTTATGCTTTTCTGAGACAGGGTTTCTGCACATAGTCTTGTCTGTAGACCAGGCCGGTTTCCCAGACTTCTAATATAAATTATTAATGGGCAAGTCATGGTGGCACATGCCTTTAATCCCAACCTTAGGGAGGCAGAGGCGGGTGGATCTCTGCAGCAAGGGCAGCATGTGGTGAGATCCTATCTCAAATAAGAACAAAAACAAAATAACTTGTCTCCACAAATTGATCAATCTCATGTTTGCTTATTTCATTTATACATCTAACAGTCCTTAGGGAGTGGCCCGTAGGACAGAGCGACCTGATGGAGACATTCAGCCTCATTCAGTCTTAATGCTATGTATGCCCAAGACTGAGTATAATTGCATGCTCAGTCCATCTTTGACCATTTATCTATACAGTCTTTGTAAAACCATGAGTGTGGTTTTACCCATATTTCTCATAAGCGGGCTTGTCTGTTTTCTTTGCTTACAGATTGTTGCCAATGCCAGAGGTGCTGTAACTGGGGCAAAGGATGTAGTGACAACTACCATGGCTGGAGCCAAGGATTCTGTTGCCAGCACAGTCTCAGGGGTGGTGGATAAGACCAAAGGAGCAGTTACTGGCAGCGTGGAAAGGACCAAGTCTGTGGTCAACGGCAGCATCAATACGGTTTTGGGGATGATGCAGTTCATGAATAGTGGAGTAGATAACGCCATTACCAAGTCAGAGCTGCTGGTAGACCAGTACTTCCCTCTCACTCAGGAGGAGCTGGGTAATGGTGCTTTTATGCTGAAGTTATATTTTAGTCCCTTTTAAGATTTTTATTCATTTATTTAGAGACAGGTCTCACTGTGTATCTCTGGCTGGCCTGTAACTTGAAAAGCAGACCAGGTTGGCCTGAAACTCTCTGAGATCTGTCTCTTTCTTCCTCTTGAGTACAGGGATAAGTGTGTACCACCATGCCCAACCAAAAGCTACCATTAACCTTTACTTAATCAATCAAGCAAATTACATTTTATGTGTGTGGTGTGCATGCATGCATGGCGTACACGAGGCAGTCAAACACAAGGGGCAGGAACTGCTCCTGTTCTTCCGGCATGCGTACATTAGTCACTGTTCTGTTGCTGTGATGAAACACCATGAGCAAGGCAACTTACATAGGAAAACATTTGGTGGATTTATGGAGCAGAAGCATGTCAGCAGGCACAGCTCAGAGCTCACATCTTCCTCAGCAAGCTAGAGGTGCAGAGAGCACACTTGGAATGACACCCGAAATTGACCTGCCAAAGCCTGACCCTTGGCAGACTGCTCCATCAAGGTCACACCTCCCAATCCTTCCCACACAGTTCCAGCAACCGAAAGCCCCTGAGGGCCATTCCCCCTCAGTCCATCACAGCGTGGGTGCTGGGGATCAAACTCAGGTCGTTGGGCTTAGTGGCAGGTACTTCTGCCCACTTAGCCACAATTGCTGCCTTTTAAATTTTTTTTAAGGATCTTATATAACTCAGGGTAGTCTTCAACTCACTATGGGTCTGAGGATAACTTTGCTTCTTCTGTCTCTACCACCCAAGTACCAAACTTTCTCCTTTATTTATTTTTTTACTGAGACAGGGTCTTATATAGCCCACGTTGGCCTCAGACTCACTTGGCACATGATGCTAGCTTTGAACTCCTCATCGTCTTGTCTTCGTCTCCTAAGTGCTGGTATTACAAGTGTGTCCCTAGTCAGTTTCAGACCGTCCAGGGTTGCATAGTGAACACAGCCTAAAAAAGAAAATAGCTGGATATTGAGGCTTAGGCCTGTAATCCCAGCACTAGAGAGCAGACACAGGTGGAGAATCAAGAATTTAAAGCAAGGGACTAGAGAGATGGCTCAGTGGAAGAACTTGGGTTCAATTCCCAGGACCCACATGGGTACTTACAACTATTTGGAACTATAGTTCCACCACACATGCATGTGATGCACAGATGTACATGCGGGAAAAACACTCATACACACAGAATAAAAATGTTTAAATCTTTGAAAATTAGTTCTAAGGAATGGAGAGATGCCTCATAGGTTAAGAATATGGGTTGCTTTTTCCAGAGGTCCTGGTTCAATTCCCAGCAACCTCATGGTGACTTGCAACCATCTGTAATGAAATCTGGTGTCCTTTTCTGGTTTGCAGGCATATATGCAGGCGGAACACTGTATACCTAATAAGCAAATCTTAAAAAATAGTTTTAAATGCTTAGAACCATTTTTGATTGTATAGCAAGTTTGAGACCAGCCTTTGTGATACTTTATTACTGCTTGTACTATGTGCAGGGTCCATGTTGCTAAGAAGTGTATGCAGGTGGGAAGAAGCACATGCAAACGTGTGTGTGTGTGTGTGTGCGCGTGTGTGTGTAGTGTAACTAAAGCTTCAGGGTGATCAACCCAACAGTGGGTGTGAACAGTCCTAGGAAATGACATCTTTCTTAGGATCCCAACTGTAGAGTCCTAAACAAAGGATCACCTTTGTTTATTTTCTCTTTTTCTTTTTCTTTTTCTCTCTATTGTCAGAGATGGAAGCAAAAAAGGTGGAAGGATTTGATGTGGTACAGAAGCCAAGATACTATGAACGTCTGGAGTCCTTGTCCAGCAAGCTCTGCTCCCGGGCCTATCACCAGGCTCTCACCAGGGTTAAAGAGGCCAAACAGAAGAGCCAGGAGACCATTTCTCAGCTCCACTCCACTTTCCATCTGGTGAGTAGCCATTCAAAAAGAATGGCATGTACCGTACTGAAGGGCAGTTTCTTCTTGGAAGACAGGTAGCTGGTAACACGGAAGAGGAAGCCTGAATTCTTTTCCTCCCGCCGCCCCCCCCCACACTTTTTTGTTTGTTTGTTTTTGAGACAGAGTCTTGCTGTGTACTTCAGGCTGGCCGAGAACTTGAAACACAGCCAAAGAAAGCTAGCTTCAAACATGTAGCAATTCTGCCTCTGCCTCCCCAATCCTGGGATTACAGGGGTGCAAAGCCGATAAGCAAACGCAGCTCTTGCGCCACCCCATGGTCTCTGTGTTGCCTGCGAACACCTCGGAGCGGCAAGTGGGTAAAACACGGGGAGCGGTGGTCGTGCTCACCTGGTTTGTTTCACTACAGATTGAATTTGCCAGGAAGAACATGAACAGTGCCAACCAGAGAATCCAGGGTGCTCAGGACAAGCTCTACGTCTCATGGGTGGAGTGGAAGAGAAGCATCGGCTACGACGACACCGACGAGTCCCACTGCGTGGAGGTAAGATGACAGGCAGAGCCATTCGCTGCTGTGTCTGGAGACGTTCGTACCACACTGTCGGCTTCAGTTCCCCCACGAATCCTCTCAGAGCATGTTTATATCAGCCCAGACTGGTGGCCCAGACATGGAGTACCAGCTACTTAGGACGCTAAGGCAGGGGGATAGCAGGTTCAAGGTGAGCCCGGACTTCTCTCCAAATAAGCAATAGAAGGGGCTGGTGAAATGGGTATGCAGTTAAAGGCACCTGGGACCCACAGCTAGAAGGAGAGAACCAACTCCCTCAGGGTCTCCTTTGACCTCTGCCCAAGTGCACACAGTAAAGGCAGTTTAAATATTATTTTTAAAGATGAGGAGAAGGCTGGGGATGTAGCTCGGGGGTGCATAGATAGTACCTGTCTTCACATGGGTGAGTCGGGCGGCTTCTCAAAGAGATCAGGACACAGTTGAGGACTGACAGTAAACAGGAGCTGATGTTCTAGAACAAACTCAGTGTGATCGTGCAGAGGGGTTCTCTGTGTCCCCAGTGGCAGTGAACCTCGGAAACCAGCATCAGCAGTTCATACTGTATCCTCCTGTTTGAGAACAGACTAAATTAAACCAACGACCGCGAGTGTATGTTTGGATTGTCTGCTCTCTCCTGCTTGCTGTTCTTCAGTTTAAGAGGATGACCTTTGCAGTCACGAGTTCAAATCTCCTGCTTTCCAGCTGTTAAGTGGGCAAATTAAACTCTAAGCATATGTTTGTAGCTGTGAAATACGGATTAGTGCTGCTTCATCCAGCATTGTTAGGAAAAAGTCAAAGCATCGCTTGGGGGGTTAGCTCAACGCCAGAGCATTCCTCCCTGGGGAAAACCAAGCACGCACTCAGGAGTCAGAAGCTGTCTGTATGGATCATGTACAACCAGCATACTGTAACTGGGCTAAATCGTCCACAGCGCCGTAGGATCCACCGCTAATTCTTGAGTCTGTTTTATTTTTAGCACATCGAGTCACGTACTCTGGCTATTGCCCGCAACCTGACACAGCAGCTCCAGACTACGTGCCAGACAGTCCTGGCCAACGCCCAAGGGTTACCACAGAACATTCAAGACCAGGCCAAACACTTGGGGGTGATGGCAGGCGACATGTACTCGGTGTTCCGCAATGCTGCCTCCTTTAAGGAAGTGTCTGACGGAGTCCTCACTTCTAGCAAGGGGAAGCTGCAGAAAATGAAGGAATCCTTAGATGAAGTTATGGATTACTTTGTAAACAACACGCCTCTCAACTGGCTGGTAGGTCCCTTTTATCCTCAGTCAACCGAAGTGGACAAGGCCAGCCTGAAGGTCCAGCAGTCTGAGCTCAAAGCTCAGTAAACTTGTCCTTGTCACCAGTGCATGATGTTGCTGGCAGGTGACTTTGCTGTATTGGAATTAACCTGATAGGTGGCTTTAGATTAGAAAAACAGCTAGTTGGAACAAAGGCCCTCATTATACTCATTCACGGCTCAATTATAGTGATCCCCAGCTGGCCCTGACACGAGTTCTTTTTGCCCGGCTGGTAAGTGGCCTGTGTTAGTCTTGTGAGGACCTCGCCAGAACCTAGAAGCTCAGGTGCGCTTGCAGTCTCGTCTGTGGCCTTTGTGTTGTTATTGGATGTAAACGTCTGTCTGTACTGAATAAAGATTCACATCCATGTGGCCTCTGCCCTGACCGGGCATCTGCTCCTGTGTGGTCCAAGCAACCTCATCACTGTTTCCCCCAAGGCACACGCTTGGGCAGCTGGAACTGAGGTTTTCCTTCCCTGTGAAGAAATAGCACCTTTGGACCCAATAAAATTCCTAACAGGGGAGTTCCCTCTTATGTTATGTGTGCTTCCTGTGTTGCTTTCACTGAACTGCTTGATCTGCATGCCATTATCAAGTACATACATGAATTCCTGTTGGCCTGTTGGGGAGTTCAGCAGGGTAGTAGCATTAGAACTACTAAAAGCCCCATAGAAGGAATAAAGGGTCAGCAAAAGGGCTCAGCAGGTAAAGGTGCTTGCTGCCAAGCCTGATGACTTGGGTCCAAGACCTATCCACACGATAAAGGGAGAGAGCTAATTCTGAATGTGGCTCTCTAAGTTCCTTCTGCACAGTCACGTACACACATACAGATATGTGTCCACACATACAGAGATAAATACAGGCGGGGAATGGTGGCGCTCGCTTTTAATCCTTTAAACACTCAGAAGACAGAAGCAAGTGGATCTCTGGTTTACATACTGAGTTCTAAGACAGCCAGGGCTACATAGAAAGATCCTGTGTCAAAAACAAAACACAATAAAAACGTGGAGTGTCTTTTAATTTTTTTAAATAACTTATAAACAGGGGGGATGGCTACAGGAGAGATGGCTCAACTGTTTAGAACACTGGCTGGGTTCAGTTCCCAGCACACATGTGGCAGCCCACGACTGTAACTCCAGGCCCAAGGGGATCCAACATGCATAGTGTAAGACACACATGTAGGCAGAATACCCATTACAAAAAAATAAAAAGTAAAAAAGACAGAAAAACACTACACCATCTATAAAGGCCAGAAAACAGTAGGTGGTCATATTTCCCCATACATTCTTTTGAGCCTAAAAGTGAAAACAGAAACAAAACCAAAAATCAGAGCATGGTGCTATGGTGGTGTAATTTTAGCATGTAGGAGATATTGAGAGTTCAAGACTATTCCCAATGTGGCGATGGCTCTAAGTCTATCTAACGTTGGAGGCAGAGGCAATATAATCTCTGCGTTCGGAGGTCTGGGCTATATGAGGCCTTGACTCAGAAAAATTGGAAACAAAAGAAAAACTTGCTCATGAATACACTAGAATTTCATCAGGTGGCAGTTGCTTGTTTGCCAACTCCTCTAATCCCTGAGAGGACCTGAAAACATTTTCTTTAGATTATGTTTGTTGGAGTGTTTTGCTGGCATGGGCATATGTGCTTTCTGCACATGTCTGATACCTCTAAAGATCCGAAGAGGACGTTGGATCCCCTGGAACTGGATCCGTGGTTATGAGCCAACATGTGGGTGCTGGGAGTCAAACCCGGGGTCCCATCTAGGGGAACCCGTGCTCTCAACAGCGGGGGAGAAGAGGTGGGGGCGTAGGGGAAGCAAGAGCCCAGTTACAAAGGAAGTCACAAGAGAGACTGCCCAGTGTCCACATTGCCTGGGTAACTGGCTGTGCTGTTTCTGAGAAAACAGCTTCGGTCATGGGTGAGGTGGGTGCCCATAAGAAAACAGAAACAAGTCTAAGGAACCTGCCTGTGGTCCCCAGGCTTCTAGTCCCTTTAGGGGGACCCGCCCATTAGGACACGAGTCTCTTTATCACAAAACTGCAGTCTTACCAAACTTTCAAAAATGCAAATGAACTCTAGGGCTGTAGTTCAGTTGATACCGTGCTTTCCTGGCATGCATTAAACCCTGGGTTCAGTCCCTAACACCTCACAAGCTAGGTGTGAACCCTCCTGGGATCCTAGCACTTTGGAGGTACCGGCAGGAAGATCAGAAGTCCAGGATTATCTGTGGCTATATATTGAGTCCAGAGGCAGCCTGGACAACATGGAGCTCTAGCTAAAAAAAAAAAAAAAAAAAAAAAAAAAAAAGGCATTTTTAAGACAGCTAATTTTAGATGCTGCGGAGGTCTCGCTGGTGTAGAACACTGGCTGTCCTTGAACAGGACCTTCTGGGTTCCACTCCTAGCATCTACATGAAGGCTCACAGGCGCTTGTAGCCCAGTCCCAGGGAACCCGATGTCCTCTTCTAGCAACTGTCATTGCATGCACATGATAGACATGTACAATCCAGCAAAATAATCCTATGCATAAAGCAAAAAAGATATTTTAAAAATAGAATGTTTAGCTGGGCTTGGTGCTGCACTCCTGTAATCCCAGCACCTTGGGAGGCAGAGGCAGGCAGATTTCTGAGTTCGAGGCCAGCCTGGTCTATAGAGTGAGTTCCAGGACAGCCAGGGATATACAGAGAAACCCTATCTTGAAAAACAAAAACAAATACAAAACAAAACAAAAAAGAATACTTTAAAAAAGAAAGCAAATTCTAGAACCGCACTCTCTGCCTACTATGCTAAGTGAGCAGGACTGCTCTTCACTAAACTAGAAGATTATCTCAGCCCTAGCTCATGCCTTTGCATGGAAACAAGAAGAGTAGCCAGATGGTGGTAGGACACTTCTTTATTCCCAGCACTTGGGAGGCAGAGGCAGGCAGATCTCTGAGTTCGAGGCCAGCCTGGTCTACAGAGTGAGTTCCAGGACAACCAGAGCTATACAGAGAAACCCGGGTCTTGAAACAAACATACAAATACAAAAAACTTAAACAAAATCACAAACAAACAAAAACCCCAAACCATCAAAACCAAACACACATAGACACACCCAAAACAAGGGAGAACTTGTAAGTTTACCTGTGTCCTTGTGGAGGCTGGGACAGTTACAGATCCTCTGGTTTCAGGAAAGGTAGTTTATTCTTGCTTTTTAATTGTTTTATTTAGTTCAATTCAGTCATAATATTTCCACTCTCGAAAGTATGTGGGTGGTTTATTGTGATTGATGTGATATTTGTATTTGAGGGTATACGAATGTTTACAGTGGGCATAAGGGTACCCATGGTGGGTGCAGAGCAAAGGATAATTTGTGAGAATCCATTTTCTCCTAAACATGTGCTTTCTCCCCACAAACCCAGTTCATCAGGCTTGGCAGCAAGTGCCTCTCCTCTCTGAGTCATCTCACTGGCTCCCAGTTTTTTGTTTTTGAGATGGGGACTTAGTGTGTCACCCAGGCTGGCCTAACTCCTGTTCTCAAGCAGTCGTCCTGACTAGCCTTCAGAGTACAGGGCTCTTGGGACTGCACCTGGCTTGGAGCATTCATGTGCAATAAGTACATTCATGCTCTTTATTGTCGAGACTGACCTTGCTACACCGCTCTGGATGCCTCAGTCTCCTGAGGACTGAGATTACAGGCATGTGTCACAATGCTGGCTACTTAACTCTGAAAGTCTACTCTTGTGTTTCTCCACTACAAGAGTTTCAGTGCTAAATAAATTGATTATGAAGTGGAGACCGGTTTGAAATTTATTTTTGAGCAACAGAATACAGACTAGAGGTAGGTGTGGTGGCTTCTTCTTCTGCCTTTAGTTCCTGCACTTGGGAGGCAGAGGCTGGCAGGTCTCTGTGAGTTTGAGGTCAGTCTGGTCTACCCAGCCAAGGCTATACAAAACAACAAAACCAGGCAACAATGCAGGTCAGTTTTAGAAGAAGCCCCTGTTGCCTGTCATGACCTGTGAACACTGGTTGTGGTGTTGTCTGACCATGTCTTGTTTGTGAACTTTTGCAAGCATGCTTCTCATTGTCTTTTCAATGTTTGATGTCTTCAAATCTTGCAGCTTCATTGTGGCATAAACTGACAGAAAATTAGTTTTAACAGATTTACTAATATGGTATCTAATTTACCATGATAGATTAGTAAATAATAACTGTGTGAGCTCTGGTGTGGTGACCCCGGAAGCAAGTCAGTCAGTCAGTCAGTCAGTCAGTCAGCCAGTCAGTCAGCCAGCCAACAAACAAAGTAACTAACTCCAGAGATTATGGAGTGCCGTCCATTAGTCTTCTTAGTTTTCTCATTTTTTACAGATCAATGATGCCTCCATTGATGGATTAAGGATAAGGGTGTCTTTAAAAAAATTATTCTGGCTGGCGTGGGGCGTATGTCTTTGATCCCAGCACTGAGAGGCAGAGGTAGGTTGATCTCTGAATTAGAGGCCAGCCTGGTTGGTCTGCATAGTGAGTTCCAGGACAGCCAGGGCTACACAGAGAAACCCTGTCTCCCACCCCCAGTTCCCCAAAAAGTTTAATTTCAAAAGACAGAGTCTCTTCATGTTGCCAGGCTAGACTCAAACTCTTGGGTTCAAGAGGTCTCTTTGCCTCAGCCTCTCCAAATACTCAGACTGTAGTAGACACCAACCACCACATCCTTTTCTATGGCCTGAGGTTAACCACTCTAAGCACCAGAGGTATGAGAACACCATCTGTGGGACAATGACTGTATCATCTCTAACTGGCCAGCAGGTTAGTACATAATTCCTGGACAAGATAAGGGAAAACGCAAGTCCTTTGGTAAGATATTTAAGGCGCCAAGAACCTGGTGAAGTACAAAAAGAAACTAAACTTGGTGTTATTCTCAACACCCTCTTTAGAGTATTACTTACAGAGTAGGGAGGAGGGGTACAGATTTTTAAGAAGCAGAGTCGCATTGGAACCTGGGAAAGGAGCAGGTGTGGGAGGAGAGAGAGCCTGTCGCCAGCTGGCCCTTTCTTGGCTCCTGTGGGATGGGGTCAGTTAGATCTCAGATCTGATGGAGTTCCAGGAGTAACTTGATACTGAGCTCTTTGTCTGTGATGGTCTGTGAGGTGTCTGAGATCCAGGAAGCTTAAGGATTTATTGCTGTGTCTCAAGGAAACCTTCAGGCTATAGGTATACACTTTCCAAAGAAGCTTTATGTGCTACGGGATATTCTGTAACAGTTTAAATCATCCATACAATGAGGATCTTTCTTTCTCTGCTTCTTCTGAGATTCTGATACCAGCCTCTCACTGTGTTGTAGTAGAAGTTATGAATTCAACTCTTTCTGGGGTTTTGGTGTAGGCTAGCCTCAAATTCATGGCAATCCTCCTGCCCTAGTCTACTTAGTGCTAGGATTATACAGACCTTTGCAACCACCTTGGCAAGTTGAGGAGGACTTTTAGCTTAAATGTACTATCCACTTGCCGCTGTGCTATAAGCAGGGGTAGGGTTCAAGAGGAAAAGGCCAAATTGAAGTCATACCCTCAGTTAGTGGTGAAGTGGTGAGAGTCAGGCCAACTGTTCATTGCTGGATTTAACAGGTATGAATGATGCTTGACACAATATTTATTCAGAAAGGTATCAGCTAGGTGACAACTTGCAGTGACAGGAAGTCACAGAGAAGAAAGGTTAATGTTTCAGAGTGGGATAGACAGTTAAGTGAAGTCTCTTTTTTCTCCTTTTTTCTTTCCATTAATTTTTTTAAAGATTTATTTATTTATTATATGTAAATACACTGTAGCTATCTTCAGACACCCCACAAGAGGGCAGATCTCTTTACAGATAGTTGTGAGCCACCATGTGGTTGCTGGGATTTGAACTCAGTACCTTCAGAAGAACAGTTATTGTTCTTAACTGCTGAGCCATCTCTCCCGCCCCTCTTTCCTTTATTCTTGACAAAGTTTTGCTAAGTAGCCCAGTATGTTTTTTTTTTAAGATTTATTTATTGTTATATGTAAGTACATTGCAGCTATCTTCAGACACACCAGAAGAGGGTGTCAGATCTTGTTACGGATGTTTTTGAGCCACCTTGTGGTTGCAGGGATCTGAATTCTGAACCTTTCGAAGAGCAGTCAGTGTTCTTAACTGTTGAGCCATCTCTCCAACCCCCTAGTCTGGTTTTGAACTCAGTATTACCAAAGTCACTCTCCAGTTTCCTCATTCTTTTAAGTGTTGGGACTGAGAGAAGTGCAGTCATGCCCAGCTGAGATTCCTCTCTCAGACTGGCTTCAACTAGACGCTCAGACTAGAAAGAGGCAGGACATGGTAAGATGAAAAGCTTTGAATCTCACACAAGAACCTAGTCTTCATAGAGAATGGACCTTTGATACTTTTAGTTTGTTTCTCATTTCATGAAAGTTCTATTGGAGTGAGCTAGATACTAGATACTGAGCTCATATCATAAATACCTGTATCCAGGACTAATACTGGAAAAAATCTGCTTTGTACACTTACTGGGTACAAACAATGTGAATATGAAAAGAGCTAACACACACACACACACACACACACACACACACACGTTTGAGTTCTTGATAAGACAGTGTAATTATACCATTGTGCCAAAATAAAGAACAGAAACTTTTATGCCCTTAGAAGAAGATTGACAGTGAATATTTGATAATGTTCCAGTGTAGAATAGAATGCTATCTATTCCTTACCCTTAGTGGTTGGAACCACTAATTATTTCGCTCCTCCTCCTCCTCCTCCTCCTCCTCCTCCTCCTCCTCCTGCTCAGTGTAGTCCTTTCTATCCTGGAACTCACTTTATAGATCAGACTAGTCTTTTAACTCAGAGATCTGATTGCCTCCTAAATGCTGGGATTAAAGGCGTGTGCTACCACTGCCTATCAAAGCTACTAATTCTTAAACTGTCTTTATTACAAAATTAACTTGCTAAATGTGACACTTTAGCCTAGGAAGGTATAGGAATTCCAGAGAACAAACTGATCAAAGTGAAAGAAAATACTGACTTAGGTGGTATTTCCTAATTGTTCGGTATAGGTAAAGCACAAGAAGCTAAGCTGGATGTTCCAGGCCCTCTGGGATGCAAGCACACCCTCAGGCTCACAGTCGGCACTGGGAACACACGTTTACCAGCAGTTTAAATCCCTACACATTGCATTTCTATTCCTGTAGTTGCCTCTTATATTATCCAGGACCGAGGGACAGTCACCGCCTTTCCTTTTTAAAAAGGAGGGAAAAAAGACTCCATATCCTCAAAATGTCTAGTGCCATCTTGTGGAAATTTGCCATAATATGTGAATTCATGACCTGTATTGTGTGAATGGTGCCCCCTAGGGGTTGAACATGAACATCCTGGGGAAAAAAGCTGCATCTCTGGCTCAGGATACTCTGGTTTTCTGGAAAGAATGAATAGCTGGCCTTCTGTCCTTGGGGAGGGTCTGTGGCTGCCTCATTGGTGTCTCACTGTGCATGCCATACTGAGTCCACCCTCCATCCTTGCCTGATAGGCATCTTTTCAGCAAAACACTTCTTACAGCCCTGCTTTAGCAGTACATAACTGCTTGTTATTGTTAACAAAACAAGTATTTATTTTCTAATTCTTGGAAATGATTTGTGAAGCATTGCCCAAAGCCCTGAAAGGGTGGTAGGCAAGATCACCAAGCTTAAATTCACCACACATGATAGACTATAGCTACTTTTAGCTGCCCCTTCCCTCTCCCATTTCCTTCATAGCACACAGGTTGACAGTTGAATTAGAGACAACCTAATAGTGTAAAGGAACTTGAACACTGAATTGATGTAGTTATTATATAGAAGGTGTATTGTTCAAATGGCACTCCTAAACCAACCCAGGGTTTTAAGTAAGTGTGTATGTGTGTGTGCATACACACGTGGGGTGGTGGTGGGGGTGGTATTAGGGGAGGTGAATGTGTTATTGACTTTAGGGACTAGAACTCTGCAAGTGGAACTTCTAACATTCTCCAAAGGATCTGCAGTGAGTTGGTAAGTAGGTCACTGGTACTTATTGATCCCCTTTCACAAGTGAGAGCACACCATCTTTATTCTGCACCTGGTAAGTTGGGTTCTTCAGCTGAAGAAAGAGGTTGAAAAGAGCTAAGGAGCATAGTGGGAACTTGGTCCAAAGTCTTACTGATGTCAAAATGCAGATATAGATAGATATAGACATACACATACATATACATATACATATACAGATCTCATCTAGCACTAAATCTCTGGCAGGACAAAACCACAGCTGGCTTTCTTTCTTGGCAACTAGAGAATTCCTGTTTATATCTTTTGTGTTACAGCTTCATGTTCTATTTTATATCTAGTAAAAATAAATATAGTACACCAGGCAAGGTAACTCATGCCTGGAATCCAAAGACTTATAAGGCTGAGATAGGAGGACCTGCCACAAGTTCGACACTATTCTGAGTTATGGAGTAAAACGCATGTGCACAAATACTATGTTATGATATAGATTTAGTAAAAGAAAAAAATATAAATGAGTGGGTATTAAAGGCAAATGGTTTGGTAGATGTTAAAATATGCATTCATTAACAATAGCTCAGGGAAGAAGCTAAGCAAGTACATCTTTTAGCCTAAAAAAGGCTTACCTGGTAGCTGGCTTTTCTGGCTGATCAATGTCTGTAACACTGCTGAGCTCTGTGGATCTCAGGTTGATAAAACCTTTGCAAAGTGAACCCTGCTGAGGAGCTAGAATGCAAGTTACTGTATCAAGGAAAAACTTAAGGGATCCATTAGTGAGAGCTGTACCTCAGATGCACAGATCTCTCAGCTCTTGTGTTCTTAGGGAAAAGTCCAGTGAAGGACACATAGATGAGGAGATGGTTGAGTTGGTAAAGTGCCTGCTGAATTTGGACCACTGAACCCATGTTTAATCCTGGAGCTGGGGTATGGTCTGAAGCCCCAGTGTTGGTGGGGGTGGATAGAACTATGGAATAGGCAGAACCCAGGGCTCAGGGCCAGCCAGCCTAGTGGAGTCAAGGACATCTGAGCTCAGTGGAAGACTCTGCCTCAAAAAGTAAGGTGAGGAGTGTTTGAGGAAGACATATTAAATCAACCTTGGGCTCAAGCGTGGGCACATGTATACCCACACCCACATACCACACAGACATTTTTATTTGATCATTCTGAGACAGGATTTTGCTAAGTATCTCTGTCAGGATTCAGTGTAACTCAAGCTGGCTTGCTTTTTAGTTTTTCAGGTCTTGTCTGGCTTTGAACTTGCTATGTAACTGAGGCTGATCTTGAACTCCTAATCTTCTAGCCCCACTTCCTACATGCTGAGATTACAGGTGTGAGCCACATACCTGGCTCATTTAAGCCATGATTTTGATATGTTACTCAGCAACATTAAATATGTTCATAATGTAGTCCAACTATGAAGTCATAGTAGTCAGAAGCTGGAAAGAACCCAGATACCCCTCAACAGAGGAATGGATACAGAAAATGTGGTATATTTACATTATAGAATACCACTTAGCTATTAAAAACAATGAATTAGTGAAATTCTTAGGCAAATGGGTGGAATTGGAGAATGTCATCCTGAGTGAGGTGACTCAATCACAAAAGAACACACATGATATGCACTCAGTGATAAGTGGATATTAGCCCAGAAGCTTGGAATACCCAGGAAACAATTCATATATCAAATGATGCCCAAGAAGAAAGAAGGAGAGGCCCCTGGTCCTAGAAAGGCTCAGTGCAACAGAGGAATACCAGGGGAATACCAGGATAGGGAAGCGGGAAGGGGTTGATTGAGGAACAGGGGGAGGGAAGAGGGCTTATGGAACTTTTGGGGAGGGGGGATCCTGGAGCGAGGAAATCATTGAAATGTAAATAAAGAATATATCGAATAAAAAATTAAATAAAAATGATAAAAAATGGTGTTTTACTTTTGTATGACTTGTCTAGGAACTGAAATAGCAATTTGTTTTCTAATTTTGATATACAACACTCAGGAGGCAGAGGCCAAGACAATGGTAAACTTAAAGCCAGACTGGGCTACATAGAGAGAACTTGCCTCAAATGAAACTGTGAAATAGTCATCGCAAGGGGTCAGGAGTGCAGCTCATTGGTAAGGCTTGTACTTAGCAAGCTCAAAGGCCCTGGGGTCCACCAGTAGTATTATACCTAGTTTTCTGAGGAACTGTCAGACTGAATTCCAGAGTGGTTGTACCAGCTTGCAATCCCACCAGCAGCAGAGGAGTGTTCCTCTTTCTCCACATCCTCACCAGCACCTGCTTTCTCCTGAGTTTTTGATCTTAGCCATTCTGACTGGTGTGAGGTGAAATCTCAGGGTTGTTTTAATTTGCATTTCCCTGATGACTAAGGATGTTGAACATTTGTTTAGGTGTTTCTCAGCCATTCGATATTCCTTCAGTGAAAATTCTTTGTTTAGCTCTGTACCCCATTTTTTTAATAGGGTTATTTGGTTCTCTGGAGTCAAACTTCTTTTTTTTTTATTGTTATTTTTTTTATTCGATATAATTTATTTACATTTCAAATGATTTCCCCTTTTCTAGCCCCCCCCACTCCCCGAAAGTCCCGTAAGCCCCCTTCTCTTCCCCTGTCCTCCCTCCCACCCCTTCCCAGTTCCCCGTTCTGGTTTTGCCAAATACTGTTTCACTGAGTCTTTCCAGAACCAGGGATGGAGTCAAACTTCTTGAGTTTTATGTATATATTAGATATTAGCCCTGTGTCTGATGTAGGGTTGGTGAAGATCTTTTCCCAATTTGTTGGTTGCCATTTTGTCCTTTCGACAGTGTCCTTTGCCTTACAGAAACTTTGTAATTTTATGAGGTCCCATTTGTCAATTCTTGATCTTAGAGCATAAGCTATTGGTGTTATGTTTAGGAAATTTTCCCCTATGCCCATGTCCTCAAGGGTCTTCCATAGTTTCTTTTTTATTAGTTTCAGTGTGTCTGGTTTTATATGGAGGTCCTTGATCCTCTTGGAGTTGAGCTTAGTACAAGGAGATAAGAATGGATTGATTTGCATTTTTCTGCATGCTGAACTCCAGTTAAACCAGCACCATTTGTTGAAAAGGCTATCTTTTCCCACTGGGTGATTGTAGGTCCTTTGTCAAAAATCAAGTGACCATAGGTGTGTGGGTTCATTTCTGGGTCTTCAATTCTATTCCATTGATCTACCTGCCTGTCACTGTACCAATACCATGCAGGTTTTTTTTTTCCCCCCGAGACAGGGTTTTTCTGTGTATCCCTGGTTGTCCTGAAACTCACTCTGTAGACCGTGCTGGCCTCGATCTACAGTTGGGGATACTGATTTCCCCAGAAGTTCTTTTACTGTTAAGAATAGTTTTAGCTAGCCTGGGTTTTTTGTTATTCCAGATGAATTTGAGAATTGCTCTTTCTAACTCTTTGAAGAATTGAGTTGGGATTTTGATGGGGATTGCATTGAATCTGTATATTGCTTTTGGCAAGATGACCATTTTTACTATATTAATCCTGCCAACCCAAAAGCATGGAATATTTTTCTATCTTCTGAGGAATTCTTGGATTTCTTTCTTCAAAGACATGAAGTTCATGTCATACAGATCTTTCACTTGTTTGGTTAGAGTCACACCAAGATTCTTTATATTGTTTGTGGCTATTGAGAAGGGTGTCATTTCCCTAATTTACCTAATTTCATTTCTTTAATTTCCCTAATTTCAGCCTGTTTATCCTTTGAGTATTGGAAGGCTGCTGATTTGCTTGAGTTGATTTTATATCCAGCCATTTTGCTGAAGTTGTTTATCAGCTGTAGGAGTTCTCTGGTGGAGTTTTTTGGGTCGCTTAAGTAGACTATCATATTATCTGCAAATAGTGATAATTTGACTTCTTCCTTTCCAATTTGTATCCCTTTGACCTCTTTTTGTTTTCTAATTGCTCTAGCTAGAACTTCAAGTACTCTATTAAATAAATATGGAGAGAGAGGGAAGCCTTGTCTGGTCCCTGATTTTAGTGGGATTGCTTCAAGTTTCTCTCCATTTAGTTTGATGTTGGCTACTGGTTTGCTGTATATTGCTTTAATTATGTTTAGGTATAGGCCTTGCATTCCTGTTCTTTCCAAGACCTTTAACATGAAAGGATGCTGAATTTTATTAAATGCTTTTTCAGCATCTAATGAAATGACCATGTGGTTTTTTTTCTTTGAGTTTGTTTATGTAATGGATTACATTGATGGAGTTCCGTATATTGAACCATCCCTGCATCCCTGGAATGAAGCCTACTTGATCGTGGTGAATGATCGTTTTGATGTATTCTTGGATTTGATTGGCAAGAATTTTATTGAGTAATTTTGCATCGATATTCATAAGGGAAATTGGTCTAGGGTTCTGGTTTTTTTTTTTTGTTGTTGTTGTTGGATCTTTGTGTGGTTTTGGTATCAGCAAAATTGTGGCTTCATAGAATTAATTGGGTAGGGTTCCTTCTGTTTCTATTTTGTGGAATAGTTTGAAGAGTATTGGTGTTAGGACTTCTTTGAAGGTCTGATAGAATCCTGCACTAAAACTATCTTGTCCTATGCTTTTTTTGGTTGGGAGACAATGACCACTTCTATTTCTTTAGGGGTTATGGGACTGTTTAGGTGGTCTATCCGATCCTGATTATACTTTGGTAATTGGTATCTGTCTAGGAAATTGCCCATTTCCTCCAGTTTTCCAGTTATGTTGAGTATAGGCTTTTGTAGTAGGATCTGATGATTTTTTTAATTTCCTCAGTTTCTGTTGTTATTTCTCCCTTTTCATTTGCGATTTTGTTAATTTGGATACTGTCTCTGTGCCCTCTAGTTAGTCTGGCTAAAGGTTTATTTATCCTGTTGATTTTCTCAAAGAACCAGCTCCTGGTTTTGTTAATTCTTTGTATAGTTCTGTTTCTACTTGGTTGATTTCAGCCCTGAGTTTGATGATTTCCTGCCTTCTACTCTTCTTGGGTGTATTAGCTTCTCTCTGTTCTAAAGCTCTCAGGTGTGCTATTAAGCTGCAAGTGTATGCTCTCTCCAGTTTCTTTTTGGAGGCACTCAGGCCTCTTGACACTGCTTTCATTGTGTCCCATAAATTTGGGTATGTTGTTCCTTCATTTTCATTAAATTCTAAAAAGGTTTTGATTTCTTTCCTTATTTCTTCCTTGACTAAGGCATCATTGATAGAGAATTGTTCAGCTTTCATGTGTATGTGGGCTTTCTGTTGTTTTTGTTGCTATTGAAGACCACCCTTATTCCATAGTGATCTGATAGGAGGCATGGAATTAGTTTGATCTTCTTATATTTGTTGAGGTCTGTTTTGTGACCAATTATATGGTCAATTTTGGAGAAGGTACCATGAGGTGCTGAGAAGAAGGTATATTCTTTTGATTTAGGATGAAATGTTCTATAGATATCTATTAAATTCATTTGGTCCAAAACTTCTGTTAGTTTCACTGTGTCTCTGTTTAGTTTGTTTCCTTGATCTGTCCATTGATGAGAGTGGGGTGTTTACGTGGCCCACAATTACTGTGTGGGGTACAATGTGTGCTTTAAGCTTTAGTAAAGTTTCCTTTACGAATGCGGGTGCCCTTGTATTTGGAGCATAGCTGACCAAAATTGAGAGTTCTTTCTGGTAGATTTTTCATTTCCTTTCCTGGTAGATTATAAAGTGTCCTTCTATGTCTTTTTTTGATGACTTTTGGTTGAAAGTCTATTTTATTGGATATTAGAATGGCTACTCCAGCTTGTTTCCTGGGACCATTTGCTTGGAAAACTGTTTTCCAGCCTTTTACTCTGAGGTAGTGTTTGTCGTTGACACTGAGATGCATTTCCTGTGTGCAGCAAAATGTTCGGTCTTATTTACGTATCCAGTCTGTTAGTCTATGTCTTTTTATTGGGGAATTGAGTCCATTGATGTTAAGAGATATTAAGTAATAGTGATTATTGCTTCCTACTATTTTTGATGTAATTTTTATGTTTGTGTGGTTATCTTCTTTTGAGTTTGTTGAAATATTAATTTCTTTTTTTTATCTAGTGTGTAGTTTCCCTCCTTTTGTTGTTTTCCATTCATTATCCTTTGAAATACTGGATTTGTGGAAAGATATTGTGTAAATTTGTTTTTGTCATGAAACACCTTGGTTTCTTTATCTATGGTAATTGAGAGATTTGCTAGATGTAGCAGTCTGGGTTGGCATTTGTGTTCCCTTAGGGTCTGTATGACATCTGCCCAGGCTCTTCTGGCTTTCATAGTCTTTGATGAGAATTCTGGTGTAATTCTGATATGTCTACCTTTATATGTTACTTGACCTTTTTACCTTACTGCTTTTAATATTCTTTCTTTGTTTAGTATATTTGGTGTTTTAATTATTATGTGACAGGAGGAATTTCTTTTCTGGTCAAACTATTTGGAGTTCTGTTGGCTTCTTGTGTGGTGATGGGCATCTCTTTCTTTAGGTTAGGGAAGTTTTCTTCTATAGTTTTGTTGAAGACATTTACTGGCCCTTTAAGCTGGAAATCTTCACTCTCTTCTATACCTGGAATCCTTAGGTTTGGTCTTCTCATTTTGTCCTGGATTTCCTGGATGTTTTGGGTCAGGAGCTTTTTGCATTTTTCATTTTCTTTGACTGTTGTATCAATGCTTTCTATGGTATCTTCTGCATCTGAGATTCTCTCTTCTCTTGTATTCTGTTGTTGATGCTTGAATCCATGATTCCTGTCTTCTTTCCTAGGTTTTCTATGTCCCGAGTTGTCTCCATTTGTGATTTCATTATTATTTCTACCTCCTTCTTTAGATCCTGGGTGACTGTGTTCAATTCCTTCAGATGTTTTGTTGTGATTTCCTTTAGTTCTTCAAGGGCTTCCCCACTGTTTACTTGTGTTCTCCTGAATTTCTTTAAGGAAGTTAGTTACTTATGTTCTTTTTGAAGCCCTCTATGAAGCCCTCCATCAGCATCATGACTTGTGATTTTAAATCCAAATCTTGCTTTCCTGGTGTGTTGGGGTATCCAGGACTTGCTGTTGTGGGTGAATTGGGTTCAGGTGGTACCATGTCGGTTTGATTTTTGTTAGCAATGTTTGCCTTTTGCCATCTGGTTATCTCTGGTGTTAGTTGGTCCTGCTCTCATTGGCTGGTGTTTGCCTCTCCTGTTTGCCAGCAAGCCTATCTCAGCAACAATGGGTGACCTGCTTTCCCCTGGCACAGATTGCTGTGGTGCTGCTGAGCTCCTGGATGCAGGTGGAGTCCTGGCGGTGTGTGTGTGTGTGTCCCAAGGGATCCTCTTACTCTGGTGATCCCTGCCTACCTGTCTGCCCCTCCCCACTGTCACAGGAGCAAAGATGGTGGCGGCCTTACCTGTGAAAGCGGGACTCCCTTCAGGTCAGATACTCCCTGGTAGGATATATGCCCAGATAGCTGTGGGGCTGCCCAGTTCCTTTCTGTAGAAGGAAGCCAGTTGGGTTGTGTCCTGAGCAATCTTTCACCCTGCTGTTCCCTGCGTACCTGGCTAAGCTGACTGCTTGGTCTCAGGAGCAAAGATGGTAGTGACCTCGGACCACAGGGCTCCCTCTAACCGTGGAACTCCCTGCAGGTCAGATGCTCCCTTTCAGGATATGTGCCCAGACAGCTGTGGGGCTACGCAGCTCCTACGTGCAGGTGGAACCCAGGCGGGCTGTGTCCCGAGTAATCTTTCACTCTGGTGTTCCCTGTGTACCTGGCTGAGCTGGCTACTTGGTCTCAGGAGCAAAGATGGTTGCAACCTTGGACCACAGGGCTCCCTCTAACCAAAACATCATTTTTTTTTTAAAAGAAGGATAATTACTCAAAGTGCTTTATGTTAATTAATTAATTTATTTATTGAGAGTGTCTCACTATGTAGCCTGGCCGGCCTGAACTTACAGAGATCTGTCTGCTTCTGCATTCAGAGTGCTGGGATGAAAGATGAGCACCTGGGACAACAAGAAAATATTTTATAAGTCTGCTCTAGCAGTGAACTAGTAAAGGAAAGTTTTAATCTGGTATGGCGGCGCCTGTCTAAATTCTCAGCACTGCAAGGGTGGAGGCATGAGGAGAGGCTTTGGGTCTGAAGTGTACTTGCTAACTGCCTGTTCTTTCTACCTCAGTTATCACCAGGAGAGAGTGCTTCTTTTAACATTTGAGGTTCTTCTTTCACAGATGCTTGATTTCACTGCTGTTGACTCGACATTGGAGACTGATGATGTTCCTGATATTATTCCTTTGGAAGAAGACAAATGAACCCGATGATCACACACTCACAGCCTTGTCCTCGTAGGCAAAAGACTACCCAACTAACACAAGGAGAGACCATTTTATTAAAAATGTAATATGTAGCTTTTTTAATGTTTGTATCACTTTTAGTCCTGTGGCTTGGTGAACATTACTCCTTTTTGGCTGCTTGATCTTAGTTGTAAATGACACGAACTTTTGTAAGAGATCTTGTTCTGCATCCTGTGTCACTTCTGTACCATTCTTTAAGGTTTAATTGCTGAAATGCCTCTATAATAACATTGGGCTGTCGGCTAGTGAGACGGCGTAATGGGTAAACGTGCCTGCTGACAAGCCTGATGGTCTGAGTTTGACTCTTTAGGACCCACACGATGAAATGCCTTTCTCAAACTGTTCTACACACACACACACACACACACACACACACACACCAATCTGTAATAAAAAATATAAAAATTGGGTAGTATAAAATTGGACCATAGAGTCTTTTTTTAATTGAACATTTTAATTTGCTATCTTCTGTTTCTTAGGAAATTCTTTTGTTTTGATTTTTTGTTTTTGAAACAGGGTTTCCCTGTGTAGCCCTGGGTGTCCTGGAACTCACTGCTTAGAACAGGCTGGTCTGGAACTCAGAGATTCTCCCGTCTCTGCCCCCTGAATGCTGGGATTAAAGTCATGCACTACCACATCTAGCATGCAATGGTCAAATGTATGACTCAAAGGCCTTCTAAGTCACCTTGCTCAGAGGATGTAATTTACAAAAAGGTTTAAAGATCAAGAGAAGTTTAAAAATTAAGTAAAAAATACTAGAGCTGCTTTACTTATTTTTCTTATCTTGTAATTTTTCTAGTTGGACCTGGTGATGCATGTCTTTTTTTTTTTTTTAATTTTCCCCCTTTCCTTTCTCCCTCTTGCTCCCGCCCCACTCACTCCAGTTCTTCATTTATTACTCATTACAGATGGTTGTGAGAAACCATGTGGTGGTTGGGATTTGAACTCATGACCTCTAGAAGTACAGTCGGTCCTCTTAACAGCTGAGCAGTTGAACGGCCCAGTGTTGAATGTCTTTAATCCCAGAACTCTGAAGGTTTTTGGGAGTTAGGAGGCAGGAGGATCAGAGTCCAAAGCCATCTTCTGGTATACAGCGAATCTGAGACCATTCTATGCTAGAGGAGTCTCTGTCTCAAGAAAGATAACATCATCAACATTTCTTTTGCACATGAAATTGTAAAGTGGTTTTTTTGAAATGCATTGTTTAGGTTTAAGGGAAGCAAAAGAATGCTAATGTAGTTCACCTAAGGCCACAGTCTTGCTGGTCTCAAGTAACTATACTTTGTGGTTTAAACATTCTCAAGTATTCTGGCATACACTCCAGAGGTAAAGGCAGGCACACCTTTGGGAGTTTGAGAACAGCCTGATTCTACATAGGCCAGGGATACATAATGAAACCGTATCTCAACAAACCCAAAACCTCTCATTCCAGTTGTCTTCATGAAAACAAGCAATACCTGTGCAGCCAATTTGGTTCTATCCGTCTCAGTGAAACTTGATTCAGTCATCGGGAAACACAAACTAGATCCTAAAGTGTATGGGCTTTCCCCTTCCCAAGTCCTGTCAAATTTTAAAAATCTTATTCTTGCCTCAGTGCTGGATTTGTTATAAAGATTAATAAACTGACTGACTATAGCAGGGCTCTCTTTGGCCTGCCAGTGGATGGAACACAGACAGGGAGACTTGTCATCCATAAAAGCCTAGGTACGATAGCTGGGCAGATTCTCAGCTATTCTCAACCGCCAATTCTGGCCTCTGTCCCTCCACAAGGCCCACTGCCTGTCTTTCTCTTCCATTCCCAGCATCTGTGGCTTCCCATGTCATGCTGGTGAATCCTTATGTCTGGTTCTTCTCCCAGAAACCCTCTGTCTGCCAGGAAGTCCCACCTTTCCTCTCCTGACAGCTATGGCCGTCATATCCTTATTAAACCAATCAGTAAGTGAGGAAAGTATGTGTTTACAAAATGCTGGGGCAGGTAAGAATCCATAAGAATAACAAGACCAAATTGTGGACAGTAGTCAGCTATCTGCTGGTACAGCATTCACTATTTGAATATACAAAGACAACCTTGACACAGTGCACAAAACGATTATCTCAATAACTGAATTTGTGAGAAGCCTAGTGGCACAAAATGTTGCTGGCCACATAACAGTCTCAAGTATTAATTAGCTAAACATATTCTAGAAACGAAAATCTAGATATATATTTTAGTAACTATGAATGTCCTTTTTGCTGAGGTTGTGGTCATGAAGTACCATTTCCCACTTAAAGAGAGCAGGGGTTCTAGAAGAAATGGCAGATTCCAGGTCTGAGGCAGGAACTGCCCAAAACGAGCCTTCCATTTCATGGAAATTTGAGTAAGTTCTCATTGTCCAAAGAAAGGATAACTTGAATTTCCATATCAGAAACAAATCCAGCAAAATGAATCCTGTACATCTGTGTAATTCCACGAATTCACGTATAAATATATAAGATGTGGAGGTATTGGGCTTCAAAGTTAGGAGGTTGAGATTATGCAAATGTTACAGCAAAATTGACAACATAAAAGGTTACATACCATGAGCAGAATGGAAGACGGACTTAGACAAGGCCAGTTAACTAGAAGCCAGATATTTAAAGTCACCTGTGTGGATAATGATAACACCAAAACCTCTTGTGAGCAACGTCAGATCTCAGAATGAACTCTGGTGCTCTGGAAATCTCAGATGCCCTCTTCGTAATCTACAGGAACTTGATTTTACAGAAGATGGTGCTTTAGAAGGTCAGGAGGCAGTTTATGGTAATGTGAAATGATAATTCCCACCTTGAAGGGCTTGTTATACAAGGGGTGTTGGAGAAAGAATAGCCATCAGTTCAGGGTGCTGAAAGGGGAAGGTGTATGCTTAGCACAAGGGCAGATTTCTGGTACAGCAAGATGAAGTCTGTGTGGTGGTGCCTCCCACCAATCCGAGCAACTGGAAGATGGAGAGCAGTCCAGAATTAGGAATTCAGGGTCACCCTCCTTTGGAAAGGGAGTTCAAACCCAGGAGAAGCTAAAGAAATCTTCTCGACCTTCAACCTCCACGACCAAAGAAACATTTGATATATAATTTTTTCCAAGCACCGGAGATGAGGTGATCAATGAACGGCTCCATCGGATCCGGTGGCTCTTGCCCATTAATTCCCATAGTAGGAAGATAGTTCCAGCCTTCCATGCCATCCTGGGCTACAGTCTCCCAGGTCAATTAGAGGTACACAGCAAGACCTTGTTTTTTGTTTTGTTTTGTTTTTTCGAGACAGAGTTTCTTTGTGTAGCTCTGGCTGTCCCGGAACTCATCAGTAGTGTTCTTGAACTAAGTTCTCTGCCTCTCGAGTATTGGGATTAAAGAAGTACACCGCCGCCTACATTGGACAACACCTTTAAAACAAAGGAAAAGATGATTTGTTCAGGGCCATACACGAGCATTACTTACTATAAGGGACTACAGTGTAGATTTTACTGAACAACAATCACATCCTGAGCAACAGAAACCTAAAACACAAAAGATTCCGGAACTAGGTGCAGAGGGCTCTAAAACACACCCGGCTACCGGACCTTGGTGTCAAGTTGCCGGTCCCGCTATGCTTTGTGGGTCTCATTCGTTTCTCTGAGGGACTTCCGGTGCAAGGAGACCGGCGCATTGCATGGTGGGAGATAGAGTCCTCTTAGGAAGACCAGTTCCGGAAGTCGGGCGGCACCTGCGCAGGCGCAGTGTATTCTTCCGGAAGCGCGGGAGTCTTGGTTTTCGCGTTGCGCCGCAGTCATTGCATTGTTTTTCAGGTCGCGTACGGCCTTGTGAGGTGGAATGGCTCTCGAGGAGGATTCAGCGGGCGGCCGCTGCAGAGGGGTTGCCGTCACCCCGGGATGCCTGTAGGAGGGAGGTCCAAGGGTCCTCACTGTTTCGGTGCCTTCGTTTTCCTCCGTCACAGTCGCGGTGCCTTTGGAAAGCATGAGCTCGGCCGGGCACTCCGCTTTCGAGAAGCAGCATCTCTGGATGTACCTGCAGGCGCTGGGTTTAGATTCGAGCTCCAGCATCGCGTTCGGCGGGAAGACGGTGCCGCACGCGCACCTCGGAGTGTAAGAGAGACCCGGGCGGTGGCGCGGTCCCTGGTGGTCAGTCACTGGCGGCAAAGCCCAGCTGCTGCCAGCCTGAGGCGGGGGACTGATGGTCACCAGTGTACGGGATGCGGGCGCGGGACACTTAGCGGAGTCTCTTGCAGTTGAGGCAACAGGGCGGGCCCGCTTAACTCCGCCTTTGTGGTCTGTAGTTGGTGGGAGGCGCGACGGGGGACTATACATGCAAACGTCAAATAACTAGTTAACTGTGAGTGTAAACTTTGAATCTGAACTAAAACATGTTACAGGTAGCCAAAACGTAATGATGCATGAAAATGAAAATCAAAAGCCGATACCTTTTCAAAAGTTTGCCACTACAGTTATGGTTATGATCACAAAATGAAATATTTTGTTTATATTTGTGTACTTTAGACAGGAGCTTCCGGTTTCAGGCCCCTTTCCTCCTTATAATTTAAAAGAATGATTCTGTTATTATTATATCACTATTATCACTATTATTTTGGGCTTTTTTTTTTTTTTTTGAGACAAAACCCCTCTGTGTGTGGAGTCCTGTGTGTTCTGGAATTTGCTCTGTAGACTAGTCTGGTCTTCCTTTGTCCCTGCATCCAGGAGTGCTGGCATTAAAGGCGTGTGCCACTACCGCCTGGTTCCTCTGCCTTGGTGTTTTGCTTGCTTGTATGTCTGTGTGAGGTTGTCGGATTTCCTGGGACTTTGTAGAACTGCCCTGTGGATTCTGGGAATTGAACCGGTGTCCTTTGAAGCAGCCACTGCTCTTAACCTCAGAGACATCTCTCCAGTCTCTGAATGAATTTTGTCTTTTGTTTGATTTTTTTTGTTCTTTTTTATTTTTTAAAATCTTATTAACATTGATTTGGTAATTGTTTAGTAGTAGTTACTACTATAACTGCAAGATTTATTTATGTAACAGCCCTGGCTGCCCTGGAGCTCTATTTGTAGATCAGGCCAGCCTTGAAGTCAGATATCAGCCTGCTCCTGTCTCTTATGTTCTGCGATTAAAATGTCCCACCAACCATACCTAGTTAAATGAATTTTTTTTGATGCATCAGACATTTTTATGCAATGTCAGTTAAACTGGTGTATGATAGTATGCAATTGTTCGCTTGTATGTTACACATGTTATTTTAGGGTAATTCCATGTCATACATGTACTTTTACTATTGAGAATGAAAGTAACTTTGCATACTAAAGGATGCCCTTTCCATTTCCTTTGAAATGGATGAACATATAGCCTGGCCTCCAGGTCTGCTTGCCTCTCTTGCCTAAGTGCTGATTTCCTGTTAACTTTTGCAGCTGTTACATCTTTCAAGATCTTCACATAACTTTGCCACCAGAATAGGGTGTTGCAGTTTCCAGAAACAGGGCTGGAGACAGTTTCTGTTATGTTCCTCACCAAGGACAAGAATAATCTGAGGACACATAACTCCTCTGTTGCCCCCATCTATTTAATTGTTTTCTTTTTTGTTTTTCTTCCATGTTTGTTCTTTTCAAGATAGGGTCTCACTATTTTGTTCCATGGCTAAATAGTCAATGGTCCCAGAACACACCGTGTAGACAGGGCTGGCCTCAGACTCACAAGAGCTCCATTTACCTCTGTTTCCTAGGTACTGGGAATAAAGGCACGAGAATATGCTCAGGTGTTTTGTTTCTTGAGATAGTCTTCCTCCACCCAGCTGGCCTTGTGCTGGTGATGATCCTCCTGCCTTGACTTCCAGAGCCTTGGAGTGTGCCATTATGTCGGCACACTGTGTTCTAGTGACTGTGTTGATGCACATAGGCATCTATTTTTCTCTCCCCTCCTTCCTTTCATTTTTTTCTTTGGTCATGGATGATCTCGAGACAGGGTTTCTCTGTATAGCCCTGGCTTTCCTGGAACTCAGAAATCCGCCTGGAACCAGGCTGGCCTCGAACTCAGAAATCCCGCCTGCCTCTGCCTCCCAAGTGCTGGGATTACAGGCCTGCGCCACCATTGCCTGGCTTAATTTAAACTTCTAATCCTCCTGCCTCCACCTCCAAGTGTCAGGTGTGGTTGAAATATGTACCCTCACTCCCAGTTATTCATCTGTTTCTTAGTTTTTGTTTCATTTATTGTCTGTGCATGTGCAAGTGTAGGCCACAGCAAGTATGTGGATGTCAAAGGACAATGTTTAGTTAGATGGTTTACCTGAGTTTGGGACTAGAACTCAGATCTCCAGGCTTGCAGTCCCAGGAGGCAAGTTTTTTAACTTAGGTGTCTCACCTGTTCTTGATTTTTCTATATATGTGTGTGTGTGTGTGTGTGTGTGTGTGTATTTGTGTGGAGTCAGTTCTTTCCTGCCACCATGTGGGTGTGTCTCAGACATGGAACTCAAGTAGTCAGGATTAGTGCACGCACCTGTACCCGCTGAGCCACCTAGAGTGGACCTCTAATATATATGCACTATATATGCTGTATAGTAGTAACTACTAAACAGTTACCAAATCAATGCTAATTATAAGTTTAAGGGTGATATCATATGTTTACTTAAAAACAACAAATTCTGTTCACATCCGTAGCAAACTTTTTGTAATTCTATGTGTTTTTAGTTTATATGGGCATATGTTAACTTCTTTTGGGGGGTGCAAGGTTTGACAGCATTTCTCTGTATAGCCCTGGCTGTCCTGGAACTCACTCTGTAGACCCATCTGGCCTTGAACTCAGAAATCCATCTGCCTCCACCTCCCAAGTGCTGGGATTAAATTAAAGGCGTGTGCCACACCTGCCCGGCAATTTATGTTCTTTAGATTGTTTCAGTCCAAGGTATTTGTCTCAAAGACTGAATCTTGAAAGTCTCATTAGTTTTGTTAGGGAGCGGACTATAGGGAAAGGAGACCTGCATAGTTATCCACACCTGTAAACTAGCAGTGGGAAGGAAAAGAGAGCTGGAGGTGGTATATGTGCTCATTCAACAGGTGTTGAATGTACACCTGACCTGGGATATTTTGGAGAGGAGGCAATTTTTCTATCTTCTAAATAGAAGTTTTGTATGTGTAGCGAGGACAATCAAATCATTAATATATGTCTTAAGAAAAATAGTATAGTACTTAAAGAAGAATTTTGGATAAATTGCTATCTGTAAAAGATCTAAAATAGTTACTCAACAAATAATCAAGCTCTCAAAAAATGTTAGCTTTTGTTATTACTACTACTACAACTACTTATTAAATTCCATTATAGGGAGTATTCTCTGCTAGTTAATTAGGTTTTTGTCCCTTTCTGTTTAATGTTCATAGCAATAAAGCAGAGGCTAGTTTTTTATTTGGATCTCTGTTTTCACAGTCACAAAACAAAGCCTTGTGTGGTTGTTTTTTCTTCATTATTTACTCATTTTACATCTCTATTGCTGTCCCCTCCCTGAGTGACAAGTTCCCCCCCCCCCCAATATGCTTTTCAGTTGTGTATAAATGTGCCCGAATGAGAAAAATTAATTTGTCTTGACCTCTTGAGAAGGAAAAATACCAACAGGAGTGAACATGAAGGTAGTTATGATACCATAGAGCTTTAGTGTAATATCTAGACAGTTTTTGATGTTGAACAGCTTTATTAATCATTTAACTTTGCTTTTTCATATTAACCACTAGGAACATGTTTGACAAACTGAACCGTGATGCCTTTTATGTAGTTTCTTATTTTTTGTTTAAAACATTGGATGAGTCTCTTGCCAAAGAAGTTTTCAGGTAAGAAAAATTTATTTCATTGTCTTTATTTATTTTCATTGTCTTTTTATTTTTTTTTTCTTTCTGGTTTTTCAAGACAGGGTTTCTCTGTGTAGCACTGGCTGTCTGTCTCTGACTGTCCTGGAAGTCACTCTGTAGACTAGGCTGGCTTTCAACTCAGAGATCCACATGCCCCTGCCTCTGAGTGCTGGGATCAAAGTTCAGAGTGGTGTGCCCTTAGAAATCGGAGTGCCTAAGCTTTATGTAGCTGGGCCAGGCTTTGGGTGAGTGCTTGTGTGCTTATTTACAAAATTGTACATTTCCTAAATACTGTACATTTTGTTCTTTAAAATTTGACCTGCTATTCTTTATGGTCTTCTTCTGATGTGAGGATTGAGACAGGGTTTTTTCCTATGTCTGGCTAGCGTGGAGCTCAGTATGTATAATAGGTAGACCAGGCTGGTCTCTAGCATCTGCCTCTGCCTGTAGTGCTGGGATTAAAGGCATGTGCCACCACGTCAGCTTCCTGGTCTTAATGAGGTCTAAAAATTAATGGATTGATATATTCTTATTTTTTCTCTTTAATGATTTTATTTTGGGAGCACTAGAGAGATAGATGGCTATGATTTAGATCACAGGCTGTTCCTCCAGAGGACCTGGGTTTGATTTCCTACACCCACATGTTGGTTTACAAGCATCTGTATACAACTCTAATCCTGTCAAAAAGAGTTCCACTCTCTGGTGATGAAGCATTCAATTATGGGCCTGTGGGGGCATTGTTACTCAAAACACCACAAGGGATTTCAGATTTTTCTAAATTTTTTTCCTGATGAAAATCATCATGGCTCATTCTGTGCTTAAGATAATGTGAAGACAGAAGCAAGCATCATTCCTAAACCCACTAAGCTGAGAACAGAGATAGCTGTTTACATTCTAGCCTTCAGACCTATTATCTGCAAATGTGTCGTTTGGTTTTATTTTTCCTTGTGTACCATGGATTGAATTTACCCTGGTTATTCTAAAGTACAAAGTGATTCTTTTTTTGATGGATAGGGTCTCTCTCTGTGTAGCCCTGGTTGGCATAGCACTATCAGTGATCCTCCTGCCTCTTCCTCCTTTTTTCAGGGATTAAAGGCATGTACTATCATATTGGGCTCTAAGCTTGATTCTTTAAATAAATATACCCCAGTAAATAAACGTACAAAAATTATTGAGTGGAGTAATAGGTAAATTGTAAAGTGTCCCCCTCCCCCTTTTTTTCCATAGCTAGGGTCTCACTATTACCCCTTGCTGGCCTGGTTCTCTATGTACATTTTGAAATCATAGAGTTCCACATGCCTCTGCCTCCCCCCAGTGCTAGTATTAAAAGCTTGCACCAAGGCTGGGGAGATCGCTCAGCAGAGAGCAGCACTGCCCACCCTTCTAAAGGTCATGCGTTCAATCCCGGGCCATTGGAAAAATACTTTTGCTGGGCAGTGGTGGCTTAAGCCTTTATTTAATCCTAGCACTTGAAAGGCAGAGGTAGCCAGATTTCTGAGTTTGAGGCCAGTGTGGTCTACAGAGTGAGTTCCAGGATAGCCAGGGCTATACAGAGAAAACCTGTTTCTAATATAAAAACCAAAAAAAGAAAAGAAAAGAAAAAAGAAAAGAAAAAAGAAAAAAAAAGCTTGCCCCAAGACTGCCTTATTTTTTGGCAAATCTTTATAATATATAATTATTTGTAAGAAACTGAACTGCTTATAAATGCTGAACTAAGAAAAATGCTGTTTTCTCATGGGTTGATGTCCTTAGCTGAGTCCAGGAATACTAGTTTAATTTGTTTTGCTTTAATGTTTCTTTCTTTCTTTTTTTTTTTTTTTTAAAGATTTATTATATTTAAGTATACTGTAGCTGTCTTCAGACACACCAGAAGAGGGCATCAGATCTCATTACATGAATCCATTGGGGCCATTCCTATTCAATGGGAGTCACCATGTGGTTGCTGGGTTTGAACTCAGGACCTCTGGAAGAGTCAGTGCTCTTAACCGCTGAGCCTTCTTTCCAGTCCCCTGCTTTAATGTTTCTACTGTGGGGTATTTGGGAGGTGTGGTTTGAATAAGAATGGCCCCCATGGATTCATGTGTCAATGCTTGGCCATAGCAGTATCACTAGTATAGTAGGTATGGCCTTAGTGGAGGAGGTGTGGCCTCAGTGGAGGAGGTGTGGCATTGTTAGAGGAAGTGTGTCACTGTGGAAGCAGAGCTTGAGGTGTTAAATGCTCAAGCTATAGGCAGTGCCACACACACTGTCCTCTTCTGCCTGCAGATCAAGATGTAGAACTTATGTCTGCCTTTGTACTGCCATGCTTCCCCCATGATAATGGACTAAACCTTGCATACTGTAAGCCAGCTCCAACTAAAAGTATTCCTTTATATGAGTTGCCTTGGTCATTGTGTCTCTTTACAACAATAAAATCCAAACTAAGACAAAAGTGTTCATTTGTCTGCTCTTCTTATCTTTTCAAGAGATTGCTGGCCTCCATTTGACCAAAAACATGACATGGAATTCCGGAAACATTGTTGTGAATGGTTAAAAGAGATTTCTGTAAGTATTTTCTTTATAAAATAAAGATATGGATTTGAAGAAAATCCAGGTATTCCTGTAATCCCAGGGCTTGAGAGGCAGAGACAGACAGGAGGATCCATCTAGATTAAAGCTATTCTGGTCTTTGTAGTGTGTTCTAGACCAGCCAGGGTGACATTGAGATTGTCCTACAAAAATAAACACAACAACAAACAAAAATATCCCATAAGGCTGAGGATGTAGTTCAGTGGAAGGACACTTGCCTAGAGTGTGTGAACCTTGTGTTCCATCACCCTAGTAAAACCATCTAACCAAACCAAGAACAACTAACTAGTAAACTACGTTAATCCTTTTCAAAAAATGAAATGTGTGAGTGTGTCTAGGCCCGTGGTTGATTTTGGATGTCTAACTTGATTATACTTTTCTTCTGTTTTTTTGAGAGGTTTCTCTGTAGTCCTGGCTGTCCTGCAATAGGCTCTGTAGACCAGGCTTGCCTGCCTTTGGCTCAGATTAAAGGTGTGGGCCACCATGCCTGTCCAGAGCTGGTTCTCTTTCTGAACTTAGAGCAGAGCCTGCCCATTACTGTCTGTCTAACTAGCCAGGTTGCCTCCAGAATTGTTTCTGCTTCCCAGAGTACTGGGTTTATAGGCAGACGTTATACCTGTCTGGCTTCTCTTTGGATTCTGGGAATTTTAACTTGTCCTCTTGCTTCTGCAATATGTACTTATCTGCTGAGCTATCTCCCCAGCCTCCAAAGTGTAGCTCTAGCTGGCCTGGAATTGATATGTAGATGAGGCTGGTCTTGAGCTCCAGGAGATCTTTCTTTCTCTGCCTGAGTGCTCAGCTTAAAAGCTTGTGCCACCACTCACAGCCCTTAATCACTTTATTTCTCTCCCTATGCTGGGATTATAACTCTTAACACTCTACCCATCTTTTTTAGGTTTTGAAAATGGAATGGGCTGGAGGTAGTAGCTAGCTGAACCTTTATGTTTTCTGACTATTTTCCATGCCTCTATGGAAATCTGCTTTTTTAAGCCACTGCTCCAAAGGGTTGGTGGTTTACTATCCTACATTGAGGATTTGACATGTGGTTTCTACTGCAGGATTATCTCATGATGGCTTGTAAAGATGGCTCAGTGGTTTAGAACACTGGCTACTCTTCCAGAGGACTCAGGTTTGATTCCTGCATAACCATAGCAGCAGCTCACAAACTCCAGTTTGAGTAAACTCCAGTTTCAGGGGATCTGATGCCTTCTTTTGGCCATAGCTATGAGTGTGTGCATTTATATACAGGCATCATACAAACCACTTGCACAAATAAATAATGAAATTAAAAATAGGTGATGAATACTGTGACAGGTACTGTTGATTGAATCATTCCATGTCTTCTTTCCTAGGCTGAATGTGGGAGTAGTTTTCCTCAAGTTGTTGGCTCCTTGCTTATGTCTCCTGGTGGTCCTAAGTTTATTCATCTAATGTATCATTTTGCAAGATATGTTGCAATCAAATATATTAAAACAAAATCTAGCAGTAAGTTTACTTTATTTGTTTTTATTCTTAAATTGTTTATAATTTAAAGTCAAGATCAAAATGAATTAAGCCATTCATTTGCATGAAAAAGCATCTGGTTAATATTGTACTTATCTACTGCTGGAAACCTTACAATGAGCCTGCTAATATTTGTGTTACTTTATTATGTTCTGGTGCAGAGTTAGGAGTACATTTCTCATAGGAATGTCAATGAGTATTTTAGCCTTTATTACTATCCTCTGTTTTATTTTTACACTTTAGAAATAGAGAAGCTGTAAGCATGGTGGCACATGCCCATAGTCCTGGCACCTGGAGGCTGTGGTGGGATGAGCAGAAGTTTAACCTGTGCTTTATAACATGTCTCAGGCGTACCTTCACTACCCAGTGAGAACATGCCTTCAGAAAGTTGTAGAAACTCATTTTTACCTTGCTTACTTAAAAACAACCACAGAGACAAATTATACCTCTAATCCAACAATATTGAATATTGTTAGAAGTTATAGTTTGGTTACTGGTATGGGGGTGGTTCTGATGCTAAGGGCCTGTTCCCCAGTTGGTTCTTTGTCAGTAAGGAAGCCATGGGATAATTGCTGGGTGGAAGGAATAAGGACTTTCAGGTCCCTACAAGAAAAAGGAGATGCAAGGGAAACAAAAGTTCACCAAGCCATGTGAGCCACACAGGCTGATCCTATAGGCAGGTGGTCAGGGGAGTTTAACATCTAAAGTTCACGGCAGGTAGGCGGTGTGGAGCTAAGAGTATTGATATGGACGAGGTTTTCCAGGGAGGGCGATAGTAGCGCCCAGCAATTGTGCCAAGAACGCAAGTTGAAAGTCTGTGTCTTTTATCCATAGATTTAAGAGAAGTTGGATTGGGGCTGCTAGTGCTTCCTGTTTTAGGAGCTTAGGTGGGGAAGGGAAAAGCTACACACAACATACTAGCATTGATTGATTGTTTTTATTTAAAAATTTTTAATTCACTGGTTTATAAAAATCAAATGAATTCCTACAGCTAATAAAAATGGGTGGTAATAAAAGCTGTGGCACTGTAATTTTTGCTCATAAAATATGGACTATCACAAGGCACAAGTAAGTGTTTTTGAACTGAAGCATTGTACCATGCTGTCTTCTGATTCCCTGACATAGCACATTTTGAATAGGTAGTATAATCTTAAAAAATCAAAATACAAGGACTCGCCCCCCTCATTTTTGTTGTTTGTTTCAGTTTTTGTTTGTTTGTTTCTTTCTCTGTGTATTTGGCTGTGCTGGAACTCAGCTCAGTGGACCAGACTGGCCTTGAACTCAGGGATCTGCCTGCTAAGTGGTAGGAGTAAAGGTATGCACCACTATCACCTCCACCACTGCCTGGCTCACCTCCTCTTGTTTGACTTTGATGTTTTCTCTCTCCTTTTGTGGTCCTCTTCCCCCCCCCCCCCCCCATAGGGTTTCTCTGTGTAGCCCTGGCTATCCTGGAACTCACTCTGTAGACCAGGCTGGCCTTGAACTCAGAATT
Source organism: Apodemus sylvaticus (assembly GCF_947179515.1). NCBI lineage: Eukaryota > Metazoa > Chordata > Mammalia > Rodentia > Muridae > Apodemus > Apodemus sylvaticus. Next base: position 99,519,404 of record NC_067474.1, on the reverse strand, counting down.
TCACCTTCCTCTGCCTCCCAAGTGCTGGGATTAAAGGTGTGGGCCACCACTGGCATCTTTTGTGTTTTTTTGAGACAGGGCCTCTCTACCTACCTCTGGCTTTTCTAGACCTTACTATGCCTCAAACTCAGATTGACCTGTTCCTGCCTTGAGAATGCTGGGACTGAAAGTGTGGCTACCAGGCTGGCAGTTTGATATTTCAGTTGTATAAGCAAACAGTGTAATCAGTAATCTAAGTGAGTGTTTCTTCTTTCTTCCTCCTCCTGGCTCCCTTCTTTCTTTCCTACCTTCCCTTCATTCTTTTCTAGCCTCAGTCTTCCTAGTTCTAGGATTACAGACATGTGCCACATTGCCCAGCAATTTCTTTAAAAAAAATCAAACCATGCTGGATGGATTGGTCAGCTGATAGAGCCTCGACTCACAACCAGAAAACAAAACAAAAAACCAAAACTTTTTGCACATACAGATAAGTAGGCACATATAATAAAATGAAATACGTGAGTATGTCTAGGCCCGTGCTGATTTTGGATGTCTAACTTGATTATACTTTTCTTCTGTTTTTTTTTTTTTTTTTTTTTTTTTGAGAGGTTTCTCTGTGTAGTCCTGGCTGTCCTGCAATAAACTCTGTAGACCAGGCTTGCCTGCCTTTGGCTCCCAAGAGCTCAGATTAAAGGTGTGGACCACCATGCCTGTTCAGAGCTGGTTCTCTTTCTGAACTTAGAGCAGAGCCTGCTCATTACTGTCTGTCTAGCTAGCCAGGTTGCCTCCAGAATTGTTTCTGCTTCCCAGAGTGCTGGATTTATAGGCAGACATTATGCCTGTCTGGCTTCTCTTTGGATTCTGGGAATTTTAACTTGTCCTCATGCTGCTGCAATATGTACTTATCTGCTAAGCTATCTCCCCAGCCTCCAAAGTGTAGCTGTAGCTGGCCTGGAATTGATATGTAGATTCAGAAATGGTTATATAGTCCTGTAATTTAAGCCCTAGAAGGCTGAGGCAGGCTGACCTCAAGTTGAGAGCCAGCTTTTATTGCATAGTGAGTTTAGGCCTCCTTCATGGGTCTCTTCTTAGGAGACCATGTCTGGTGGTGTGATGCCTACTCTTAGTTCTAACATTTGGGAAGCTGAGTCAGGAAGATTGATAGCTTGAGGTCAGCTTGGGCTACAGAGTAAATTTCAGGCTAGCTTGGACTCATAGTAAGACTGTGTCAAACACTACCTAAACCAAACAAAACATTTAGAAAACTCATAAATGAGACTATAGCCCCTGGTTTTGGATCACTGGGTATCAGCTCATAGAACTTTGTTTTTAGAACTGCTTTTTATTATATCTAACAAATACCCTAATTTATTTACCCAGTATACATCTAAGATGTCCAATGTTAAGAAGACTTGTGAATTCAGTGAATTTTCTTCAAGTAGTTAGATATTGTGGAGGTTTCTCTGCAGCATGCTGGAATGTGGATAAGTTGTTTTAGGTGTGTGGGGACCGAGGCTGAGAGAATATCCTGTCTTTATTGTTGATCTGTGTTTACAATAAGATGTAGATAAAAAAACCTCACCTTAGATTGTATGAATTCGTCATCATTGGTCATCACTAATGAAGTGAAGAGTTGCTTGAAAAAAATGACATACATTTTATGATTTTCTTTTCTCCTGTCTGTCTTACTGGAAAGACAAACTCATGGTGATGTTTTCTGTGATTTTTGCCTTTTTTATAGATTCTCTACATTTTGCAGAAACATTTAATGCAAAGCCACAAGATATGCACAAGTGCCTTGCCAGATGCCATGTAGCACGTAACAGATTTTTACAGATTTTGCAAAGAGAACATTATGTTACCCAAAAATACCAGGATAATGCACAGTAAGTAATATTTTAAAGTTAGAAAATTAATTCCTTTTTTGAGTAAATATCACCAATATAAATATGTCCAGAAATAATCTGTGCCTACTTCAAAATTTTGGCTATTAATACTGACTTTTTTTTTTGGCTTTTTGGCTTTTTGGCTTTGGTTTTTTCGAGACAGGGTTTCTCTGTATAGCCCTGGCTGTCCTGGAACTCACTCTGTAGACCAGGCTGGCCTTGAACTCAGAAATCTGCCTGCCTCTGCCTCCCAGAGTGCTGGGATTACAGGCATGCACCACCACTACCCAGCTTAATACTGACTTTTAACTATATAATTTTTTAAATTGTTTTTATTTTATGTTAATGGGTGTTTGCTTGAACATATGTCTGTATACCAGAGGTACCTGATGCCCACAGAGGCCAGAAGAGGGTTTTGATTCTCTTGGAAGTGGAGTTACAAACCATTGTGAGCCACATGGGTGTTAGGAATTGCCCTTCAGTGCTTAGCCATCTCTTTGGCCCTGGAATGTAGTTTTGGATTCTAATTGTCCTGATTTTATTTTGAATTCGTTTTACTCTGGATATTCATTTTGTAACTTTTGATTCAATGTTTATTTCATAGTTTTAGTATATTTTATTTTATACCTTCCAACAAGTATTCCATATTTTACTCATTTTATAGTAGACTACTTTTGCAGTGAGAATTCTGGAATTTTGGTTTCTTTAAAAAACAGAATTCGTTTTGTTTTAATCCTAGGTGTGAGAATATGGGGTTACTTTGAGCTGTCTGCAGTAGCTGACTATGCTCTAGCAGAGGTGTGGTTTTGCCAGCTGCAGATAGTTTCTGCAGTTGTGTGCTGTTTGGAATTATGGGTATATAGACGATAGGGCCCCTGAGATGGTGGGGTTGGTAATTGTTGGTCATTCTCATTCTCATTCTCATTCTTTCTTTCTCTACTCTCTCATTCTTTATCTCCTCTCTCATGATAGGGGGTGAAACTGAAAGGATAAATGGTGGGAAAATGAGGAACCCACAAAGTAGTAGCAAAGCCAGCTTCAACTGTGTGTGTGTGTGTGATGCATGTATGTATGTGTTGTGGGAAATATTAATAAAGACTGGCCTGCCAACTGTCCTGCCCCACCACACCATGGTCCCCCTCTGGTACCACACTGGTGGTTTACAACACTATGTCCCAGCAGGGTCCCGTTCCGTATGACCCCCTCTCCCTGGCAATCCTGTGGGCCTGGCCATGTATCAGTCGGGGTTCTGCTAGTTCATCTCACTTCCACCACCCACATATCCCAATTACCTGGTTAAGCATGACTCTTAATGGTTAGTTAGCCAATTAGATTTACATATATTATAATCACAATTACAAGATGTCAATACAGTAAAAGCCTTATCCCAATATTTCTAACCTTTTGAAAACACCAGAAAAAAGTCTGAAGCCATTTTGGTCGGTTGTGGTTGTCGCCTGTATATGTATGTATGTATGTATGTATGTATGTGTGTGTATATATGTATGTATGTGTGTGTATATATGTATGTATGTATATATATATGTATATATGTATGTATGTATATATGTATATATGTATATGTGTATATATATGGATCTATCTGTCTATCTTTATCTACCTATCACCTACCTACCTACCTACCTACCTACCTACCTACCTACCTACATCTATCTATCTATCTATCTATCTATCTATCTATCCATCCATCCATCCATCCATCCATCCATCCATCCATCCATCTTATCTTATCTTATCTATTTTTGGTTAATTGAGAGGGTCTCACTGTGAAGTCCTGACTGACCTGGGTACATCAGCCTTGAACATGTGTTCCTCTTGCTTCCTTTTCCTAACTATTACAAGTATGTGGCACGATCCAGTTCATACTATTTTATACATCTGTTTATCTACTCAACGTATCTTAATTGATTTTTTTTTTTCTCCTGTGTATACTGTTGTTGTCACAACATGAAATGAGACAGGCAAGACTGTCAAGGATTTTTGGTTGTGTCTTTGCTTTTACGTGTAAAAATAAACGTGTGTGCGTGCCTGTGCCAGTGGAAATCAGGACAACTTTTGAAAGTTGTTTCTCATCTGCTGTATGGTCTGGGTATTGAACTCAGGTGATCAGGCTTGGAGGCTAGTGTTTTACCTCTCTGAAGCATCTTGCTTCAAGTCCCTTGAATTTTTACTGTTAAAACACAGTAAAGATAAAAAAAAAAAATAAAAGAAACAAGTGGATCATATCAGTTAATTGTAATGGAATGTTCTTTTCTGTTGTTTTTTACAGTCTGTGTGTTAAGCAAGTACGAAATGCAAGATCAGAATGCATGGGTCTACAGAACCAAATTAAAAGGCAAGTGACTATTAGAGCTGGAATAGACCTTACATAAAGTTTAAACTTTGAATTTTACAAGTGATGAGACTACTAAAAATAGAAGTAGAATGCTATGTCATTACTTGTTGATGCTAGGACTAGAATTTTTTTCCTCATTTTTAATAAAGTTCTAAAAATTATTATTGCACTATTTGAGTTCTTTGTTTTTGAAACAGATCTCTATGTTTGTAATCCTGGCTGGCTTGGCACTTTATATAGGTCATGCTTACATTGAATTGATAAGAGATCTGCCTGCCTTTGCCTACTGAGTATCCAGATTAAAAGCTTGTACCGCTACACTTAGTTGACAGCTAGGGAATTACTTTTTTTTTTTAAATTAGATTTATTTATTTATTTCATATATGTGAGTACACTGTTGCTGTCAGACACACCAGAAGAGAGCATCAGGCCCCCATTACAGATGGTTGTGAGCCACCATGTGGTTGCTGGAAATTGAACTCAGGACCTATGGAAGAACAGTCAGTGCTCTTAATCACTGAGCCATCTCTCCAGCCCCTTGAATTACTATTTTTTTAACTGAAATGCCTTTTTGTAGTTTACAGAACAATTGGTTTCTTGGATGTAAAATTACCATGTGAACTTTTTTATGAATAAATCAATCGTTTAATTTTTGTTATTAGATTGGAGCCCTGTGATGACAAGAGTAATATACAAGAGAAGATTCAAAAGGTGAGACACTTTTTATTTTAATAACAGAGGATCTGTTTATTGTGACCAACTCTGTCAGGTATCAGAATCCTGATAATGTAATTCCAAGTGAGACGCAGCAACAAGGAACATATGTAATAACTTCAGTTTTGTTTAAAAATATAGATTACATATATACATAGCTACACATGGGGGATAACAATGTTATTCTTAGGACATTGATGGATAGGTTTGGTTTTCTGTGTTTTTCTAAGTTCTCTTGTAATGAAACTGTAGCATATGAGGGCAAAATGTTATGTAAAAAAAAAACACAGGAAAAAGCAGGAGAGATGGCTCAGTGGTTAAGAGCATTGGCTGACCTAGGTGTGGTTCCTAGTACCCTCATAGCTCCTCACCATCATGTGTAGCTCCTGTCCCAGGAGGCCTGATGGCCAGTTTTGGTCTTAGCTAGCAGTGGGTGAATCTGGTATATAGGCATACACCAAGACAGAAGATTCATACACATAAAACCATAATAATGATAAAAAAATAAAATAGAAAAAAATTATTTAAAAAATACTCTATGACTTTCAAGTCCATAGTGTTTACACTGGCTTTACCTTTGTTTTGAAAAGGAAGACTGACTGCTTCTCACTTGTTCTTTATTATTGTCTTTTCCTGACTGAATCATCTTTCATTTATTTTGTTTCATTTTCTTTCTTTTCCTCCTCTCCCTTCCCTTCCCTTCCCCTCCCCTCCCCTCCCCTCCTTTCTGGCATTTGTATTCTTTCTTTCTGAGCTTTCCATGGGTAACACAAATTTTGGACGATAGAATAAAGATTTGAAAGTTTGATTGGAAATTATATGAGCTGTATTCTCCCTAGGAAATTCTTTAGCTCAGCTGTGATGGTCCAAGCCTTTAATCTTAGCACTTGAGAGGCAGAGGCAGGGGCAGGGGGCAGGGGGCAGGGGGCAGGGGGCAGGGGGCAGGGGGCAGGCCGATCTTAGGAGGTGGAGGTTAGTGTTGCCTAAGCCAGTGTTCTAAGAGAGAGCGTTCTAAGTTGTCTAAGAGGTTACCTAGTGATGCAGTTGCTTAATTTTCTCATCAGCTATATTTCATTTGTTATTAGGGGATAAATATTTATGCTAAAACTTTCTTAGTATAGACATATGCCATGGGTGGATTTTATATTTTGTTTTGTTTTCAAAGGTTCGGTCTTTGTGGGCTTCAGTGAATGAGACACTCACGGTTGTGGAAAAGGAGAGAGAAGTTGTTAGTTCACTCTTCAGTTTTGTCAACCAGTATGCTTTGGATGGAGCTAATATTGCTGTTAATATTCCAAGGCTCTTACTTGACAGACTTGAGGAGCAAATACATCAGGTAAGTTTTGCTGTAAAGGGAACATGCTAAAACACTATCGCTGCTTTTTACATTGTCATCTTAGAGATTTCCCACTTGTTAAGTTACTTTACAAGTCTTTGGAAGGCTTCTGCTCCTCAGTACTTTACTTTGGAAAGCAAGCTGTGGGGGGAGGGGGGATATTCCTTCCAAATTGCTTCCCTTACCTTTTCTGTCTTCTCATTTATCTTGGCACTCTTAAGCAGTCCTTGGGAATGCTTTATCTCCTTTAGCTCTGTGATGGCAAATCTCAGTTTTCCTTGTGGGTTTTCAGAGTGCTGGCCTTAGCTTTTTCTTCTCATCCCTCTTCTGCCATCTAAATTCTAAGGAAAGAGGATGTTTTCCATGTTTGTTTTTGTTGTTTTGAGACAGGGTCTGGTCTCTCTATGTAGCCCTGACTCTGCTGGAACTTGCTATGTAGACCAGGCTGGCCTCAAACTTATAGATCAACCTGCCTTTGTTTCACAAGTGCCATGGCTTTAACAGCTTCCTATCAATAATTTTATTTTTTAAACAGAGTTTCATTGTATGTTTCTGACCAGCCTGGAACAAGCATCATAGGCCAGGTTTTGAACTCACAGAGATCCACTTGCCTCTGCCTCCTGAGTGTTGAGACTAAAGACATGCGTCATAATATCTGGTCCCTATCCAATGTTACTAGTTATTTCTAGTCTTTCTTCTTCAACCAAAGCACCATCTACCTACATTTCTATCTTCATTTGGAACATTTAATTATATTGCTTACTAATTTTTTTCTTACTATGTACAGTTTATTTAGTACTTACTACATATCAGGTATTGACTATAGTATACAGAAGGTACATAGATAAAATATTTTGTGAAGATATTTCACTTTAAGATACAATATATGTACATCAAATTCATAGTATATAACAATGAACATGAATGAATTCAGATTCCTCTAGGTTGTAGGCAGGTATCAGAAAATACATTAATTATGTATAAGAATACAGATAAGGCAGGAAGTGATGTTTTTAGAGAAAAGTCACTATTAATATTTTTTTGTTTTGTTTGTTTGAGATACTGTCTCCCTGTGTAGCTCTGTAACTCTGGCAGGCTTAGAAGTCACTATATAAACCAGGATGGCCTTGAACTCACAGTGATGTGCCTGTCATTGTCTCCTGAGTACTGGGATCAAAGGTGTGTTTTTTGAGACAAGGCCTCTCCCTGGGACATGGGGCTAACTAATAGGAAAAAAAAAAATCTAAGGATCTTTCTCTATTTTGTCAGAGCTGGAATTGCAAGTATATGTCACCATACTCACCTTTTCTGTGGGTAATGGCCCCATGCTTGGATAGCAAACATTTTATAGGGACTGAACACTCTCACCTCCCCCCCCCCCCCAATCTGTTTGTTTGTATTAGGATAGATGACATTTTTAACTTGTTAAAAAATAAATTTGTTACTTGGTAGAGACAGGCAGATTTCTATGAATTCAGGGCCAGCTTGTTTGACATAGTGAGTTATAGTTCAGCTGGGGTACATAGTAAGAACCTGTCTCAAAGAAAAAAATTGTGATTTTTTTTTTTTTGCTTTGTTTTCAAATCTGTTCTTTATATTTAAGCTATTAAGAAAAGATTGCTTTATTTTACTCTTATATGAATGCGCGCGTGCGTGTGTATGTATGTGTGTATGTGATGTGCATGTGTATGTGCATGTGTGCGTGCGCGCGCCACATATGTACCTGGTATGCATGGATGCCAGAAGAGGACTGTATGGTAGGAGACGATTGTAAGCCTTCAGAAGTGAACATGAGTCCTGCAGGAGCACCAAGTGCTCTTAACTAACTGCTGTGCGTCTTTTCAGCCCCTGTTTATTTTTCATTGAATCTATTTATATTTCCTTTTTTGCTAGATTTTTACCCTTATGCATGATTTAAGAGTGATGTGTGAGTTCTTTGACAGTTTTTATAGGATTGAAATTATTTACATAGTTTTATGTTTAGGTGATTATTGATATTTTTCCCCACTCTTAAAGTAATGATATATACTAGTAAAAAAACATCAATATGTAAGTTTATTACCATAAGAATGTACTGATCTTTGCTCCTCCCCCCATTCTGAATCTTTAGTTGCAGATAGGAAATGTGTATGAGGCTGGAAAATTGAACCTCTTAACAATTATTCAGTTGTTAAATGAAGTCTTGAAAGTAATGAAATATGAACATCGTAAGGCTGGCCAAGCAAGATTGACAATAGACCTCCACTACCTTGAAAAAGAAACCAAATTTCAGAGGGAAAGATTATCAGATATGAAACATATGAGGTACATAGAAAGCTCTTTTGTTATGTTACTGTGGAATGGTCTTCTGAGCAGAAGTTGTGTATAATTCTTCAACTTTGGTGAATAAGTTAAGACATGCTGGTATTTAAGTGGAATAGTAGGTATATGACTTTTTTGTTTTAGAAGGAGAAAAAGTATATTTTAAGTTTTGAAGAGTCACTTGTTAAATTTGTATATAATTTAATGGTTAATCTTTCTTTTATATCCTTCTCTGCCCTAGTACTATTGTCTTAAATTATGCTATATTTTTTATTTGTTCTTCAAATACAGTATTTCTTATGATATCATAGGCATAAAATAAAAGAGACCATTACTGCAATAAGACAGTCTACTGTTGAAAAGGAAGGAAAGTGGTATATGAAGTGGAAAGGCTTTCTTGGTGTGTCTCCTTTCAGTCTAATTAAAGGCGGGCCTGAAGTAAGTAATATAGACTTGTGTTTTTAGAAGACTTTAATTTTTGTCAATTCTGTCTTTAAGTTTTAACAATTTTTTTAGTTTATAATGCTATAGTAACTTAGAAATGTGTGTGTATCTGTGTGTGTGTGTGTATTACATACATCATTGATATATATTACATACATCATTGTATATATTGTGTGTATGATGGGGTGGGGCAGCACATATGTGCCATGGTGCTATGAAGAAGATACAGGATGATTTTTATGGAGTCTATTCTTTCCTTCCAACTCGTGTTCTTGGAATTGAATTCAGGCCCCCAGGCTTGCCTGGCAAGGGTTAAATTATTACCTGCTGAGCCGCTAGCTCATTGCCCAAGTTATCTTTTTGTTTTAAGACAGCTTCTTGTATCCCAGATTGGCCTTAAACTTGATATGTAGTCTATGATGAATACAAACTGCTGAGTCTCCTGCATCTGCTCCCAAATGTTAGGATTGTAACCCTTGGCCATCATGACTGGCCTAGTGGCTTTGTAGAGACAGATACCTGTTGTGTAGATACATATGTATGCTAGGCTGATCTGGAATGTATGTAGCCGGAACACTAGGATTATTATAAGTGTGTGCTACTGTGCAGTTAAAATGTTTAAAAATGTAATAATTTTATAATAGTTTTTCATCAAGCTGCTATCATCTATAGTTACTCATTTTAAATTCAGGGCCTAAAAAGAATACCATTAAATTTGAAACATAGAAATATTGTATTCTTTTATTTAAAAAAAAATGTTTGCAGGGCTGAAGAGGTGGTTCATCAGGTAAGCTCATTAGCTACTCTTCCGAGAAGACTGGGGATTAATTTCTAGTCCACACGATGGCTCATAACCAGCTAAAATTCAATTTTAAGGTATATGGTGCCATCTTCTGGGCTCTGTGGGCACCAGGCACATATATAGTGTTCAGACACATAAATAAACAAAACCTATACATACGAATAGTCACGGGATAAATGGTAATTTATTGTTAGGGAAAAAAATCACTTGTAGATGAACTTAGCTTTATCATTATGGTTGTTCGTGTATGTGCTTACTTAATCTTGTGAATTCTGTGTTTAAGGCTGTGGATCTTTTGCCTCCCATGTCTCCTCTTTCGTTTGATCCTGTGTCAGAGGAAGTATATGCAGAGAGTATACTTTTTAAGTATCCTGCTTCACTTCCAGGTTGGTAAGCTCCCTTCACTTCCTTTTAAAGACAGTGTCTCATTGTGACACATTGACTGAGCTGGAACTTACTGTGTAGACCCGGCTGGCCTGGAACTCCAAACTGTTCTCCTGCCTCTGTTTCCTGAGTGCTGGGTGTACAGGCCTGCACTACTGCCAAAGGCTTGCAAGTTATTTATATTTTTCAATTATTTTTTATACTTATGTGTATGCAAATATATGTGTGTGTGCATGTACACACACTATGGTACGTGCGTAGGGGTCACAGGACAACCTGATTCTCTCCTTTTACCAAGTGGTACCCTAGCATCAAACACAGATAATCAGGCAAGGTGGCAAGTGCCTTTACCTGCTTTCCAGTTATTTTTATTGTGACATATATGTATGTGTGTGTGTGTGTGTATCATAAAATTATTGCTTTGGGCTCAAAATGTTATGAAAAAGGATAGAATCATCACTTGTAAAAAATGAATGCTTCAGCCTCTCTGAGGGTTGGAATTTAAGATGTGAGCCGCCAAACCTGGCATTCACTTAGTATTGGACAGTAGTTTGCCTGGATTTAGAACCTGAGGTTGACAGATCTTTAGGACTTTGGTTAAATCTGGGTTCCTGCCTTGTGTTATAGACACACTAACCTAACCATCTATTTCATTGTCACTCACTTGTAAATAATTAGGTTGTAAGTTTTGGTTGCTTATAAGATTTCTTTTTTTATATTATGCAGGTTTATTGGGGCACTCCTAAATGTAGGTTTGTGTTTAACTATTGGGTTATGTGGATGTGTATACGTATATTCTAGAAGCTCATTTTTAGAGCACAAGAGTTTTCCTGTGTCTCCTCTAATATTGCCTGTCTTTAATTTTTAAAAAGAATTCATGTGTGCACACACACGCATGTGCATGAACTTATGCAGGAGGATGCCCGTGGAGGACTGTAGAGTGTCAGATATAGAGCTAGAGTTACAACATTGTCAGCTGCCTGATATAGGTGCTTGGAACCAAACTCTTATAAAAGCAATAAGTACTTTAACTACTGAGCCATCTCCGGTTTCATCTTTCATTCTAAAATCCTTGCCTTCTAAACTTCTAGTAGGATTGTGTTTTGTGATTGTGACACATTTGGTTTTAGGTGTTGTGTAACTTGTACCCAGGGCAGCCTCAAACTTGAGGTTCTCTTGTCTTAACCCCAGAAGTGCTAAGATTACAGTTGTGTGCCACCATGAATGCCTAGAACTTCTACTCCTGACTTTCATCTCTGTTAAGTTCTCATTTGTATATACAGTTTCTTATATTCTTGGGCTTTGTTAATTGTAGTTGAACCAATTTAAACTTATCTCCATCTAGTTTACAAATGAGTGAGACTTATATTATTTAGCTTTGACAGTTATGGGGGGGTGATCCCTAATCTACTTTGTTAACTGCTGGACTGGCTACTGTACCAGCAGTGTGCCCCAAACACTTGCTGTTTCTCCCTGCCACGTGCTCATAGTTCATCTCTCATGGTGGCTTCCTCTTCTGTGCTCTTCGTCTCCCCTTCTACCTGGGACCCCATGCAGGTAACTGAAAGCCTGCCTACCTCTAATTGGCTGTAGCCATTTTTATTCAACCAATAGTTTTAAATTAAGGGGCAAAGTTTGTACTTGGGGTACAGAATTTAGCATTACAACACATAGCAACAAATAAACCTCATCAGTTAATGGCAATTTTCCTTAGATCTCTTTTATAGTTTACTATTTGTTAGTTTAATGTGCCTTTCTTTTTAACCTATTTTAACACTTAGTATTCATTATTGTTTACTTCAAGAAGCTGAATTTGTTGTCCTTTTCTTTCCTTCTTTTCTTAGTTTTTGATGAATTTAGTGTGTATGTGCATGTGCACATGGATGCACACACTACAGTTGATTTTCGGAGAAGAGCTTGCAGGACTTGGTTCTATCCTTCTGTCAAGTATGGCCTGGAGTTGGAGAAGGAACTTAGGTCCTTAATCAGCAAATGCATTTCCTGCTTAGCTCTCTTGTTAGCCTGGTCTGTCTTTCTCACCTGGCTGAGGTGACCTTGAACCTCTGTTCTTTGTACCTCCATCTCCTAAGTGATTAGATTACAGGCATGGCTATATTGTAGGCACTCACTGTTGACTGAGTTATGTACCCAAACTGAGAAGGCTTATTTTCTTCTTTTTTAAAACTGCTTCTTGCTGTCGGTGGTGGAGCACGCCTGTAATCCCAGCACTCTGGGAGGCAGAAGCAGGCGGATTTCTGAGTTTAAGACCAGCCTTGTCTACAGAGTGAGCTCCAGGACAGCCAGGGCTATACAGAGAAACCCTGTTTCAAAAAACAAAACAAAGGAAGCTTGAGTTGACATACTACTTAGACCAGTATAATGGACTAGTATCTTTACATAGCATTTGCATTGTCTTCTTAAGCAGTAACACTTTAGCTAAATGTTCAGGTATGGTAAGACTCTTGGGTATTAACATGTTCAAAGGCTGCACCCCATCTGTAATGTAGCCATGGCTTCTTTGCCAGTCTCCTTTCTTACCATGTCTTGGTGGTGGTTACCTTCCACTCAGTACCATAAGCCATGGCCTTTATGGCAAATGAAATCTGTACCTACTCTCTTGATATCTTTGTCTTTTCATTCCCTCACTGGGACTGGTGCATGTCTTCTGCCTCCATGCATACTTTTGTCATACTACGTTAGCAGAGCAGAGCACTTCAGTCACCACTATGTTACCATAAGTCACTGCTTGACCCTGCTTGGGATCAAGGTCTCTATTATTTATATCTTTGCTGTGTTAGTATGGTAGTAACATATAGTTGTTGAAATGTTGGTGTAAAAATTGTGCAAGCTGATTGATGACATAAATATATTGACATATGCTAAGTACCTTTTGCTTTTGCATGTTTATATTGTTAGACATAGTTGATTTACTTAAAAATGTAACATGGTTATATAACACTGAATTTGGTGCTGATGATCAAATTCAGGTCCATGCACATATCTATCTCCCCTGTTTGTTTCGAGATAGGGTCTTTGAAGCCCAAGCTGGTCTCAAACTCTGTATAACAGAAGCTGGCCTTGAATTCCTGCCTTTATCTTCCAAGTGCTGGCCTTGTCCAGGTATAGCACCATGAATGGCTACATCCGCTTTTCATAAAAGCCTGCTACCATATAATCTGTTTCTTCTTTATTACTTTATCTTAACATTTTGCTTATTTTCCCCCCAAATATTGTTTTCTGTATGCATGCTCACTACAAAGTACATGTGGGTTTAGGGAGCTAATTCAGGTTGTCAGGATTGATGGCATGTGCCCTTACCTGCTGAGCCAACTATCTTACTGGCTCTAGGTTTTTTAAAAAAAATCTTTTCCTGTGTGGTGGCTGTGAGTGTGTGAGTGTTTGGCAGGGTCTGTTCTGTTGCTTTTTTGCAAGTTTGCAAGGCCAGTTGACTTGCAGTCTTCCCGTTTTTCTTTCTCTGCCTCCCATTTCCTGTAGGGGTTTTGGGATTATGGGTCTACACACACAATATCTTGGGCTGGGGAGTTGACCTGGAGTCATCAGATTAGCATGGCAAGTTGTTTTTATTCACTGAGCATCACCTTGGCTCCTTACTCATGTTTATATTTTCCTGTTTTCTGTTTTGAAGCTGTTCTAAACAGTTGGGCATGACGCTCAGTGATAGAGCATTTAACCGCAGCAAAGGTTTAAACTTTGGTTTTGGTAGGAAATGAATAGGTCTGTCACCATTTCTAGATGTCGTTGAATATTAAAATACACAAATCTAATTAAAAGAATAATTTTTGGACTTCCTTAGATTCACAGAAAGAACCTAAACAAGAAAATGGTAATAGAAGAGAAGTGGATCCCCCAGGAAGTATGTGTGATGGAGCCAACAGGTAAAACACCGGACTTTCTTGCAGACTATTGATTTTAGTCTCATTTTGAGCCAGTTTAGAACTTTCTGTACAGTGGAATGGTGCATGATTTCTTCCTCTCAACCAGATAGTGTTTTTCTACTGCAGATCCACATTTGCAGAAGATGATCAATACTTATGCCTGGGTATTTTTCTTCTTCTATTTATCGGAATATTGGGTTTTATGGGAATTATCTGAGTTTTGAAGAAAGTACAGGTTTGGAAATTATATAAGGGAAGTTTGGGAATTTTTGCCCTTTTCTATGTGTGTAAACTATTTTAAAATCACTCTTAATTATTGAGTGAGTAAAAATTTGGGGGCATTTGAGGTCATATGGTTTGGTGGGGAACATTCAGACTAGTGCTTTCTATTGCTGTGACTGAGCTTAGTTTAACTTTCAGCTGGTCCTTGTCTTTCCTGCTTTAGCTTGCACAGCTTGCTGTTTGCATCTATATTACACATTTTCAAAATTTGTTTATATGTATTTACTTGAGTGTATGTAAGTGCATTGCCTGGTGCCTTTGGCTGCCAGAAGAGGGTGCTAGATCTCTGGAATTGGAGTTAACTGTTGCAAGTTCTGTTGTAGGTCCTAGTAACTAAACCCTGATACTCTGCAAGAACAGAAAGTGCTCTTAGTCAGTCTTTTTTCCCTCTGGCCCATATATTGATGGTTGTTGTTACTATTATTATTATTACTTTTTAAATTTTTATTTCTTACGGGGGAGGGCATTGCAGAGTCTCATTGCATAGCTCTGGCTGTCCTGGAACTCAAGCTGGCCTTGAACTCACAGAGATCTGCCTGCCTCTGTGTCCTGAGTGCTGAGACTTGAGGTGTGCACCTCTATATTCAGTTTATAATGAAGTTTTTGATATTTATAAAGAGTTACATTCTTTACAAAAAATACTAGAAGATATTTGATTTACTCTAATGCCAAATTTAACATGAAGAACTTAAACCTATTTTGTTACCACTTTCAGGAATTCTATTTTCTTTATTGCCTGTTTTCTATTATCTTGTTTTAGCTCTTATGACCAATGCCTGCTATAAGGTAAAAAAAAAAACTGAGGACCAGTGAAATAGCTTAGTGGGTAAAGGTGTTTACTCTCAAGCCTGAGGACATGAGTTCAATTCTCATCTTTGAGACTCACATAGTGGAAAGAGAACTCACTCCTATGTTGTCCACTGACCCCCACATATGTGCTGTGCCTCCTCTCCACCAACGAATAAAGTTAAACACTCCCAAGTAAATGCATGTAGTGCACATGGGTAATATTTTTTTTATTGCATGTAAGAATTCTTTTTTGTTTTTTGTTTTTTTGGATTTGGTTTTTCGAGACAGGGTTTCTCTGTGTAGACCTGGCTGTCCTGGAAACTCACTCTGTAGACCAGGCTGGCCTCAAACTCAGAAATTCACCTACCTCTGCCTTCCTAGTGCTGGGATTACAGGCGTGCATCACCACTGCCCGGCTGCATGTAAGAATTCTTATGTAACAATGAAACAGGTATACTCAACAGATAATTGGATTTATGTATGCACGTATGGCATATGTTTGTGAATGCATGTATATGATGTGTATGTATCAGATCCTCCAGCTTAAGCTTGTGCAGGAAGCATATTACTCACCGAGCCATCCTATATCCCAGCCCTTATATTGTTCTTTACATTCATTCTATTTCTCTGTTGATGTTTGAGTGCATGTGTGGGGGTCAGAGTGACAACCTGTGTGAATGGGCTCATTACTTCCTTCTACAGTGTGGGTTCCAGGGCTGAAACTCAGGTTGTCAGGTGTGGCTAAGATTTGTTTTAGTACCTTTAATTATATGTGTATGGGTGTGGTTATGTGCACGTGAGTGCGGTGCCTGTGGATGTCAGAAGAAGGTGTCAGAACTCCTAGAGTTGGAGGTTCAGATGTTTGGGAGCAGCCCAGTGTATGTTGGCACCTGAGCTTGGGTCGGCTATAAGAGTAGGACCTGCTCTTAAGCTTGGGGCTGTTGCTCTGATGCCACCATGTATTATTGAGTGGTGTTTGGCCTTTTTAGGTTTCTTGTAGTACAGTCTACCCAAGGAGAAGAGGGACTGATATAGATCGCCTATGAAAATTGTGAAGGAAGGATTGCTTGGGAAAATTCTGTGGATTGAATATAATACTTAAAAACCATGGAAAGAGTACAGTTTTAAGCTGGGCAGTGGTGTTTACATGCCTTTAATCCCGCACTTGGGAGGCAGGGGCAGGGGGAGGGGGCAGATAGATCTTTGAGTTGGAGGCCAGTATGGTGTACAGAATAAGTTTGGAATGGCTAGGGCTTCTCAGAGAAACCCTGGCTAGGGGAAAGAAAGTATAGTTAGCTCTTTCACACACAGTTGTCATCATTGGTAATCAAACAGTCTGAGTCTTATTGCTGTATTGATTAGGGTAAGCTGATGGGGAGATAGCACTGAACTTGAAACCAATATTCAGTAGCAGTAGTTTATTCCTTTCCTGTTCTTTGTGAGCACTCTCTTTATAGCAGGTTTTGCACAATTTCCCAATGTATAGTGGTGATGCTGTTTTCTTAGTTTATTTATTTACTTTTTGGCATTTTTACTTTTTGAATTGCTGGCCTACAGTTCACTATTGTAGACCAAGTTGACCTTGAATTCCTGAGCTCTACTGGCTTCTTTCTGTGTGCTGGGATAAAAGGTATGTGCTACCATACCCAACATTTCTCAACTCTTTATCTCTGTTTTCCTCTTTACTTATTTTTACATTCTTTCTAAATGCATGTAGAAAATAAAATTCCAGTCTGGCATACTTTAAATTAGAATATATATTATATATATTCAGCACATATATATATGTGTGTATGTATGTATGTATGTATGTATGTATGTATGTATGTGTATGTGTATATGTATATGTGTGTGTATATATATATGTGTGTGTATATGTATGTGTGTGTATATATATATATATATATATATATATCTCCAGCATTGGAGGGGAGTACCAGGACAGAAATGGGAGGGGGGGTGATTGGGGAATGGGTGGAGAGAAGAGAGCTTATGGGACATCTGGGGAGGGGGGAACTGGGAAAGGGGAAAGCATTTGGAATGTAAACAGAATATAGAAAATTTAAAAAAAGAATATATATTACACATAATAGCTCATTATATAATCATACATCTTTAAAATATTTTCTTAATTCTTGGAGAATTTAATACATTATGTTGACTCTCAGCTCTTCTCAGCTCTTCCTTTACCTTACTACCCATCCAGCGTCAAGGCCTCGCCTCTCTAGTGGCTAGGGATGGTGCACCTCTTACTAATTAATTTTAGATTTTAGTGTGTGTGTGTGTGTGTGTGTGTGTGTGGTGAGAGAGTGAGAGAGAGAAGAGATTTGGGGGTATTGGTGTGCACATGCCATTGTGTACATGTGAAGGTGAGAGATTTTTTTTTTATAAAGATTTATTTATTTATTTAATGTATATGAGCATCCTGTCACTGAGCATACACAGGAAGAGGGCATCAGATCCAGTTGCAGATGGTTGTGAGTTACCATGTGGTTGCTGGGAATTGAACTCAGGACCTCTAGAAGAGCAGACTGTGCTCTTATCCAGTGAGCCATCTCTGCAGCCCCAGGTCAGAATTTTTAGGGGTTGTTTTTCTCTTCCATTGAAGGTCCTGGGAATTGAACTCAGACTTCCAGTTTTTTATCTACTGATTCATCACTCCCACCTGCTTAAAAGATTTATTTGATTTTTCATTTATGTTAGGTTCACATGCACCCTGGAGCTGTAGTGACAGGTGGTTGTGGACTGCTTTTATGTACATGTTGGAACTCAACTTGAGTCCTCTAGAAGAGTAACAAGTGCTATTAACCACTGTGCTGTCTCCAGAAGAACCAAACAAAGAAAAAAACGAAACAAAACCCCAGTCCTGTTATGTAGCTCTGGCTGGCCTGGCAGTATAGCCTCCCTAAGAGGAAAACCCACCAGGTTTTTCATAGCTGTTCACTTTGTATTCTGGATCTGAAAAGTAAGCAGAGTGCTCTCTGCAAAGGTCTCTGGTTTGGTTTGGTTTGGTTTTCAAAAAGAATGGCCATAGAATTTAAAAGGACTTTTGAAATTCAGTTGAGAGTTTCTTTTTGTTTTGTTTTCTACAGGGTCTCATGTAAGCCAGGCTGGGTGATCGAGACTCACCCGTGAACTACTTTTTTTGATTTTTTTTTTTTAAAGAAAATTTATTTGTGTGTTTACATTGTATGTATGTGCTTGTGTTGTGTATACATGGGCCATGGCACACGTGTGAAGGCCTGCCACAGTTGTTGGCTGGTTCTCTCCTACCTTTATTTGGGTTTTAGGGATCAAACTCGGGTTATCAAGCTTACAGAACTCTGAACACAAGATTTTCATTATATATGTAACATAGTTGCTTTAGAGCAAGATTGACAGGAGAAACTGAGTTTGGAGGTGAAATACTAAGTCTTTTTGTTAGTTAAAAAGAATTTGATGTACAAAGTTAAAGTTTTTATGTTAATAAAAAAGAATATCTCTGTACATGAGAAATATAAGAAGCCCTTTGTGCATCTAAGTCTCTGAAGTAGGTTAAAATTTTATAAATTACTATTTTTATTAATAAAACAAGACAGGATATTGCATAATAACATGCACTTATATAAACACATATTTTCATTACTATAGTGTGTTCTTTTTATGGCCTGGAAAGGGAGTATAAAGTATAAAATGTACTTAATATAACCACATTAGCATCGGGTTTAAGGTGGGTGAACTGGTATTTGCTTTTTTCATATTTAAAAATAATTTATATTTTTATTTTTTAATTCATTTCTTTGTGCTGAAAACTTCAGGATTTCATGTAGGACAATATATATACTTGTATTTTATCCTTGCTATGGGATTTTAGCTTTAAGTGCTGTTAAAAATGCATCTACCTTGCCAATTCCCCAGAGTAATCTTCTAAAAGAGAAACAATTTATTGTTATGTGTGTGGGAGGGCCCAAGATTGTGTATGTGTAAAAGTCAGAGGGCAATTGAGAGTTGGTTCTCTGTTTAGGATTTGGGAATCCTGCTCGCGTTCTCAGGTTACATGGTAAGTATTCGCCACACACCAAGCTGCCTCCACAGCCCTGGTTCTTGTTTTGAGAGGGTCTTGCTTTGTAGTCTAGTCTGGCTTAGAACTTGATCTTCTTGCCTCAACTTCTGAAAGGCTGAAATTACAGGTATGTGTTGCCGTGCCTGGCTGAAAGAATATGAAAGTCTTTGCTATTGTGATTGTATTATTAGCATGCTGAGGACATTATAATAATGCAATTCTAGTTAGTTGAATTAATTTTTAAGTTGTATACAAATTGTTGTATGCCATCATTTAACCTTATAAAAATACTATAGGCATAAAAATATATATTAAGAAACTTGGAGTTAATCGGGAGAGTGATACACAAGTTGGGCAGAGTGTTGCTCCAGTTGTCACTAGAGCTCCCCAGAGTAAACTGCCTTTCGATGACCAGGGCGAATTGAGTGAAATCGTCATGGACAGATACGGGGCAGACAGTTTCTTACTCAGATACATCAAGTTTGTGGATGTCTCCCTCCACATAACTTAGATTTGCTGTCTTTTTTCTTTCAGCCCTGTGCCTTTTCCCTTACAGTGTGCTTCAACCTTGGATACAAACAGTTTCACACTCCTTGAGAAGGTATGGTCTAAAGCGATTTTCATTATTTTGGCCCAGGCTTGTCTTGAACTCACTGTGTAGCCCAGGCCAATCTTGCCCCAGCCTCCTAAATACAGGTACATAGCTTGCCTTTAAAAACAGCTTCAGCTAATTGTGACAGTAGTGATTTATAAATAAAGTATTTTTGGTGGCTTAATTACAGTCAAGATTTTTTTCCTCCCATTCTCGTGCCATTTCTATCCTCTTGCTAAATGAGAAAGTGGAATTATTTAGATCTGCCATTTAAAGAGCTTCAATACTAGCCATGATCATTAAGTTATAATGTATGTCTCTTTTCAGGATCCAAATATGAGGACTCCCAAAGAGGAAAACATGACTTACAAGAAAATTGCAGACTCTAAAGTGGAAGACTTTCCTTTACTGGATAGTGCAAAGAATGCACAGAATCGTGTTTCTCGAGGGTTTCTGCCAGTGGAGAAGAGTGATCCATTCCAGAAAGAGCAAGATCGCCTGGTAGACGAGGTTAGAAAAGGATTTTTAATAAATGCGCTTATATAGTTGTGATTTTTTTTCCCCTAAGTCGTGTTGGGATAAAAAGTGGAGTAGAGTTAATTGTTGAGAAATTTGAAGTAAAGGAGTCACAGATAATAAAACTGAAGGCTAGGGGCTGGAAAGATTGTTGGGTTGTTAAGGAAGAGCGTACTGCTTGCTCTTGCAGAGGACCTGGACTGCCTGCAGCACACACACACCAGCGAGCGTCTGCTGCCATCTGCCGGTGCTGGTGGTGGTGGTGGTGGTGGTGGTGGTGCCGGTGCCGCCGGTGCCGGGCTGCTGACTGCTGTGCCCAGTCTCCCTGCTGCATGCTGTCAGGGTTCTGCTTCTGTCTGGCCTTGCTCATTTTTCTTTTTCTTGTTGTTTTTTTGTTTTTGTTTTTGTTTTTGTTTTTATTTTTATTTTGTTCTTTTCTCTTGTAGGTTGCCAGAGTCGTTCTGTGTGATTCACCACAGCTCTCTGAGGGAAAAGAAGTCAAATTGGAGGAGCTAATTGACACTTTAATTTCTAATCCCTTTTTAACGAGGAAACAAATTCCCCGGACTCCAGAAAACTTGAGTAAGTTAATGCTCTCTGTTCCATTCTCCCTGTCTTAAGACATTTCCCACCATTAGACTGATGATCTGACAGTTCTTTGGAAACAATTTAAAACTTCTTGTTTAGCTGACAGTGACTCTTCTGATATAATGGAATTCTGTTGAGATATTCAGCACCATCACTCACATTTTACAACCATCTTTCATCAGTAATCTTTTATGACTTCTGAGTACCTCCACAGAAGTCCTGATATTATAATCTTTAGTTGTTTTACTTGGCTATTTTTCTGCAAAGTATTTTATTTGGTTATTTAAAAAAAATTCTGGAGCCAGTTGTGCCATCTTCTACATGGCAGAGAATGGACTCCTCTGACCTCCATACATGCATCATAGCATGTGTGTAGTCATGCACACACACATGTACAGACATGCACTAAATAAGCGAGTAAATTCAGTAAATGTACTAAGAAAAATTCTCACCTTCAGGTCAGATGTCCATGTTTAGGGAGTATGGTGATTTTGCTTTCCATTCAGCAGTCATAAATAGCCACCACTGCATGCTTAGCTCTTCACCCTATGGCGAAAATAATCAGAGCATCAAATGCTTCCCTCCAGTACCTGCAATTGGTGTAGGCAAACCTGATCTTTACTTCCTTTTTTAACCAGTGCAGACCATTTGGGTTGAATGATTGAATACAGTTTCTTCTTTTCTGCTGATTTAATTCACTGAGCTGAGACAGCATAGGTTGCTGTTCTTCAAATGACAAACTGAATTAAATAGAGTCCTGCAATATGTTTTTCTTTTTAAAAAATTGTATTTAACACAACCTTGCTCATTTGTTGACACATTGCTTATAACTATTTCCATGCTACAGTGGCAGATTTGAGGAGTTGTGGGAGATCAAATGGCTGACAGCCTAATATTAGTATCTTTTTAAAAAAATCTTATTTATTTAACATAATATGAATACATTGTTTCTGTCTTCAGACACACCAGAAAAAGGTATCAGATGGTTGTGAGACACCATGTGGTTGCTAGGAATTGAATTTAGGACTTCTTAAAGAACAGTCAGTGCTCTTAATCACAGAGCCATCTCTCCAGCCCTAGTATCTAATCTTTTAACAACAATAACAACAAAAAAACTCTGCCCATTTCTGGTATGGCTAGACAAGTAGATATGTTTTTCATGTATATAATCAAATATATTGTGTACAAGTTTATGTGTATTTCAGGAACAGCTTTTGTTATGTGTACAGACTTGAGTTTGGTCATTTGGAAATGAAGTTTTCTGATGCTCTGGTTTGCCATCCTGTTGGCAACTTGTATGGAACTTGGACTGAGGCAGTAGCTTTATTTTCAGCACTAGAATAAAGTATATTAATTACATGTCTGTGTTTGGACATATGTAAATGATAAAATATGTTTTTTCCCCCCCCATCTTAATTAGTAACTGATATTAGGAGCTCATGGAGAAAAGCTATCCAAACTGAAGATAACAGAAGTTCAGTGGATGCCAAAGCAAAAGAAGTATCGTCAGAGTCTTCATCTATACTGCATAATCAGAGGGAATTTAGCCTGGCTATTTTTTCCCCAGATCTTGAGCGGTCTTACTTGCCTGAAGAGAAAGCTGTTCCAGATCAGCTTAAAGGTGTACCTCAGAAACATTTGGTAACACGTCAGATCAGTGCATCTCCAACAGAAGATGTGTCAGACTTGATAAATAAGAAAACGATTTGTAAGCAAGATATAGAAAGTTCAGCCACCAGGCTTTCAGAAACTAGACAGATGGAGGCATTCTCTCCTCTTGTGGGCAGTGAAATAGATGTGATGGGTAGAAGTAAAGAGGACAGTGTTCCAGTACTGGACCACTTACAAGCTTCTTACAGTGAACCTTCCACACATAAAACTCTGTTATGGAATTCTTTTCAGAGGTTGAGTGGCATTGGCATATTACATGAAACTCTTCCAGAAGAAGTTGGCGACCTAAGTCTTAATAGTTCTACTAGTTCAGAGACCACTTTTAAATTGGAACCAAAGAGTTATGTGCATAGTGATGCTTTTCCAGATGATGTGGGGAAAAGACAAGCTGTTCCAGAATTAGATTCCAATTTACGGGCTCTTCTCACTAGTTATGAGGCTCAGAAGAAACTTAGCAAAATTGGGAAAGGCTCTCACCTGTCCAAGACACTTGAGCAACACAAAGTAGAATTGAACCCTGTAGCCCAAGATGTGCAAGCAGATGATACACACTCTGTTTTGGACACTCAGGATATGTTTATTGACTGCACAAAGCCATCTTCCCACATGTCCCTTGATGAAAGAACACAGACTGTATCACCTCTAACTAAGGCTTTTCTGATGGAGCAAAAATTGAGGACCATATTACCATGTAGGCTTGGGGAATTTCTGCCTCATTTAAAAGGTAAGAGTTAACCAAACCTGTGTGTGCACTCTTGCTGACCATTCTCTTATTTTCCCCTCCTAAGATAGAGTAGCATTGTGGTACCTACCCCTGGCTAGCCACAAACTCGCTATATAGTTTGGACTGGCTTCAAATTTACCATGTAGTCTAGGCTATATCTAATCTTTTTCTGTTTATTTAACTTTTCATAAATATAGTCCAAAGTGAATGTTGTGTGATCGTGGTGGATAATGTGACAAATATAGTCCTTATATCTTCGTCAGGGTAAGAGGAGTAGTAAACCATTACCTTATGGCTATTTTCAGAGTCCAATTTTACACACACACCACACACACACACACACACACACACACACACAGAAGTAGACTAATTTTCCAAATACAGTCACGTTTTGAGACTGTGGTGTTAGAATTCCAGCAGAGTGGCAGGTCAATCTCCTATAACAGTATTAGTTATTGAAGACAAGCATTCAGCATTTTATTAATCATAGTTCTCTTATTTTTATGTTTAAAATCATATAGTAAAGTATCAGAATTATTCTTAGCTGGGCAGTGGTAGCGCATACGTGTAATCCCAGCACTCTGGGAGGCAGAGGCAGGTGGATTGCTGAGTTAGAGGCCAGCCTGGTTTACAGAGTGAGTTCCAGGACAGCTAGGGCTATACAGAGAAACCCTGTCTCGAAAAAAAACAAAAACAAACAAACAAAAAAAAATTGGGCTGATTTAGGACTTGTTAGAAATTTTTCACGTATCACTTTAGTTTTTCCATGATGAACACTTTTTGAAAAGTATTCTACAAGTACATTGATTTTTTTTATTTATTTTGAGAAAAGGTATTTGAGTAGAAATGATAATTTTATTCATGATTTATCAGACTTACACACAGTGAGCCTTTGCTAAATCAAGAACTTTGCTAACTTTATGGAATTGTTCCAACTTTCTTTGTAATACTTATTTTCCTCTTTAAAATCTATTTTTCAGAAGAAGAAATCTCAAGTAAAAGCCTCGAAGCAAGAGACTCTCTGATTTGTCAAGATGAAGCATTTTCCAGTTGATTTAGCCATGATGCACTTACCCTGAAGCCTTGTCACTAACAGCAGCTGATGTGCACACATTGGAAGTCAATTCTCTTTCCAGCATCAAAGGAGTTCTGAATGTACTTTTGGCTTCTTATAATGTTTAGGTTTTTTTTTTTTTTTTTTTTTTGGTAAATATTATGAATTAGAAATATGAAGTATTTAAGAACAGAAAGTGTCAAATTTTAGAAAACAGTTTTGATTCCTAGAATAATCTTATGAGTAAATGACAAATATCAGTTATGTTAAAAATATCAGTCATTAACATAAGGGTGAGTGCTAATCTAATAGCCACTGAAAAACTGTATCTTTCATTTTAGAGAAATAAAACCATTTTATTGGATCTTGATGGAATATTCTGGTACTAATACAAAATGAACAAAGTGTACCTTTACCTTTGGATGTGTAACCAAAGCAGCACACCTTAATGTCTGTAAACTTGTAAACAGGTTTAATGAATTCTGAGTGTATTGGTCCTGCGGAGTGATGTCGATGGGATAGAACCATGTGGTTTGTGAGGACGAGATGGAGTGAATTGAGGAAATGGGAAAGGTAGAGATGACCAGGCATTTAAAGAACACTGTCAACTACTCTGTGTACTTTAGACTGAGAATTTAATTCTTTTTATGTTTAACAAGAATATAAATGCAAAGTTTACAAAATTGTTTAAGAATTGTGGGTGGTATGGTAGGTATTGTTTTGGGAAAAGCAACAAATTTTTTGAAAAACATTAAAGTTCCCTAGTACTTTCAGAATATTCCAGAGTAATGTGAGAAAACTGAACATGGATTTAAGTAACTAGTAATTTTTTGCTTTATTGTCAGGGGTCTTGTTTGTATCATCCAAGGAATAAATACATGTGCCTGAATAAGCCTGACTAGAAGAGGCTCTAACATGTTGATTTATTATCTCCTTCTATTCTGTGTAAAGCCTCAGTTTGTAACTATCAAAATCTTGCCCCCAAGTCTTAAGAAAATGAGAGAACAGAAAGGTAGATGGGCTGAGTGTCAGAAGGACTGTCTAAAAGCTGCTTGACAGAAAGGAAAGAGGACAGGGTTCTGGGTTCCTTCATGAGTGCTGCAGAGCAGGAACTGCTCAGGTGTACTGGGAAATCACTTGTTGTTTACTTTACCAGCAGCCTAGTGTCTAAATTCTAAGTAGCATGGTAGGGAAGAGGAAGGACTATCCAAGGGCCTCGGTCATGCCAGAGCCAGAGCTCAGTGTTTCATATGCATGATTGCATTAACCTTTGTAATTGAGATAGGAGGCATACCTAGTCTGCAGATCCGGGAGCTAGAGATGAAGTGGCTGGAGAGGGATGCAGGGACCAACTGTATTAGGACCATCTGAGATGACTGTTAAAAATGTTCATTTAGAGAGGGTCTAGAAATCTCATCTCAAATACACTTCCATTGTAACTCCCAAGCTCTGCAGTTTGCTGCCAAGAGGTTGATATTCATATTTAGTTCCTAGGTACCTTTAAGAAGTGGCACACTTTTGTATGTATATTGCTCTTGATCCCTTAATTCTGAGAGTGGAAAGATCTGGGTATTTTGGGTTTGTAAGAGTCACTAAAATTTACCTGTGGTCAGCTGAGCATTCCTGAAATGATTATTCCTTATTTCGGTACCGTGAACAAATCTCCAATCTGTCACTTCTCCAAAACTGAATATAACTTGATGCTTTCAGTGCCTTCCTTCAGCATCTCCTGCAGTTCCCTTTGTCCTTGCTTAAAAGCCCCTGATGGTTCATTGTAATTATAGAGCAGGGTTTTGGTTTAAAGACAGCTCCCCTCCTTAGAACCCCTGCCCACCCCAGAATCTTTCACACTGCTTACCTTGTCCCTCTAGCTCACCCCGGTTCTTGTTACTTTGATACTCTAATAACCTTTAATTATACCAGTTAGGATTTTTTAAATTTTTTTATTTATTTTCATGTGTAGGATTTAAATTTTTTTAATTTATTTTCACATGTGTAGATGTTTGCCAACATGTCTGTGTACCTCTTTGGTGCCTGGTGCTCCCTCAGGAGGGAGTCAGATCCTCTGGAACTGGAGTTACAGACTGGCGTTAGCTTCTGCAGAGGTGCTAGGACTTGATCCTGGGTCACAGGACAAGCAGCCACTGAGGTGTGGTGTCTCTCCATCCAGTTAGAATTCCTTTAAAATTCAGAATAGCACTTTAACCCTTTAATTAAACACCTTTGATCCCAGCACTTGGAGAGGCAGGCAGATCTCAGTCTAGTCT
Organism: Apodemus sylvaticus; assembly: GCF_947179515.1. Lineage (NCBI taxonomy): Eukaryota > Metazoa > Chordata > Mammalia > Rodentia > Muridae > Apodemus > Apodemus sylvaticus. The sequence goes on along the minus strand of NC_067474.1, from coordinate 99,492,781 downwards.
ACAAAGTCAGTTCCAGGACAGCCAGGGCTACATAGTGAGACCCTGTCTGTAAAACAAAAACTGAAGGCTCAGACAAATCACATTTTCTACCTTGATGTCTTAATTTGCCCTCCCTAGATCCATGGTCTTAAATCCTTTCTGAAGTATATAGTATAACTGTTTTGTGGGGTGGGGAGAAGTGGGGTAGGTGGGGATCTTGCTATTTTTGTCCAGGTTAGCTTCAGCTCACAGCAGTCTTCTGACTTAATCTCTCAAGAGCTGGAACTACAGATGTTTATCTAGCTTTTACTTAATGTCTCTATTAGTCATCTCCCCCTATTGGCTGTGATTTCTGATCCCAGCTGTATACATACCTTCTTACCTATGTAGATGTCTCTGGGATTCGCTTGTTGCTGAGCATGAAAAATGTTACCAAGTAACATAAAGAATAAAGTTAACATTTGGGGGGCAGGGATTAAGCTTAACAAAATACTAAACAGACATTTTGAAACCCTTACAATATTTTTCTTAGTTATAAGGTATCATACCAATTTTATCTAAAGTGTAAACAGGAATTCTTGACACCTGTATAAAAGCAAATTATTTTTTTCCCTAGTGTACTAAAATAAAATATGTTCTAAACATTTTGTTTGATGTGTGAAGACAGTATAAAGATCAGATGCCTGGTTGCTCTAAAGAGCACCCGCCTTTTTATGCACCGAGAGCTGGTGAATTCATGCTCTTAAGTGGAAAATGCCTGTTCTAAGGATTCTTTATAAATGTATTCTACATACTGCTGTCTAGAATAAATACTCAGTGTTTCACCACTTGTCTGGAATTCCCTGTATTTCAAAAAGAATTACGCCTCAAACACACCACTGAATTATCGCATACAAATGCAAAACTTGGTAAAATAATGTAAAAGGCTCAGTGATACAGTAAGAGTTACTAGTGTTTTAATCGCTAGAATCTAGATTTACTATATAACGGCTCTTATGTTTGAGGCAAGGTCTTGCTATGTAGCCTGACTGGCCTGAGTGAGTGAGTGGTCTTTATGCCTTTGTAAAATGAATGGCTCTTAGTTGGAGAAGTCTCTGTTCTAACAGACGACGTAACACAGCACAGCCTATAAGATGACTAATACTAGAACTGGAATGGAGAAGTTTATATCTGTATTGCTTTTACCATATGTGCTCAATGCAAACTAGGAACCTCAAGTTTCTTCCCCCACAAAATCTTTCCCCACAAAATAACACACAAATTTGCTATCCTGGAATTTCCAGATAAATACAAATGTCAAAACACCAATTTTGTGGCCTGTATTTCTAACGTTTGTAATTTTGGAATTACATATAGGAGTAATTTATACCTAAATTGGCAGTTTTTGGTTTTTTTTTGAAGCAAGACCTTAGTATAGCCTAGGTTGTCTTTCAATTTATGGTAATTATTTTACGTAGCTGCTGTCTGTTAGGATTACAGGGAATGAATAAAGCTAGGCTTTATTTTTTGTTCTTTATAATAACTTTTCTGTCTATGGAGGGGTGTGATGGTTAGGAGGCCCTAAAGTGTCTCACCTTAAAGCCATGCCAGAGTCCTCATGTATTGATAGAAGTCACCATCCATCAGGTTATGAGGATAAATTGAAATATATGCATGCTAAGTACTTAATACCTGGCATTTAGCAAGCTCAAACTTTGCCAGATGTCACATGCAGTATTTACAGGAATGGCATAATCTGGATGCTTTCTATGTTGACCATTTTGGCAACCTCATGTAGTGATCTTACTGTATCCACAAACAGAACAGGCATAGTGAAATCACATGTCAACTTCCAAGTAAAAGATTAGGACTGGGATTTCACCCAGGATGTTCTAGACAAGCATCCTACCACTGAGCTATGTCTCTAGCATTAAGAATTTCTTGGGACTGGGGTCTCATGTATCTCTGGCTAGTCTCAAACATCCCAACAATCTTAAAACACTCAATACTGTTTCACCTGGGATTACAGGCATGCACCACTACCCCCAGGTTTTTATGTGCCTCTACTGTTAGATCCCAGGATCTTGTGTATTGCTAGGCAAGCTATATACCAGTTGAGCTACATTATATAAATACCTAGTTTGAATTTGTTTTCAACTTTTTAAATGTGTATGGATGTCCTGCTTGCACCAGCTGTGTGCTGGTGTTTGTAGAGGCCAGAAGAGGGTGTTGGATTCTCTAGGCCTGGAGTTACAGATGGTTGTGAACAGTCATGTGGATGCTGGGAATTGAACCCAGGTATTTTGGAAAAGCAGACACTCTTAACCAGAGTCTCTATTCCAGCCCCTTGAGTCTTTACCACTGGTACAGCTGCTACCAAGCATTGCCAGTTTGCCAGCTAAACGATACTTGAGGATTCCCAGAATCTGTACTATTAAGTACCTTCAAATTATTTCAAACAACATTTTAAATTGCTAATAATAAATGTTTATTCATGATTGAAACCAAGGATTTAGAAATACATTTTAATATCTTGCTGATAAAATAGTAACATTCCACCTTTGTGATCTGATAATACAGAAGATAACTGCTTTAATACTCTATTATAACCAGGTAACCAGAACACACACACACATACTCACACACACACCACCTACTTTAGTGTTAACACCACACTAACTTTTCATAAAGGCCGTCTTGAAGATCTCTACTGGATAGCGGAGTTAATAGCATCCAATACTAAGACTACGGAAGAGATGAGATAGTAAGCACACGTTTCAAGCTCACTTTAAAGCACATGACATTATGAATATTAAAATTAAATGATGCAAAAAAGAAAAAACACCGTAATTCAGCATTTTACTAAAGAGCATTTGGCATCATTTCAACGCATGAGGAGGCTGTGCTTGGGGCCATCTACTCTCTCTAGCTTCTCAAAGTGTTTCCTGGCATTACGAATGTTGATCAGAGTAGCTGCAGAAGGGATGGATGGATCTGACATGACCACCATCACGTACGTGTTTGATGTAAAGATGTCGATGAAGGCAGCGAAGTTAGAATTCCTCACTTCCATGCTCTGGAAAGAAGCGGCCAATTTACTGCAGCTTAGCTTAAATTGCTTGATGATGTTGCTGATCTTCTCAAAGCGGTGCACGTCTCGCTGCTCTTTGCACTGGTAGTGGGAAATCACCAAGAACGTAGCTCGCTCGAACAGCAGAACTTCATCAGCCTCAATAATCTGGGCAAAATTCCTCAGGTTCATCTCCAGCTGCTGAACGTTGGGGATCAGCTGATAGACGATGCTGGACCAGGCTTTGTAGAGCGTCTCATCCCAGATGGACGTTCGAAAACAAGCGCACTCCAGCGGGCGAGACAAACGCCTCAGGTCTTCCTCTCGCTCTTTAAAAATCAGGTCACGTTGATCTTCCTGAACCAGATCCATTTTGTGCACCAGGCAGAAGATTTTGGCATCAGGTGAATTCTGGAGGATGGCTTCCAGACACGACTGGTAATAATGCATATCTTTTTCCAGTTCGCGGCTCTCTACGTCAAACACGTATATCAGAACCTCCACGTTACGGAAGATGTTGTCCCGCTGGCTGGTGAAGTAATTTTCCATAAAGGTGTCCTGGCCGCCACAGTCCCACAGGTTCAGCACCAGGTTCCCCAGGAATCGGACGTGGGAGTGCTCCACGTCGATGGTGGCACCCAGGCGCCTGGTGTCGCGCGCAATATAATTTGCAAAGATGATCGACCTCATGCTGGTCTTCCCCGACCCGCTCTTTCCCATCAACAGCACCTTTTTCTTCATGGCTGTATTTGGCATCACCTGCCGGCGTCGCCACGGATTGGGTCTGAGGCACGGCCTAACGGCGGACCGACCGAAGATGGGGACGGCAGGACACCAGGCACCGTCCGGCAGCGGAGGCCGTGCACGCGAGCTCGGGGCTGGAAAGACCGCAGCGAGGCGAGGCCTCAGGAAACAGCGCCGGAGGCAATGGCCACAGCAGCTCGGGGCTAGCGAGAGCAGGCTAGTGATGTGATCAGCTCCGGCTCGGCCGCCACCCACTTCCCCCCGGCATCTCGCGAGAACCCCGAGTTCCTGCCGCCACCCACTTCCGGTGGAGACATCGCGAGAACGTCGGCTGCTCTTACCACCCGTGGGATTCTGAGAAATTGTTTCTTAAATTGCAACCTGGCGCACAGCGAGTTAAAAACGAAAGGGGAAGCCCACATTGGTGTTTTGTTCTGCTTGGGTTGCACTTGGGCATTGCAGAAGGGGGTCGAGCGAACCTGGGAGTGAGAATGCTGCCCTCGCGTGGCCAAAAGTCCCCACACGCCCACTGCCATTATCACCTCTGAGAGATGTGCTGTATGTAGGCTTGAGAATCAGGCAGCCCTTCATAGGGCTGACAAATGGAAACCAGCATAAAGAGATTTCCAGAAGCTAATTGCCCAGGGCTAGGCAGACATCCTGATTCCTTGTTCTATGTCTACTTCCAGACAGGTTCCCTTTTCATATTCTCTTTCCCATAACCTCAACTTGAGAATTTGTAATTAGAATCCAAAACTCGAGGAGAGGGTAATGCAACAGCTTCGTCCTCACAGTAACCGTGTGAACAACTATTTTCAAACCTTAGGAGGTTAAAGAGCCTGAATGACTTAGAAGGTTTGCTGCTCACTTAGCCATAGGTCACATTGCCTCAAGTCAGGACCTTTAAGGAGAGATAACCAATGTCATCCAATACCTTCAGGATGAATCAGTAGAATTGCCAGGGCACCTCATATTCCTAAATTAGGACACTGCATCCTCATTGTAAAGCCCTTTCCAGGTTGTATACAACACTGTACCAATGGAGACATTTCCTCACTCATTCAAAAATTGAATGTTGGGCCTAGAGACATAGCTTATCATTTAAGTGTACTCGACACTTTTGTAGAGGATCAGGGGTCAGGTGTGGTACCCTCCTTTGGCCTCCATAGTCTCCTGCACAGGAGTTATGGTGCACATAAACACCCACACACTCCCCCCCCCCCCACAGTGTTCTCCCAGAGAACCTGGGCTTGATTCCCAGCACCACCATGGCTCCTTGAAACTGTAACTCCAGTTGCAGGGTGATGCCCTTCCAACCTCTGTGGGCACTGCATGCATATGATGCACAGGCACACAGGCAAAATAATGCATTTACATAAATAATATTAAAAATAGGCAAGGAAATTCAAAAGTAACCATTGTTGCAGGATATTTGATCACACTGTGAGCCCTGAGATTGTATTGTTTACTGAAAACAACAACAACAACAAAAATACCCCCGACTTCTAGTTGTGATGTGGCTCAGTCATATGTAGCACACACCTTTAATTCCTCTGGCTAGAATAAGACGCGCCCTTAGAACACACTTTTAACCCCAAATAATGAAGGTAAGTTAGTTTGTAGAAGAAAGCACCATGTTTGAAAATGATGTCCAAAGTGATGTCTAATTGAGTGGCAGACAAAGTAACAAATCAGAGAAAGATTTGACAGAATAGGATGTGTCCAGCTCTCAGGAGGAGAGGGGAAACAGGCTACATAACCGATAGCAACACACACACACACACACACACACACACACACACACAGAGAGAGAGAGAGAGAGAGAGAGAGAGAGTGAGAGAGAAGGTGGAGGAGGAGGAGGAGGAGGAGGAGGAGGAGGAGGAAGTGGAGGAAGTGGAGGAAGTATTTACCAGGACAGTTATAGAGAGAAAAGGTTGAAAAGAGAGAACAAGTTAGACACAGGGGAAGGCAGAAGGAGCCAGAGAATGAGAAGGAGCCAGAAGATTAGAACAGATTGCCAAAGTTAGTATGAGAAAAGCCAGATTGAATCAGTCAGCTTGGAGAGGAGTTTGAGCCAGAACAGCTCAGTTGACCAGCCTGCCAGAGATCAGAACAGGAAAAAGTGAGCAAAAAGTGGTAAATCTCAGAGGCTGAAAACATTCTAGGCCTAGACTGTATGGAAGCTAGAAGCTTCCAGGACTGGGCCTAGGTTATGAGACAGAGACAGTAAGCCTCAGGGACAACAATATGAATATAAAAGGTGCATTTACAAATCATTGCTCCCTTTTATGCATTATTTAGTGTGTGTGTGTGTGTGTGTGTGTGTGTGTGTGTGTGTGTGTGTTGAAATGTCTTATTTAGGGCTGGCCATTCAGTAGTCAGTTACTCTCAGTGTTTTTGACCAATTATGACTCTCCGCATTAATCTCTGCCCACTACAGAGAATCTTCTCTGGTTGAGGCTGAGGACAGCACTAATATGTAAACATGTAAGCATAAATATTTAGAAGGGAGATGGACATGTCCATTTAGGATGGTAACTAGTAGTTTCCTCAAGTTTACAGTACCAGACATGAATGTTCTCCTTTGCAACAGGCTTCAAATCCAATCCGAAAGCAGTTGGCTACCTCGTAACCTTTGTGTTGTTATTGTACCGATGGGCATGGCGGGTTGGTATTGTAGCATCCAGGGTTCACCACTGGGTAAAATCACTGATAACTTTCCCTGCAGCTTGCTTAATACCCTCTGGCACATGAAAACTAGCCAGCAGGGAGGAAGGTTTCAGGTCTGTTCCAGCTCGATGTCCCCTCCTGTTCCTCCCACTCCCCTCTTCCACTGCCCCTCGTTTGATGTCTTTATGCTCTGCAACCAAAATATATTCTGTCTTAAGCAATAGTGTCTTACTATCTAGCTATGGTCAGTAACCAAGAGCACTCCACACATGCATGCAATCACTATTTTGAGTTCTGTCATTTGGGGTGTCTCTGTAACCACCACAGCCAGCAAAGTAATAACTCGTGGAGTGAAAAAGGTAGTTTCCTTAAACAAGTAGCTGGTATTGGTTCAGACTTTGGGAATCTGACCCTGAGTAGCTTATTGTAGGCACGTTGAAGGACTGCACAATTTGTTGGAAACTTTCTTGTTGACAACCTAATCCTGTGTGAACAATAAAGTGTTCAACGTGACTACATTGGAACTCTGTCAACTACATGTGACATCTGCAATAAAGATGAGTTCTACAGATTGACTCTAAATGACACTTTCCATAAAGATAGGTTATATAGATTGACAAGCTCCTGATAAGTTCTGGGAGGACGATCAGGTGTGGCCTTGGCTGCATAGCTTGTCCAAAGGTCACCTGGCTGTTAACCTTGTCAGTTCCCCGCTTTCTGGTCTGATAACAGGTTTTTACACCCCTCCCTTTGAAAGAGCAACCCTTTGTGTTTAACATTCCTTGTTCCCCTATTGCTAACCTGTGAGCACAATAACTTCTATGCCTCCCATATTCCACCCCCCTTTATTTTTTAAAGAAAAAAATGTGGCTGTAATAGAGGTCAAGGTTGAATGTATTGCTGCATGGCTAATCTAACTAATATAGACCAGTATAACAGAATTATGAGGCTAGCCATCTGAGGACTAAGGAAAGGGGAAGGCCATCTTAACCATGGTAACCATTCAAAAAGAATCATAAAGAGATTTTATCTTCTTGTGAAGATCATTAATTTGATCATCCATAGTATGAGAGAAATCTGACACATTTAGGCAGCACACACAGGAAATGGTTAACAACCAAGATTGTGCTAGAGCAACAGTGCCTCGGGGTTTTACTGCTGTGGACAGACTCCATTTTCAAGGCAAGTCTTATAAAGAACATTTAATTTGGCCTAGCTTACAGGTTTAGAGGTTCAGTCCATTATCATCAAGGTGGGAGCATGGCAGCATCCAGGCAGGCATGGTGCAGGCAGAGCTGAGAGTTCTACATCTTCATCTGAAGGCTGCTAGTGGAAGACTGGCTTCCATGTAGCTAGGCTGAGGGTCTTAAAGCCCACACCCACAGTGACACCTTTACTTCAACAAGGCCGCACCTTCTAATAGTGCATACATTGGACTGAGCATATATAAACCACCACAAATTAATGTTTGATCGATTTCTGCTCATATTTTTGCTGCAATAATAATAGTTTTACTAATCATACAGGCCATCTTTGAGACCTCTCTGTGTTCCAGTAGTCATTCCTGGGATTGACATAAAAAATCCTAAAAGTAATCCTTAGTATGGGAGTACATCATTATAGGCATGCCTTTTCTCCCTTCCCAAGCCCCTGACGAGGCATTTGGATTCTGCACTGACAAGCTGAGAATTGCTGTAATGTAACCAGCATCACTTTGGGGTTAGTAGTGTAATGTTCTTGTTGTCTCACCAAGGTCTCCGCTTGATGAGTTAGTCTTCATGTCTCCCAAGTCACCAGCTTCTTCTTCCTCTTAGGGCATCTGCTCTTGGCTTGTTTACCTTCAAATGCGTCATTTGTCCAGGGGTCTCTGGGATGCTGTCCATGTCAAATGCATCAGAGCAGGAACCACTGGGACTTCACTCATTTTCTGGAAGGATAACCTCACCCTGATGTTGGAAGAGCATCAGGTCTTTCCACTGATTAGTTTTTAGATCTTCCCACTTAACATACACTTTGGCTGTGTCTCCATTAGGGAAAAATGGTTTGGGGAAGCAGCAGAACTCTTATGCTTTAAAGTGAAAAGGCTTAAAGTTAGCACAGCTAAATGTGGCACAGCATGTGGGGACCTGGTGGGTGTATGTGCCCTCTTCCTATTTTTAAGATTTGCCATGTAAGTATTTGATGGTGTCATTCTAAATAGCCTGAGCCCGTGGGTTGTAAGGGATTTCAGTAATGTGATTAATATTACATAATTTGCTGAATTCATTTGTAGTATAAGCAGGACCATCAGTTTTTTTCTTGTCGTGGGACACCTAAAAAAGAAATGCACACAGAGCTACTTGTCAAAGTCAAGTTCCAGATATGACACAATGGTATTTTCCTGGAGCTCCCAGGGCCCTGTGCCACACCTGGGGCTGTGCTCTGCCATGGAAGTCCTGCTGTGATCTCACTCTGGGATTTCATCCAACTCATTCTCATTAGATATCACTGCTGTAGAGTCAACACATTTTGAGGAAATTATGTCTTGATTTTGCATGTTTTTTGTTACTGCCTTAGATATATGCATCTGATTTTACTTCTTCGATGTTTATTTTTATTTTTTAAAGATCTTGCTTTTAAGTGTGTGTGTGTGTGTGTGTGTGTGTATGCATGCATGCAGACATGAAATGTGGGTGTGAGTGTAGGTGTCTGTGGAGGACAGAACTGGAGTTATAGCCCTGCAATCTCCGGGATAACTCCGGGAACTGGAGTTATAGCCCTGCGATCCTTCTGACACAGGTAATGGGAACCTAATTTGAGTTCCTTGCAAGAGCTGGACATATTCTGCTTTAAGGAATTTTCTAGTCTGGCTTTTTCTAGTCCTTTGTTTTATTATTTTCTTTCTCAGCCACATTCTTTCAGTCAAAGTATTTGCTATGTTCAAGTGGGATCTGGATGTGGCAGGGTTGACTGTGTGCTTCAGAACATAATTCCTTGGGTTGGAGAGATGGTTCAGTGGTTAAGAGTACTGACTACTCTTCTGAAGATCCTGAGTTCAAATCCCAGAAACCACATGGTGACTCACAACCATCTGTAATGAGATCTGACACCCTCTTCTGGGGTGTCTGAAGACAGCTACAGTGTACTTACATATAATGAATAAATAAATTTTTCTTCTTCTTCTTCTTCTTCTTCTTCTTCTTCTTCTTCTTCTTCTTCTTCTTCTTCTTCTTCTTCTTCTTCTTCTTCTTCTTCTTCTTCTTCTTCTTTTTCTTTTTGGTTTTTCGAGACAGGGTTTCTCTATATAGCCCTGGCTGGCCTCAAACTCAGAAATCCGTCTGCCTCTGCCTCCCAAGTGCTGGGATTAAAGGCGTGTGCCACCACTGCCCAGCTAAATAAATCTTTAAGAAAAAAAAAAGAACATAATTCTTCAGAAGAAGAGCTCTGGGTGCCTGCAGCACATTCTATATTGTTTCCAGAGCAGGGCCTTAGCTGGGAGAGCAACCACAGTTGTTCCTGACTAGTCCTATGCAAGCATATCAACCAATTACCAATGGTGGGTGCTCTGACTCCTGTAACTGTTACAGGACAAACAACCAGGAGGAGTATGGTGTATGCTTGAATTTTAGTTAATAATATTAGAAATGGAAGTCAAGGAAGATAAGTAAGAATGAATATTAAATATCAGTTTACTTTGAAAAGAACAGGTTGCATGAGGATAAGGGTTAATCATTTAGATCAACTTGAGAAAGAGGAATGTCTGTGTGGATAAAGTAAGTAGGAGGAAGAGTTGTAATACAGTTCATGGATTTTAGAGATTGCTAAGGCCGTGGAAGGTTATCATTAGGAAGCAGGAAGAGTAAGAGATGAGAAGTCATAGACGTAAGGGTGGAGGTGTGTGAGGTGTGCCTGAAGGGTATGGTGAAGAAGGTATGCCTTCCAGTAAACTGGGTGAGAGCAAGATCTAACTGAGCAAAAATACCATGAGACACATGTTCTAGAGTAGAAATTAACACTAGAAAATGAGAGAGAGAGAGAGAGAGAGAGAGAATACTCCAGGGGTGACTTTCTGGCACAGCTGTATGTAGGCAGTGACTCAGGGGTGAAAGCCTTATTTGTTCCCATTCTAGCTCCCAAATAAATGACACAAAGACCTGTTAAGTTTATTAACAAGCGTTAAGCATTATGATTGGCAGATACTCATTTATTCTCGGCCTCTATGCTGCCTTAGCACTTCTTACCCCATGGCCTGTGTTACCATCTCAGTCTCGCCTTAGCTGGCTCTGCTCCATGTGTGACCTCATGGCAAATCCCTTGGCAAACCGCTTACCACGACCTCCTCCTGGACCCTCTCTGCCTCATGGCCATCTCTCTCTTTCCTTTCTTTGGAACCCCCTAACTAGGATTGGAAGTGCTGCCCTATTCTCTTCTGCCCAGCTAATTGGCTAATTTACTAACTAATCACAGATGATGGAAACAGTTTTTACAGAACACCGAGACTGGAGCTGCTGGACCACGTCCTTATCCAGACTGTAACTAGATGCCCGGGCACAGAAGTCAGCATACACAGAGACCACCCTGCATTTGCTGGGCTGAGGTGAAGGGGGAAGTTCTCAGATCTCGTTGACGCTAGTCGGTTCCACGTGATGCAGAAGGGGAGTGTGGGAAACTTCAGCCGCTGCAGCTTCAGCGGGGTTCTGACGTGTGGGGGAGGGGAGGTCGTAAGTCCTTTCCTAATAAGAACCTACAGATTCCTGTTCATTGCTGGGGCTGTTCTTTGTCCTGGATGGAGGGTTGTTTTACCACAGTCAGGCTGGTTTTATTTACTTATTTTTATTTAAAATGTTTTATTCCATTTTAAAATTGGATGTGTCTGGGCATATGCATATCATGGTATATGCGTGAGGGTCAGAGAATAACTTTTGGGAGTTGCTTTTCTCCTCTCAGCACATGCTGGGACATAAACTCAAATTGTCTTGGTAGCAAGCACCCTTACCTGCTGAGCTAGCTATCTTGCTCTTATTTCTTTTTAACAAAATCATTTTCTTGCACTAAATGACTAAATGTCTTTTTTTATCTTTCTAAGGATAATTACATTATTATTATTATTATTGTTATTATTATTGGTTTTTGGATTTGTTTTTTTCGAGACAGAGTTTCTCTGTATAGCCCTGGCTGTCCTGGAACTCACTCTGTAGACCAGGCTGGCCTCGAACTCAGAAATCCGCCTGCCTCTGCCTCCCAGAATGCTGGGATTACAGGCGAGTGCCACCATTACCCAGCTTACAATATTAATTTTAAAAAAGGTTTCTGTCTCTGGGAACTGTCCCCAGGGACTCCTTCATACTGTTTAGTGTTGGGGTCCAGGAGTCACCTCACAAACCACATGGACACTGATCTCAGTCAGACAGGAATGGTTCATTGAATATATGCCCCAGGACTGTTCGTTCAGGGCCACAGTGCAAAACTGGGAGCTAAATAAGGACATTGAGCTAAAATCCTACAGGGTTTTAAACCCAGAATCCATCAAGATCTGTGCCAAGGTATTCCACCAATCAGGATTTAGGGACAGGGGATTTCCTTAGGAAGATGTCTCTGTTGTACACTTATCCTGCTTGCATTGCTTGGGGGATTCAACTGTGGCAGGGGACTTGCCTTATGTAACATTCAAGTCTTAACTTGCTGCTGGGCATGGTGGCACACGCCTGTAATCCCAGCATGCTGACCAGGGTGTCAGTTACCCACACATGTCTCTTTCTGCCAAGTAGGATGCCAGTTCCCAGGGAGGTCTTGAGAATTTAAACTTTACTTGACCCCTACTCAGAATGGAAGTCTTATTCCAAATAGTTTCTTATATTGGTGAAGATGTCTCTCCTATGTTTGGGACCATCACAGGGGCAGCTTATCAAAGCTTATATACAGGTGCAAGAAGTGCTGCTGGGTGGTTGGTTTGGGTTCAAGTTTATTGCGGGCAACTTATACAAAGCAGTTCTAACTGCCTTACAGAATATAACAGAATATGCAATCAACTTGGGCATGAGAGAATTTCTTAGTAATAGCAATAACAACATATGAGAAAGTTTCCTTATAATATTAGTAGTAGCAGAAAATGGCAGGCTAAGGTAAGTTACCTAGGCCTTAACATTTTACCTAGGCCTTGACATTGAGTACATCTTTAGACTTGGGCGGTCAAATTCTCCCAAGAGTTTTCTACTAAGAATAAGCCTGATATACAGTTTATTATATTTCTTTCTTTTGGTGGTGGTGGTGGGGTATGTTTCAAGACAGGATTTCTCTGTGTAACAACTCTGGCTGGCCTTGAACTCCTAGAAATCTACCTGCTTCTACCTTTTGGGTGCTGGGATTAGCTTATTATTAAGCCCCCACCCCCAAAGTAGAATTGCTGGGTTATATGATAAATACTGAAACTTTTAAGGAAATGACCAGAGTATTTTCCAAGATGGCTGAGCTAACAATATGGGAAATCAATACTTCTTTCTAGTCCTTGGCAGCAATATTGGATTACAGTCATTCAAATGGATGCATAGTGGAATCTCATTGAGTTCACAATCTGTGTATATTTAATTGTTATTGTTGTGCATCTTGTTGGGGAGGTCTTGAGGCCCACCCTCAGGTCTGGTGACTTGCTGGGAGGACTTGGCTTTCAGCATATATCCATGCAGTTATTATTTATTACAGAGGGAGGACTCTGAGAAACCAGCTCTAAGGAAAACTACACAGGCTGAAGCAGTGGCTCTCAACTCTCCTGACGTTGTGAGCCTTTAATACAGTTCCTCATGCTGTGGTGACCCACCCAGCCATCAAGTTATTTTTTGTTACTTCATAACTATAATTTTGCTACTGTAATGAATTATAATGGAAATATCTGATTAGCAGGATACTGGATATGTGACCCCGTGAAAAGGTCGGTCCACCCCCAGATTGAGAATCATGGAGGCTGAAGACTTAAGGGAGTCAGGTAATAGCTTCCAAGTCTTTGAGGAAGCCTTGTAGAATTTGGTGTAATCACCAACAAATGTCTGGTAGATCTCAGCAGAGAGTCAAGTGTTTAGGGTTCTTTCCTGTCCCCTCCCCTCCTTTCCCTTTTCTTACTCTCCCCTCCCCTCCCCTCCCACTCCACCCTTTTCTCCTCTCCACCTTCTTACACACTACCCTTCTTATTTGAGTTTGCAAGGGACATGGGTGTAACTTGCTACAGTGCAGATAGCTGGCTCTGCTTGGGAACAGTGGAAGCCATTGTGGTGTCAGAGAAGAGCTTGGTTTTCAACTAACTTGCTGATGGAAGGGTGGCTGTCGTTCTTGTGTCTAAAGAGCTATTTCACTGAGAGGCAGATTTAGACATTTATATAGACTAGTGGTGCCTTCCATTGGTGGGTACCTTCTTCTTTCTTTCTTTTTTTATTTTTTATTTTCTATATTCTTTGTTTACATTCCAAATGATTTCCCCTTTCCCGGTTCCCCCCTCCCCATATATCCTGTAAGCCTTCTTCTCTCTACCCATTCTCCAATCACCTCCCTCCTTTTTCTCTGTCCTGGTACTCCCCTACAATGCTGGATCAAGCCTTTCAGGGCCCTCTCCTTACTTCTTCAAGAGAGTCATTTCTTAGGCTAATTGTGTCTTGGGTATTCAGAGCTTCTGGGCTAATTAATCACTTATCAGTGATTGCATTCCATGTGTATTCTTTTGTGATTGGGTTATCTCACTTAGGAAGATGATATGTTCCAGTTCCAACCATTTGCCTAAAAATTTCATGAATTCATTGTTTCTAATTGCTGAGTAGTATTCCATTGTATAAATATACCACATTTTCTGTATCCATTCCTCCTTGAAGGTCATATGGATTATTTCCAGCTTCTGGCTATTATAAAGGCTGCTATGAACATAATGGAGATTGTGTCCTTATTGCATGCCGGGGAATCCTCTGGGTATATGCCTAGGAGAGGTATAGCAGGGTCCTCTGGAAGTGTCATGTCCAGTTTTCTGAGGAACCACCAGACTGATTTCCAGAGTGGTTGTACCATCTTGCAATCCCACCAGCAGTGGAGGAGTGTTCCTCTTTCTCCACATCCTCGCCAACACCTGCTGTCTCCTTAGTTTTTACCTTAGCCATTCTGACTGGTGTGAGGTGAAATCTCAGGGTTGTTTTGATTTGCATTTCCCTAATGACTAAGGATGTTGAGCATTTCTTAAGGTGCTTCTCGGCCATCCGAATTTCTTCAGGTAAAAATTCTTTGTTTAGATCTGTACCCCATTTTTTAATAGGGTTATTTGCTTCCCTGGGGTCCAACTTCTTGAGTTCTTTGTATATATTGGATATTAGCCCTCTATCTAATGTAGGGTTGGAGAAGATCTTTCCCAATTTATTGGTTGCCATTTTGTCCTTTTGACAGTGTCCTTTGCCTTATAGAAACTTTGTAATTTTATGAGGTCCCATTTGTCAATTCTTGATCTTAGAGCATAAGCTATTGGTGTTCTGCTCCGGAACTTTTCCCCTGTGCCCATGTCCTCAAGGGTTTTCCCCAGTTTTTTTCCTATTAGTTTCAATGTGTCTGGTTTTACGTGGAGGTCCTTGATCCACTTGGAGTTGAGTTTAGTACAAGGAGACAAGGATGGATCAATTCGCATTCTTCTGCATGCTGACCTCCAGATGAACCAGCACCATTTGCTGAAAAGGCTATCTTTTTTCCACTGGATGTTTTCCATTCCTTTGTCAAAGATCAAGTGACCATAGGTGTGTGGGTTCATTTCTGGGTCTTCAATTCTATTCCATTGGTCCACTTGTCTGTCACTGTGCCAATACCATGCAGTTTTTAACACTATTGCTCTGTAGTATTGCTTGAGGTCTAGGATACTAATTCCCCCAGAAGTTCTTTTACTGTTGAGAATAGTTTTAGCTATCTTGGGTTTTTTGTTATTCCACATGAATTTGCAAATTGCTTTTTCTAACTCTGTGAAGAACTGAGTTGGGATTTTGATGGGGATTGTGTTGAATCTTTAGATTGCTTTTGCCCATTTTAACTATATTAATCCTGCCAAGTTTCTTTTATGAATGAGGGTGCCCTTGCATTTGAAGCATATATGTTTAGGATTGAGAGTTCTTCTGTATTTTTCCTTTGACCAGCAAGAACTGTCCCTCAGTGTCTCTTTTGATGACTTTAGGTTGAAAGTCAATTTTATCTGATATTAGAGTGGCTACTCTGGCTTGTTTCCTGAGGCCATTTGCTTGTAAAATTGTTTTCCAGCCTTTTACTCTAAGGTAGTGTTTGTCTTTGACACTGAGGTGTGTTTCCTGTTTGCAGCAAAATGAAGGGTCCTGTTTGTGTATCCAGCCTGTTATCTATGTCTTTTTATTGGGGAATTGAGTCCATTGATGTTAAGAGATATTAAGGAATAGTGATTATTACTTCATGTCATTTTTGATGTTATTTTTAAAATTTGATTGGATATCTTCTTTTGGGTTTGATGAAAGAAGGTTACTATCTTGCTTTTTCCAGGGTGACGTTTCCCTCCTTATATTGGTGTTTGTAGGGCTGGGTTTGTGGAAAGATATTGGGTAAACTTGGTTTTGTCATGGAATATCTTGGTTTCTCCATCTATGGTGATTGAGAGTATTGCTGGGTATAGTAGTTTTGGCTGACATTTGTGTTCTCTTAGATCTGCACGAGATCTTCCCAGGACCATCTAGCTTTCATAGTCTATGGTGAGAAGTCTGGTGTGATTCTGATAGGTCTTCCTTTATATGTTACTTGGCCTTTTTCTCTTACTGCCTTTAATATTCTTTCTTTCTTTTAGTACATTTGGGGTTTTGATTATTATGTGACAGGAGGTATTTCTGTTCTGGTCCTGTCTGTTTGGAGTTCTGTAGGCTTCTTGTATATTCATGGGCATCTCTCTCTTTAGGTTAGGGAAGTTTTCTTCCATAATTTTATTGAAGATATTTGCTGGCCATTTAAGTTGTAAATCTTCACTCTCATCTATGCCTATAATCCTTAGATTTGGCCTTTTCATTGTGTCCTGGATTTCCTGGATGTTTTGGGTTACAAGCTTTTTGCATTTTGCATTTTCTTTGACAGTTGAATCCATGGTTTCTATGGTATCTTCGGCATCTGAGATTCTTTCTTCTATCTCTTGTATTCTGTTGTTGATATTTGCATCTATGGCCCCTGATTTCTTCTCAAGGTTTTCTATCTCCAAAGTTGTCTCCCTTTGAGTTTTCTTAGTTGTTTCTACTTCTGTTTTTAGATCCTGAATGGTTTTGCTCAGCTCCTTTACCCGCTTGTTGTTTTCCTGTAATTTTTTAAGAGATTTTTGTGTTTCCTCTTTCATGGCCTCAGCCTGTTGACCAAAGTTCTCCTGTATTTCTTTAAGTGATTTTTGCGTTTCCTCCTTCTTGGCTTCTTTCTTTTGACCCATATTCTATTGAATTTCTTTTAATGATTTTTGTGTTTCCCTTGTAAGGGCTTCTAACTTTTGATCCATTTTCTCCTGAATTTCTTTAAGAGATTTGTTTATGTCCTTCATGTGTTCCTGTAACAGCATCATGACCAGTGATTTTAAATCCAAATCTTGTTTTTCTGGTGTGTTGGGGTATCCTGGACTTGCTTTTAATGGAGAATTGGGTTCAGATGCTGCCATATTGCCTTGATTTCTGTTAGTAACGTCCCTATGTTTGCCTTTTGTCATCTAGTTCTCATTGGTGTTAGTTGGTCTTGTTGTCAATGGCTGGTGCTTCAACCTCCTTTGAGCCTGTAAGGCTATTTCCACAACACTGGATGACTGGATTTCCCCTGGCACAGATTGCTGATGTGCTGCTCTCCTCTTGGGAGCCCTGGAGTGTCCTGCCCCAAGCAATGTTATACTTGGGTTGTCTCTGTGGACTGAACCTGGTACTGCCAGTCTGCTCTGGCAGGGAGTGAAGATGGCAGCAGGGATCCCACAGGGCACAGGCCCCATGCCTGGCAGGCACACAGACGAACCGCCGCTCTGCCCAGATCCTGGGTGCAGGCAGCAGCCAGAAGCTTGTCGGTCTGTGTCCCCAGAGGTCTTAGACTTGGGATATCTCCGTACCTGGGGTCGCCTGTCCTGTCCTACTGGTGGCAAAGATGGCAGCTGCTGACCTCTCCGCAGTGCACAGTACCCATGCCTGGCTGGCACACAGATGAACCGCTGCTCTGCCCGGGTCCTGGATGCAGGCGGCAGCCCGCAGCTCGGTGGTCTGCGTCCCCAGAGGTCTTAGACTCAGGATATCTCAGTACTCAGGGTCACCTGTCCTGTCCAACTGGGGACAAAGATGGCAGCTGCCGACCTCTCCGCAGGGTACAGGACCTGCGCTTGGCTGGCACACAGAAGAACTGCTGCTCTGCCCAGGTCCTGGGTGCAGGTGGCAGCCTGCAGCTCGGTGGTCTGCGTCCCCAGAGCTCCTAGACTCAGGATATCTCCGAACCTGGGGTTGCCTGTCCCGTCCTACTGGTGGCAAAGATGGCGGCTGCTGGCCTCTCCTGGGGGGGGGGTACCTTCTTCTAAGTGGAGCTCTGTGACTCAGTAGCTCACTTCTGATCCTAAATGTTTATTAATTATTATGGGTGTGGTATGGTGTGGTGTGGTGTGGTGTGTGCAGATAATTTTGTGACGTCAGTTCTTTCCTTCCAGCGTTACCTGGGCTCCAGGTGTTGAACTTAGATTGCCAGGCTTGCATGCCAAGCACACTGACCTGCTGAGCCATCAGCCTGCTCCCTTACCTCTGAGTTTAACTGCACAGTCATGAGACGCTTTACAGTTTTGCAAATCTTCAAGAACAAGAAATGTTTCCTTGGGTTATTTTTAGCATTGATTGGTTTGTTCTTGTGTAGTTCCTGACAAACTCAAAGGACAGAATAGAGGAAACAGTAGTCTGAAGACCCTTTGCTTATCACAACTTTATATTCAGTTATAAAAAAAAAAGCACACATCACCTTATCATTATGGAAGACAAGGGCTACATGAAATTAGAGAGTTGTGCAGTGGGTTCTTGTCTCAAAATTTGGCTTTCCTTCTGCTAGCAGGTACATGGATAAGATTAAGGTACCAGGGAAGAGAATGCTAGTCTCTAGCTAGCACCAGTTACTCTGTAAGGACTACAGTGTGAACCCTGTTCTTGATAATGAACACTGTGTGCACATGGTGGACCCTGCCTTTAGCAATGTGTGTGCACATGGTGGACCCTCTCTCTCCTTGGCATTGAACAGTGTGCACATGGTGGACTGCTGATAACAATTGGCATTCAGGTACCTGGGGCAGGCGGGGGGGGGGGGTTATAGTGTTGGGGTTGTGATGTCAGCACCCAAAACCCCCTCCTCCACTAACAGCAGTGGGTGATTTACGGGGTCATTACTACTGAAGGAACAAAACTCAATAATCTGGGGCTGGCAAAATGATCAGCAAGAAATTCTGAACTCTTTTAACTCTTATGTGGCTGGTGAGAAAGAAAAGGATAGAGAGAAGGTCATGCTCTCTCTCTCTCTCTCTCTCTCTCTCTCTCTCTCTAGCTGGGCCAGACCACCTGTTTCATCAATTTCACAAGTGTACATACACAATTATGTATATACACATAAATCTAACATATGTATGTATGTATGTATGTATGTATGTATGTATGTATGTATGTATATATATACATATAGACAGACAGACATGTATACATTTGGTAGATGGAGCAGAGCCCCAACAGGCACACTTTATTTCTTCTCTCAGCCTTTTTGTACCTTCTTAGACAAAAGTTCTTTATAAAATTGCCTCATGGATAGAATGTTACACAGAAGGCAAGTTACACAGAAGGATGTGTCCATAGCAAGTACAAAGCAGTGTTTCATTATATCAGCTTATTATAAGTTCAGAGCAACAGTTTCACATGGCCTGGATTTATCACAGTGCACACCTGTGGCTTTATCCTTGGACCTGGCTTAGAATGAATACTTTTCCTTGATCACAAATCGGTTACAAGCCTATTTCTCTTAGTGAAATTTATGAAAGCTCATTGTATTCCTTATTATGCAGCCCTTATTTACTATTCTATGAGGAGGGAGCACATTCTATTCCTGATTCTAACTTTATTACATATTTCTGGAAAAACAACTAAACCCGTCTCCTTAAAATTTCTTTAATTTTTTTTGAATCAAATCAGGTTTCTATAGTCATTAATTCATCTAACAGCATTAATTCATGAAAGCCCATTTTCATGTTGATCTGTAGGAAATTTGCCTAATAGGGTGGCTGATGCTCAGGAATCATTAGGCTAGGTAAGAGAGGCCTGAAAGACGTATCAGCATCAAGAAGCAATCCTGGGACAAAGTCTGTGGGGCTGTGCCTCTCCAGAGGCACCAATCGCAGCCATGCAAAACGTTGGGCCATCTCCAGGAAACATGCTTGCTATAGCCTCTCTAGCTGACTTCTGTCAGTGGACCCTGCCCTTGCAGTGAACAGTGTGTGCACAGGTAGACCCTGTTCTTGTAGTGAGCAGTGTGTGTACATGGCAGACCCTGTTCTTGTAGTGAGCAGTGTGTGTACATGGTAGACCCTGTCCTTGCAGTGAGCAGTATGTGTACATGGCAGACCCTGTCCTTGGCAGTGAACAGTGTGTGCACAAGGTAGACCCCGTCCTTGCAGTGAACAGTGTGTGTACATGACAGACCCTGTTCTTGTAGTGAGCAGTGTGTGTACATGGTAGACCCTGTCCTTGCAGTGAGCAGTATGTGTACATGGTAGACCCTGTCCTTGCAGTGAGCAGTGTGTGCACAGGGTAGACCCTGTCCTTGCAGTGAATAGTGTGTGCACAGGGTAGACTCTGTCCTTGCAGTGAACAGTATGTGCACAGGGTAGACCCTGTCCTTGCAGTGAATAGTGTGTGTACATGGTAGACCCTGTCCTTGGCAATGAACAGTATGTGCACAGGGTAGACCCTGCCCTTGCAGTGAACAGTGTGTGCATAGGATAGACTCTGTCCTTGCAGTGAACAGTGTGTGCACAGGGTAGACCCTATCCTTGCAGTGAACAGTGTGTGCACAGGGCAGACCCTGTCCTTGCAGTGAACAGTGTGTGCACAGGGCAGACCCTGTCCTTGCAGTGAGCAGTGTGTGTACATGGTGGATCCTGTCCTTGGCAATGAACAGTGTGTGCACAGGGTAGATTCTGTCCTTGGCAATGAACAGTGTGTGCACAGGGTAGACCCTGTCCTTGGCAATGAACAGTGTGTGCACAGGGTAGATTCTGTCCTTGGCAATGAACAGTGTGTGCACAGGGTAGACCCTGTCCTTGCAGTGAATAGTGTGTGCACAGGGTAGACTCTGTCCTTGCAGTGAACAGTATGTGCACAGGGTAGACCCTGTCCTTGCAGTGAACAGTGTGTGCACAGGGTAGACCCTGTCCTTGCAGTGAATAGTGTGTGTACATGGTAGACCCTGTCCTTGGCAATGAACAGTATGTGCACAGGGTAGACCCTGCCCTTGCAGTGAACAGTGTGTGCATAGGATAGACTCTGTCCTTGCAGTGAACAGTGTGTGCACAGGGTAGACCCTATCCTTGCAGTGAACAGTGTGTGAACAGGGTAGACCCTGTCCTTGCAGTGAACAGTGTGTGCACAGGGCAGACCCTGTCCTTGCAGTGAGCAGTGTGTGTACATGGTGGATCCTGTCCTTGGCAATGAACAGTGTGTGCACAGGGTAGATTCTGTCCTTGGCAATGAACAGTGTGTGCACAGGGTAGACCCTGTCCTTGGCAATGAACAGTGTGTGCACAAGGTAGACCCTGTCCTTGGCAATGAACAGTGTGTGCAGAGGGTAGACCCTGCCCTTGCAGTGAATAGTATGTGTACATGGTGGACCCTGCCCTTGCAGTGAACAGTGTGTGCACATGTTCAGACTGTAACTGTGGGCCTTTCTATGCCTTCCCCAGTTCCTGAATAATAACACAAAGACCATATTTGTTTATAAGCTTTTGTCCTTATAGCTAGGCATTGTTTCTTTATAACTCATAACTCATCCAGATTATACTAATCTAAGTTATGCCACATGACTGGTTAATTACCTCTCCTTCCTTCCCAGCCTGCTTCTTCCTCCGTGTCCAGCTTCTCAGAGTTCCTTTTTCTCTCTGGAAGTCCCACCAAACTATTCTGCTTTTGCTATAGGCCATAGGCTTTTAATAAGGTGATGAAGAACAATGTTTACAAAATCCTAAGGCAGGAGATGATTAACAATACCAAATATGGCCTGTAATCAGATCTCTGACGGTTCAGAAATCGGCATTTGAATAACGCAAGGACAATCTTTACACACTGCACAAAAGCCTCCTCCAACGGTGGACCCTGTCCTTGGTGATGGACAGTGTGTGTATGTGATGGACCCATCCTTGAAATGAACAGGGTGTGCAGGTCTTGGTTTGGTTTCCAAGTCTCCCATTTCTCTCTCTGAGGTCTCCTCCCTCTCCATGCCCCATCTCACATTTCTACATTCCCCTTTACCAGAAAGGCAAGAAATAGCTTTGCTGTTCTTAACACTGATCAGTAAGTGGTGTTCCTGTCCAAGGTTACATCTGTGACTTTCTATAGCCTAGGTCGGGGAAACTGTAAATAGTTAGATAGTAAGTATTTTAGTTTTTGTGGGTAAAGAGGAAAAAATCAGGAAGATTTCTGTAGACTGTGACAAACTTCAAATCCTTATAGACAGTGAAATTAGAAATTTATGCACGCCTTTAATCCCAGCATTTGGATTTCTGAGTTTGAGGCCAGCCTGGTCTACAGAGTGAGTTCCAGGACAGCCAGGGATACACAGAGAAACCCTGTCTCAGGAAGAAAAAAAAAGAAAAAATTATGTTTCACAGATCAGATTATTTTAATTTCTCAGCCATTTCAACATGGCGACCATTCTTAGTGCTACGGCCCTGTCTGCCGCTACCGACAGGATTCAGATGGCGGCAGAGGCTTGCTGACCTTTGCTGACCTCTGCCATGGCTGCCATGGAAGAGAAGACTGAGAGCACACAGCAGCTCCACACTGCTGCAACCCACGGCTCCTCAGACATCCACAGCTCACACTGCTGGTCTGAATCCCAGGTCTCCGGCCCACGAGGTAGATGGAGGAACCACCTTCTGTAGGTGTCTCTGACCTCCACAGGAGTCTCCGCACACATGGCTGTCTACACAGAAACTTCAATAAATAAATGTAAAATTCAAAAACAACAAAAAGGAAACAGTAATGTTTAAATCCAAACGTTCTCCTATAGGAGCGGACTATATGGTATACTACTGCTTGCTTTTTTGCTTGCCTTTGAGAGATGGAAAGCTATGAAACCCAAGCCTCCTTGTCCCAGATGCTGGAATTCTAGGCACGTGCTGCCCCACCTAGCAGAGCTTGGAGGTCCTTGACCTTGTTTTATTGTCAGAGTAAGCTGCTATCTGGTGAAAATGCAATTCCCTGAATAGTTTTGTTTTTGCTTCTGTGAAATAGAGTGAAGTCTCGTTTTTGTAGCCCAGGCTGGCCTTGAGCGTGCAGCAACCCCCCTGCCTCAGTCTTTGTGCTGGAATCGCAGGCTGAAGCCATTATGTGCTCTGACTAGTGGTTACTTGAGACAGGAGATTCCAGGTCAGAGGTCTGCAGAGGTGTTTTCAGGACCGGGTTAGCTATTAGAGGAGAGGGGTCCGATGGCAAAATAGAAGCTCCAAAGCTGTGGTCCTTGAAGTGTGGGCTCTGGGCCAGCATTAGCAACATCATTAAAAACTTGTAAGAGGGGCTGGAGAGATGGTTCAGCGGGTAAGAACACTGACTGCTCTTCTGAAGGTCCTGAGTTCAAGTCACAGCACCCACATGGTGGCTCACAACCATCCGTAAAGAGATCTGATGTCCTTATCTGGTGTCTGAAGACAGCTACAGTGTACTTACATATAATCAATCAATCAATCAATCGATCGATCAACCAATCAATCAATCTTAAAAAAACTTGTAAGAGACACGTTTTCTGGAGCCCCTATCTCTGAAACAACAGGAGCTCAGGGTGGGGGCTGGCAATCTGGTTTCATCAAGCCATGTGGTTCGAGCACTTGAGATGCCCCTGCTTCCAGGCATCATTACCAGCAGCTGGAGAAGCACTGAGACATCCGAGCAATCGAGGGCTGGGCCTCGCATACTGCTTTGTTCTCAAGAACAGAGGCCTGTGGTTGAGAGCAATTCCAGGATGCAGACAGCCAAGGTAGAGGTTTTCCAGGAAGATCTGGAGATGGAATTCAGGGTCAACATTCTGGAGGTCAGGGCATGTATTTCCTTAAGAAGTACAATGTGTCCTAGAGATGGCAAGTACCACCCGACAAAACACTTTTCGCTGTCTTTGCATTATGTGACCGTGGTATTGGTTAACTTGGGGACCCAGAGGCTTTCTAAAGCAATCCAAGGCCTCCTCCATCTTCCTTCCAAGGTCCAGTGGGAGAGTCCTTGTCTTGGGTCTGCCAGATGAGATACTGGGTGAAGTCTGACCTCACAGGAGGCCCTTGTGATGTCATTGCCACCTCAAGATGCCCTCCTCTGTGACCCTGAAGGTCATAGAGGACTCAGTCCTGGGCCCTGCGGCTTGCAGGGGCCAGGCTGTGGTGGCAGGTGCGTGCTTCCCAGCGGCCGCGGTGGGGGCAGCTTGCAGACCTGAGCCGGCTTGGTTTGCTGTCTGGGCTCAGTGCGGCTTGTTTGCCCAAGGCCAGCCTCAGGAAGGGAATAGACTACAGAATTTTGCAAAAGGGCCACCTAAGTTTTCTTCTGAGCAAAACAGCATCGGTCAAGGCACTCGAGAAGTGTGATCGTTGTCTCAGGCAGCTGGGATCCTCCAGGAGACTGCGGTGGTAGAAGGTCCGAGGTGAAGGATGGGGAAGAGGACTTGCATCTGCAATCTGTGCTCCTGCGGGTAAGGTCATCCCCGCAAGGGCAATCTGGGGAGGGGAGCCCGATTTTCACACTCCCTAGGCGCCAAGCCCTTTTCCTGGAACGAAGAGAGTCTGTGTCTTCATCCGGGTGCTTCGCCAGGCAGCATCACACTGGATTCGGGTTTTAGACTGCAACGTGGTCGACTAACATTTGATGCACACATGTCAAATCAGTGCTGTTCAGGTGGTGTGTGTGTTCCTGCAGGGTAGAGATTCAGAAACCTTGAGAGTGGGCCTGGCCCAGCCTTGCATACATGCTGTCAAGGCACAATGGAAACCCTGGCCAGGCTGGGGCCAATCTTGTGTGTTTTGTTGCAATTGTTAGGATTGGGGAGTTCTTTTGTGAGGGTGAGTTTCTCACTTAGAGAAATTGTTACTTTGTCTGGGAACCATAGTGCACTGGCACCAGCTGTTGCAGTGTTGAAATAAACAACCATCACAGGGGAAGGTCTTCCAGCAGGGTGCCTTCCTGCCACTTGCCCTTCAGGGCCATGATGACTTTTGGAGAGAAACACTGGACTGCCGTCTCTGAGATGGCCCTTCTGTCTGCTTTGCCAGGACAGCTAGGGAGCTGCAGACTGTGTGAGCCAGGGGAGAGCAGAAGGGCAGTACATGAGAGGGTGGGCTCTGGAATTGCTTCCCAGGTTTCTGGATAAGACCAAGAGAAGAGAGTGGCCCCCGGGGGCCAGCTCTCTGGGGTTGTCACCAAATGTAGGAACTTCTCCCCATTTCCCTATGAGTACGCCCCTCACAGGACTGCTACAAATAAGGTGTATGTCTATGCACATGGATTCTACTTATTCTGTTAGCATCCTAAGATCTGCAAAAGGGTTTTACACCTATAGCATGATACATGAAATAACATAATTATTGTATTTGGGAGAATAGGTTAAGAGGACACTCGAAAACAGAAGACTTTGAATTCTCAGGCATCAGTGCTCATTAGAGTCGACTGGGGACTTTAAAACAGGTGACATGGCTCCCGCCGTTCATGAGCAATCTCTAAGGACAGTCCCATCCACAGACTCCAGATAATCACTGCCATTTCCCAGAATTCTCCACTCTGCTACCTACAAGTGTGGCGACTCTTGCTTGTCAGGTGGGACCCACCAGTGTCCAGAGCTAATTTTTTGCACTACTGAAAATTCCCCTTTTGTTCTAAGGCTTCGCTTCCTCTTGGGGCCTTGCATTACTCCTGGCTCCATCTCTGCTCTCAGGTTTGGGGTTGAAGTCACTGAGTTCCATCTTTGCACAGTATGTAGTCTAGGTAGGAAGACAGGGACTCAACGGGGCTGAGGATCGTAGAGTCAGATGCCACCTCAATTCCTGTCTGGTGTCCTCAGATTCTCTTTTTCCCCATCCTGCAAAGTTGCTCCTTCCATTGGATATCAAGTCTGTTATGCGTGCCTTCCATGCCTCCCCTGCCTGTGTCTACTTTATTTTATGGTCCTGTCAAGTGCCTCAGGTCTGACCCTCATGTTGGTCAGCCTTCCCTACTGACTTCTAGTCTTCGTAGGTTTTTCTCCTGTGATTTTGATGGGGCATCTCAGCATCCGAAGCAGACCTGCTCTCCACTCACGGTTCCTTTCTCTTGCTTTTCTTCTCTTTTTTGAAAACCCTCTGCCTCCTTCTGCCTCCTAACCTATAAGGTCTTGCCCATGTTATAAGACTCCCATTTGGCTCAGACCTATAGCTGCCCCCCCCAGGACAGAAGTAGGACCCCACTTCCTGTGCTCTGGTCTTTTAGCGTGTCTGCCAGCATCATATCTGTTAATAGTGTGCTCTGTTTCGTATGCTTTGTGATACTGACCTGTTTAGTAGTCAGAACATGCCTTTGAGAGATGGTAGAGGGATTTGTCTGTTGGAGTCAGCTAGGGACATACACTCTGGAGTGGTGCTGTCTACAGTGCTAGCCACATGAGGTCATTTTACTTCAGTGAATTATAATTGAGGGCTTTCCCCGAATTCCTCTAGCCACTTGAGGGACGGAGAGCTGTTTTAGTAGCTAAGGGCATTGGCTGCTCTTCCAAAAGACCCGGGCTTAGCGTAGCCTGGGACATACTGTGCATGACTTTGAATTCCTGTTTCTTCCTGTTTCCATTTCCCAAGTCCTGGCATTAGAGATCTGTATTACTATTCCCAGCTTTTCTTTGGTTTTTGAGTTTTGTTATATAGCCTAGGCTAGCCTTCAACTCATGATTCTCCTGTAAAAGTCTTGCCGCTGCCAGGATTATAGGCACTTGTCACCATGGCTAGCTCCTTAAATATGATTTCACCTGTAGTACGTGAAATCAGTGGGGGAAGGCTTCTATTTAAAAGGCTGCTATACAGAGCTAAACAACGAATTTTCACCTGAAGAACTTCGGATGGCTGAGAAGCATCTTAAAAAATGCTCAACTTCATTAGTCATTAGGGAAATGCAAATCAAAACAACCCTGAGATTTTACCTTACACCAGTCAGAATGATTAAAAACTCAGAAGACAGCAGGTGTTGGCGAGGATGTGGAGAAAGAGGAACACTCCTCCACTGCTGGTGGGGTTGCAAATTGGTACAACCACTCTGGAAATCAGTCTGGCGGTTCCTCAGAAAACTGGGCACGTCACTTCTGGAGGATCCTGCTATACCACTCCTGGGCATATACCCAGAGGAATCCCCAGCATGTAATAAGGATACGTGGTCCACTATTCATAGCAGCCCTATTTATAATAGCCAGAAGTTGGAAAGAACCCAGGTATCCCTCAACTGAAGAGTGGATGCAAAAAATGTGGTATATATACACAATGGAGTACTATCCAGCCATTAGAAACAATGAATTCATGAAATTCTTAGGCAAATGGATGGAGCTGGAGAACATCATACTAAGTGAGGTAACCCAGTCTCAAAAGATGAATCATGGTATGCACTCACTAATAAGTGGATATTAACCTAGAAACCTGGAATACCCAAAACATAATCCACACATCGAATGAGGTACAAGAAGAACGCAGGAGTGGCCCCTGGTTCTGGAAAGACTCAGCGTAGCAGTATAGGGCAAAACCAGAACAGGGAAGTGGGAAGGGGTGGATGGGAGAACAGGGGGAGGGAAGGGGGCTTATGTGACTTTCGGGGAGTGGGGGGGGGCTGAAAAGGGGAAATCATTTGAAATGTAAATAAAAAAATATATCAAATTAAAAAAAAAAAAGAAAGAAAAGGCTGCTATAGGGCAAGTTCTTATGTTTGGCCACAAGATGGCAGTGTTTTCTTAGCCAATTCTCATCGTTGGTTCTGCTGGTCTAACAAATCCTTTGGGGTTCAGAAGTTTTCTTGAATTTTATTTTTATTTTTGTTTTTTTTTTAAAAAAATAGGTTTATTCTAAGTTTTCTAAAATGAGCAATTAGTTAGCATTTAGGGTGTGGCATAGCTGAGGAAGGTGTTATTCCTCAAGGAGCTGAATACAGATCAGAATAAAGGTGTTTCAAATAATGTACAACCAAAGAGTCTAACCACTCTGAAAGCTTGTTAGCAAGCTTTTCTGGCTTAAGGAAACCAGACATAGTTCTCTGTATCACAACACATTCCACACCTTCCCTTAATCAAACGCTAGCAACTGGCATTCTGCAGTAGAATATTATAATTTAAAGAATGCGATCAATACCAAATCAGCAAAAGTAAGCATTTATAAGTTGCAGAAAGATGGAAGAATCAACATTTTTAAAACCCAAATGTTAATTATTTCTATATAGCTGCAGCTTCTCTCTCTCTCTCTCTCTCTCTCTCTCTGTGTGTGTGTGTATGTGTGCGATTTTAGTGGAAGTAACCCGGCGAGAGGGGATAGTGCTTCCAATTATATCTGAAAACCCCCAGTGTTGCCTGAAGAGGTCCCCACTTTGGAAGCTCTACAGTCTTCTGCCACATTGTATGTCTATGACTTCTCAGGAAATACAGAGCATTTCTTTCCTCCTCACCGTGGTAATGGTCAGCATGGAGACATGGCTTAGTAAGGAGCTTTGATGGGTCCATCTTAGCCGTTCTCCCTGGGGAAGCTTTTCAACTTATGTAGTTGTCCCTTTTCACCGTGGAACTGGAAATTGAAGGTAAATTAGCAGGGCTCTGATGGTGTAGACAGTCGGGCGTTCTTCTGCCTTCAGAGCTGCAGACATGAGGGCTCTTCAGCTCCATCATCTCACAGGTGAGGGAACAGAAGCACCGAGCTTAAGTCTAGAAGGATCCATTTTGTTAAGCTTGGGCATAAAGTAGGTCAGTCACATTGTCTCCACCTGGGGCTGGCGAGATGGCTCAGCGGTGAAGAGCACTGACTACTCTTCCAGAGGTCCTGAGTTCAATTCCCAGCAACCACATGGTAGCTGACAACCAACTGTAGTGGGATCTGATGCCCTCTTCTGGTGTGTCTGAAGATAGCTACGGGGTACTCATACATAAAATAAATATTTAAGAAAAAATTGTCTCCACCTTTAACAGCATACAGACATTGCTAGATGTTGTGATTCAGTCTGGTGTAATTTCACTCTTTATTTCTTTTGCTCTCCTTTCTAACTACTGGGTTGTCCTATGTAGCCCAGGCTGGCCATAAATTTGTTGAGTGTAAATTTTTGTTAAGTGCTGCTTTACCTTTCTTAATAATGGGATTACAGGCTTAAAGATATACCTATAGCGGAGAGGGGCAATCAAGGAAAGGGGAAATCATTTGAAATGCAAATAAAGAATATATTGAATAAAAAAAAGATATACCTATAGGGTGGTCAAGATGGCTGGGCAGGTAAAGGTGCTGTGATGGTTTGTGTGATTGGTTCAGGGAGTGACCCTATCAGGAGGTGTGGCCTTGTTGGAGTAGGTGTGCCACTGTGAGTGCGGGCTTAAGACCCTCACCCTAGTTACCTAGAAGTCAGTCTTCTACTAGCAGCCTTCGGATGAAGATGTAAAACTCTCAGCTCCTGCTCCATATCTGCCTGGATGCTGCCAATTTCTGCCTTGATGACAATGGACCGAGCCTCTGAGCCTGTAAGTCAGCCCCAGTTAAATGTTGTCTTTTGTAAAACTGGCATTGGTCATGGTATCTGTTCACAGCAGTAAAACACTAACTAGGACAGGTGTTTACTGCCAATCCTGGATGCCTGGATCCCACTTGCTGCAAGGAGAGAACAGTCTCACAAGCTGTCCCTTGATCTCCACACATGTGCCATGGTGCACATGTAAAAATAAAAATAAATAAAAAAGAAGACTTAAGGGTTTGGAAGAGATGGATCAATGATTACAAGGGTTTGCTGTCCTTACAAAGGTCCTAAGTTCAGTTCCCAGCACCCGCATGGCAGCTCACAGGTGCCTGTGACCCCTGGTCCAGGGTGTGAACTCACCTTCCTCGGGTTTCTGCCAGCACCAAGGTCACACATGGTGCATGGACACTCAGATGGATAAAGTTATAAAAAAGATACCCTTCTTTATGCACGTGCACATGTGTGCGTGTATGTGTGTACCTGTGCATGTGTATGCTTGAGCCTGTGTGTGTGTACATGTGTGTGCCTGTGCATGTGTATGCATGTGCATGCATGCATGTGTGTGTGTGTGTGTGTACGTGTGTGTGTGTGTGTGTGTGCATGCACACATGTATGTGAGTTCAGGTGCTCTTGGAGGGCAGAGGCTTGTGATTCCCCCAGAGCTGGAGTTACAGGTTGGGTGCTAGAACTGAACTCGGACCCTCTATAAGAGCAGTTCATGCTCATAGCCACTGAGTCATCTCTTCAGTGCCCAACATACATCATCTTAATTTTTGTTAGTGTTGTGGGCTACACTCAGGGCCTCATACATCCTAGGCTACAGCTCTTATGCTGAACTGTGTCCACACTGAGCCGTCTTTGTCTATTGATTACAAGGAGGCTCCGGTCTGACTGAGAAGTATTATCTGATGTAAAAAAAAAAATACAGCAATCTTAAAAGCTTTTCAGTAAAGCAATAGAAGCAGCAAATCTTCCTACCAAGATTAGAATGTTAGTACCTCTACTTTTTATAAAATGTTGATAAAAATGTAGATGTGAAAGAAGGGATTGACATAGCTTACATTTTTTGTTTTTGTTTTTTGTTTGTTTTGAGACAGGGTTTCTCTGTGTAGCCCTGGAGGCTGTCCTGGAACTCACTCTGTAGACCAGGCTGGCCTCGAACTAAGAAATCTGCCTGCCTCTGCTTCCTAAGTGCTGGGAGCAAAGGCGTGTGCCACCACTGCCTGGTGACAGGTGACAAAGCTTACTTTTATATCTGATTATTTTATGGCTTACTGCACACCATTTAGAGGATTTTGTGCAGCTTTCAGGAAATTCCAGGATGGGGATGGGATAGATCATGGACTATTTGTGTAGCATTGGTCATATGCACAGCATCTCATCAAGAAGTTAGCCCCAGCGAGGACTGGCCAATGGCTTTGGAGGATGTGGACTTGGCTGTTTCTGGGAGTGTGTGGAGGAAGGTGATCTCCAGGGCAGTCATGTATCTGCAACTTAAATCAGTTATGTGAACCAGGGAGGAACTTGTTATTTTAATTTTGGAAAATATTTTCTTCACATTGATGGAAATTTCCTTAACCTTAGATTTTATTTTCTTAGAGTCTCTGTTACAAATTAAGAGGAAAAGGGGCGGGGGAGAGACTTGGTTGGATGTTATACATTTCAAAAATTCTTGTTTTTAATTTAAATAAAATTGACTTCATAATTCTGATTAGGGGGAAAAAGGAAAAAAAGAGCTGGGAAAAACATTTTTACAAATATTTGCTGATAACTTTGTAGAAGACCAGGAGGACATCTTTCACTTTAGCTTTTGTGTTTTCTGTACTTTTCATGTGAGGCTACTTTATAGGGGCTTTAAAATGTGGATTTTTAGATACCAGGATTAACTCAATTATTCACATATCCTTTTCATATTAGATATAAGTCCGTGTCTAATCAGTCAGATTATACACACCGAGGGCGTAGAGCACGGCTTTGCACTAATTCACGTAGCGTCGGTTAAAAATAATCTTTTCTGTCATGTAGGCTAAGAATGCATTTGTTTTGAGTATCCTTGTTTTAATTCCTCTTCTTTCCTTGTTCCCTTCGGAAGATGCCTTCCCCGAAGCTGGTTCCTTCCTAGCCACCCGGCTAATTCCACTTAGTGTGTGTGGGGGGTTCATACTGTCCCCATCGCTGATGTTGCAAGACGGAGCTTTCCGGCGATTCATAGTTTGTTTGTGAAGATGCAGAGTCTGAAAGAGGAAGAGTAGCCAAGCTGCAGACACCTGAGGGCGGCACATTAAGGCGGGAGGGGTTGAGAGGTGGGGCTACAGGAAGGGGAAGGGCTCGCTGCATGCTTAGGAAGTCGAAGCAGGCGGGAACCCCAGGTTCTGAATCCTGGTTGCCCCTGACTGAGCCCGTGCCAGGCCTGTGCGGTGCTTATACAACAGGGCTGAGAGCAGTGCCTTATTCTCTGGGCGCCTAGGATTGGGAGAGATCCGTGCTCAGAAGGGAAACGTGGTGCTTGGGGCGCGGAAGCCACTTGCTAAAGGCCTTGGTCCCAGAAGAGGGAGACTGTGGCAGACACACCCTGCACAGGGCCCTTACCTGACTTTGTGGCACTGTATTGACATTCTGGCCATTTTTCCTTCCCTTTCCCTCCCCCACCCCATGAGGCGGGACTCGTGGACCTTCCCACCGGAGCCCAGCTATTATAGGCATGGGTCGCCACATTTAGCTTTCGTTTTCTTAAACAGTGGAGTGATGATTTCCTATGGGAGCAGCAGAGTCCACAGAGCAAAGGCACAGGTGCTGGACCAGGCCAGGAGTTCAAATTCCACCCTCAACAGCCTAGTTGTGCCACATCGACCACTCTTCAGTGGTGTCTGTACTTCTATGTGCCTCACTGTCCTCATCTGTAAAATGGACACAGGAGTAGGGTCTGCAGCATAGGGCTGTCATGAGGGTGGAGCCGTTATGAAATAAGAAGAGGACCCTTAGATGAGACGAGCAAGTGTTACTAAACGAATGTAGATAAAGGTGCCAGTCTGTGTCTGGGTGATGAAGCCTCTTGAGAGGAAAATACCACCTTTGCTCTCTATAGATTGTGTTCTTTGGAAGAGAGTAAGTTTTATTAACTGGCAGGCGGTGAAGAAGTTAAATCAGAGGAAGAAGAGTTCAATGGTTGGGGGCTGGGTTATATTTGGCAGATTGGAATGGTTTACAAAGGTTGAACAGGATTAACAACTATTGTGTGTCCATCTAGGTGAGGGGACAGTTTTGTGGAGTTGGTTCTTTCCTTCCATCCTTGTGAGGCTTCGGGTCTTGAACTTAGGAACTCAGGCTTGCTTGGCAAGGGCCTTTGCCAGTCGAGCCATCTGACCGGCTTGGCTTACAAGGCTCAATTCACTGTTTACACACTGGCAGGCCCTCTGTGCCCTCAGGGACTGCCTGTGCCAGGCCCAGCAGTCACTGTCCTTCCCAGGTTCAGACTGATGTGAACAGGCATCAGAGAAATGTCTATTTGGGTCGAGTTTTTCAAGTCTTAAAATCAGTGACTGCGGGGATTAAAGCCGTCTTCTCTGCACAGCACAATTTCCCACTCTCTTAGCACCTTTCCTTTTCCTTTTTCTTTTCTTTTTTTTTTTAACTTTCAAAATTACATTAAGGTTTCTGTGATGCCTACTCTGAAGGGAAGGGACAGTATTTCTAAGCGACTGTCAAATAGATCCATATATTTTGAATATCCAGATATCTGAAATGTAATTCTACATTACATATTGAATGTAACACCAGAAGTGACTTCTGTTTCTGCCTGGGCTGGTCAATTACTTTATCTTAGAAATGCTACACTTTACTGGATGATTATTTTTAAAAGTTACCATCTTCCCAGCAACTACCAAATTTGTCTTTCAAGTATGATGTAGTTCTACTCTGTTCTCCACATAAAACCTACCTACACCTGTGGATCAGAGTGCAACCTACAAATCAGGGTCAGCTGAGTATTTCAGCCTTCAATCCTGACTTAAGTCAGAAAGCAACTGGGGCAGAGGGGAGACCAGGTGATGGTGAGCAGGGAGCCCTCGTATTCTGGTCCTGGCCTTGAATAGTGAGCCTTTCCGTCTGTCTGTCCAGGGCCCTCAGCATCCTGAAATTATCTGAAATCAGACCACAGTTTATTACCGTGTGTACATGCATGTACCATGGTGCATGTGTGGAGGACAGAGGATAACTTGTTAGACTGGGATCTGGGGAGTAAACACTCATCCTCAGCTTTGGCAGCTGGTGCTTTTACCTGCTGAACCATTTTGCTGGCTCTGCTTTTGGGGCTGGAGAGATGGCTCAGTGGTTAAGCGCATTGGCTGCTCTTCCAGAGAACCTGGGTTCAATTTCTAGCACCCACATGGCAGCTCACACCTGCCTGGAACTCCAGTTCCATGGTATCTGACGCCCTCATAAAGTCATACATGCAGGCAAAACATCAATGCACTTTAAATAAATAAATGATTAAAAAATTAAAAACCCTAGGGTTTTATCCATGGTAGTAGAAAAAAAAAAAAAAAAAGGTCCATCTTGCCGAGCATGCTGGTGGCATTTGAGTGCAGTCCCCTCATGTCGGGGTCAGAAGCTGGAGGAAAATGAGTTTGAGGTCAACCTGAGCATCTTAGAAGGACTCTGGTTCAAAAAACGAAAGTGATCTTCAGATAATGAGCTTGCCTTCACGCTCTATGACAGTGACTGTCTAGGCTCCGAATCTCTGACTCCAGTCTCTGAAGGTGCCTGAAGACTTTTGGAGACTCTGATGGTAACCTTAGAGTGGAGAGAAGAAAACATAAAATACACCGAAGACATAAATTACACTAGTGCCCCGTTTCTCCATTCCAAAGGGAAGAGGCCTTGTTTGGTCAGCCGCTGACATAGCTCTGCCGGCATTCAGGGTCCTTCCCATGGCTGCGCTCTCAAAGGCCCAGGGCTATATAATTCCAGCCAGCATCAGGGATACTCTCTAAAAGGCCATGAGTTGGAAAACAATCAGAAGAGGAATCACTTGGCTTTGCCAAGATAACCTTCTAGAGAGTGAAAGACTGGTTGGATAGTGAATAGTCAGACAAACTCTAAGCTTATTGGACATATCGGCCAAAGAGCACTGATGGATGGTTATTGGCCTTCTTGGAAGAGTAGCTCAAGTATGAGGCAACAGGGCTTATTGTGTGTGTATGCCTGTGTGTGTGTGTGTGTGTGTGTGTGTACATTTCAGAGGACAGCTTGCTGGAATCTGTTCTCTCCTTTTACCACATGGATCCTGAGGATTGACCTCTATTTGTCAAGCTTGGCCGCAAGCATTTATAGCTACTGGCCTACATGGGCAGCACTTATATTTTTTCTTTCTCACGTGTATATTACAATTTACAAAGGGGGACTTGAAATTGTCCCAGTATTGGTCACATACTGACATTTCACAGAATCAGCATCTCCCTGGTTTCTGTAGAGGGAGGTGGACCCCTCTCTACCACAAGAGTAACACAGTGGGGATTTATCAAAGGAGGGCATCAGATAAGAGGCAGATAAAATACACGTCGATGAAAAGAATTTATGCCTAATTTTATACCACATAAGCAAATGAAAGGCTCATGTAGGCTTGAACAAAAGTTCTCATCTGTGACACACATGGACTCTACTGTCCTTGGGGCCTGTCTGGTGCAGGTAGTTTTGCAGGATGCTTAGCTACACATACCTGTCATTAGATGTTAGTGACATCCATCCGATAATGACAAACCACAATATCTGGTAGGGCTTGGGAGAGGGCTCAGTGGATGAAGAGGCCCTTCTTTCCAAACTTGAACACGTGGGTTTGAATCCTGGGCCCTACATGGTAGAAGGAGAGAACCAACTGCCGCGAGCTGTGCTTTGATCTCTACATGTCCCTGTGTTACCTTTGTCCCTTTAGGGAGGAACAGAATCACGAAAGGTTGACAGTTCCTGGACTAGAGGCGTTTCCAAGCCATAATGATTTGGCAGCCATACAATGCTGGCTTTACTCCTGAGAGTTAGATCTTATTTGACTGTCCTCGTGCCATGATGGTAGACTTCACCTGCACATGAATGCTTGAAGGGGCAGTGTCCCCAGCCCTAAATGTCCCTAAGAATCCTGCACCTGAAGGACACAGAGTTCTGGGTTCTGTCTCCATATTCCTTGACCCTATAGGTCTGAGGCCTAGGCATCTGAGTGCTTGACCAATGATCCCCGAAGCTGTGGGCAGTGGACCACATTTTCAGAAACATGACGCTAATTCAACAAGAGGATTAACACAATAACTTCAAAAATAGAAGACATGGTTTGTTGAGAGAAGTGGTGAGATTTTAAGATTTCCAGTCTTCCGGGATCTTGATAACAAGAAGCAAGGTGAAGGCGCTGTTTGGTGTTTAGTGCTCAGAGCTAGCATTCCTTACTCTCTGGCCCCAGCCACAAGAAGTTTTGAGCTCTGACTTGCTCACTCCTTGGGGAGGACGCTTGGATTCTTAAACTCCCAGTTGCATTGCTCAATCCCTGCAGGGTTGTTGTAGCACTTCTTGGACCTCACAGGCCCATTCTGTGATCTCCACGACAGACTTCCTCACCCACTATGGAAGCGAAGAGCACTCCCAGCACCCTGAGCTGCATTCTTCCTGTGGAGCCGGAAGGGTGGGCAGTCTGATAGATAGCCTTGCAGTGCACAGAACCTCAACTTCTGCAATTCCTTGGACAAAGTGGTGTCCCTTAAGAGCTTACGTCTCCATCCACCAGCACAGAAGTGCAGAGGCAATCGTGTGTGTCTGTGTGTGTGTGTGTGTATGTCGCGCACGCGCGCGCACGGCTGTGTTGTATGTGTACAAGGAGGCTGGGGGGGATGTTGGGTGCCCTTCTCAACTTCTTTTTCTCTTTCTTTCTTTCTTTCTTTCTTTCTTTCTTTCTTTCTTTCTTTCTTTCTTTCTTTCGCTTGTTTGTTTTTTAATGCTACCTTTATACAATATGATTTCTCACCTTTTTAGAGCTTTATATCTTTTTTTATTTTAAAAAATTATCTTCTCTCTCTCTCTCTCTCTCTCTCTCTCTCTCTCTCTCTCTCTCTCTCAGTCCAGTCATTCTCCCCCTCCTGTTCTGCCCTTGGACAGTTCCTCCTCCCATCCCTCCTCCCTGGTATTCAAGAGGATGTCCCTTCCTCCCACCCTCCCCCACCCAGTCAGGCCCTCCCCATTCCTTGGGGCCTCAAGTCTCTCAAGGGTTAGGTGGGTCTTCTCTCACTGAGGTCAAAACCAGGTAGTCCTCTGCTGTATATGTGTCAGGGGGCCTTGGATCAGCTAGTATATGCTGTCTGGTTGGTGGCTCAGTGTGTGAGAGATTTCAGGGGTCCAGGTTTGTTAAGACTGCTGGTCTTCTTATGGGGTTGCCCTCCTCCTCAACTTCTTCCAGCCTTTCCCCAATTCAACCATAGGGGTCCATTAGTTGGGAATAAGTATCTGCTTGTGTCTCAGTCAGCTGCTTGTTGGGCCTCTCAGAGGGCGGCCTTGCTAGGCTCCTGTCTGTAAGCACACCACAGCATCCCCTCTCCATGCCCTCTCTCACCCAGTTCTCTCCCTTCATTAACCTCCAATGACTCTTTTATTTCCCCTTCTGAGTGAGATTCAAGAATCCTTCCTGTGCCCATCTTGTTATTTAGCTTATTTTTTTCTGTGGATTATAGCTTGGGTATTCTCTACTTTATGGCAAATATCCACTAATCAGTGAGCACATACAATGTGCGTTCTTTTGTGTCTGGGTTACCTCACCCAGGGTGATATTTTCTAGTTCCATCCATTTGCCAGCAAAACTCATGATGTCCTCGTTCTTAATAGCTGATTAATATTCCACTGTATAAGTGAACCACGTTTTTCTGTATCCATTCTTCCATTGTGGGACATCTGGGTTGTTTCCAGCTTCTGGGTATCGCAAATAAGGCTGCAATGAACATAGTGGAACATGTGCCCTTGTGACATGGTGGAGCATCTTTTGTGTGTATGCCCAGGGGTGGTATAGCTGGATCTTCAGGTAGATCTAGTTCCAATTTTCTGAGGAACCTCCAGATTGGTTTCCAGAGTGGTTGTACCAATTTGCAATCCCACCAGCAATGGAGGAGTGTTTTCTTATTTCTTGAGACCTGGAATTTACCAATTTGACTGGGCTGACGAGGTGGCAAGTCCCAGGAGTCTCCATCTCTGTCTCCCTAGTACTGGGGTAGCATGCACAGGCCGCTGCACTCAGCTCTTTTACACAGGTTCTGAGGAAATACTTTACTGATTGAGCCCCAGCCTTTCAGTTCCATTTCTACCTCCCAAATATTTTTTTTTTCAAATAATTAGAATGGTGTTTAATATCATGCAAAACCTTCTGAATTAAAGTCTTGAGTTTCTGGATTCTCTTGAAAAACCAAAATGACACGGAGGTACTGTGCCTCTCTTTGTAAGTGGTAATGGCCTGGTGATGCCCTGAGAACACCGGCAGACTCTTCCCAAATTGTTCTTGGGGGAAAGGGATAAGGGGGAATACTAGGAAAGTTTATCCTCTTATTTCCCACAAGAGGGCAGTCTAATCTCTAAAACAGTAGACACATTTGGCTTTGCAAAGCTGCGATTTGACTTTGGTGAAATAATTTGTTCAGGCACGCACCTACATTTGCACACAGATCAGAAGACAGCCCGGGCTTTGCTCTCTATGTCTGCATTTTTCACTGACTCCCATCCTCGGGCCTAGTTCTCTCTGCCCCACCTGCAGCTCCCGAGTGAAAATCAAACAGGTGACGTTTGATTCTGTAGCTTCAGAGCCACAAGTTCAGCTGAGAGGGCAGCTATAGAAGTTTAAAAGGGGCCTTGCAAGGCAGGATTCTTTCTAGGGAAACTCCCCAAGTCACAGAAATAGCTTCGCAGCCTAACATTTCTCTGTGATATTTTTTGTTTTTCCTTTTTAGCTAGAGTCTTCTTCTCTGGTCTCGATCTATGTAGTTGAAGATGACCTTGAGCCTGATCCCCCTTGCCTCCACCTCTCAGGCACTAGCAGGCATTTGCACAATGCCAGCTTATGCCCTATGCCTCAGTGCTAGGGGTGGAGCTCACAGCCTGGGCGTGCTAAACAAACACTCTACCAGCTGAACTATGTCCCCGCTCTTTGTGGTAATTCTTATTGGTGTAAAATCCTGAGGCAGAGAACACAGCCACAGGCATGCCCTAATGCTAACTAGGCCCTGAGGAGATGCTATGTAAACCCAGATGCTTGTTAATTCAGAATGAGACACATCTGCTGAGGAGACCCAGAAAACTCATTTTTTGCTAACTAGCATATTTCAATTTCAGGAAAAAAAACCAAAGCAAAGAACAAAACAAAGACAACCAGAAGTTAAAATGTAAATCAGAGACCCACACAAGGGCAGTGATACAATTTGACATTGAAGGTTTCTGTGATGTACCCAACCCTGCACCAAGGGACGCAGAGTTGGCGACAGCTGGCTTACTCTAGCATTGCCACGGGCAACTTGTTCTAGCTCCTTGCCTCTCTGGTCCCTGGTCCCACCTCTCCACATCTGTCCAGATGTCCCTACATCAGCTCCCCCCCCCCCAGAGAGCATTCACTTGTAGCACTTCCTGCTTTAGATCCCATCTTATCTACTCCGATTTATTTTAATAATTTGGCCTCAGGACTGTGACAGGCTCAGGATCCAAGACACCCCCACCTCTCTTGCAACTCTGAAGACACCTGAAAAAATTTCAGAGGGTTGAGAAAACTAGTTTAGCCAGGTGGTGGTGGCACACACCTTTAATCCCAGCTCTCGGGAGGCTGATACAGGTGAATCTCTGAGTTTGAGGTGAGCCTGG
The DNA here is from genome assembly GCF_947179515.1 of Apodemus sylvaticus. Lineage (NCBI taxonomy): Eukaryota > Metazoa > Chordata > Mammalia > Rodentia > Muridae > Apodemus > Apodemus sylvaticus. Next base: position 99,453,550 of record NC_067474.1, on the reverse strand, counting down.
TCTGCAGAGCGAGTTCTAGGACAACCAGGGCTGCACAGAGAAACCCTGTCTGCAACAACAAGAACAAGAATAAAAGGACAAAAAAAGGTAGTGAATCTTAAGTTATTTAAAAATTTGCTTTAGTTTAACAAAATCTTGCATTTACCACCCTCTGCCCCGAACTCATTAGGTTTAAACCTAGGTATTCTAGGTAAATATAATATTAAATTGGGTATACTGGAGATCTAACCCCTCCACTGTGTGTGTGTATCCCCATATATGCACACACACTCTTATGTATGTATAATATATATATATGTAATAATATATACATGTATATACATGTATATATATATATATATATATATAAAATATAATATGTAAAATACCTTGTTGTGTATCCTATTTTCACCCTAGCTTCTGCCACATTGCCCATAATCACCCTGACTCAGTCTTGGGTTTTACATTTTTGGGGTTAGTTCTGGCCATGCTAAGACCTTGAATGTCTGTTGACATTTTTGTTAATTTTTATTCATAAGCTCACTTGGAGGAATCTCCATGTGTCCCAGTGCGTCTCCTTCTGTTGGTTATGTAAAAACCATCTCTGTCCTGCATTTCTTATGCAGCAGTTGAAGTGTTTGCTTGACAGTGTGTCGCTTCCATCCCTGCCTCCCCAGTGGGCCGTGAGAGTGGGCTCAGATGCCTCATTAAGTAGCTTGATAGGATTTGGAGAAATAGAGCAGTTAGAAAATGAGTTATTTGGTACTAAAGTGCAGCGAAGCGTGTATTTAAATGCCTATTTAGTGCTTCAAGCCTGGCTTTGGTTCATGGGGCTGCTAGGAGAAGTAGGAGACTTAGCTCTATTTTAAGAGGGATTAAAAATCTATGCAACTGGCTGGCCATGCAAAACAGCTAGAGCAGTGTGAGCCACCACTGTGCATAAACCTAAGCAGACTTGAGCTGTCTTTTATAATCTTTTAGAGAAGTCCTTAATATTTTAAAGAGATTGTGTAAGGTAATGTATATAAGCCCTGAGCTTGCTGTGTGGTGGAATGCCCGTCATTTGGCAATAGCCATAGTGATTGGGTCTAATGAAAGGTTTCTTCTCTGTAGTCTTACAAGAAGGAGGCCTCTCTAGACCCACTGATCTTGCTAATCACACTGAAAGTTTCCTTAAACAGCTGTGTATATATAATCCTCAAGACGGAATTATGAACCTTTGATCCTGTTTATTTTGTAAAAATCTGCCAGTTTCCTATATGAATATGACGAATCCTGATCGTATCTACCCTTCACCTTCTCACCCCACCTCCTGGTCCCGGTCCCTCTCAGGATCCGGCTGTCTTTTGTGTGTAGCTCTCCCGTTGTTCTCAATTAGATGCTTGCTATTTTGTATCTTTTTCTAAGATGGCTGGCTCCAACAGTAGTGAGCCCTCTGCTTCCCGGCACTGACATTACAGGCGTGAACCACTTGGTTTGTGATTGCTTTTTACCAAATATCCCCTACTTTTCCTGGGGCCAGCTTAGGCTGCTCTTGAACTCACTTTTAGAAGAGGCTGGCCTTGATTTCCTGCTCCTTCTGGCTCCACTTCCACTGGGGCTGCAGGTTTGTTCCATTGTGCTCAGCTTGCAACTCTGTCTCTGTAAAGTGCTTCTGTAAAAGTCTTTGCAAAGTGCTTCTGGAAAGCCAGAGTGCATTTCTTCATAAAGAGTAAAAAGTACAAAAGAGTTTATACAGGACTCAGGAGCGAAGCCGTCTGGGGGTGACTTGAGTATTTGGGTATTCAGAATCCTTCTGCTTCCAACCTTGTTGCTGTGTTAAAGACTGGGCCTTCTGGAGGTGTGGTCTTGGCTAAGGGGGGAATTTGTTGAGATACACAGAGATACACAGGCACAGTCTGTGGTCCCTGTATCATCTTTGCTTGATTCCAGAAGTGAGATTTACAGGAGGCATATTCAGAAGGATGAAGGCTGTAGCTTCTAACTCTAATGATATAACAGGGGCACCCACCCCACAGCACATGGCAAGGCAGGGCCCTGTGGGGGGCACCCACCCACAGCACGTGGTGGCATTGGTTGTTGAAACAATGAGTATAATGAGTAAAATGAATTTACTACATCATAGATTATTCTTTTTAGTTAAGAAATAAAAACCATAAAACCTCTTTAACAGACTTCGACTCTTTGGAAGGTTAACATACTCTGAAGTGATGGGAGTTGCATGATTGAGGAAGCTCTGGCTTTGGTCAGGAAAGGGTGTGAGGATGCCAGCCAGGATCCCCGCAGCTGTTTTAGTAGGCAGAGGGCGCCGACTTGGGGGAATCACACCACGAGAAATCTCAGTTTCCCTCGAGTTTGTTCCATTTCATCCTGTGTACTCCTCACAGTCGCAGATGCCAAAGCGTGTCAGTTACTTCACAGTTTCCACCTGGGGGCTCTGGGGTCTGCACGACGCCAAAAAGCATCTGCAGTTTCCCCGTCTGCCACATCTGAAAGCCCAGGGCTTCTCTTCGGGCTGGTTATGTCATCACTGTGATGTCTCTGGGTATGGCTAGGCGAGTTTTCAGTTTCCGCCCGAGCTGTAATCTCAGAAGTGTGGAGGCTCTCTTTGCTTAAAGCCCCGGGTCATTCTGGGAATATTTTTTTTCTTTTGCTTGTGATGGTTTGGGGCATTTGAGTCAGTTTTGAGAGTCCCCCTTTTGTCTTTTGCAATTTTGCTGCTGTTTTTCTTGTATTTTCTGAATGTGGATTAACGGGAACAAAAGTAACAAAATAAGTTGTAATGTTTATTTCTGCAGATGTGCAGCGTGGCTTTAGTGTAATCTGGTTTTCAGGTTTCTTTTATTCTCTATCATAGATGAAGAATTATAGGCAATGAGGATGGATTCAGTTCTGACTAGTGTAGACACTGGTTCAAATAAAGTGCATTTACTTTCAAACTAACGGGGCTCTCACAGGGCAGACATTTGCTGCCTGGGTCAGTTTGCATATTTTGACTACTGATCCATCAGTTCAGTTGATCAGCTGCTTTCACCTGAGAATAGTGTCTAGGTGCTGTGAACACACGCCCTGCAGCGAGCGAGCGGCTGAGCTGTCGGCCTGCGGAGAAAAGCTTCCACAGACTGGCCTGCTGCTTGTCGGACACAGCTGCTCCTGAATCTGTTCTTGGAAACGTCCCTTCCTTCCCACAGCTAGGTCTTCCCTCTCACCTTGTGATTTGTTGCTTTTCATCCATGTCCCATGTAGTTGTGTTGAGGGAGGGTGCCGTGACACCCTCACAGGAGGTAGGCAGTTGTGAGACCTGGGACTATTTCTTCCCGCTCCATTATGGTCTTACACCATTTCTGTGGTCTGACTCTCTGCTTGCCCATCCATCCCTCAGGAGCCCAGAGGCTCATGGCTTGTCTAAGACATCTACTGAGTTCCAACATCCCTTCGTGTTCCCTGGTGCAAAGTATTGCTTCCTTTCTTGATCTCAAAACTCCTTGTTATTTCCATGCATTTTAATTTATCTTTTTTAAACTTCCCTATCTTTGGCTCTTAGAATGGTGGTAAATAGTAGGGTTTCACTTAGTATTTGAATGAATGTGTAAACTAATATTTTAGTCTACTGATGGAAATCAATCTAACTACAGTAAGCTCCATTTAAAATACAAATAGCTAGGCAGGAAGACTGCTCAGTGGTTGTAGTATACATGTATGAGGACCAGAGCCTGGGTCTCTACAGCCAATTAGTTGCTGTCAGTGAGGTGGCCTGCCTTTGACAATTCTAGCCTCAAAAGGCAACCGCAGGAGATCCTTAGAGAAAGACTAGTCCCAGAAGTGACTAACCTTATATTGGGGCCTTTGGGTTTGACTGAGATAATACCTTGCCTCAGTAATTAAGGTAGAAGAAGGATGGAGAGATGACTGAAATGACATCAGCCTCCACCTTCAGATGTGTGTACATACATGTGTGCCTACATACATATATACCACACCTATAAGAACATGAAAAAAGAAAAAAATGACCTGACCTACTGCCCCAAATCTTGCATCAAGATCACTTCAAACATGGGAGGAAATTGCACTTAGATTTATGACATTTGTACCATTAATTTATTGTTTCAAAACAACAACAACAACAATGAGAAAAGTTAGAGCAGTAATTGAGATGGTTTGGCTGTAAAAGCATTTGCGGTCAAGACTGAAGGGCCTGGATTTGATACTTGAGGGATTTTCTACCCTCAAGGTAGAAAGAGTGAACTTGAGCCCAAAACTTGCCCTTTGATCTGCACACAGGTCTTGTGGCACAAATGTGTACATGCACACACACACACACACACACACACACACACACATTTCTTAAAAGTAAGTAAAAGTTTCAGGATAAAGCTCAAATAGTTTCTCCCATTTTTTGGTCAGTTTTGAGGATAGAATAGGGCCTTGGGCATGCTGGGCAAATGCTCCATTACTAAGATAGTCCTAGCTCCTTTTGTAGCATTTTATGCATCTTTTGAGATAAACTACAGGAATAACTATACCTATATTTATATCTATCCTATGTGTGTGTGGCCTACTTTATATATATATATATATATATATATATATATATATATATATGTATATTTATATATATAAATGTATATATATATATAATTTTTCTATATTCTTTGTTTAAAATCCAAAAGCTTTCCTCTTTCCCAGTTCCCCCCTCCCCATATGTCCCATAAGTCCTCTTCTCTCCATCCATTCTCCTCTTTCCCCCTCCCTTTTATCTGTCCTGGTACTCCCCTACAATGCTGGATCAAGCCTTTCCAGGATTAGGACCCTCTTCTTCCTTCTTCATGGGAATCATTTGATATGCTAATTGTATCTTCAGTATTCAGAGTTTCAGGGCTAATTAATATCCACTTATCAATGATTACGTTCCATGTGTATTAGCCTACTTTTTAAATAATGCAAGACATGATACAAACTCTTCTCTTTAGTTCCCCATCATAGGCCATAGGGGCCTTTAACAAAGGCCCCTATTCAAAATAATATGCTTTAGAAGCTCTTATATTATTATAATATTTAGGATAAAGTTTAGTTGTATATTTCAGAAGACCTAAAATAATAGTGGCTTCACAAAGTAGACATTTTTCTGTCACTTGAGAGAAGTGCAGGAAGTCCAGGGACAGTAGGCAGCTTACAGTGGCAGGAACCCAGGCTCCTGTCTTGTTGATTTGTTGTCTTTTAGTGTTTTGCTTCCTTTTTTTAAAATTACTTCTGAAAGTTGCTACAATAGTAAGACAGTAGCAGCAACAGCATGGGACCTTAGACTGAGATATAATTTCATACAAAAACAAAAATGGAGTGTCTGTGTATAGAGTTTCACGTGGGTAAGAGGTGGCGAGGGTGAAGAACCGTGACTGGTCAGATATGTCACAAGGTGTCCCTGCTAACTGTAAGAGCGAGGACTGCTGGAGATGTCCAGGAATCATTTTCAGTGACAAAGTCTAAGATGACAGGGTTGCTTCATTATCCAGGATGGCTGATTTAATTGTGTGTGTGTGTATGTGTTTATTCTACTACCAGGAAGGAACAGTCTCCTCTAGCCCTTTACCCTGTACAACCTATGAGGAGACCTCACAAGTGTACCATGTACACCTTCTAATTGGCACAGCAAAAAACATTAGTGGTCCAAGGGCTGGAGAGATGGCTCAGCTCTTAAGAGCAGTGTCTGCTCTTTCAGAATTCCTGAGTTCAATCCCCAGCAGCCACATGGTGTCTCACAACCATCTGTAATGGGATCTGATGCCTCCCTCTGGCATGCAGGTGTACATGAAGATAGAGCACTTGTATACATAAAATAAATAAATAGATACTGGGTCAGTGTCTAATATGTTTTGCTATAATCATTCAGCTTTTCAAAGAAAGCAAACCTATTTTCCTAAACTTCCAAATCATCATAGGCTTCAAAATACTTCTCGTTCCCTTCAAAATTTGATTTTTAAGTTGTGAATTCAAAGGCCACTTTACCTGGGAAGAGCCATGTAGCCCAGATCTTTACAAGAGCAAAATAAATGTTGTGTGAGTTCAAAGGCAACTTCAGCCTCACTGATATCTCTATTTGAGCTGATCATTTAGACCAGAGCTTAGAACTGGTGACTCTTGCCTGTGATCCTGGCATTGGGAGGGGTCTCCCAAGTGTCCTACTGAAAACCAGTAGGAGTGCTGTGAGTTCAAGGTCACTGTGGTCTACAAGTAAATAAATAAACCCTGCCTCAAAACACACAGGCACATGCACGTGCACATGCGCACACACATATATACATACACACTCACACACACTCACATTCATACACACTCATGCACACACAAGAAAGGGTTTTGTCAACTTTAAAGGATCATATGCAAATATTTTACAGTTTGCAAACAGCTGTAGTTGGATCTGGAATGTTCCTTAAAAGTCAAAATTTTAAAGGCCTAGTATCCTCAGCGTAGTGCTCTTGAGAGTGACTCAGCGCAGGAGGAGGGTTTAGGTCCTGGGAAGGTGGGACTCTGGTCCTTTTCTCTCCTATCCCAGCTGTGATCTGAGCAGCTTCGCTCTGCTCTGCCCTTTGCCTGTGATGTACTTTCTGGCCACAGGTCTAAAAGCACATCCCTCATGGATGAAATGTGAAACTTACCATTTAAGCCAATTTTAAGTGTACAATTCAGTGACACCAAGAAATTTACAATGTGGTGAAACTATTAGCCCTCTCCCCTTCCAGAAACATCCCATCAGGGCCAGATGAAACTGTACAAAGTACAGATAACTCCCCATCCCCCCTGCAACTCCAGGGACTTTTGAAATCAAGAAGCTTGAATTCTCCAACCTTCTCACTTTCCAGTTTGTTTTGGCTACTTGGGGTCCTTTGGGAGTCTATGCAAATTTTAGGATGGGTTTCTATTTCTAGAAGAGAAAAAAAAAAGGGCCAGGTATGGCTTGTACTAAATCTGTAAATTAAGGTGGTTCGTGTTGTCAGTTTGAAGCTTTGGTGGTGTGCTTTAGCCTGTAAAGGCAGAGTTCTCTCGGGCTCCCTACTGCCATCTTAATACTATCAGGTCCTCTCTAGTCCATGAATATGGGATATCTTTCTCTTTATCTGTATTTTTTTAAAATTTCTTTTAGTAATGTTTTATAGTGTTTAATGTATGTATTTCACTTCCCTTGTTAAACTTATTCCAAAGTATTTTATTATTCTATAATCGAAATACCTGTCTTAATTTTTTTTAGATGTTGTTAGTGTACATAAATTCTGAGTTTTGTGTTTCATTTTTTGAAACCAGTAAAATGGTTAGTTCTGAGAGGTTAAAAGATGTTTTCTCATCTCATATACAGGCAGCAGCTGTGATCAGAGATAGTTTTATGTCCTCCTTTCTGATTGCATGGCTTTACTTTTCTTTCTTACCTAAAGTGTCTAGCTTGAACTTCCATTGATATATCGGCTACTATCGGTGTCAGAGTGAGCACCGGGCTTCTCTCGGATTGAAGGGCAGTCTTCAGTCTTTCATCACCAAGTCTGAAGTCTGCATAGTGTTTTCATATGTGCCCTTTATCCTGTCATAAAATATGCTTCTAACTGAGACTTTTTAAGTCAATGAAAGATTGATCTTATCAAGTTGATGGTGCATGACTTTAATCCCAGCATTCAGGAGGCAGAGGTAGGTGGGTCTGTGTGTAAGAGGCCAGCCTGGTCTACAGAGCAAATTCCAGGACAGCCAAGGCTACACAGACAAACCCTGTCTTGAAAAACCAAAAAAAAAAAAAAAAAAAAGGAAAAAAAAAACCCAAACCAAAAAACAAAACAAAACAAAACAAAACCCCCTCATTTTGCTTTTTCTTGAGACTCATATGGACATGTGTTAGCATGATTTCTGGGATTTACTTTAAAAATCTTCAACAGAATAAAAAAATTGAGAGATGAGATAACATTTGAGTAACTATGAGGAATGGGTGATACATAGTTATGAATTAATCACACCATTATTTCTATCTTTGGAAATTTACATAGTAAGATGTTTGAAAAGAATTTCATTAAAGCTTTCTTGTTCGCATTTCCCTTTAAAATATTCTTTTTGACTTCAAAGTCTTTGTTTTATTTATTTATTTGCTTATTTGTTTTTAGGAAATTTTGTGATCTTTGGTAATAAACAGTTATACTGTAGTTTTCCTTCCATCATAGAAAAGAATGCCTTTTTTTGCTTTGTGTGTCTAAAATTTCATTTTACTTTAAGAATTGTTCTTGTTACCAGAAGCGAATGAGTTCTTCTAAACTCATCAGGTATTTAATATGAATATACAATATTGGGTATACATGGTATGTGTATGTGGGGGGAGGAGGCTGCATGCACACGTGTGTGTGTGTGTGTCTGTACGTAAAAGTTGATGTTAGTTGTCTTTCTGGTAGCTTTCTATAGAGTCTCTCAGTGAACCTGAGGCTTATAATTTCCTTGCCTTAAGCATCCTTCTCTGGCTCCCAAGTGCTAGGATTACAGATGGCCGCCATCTCTGTGGGGCTTTGAAGTCCAGTCTTCATGCTTGCGTTTGAAGTGCTTTATTCACTGCACCATCTCAGGCCCTATACAGACGTTTCTGTATGTGAAATAGTTGAGAATGCTTTGAAAACACTCTAAGCCCTGTGTGCAGATTCATGAGGCCTCGAGTAGGACTTGGTTTCCGGAAGGGACTTGGCTGAGGATCAGGTTAAGACTTAAGAAAATGATAGCAAGTCCCTTGGAACTTTTGTCACTAGCCTGTATTAGTGGGTGTCTTAGCTGGGGTTTTTATAGCTGTGAAGACACACCCTGACCACAACAAACTCTTATAAAAGAAAATATTTCACTGGGGCTTGCTTATTGCTCCAGAGGTTTAGTGGATCCATCATCATCATGGTGGGTAGCACGGCAGTGTACAGGCAGACATGGCGCTGCAGGAGCAGAGAGTTCTACATCTGAATCAGCAAGCAGCAGGAAGAGAATGAATGACACTGGGTCTGGGTTGAGCATTTGAAATCTCAAAGGCCACACATCCAGTGACACACTTCCTTCAACAAGGCCAAGCCTCCCAATGTCACTCTAAACATTCAGATATATGAGTCTAGGGCCACTAATCTTCCTCACACCACCACTGTGCGTGAAAGTGGAACTTGGAATCAAAAGTCCTAATTGGAAGGCCAGCCTAGGTGCTTGGTGAGTTAGGTAACTGGTCCACTTTATCCTTAGAAAAATAAGGCCAAAGCATAGCTTCCCAAGTTAAGAATTCCACAAGTGAGACTTTAGCTGATGTTGCCTTCAGTCAGGGGTGGGCTGGGCTGTTGGTCACTGTAAATGGGGAGATTGCTGTGGGATAACTATATGTACTGAAGAAGATATTTGTGTTTACATTAGGGTTCATAAGAATTTAAAGAAATCATTCAGAAATAATGTCTGAAGGTTATTTGGGAGGGAGGTGTTTACTTCATTAACCAATTATATATTTATTTAAATAAAATACATAAATACTAAATAAAACATTAGTAGGAGCAATGTGGCATTCTGTAGTTGTTTGCCATTTTAAGAAGGGAACTTGATCTGCTCTTGGATGTCCTGGTGGACCACAGCTTTGACATATCTCATGATATTAAGTACTGCACGATGAACTTTTCTGTTGAGGCCTTCAGGAATGTGCAAACTTGCCTTGTTAACTCCCTAACAAGCCAAACTTGGAGGCAGAGCTAGGAGGTGCTGGCAGGCTGTCAGAGCCTGAGGCCCCCAGACACTGAGGTCAGCCTCTGATCACATCCTGGGGTTAGTGCGGGGCTGCTAACAGTTCCAGTCTTTTTAAAAACCCAGGATTCAGAGGGGAAAGGACCAGGGAGACTGTTGGAGCAGCCTTTCCTTTAATGGATGACAGAACTGAAGCCCTAAAGGAGGCATGCTTTCCCTGAACAGAGAAGTCTCCTGCCAGGCTTGGCCATTTCCATTTCCCTGGGTCTGTAGAACAGTCAGAAACATAACATACTTTCCTGCCGGAAAGCCACTGCCTTCAATAGTGATACCCAAAGGTGGACTCCTTGGTCTTTTGATTGTTTTGGAGAGATGCAGTGTGACTCCCTTTATTGCTACAGCATTGGGTGGTCTGCCAGGGAGCACGTAGCATAAATAACAACTAATAAATAATTTTACAGCACAGGTCCTAAATCTTTCCAGATAGTGTACTGGTGTGTGGCTGTCAAATGCCAGGCAGGTCCTAAGAAAACAGTAACTTTAACCCATCCATCTTTTACATACATGGCACATTGCTGTCATAATTTTTTTCCTGAGGTTTTAATGGCTCCAGGGGAAAATGTGCGTGTAAAAACACACATACGCAAACACACACTCCTATGCATAGCTTCCCTCGCTGGCTGCGTGATAACTTCTGTTTTTAAATACGATCCATTAGAGCCCATTTGGAATGTTTCTTCTTTGGCCACAGTAATGTGTTTTATTTTGTTGCCAAGAATCTGAGCATACTTGATATTTTTAAAATACGATTCCTCTGATTTCTGCCTTCTGGACTATGCATACTTTTGCATCTAAATTAGGATCAGTAAGTCTCAGAAGATGGATTTCACCTAGTGCACAGGCTTGCTTTTTTCCCTCAACTCATGAACCAGTGACCTTGTGTTCTGTGCCACCAGTGACCTTTAGTTTTCCTGATGAGCTGGGGGATTCTGGATATTTATTTATTTATTTATTTATTTATTGGCCTGGAATTTCCCAAGCTTTAGCTTCATCTTCTATAAGTTGGCGATAAGCTGCATGGGAGTGATTTCACATATTGATGAGCACAGTAGCTAATACAATTCCCAGCTTCATGCGAGGTGCTTAGTAGGTGTCTTCCTTGCCTTCTTAATGTTTTATGTTATCTTCAGTTGGAATTCTACCCATAGCAATGCCTGCTTTTTCCTTAGTGTCGTCCTGAGTTGGAATGGAAGCCACACTGTTTATTTTCTTTCTTTCTTTCTTCCTTCCTTTCTTTCTTTCTTTCTTTCTTTCTTTCTTTCTTTCTTTCTTTCTTTCTTTCTTTCTTTCTTTCTTTCTTTCTTTCTCTCTCTCTCTCTTTCTTTCTTTCTGCATATATGATACATGTGTGAGTGTGAGCATATGAGTCTGTGCACAGGAGGAGGCCAGAGGACTTTGAATGTCCTGCTCTGTTATTCCCTACAAGGTCTCTTACTGAAACTGGAGCTATGCTGGTGGCCAGCAGGCTTTACCAATCCCCCTGCCTCCAGCCTTCTCAGGGCTGGAGTTACAGATGCATGCATGGCCACGCTTGGCTTTGTATATGGGCGCTGAAGATTCCAACTTGGGTTCTTACGGCTGTACAGCAGATGCTCTTGCCATCTTGCCGGCCCTTGCTCTGCAGTGGCTGGGGTTCCATTCAGCCCTTCCCCCCACAACTAGTCTTGGTTTCTTTATCAGTTGCTGTGATAAGATACTCGGTCAAAAGCAGCTTAAGCGGTAAAGGGTTTATCCTAGCCCACAGTCTGAGGGTGTTTATAGTCTAATGTGGCAGGAGCTGGAATTGATGGTTAATGACACACCCAACAGAGGGAAGCAGAGAGGGATGAGTGCGTGCTGCTGTTCAGCTTCCTGCTTTTCTCAAGTCCTGGCCACACCCTGCTCCTAATTGGAACTTCTGGAGATCGTCTAGCATCAAAGATCCTACACAGTCCAAGATCTCAAATAGGAAATTTTCTTCCTACCTCAATAAATAACAACAAAGATAACTCCCCACAGGCATGTCCACAAGTCCACCTTCTAGGTGTCACATTGACAGCACTAGCCATTGTAAGCAAGTGATGAGATAATACATTCTAGAGGAATTCTCCTAGTGTGCATACAAGTTAATGGAAGCCTTACGGGAAGGTAGTACACTACGGGGAGGAAGCAAATGACTTCATCATCCCTGGCTTTTTTCTTTACATAATGGAATGGCGTGGTGGATCCTACTATTGAGTTGTGATATTTTGATGCTAATGGTGCTTTAGGAAGACCTTTGTATATCCTATCCAATTCCAATCATCATTCCATAGACTTCAGACCACTTTTCACCTTAACAGTCTCTGTAGACGATCTCCAGAAGTTCCAGTTATGAGCAGGGAGTGGTCAGGAGACCATCTACAGCAGCCGCCCGTCTGGTCTGAATGACCGTTTGAAGCTGTAGTCAGGTGAGATGTGTAAAGAAACTTTCCTATGTGGCACACAAACAAATTATCTCCCATCTCCCATCTGTCCTGTCTTTCAACAGCCTCTTCAGCCATGAAGCAGAGGTAACATTGAGGGATGTAAAGAGCTTATTGTATTCTTCAACTCTGCAGAAAGCTGCACACCACCCACGTGCTCAGAGCCTCCCAGTGGTACTTTTCAGATAGACACTTTATACCATGTGGGCTGAGGTAAATGCCATTCTGGTTAGGGATTATTTATTTTTAACAAAGTTCAAAAGTACTGAAACATTTGAAGAGCAGTGTACATGTATACCTAATAGCTAAAAAGGTACATTTTTCTGAAGCTCATGTTCTGGAATTAGAATTGGCCATCTCTATAAAAATGTGTATTTTGAAGTTCTCTGTGATAAATCTGTATTAATAACCATGGCTATTGGGTGACTTTAGGATTCTGATAACATCAATAACCTAAAAAAAAAAAAAAAACCCACAGGGCACTTTATAAACATCAATGCAGACTGCATTACTGTCTCTATGTTAGAGAACTTGGGCTGGAGCTTAATTGAATTAGTCATTTGGTATCAGATGAAGAGTCAGTTCTCCAGTTCCTTTTAAAAAATAGGGAAGGAAGGAGGTATAGAATGTTATATTTTGGCATGATTTTATTTGTTTTAATTTTTAAGCCATTCTCAGCTTATTTCATTATATGGAGGTGGGGTATTTTCCATTTTGCATGGAAGTAAGGGTTGGTGGTAGGAGGATCCCTCATGCCTCATTATAACTAATGTAACTCATCCTAAAGCTGTGGCTTATGTCCTGAAAGTCTAATGATATTATTTTCCAGTTTTTTTTTTTTTAGAAAAAGGTGTAATTTTCACAGGGCAAAGTTCAAAACACAGAGGAAATTGCTAAGGGTTCTTCTGTCTCCCTTGGTCAATAATTACTGCCACAAACTTGTCCAGATACTCTGTGGTTGGAGTTGCTGCACCATCTGGCAGTTAATACAGGATGAATCTTCACAAAGGCGGTCCTGTTTTCTTGGACCTGGGAGTCTAGTTTATGTGTCAGTGTGCATGTCTCTGTGGGTACATTCTATGAGTGCAGAGACTAGAGGGGATGGATCCCCCTGGAGCCGGGGTTACAGGCAGCAGCAGTGTGCTGAAGCAGACGTGAGCCTCCTGGAAGATCAGCATATGCACTCGTACCCACTAAACTGTCTCTCCAGGCCCTAGGAGTCTACTTTCTTCCCTTTTTCCTTAAATGCTTTTGAATTTTTCAAAAATTTATTTTTATATGTCTGTATTTTGTAAGTATGTTTGTGCACCATGTGTATGCACTTCTGGTGGAAGACAGGAGAGGGCACTGGATCCCCTGGGACTGAGTTACAGGTGGTTGTGAGCCACCGTGTGGGTGCTGGGAATCAAACCTGGGCCCTCTGGAAGAGCAGCCACCAGCGCTCTTAACCACTGAGCCATCTCTCCAGCCCCAGCAGGCTAGTTTCTAATTAGAAGTTTTATTCTTGAGCATTCAGAGTCACACCAATCACAAAAGTGGCTGCAAATATAAAAGTAAAGTTACAGTAATATATGTCACAAGTATAATTAGAAAATATTATGCTGTTAGTTGCGCACAGTGGGCATACATGTAGTATGTACGTCTAGCATATAAAATGCACAGCTTTCTTGTGATTCAACTTTATGTATCTAGTGTTCACACAGGACACATGCAGTAAAGCATCCCTGATTAGGAACATTTAGGTGTGTCAAAAGAAATAAGCAATCCTTGGGCCCTCTTAGACGCATCACACTTGTGCAGTGTACAATCTGCAGTGTACAACAATTCTGCAGTGTACAATCTGCAGTGTACAACAATTCTGCAGTGTACAATTCTGCAGTGTATGTGCCAATGCTTGTCCCCACCTCCCTTGTGTCTGCTATTGAATCTTTCTGATCTTACATTATGATCTTTCTACTCTCTCACTCTGAAAACACAGAACACTATGGAATCTTCTCCCCCACTCTCTCTGTCTCTCTCTCTCTCTGTTTCTATTTATTTATTATTTTGAATTTGATTTCAGTTGTTAGGTTGTAGGGGGAAGAAAGAACTGTTTGTCTTGCTGCGTGGTTGGGAGTTGAACCCAGGGTCTTGCTAGCATTAGGTAAGTGGCCCAGCACTGAATTTCAGCCCCAGATAATGTGAACTTTTTGAGAGCGAAGCACCGGTGCCGTTTTGGCTGCAGAGACCAGCTTCAGCTACCTTCAGTCTAGTTTGTTTCAAAAATGGTGTCTGCTTCCCTGTGCTGGAGTGTCCTGTGTTGATCACATGAAATGTCTGGAAAACATGGGGTCACTGGGCTACAAGTAGTTCTTGTGATTCAAAAGCCTTTAGTTAAGAAGGACCTCAATATAATGTCCTCAAGACTGATACATTTTTTGCCATGGGCTAAAAATTAATGCCATTATTGGGGAAAAAATGTTTGTCTTCATTGAATAGATGACCTCAACAGTAATGCTATTATTGTTACAGGAACATATGGAAGGATACATTGTGAGCAACATTTTGTCTGAACTGGAAACCAATAGGTTTTCCTAAAAAAAAAAAAAGTCTGTTTTGTGACCATGTTATCACAGAAGGACAAAAACATAGAAAGCCCCTTATGATGCCTTCAATCTAAGGATCTATGCTAAAGAATGAAGGGGCTAAAGAATGTGTGAAGAAAGGATAGTTCTGCTTCAAAAAATTCCAGGACTGGCCTAATTGCACTTTGAGCACTCTCTCTGGGGAGTAATTCTTACTCCTCGGTAGGAAAGCACGGGCGAGTCTGACCATTTGGTTTTGTGAAAATAAACTTGCTTTAATTTATTGACATGTTAGATGTACCTGCCCAATTTTCTCATACTTTTCCCTTGACACGTGTCTTGCGCGGATGGAGTCGCTGCCGCGTGGGCTGCCGCGTAGCCTATGTGTTTTTAGAGACGTTGTGTTTGGTTAAGGAATGTATTGAAATGGTTGCAGCTTGTTCGCATTAGGCTCTGGAATGTGGCTGCTGGAACGGCAAGGGCTGGGGCTTCGGTGGTGGCTAAACACTCTCACCTCCCTGTTCTGCGACAGGTCCACTCTGCCTTTTCTGAACTACTGTCTGGGCCTCCGTGGTGTGCCAGGAGAGCACAGCTGGGGGAGCCTGCCACCCAAGCCCATGGCTGCCGTGAGACCTTCCTCAGGGACAATGAAGCGACGGTTTCCCCAGTTGTAATGAACTACCAGCATCCTGTTTGGCATGGTCAGCACAGGGAGGCTTGCATGGGCTTGTGAAGAGCTGTGGTCACTGAGGAGAAACTCAGCCTGAGCCTGGCAGCTGGCTTCCTCGTAGAGCTTCTGCTCAGTCCTGTCTTCCTACTCTGAGGCCCCTCCCCTGGCTCAGAATCCCACCTGTTACTTGAACTTAGCCAATAGCGTTCTAACCAGACTTGATGTTCGATTTTATTGACCCACACCATTTGGCCTGGGGGGGGGGGCATCTTTTAACAATGACTGGCTTTTTTAGAGTTAAAGATGAAAACTTATTTGCATGTTCCATTACCAGAGCTACAAATGGAAAGCTATAGTCCTTGAGTGGCTCACGGTCCAATCAGGAGAAAGAAGCACTTACACTATAAAGTCTGACTCAATTGCATGGCTGTGCTTACGTAAACCTCTTGGGCACATAGGATAGTGAGTACCTGAGCCAGAAGAGGAGGTGGGGAAGGCTCAGAGATGCTGCAGCATTTGGCTTTAGCAGAGTTTAGCCAAATGCACCATTATGCCAAGCAAGATAGTCTTATAAGACAGACATACCTGAGCAGCGAGCCAGTACAGGCAGGGCTTTGATGATGCTCACAGCTTAGTGGGTACTCAGCTGATGGCCTGCACATCTCTGTATCCGTCACTTCTGCATGGATCTAACATATGAAATCATAGGAAGATGGCTGTATTTGTGCTCACTTGGGAGTCAATGACAGGTGTGCCTGGACACATCAGGTCTTCTCCTGGGCCACGGTGTGCTTTATTTTAAAATACTTTTTCAAAGTGCATTAGCTACTTTTCTATCAGTCTGACAGAACACTCTGACCAAGGCAACTTAGAGAGGAAAGAGTCTATTTGGGACCTATGGATCTAGAGCAGTGGCTCTCAAAGCATGGGTTGTGACCACCTTTAGGGGCTGCATATCAGATATCCTGTATATGAGACAGTTACATTACAATTCGTAATGGTAGCAAAACTACAATTATGAAGTAGCAACGAAAATAATTTTAAGGTTGGGGTCACCACAACATGAGGAATTGTATTCAGGGCTATAGCATTAGGAAGGTTGGGAACCACTGCTCTAGAGGGTTAACACCCACAGTAGCAGGGCAGAGGTGGCAGGGGCAGGCAGCTGGGGCAGCAGCTGAAAGTGCACATCTCAGCCTGCAAACAGGAGTCTAGTAGCATGCTCTGGAAACTTTGGCTTTTGAAAATTCAAAGCCTACCTCCAGCAACACACTGCCTCCAGTGAGTTCCTACCTCTTAAGTGTCCTCAAATGGGACTGCCATCTGAGGTCCAAATATACAACTCTTTTAAACTATGGGGCATCTTCCAGTGAAGTTATCACACAAAATTTCCTTCTGGAGATTGTCTACCTTCCTGGAGTGATGCAGCCTGACCTAGAACCTCCTCTCTGGGGGGGAGAGGGAGCTTTTTTTTTTTTTTTCCTGAGACAGAAAAACCTTATATAGCACTGGTTGGTTTGGAACTTGCATTTGCTTGGCCCTCTGCCTCTCCAGTGTTGTGATTAAGGTTGTGTGCCACTACAGCTGGCCTTTGGGACTTTTGTTGTCTGATACGAATTTCTGTGGAACAACTCAAAGCATGATATCTAAATCCATCAATCTGTCTTATTGTGATTTTTTTCCCTCCTGGTGCTTTAAACAACTGGCCTAATGGGTCTGAATTATCTCCAGCTTGGGGAACAACTATATCCTTCTTGGCTTGTGGCTGGTTTCAGCTGAGCTGAATGGAGAAGTTCTATGAATTAATACACTTCAGGTGCATGCTTAAGGACTCACTGTGTCTGGGATGCAGCTTGCCTGTGAGGGTACAGGGCTGCTGCAGGTTGTGAGGTTACACAGGACCAGCAGGCTGAGCTGCTATGAGATTTCTTCCTCCCCAGTGACAGGGTTTAGCCCACTCAGTTTGCAAGAGCCACATGTCTCTAAGCTTCAAGAGTAGCAACGCAGGGAAGAAGGTTTTAGAGATGAGCAGAGCTGGCCAGGCACCTGGGCACCTGGGCATCCGGGCATCTGGCACTGGATGAAATAGGTCCCATCATCCTTGTGAGGTACAGGATAACCGAGTGAGACTGCATTGTAGCACTCCCAGCACACGGCAAGCTCTCAGGATCATACTTAAGTCTGTGCACAACATTCTGACCACACAGCTGAGGAGTCTGTGGATACAGAGTAGGAGAGTATTAGTGACATGCAGGTTCCTAGCACCACTCCATTGGGAGGTACCAGACTCCATAGGAGGAGTGGTATCTGTCTTCTTCCCCAACCTATCCAGGGATCCTTCTGGAAAGGCACTGGGGGATGGGCTGTGCTGCCAGCCATCTCTGTGACCTTAGAGCTGCTTGCCCTCCATTTGACTACATTTCCAGACCTGTTTGAAAATGGGTGTAGGCAATCACCCTAGAGATGGGAAGGGGTTGTTATGAGAAGGAGATGCGTGGGTATTTCTGTCCCCCCTTTCCTCCTTCCCTCCTTCTTTCCATCAGCAAGTTTTTTAATTATCACATTACAAAGAACTGGGCAGGCAGCAGGGAGCAGATGCCTTCTGTTAAAGTGATTTCATGTAGAGGCCGTCCCAGCCGTTTCCAGAGGGTTTCGGGAAGACTTTGAAGTTGTCTTTAACAGGTTGCACCTGCTTTGCTGTCAGGTGTTGGGTCAGTTCAGAATTTCACAAGTCCATTTATTCTGCAGCTCACAGGTAATGTGCTACCAAGAAGCCTATATCTTAAAGGTGAAAATCTCTCAGCTATGTTAAAAATGTCAGTGGGAAGACTAGCAGATCACATACCACAGCGTTCAGGGAACTTCAGATGGTAGGACTCCAAATGAACGTTCCTTTGTTTCTTGATTTCTTTTTGTATCTTATATGCTTTAACTAATAATTTTGTATTTTCTATGCATTAGAAAAATGCTTTTTATTTTTGAAAAAAAAAGAAACTTATGCCACAAAGCAAATGTGATGCTGCTACTTAGTATAAAAAACTAGGGTGTTTAAAGAGCAGGCAGCTGGTAACCTAAAGAGAGGGTGTGGAAAATTCCAGAAGGCAGGCTTGGCAGTGCAGGTATGACGCAGCCAGTATGGGGGCTACTGAGCTCCAGTGCGCATGCTCCTCCCAGTCCTTGCCGCTGTGCAGAGCTGTCGGGTAGTGTCAGGGGTCCAGGTGAGCTGGGTTTCATGAGTCCCATAGAAGCTTCTGTGGAGAATTAATGAGCTGCTAAACCATGGCTCCTGCATTTCTTGAAGCTCGTAGCTTCCATTCATACTACAGATTCCGAAGATGATAAACTGTAACCCCGATTACCTCCCTCTCTTGTACCCCCACCCCCAACAGGGTTTGTCTGTGTAGCTCTGGCTGTCCTGGACTTACTAGGGAATCCAGGATTACCTCCAACTTGAGAGATCCATCTACCTCTGCCTCGTGGTTTCTTTCTCTAAACAATTTAAAAAATGACATTTATTTGTTTATTGCATGTGTATACCTGTTCACGTCTGTGTATGGAGGCCAGAGGTGGATTTAGTTATCATTACTTTTCGTCTTATTTTGGCGAGTGAGCTCATCTTTTAGCTAGAGTGGCCAGGGAACTCTGGCTATTCTCTTGCCTGCCTTATTTAGTGCTAGGCGTATAGGTAATGTGCTGGCACACCTGGATAGCTTCTTTTCTGTTTCTTTTATTCCACAGATTCTGGGAATCCAAACTCAGGTCCTTGTGCCCACACAGATAGCACTTTATCCACTAGCCATCTCTTTAACTCCAAGTTAAGGTTTTTAATCCTTTGAATTTGTTGATTCTAAAGCATCAACAAGGCAGAATATTCAAAACCATGAAGTCTTTTCTGTTGGTGTCAGACACATTTTCTCTCTACCTCATGTCAAAATGGTTTCCTTTGTCAGCAGGCTTCTTCCTCCCACACCCTTCGGAGTTACCTCCTAACAGGCACTATAACCCGAGTCCCCACCTCTGAACTCTTGGCCCGCCCTCTTGTCCAAGTTACTCATTCTAGAGAATTAGAGCTCCTCAGGCCATTCCCAGCCCACAACCTTCATTTGCTTTCTGTTGCCCTTGGTTAAGCAAATTATCAGTAGGTCTTAGTCTAACCCGGAGCCTTGGAACAACCCCAGGCTGATGAATCCGGAAGAAATGGCTGCGAATCGTCACATGGCTCCAGCAAGGGGTGGGTGTGGGTGTGGGTGTGGGTGTGGGGTGGGTGGGTGTGGATGTGGGTGTGGGTGAGGGTGTGTGGGTGTGTGGTGTGTGTGTGTGTGTGTGTGTGTGTGTGGTGATGGACTAGATGAGGGACTGAACCTTTCCTCAAATCTTTGCCCGGGTTGCCCCCATCACCTTTGTCCATTCCTGCTCATGCAAATACCCACGCATCCCAGGCTATTCCCTGTGAGGTCTGGACTTGTCACGTGACTTACCCTCAAACAAACCACACTGTAGCTAGTTTTCTTCCTCTCACTTTATTTACTAGTATACTAAACAATTCCTCTAGTAACCTGATCCACAAATGGGAGACCCGCAAAAGCAAGAGTTTCCTGCCTTGTTCTCTCCCTGATGTCTAGCCTAGTGTCTTGAAACTAATTTTGTTGAATACAATTGAGTGGTTGGCATTCAAAAATACTTTTGAGCCAGTGAGGTGGCTTGGGCACAAAGGTGATTGTCACCAAGTTCAATCCTGGGTCCCACAGAACAGAGGGAGAGAGCTAGTTTCCACTAGTTATTTTCTGACCACCACACACATGTCATTGCATGTTTATGTCCACATACATGCATGGGTACACAAAGGAACCAATGTTGAAAATACTAAAATTCCCCCAAAGTACCTTTAAATATTACACACACACACACACACACACACACACTCACTCACAAAATAGACACACATAACACACACACACACACACACACACACACACACACACATATATATATATATATATATACATGCACATACACATGTATGTATAACATATGTGGGCATACCCTTTCCCTGGTGAACTATGGTGGTTAGAAGACAATTTTGTAGACCCAGTTCTTCCCTTTCGCCTTTGCGTGGATCCCAGAACTGAAGCTTGGCCAGCCCCTTTACCCACCGACTCCTAACTCTGGGGACCAAAAGTGCCTTTTGATGAGTTATCTAGAACAGGTTTAAAGAAACAAAATATTCTTAATATTTTTCTTTATTTGTAAAGAATGCAAAGCAAAACTGTGATGTCTAGTGTGGCAGAGCACTGTAAAATGTTGCTTCTTTGCAGCCACCTAAGGTGTTCAGTCCCAGAAGTCTTTGCTGTTTTGTAACTTAGATCTTCTTAGGAACAAGAGTTTTTAGTTCTGTGAGGAAGTAGGCACCAGAAGAGACAGGCATGAAGAAATATTTTGGTGTAGGCCCAATTTGGCATCAACTCTTGACTCTTGCTCAAATTACCTCTCTCACAGGGCTTTGGCTCTCCCTCTGCAAATGATACCTGCCTAAGGAAGGCATGGGCTACAGATGGTGGCTGTGAGCATCTAGAGCAGTACCAGGCACACAGCGGGCAGGCTGAGAATGCAGTCATGTGCATTCGTGTGTCTTCTTAGCCGTGACTCAGGGTTCAATGAGAAAAGTGCGGGTGCACGCAGCTGCAGGTGAAAGCACTTGGAGTTCCAACATTCGCTCTGCACAATGGCCCTTAGTAACCTGTGGGATGCTTTGTAAGACAGAAGAGGAGGACACTAATCCTGCAAGCAGAGCCTGAGCTCAGGCCCGTGGGGACACTGCCCCTAGCAGACCACTCTTCAGGCGGAATGTGCAGATACTTGGACTACTGCAGTGAGAAGGCAGATAGATGGCGCCCCTTTGCTCGGTGCGTGCTGTGGGAGGTTAGTTGAGAATCATGCATCTGGAGACATCATATGTGCTTATAGAGTTTCAAAATGGTCCTCGCCGTTGCTGCATCTCTGATGGTGGTGGCGTAGGAGCAGATCCAACGTTCAGAAGACAAAAGCTAAGATGCTAAGATGCTGGAATAGCCATGAGCTACAGATGGCCTCCCGCCCCCATGTCAAGCCTTTGCCTTGGTTTGGGGCTTGGTGAGGACTTGGCTGACTTTGGTTGAGGACTCGGTGCTGTTGGAGGGCAGCAGGCAGTGGGCGCACATGGCAAATGCACCCTGGCAAAGGCGGTTCTTCTTACCGGCTTTCACTCGTTTGCTACCGGTGCACTCTTTTGGAATGCTCCTGATGAAAAAGGAAGGTTTATCATACAGGGTAAGATTTCAACCACAGGGTTCGGAAAAGCTTCTCTGAGATGGGGAGAGTTACAATTAACCTCGTAAAGAGTACAGATGAAAGTCTTTCCTATCGTTACAATCAAAGACACTTTAGGCTACGCTTATCCCAGTGGAATAGCGGCTTTTACGGCACGTTTTAAAGTTTTATTTCAAAACCAGCCAGCGTCTTAAAGCAGGCTGCTGCGTGCTCCCCAGGCCTCCGCTTACAATGTGTTTTCGCTTTTCTCAATCCTATAACTGAGTTTCTGGCTGTGATGTGAATTGCTACCCTCATGGCCCTGCATGCAGAAGGTTTTAGCTGTGACTCTTCTGTGCTTGTCACAAGATCTCTCCCAGATTTCCCTGCTACTCCGACTTCAGAGTTAGCCTTACTATTTTAGCAACTATTGCTATTGTCAGCTCTCCTTTTTCATTCAGGAAGACTGAGTCCTGGGAAGTGATAAACTCCACTCCACCAGGTATTTCTTTTACTACACTCAGAACTTAGCTGCCCTTCAAACTCAGCAAAGCAGTCCATTCCTGGATCAACTGCAAGTGGACTAAAGTTTGCTGTGCTAAAGGGGAAATCATTGCAGCTACTTATCACTAGGTCTCTAAAACTCCAATCACTTTAGTCAGGAGGCAAACGGATTCCATTTCATGTGCTTGTTCCAGGTAAGTGGAGGTGGCTGTCTGGGGTGTGATAAAGTCTGTGGTTGCTGAGAGTCATAGCAGGTGTTCCCCATCATCGTAGGCAGAGTGCCACCTGAACTTCCAAGCCTGGCGCAGCACATTCTAATTGGTCTGGATTGTGGTTACCTATCCAGAACCATTCATCAGCCCTGTGCTTGCTCTTACCCATGTCTGTGACACCAATGTGACTTCTTCTGGCTGCTCCAAAATGTCCTTTGCCTCTTTTTTCTCCAGTACTCTCCCATCCTCTAACACCTGATTCGAGAGAGAACTGCCATTGAAACCTCCAGCCATACCCCCCAGCCACACCTCAGCCACAACCCAGCCACACCCCCAGCCACACCCTCAGCCACTACTTTGGCCATACTCTCAGCCACACCTTCAGTCACACCCTCAGCCACACCCCTCACATGACTTTCTTTTACTTGTACATTGTTATCCCTATCTCTCTGTACACACACACACACACACACACACACACACACACACACCCTGTACACACCCATCAGGTAATTTATGGTAAACTCTTGGCATACAGTACAAGTCAACGCGGTACTTTTATCATGGGTTGTTTATTTTCACACCAGTTCTGTGAGGTGGTAAAAAAGTGTTGCAAAGGGAGACTCAGATTATTTCCTTAGAGTTGTAGGTCAATAACTGATTGAGTTAGAATTTAAACTTATCAGTGTAACTTCAAGACTAGTGGCTTTCTTTTTTATTATACATCAAAACTTTCAACCTACAAAGTTGTTAATATAAAACATTGTAGCTGTATAACTTTCAGAGTTTCTAATTATATTTCATTGATTGGTCATCTCCTGTCTCTCCACACATACATATCACACACATTTTTCTGGGATGATGACCTATTTCTTTTTAAAAATACTTTATTGGGTCTTTGTGAATTTTACATCATGTACTCCAATTCCACTCCTCTTCTCGTAACAACCCTCCACCTTTACAATCTGCCCCCCACTGGAATAAAAAAACCTCATTGTGCAAGCTGTAGTGGGTCACAGTGTGTCCCATGGTATACCCCTTTGTCCACATTTCTTAGCTTGCAAATGTTCATTGCAATGGGTCATTGGTCTGGTGTGAGGCTTTTGGCTTCTGCTGCAGTATCAATCCTGGATCCTCACTGGGATTCTTCTCTGATAGCCTGTCGTTGCGCTGTGTCATGAAGACCCTGTTTGGATCTGTAGTATTGGCCCTTTAATTTATCCCAGCAGTTCATTGATGGGGTAGATGTTGGGGTGGCCAACTCAAAGCCCTGGATCTGGGCCTGAGAGGTATCTGAGCTTGTCGACCCACCTGCTCTTCTGCTCTCCTGCCCTGCTCTCCTGGGAGCTGCAGCTGGTGAGGGATGTGGCCGATTCTCCCACTCTCATGACCTAGGGTCAGCTCTCTCCATAGATGGTGAGAGATGAGGGAGGGAGAAGGGCCTCTCTCCTAGTGCCAACACCTAGCCGACAAGAGGCAGGGCCGGCTCTCCCATACTTATGCCCTCAGACAGCTCACCCTCAATTCCCACATTCAGGCCCAGCTCTATTGTGCTGCCCAGGTGAGGTGCAGGGCTTGCTCTCTCTCCCAAGTGCTGCTGCAGGGCCAACTCTCCTGCCCTCATGACCCCAGGGTCAGGGTTGACCTATTTCTTAAACATCTGAAACATGGTGACTTATTTCTTAATATCTTTAAAACAAGGCCCTCTCTCCTACATTGTCATCACCAACCCTGCCTGGTAGGAATCAGTACAGATACACAGTGCTCATCACAGATTCCACAGATGTCCTTCTAATGGCATGGTCCTAACTGTTTTCTATTCTTGGCCCAGGTGCACCTATCTCAGCTAGGCACATGGGTTGCATTAGTTATCGTGTCTTGTCAGCATCTTTAGTTGGAATACCTCTCTCATCTTTCGTCATGGATTGTCAGACCTTTCTGCAGCGTAATCTTCTACAAGGTCCATCCAATCTTTCCTTGTCATCAGACTCAGACTTAGCCATTCCTTCTGCAGAGAAAACTACGGAGATGCTGCTGAGTTCTTAGGCATCAAGTCAAGAGGTGCCTGATGGTGACTCAGTTATCACTGGAGACGCTGACCTTGATCGTCCTGGGTTGGAGTCTGCCAGATTTCTCCCCAGTCAAAGTGTCATTTCCCCCTCGCATCTGATTACTGTGGAGACTTCTTTAATATTCTATTAACATTCTATACTGTCAGCTTCAGCTCTTATCTATGGTTACATGAATCTAACAGCAGTGAGAATCTATTCCTACCATTTCTTTTACACTTACTGGTTGACATTTTGTTATAAGAAAGCCCCTTTCCTCTCATTTATAAATGTATGTATTTCTGTGTGGATACATGGGCCTGTTTTGTTCTGTCTTGTTGCCACCATTATTTGTTTTAATGTTAACTCTCTTCTCTGTCTGAGCTTCTCAAATGTTCTGACACATGTTGATCATTTATTGTGTGGTTTTTGACACATTATCCAAAGGTTCATCTCACATGTCCACTGCCCTAATCCTAAGATTAATGACCCCTCTAGCATCTTTGATTCCTGTAAGAGAAGGGGGTGATATTTAGAAAAAAAACCAATGTTTGCTTGTCAGGTTCATTATGACTCTATATTTTAACCCCAAACAATCAAGTTGAAAAGGAGTGTGGTATTTTTTTTAATATTTTTATTTTCTATATTCTTTGTTTACATTCCAAATGATTTCCCCTTTCCCGGAGCCCCCCTCCCCATATGTCCCATAAACTTTCTTCTCTCCATCCCTTCTCCAATCACCTCCCTCCTTTTTCTCTGTCCTTATATTCCCTTCCCATGCTAGATCAATCCTTTCCAGGATCAGGACCCTCTCCATACTTCTTCATGGGAGTCATTTGTTATGCAATTTGTGCCTTGGGTATTCAGGGCTTCTGGGCTAATTAATATCCACTTATCAGAGATTGCATTCCATGTGTATTCTTTTGTGATTGGGTTACCTCACTTAGGATGATATTTTCCAGATCAAACCATTTGCCTAAAAATTTTGTGAATTCATTGTTTCTAATTGCTGAGTAGTATTCCATTGTGTAAATATACCACATTTTCTGTATCCATTCCTTCTTTGAGGGGCATCTGGGTTCTTTCTAGCTTCTGGCTATTATAAATAAGGCTGCTATGAACATAATGGAGCATGTGTTCAGCAAAGTGGCTGGTTATAAAATCAACTCAAGCAAATCAGTTCCTATACTCAAAGGATAAGCAGGCTGAGAAAGAAGTTAGGGAAATGACCCCCTTCAAAATAGCCACAAACAATATAAAGTATCTTGGTGTGACTCTAACCAAACAAGTGAAAGATCTATATGACAAGAACTTCAGGTCTCTGAAGAAGGAAATTGAAGAAGACCTCAGAAAATGGAAAAATCTGCCATGCTCGTGGATTGGCAGGATTAATATAGTTAAAATGGCCATCTTGCCAAAAGCGATCTACAGATTCAATGCAATCCCCATCAAAATCCCAACTCAGTACTTCAAAGAGTTAGAAAAAGCAATTCTCAAATTCATCTCGAATAACAAGAACCCAGGATAACTAAAACTATTCTCAACAACAAAAGAAATTCTGGGGGAATCAGTATCCCTGACTTCAAGCAATACTACAGAGCAATAGTGTTAAAAACTGCATGTTATTGGCCCAGTGACAGACAAGTGGACCAATGGAATAGAATTGAAGATCCAGAAATGAATCCACACACCTATGGTCACTTGATTTTTGACAAAGGAGCCAAAAACATTCAGTGGAAAAAAGACAGCCTTTTCAACAAATGGTGCTGGATCAATTGGAGGTCAGCATGCAGGAGTGTGGTATTTTGTTTGTGTGTTGTTCTTAGTTTGAGATCATGGGTGACTGGCTCCATTGCTTTGGGCATGAGGCAAGGCAGAACTACATGGTGGGGGAGACATGGCAGAGGTGGCGCGAGTGCATGCACACACACACACACACACACACACACACACACACACACACACACACATCAAAGAGAAAGAGAGAGTAGGGGAAGGGTCTGGAGACAAGTCTAACCTTCAAGGCCAAGTCCTCCGACTAGGTCCTACCTCCTATTTTCTGTCATCTCCCAATAACACTGTCAAATTATAATCAAATCAATTGAGCTGTCAGTAATTAGATCTACCAGCTGGGACCATAACTGCAGCACATGAGATTTTTGAAGTTTACTTTTGTTCCAAACCATGCCATATACATAAGCATACCTGCACATATATGCACATATGGAAAGTTATATAAGTTATATGGAAAAGAATTATTTTTGTAACTACTTCTTCATCAGAGTATGTGTGTATTAAAATCTACTCAGTTCCTACTCAGCACTTCAGAGTCTCATCTCAATGTATAGAAATACCTTCTTAGAGTGAGGAGTACAGCTTCTTTTATTTTTATTATATTTACTTATTAGTTTGATGTAGCTAGTCCTTCTGACATGCCTGTCTTCCAACAGTGTTCCTCCAAACACTAACTGCTTACTGTATTGACCATTGAGGTACACTACTGCTAAGATCTTTTGAATAATGGGTCCCCAGTGTCAAGAAGGAGAGATGGGAAGCAATAAATACTTTTATTTATTTTTGAGACAAGATCTCATACAACCCAGGGTGGCTTTTAATTTTCTATGTAGCTGAATATAACCTTGAACAGCTGATCCTCTTCACTTCATCTTCTGAGTGCTGAGATTACAGTTGTCCATCACCATACCAGTCTTAAATAGTAAGCACTTTACAACTGAGCTATGTCTCTATTCCCTATAGGAGTGGTCATTCTCTCTCTCTCTCTCTCTCTCTCTCTCTCTCTCTCTCTCTTTTGGTTCTAGCACCCAACACAGTACACGGCCTATAATAGGAACATCTTGGATGTTGTATGAAGGAATGAGAAAATGAATGAATGAGTCAACAAATGTGCACAATTAGTTTCCATTATTCAATCTATGGAATGTTATATAGGGATTATAAAATATAAAGATATACTATAGGTTAGCCCAAAAGAAATTTGCTTTTAAAAAATTTTTCAAATGCAAATAGTTTTGAAAGTTAACAGTGGAAAGAGTCTATAAACAGGTGTGTTTGATCTGTCATATGGACCTCTGATCTGGAGTCAGTTGACAGGTGATGTAGCTTGGCTTTTTGTATGTATAGCATGAGGCCTTTAACAAGAGAGGTAATGATGATTGAAAGAGCAAAGCACAGCTTGAGCTTTTGACTGCTTCGTTTTGTGTGATATTGATGATGAGTGTGTGTGTGTGTGTGTGTGTGTGTGTGTGTACTACTACAAAGGCAGTGCCCCTGAGAAGCTAGTTTCTGTTCATCTATGCGTCTTCTTAGTTTTAGTTGGCTCATAGTTCTGCAGTATCCCTTTTCAACAATTACAGTACAACAGTAAAAACCGCTACAGTAACGTGCAGCTTTATGGAGACTGTGGAGAATGCACAGCAAGGAGCCAGGGCTTTAGAATGGCTGACTCCTCTCTAACAGTATGCAGTTTCATGCATACTTAGAAGTAGTCATCATCCTATGACTTTTTCCTAACTCCTACCATGACAGCTACATGTATGATGTTGATCCATAAGTGTCTTATTTGATTAGTGTCATTTAGAGAATAGATTTTGTTGGATAATCATTTAAATTACATCCCATTCCCATTTTTCTTGCCTGTTTTAATTAAAATTTAATTTCAGTGGGTATTGCACCTGTATGTGCATATGTGTACTGTGTGTATGCTTGGTGCTCACAGACACCGGAGGATGTGTAAGCCACCATGGTGGGGGCCGGGAATTGAATCTGAGTCCACTGGAAAAGCAGTCAGTGCTCTTAACCACTGAGCCAATCTCCATCTCCTTCCCTGTTTTCTGCTGGTAACTTTTTGCCGCTGTGATGAAAAAGCTGAGCAAAACAATTTAAGGGAGGAAGGATTCATTTTGGTTCTTGGTTTCCAGAGGTTTCAGTCAGTGGTCTTTGGCTCTGTCCAGCCATTCTGTGCCTTTGGTGAGACAGAACTGCTTGTTAAAAGCATGTGACTTAAGCCATCTTGTAACCAGAGAGTGATTGGCAGATGGGTGGGCAGGGGTGGGACAAGATGTATCTGCCTAGAATTTGACCCCAGTGACCTACTTCTTTTTTCCAGTTAGGTCCTACCTATTTTTTGCTTTTGTTCAAGGGAGATAGGGTCTTACCATGTAACCTTGGCTGGTTTGGAGCTTGCTACATAACTCAAACTGGCCTCAAATTCATGGAGATCTACCTGCCTCTGCCTCCTACATGCTGGGATTAAATGTGTGCACTACCACACCTGGCTAGGTTCCATCTCTCAAAATTCCCCTGACCTCCAAAGTAGTGCTGCCAGCTGGGACACTTGAGCCTTTTTTTGGGGTACTTTATATTCCAAGACCTAACACTTGATTACATAGCTTTCTTTATAATAGGGCAGGGTGTATTTGTGTTCTGATCCTAGCAAGCAGGGCCTTGTGGAGATGTTTTTCATTTTTCCCAGGAGTTGAGATTGTTGAGAACCCAATGCTACTGACAATGGTTTTTTTTTTTTGTTGTTGTTGTTTTGTTTTTTGTTTTTTGTTTTTTAAAGAGGGCATTGCCTTGTGTACTGTCTGTGTTGGAAATGTTTGTGATATAGATCCTAGAAGAGTTAAGTCTCAGTGTAGCCAGGACACAAAGAGGAGAAAAGCAAAAGACAGATTATAGACAAAATGATGGGGTGCTGTAGACTCTGGGGGATGCTGCCTATGGGCCACTTAAGGCTCATGGGAATATCCTAGTTCATTCCATCATGGATGTCCTTGTGTGTGCCTGCAGCAGACTATGACAGTCTTTCGCAGCCTGAGACTGACTCAGACTTTGAGTCAGACTTTGAGCCTCCCAGTCTAAGCAGATTTTAGTGTAGTGATTAGGTTCATACAGACGGAAGAAGGTCGACCCAGTATAGAAGCAGTGCTCAGAAGCTGTCAGTCACTTATGAGGCTGTTCTCAAAAGTGAACACACTCGTTGGTATATAAATTATATTTATGAACAAAGGGCAAAGAACTCATGAGAAGTTTCTAGCAGGTCTGACAGAAGTAGGTGGTGTTTGCCTTTTCAATGATTTGAGATGAAGAAAAGAGGATTAACTCTAAATAAACATCGTAGATAGCTGAGAATTTGACTTTTGTGAATCTTTTCGTAAAGAAGGTATATATTCTACCAGGAATCAGAAGTGGCACAAGCATCCTGTTCTCTCCTAACACCTTTTTATTCTCTAGGAATTTTCTAGATCTGGGGGCTCTAATAAGACATACTTTTTAAAATTCTCTTATTTCAGAAACCTGAGGGATTTGTTAAGTTCCCATTTTAGCTAAAACTAATTGTATATGTATATGCATATGTAATGTATTATGCATATATATAATGTATTATATATATGTATATATGTATACACACACACACACACACACACAATTGTTTCCTTAGGCCAAAATCCTGCATGGATGTGAAGCAAAGCAGAACCTGCTCTTTTTTTTTTTGGGTGATTGGTCAGTTAGCAAAAAAACAATATCTGCAGATAAGATAGTAGTTTGCCCAATGTCAGCTGCATATGTGGCAGTGGATGGCCTTGTTGGATGTCAGTGGGAGGAGAGGCCCTTGGGTCTGAGAGTGTTCTATGCCCCAGTGTAGGGGAATGCCAGGGAGAGAAGGCAGGAGTGGGTGGGTGGGTGGGTGGGGGAGCACCCTCATAGAGGCAGGGAGTGGGGTATGGGATAGGGGATTTCCAAAGGGGAGACCTGGAAAGGGGAAAACATTTAAAATGTAAATAAAGAAAATATCCAATTAAAAAAAAAGATAGTAGGCTGCCTTTATATTTTACAATGCTGTCTTTTTTTTTTTTCTTTTTTTTTTTTATTATTCGATATAATTTATTTACATTTCAAATGATTTCCCCTTTTCTAGCCCCCCCACTCCCCGAAAGTCCCGCAAGCCCCCTTCTCTTCCCCTGTCCTCCCACCCACCCCTTCCCACTTCCCCGTTCTGGTTTTGCTGAATACTGTTTCACTGAGTCTTTCCAGAACCAGGGGCCACTCCTCCTTTCTTCTTGTACCTCATTTGATGTGTGGATTATGTTTTGGGTATTCCAGTTTTCTAGGTTAATATCCACTTATTAGTGAGTGCATACCATGATTCACCTTTTGAGTCTGGGTTACCTCACTTAGTATGATATTCTCTAGCTCCATCCATTTGCCTAAGAATTTCATGAATTCATTGTTTCTAATGGCTGAATAGTACTCCATTGTGTAGATATACCACATTTTTTGCATCCACTCTTCTGTTGAGGGATACCTGGGTTCTTTCCAGCATCTGGCAATTACAAATAGGGCTGCTATGAACATAGTAGAACATGTATCCTTATTACATGGTGGGGAGTCTTCTGGGTATATGCCCAGGAGTGGTATAGCAGGATCTTCTGGAAGTAAGGTGCCCAGTTTTCGGAGGAACCGCCAGACTGATTTCCAGAGTGGTTGTACCAATTTGCAACCCCACCAGCAGTGGAGGAGTGTTCCTCTTTCTCCACACCCTCTCCAACACCTGCTGTCTCCTGAATTTTTAATCTTAGCCATTCTGACTGGTGTAAGATGAAATCTTAGGGTTGTTTTGATTTGCATTTCCCTAATGACTAATGAAGTTGAGCATTTTTTAAGATGCTTCTCCGCCATCTGAAGTTCTTCAGGTGAGAATTCTTTGTTTAACTCTGTACCCCATTTTTTAATAGGGTTGTTTGGTTTTCTGGAGTCTAACTTCTTGAGTTCTTTATATATATTGGATATTAGCCCTCTATCTGATGTAGGATTGGTGAAGATCTTTTCCCAATTTGTTGGTTGCCGATTTGTCCTCTTGATGGTGTCCTTTGCCTTACAGAAACTTTGTAATTTTATGAGGTCCCATTTGTCAATTCTTGCTCTTAGAGCATACGCTATTGGTGTTCTGTTCAGAAACTTTCTCCCTGTACCGATGTCCTCAAGGGTCTTCCCCAGTTTTTTTTCTATTAGCTTCAGAGTGTCTGGCTTTATGTGGAGGTCCTTGATCCATTTGGATTTGAGCTTAGTACAAGGAGACAAGGATGGATCAATTCGCATTCTTCTGCATGCTGACCTCCAGTTGAACCAGCACCATTTGTTGAAAAGGCTATCTTTTTTCCATTGGATGTTTTCAGCCTCTTTGTCGAGGATCAAGTGGCCATAGGTGTGTGGGTTCATTTCTGGATCTTCAATCCTGTTCCATTGATCCTCCTGTCTGTCACTGTACCAATACCATGCAGTTTTTAACACTATTGCTCTGTAGTATTGCTTGAGGTCAGGGATACTGATTCCCCCAGATTTCCTTTTGTTGCTGAGAATAGTTTTAGCTATCCTGGGTTTTTTGTTGTTCCAGATGAATTTGATAATTGCTCTTTCTAGCTCTGTGAAGAATTGAGTTGGGATTTTGATGGGTATTGCATTGAATCTGTATAGTGCTTTAGGCAAAATGGCCATTTTAACTATATTGATTCTGCCGATCCATGAGCATGGGAGGTTTTCCCATTTTTTGAGGTCTTCTTCCATTTCCTTCTTCAGAGTCTTGAAGTTCTTGTCATACAGATCTTTCACATGTTTGGTAAGAGTCACCCCAAGATACTTTATACTGTTTGTGGCTATTGTGAAGGGGGTCATTTCCCTAATTTCTTTCTCAGCCTGCTTATCCTTTGAGTATAGGAAGGCCACTGATTTGCTTGAGTTGACTTTATAACCTGCCACTTTGCTGAAGTTGTTTATCAGCTGTAGGAGCTCTCTAGTGGAGTTCTTTGGGTCACTTAGGTAGACGATCATGTCGTCTGCAAATAATGATAGTTTGACTTCTTCCTTTCCAATTTGTATCCCTTTGACCTCCTTATGTTGTCGAATTGCCCGAGCTAGTACCTCAAGTACAATATTGAAAAGATAAGGAGAAAGGGGGCAGCCTTGTCTGGTCCCTGATTTCAGTGGGATTGCTTCAAGTTTCTCTCCATTTAGTTTGATGCTGGCTACCGGTTTGCTGTATATTGCTTTTACTATGTTTAGGTATGGGCCTTGAATTCCTGTTCTCTCCAAGACTTTAAGCATGAAGGGATGCTGAATTTTGTCAAATGCTTTTTCAGCATCCAATGAAATGACCATGTGGTTTTGTTCTTTGAGTTTGTTTATGTAGTGGATTGTATTGATGGATTTCCGTATATTGAACCAACCCTGCATTCCTGGGATAAAGCCTACTTGATCATGGTGGATGATCGTTTTGATGTGTTCTTGGATTCGGTTGGCAAGAATTTTATTGAGTATTTTTGCATCGATGTTCATAAGGGAAATTGGTCTGAAGTTCTCTTTCTTTGTTGGATCTTTGTGTGGCTTTGGTATCAGCGTAATTGTGGCTTCGTAGAAGGAATTGGGTAGTGTTCCTTCTGTTTCTATTTTGTGGAATAGTTTGAAGAGTATTGGTGTTAACTCTTCTTTGAAGGTCTGGTAGAATTCTGCACTGAAGCCATCTGGTCCTGTGCTTTTTTTGGTTGGAAGACTTTCTATGACTCCTTCTATTTCTTTAGGCATTATGGGACTGTTTAGATGGTCTAGTTGGTCCTGATTTAATTTTGGTATTTGGTATCTGTCAAGGAAATTGTCCATTTCCTCCAGATTCTCCAGTTGTGTTGAGTATAGGCTCTTGTAGTAGGATCTGATGATTTTTTGGATTTCCTCAGTTTCCGTTGTTATATCTCCCTTTTCATTTCTAAGTTTGTTAATTTGGATACTTTCTCTGTGCCCTTTGGTCATTCTGGCTAAGGGTTTATCTATCTTGTTGATTTTCTCAAAGAACCAGCTCCTGGTATTGTTGATTTTTTGTATGGTTCTCTTTGTTTCTACTTGATTGATTTCGGCCCTGAGTTTGATGATTTCCTGCCTTCTACTCCTCCTGGGCGAAATAGCTTCTTTTTGTTCCAGGGCTTTCAGGTGTGTCATTAAGCTGGTAATGTATGCTCTCTCCATTTTCTTTTTGGAGGCACTCAGGGCTATGAGTTTTCCTCTTAGCACTGCTTTCATTGTGTCCCATAGATTTGGGTATGTTGTGTTTTCATTTTCATTGTGTTCTAAAAATTCTTTAATTTCTTTCTTTATTTCTTCCTTGACCAAGGTATCATTGAGTAGAGTATTGTTCAGTTTCCACGTGTATGTGGGCTTTCTGTTGTTTCTGTTGCTATTGAAGACCACTTTTACTCCATAGTGATCAGATAGGAGGCATGGGATTAGTTCAATCTTCTTATATTTGTTGAGGTCTGTCTTGTGACCAATTATATGGTCGATTTTGGAGAAGGTACCATGAGGTGCTGAGAAAAAGGTATATTCTTTTGTTTTAGGATAGAATGTTCTATATATATCTGTTAAATCTAATTGGTCCAAAGCTTCAATTAGTTTCATTGTGTCCCTGTTTAGTTTCTGTTTTCCTGATCGGTCCATTGAGGAAAGTGCAGTGTTGAAGTCACCCACAATTATTGTGTTAGGTGCAATGTGTGCTTTTAGTTTTAATAAAGTTTCTTTTACAAAAGAGGGTGCCCTTACATTTGGGGCATAGATGTTCAGGATTGTCAGTTCTTCTTTTTGTATTTTTCCTTTGACCAGCAAGAAGTGTCCCTCAGGGTCTCTTTTGATGACTTTGGGTTGAAAGTCAATTTTATCTGATATTAAAATGGCTACTCCAGCTTGTTTCCTGAGACCATTTGCTTGTAAAATTGTCTTCCAGCCTTTTACTCTAAGGTAGTGTTTGTCTTTGACCCTGAGGTGTGTTTCCTGTAAGCAGCAAAATGTAGGGTCCTGTTTACGTATCCATTCAGTTAGTCTGTGTCTTTTTATTGGGGCATTAAGTCCATTGATGTTAAGAGATATTAAGGAATAGTGATTGTTACTTCCTATCATTTTTGACGTTATTTTTTAAATTTGAATGCTTAACTTCTTTTGGGTTTGATGAAAGGTTACTATCTTGCTTTTTCCAGGGTGAAGTTTCCCTCCTTGTATTGGTGTTGTCCTCCTATTATCCTTTTTAGGGCCGGGTTTGTGGATAGATATTGGGTAAACTTGGTTTTGTCATGAAATATCTTAGTTTCTCCCTCTATGGTGATTGAGAGTTTTGCTGGATATAGTAGTTTTGGTTGGCATTTGTGTTCTCTTAGAGTCTGCATGAGATCTGCCCAGGACCTTCTAGCCTTCATAGTCTCAGGTGAAAAGTCTGCTGTGATTCTGATAGGTCTTCCTTTATATGTTACTTGGCCTTTTTCTCTTACTGCCTTTAGTATTCTTTCTTTGTTTAGAACATTTGGTGTTTTGATTATTATGTGACGGGAAGTATTTCTGTTCTGGTCCAGTCTGTTTGGAGTTCTGTAGGCTTCTTGTATATTCATGGGCATCTCTCTCTTTAGGTTAGGGAAGTTTTCTTCCATAATTTTATTGAAGATATTTGCTGGCCCTTTAAGTTGTAAATCTTCACTCTCCTCTATGCCTATAATCCTTAGGTTTGGTCTTCTCATTGTGTCCTGGATTTCCTGGATATTTTGGGTTACAAGCTTTTTGCATTTTGCATACAATGCTGTCTTTTAATGAATGACTGGAGCTTATATCACTGGTAAACATTTATTTTCAGAGGTAATATTTTGAGGTACAATTGGAAGGGAGTGACTTAAAAAGATTCCCTTTAGGCAAAATATCTGGGAGAGACAGAGAAAAAAGTCTTTAATAAAATCGGAGGCCATTTTGACATACTGAATTATGACTACATAGCACAGGGAACCAATCTCATTCCATCTGTTCAGCTGTGGTAATAATTAAACTTGAAGTCTCGTCTCCTACTTTTTGGGTGGTTGGTGGTAAGGGGTGTCTTATAATGGTGACTTTAATCCCTAAGAATCAAATGTGTCTTTAAAAGTATTTATTTTACTCAAAGGAATAAATTTAGTGAAATAAGACCATTTTCCTAAAATCATTCCATTCATTGTTAAATTATTTTTCTTTCAGTTTTATGACATTATGGGAACTTTGGCTCAATTTTTGAAACTCTTTACAGAGGTAGAGAGGAAAATGACACTAAGTACTTTTTGATGGCAGCTATGACAGCTTTGGAAATCTGGCCATCAGTAGAAACTGTGAAGGTTTCAAGAAGTGAAGCAAACAGCACTGGATTCTGGGGACTGTTAGTAACTATTGGCTCGTGAGCAGTATAGAAGTCTGCGCTGTTGGTGCTAGCCACATTCTGTCTGCCTGCTTGGGTCTGCCACTTGCTGCTAGGCAGGTTCTTTCTTTCTTTCTTTCTTTCTTTCTTTCTTTCTTTCTTTCTTTCTTTCTTTCTTTCTTTCTTTCTTTCTTTCTTTCTTTCTTTTTTTTTGTGGCTGGTCAGAGAAAAGGTACTTGCTGTGTAGAAGAGCTATGGATGATCAGACTGGGCTGGGGGTGAATGGAGAAAGCCATTTCTCTCTGTTGCCTACAGTATGAGACAGGATCCATCTTTAGAGATGGACAGGCGTTGAAAATATGAGCATCTGAACATGGTGGTCATGAAGGTACCTCCATTGGGTATGTCTGTCAGTCAATAGATACTATGGAATGTCTGCTAAACCTCTTGAAATCAATAATTTAGATTTATTTTTATTTTATGTTTTGTTTAATGTTTTGCCTGCATATATGCAAGTATACTGCATGTGTGCCTAATGTCCAGGGACTCCAGAACGGGGCCCTGGATATCCTGTAACAGCCGGTATCATATGGTGGAGAGCTGGAAACCTAAGCCAGCTCCTGTGTAAGAGCAGCAACGTTCTTAACAGCTGGGCCATCTCTCTAGCACCATGATCAGTAACTTTGAAGGCACTCAGATTCCCAGGCCTTTCAGTGACTACACAGGGTATCATAATCATGATGGTACCCCAGAGAGGGATGTACAGACTCTGAGACAGGGATATACAGAACCCCCTAGACCCTTTTCAGGAGAAGATGGTGGCAGCTTCCCTTGAAGTCACACTTTCAGCACTTGGGCTCCATTCAAGTTGCTGCTGGTTTGAGTTTGAAACTACAAGCAGAAATGGAAGGTCGTGTCTCCACCAAGCTTAGATGCTCATCGGTTGGGGACAGCACCAATAGTGAAGACAGCCCCCGGCTAGAACTTATTTATAAACTCATGCAGAACATTCAGTTATCTCCCTAGACTCAGGAACCAGGGGAGGAGGAGAAATCTCATGAACTCCTGCTTAGGGGTCATT
This sequence comes from Apodemus sylvaticus, assembly GCF_947179515.1. Lineage (NCBI taxonomy): Eukaryota > Metazoa > Chordata > Mammalia > Rodentia > Muridae > Apodemus > Apodemus sylvaticus. The sequence goes on along the minus strand of NC_067474.1, from coordinate 99,416,786 downwards.
TGATCTCCATGCTGACAGTGCTGGGTGATCCTAGCCAGTCCCTGTGTAGCCCCAGAGGGCTCCAGAAGTACAGTGATTTGTTCTTTAATCAAGATGAGGAAAAGGGCCCATGGGGTGGGAGAAATTATCAAGCAAATGCCTGCAGAGCGGTCGCCAGAGATTAACATGGTGTCTAGCACAACGGTTATCTTTTTACCTGAATTAATTATATGAGACTCTTAACATGTTGACACAGTGAGCCAGACATCTGGGGTTTTATGGATGGTGGCGTTTATTCAACCGTTTGCTCTCCCTGCTTTCCAAGTGAGTCCCCAATCAACAGGTCCCATTCATTGCTAACTTAGGCAGAGACCATATATCCCCAACTCTGTGCTTAGTGCTTTATGCAGGAGGGCATCACATTCTGAGAAATCCCCTTGAACGTTTCTCAGAATGACACTGAATAGGATGATAGGGCTATAGTAGTCAGCTAGACAGTCATTAATTCTAGTTTTGCTGATTTGCTGATTGTTCTATACTATTGATTATGACACTAACCCTCTTGGCCTGGCTTCCTTAACTGGGGTATTGATGGCTATGGAAGTGTATGTACATGAATTTGTCAAGCCTTTATGCCCAGCCCAGCTCTTAGAACTTTACCAAGAACAAGATAAAATGGCATAAGAAAGCTGTAGAAACTGTGAATGCTTTACAAATTGTTGTTTCAAAATATTAATATTTGTGTGTCCCAGCTATTGGCTTAGCTGGTTATTTTATAGTAAACAAGACACCTTTCTACTTAGTAGGAACCTAGTCTGGGGACATTCGCTTTTTTAAGATTTATGAGCATGAACCACACATGCACAGGTATCTGCCAAAGCCAGAAGAGGGTACCGGATCCTTTGGAGCTAGAGTTATAGGTACTTTGAGCCTCCTCTGTGGCTTCTAGATACCAAACTCAAATCTTTTGGAAGAGTAGCAGCTCCTTGGCACCGAGTCATTTCTATAGCCCCATAAGCAACAGTTTTTAGTATTATGGAACTAATGTTCTGATGAGAGTAATCTCAGGCGTCAAGGTAAGCATGCTTAGTGGTGAGTCGGCACGTCTAGGGGTCTTTTGTTTTCAAATAGGGAGTCAAAGAGGCCTGGGTGTGTATTTGTGGTACCTGAAGGAGGAGAGCCTTGAAAAGATGTGTTTACCATAGCTGTAGGGTTTTCCCAGCTTTTACAAGGTCCTGAGGTTCTTGGGAAGAGAGTAAAACTCCAGTCAAGTATGTAGGCTTGCTGCGTTTTGGCTGGAGGACACTGACGGGCCATGTGGGAACAAGCCCAGTACAGCTGACGGCACCTTCAGAGTGTGAGAAACAGGCTTCCTCTGGCTGCTGGCTCTGCACTTATCATCAGTTTAAATCAAGGGCCTGTTTTGTCCCAGGTGGTTGGACCGCAGCCCTATTGGCCTCGAGGGAAGCACTTGCTTAAGCAGATACACTCTTGTTTGTGTAGGCGCAACCTCTCAGGGATCTGTTTTAATTTTTTTCCTTAATTTGGAAGAATTTAAATCTGCAAAGCAGAGAGAAGAGAGGGACAGCCCCCTCCCCCACGTCCAGCTCTTGAGCATAGGCGGGGATGAGCCTGAGCACACTGGGTCTGTCCATCTGTGGCAGCCCCTTGTGTCACTTCACACTGCATCTCTCGGTGTCCATTGTCACAATCACGTCTAAAAATCCAGGGATTGAAGAGGTTGAAGAAACATTTTTTTTTTTTTTTGGCCCTTTCTTTCAAAACTCCTGTGGTCTATGAAACATTGCAAACATACAGCAAATTCAAAAGGATTTGAAAATGAACAGCTCCCAACAATGACAACATTTCTCCTGCTCACCCGGTCCTTCATTCCACCAATCTATCGTTTCACGGATTTGCAAGTAAATCACGGAGATCAGTAAATCTTTCCTCTGAGTAGTTTGAGGCATTAATTTCAAAACCTAGAGCGCAGCAGCTGCTTGCTTCTTCCCTTTGAAGCAAACTTCGAGCTGAAGTGCCTACACCCCTCGGGCTTGTTTGTTGCGTTTTGACTGATTCAGGTGCCTAACCTCAGTTCCTATCTAGATTAAAGCCACTGCCAGAGCCCTGGAGAGCACCAGCGCACCTCTTCCTCAGCCTTCCTTTCTCTCCCTGGAGTAATTACTGATTTGATTGATTTGATTTGCTTTTTCCATTGACGATCAGGTCCATCTATCTGGCTCGCCTCCTCTCTTTTCAGACTCTCTCTAACCTCAGTCACCCCCCTTTTCTTGGTAGCTCTTTGCCTCTTATGTTCTCACCCTGTTGGTTGTTTTTGCTCATCGAAGAATGTCTATCTGCCCTTCGGTTTCTCTCCCTGCAGGGCGGACTGACTCGATTTCCTTTACAAACCATTGTCCTGTGATGAGCATGGCTTAGTCAACATTTCCTGTGGCCCTCCTCAGTGATTATTTTTAAGTTTCATTTTTTTTTCTAAATTCTTTGTTTACATTCCAAACGATTTCCCCTTTCCCAGTTCCCACCTCCCCATATGTCCCATAGGCCTTCTCTCCACCCATTCTCCAATCACCTCCCTCCTTTTTCTCTGTCCTGTTACTTCCCTACCATGCCGGATCAGGCCTTTCCAGTATCAGGGCCCTCTCCTTACTTCTTCATGGGAGTCATTTGATATGCTACTTGTATGTTGGGTATTCAGAGTTTCAGGGCTAGTTAATATCCACTTATCAGTGATTGCATTCCATGTATATTCTTTTGTGATTGAGTTACCTCACTTAGGATGATATTTTCCAGATCCAACCATTTGCCTAAAAATTTCATGAATTCATTGTTTTTAATTGCTGAGTAGTATTCCATTGTGTAAATATACCACATTTTCTGTATCCATTCCTCCATTGAGGGACATCTGGGTTCTTTCTAGCTTCTGGCTATTATAAATAAGGCTGCTATGAACATAGTGGAGCATGTGTCCTTATTGCATGCCGGGGAATCCTCTGGGTATATGCCCAGGAGTGGTATAGCAGGGTCCTCTGGTATGTCACGTTCAGTTTTCTGAGGAACCTCCAGACTGATTTCCAGAGTGGTTGTACCATCTTGCAATTCCACCAGCAGTGGAGGAGTGTTCCTCTTTCTCCACATCCTCGCCAACAGCTGCTGTCTCCTGAGTTTTTAACCTTAGCCATTCTGACTGGTGTGAGGTGAAATCTCAGGGTTGTTTTGATTTGCATTTCCCTAAGGACTAAGGATGTTGACCATTTCTTAAGGTGCTTCTCGGTCATCCGAATTTCTTCAGGTGAAAATTATTTGTTTAGATCTGCACCCCATTTTTAATAGGGTTATTTGGTTCCCTGGGGTCTAACTTCTTGAGTTCCTTGTATATATTAGATATTAGCCCTCTATCGGATGTAGGGTTGGTGAAGATTTTTTCCCAGTTTGTTGGTTGCCGTTTCGTCCTTTTGACAGTGTCCATTTGTTAATTCTTGATCTTAGAGCATAAGCTATTGGTGTTCTGTTCAGGACCTTTCCCCCTCTGCCCATGTCCTTAAGGGTTTTCCCCAGTTTCTTTTCTATTAGTTTCAGTGTGTCTGGTTTTACGTGGAGGTCCTTGATTCACTTGGAGTTGAGCTTAGTACAAAGAGATAAGAATGGATCGATTCGCATTCTTCTGCATGCTGACCTCCAGTTGAACCAGCACCATTTGTTGAAAAGGCTATCTTTTTTCCACTGGATATTTTCTGCTCCTTTGTCGACGATCAAGTGACCATAGGTGTGTGGATTCATTTCTGGGTCTTCAACTCTATTCCATTGGTCCACTTGTCTGTTGCTGTGCCAATACCATGCAGTTTTTAACACTATTGCTCTGTAATATTGCTTGAGGTCTGGGATATTGATTCCCCCAGATGCTCTTTTACTGTTGAGAATAGTTTTAGCTATCCTGGGTTTTTTGTTATTCCAGATGAATTTGAGAATTGCTCTTTCTAACTCTAAGAAGAACTGAGTTGGGATTTTGATGGGGATTGTGTTAAATCTGTATACTGCTTTTGGCAAGATGGCCATTTCAACTATATTAATCCTGCCAATCCAAGAGCATGGCAGATTTTTCCATTTTCTGAAGTCTTCTTCGATTTCCTTCTTCAGAGACCTAAAGTTCTTCTCATACAGATCTTTTATATGTTTAGAGTCACACCAAGATACTTTATATTGTTTGTGGCTATTGTGAAGGGTGTCATTTCCCTAACTTCTTTCTTAGCCTGTTTATCCTTTGAGTATAGTGATTTTTTTTGAGGTTGTACTCTACTTGTTGCTTTTGCTGCTTGATATTTTTATTTTTAAATATATTTATTCTTTGTGAAATTTACACATATATAATGTATTTTGATCACATCCATCCGCAAGGCCTTCTATACCTCCCAACTTCATGTTTTCGTTTCTCCCCTTCTTTTAAAAAACTAAGCTACAGAGTCCAACATGCTTCTTTTTCTCATTCTTAAGCGTGGTATTCTCTATAAAGTTTTGTTTTTAATCCTTTTCCTTCTTGGCAACTTCGCCTGTACTTTATGGCTCCGTTGTCAGTCCAGATGTCTTCCAAACTTGTTATCCCTTCAGGTCCTCATGTTCAGCAGCCTGTGGACGTCTCTGCCAGCATTTCTTTGTTTTTTTCCTCCCCTTTCATTTGGTGCCCTCAACAGACATGACTGAATAATTGAGTGTTCTTTGTCCTTAAACCTGGTGTGACCTCAGAATCTTCTAACTGGGCACAAGCCAGGTAGTGGCCTCTGCTAGTTGGAGTATCATTTGCACCTCTGTATTAGTTACTTTTCAGTTGCTGTGGTAAAGCACCTTGGTGACCAGTCACCTTTTAGAAAAAAAAAACAGTTTATTTTGGCTTATTGTTTCTATGGGAGTCCATTTGGTCAGGGAGACATAGCAGCAAGCAGCAGGTGTGGCAGTTGGAGCAGCAAGTCGGGAGCTCACATCTTCAGTGGCAAGCGCGCACACACACACACACACACACAGAGAGAGAGAGAGAGAGAGAGAGAGAGAGAGAGAAGAGAGAGAACTGGTGTATATGAGAGATTGAAACCTCAAAGCCTACCCGCAGTGATGTTTGTCCTCTCTAGCAATGCCAGAATCATCATCATCATCTTCTCCTCCTTCTCCAATAGCCCGAGTCCAGTTATTGCTGACTGCACCTGCATAGGTAAAGGGCCATCCTATGGGACAGGAACAACCGAAAAGCAGCCATACATACCCCTGAAGAGACTCACCCTCTCTTTCCTAGTAGCTATCCATTGCCAATGACTCCTTAGCTAGGGGTGGGGCCCTGCTGAGTCCTTCCTCTATCCATGCTGGAATGTTGATGGGCTTAGTGTTGTGCAGATCTTGTCCATGAACCATAGCATCAGTGAATTTCATGCATTATATAGCCACATGTTTCCTAGCCTACCTCTCCACCCTCTTTCTCCTCTTTCTGTCTGTCCCCTCTTCCATGACATTCCCTGAGCATGATGGCGGTGATAGTTGTGGGGGTGATTGAGATATCTCTTTTAGGGCTAAGCACTCAGTAATCACATTTATTCAGCACTTTGATCAGTTACCAGTCTCCGTGTTAACTGCTGTGCATTTCAAGATGGAGCTTCTGTGACCAAGGTTGAGAGCAGCACAAATCTATTTGTATGGAAATAAACGTTTAGAAGGCAGTTTGACAATCTGTAAAACAGTAGTAGTAGGCTTCTTTCTAGGGCTTATAACTTCCCTGTGGAAGCTATGGGCTTTGACCAGGTTACATGAGTAAGCACTAACGTTTTCCTGTAGAGCAGGCCCTGTATCCAATCACAAGGCAGTTGATTAACTCCCCAACAGCCATGTCACTATTTCACCAGTGGGCATATCTTGGTTGGCAGGTTGCTACTGTAGTATTTACTGCTGTGTATGACTATTGAAGTCTTTTCTGCCCTGGCAGACTGCATAATACCTCCCAGCACTATCAAAACTAGCCAGCAGGGAGAAGTTTTCAGGTCAGCTGGTAGGTTGATTTTTCTAGGTTCTGCAACCAAAGTTTGTCTTCAGCACTAGGATCTTACCATCTAGTTCTGGAGGGCAACCGAGTCTATACTATGTTGGGAGCCTTTGAGACCCAACCACCTTTGACCAGTAATTCATAGGCAGGTATCCTATGCCTGGCACTAGGATTTTTAGTAACTCACGTATGGTGGGACCAGCATTATCTACCCACTCATCTCCATCCCTGTTTAAGTTCTTAATTCCTAGGGTTTCCTCTCTTTTTCATATCACAAGTATTGTGCCTCATCATCTGCTTGAGACCTCTTCCCTTCCACCTCTCATGGATTTTCTAGCTTTCTTTCTAGCTTCCTAAGCTCTACACGTATGCTAGAGAAAATATATATCTCTCAGTTTGAAGATAGAATCCACATCATGCAAGTGATCATATGTGACATTTTTCTCTCTGAACCTATGTCACTTCACTTCCTATATGACTTCTCAGATCCACCATTTTCCTGCAGACTTCAGGATTTGATTTTATTTAACAGATGAATAAAATTCCACTGTCTATGAACCACATTTTCATTATCTATGCATGAATTACCAGACATGTGGACTGATTGTTAACTATGTATATATAGAGCCACAGTGAACATGGATGTGTTAGTATCTCTGTAGTAGGTTATGAGATCCTTTGGTTATGCCATAATGGATATGGCTGAGTTAGAGAGTAGTTCTATTTTTATTTTTTGAGATATTCACAAGTCTAACAATTGAGATTTTGATAGTGGTGAGTTCAGTTTATACTTCCTCCAATAGTGGATTGGGGTTCCTTTTTCTTTACTTCCTCACCAACATTTGCTGTCATCTGTTTCCTTGACAATAGCCATTCTGGCTGAGCTGAAATCTCCAAATAGTCTTAATCTGCCTTCCCATGATGGCCAATGCTGTTGAATACTGTTGTATATGAGTGTGCTGTTTTCATGTACACCAGAAGAGGGAATCAGATTACATTACAGATGGTTGTGAGCTGCCATGTGGTTGCTGGGACTTGTTCTTCTTTGGAAGAGCAGCCAGTACTCTTTCCCGCTGAGCCATCTCTCCAACCTAGATATTGAACACTTTTTAAAAATGCTTATTGAGGGCTGTTGAGATTTTTCAGCAGGTTCTAATGACATGAGTTCAATCTATAGGACTCACATGGTAGAAGAAGGGAACCAACTCTGAAAGTTATCCTCTGGTAACTTTTTCATATTCAGTCTATTAATACATCATGCCACTCCTGTCCTATAGTCTTGTCATCTTTCTTTCATCAAAGACTTGTTCTTCTATTGCAAATTGTTGTTAAATTTTCATTAGGTAATCTTTAAGGTTATGTGTTTTCCGACATATGTAAGAGTTATGATGTGCTTTTTGTTACACAGGACATGGTCCCCTGAAGGCATAACCACCACTAAAGTGTTCCAGTTTGTAACCCCTGATCCTTCACTGTCATGTGGACAGAGTAGTCACCAGAGTTATTTGTATTTTTTATGCTTGAAAAAATCTATAGGCAAGGTGAGAGTAGGGAGTAGGAGGAGTATTGTCTAGAGATTGCCAGGAGGCATAAGTATGAATGTTCAAAATTGTCTTATTTTCTGTTGAATGCTTAGTCATAAGTGAGACATCTATATCACTTCCTCCAAAGCTAAGGGAGCACTGTGGAAGAGGGAGAAGAAAGAATGTAAGAGATGGAGGGTGGAGCAGAGTTCAGTCAATCATTGTCTTCCAGGCATGGTGCAATGGTTGCACTCTTGAACTCCAAGCAATTGTGATATGTTGTAAAGTGAAATCCCAAACGTTTGATTTACCAAATTGAGACTTGGGAGCCAGATGTTGTGGTGAAAGCTTGCTAAAACAGAGAGGCAGAGAAAGGAGCTAACTGACCCAACTCCATCGATGTCCCAGAAGGAGAGAAAAAAACCTCTTTTCCTTCCTCATGCTGTCTTAAGTATCCTTCAACTCAAAGACCCTCCTTTCTCTTTCCTGGGATTTTTTAAATGTTCACTCCCTGTCAAATGGTTGCTTGCTCCACCTCTTGATTTTGCTTGGCTCTTGTTTACAGAAAGCTTAAATGTGTATGTGAGGGCTGAGCAACACTACAACAAGAAACAGGTTTTTCCAGTTCACAATCTTGGGGTTCACAATGTGATCAAATATCCTGCAGCAGTGATACCTACATAAGACTCACATAAGACTGGGCCTGTCAATGTTCTATCATGAAGGGAGGAGAAGCTCTTGGGATCCCACCCTTCCCCGAGGATCTATAGACAGTGAATTGTTGCTGGGAAAGAGAGGGACATTTTCTTCAGTGGCATAACTGTTGGTAAAATGCTTTAGTAAGTAATCATTCAGTTTTGTTCCTATAAGCAACCCTAATGAAACTCATGTGTTTTACACACACACACACACACACACACACACACACACACACACACACACACACACAGAAGTAGAAGGGGACTACTATTTGGGTTGAGGAATAGGGTTAGTGGGAGTGAAAAGGGGACAAAGTAGGTTAATGGGAGTAAAGATGATCAAATACGTTATTTATATATATATTTTATAATAAGTACATTATAATAATGATTAATATATGCTAATAAAAATGTAAAAAAGTATCTGTTTTGGAGTCTATAAAATCATTTCACTTGACCCTTTTCTTTGGGTATGTTATAAAGATGAAAGGGGTTAGTAGATATCTGCTTATAAAGTGCTGCTGATAGATCAATTAACACGCTTTTTGCAAAGTGTTGGCTCTGTCAGTGGGCCTGGACTTCTGGAACACAAAGAGAGAAAACTTTTTGCTCTAGAGACATGGATCCTAATCTGGAGATACTACCTTTAGTATCTCAGTTTCTGTTCTCCAGCCACCCTAGAATCCTTCTGAGCTATCGTATAGACTGGCGACTGTTATGGCTTGAGGTTTGGAAATCCTTGTCCCCACCACACTGAGAATACATTTCCTGCAGCAAGTGTTGGGTCCCCCTCCCCTCCCTCATCCCCCCAGCAGCTGTGATAGCTCACCCGCTTCTGTCTACTGGGAAAAAGGAAAAACAGACTGCAAATCCTTTAAGAGCTTGAACTTTGAGTTCTAAATTGGATAGAAAGTGGAAGCCAGTTACGTGGGAGGTGACACAGAGCTGTGAGGGAGGCTGTTGCTGGCCAGCTGTGTGACCCCAGGCTGGGACGCAATGTCTTTGAGTCTCAGCATCTACATCTGCATGGTGAAGCAGTGAGGCTGGCTGATCTCCAGGGTCCTCCATGATCCAGCCGTCTGTATTCTTTTCTTTAACTGTGATTACTTTAATGACAGTCTCCTGTTTACAAAGTAAAGGAAGTCCCAGAGTTTTCAAGAGCAGTTGGAATTGCTTCTACTTGTTGGTATGTGCTGGGATATTTTTTGAGTCAGTGGAAGACTGAGTATAGTGAAGGAAACTTGAATGGACAAGTCAAAGATTTGTGTGTGAACTGACTTATTTTGGGGTTACCTGA